>NC_139419.1:13665101-14865101 GCF_905368555.1 Meleagris gallopavo
ACACACACACAAGCTGTGAACAACTATTTTCAAGGATGAAGCACGAGGAGGGTCAAATTCCATGAAGTCCTGACAAACACCCCGAGGACGAACACCCTGACATCTCACCTCACCGCCATCGAACCAGGCCGATGCATTAGTTTCACCAAAACAAGGTCAAATTTCCCACTGGCTTTATCACGGATTTGATGAGGCTGGAAAAGACCTCCAAGATCATCAGCCCTCTGCTGGGGGAGAAGAGCAGAAGCGTCTCCTCTTTACTGCTGCAGAACCTGACCAGGGTTAAGAACTGCTGTGGTTTAACCCAGCAGGCAGCCCAGCGCTGCACAGCTGTTCTGTCACAGTGCAATGGGGGAGAAAGACCAGAGAAAGGCAAAACTCACGTGTAGAGATAAAGACATTTAATAGGACAGAATAGGTGAAGAAAAGAACAAAGGAAACCAACAAAGGACTCATCTTTGAGTCCGTTAACAACCGCTTCAAGCTTGTTATTCCCTCTCACCTCAGACGTGCCATAGGCTTTAGAGTTCCTTTTTCCTGTACTGTAGGGCAGTGCCTGCAGCCTGGCTTTGTTTATATCATAGAATCATAGAATCATCAAGGTTGGAAAAGACCTCTGAGATCATCCAGTCCAACCGTTCACCTATCACCAATGTTTCCCACTAAAGCACGTCCCTCAGTTCAGCATCTACATGTTCCTTGAACACCTGCAGGGACAGTGATTCCCCCACCTCCCTGAGCAGCCTGTGCCTCAGCCTCACCGCTCTTGGAATAGAGGTATCTCCTAACGTCCAACCTGAATCTCCCCTTGCGCAGCGTGGGGCTGTTCCCTCCAGTCCTATTGCTAGTTGCTTGGGAGAAGAGGCCAGCTCCCACCTCACCACAACTTCCCTTCAGGTAGCTGAAGAGAGCGATAAGGCCACCCCTGAGCTTCCTCTCCTCCAGACGGAACAACCCCAGCTCTCTCAACCGCTCCTCATAAGCCTTATATTCAGTTCATTTATTTTCATTAGCATAATTAGTAATGTCCTCGGTGTAATCACCCGTGTCCTTCCAAAAGGAGGTCTTCAGATGATGTGGCTAACTAACCCTCTACAAGTCAGCTTTTTCTCCACAGAGGGAATGTTGCAGAGGGGTGACCAAGATCCAAGACTTGTCTTAGGGATTCTCCTAGATTTAGGCAACCTACTACCCCACTGAAGACAATGGAAATACTATTGAAAGGTAGCTAAGCATCCTTCAGTCCAGTTTTTTTCTCCTCTGGAAGCTGAAAACTTAGTCCTATCATCTTTCTCTGAACCAAAGACTCCTTCCTGCAACATATCTCACCGTCTTCGCTGCTGTACAGCTTGGCTGCTTACTGCCTCTCTATGGAGCAAGATATGTTCATCAAATTTCTACACAGATCATGCTGCCTGCAGAAAGCCTGTGCTATCCTGCACGTACTTTTATTTTTCAGTTGTCACCACCGAATTGTATTTCTTTTGCTTGAGAGGGGGATTTGATTCTCTTTACTGTGGAAGGCTTAACAATGATATATTTCCCACTGAAGTTGTGCTTACAGAACGGTTACATACATGCCATCGTATTTTCTTTTGCATTCTTTATCTTTTTAGCCATTTGTAGCAGTAAAGAAATCCACAAAAAGTTATTGCTATGCTATGCTATACTGTTTTATAATGCATTTCTAGAGGCAATGACAGCAACAGGGCTTCCATGCATTCGCAGTTGAGCAGAGGTTGATGCACTTCTTTAAGCATATCACCTTCATCAGGCAGCAAAAGTAAGTTCAAGGCAGGGCGGCTGATGCACTGGGACGCAGCAACATTCGTTATGCTGCTTTGCTCCCAGAGGTCACACCATATCCTGCACCAACCGAGGAGAAATTACACTCTCCTGTGCAGAGCCTCTGCAGCCTTCCCACAGCCCTTGAGGACGGGTAGGGATACGGCATGACAGAAAAGGGATTTCCCTTCTGATGGGGAAAAAGTGCCCAAGGAACGTTCACATCCCACATGCTGGTGTGTAACCGCTCCATGCCCGTGCCCCACGTGCTTCTGAATGGGCAGCACAGCTTTTGTTTCACTCAGCCACCTGGTGCAGAGCAGATCAGGCTTTCTGCAGGCATGGGAAATCATCCCATCACTTTGTGCCTTACAAGGAGTTGAAAACCTTCTCTTCTTAGAGTCCGACTTCCAACCCTTAGCACCTACAGTGAAGTGGATTCCGTTTTTCTAATATCCTTAAATTCCAAGCCCGTGTTTTCCCAAAAGAACAGAATTTGGAGGTAACCACCTACAGCTCAGCAAGCGATTTCAGTGCCTATTTCTGATTGTGGCAATTATTCAGCTCAGAGGTCCCACTTAAAATTTAAGGTGCCCGTTTTAATTCAGACAAAGGCTGGAGGGTTGCAGCTGACTTCCCAAGACTGCAATAGGTGGTGGTGACACAGCCTCAGGCTTCCGTGTTTGTGCTAATCCCACGTTTCCTTGCTCTGCCCTGCAGGGCAGCTCGTGCTGGAAGTGGCTGCTATCACACTGTGAATGAAGGTCGGTGCAGGAGCACCTGCTGATGGGAGGCAGGAAGTCCAGGCTAATGAACTCTGAGGCATCTCCTGGTGTGCTACCAGAGGCGGCAGTAATGATGTCGGGGGAAGTTGCAGAAGAACGTGAGGAGCTCCCCAGCAGGAAGCCACAAAACCGGCAGAAACCTGCAGGAGAGTCAGAGCATGCGCGGGAGCCCAGGAGGAAATGCAGACCGGGTGTTTGAGCGGCGCCTGGCAGTGCAGTGCTGCAGCCCACAACCAGAGCTGTTCTGCCTTCACCAGGCTGGCTTCCCAAGTAGGACGTGTTTGTCCTCGTAAAAACCAGAGGGCTGGCTCATCCCAAGGCTTGCTGATGGTTTGGAAGCTCAAATTCATCCAGCCTCCAAGCTGGAGGCAGCCCGGAGGCAACGTCTCCCGGGTCCAATCATGTGGAGCCGAGCGAGAGGGTAACCTGAGATGGCTGCCCAAGAGTCACCTTAATTTCTCTGTTGTCTTACTTCAGATAACCCCACTGGGTGCCCCTTGTGTCGGTCTCTTAGAATTTGGATCTAGGAGGCGTCCGCTTCCTTTGCTTATAATGAAAGCGCATAAGTGATGCGGAACCGTGCTGAGGTCACAATCGTTGCTGGGGTGGGTGGGTTTGGCCCTCAGCTGGTGAGCAGAGCTGGTGCTCTGGTGAGCGTGCTGCACACAGAGACTGAGCTCTGAGCGGTCCTTGGAAGGATCATCCTTGGAGAGCTCTCAGAAGCACCGCTGCGGCGTGTGTGTGACCTGGGCACAGCCCAGACTGACCTGGACAAAGAGGTGAGCTGGGCTTGGTGCTGCGGGGTTGCTGGAAGGAGTCTCAGCAGAAAAGCTGGGCTGGGGAGGAGCTCCCAGCTCAAACGAGGCCCTTCCCAATGGCTGCTTCCAGGGGAAACTGATTCTTTATGAGATTGTGTCACACGTTTCGGTGAGGATGACGAATTGTCGTCGCTCCCCTGTGTAATGCTACAGTGCAATGGAAAGCTCAGCAGTAATAACAGGGTGGCAAAGTCCTAGGCTGCAGCAAGTGACGATTTGCCCAAGTGCAGCAGTTGGGGTCACAGAAAGAAAGGAAAAAAGCTGCTGAGCCTTGGAAGGCCTCAGGAAGGCAGGGATCTACAGACAGCACCCTTGCCACCACTGCCAACCCTCCACTGATGTCTGGGAAGGGTTTGCGTGCGCCCGAGCTGCCCTGGGTTGGCCCTGCCTTCCCACCAGGTGCTCAATCACTGCTTCAAGCTGTGACTGAGCATTGCCACTACAGCCCTGCAAAATGGCTGCCGGGCGCCAGCCTTCCTCTCAGACATGACAAAGGAAGAAGAGCACAGGCTCCATGCAGTGCAATTTGTGCTTTAATGACCCATGGAGCCCTGGCTGTGCCGTATCCAGCATATTTTTAACAAAACCCCACTGAAGTCATGGTGGAGAGCCGGGTGCTCAGCTGGGGACATGGACTGTCTGGTGACACCACAAGCACGGTGACACCACAAGCACGGTGCTTGGGGCCGTGGCTGCACCAGTGAGTGCCACAGCCGTGAGCGCTGCGCAGGAGTGTGGACACGCTGCGTGAGCTCTCGTCCCGGCTGGCAGTGATAGTGGTGGTGGCTGACGGGTGCTGCCCGCTCTCGCTGACGGTGCTGCTCAGCCATTGTCTGGTGTGTTAGCTGGAAGGGAGAAGGACTGCAGCTGTGCCTGGTAAGCCAGAACTGTAGGTTTGTCAAACATGTGAGTCGCACCAGTGCACCCATTGCAGCTGCAGCAAGAGAAGATGAAGGGAGTCTTTTTCATGTCAGGAACGCAACGTGTGTGCTGCAAGGTATATAACTGGTGATGAGATGGAGGACAGTACTTGCTGGGAGAAGCCGTGGCAGTTAGACACAAGTTGGATCTAGACTTGGCACAGTTCTTGCAGCCAGCTGCTTCGGAGACGTTGCCCGCCTCGAGAGTCTATACGGCATAAAAGAAGAAAGCTGGGAAAATGCTTAATCCTCATGATTCTGCCCTTGTTGATGCCTCCTGTAGGGTTCCTGTCCGAGAGGACGTTTTGGGGATCCAAGCAGTTCAAGACTGCAGCCGGCTCTTTCCAAGAGCGGGGAATTCCTTTGGAGACAACTCAGACTTGCTCTGAGAAGTTCCCCATGGCTCAGCAAGGAGACGACTGCTACTACTATTTCTACTCTGTCTGTCTGAAGGTACGGTTGGCTGTCTTTTGCCTGGATTTTCTTCCCTTCCCACACTTTTCAGAGAAAGCGGTGGAGCAGTGGGGACCTGCTGGTGATGCGTTACCTTCATCAGCAGTGGGATTGTGCGCTCGCTGCTAACAACCTGGGCTAACAGCACGGACACGTTTCAGGCTGTACTCCTATTTTCCTGTGTGGCTTCCTTTTGCTTGCAGGGAGACAGCTGTCCCTTCCGCCACTGTGAAGCGGCTCTGGGGAGTGAACGAGTCTGCCGACTGTGGGTGCAGGGTTGCTGTTTCCGGAATGACTGCAAGTTCAGACACATGAAAATTGATGTGAGTGTTTGCCTAAAGATGTGCTCTCCTAGATAGTCCACAAAACCACTGTTCATTGCTGTAGGAGGGCTGAATGCACTGCTGCAGGCTAGATACATTTGCTGTGAACATCGTACCGGTTTCTGTTTCTAGAGGAGACTGGGAGGAGGTAGGGGGAAGAGAATTCAATGCCTTAGGTATACCTTAGCCAGAGATGATCGCATTAGGTGCCAAAGGCATTTCCTCCCCAGATGCAAAAAGACCGCATTGCACAGGCACCTTAATCTGCTGGAGCAGGGTGGCAGGAAAGAGCGGGCACTGCCCTCCTGCCAGCGGGGCTTGGTTCTGCTCTATCACGCCTGCTGTGTCCTGGATTTCTTCAGAGCAGTTTGTTTTGCTGCTTGGAGTAGAGAAGGGTGGGGCAAGAAATGATGGTAAAGAGCTAAGGCTTGGTCCAGTCATTTCTGACGCACTAAACCACGACATCTGAAGGCACTGTATCTCCCAAATAATGGTAGCATTTTGCAGGTGCGTTGGTTTCAGCCCCCGAACTGAGAGCACGTGTCTGCTCTACCTGAAGGATAAGAAAGCAAAATATGCCGAGCGGTTGCAGCTCATGCAGATGTTGAGAACACGCTCCCAGGTGTTTCCTTTCGGGATAAATGATGCTTCAGCACTGCGACAGACCTATCTCAGGCACAACCTGGAGCGCGGCATCTCTTTGCAAACCTCCTCTGCCTGTTTCCGTGACCCTTCCTTCCTTTCTCTCTTCAGAAGAAGCGCAGTGAGATTCCCTGCTATTGGGAGAATCAGCTGGGAGGCTGTCAGAAAGCCCACTGCCCTTTTCTTCACCTGAAGGAATGCGGTGGGAACGCACCGACCGTACCACCAAGCAACGGTGAGTTCCTGGTGGCATGAAGCATGAAAGACTTAATTATGAATATTACTTCTGAGCGGGTGCAGGATGTCAGGTAACCATTCACTGGGGAGGGCAGGGAAGAGTCCTGATAAGTGAAATATTGGTTTGCGTTTTGGCTGTTAGAATGGGGGTGGGTTTTTTTCTGGAGAGAGGTAAATGCATTGCAGGTCTGTGCTGACTGCAGAAATGGCACAACAGCTTATCAGCAGAAAGGCAAATGTAAGAAACCATGCTTGAAAATTGGAAGCTTGTGGCTGACTGTGCTGAAACCTTCCTCCAAACAGATGCTCTTCAATTATTTCTTGTCTTCTTTCTGCCAGAAGCTGACCCGAGCGGCCTTCCTCTGAACAGCGGCCTTGCAGAAAGCCTGGAGAACCAGACAGAGGTTGAGGAGGCACCAGAGACAGGTACAGATACTGAACAGGCATCTGGGTTGGATGCGCTGTCTTTCTCCTCAGATTTTCTGATTGTTCTCTCCTGGACTGTTCTCTGCAGTTGACATCCCAGCTTCCTCCCATGGCCCGGCTGCAACAAAACGCAAGCGATCTGAGGAGACGGGCAAAGCAAGGGAATTGCCTCGCAAGAAGAGAGTCAAGGGTGAGCACAAGGAGCTTGTTACAGTGCCTCAGCACAGTAATGCTGTCACTTAGCATTGTTCTGGGTCAGTTTTCCTTGCCCTGGGCTATTACTGAGTGCAGCTCCTGGGTTTCTTCGTTCCTTTCGATGTGCTGTGGGTAGACAGAGAGCACTGTGTGGGAATGATACGAGAACGTGGATTTCTCTGGAGGCACAGCAATCTCTTCCTTTTACTCCAGATGGACGCAAGGTGCGCGGGAGGCCTATTGACTGGAAGACCACCTTCCCCACAATGCGGAGACTGAAGCGGAAAGCAGCACAGATGCAACCATCTGCTGCTGAGGACACCGATGAGCCCCCAGCCAGAAAACTACCAATGGTAAGAACAACAGCAACAGCAGTAGGGCATAAGGAAGGTTTACATTGCTCTTGTAGTAATGGTAGAAATTTCAAACGTTCTACAGCTCTTCTGTTTCCTCCGAAGGCAGCGGATGTCTCACAGGGTTCTTATGGAAATTTTCTCTTGTGATTAGATGTACACAGATTTTGTCCATGAATGCTGTGCTGTTAAAAACGCCCAAGGTCACTCGTAACCTTCAAGGGAACGCTCTCTTCAGGAGCACTGTGTTTCCGTACTTGGGATCAGGCTCAGCAGCGCCCAGGGAAGGGAGGAGCAGCCCTCAAAGACCATCCAGTGTTCCACATGTCCTACTGTGGCCAGGGGTGGCGGCCACAAGATTCAACTGCCTGGAAACCCAGCCAGCCAGGCCCTGAATACCTCCAGGAATGGGGCATCCACAACTTCTCTGAGAACAGCAGCTACTCAGAAAACCTTTGAGCCCTGCTTCGTACACACTGTCTTGTTTCTTCCTAGGCGATCCTTGCTTCAGTCCCGCCCGAGTACACCCTGGTCAGCGTTGACAGCGTTGAAGTCCCACAGCTTCCAAGCAGGTGATGACCACTACTTGTTCTTCACCAGTGCCCTTCAGCCATTACACATAAGTTCTTTCGCATCAGGGGACAAGTCGAGTGTTTGAGATGCGTCATGGCATAATCCAACAAAGGAAGAGGTCATTTGCAATCATTTCAATTGCTTACTCAAAGTCTCTGCACAGCGTGTCATGGGGAGAAGTAACTCAGTCAGTGAACAGGTTTATGCAGAGGATGACTTCTTCACATATTTACAGTCAAATAATGAGGCTGGCGATGTGTTTCTGCTACAAAACCTGGCCCCTGTTGGCTAGGCTCAAACTGCTCTGTCTGTCCAGATCAGTTCCCACTACGAGCAATGTGCCTGCTGGTATCTTGCACTCTAAAGGCAGCCGCAGGTTAACTGAATCGCCATCCCTGTGTGAGTGTGAGGTGCGGGAGGGGTTAACCACAGATCTCAGAGCTGGTTTGCTGAAAGCGTATCTCCAGTTAGAAATGTCAGGTACTGACTATTCTCTTCCTTGTTCTCCCCAGTTGGGAACTGCTTTCAGGAAGCCAGGAAGACTCTGGGGCACAGTCAGAGATCAACTCAACATCCCATACCATGCAAACAGATCAGGTGCAGCAGCTGAGCTGCACAGAGGCAGGGAAAGAACTCTTCTCTGAGGATGAGGACCTCGAGGAGTTACTGATGGAAATCACAGAAGAAGAACAGGAAGGAGAAACTGATGAGGACACTGTGGGTACAGATGAGCTCCTAATGGTACTCTGAGACCAATGACATTGCAACACCATCATCTGATTGCATATTTTAAAACAACAACAACAAAACATAATTAAAACCAACCCTATTCCTTTTCAACCCAGTTCCTTTTCTTTCTTATTCTGAGGGACACTTTTCCTGAAACAGTGCAATGAGTCTTAAAGCAAACTGGTAAAAATCAGCAGTGCCTGCATTCTGTTCTCCCGATTTCCCTGCTGGTCAGAGTTCAGGGGCTGTACACCCACTCCCCAGCTCTGGGTGGCTGCCTTCAGCATCAAGGGCATAAAGCACTTGTGTGGGCACAGAAAGACGTCCATCCAGAAGGCTGAACCTGAAACTTCTTCCTTCCTCCCCCCTTGGCAATACTCTGCTTTGGGTTCACGAGGAAGCTCTGGAGTTCTGCTGCCTTGGACAGTGCCTGTGTCAACGGCAGCGCCCACCTCCCACTCCCACCTCCCACTTTCTCACCCTTCTCTCAGGCCTCTCGCTGCATGCTGCAATTCCTCTCCGTGAACAAGAGATGCACACCCAGTACGACCGGCACACCCCTTTCCTTGCCCAGACCCTGTTGCCCGTGGGCAGCAAGGGGCAGCGGCTTGGAGCGTTAAGGCAATCCCTTATTGGATCTGACTCCTGCTTCTCATCCCACTGCCCAAGAACAGCGGTGGAGTCACTCATCTCCTGACAGCCCAGTGCATCTGCACTGCATCGTGGCCAAGGGGGCAGCATGGAATTTGTGAGTCCAGCAAGTGCTGGCGTTTGTGCTGCTGGTGGTAAGTTCTTCAAAACATGCACATGCCCAAACACTGGCGTGATCTTCCACAAGGTACTTAAGTTGGGAATGCACCCGCAAGCTAGGAGGGGGAGCATCAAGTAACAATTACCAAAATAAAGGGACTAACCTGATCTAATTTTAGGTAGGCAACTAATTAATCAGAGCTCCTTCCCTGTCTAACCATCACTACAGAAGAGATGCCAAACCAAATTCACGTTTCCAGACACACTGAGCTGGAAGGACAATTCCCACAGAAACTTCACACAGAACACACAAATACTGCTGCGAGTCTTTGAGGCTAGAGCAGTGAGAAATCGAGTTGTTAGCACAGCAGATAGCTACCTACTGCACGGACTTCGTGGCTCTCCTCACATCTCCTTGGATGCAGGCGTTCCCGCGTGCAGCTCTGGCTCCCGGGGGCAGCAATAAGGCTGCGCACTGCACGAGGGGCCGGCACTCACCGCTCCGAGCGAGAGGATGTCCTCAGCACGAAGGCCTTTCAGAACACGGAGCAGAACGTCCTCAGGCACACTCAGCAACGTCAGGACTCGGGGCCGTTTTCTTCTCCTTCGCTCGGCAGCGAAACACCAACACCTGCAGCACCCCGCCGCCGCGGGCCGAGACCCGCTGAGCGCACTGCCGTTTAAACACGGCGCGCCGCCCGATTGGCCGAGAGGATGACGGCAGGTGGGGCCGTTCCCGCGGCCGCTCCCGCCGCGATTGGATCACGAGGATGCCAATTCCAACTGCGGCCGTTGGCGGTTCACGCGCACGGCGGCCACCGCGCATGCGTGCGGAGCGCGAGCCCTTCCCGCTGCCCCCTCACGAGGGCGCTGTTGCCGTGGCGCCATCTTCAGCCTCAACGATTTCGCCTCGCAACGCGTACTGGAGTCGCGATAGGATGCCTTTATCTTTCGCCTCAAAACGTGCAAGGACATTTCCCTCGGGTTCCACACACACTGCTTTTAAGAGTGGCTCGCGACGGCCTCATCTTCCCAGGCTGGAAAGGATCTGCACTATCATCCAGTCCAGCTGCCCACCCACCACCGTTTCCCCACCAAACCGCATCTGCACTGGATTGCAGCCAAGGAGGCTGTTGAAGAGCAAACAAAGTATGAATAATCAGCTCCCTGTGGAGAGCTTAAATACCGTCAGGAGAAGCTCCTTGATTCGTAGCTGATCCACGGTGCACAGAGCTCCCCAGGTAGATCCCGTTCGCTCCAGAAGCTGCAGCTGCAGAGGATGCAGACCATGAGGGTGATGAGGTGTATCAGAAACCTGGGTGAGCACAGAGAAGTGGGAGATGCAATGCCATATCAAGAGCCAGCAGACCATGACTTTAGGGGCAAGAAGGGTGTGAGGTAGGGTTACAGCAGCAGTGCTCTGGGCAGAGCTGACACCCAAACCAGAGAACTGGTCCCACAGAAGCTACAGGCGAAGGGATGACTGGCTCCCGAAAGCCCGAAGATAACGTTCTTCCAGTGCTGATTACTGAAAATGCGTTACTCATTTATTGGAACAACAATGCCAGCCTTGAACGGGCCTGGCTCAAAGTGAAATGAAGTTAATGACATCTGTAGATGTCATCTGCAGATAGCAGATCCGTGAAAGATGGAGGACATCTAGTGAGATAAATCAGTCCAAGTAATATTCTCTCCTTTCTGTGAAAGTGATATTTGTATTTGAGATTTTCAGTGGCAATGAACTTTGTTCTGGTTTGTCCTCTCTGGAGTCTGATGGCAGAACATCCAGATGGATTTATCCCAGATAGAGAAAATGAGAGGCAGACCAGCGTGCGGAGGCATTTGTGTGGCTTAAACACAGCCATCTGGCAAGAGCTCCAGAACCCTGCGGTGTCAGCAAGCTCTACCAGAGCTGGCAGGTTGGGATGGGAGATGGCCAGGTTGGATGTGCCGTCTTTACACTTCTGTGCTCCTTGGAAAGGCACGAGACAGACACGAGTCGTTCTCCAAAAAGGAAGAAGGCTGATTCATCCGTGTTAATCACCGGTGCCCGAGCTGAATTTCCCTTGTTTGTCATGTCTCTTTCTCCACTAAACACCAGAGAGAGGACTGTGTTTCTTCAAAATCAGAACGCCTCTTTCCTCCCTTCACATCTGTTGGCTGTGGAAATGAAGCTAAACAGAGCGAAGGCCTTTTATTTGCCTCGATTGCTGGGATTTAAACAAAACTCAAGAAAGGTAACTCGCTGTACTATCAAACTTGGAAATCTTCTTGGGGCAAGAGATGCTGCCACGCTAACTCAAGCTTCACTCGAGGTGTTGGCCCTCATGAGGAGAGATTCAAGGATCTGAGACCATGGCGTCTGGACGGTGTGTGCTTGGTCAACAGCTGCATTCTCCTGGCAAAACAGCTTTATTTCCAGAGCAAGCTCAGTCAGGCTGGGGGACAATTTTCTTGGAGAGAAAGAGACTCTCAGATGGTCATTTGTTAAAGGGCTTTTAGCCCAACATGTACATGGATTATGATCAGAGTCAACATGCAGATTTTAAGGAAAGAGTAAAGACAAGGAATTTCAGTCAAATAGATCTTACCAGAAAGTGATTTCAGCAGATCCAAACATAGCATCCCATCTGACAAACATATTAACCAGCCACTTTGTTTAGATACACAGAATGTGTTCCACTTGTTGTGGACAAGCAGTGGGGCACTAGAGGTTGCATTATATGCCTTTGCAATAGCACTTTCAGTTAGATTTACACCAAACCAGCACGTGTGTACCTTGCACAGTAGAGTGCTGTGGTTTGCAGAGGTTCCTCCCCTGAGATAAGCACCGTCCAGCATAGTTCCAAAATTGAAAATGAAATGAATGTGATGTTGTTGTGTTACGTGGAAGTTGATTAGCCAAGTGGAAACCTAAGAGTAATTAGCTCTGATGCAGCAGCATCACAGCCATGCTCTCCTCAGGATTTGGCTTTTCTGCAGGTGTTGATGTGCTGCCATTTCAATAAGAGGATGCCTAAGGATAGGAAAGAAGTGTGCAACTGGGAGCCATTTGGCTACAATTTTTACATAGTCCCTGATCACTCACTCAATAAACATGGTATTTTTATATCATAATACCTAAGGAATGTGGTTTGTCAGATGGAAAGTGGTAGCACTTCCACAGTTCTAGGGACAAACAAAAGCAACACAGGCCATTTGCTGGATGGGAGGCTGAAATGCTCTGTGAATTCTTCTGCTAAATATCATTCTCTGCTGTAGACTAAATTATTGAGAGGATACAAGAACCAATTTTCTCTTGAAAGAGCCCAAGAGTTGAAATAGTGATAGCAGACTTTGTAATTTCTCCTGTCCTCCTTTTAGGAGGGTGATGTAACTCAGTTCTTTATTGCACTGGTAATGCCATATAACTGCTGGAGGTGAGAGTTGCTCTCCAATGAAGGGAAGGCATCCCAGCATGTTCTCTAATGCTCACTGCTGCTATTTCAGCCTCGTGTTATTGAGCATTATTTGCAATCCCATTTGGGGGATGTTTCTAGGTTGTGCTAATATCTGCTAGCGGTTCAGTGAGGCGACAGTGCAGTGACTCTGCAGTGAAGGTTGAGGGCAGAGCTGGGTGTCTCTGATATCTCCATCCTGTTTCCAAACAGTGTTCATCTTTCATGAGAAACACTCTTCAGAAGCACCCCGAGTCAAACCTTATTAGGAGATAAAACGACCACGAGGTGGCATTAAATCCATGTGAGGTACATCAGACCTCCAGCTTTCAGTTTTCTCTCCAAACCCCAGGACATCTCGGTGCAGAAGTCCACACTCAAGAAGGACTGCACGAACATGATGTTCTATAATTCTATGCATAGTTTAGGAGCAGGAGATCTCAGACTGCTGTGCACAATCTCACTGCCTTCCCTGCAGTTATCAAGGAGTGGAATGTGGCTGTTTGCACAGAGCAATGCAGCAATAACAAAATTCATGCCTGTCCAGGGGCAGAGTGAACATAGCTTTTAACAACAAATAACATGGCAAAAGTGGCCTGCAATGGGCTTCATTTTCCCAAAGCAGAGGGCTGTGGTTTAACAACGGCTGGTTAGCAGGTGACCATGCTGTGTGGCTGCTGGTCCCTCCACCACCCGCCTACAGCAGACGGGCAATGCAGCCCTGACACTGCATTAGGAAGCCAAAGGAGGTGTATTATAAATAATTCAGAGCCCAAAGCTCTTGCTGTGACCAGCCTTTCTCCTCCGGAGGGTCCTGCTAATATGACATCCAATTTCATATTTTTGCATTTAAAAAACGTAAAAAAGCAGGTTGCTTGGTGCTGATGCTCGGGCAGCACACAGTGCCAGGCGCTGAGGTGCTGTGCTGGGGCTGTGTTCTGTGCTGGCACATCATCCTGTGAGCCTCCAAACGCTGGTAGGCAGTCCAGGGCTTCACCTCTCCCAGGGCACAGCCTACCTGGGAGCTGGAAGCACCTGGACACCCCATGGCTTATGTTATACAGACATATGAGTTTATGTTGGAAGAGACCCCAGAGCTTCTTCCCTGCACACGCTGTGGCTTCTTGGGCCATGGAACAGTCTCCAGTACTCCACTGCGTGTTTAATAAGCATAGTTAAACAAAGAAAAAGAGGAAAGGAAATAAAAGACTTGCCTAAGCAGTTTCCAGCCCAGCTTGCAAGCCAGACCACAGCTCCATGCTGCCAGCAGCGCCGGTCCCTGCGGAGCCCTGGCCCACCTTCCGTGGGAACCCCGGGGAAAAAACCTTATAGCTGAACCACAATTTGCCATGACTAATTTACCACATTTGTGTCTATCGTATGCTGCTGTACACAAGTGAATGAAGAGACCACCCAGGCCCAGCTGGGCTCCAGATTGCTGTACACGATGTGTAGCCCTGTAGATGCTGCACAGCTACATACTGCCAAGCTCTAATTCATGGCAGAGTTGGTGAACACCCCGAGTTTCAGGACGTGTAAAGGAATACAGCCCTCGTTCTGCGTGGTGCCTCGCTGATTACACGGTCAGGCACTTAATGCTGGGTGTAGGGTTGTTTTTATTTCCTGTAAAGAATGTAGTGTTTGGCAAAAGAGGAGAGTGAGAATGACAACTGTGTACACATTTCACATATTTCGAACTATTTCTCCTCCGGAGGAGAACAGAGCTGTTATTAATAATCACCTCGCCAAGTTTCTGAATTGATATTTTGAAATGAGCTGAGTATATAATTTAAGAACCACAGGCAAGAGAGAAAATGTGCTTTCAATTGAATTTGAAATGGGTGGGAAGTTGATGATGCAGGGAGATAAACGACAGCAATTCTGGAGGGTGAGATCTGGAAAGAAGGAAGCCATAAAACAGATATTTTCCAGACTTTGCAAAGCCAGAGGCAACGCAAGATCTTGAGGAACAAAAGGAGGTGCAGGAAGGGGACATGGCACCGGAATGTTGGAATGAGTCTGGGCACCACAAGAGCTGAGGGTCCTGCAGGGCTGGGACAGCCATCCCTGTTTGGATGGGGTGAATGGATGGCTACCGAGATAACATCGGCACAGGCAAGGCGTGTTGTGGAGGAATAAGCCCTTGAGAAACACTTGTGCAGAGCGTGAAGGAGACAAGCTGTAGGATAGTGCAAGTACTTGGCAGCCTTGTAATCCATGACCTCCTACAGAAGCAAAGCTGCTGTTTCAGAGCAGAGGAAAGGGACGAGCGCTTTCACCGTTCTGACTGCAAACCTCCGCGCTGTGACTCAGTGCTGTGATGTCTGTCTGAGCATCCCTCCCTCCGGTCAGCCTGAGATGAGGCCTCTGAAGAGTTGTGTGGAGTTGCAGGTTGCTCCCCATAAACAGAATTAATCCTCCTTCCTGCAACAAAGCCCTCACTGTAAAAACTTGCCAGTGCTAACCCGATGGGGGATTTGCTATTCCTTTCTGCATCCTAGCCAACAGGATGTGCATTTGTTTTACTTTAGCAAACCCATCTCTATAGGGAATTAAGCATACCGAAGCTGCCTCAGCCCTGACCCTACAATCCTACAACATCGGTCACTTTTCAGACTCGGCTTCAGCAAAGAGCTGATTTGTGCACATCCAGAATGAAAACTCATTTCTCTGAGTCTTGTGAGGCCAGGAGTTTATGGTGCCTCCCTCAGAGACCTGGATTTTAGATACAGAGACCAAGTCAAAAATCAAATGCTTAAGAATATCATAGAATGGTTTAGGTTTGAGGGGACCTTAAAGATCACCTTGTTCCAACCCCCTTGCCATGGCAGGTTCTGTCCAGGTCCCTCTGGATGCCGTCCCTCCTCTCTGTTGTGCCATCAGCAAACTGCTGAGGGTTCACTCAGTCCCTCTGTCTGTGTCATTGATAAAGGAGCTGAAGAGCACCGGTCCCAAGAGAGACCCCTGGGGGTCACCTCTCGTGGCCATCCTCCACCTGGACATACCCTACAGAATCTCCACAGAAAGAAGGAAGCAGCTTTCCCTTGTGTCTTTCGCCTCCTGCAAATGGACGATGACAAGGATTAAATACGCGTTCAGAGCCCCAGATGTACTTTGCCAACTAACAGCCATTGATTTTCGATAGAGATCTGCAACTGTTACTGTGCTTGCATTGCCCCCTTCACAGCAAACTTTGCAGGAGTGTAGCAGAGTCTGACTGCTGCTCCTAATTGAAAGAAGAATGAATCATTAGCACATCTTTAAACAGTTTGACTGGAGCAGTAAAACAGAATCAAGCTGCAGGGCCGCCATCTTATTAATTAGAAGAGCAAGGGTAAGAACTGCGCTGGCAAAAATCTCCCAAATGAGCTGCTTTGCAGTGGAAAGTCTGGGATTGCAGAGCGCAATCAAATTGAGCAATTTGTGACAAAATTCTTTTTGATTGCTAATTGGCTTCTATTTTTCCATTTGGAGCATATATATATATATATGTATATATATATATATATATAAATAATAATTTTCAGGCACACCTTCAGGCAGGCAGAGAAATTGGAGCTCCTCTTGGAGTCCATGATGTAAGAAGATATCACCGTGGGACATGGGTGCCTTCTTTGCTTTTAGCTAATTGCAACATAAGAAGTGGCTCCATTTCCCCTGCAATCTCAGGTGCCTCTGTTTCAGTCTGCTTCCCAGAAATAGCCTGTCTGAGTAAGTATGAGCAAAACATCTGCCTCCTGTGGCGAGAGGCACCAGCCGTGGCTCAGCCAGCCACGGATATAAATGCAAGCATCCCTAGAATCTGGTTTGGGGGAGAGAGAAAAAAAAAAGTGTTCTTACTTCAATAATATTCCTCAGTCTTCTGCTGGGGCATCCTGCATGGTACATCCAAAAATAAGTGATTATCCCCAGGGGACTCCAGTCCTTGGGTGCATGGAGGGGGCTGAACTCAGGCATGGGTGACATCCCAGCAGCCACAGACTGACGGCTCAGCTGCTGAAGCAGCTCTCCTCTTGCTCTGCTGTTAGGCAAAGTTAAATTAAAAGTGCCTTCATGCTAAATTACGCCCGTGTTTAATTACTGTGTTGGCACTACTATATCACTAAATGGTATTAGCTGTAGGTGAGGACCCTGCTCTTTCTGTTGCTGCAGAATGTTTCCTGGAGTGGGTGCTTGCATGTGACTGCACTGGCAAGCATGGCAACGTGTTAGAAGTCTGATCAACATCAGAAAAATTGCATCCAAGGCAGAAAATCACAGAATGTCCCGGGTTGGAAGGGACCTCAAGGATCCTGAATCTCCAACCCCCTGCCACATGCAGGGCCACCAACCTCCCCATTTAATACCAGCCCAGGCTGCCCAGGGCCCCATCCAACGCCTCCAGGGATGGACGGGGCATCCACAGCCTCTCTGGGCAGCTGTTCCAGCACCTCACCATCACCTCTGTAAAGAACTTCCCCTGACATCCAGCCTCAATCTGCCCTCCCTCAACTTCAAACCATTTCCCCTTGTCCTGCAGTTATCTACCCTTTCACAGAGTTGATTCCCCTCCTGTCTGTAGGCTCCCTTTAGCTATTGAACAGCTGCAATGAGGTCACCCCACAGCCTTCTTTTCTCCAGGCTGAACAAGCCCAGCTCCCTCAGCCTGTCTTTGTAGTGGAGGTGCTGCAGCCCCCTGTTCATCTTTGTGGCTCCTCTGGACCCTCTCCAACAGCTCCCTGTCTTTCTTGTCCTGGGGGACCCAGACTCAGTAGTCAGATGCAATAGTTTTGGGGAGCACAGTTTTCAATTTTTGTTGTAAGTCAATATTTTTATTTATTTTTATTTTTTTAACATTCTGTGAAATAAGACATTTGCTAGGGAGTTCTGGCTTGAGAAAAGGAAGTCATCGATACGGTTGCAATTACGTTTCTGGCTTTATGAACTACGAAATTAGAAGCGATTTCTGCAAGTGGGCTGAGGGTGTAACAGAAGAAGCTGAGGCAAGCAGAGCCAAAGGGATGAGCACAGGAATGTGTTCAAAGAGCTCAGCCACGTACAGCTGACAGCTGGCCAGGAACGCACCGCACACACGGCGAGGACCAAGGCGCATCCAAGGAATCCACAACCTAACACCAGCAAACTTGAAGCCAGGACATCGCCGGGGGAGGAAGGGGAGTGAGCGTGCAACAGGAAGGAAGGGAAGAGCAATGAGCACAGCTGTGGGAGTGAAAAGGTTGATGGAGGGTTTCCGAAGTAGCTGGTGACTGGCCAGGGGGAGACGTGGTAGAGAACGGGTGGCCCGGCACAGCAAGAGGAGCAGGAGACCAGAATAGATTGTGGGTGGGAAGGGAGAGAAAATGAGCTCAAACTGCTTCATATTATTCACCGTGGATCAAAAAATATATTTAAATAAGTGCTTGCTGTTGAAGTCCTCTTCTGCTGCTCCTGTGCTGAGTCCTACCTCCTCAGCCCCCTGCTCTGTGCCTGCAGCCTGATGGCCCTGGAAAAGTCGGTCAGGGCAGCAAGCTCTGCGTTGCTCCCTGTGCAGAGCAGTGCCTGCTGCCATACTCCTGGGGGCTGAACCCAGACCCCAATGGCACCTAGAGTGAGAAGTGTCAGGCTGAAAGCCTCTGAACATGCCTTTGCCCCAGTGTTCCCAGAATCACCATGGTTCAACACTGTTACCCCCTTCTGATGGCTGTCTTCAATAATTATACTCATAAAATGTTGCTTTCTTTGTGGTGATGCTGTAACCCAATGAGCTGGAAACATTCCCAGCGTGGAGAGAAAACTGTACTCTGCTGATGTTTATGTTGGGTGTTTTACGAGGCACCCATAGAAAATGACATCAGGTTACCTGTAATGAGGAAACACTGAAGCATGGATGCTTCTCCTCCCCAACAGGCACCCAATCCCAAATCTCCAGCAGGTCCACTTTGCTTCTGAGGTGCTTTTTCATGATATCACAGCTCCCTGTGGCAGACAGAGCTATTTTCTGCCTATTGTCTGCTGTGGCTGTTGGTTAATTTGACCTGGACTCCTCAACGTGAGATACCAGCAAAGTTCCAGGAGTCCAAATGATTTCCTCTCCTTCCTCCTGTCACTTGGGATGATGTGCCTCTGGGGTGCTGTTTGGGTCCATAGGGCTATCCTGGACATGGGCTGGCAAGGAGTCCTGAAGCAGTCTCACAACCCATGAGATGAGCAGGGTGATCTCACTGCTGGGAGCACAGAAATCAGCTCCCTGCCTGCTGCCAAGGAGTTATCTGCTGGCCCGACACCTTCAGTTGGGGTTCTTGGGTTGTGCCAAAGGTCCGCAGGGGATTGAGCTTCCCTGCTGAGGTTTCGACGTAGTAACAAACCATTCCCAGCAAGGAAACTGGTGGGGAAAAGAAGACCCAGAGAAAGGTTACAAGTTAAGATAAAAAGGCTTCATATGCTCAAGACTTATCACTTCTATAGGACCACTGTGTGGTTGTGGCACAACGTTTCCTAGGCTGTAGCTGCAAATGAAGTATGACTTGCCAAAGAGGTGACAGTACTGGAGCAGGATCTCCCAGATGGAGCTGGACCTTCTGTGGAGTGCTTCAAAGACTTGTTCTGATCCACACGGGGGCCGTCACTGTATTAACCAGCTTCATTTCACTGAACAGTCTCCCCATAAGCACAGCTTGTACAAATTGTGTTCAAAAGAGCGTGTTAAAGGCATTAACTGAAGATTGGCTGAGGAAGTTATCCATTCCCTGGTGATTAACCAGCAATTTCCTATCCATCACGGACCAACACTACTCTATTAGACTTTATGAAACATGCAGCGTGTGTATCTGTAGAGAACACGGTAATTGCTTCAATTACAATTCTTTTGATTGGTAATTTTCATTCACTGTCAAGAATGTTGCCTGCCCCGGGCTTGTGGAGACCAGCTTTCCTCCCCTGCTCCCAGGAACACGCACTGTGTGCAGTGGCTCCTCACTTCCCTGCAGAGGAGCACAAGGTGCCTGTGTGTGTGTTTGCATGATGAGAGCTGTCATGTTTTGCTCTTTCCTGTTGCTCCCTATAATATTCCGCATCTTCACAACCACAGAACAGCTTAATTTTTGGAAGCCAGCAAGCAGACCTTTTTTCTCCTTCCTCATCTGTTCTCAGACAAGCTCATTAGTGTTGCTGCTTGTCTTGCACTTCAGTGCTTTTTTTAATCAAACCAAGGCAGTCCCAGAGGACACCTGTTTCAATTGCTGGAGCAAACGATTGTATTTCCAGAGCTCACATGTGAGAGGAAGGATCATTTGGTGCCACCAGATCAGGGGCAGAGGCAGGCACGGTGCCATGTGGTGTCTTGGAAGAGTGCAGGGCTTGTGTGGAAGAAGAGCAGTGAAGCCATGGATGCCTGTGGGGTGAAGGGAACCTGCCCATGTTTGTTGCCATGCTTGGCAAATAATTTTACTTCAAGGTGTTTTGCAGTTTCAGCACAACAGGAAACCACCCAGAGAGGCTAGGCAGGGCTGGCAGCCCCAGACATGGGGTGGCACACGGAAGGCAGGGAGCCTGGCAGTCCACACGTGGGTCCCAGAAATTACTCAAGCAGAGAGAACTTCTCTTTTCTAAAATTCTATCTCGTCTTCCTCACCTCGAGTCCCTCTAGGTGGTGTTCCCCAGGACATCACTCCTTGTGCAAGCAGAACCAGAACCAGATGCACCAGGGGCAGTGGCAAACCCTCCTGGATTGTCACGCCAGAAAGAAGAGTGGGGCTGGGAGGGGGGGACCCACGTGTGCTCCCTAGTATGGGTGAGAGTGCACACCCTGGCAGAAACATTCTTGCACACATCTCATGCATGCACAGAAAGACCCATCTTGAGGGACACGAAGCCCAGAGCTGTGGGTACCCCATCCCAGGAGGCATCCTGGTGGGATGGATCCTGGGAGCCTGATCTGGTGAGTGTCAACCCTGCCCATGGCAGGGGAGTTGGATCTGGGTGATCTTTAAGGTACCCTTCAAACTAAGCCATTCTGTCATCCTACAATCTCAGTTCTTTGATCATGCAGCAAAAGGCAAACTGAGACAAAGGGCTACCAGCATCCTTTGGGTGACCACCACTGCACAAACCACCTTACGGTTAATGATTGCCAATTTGTGCTCATTAAAAACCAGCCAGCAATACTTTGCTCGTGTAAAGACAGAAACCACTGTGTCTTAATGAAGTGCTCTAAGGGTACAGAAAGAGCAGGATGTCCAAAGCCTGTGACATGTTCCATGCCAGGCTGACATGTACCATGCTGGGCCATGGCTGGTTATGTGCACACACTGAGGGGTTCCTGTCATCTGCACTCGGAATAACTCAAAGCCTTCCCTGTACATCCATCAGCTGTATCACAGGGCTAGTAAAAGCCAGGACTTTGTAAAGATGCTATCCTCCAAACAAATAGAGGCAAGATTTCATATACTTCTTGACTCCAGAGATGTGCCTTAGGGGCAGAGCCACAGCACAAGACTAAATGGTCAGTGGTCCTGTAATAAAATATGTGCTGGGTTCATAGCTCACCAGGTTTGTTCTGTGTGATGTGAAGAAAGCTGCACTGCTCCCATGGAGCACACCGTGTGGCCAAAGACAGGGCTGGTGCGGGGTGGCAGGAGGGTGAACGTGGCTCTCAGAGGTGGATCCATCCATGAATTTGGTTTCATCCACAGCTCAGGGCAGGGAGCATAGGGCTGAAGGAAAGACAAAAAGGTTCCAGAAGATGAAAGATTGTGCTATTGTGAAGGCAAATGTCCTCATTTGGAGCGTTGCTGTGGGATACATGCTGCAAACAGCTGGGGACAGAGGGTGCGTGACTGCCAGGGCAGAAGGCATCTGTGACACGCTGCATTTACAAAATGCATACAAACTATGGAAAAAAGGGATGGGAAGCTGTGCTGCAGGCAAGTAAACCATCAGAGCAACCTGCGTAGGCAAAGAGTTTCCACATTGACTGAAACCGAGCCAGGTCAGTGGGATTAGCAGCTTCCTGGTGGGAATGCACCAAGGGATGCCCTCCGGGTGGAGTTCCATTGGCAGGAGACTCGACATCTTTTTCCCAAGCTGGGGTAGAATCCAGGATAAGAACAGTAATGCCGAAGGTGCCACCGTGAAGATGAACGCAGCAGCGCAGCTCCTGTGGTGGGCTGAGCAATTTGAGAACCATTTCAGAAGGTACTGCAGAGGAGTTCACAGCTGACATCAGCAGAGGCTTAGCTAAAGAGTCACTGGTCCTGGTGCTGAGCTTCCGGAGTGGCCTGTGAGGGTTAGAGAGCTTGCTGCAGGCACCTGGGACTTTAAGGAGAACTGTTAGTGTCTGGGGCATCTAATGAGACAGGCTGCCTTGTGGCTGCCCTCACCCTCCTGTTCCTCCTGAGAAGCGCAACAGGGGAGTGAGGAAGCAGCGGAAAGCTTTTAGGGAGCTCATTTTAGCCTTTCCCAAGCAATGGTAAAGCTGCACGGATTGCAGGCAGGGGCTGTGCCACAAAAGCTTGCTCCGTGCCATCCCCTCTCGGCACAGAGCCGGGTCAGCAGGGCAGAGGATGAGGCATTTCCACAGCCGCACAGATGCTGCGCATCCAGGGACAGCCTGCACTTAGTCATCACAGCACCCAGAGTCACGCAGGAGATGGAGACAAAAGCAGGAAGCATTTCCAGATGCCCAGTCCTGAAGGCAAAGTCTTAAAGTCATCTGTGTGCCACCAACCAAAGTGTTTCTGACACTGCCTCCCTCCTGCTCCTGGGGCAGTGGTACCGTTTGTGAGCTGCTATGGAACGGCAGCCCGATTTTTGGGAGGGCACGACTTCTGTGTCAGGGCTCAGATCTCTCCCTCTCAGCCAAGGGCTGTTTTCCATCTGGCTTTTGCTTGAGTGTTGTACAATGCTTAGGCAAGAGGGTAGAAAGATTGCTGTTCTCAGAGAGGAACCAAGTGAAATGTCAACGTCCTTGCAAGCCTGGCATTTAGTATAAATATACATGAAACCCCAAGGCTGAGTCCTTTCATTTGAGGGGATGTTAGCAATAATTTACTCTGCAGATCACAGGGCTGTGGACTGATGAATAGCAACCACATTGGCGGCAAACTGAAGCATTTCAGAATAGAAATGAAGGAACATTCTGGGCACTGCATACTTACATGACAACACAAAGGAACAAAATAGCTTTTTTGTTTTTTTCTCCCCCAGGCCTGGGAACGTGCTCCTCTGGTGCTGTGCAGCCAGGAGAGCAGCGTGGCTGTGGCTGGGCTGGGGCTGCAGTGCCCTCATCTCTGTCGGGAAGTTTCTGGTTGCTGCTTTCCTGCTCTGCAGGCACTGATCCTGCTGCTGAAGATGGATTGCTCCATCCGACTCCTGTAACTGGAGGAGGGGTAAACCAGTTCGGCCACGGAGCCAGGGGATGTTCTTCCATCAGCATCTGAAATGAATGGTGAGGTGCTGGAACAGCTGCCCAGAGAGGCTGTGGATGCCCCAACACTGGAGGGGGGAATGCTTACATTTAGAAATGCTTTCTAGGGAGCACAGCATCCCCATCTTGCTCTTGCTGTGCCCAGCAGGAATGTAAGTGTGATTATTTCTCTGGATTTACAGTGTGTAACTCAAAACTCTTAAGTGCTTTAAGCTGCAAGCTGGCACACCTGCCTATTCCAAATGTTCACGGCAGAATTCACAGCAGTCCTTTGTTTTTCCTAAATTATCCTGGCTTCCTTTGTGGGGTTTGGTTTTTAACACGTTCTCCCACCTGTAGAAATCAAACGTTTTCCTTTCTCCCTCCCGAAGAACTTCAAAGACACAAAGCCTTCAAACACAAAGCCATCAAACACCAACGCCTCTGTGCACACTGGGCTCCTGTCGAGAAACCGCCCAGTGCAGGAGAGCAGGGAGGGAGGCCTCCATCGGGGCCTTCTGAGTCAATCGTGAGTCTGACATTTTGTTAAGTCCTATTTTATCCAGCAACCACACTTCAGCAGCACGTGGTGACCCTGAACCCGGCTGTGCTGAAAGCAAGATTTGCTCTCGAGGACTCTGCAGGAGATCAGACTGCTTGATGGCAGCTGGGAGGGAAGCAGCTCTTCTTTGTGCTTTCCTCAGCTGGAGGCATTCGGTAGAACTTTGCCCCGGGGCGTTCTGCTGCTGCTGCTGCTCTGAAGTTTGGGGCTTTCCTTTAGAAAGAGGGAAGGAACCATCCCACTGAAGTGGCTGCTCTTTTCATCTCACCTCCCAGCCTCCCATCCCTGGTGCCAGTGCTGGGTGTGGAGAAGAGAGAAGAGCTGCCCGCTGAATGAGGAGTGAGTGAGTGAGGAGGAAAGGTGTTTCCCTAGGAGCAGCAAAGAGTCTGGAGGTGTGGGGCTGCGATGGCTTTGGGCTGCAGGCAGCACTGCGGGGCACGGCGTGGGGACGGGGTGATGGCAGCCCTGGCCAGCCGGTGTCAGGAGAAAGTGGAAAACTACCGAACAAACTGAAGAGCTTTCTATAGCCCCAAGGAGGCCGGCTCGGCAGTCTTTAAAGTCGTGTTACTATAGCAGCCCTGATGGTAATTTACCAGTACATCTCCTTTTCTCTTCTTCTTCACGCCCTTTTCACAACCAAAAAAAAAAAAAAAAGAAAAAAGATTAGTCCCATCTTCCTCAATTACCTCCTCACATCTCTCTGACAGCTTTCCTAAAGAGCCCCACAGGGCCAGCAGGAGCACGGGGAGGACACAGACTGTGCCAGCAGCATCACTGGGGGGTGAGGACGCTGTCAGCAGGGGGACAGGTGGCTCTCACACGATGGCTCCTGCAGTGCAGTGTCACCCATTTGGAAGGAGCTTTTCACATGGGCAGGGAGAAGCTTGGCTGGAGGTGTGGGCTGGGATCGCTCTGCTTCTGCTCACACCCCACAAACACGTCAGGGTTAGGAGGGAAGCCATGGACCGGTGCCAGATTTGCAGGCTCTGTTTTCACCAGCGATAATCAGGTTTAACTGAACTGATGATACATTCTTCCCCTGGGAGAAAAAAGGGATGTGGAAAGTAGGCTTTGGGATCTGGTCCCACGTCAGGAGGTTTGGAGAATATTTTAAGGCCCATGGAAAGCTGGTGCTGGGCAGAGCAGGGAGGGAGTTGCTTGGGCAGTGATGCTGCAGCCATGCACCCATCCTGCTTCCATCCTTGCAAGCACACTTCTGCTGTTCTGATGGAACAGGCAACAAGGAGATCTGCTTAAAGCACCAGGCAGGACAGGCAGTGCAGGTCAGATTGACCACCCTGCACACTCAGCATGGGCACAGAGACCATCCCATTGCAGAGGGCTCTGGAGCCTCACAGCTCCAAGCACTGCTTGGATGGCTCCTTGCCCCCAGATCCTGACCAGGAGGCAGGTGGGAGCCCTGCCTCTGCTGTCAGTGCTGCTTAAAGAAAGGCTGCTCCCACTGGCTTCCTGCACAAATCAACCTAATTACCCGTTCCAGTGGCAGCTAATGAGCTCAAAGCTTTCACAGCCCACGCCTCCGGCCCTCCCCGTGGGAGAGGCAGCCCCAGTCGGGATGCTCTTGGCTGGAGAACTGAGACAGCACTGAGAGAAATGGAGAGCAGATGAGCAGCCCAGGTGCTGCTGGGGCTGCAGGGAACAGAGCGTGTGCCCCAAACCCCCACAGGAGCAAGGCTGGACGCAGATAGAAGGGGCATTTGCTGCACTATTCCACTCAGGAGCTGGCACTCCCAGCCCTTTCCCCATGCTGTGTGCTCTCCTGCTTCGTGGCACTGCAGCAGGGCTGGAGGAGGCATCGCTGGGTGCAGGCAGAGTGCAGCGCAGCACTGCTGCAATAGGGCTGCAGGGGCTGCCAGCAGTGACTCATGGGCTGCACAGAGCTACTAATGCAATTTTCCTAACACATCATTGGTTTCCTGATTTCTAAAAAGCCGTCTGGATGGCTGGGCCCCCTTCCAAGGTTTCCTGGAAATAGAAGGGTGTTGAGAAGGGGCTTCTAGGGAGGTGCTGAGGCAAGGCAGATTGTGTCATGCTGTGCTGC
This sequence comes from Meleagris gallopavo, assembly GCF_905368555.1. Taxonomy (NCBI): domain Eukaryota; kingdom Metazoa; phylum Chordata; class Aves; order Galliformes; family Phasianidae; genus Meleagris; species Meleagris gallopavo. The sequence goes on from NC_139419.1 coordinate 13,690,533, forward strand.
TGCCGGGAGTGGAGGCAAAGTGCAGCCCCAGAGCTCTCATACCCGCAGGGCTCGTGGCTGGGCTCCAGCCTGGCTGGCTCGTCCTACACAGCCCAGCTTATTTACAGTCCAGCACCAAGTTTATCCTTTGCTTCTGGTCCTAAGCTGTTGTGTAATATTAATTATTGCATGCTGCCATACTCCTCCCACAGTAACAGATGAATTTTGGGGCTGAGCGAGGTAATTTGTGCACATAATAGAATGGGAATTGCTCAGGAACCTTTAATATAAGAGGTGCTGAAGAACAAGGGCAGCAAATGGGGGCCTGATGCTAACAGCTGCTGAGATAGGAAAGAAAAAGCGTGTGAAGACTCTCAGTGCTAGTTGTGCGATGCCACGTCTGTCCTCTGGGCACTTGGGTGGATTATTCATTGCCTTTATTAACTCTGTGTTAAATTGCCCTTCTTTCCCTTTATTTTTTTTTTCCCGGAGGTTGATTGTTTCATTTTGTCTGCTTTTTCATTAAAAGGCCCTTTGCTAGGGCAAAGCTTTCCAGAAGATGCTCGTTCAGTGCCAGCCCAGGTGCCTGGTGGCTGCTGAGGACACAGCCCACGTGCCACCCCCCTCGGCTGGCTGACATTGCCCACTGCCCATCTCCAAAGCCTCGAGTGGGGCTGCAGTTTGTGCACTGACAGCATCCCCTGTGGCACTGCAGGGCGCCCTCAGGGCTCAGTGGGCAGCTGGACCTTCCGGGTTGGTGCCACGGCTTTGCTCCACGTGCACTGTTCTATTTTGTGTTCTTGCAGTTCCACGTTGAGCGGGGAGAGGACACACGGCTGTGCTGCCTGTGCTGCAGGTGCTTTTCTCCTGGGCTGCTTCTTGGGCTCCTCGGGGTGTGCTGGCACCGAGCGCTGTGGTCAGCCAGTGGGGGAGCAAACGGCAGCAGGGTGACGGAGCGCAGCAGAAAGCAGCTCCTCGTGTAAGCAGGAGCTCCGGCCTTTGGGTTTAAAGGACAGCAGACGCCAGCTGGCATTTCTGCCCGGATTTAGCTCAGGCTAGCGTCCCTGCCGCTCTCATAGCTCCCTGCCGCAGATCCCCCCCATGTCGTACCGCGGACGGACGGCTGTCTGCTGCCCTTCTGCTCCCACCCCCGCTAGGGCGAGAGCTCCACGCTGCGTCCCCTGGGCAAAGCGGGCAAACGGGGCAGCGCCGGAGCCGCGGGGCCGCATCGGGCCGGGCGGGGAGCGAGGAGCCGCGGGGTTATTGATGAGCCGCTCCGCGGTGACTCACAGTCACTGTCTGTACCTGGCAGTGACTCAGCGCTCACTCCTCTGGTGTGACACGAGCTGTAATAAAATCTCCGCTTGTTTGTCGAGAGGTTGTTTTCGTGTGTTTTTTTTTCCGCCCTGCTTTCCACCCCCACCGCAGGGTGAGGGGCATCATTGCCCACTATGGCAACGGCCGGCAAAACAACCGGAGCACACCCCCAATTAAGAGCTGACGGGGAGCTTCCTGTCGGCTCACCGAGGACCTGGAGGCCAAAAGTTCAGAGATGAGCACAAGCCGCGGCTGCACGGCAGTGAAACGAGGAGCGCAGACCCGCCGAGCCCGGCTGAGCGGCAGGACGGAGCTCGGAGCAGCTTTCTGGCATCTCCTGACTCTAAAATTTGGGGTTTCTGCCCTGGCTTTTGGTCCCCTCCGCCTCTCCCCACCCCCCCGGGCACCTCTCTGCCGGTGCGCAGAACGCCGTGCTGTGCTGCGGGGCTTCTCCCCTTCCCTCCCAGGCAGCATCTCCGCCCATCACCTCCTCCTCTTCGGCCCTCATCCGAAAGCGATCGTTCTGGGGGACGCGACCCGTTAAAATCCCGATGAAACTCCTGTAGATTCCCCGCCCCAGCTGAGCACTACCAGGAAAACCCCACAAGGAGCAGCGAGGGAGAATGGGATTTCTGCACCGCGTAGCCTCCTCCTGCTGGCATCCACATCCTGCAAGGATGCAGAGCACTGTACTGAGAAAACTGCTGGTGTGGGGCCTGGGAGCTGCTGCTGTGCTCCCTGGGCTCAATGCACAGCGTGTGCTGTGGTTGTGCAGGAACAGGAGAAGAGGCAAAGCTGTGCCCTGGCAGCACTGCAGCCCTGCCTGCAGCGAAGGACCTGGCATGCAGAATCACAGAATCACAGAATCACAGAATGTCCCATGTTAGAAGGGACCTCAAGAATCATGAAGGTCCAGCCCCCTGCCACATGCAGGGCCACCAACCTCCCCATTTAATACCAGCCCAGGCTGCCCAGGGCCCCATCCAACACCTCCAGGGATGGACGGGGTATCCACAGCCTCTCTGGGCAGCTGTTCCAGCACCTCACCATCACCTCTGTAAAGAACTTCCCCTGACATCCAACCTCAATCTGCCCTCCCTCAAAACCATTTCCCCTTGTCCTCCAGTTATCTCCCCTTCCAAGAGTTGATTCCCCTCCTGTCTGTAGGCTCCCTTTAGGTACTGAAGGCTGCAATGAGGTCACCCCACAGCCTTCTTTTCTCCAGGCTGAACAAACCCAGCTCCCTCAGCCTGTCTTTGTAGGGGAGGTGCTGCAGCCCCCTGATCATTTTTGTGGCTCCTCTGGACCCTCTCCAACAGCTCCCTGTCTTTCTTGTCCTGGGGGCTCCAGACCTGGACACAGCACTGCAGATGGGGCCTCACAAGAGCAGAGCAGAGGGGGACGATCACCTCCCTGTCCCTGCTGGCCACCCCTCTGCGGATGGAGCCCAGGATCCCCTTTGCTTTCCGAGCTGCAATCACACACTGCTGGCTCGTGTTCAGCTTTTCATCCATCAGGACCCTCAGGTCCTTCTCTGCAGGGCTGCTCTCAAGGACCGCTCCTTCCACTCTGTATCAATGCCTGCCATTCCTCCGGCCCAAGTGCCAAACCTTGCACTTCGCTGCACTGAACCTCACCAGGTTCACCTGGACCCACCTGTCAAGTCTGTTGAGGTCCCTCTGAATGGCATCCCTTCCTTCCACCGTGTCAGCCACACCACTCAGCTTGGTGCCATCAGCAAACTTGCTGAGGGTGAATGCATGCATGGGCTTCTCAGTGCCCATGGAAAAGGGCATGCCCTCAGTGCTTCAGGAAAATGGCACTATTGCTGTTCTGCATCACATTTGGAAGAGAAGCCATCACTCAAAATGGGATTCAGCTGGGCAAGTCTCCTTTGGCCAATGCATACAGACTTCATGTTTGGGTGCTTTCTTGCCTTCTTTCTCCCAGCCAGTCTCTCCCTTCCCAGACTTGCTGCTGGTGGCACACACAAGTTGCCAACTGCACATGGCTTCAGTCTGCACGTAGGAACCATTTTCTGTTCTCCCAGTGTATGAGATTGCCAGTTTTCCCCTATACTTCTTGCAGCAATTGTAAAATTTTCCCTTCGGCTCCAGTGGCACTGTGATGTATGGACTAAATTGATTGGATTTAATTCTGTGCAATGAGCCAGCACTAAGAGCTTTTCACTGCTCGGTCCCGAAAAGCTCCTGGCAAAAGGCATCCAGCTGCTGGGTGCTGTGCCTCAGAAGGCTCCTGGTTCCAGGATGGAGAAGGGGACAACAGGACACCGTGGACAGAAATGGCACAGAGATGGCTGTGCTTTCCTTGTGCAGAGCAGCAGAGATGTCAGTGGGGCTGGGAGGCACTGAATCTAAAGCTGATAAACCAGCCCTGTGGCAGCAAGCTCCAGCCTCCCTTCAGCTCCAGGAAGAGGGTCTGGTCCAAACAGGAAAATGCAATTTCAGTGTTGTAATAAATCACAGCCCAAAGAAAGGCAGATCTAAGCAGATTCAGACTCTTCCTAAAATGTGCCATCTGTCTCCAGGTCTGTTTGTGCTGGGATTGCACAGGGCTGCACACCCATGTGAGGGACAGCAAAGGCTCCCACAGCTCGGGGAGGTTTGAGTTCCAAATCCCAGAAACCAGTTCTGGCGGCAGATGGATGGTTGGACTGGATGATCTTAGAGGTCTTCTCAAAATTTAATGATTCGACGATTCTCTGTTCAGAAAAGCCAGAGTGCATGTTGTGAGGGCAGTGTGGCACGGGGTCAAACAGCTTTGCACCGTTTTGTCATTTTTATTACAGCTTCTTTGAGTGATTTCAAATCCCCACGAGCGGCGAACACCAAAATGCAGCAATGGCAGTGCAGAAACATGGATGGCTCCTCGTAGTGCTCCAACCACACGTGCCATGATGGGGAGCAGGGCAGGCTGGGGAGCAGGGACAACAGGGAGCTGACACACAGGTGGGGTGCACCCAAGAGGTTCCAAATGTTCCAAAATGTGTTTGTTTGCCCACGGCAGCTCTCAGTGGCAAGGTTTGGGATGTGCTGTGCAGAGCTCCAAGCAGCTCTGCGTGGTGAGGAACCAAAGGGCTCAGCCAGCAGTGCCCAACAGCTCTGACCACGGGGCTGCTGCTGAGGGCTCCGTGCAGAGGGCTCCATGGGGAGCAGTGCTTTGTTGGGAGCAAAGGACGGCGGTGGTGGATGTGCCATCATCACCCAGCACACAGAGCTGGCACGGTGTGGCTCTGTTGGCAGTTGGCCGTGGGACGCAGCGCTCTGCAGCGGAGGGGAACATGGAACCACGGGGACAGGCTCACTCACAATTCACTTTTGAGTTTCTAAGTGGAACTGTGCTCTGAGGATTAACAAAAAGGTTACGTGTAATCCCAGATGGATGTTTGCAGAGGTGTCACTGCCTTGATCTCATTCAGCCGAAAGTAAATTTGCTCTGTGAGAAACGCTGAGGAGAGCCCAGCAGCCCTGGAAGTGTCAGCAAATGCCACTTCAGTTCAAACAAAACCTCTGCTCTCTCTCTTTCTAGATGTCCTTTTCTCCTGGCTCTCACTTCCTCTCCCCTCTCAGAAGCACCGGGAGGACGTGTGATCGCCCTGAGCTGCCTCCATCCTGCACTGTACCCGGGGCTGTCTTTGGGCAGCCTGGTCCAGTTGCTGGCAGTCCTGCACACAGCAGGGGGTTGGAACTAGATGATCATTGTGGTCCTTTTCAACCCAGGCCATTCTATGATTCTATGATTCTTCAGCCCTGAGAGCCCCATGTCCCACTGAGAGGTGCTGGGAACCCTCACACAGCTGCCAGGTGCCTGAGGGTCCCACCAGCACCACCACTTCCAATAAGCAGCTGCGGGTTGGCTGGACTTTTCATATGCTTAGAGCAGATTCCATGCCGCAGTAAGACTTAGTGCAGATAGGTTAAATTTTTGACCTAATGTTCTTGTTCCTTTAGTAGAGCAGCAAAGTTTTAGGCCACGGCTGCAGCTCGGAATATGGGAGCAGCCACCAGATTGTGCAAAGTGCTGCGTGGGGCCGGCAAAGGGCCGCGCTGCCCTGATCCGAATGGAAAGCACCCGGCAGAGAGCCACAGTGATGTAACGGCCCCTGGCATTTCACCCTGATAATGTCACGGTATTTATAGCCTTTTTAATACATTTCGTGGCATAATGCTGTTTTGCATCTGTCTTTCATAAGATCAGTGGGAGAACAAAACCCTTTTGAGGCTCAAAATATTCTTTCGCCTCCGGCTGCACGGACACAAGGACATTGCGCTGGAGCCCTGGAGCTGCAGCAGCCTCACACTGCAAGAGGAGGGGCAGCAGCACTGCTCCCATCACCGGGCTGCAGCCCCCACCCCTACAATGGAGTTTGTCTGTGCAATTGTGGGGGAACCGGTTGCTGACATCCAGTGACACCAGAAGTTTGCTCCTGGCAGCTGGCAGGATGTGAATCCTTGAATCACAGTGTGGTTGGGTGGGAAGGAACCTCGCAGCCCCCAGTCCTACCCTGCTGTGAGCTGTGCCCCCAGCTCAGGCTGCCCAGGACCCATCCGCGATCATGGCCACCTCCAGGGATGTGGCACCCACAGCTCTGGGCAGCAGTGCCAGCGCCTCACCGCCCTAATGAAGATGCCTCATGCTTGTAGTGATGACATTTTTGCAAGATCAGGTACTCATTTATGATGTGCTCTGGTGCCATGGTGACTAATAGGGTTAACAAGCTCGGGGCTGAGGCGGGAGGCACCTTCAGGCTGCTCCAAACCCACTGTGTGCTGGAGATGCAGGCTGGAGGTGGGTTTGGGCCCATCCCTGGGTGCACAATGGGCGGGGGGTCACTGCTGGTGGTGGGGCTGGAGCTCTGCTTGCTCAGCAGCCACAATCCCACAGGCATCACTGCACCGGAGGATGAACACACGTGTCAGCCATAGGAACTAATGTCACTGTGCTTCAGGGATACGTGGTTTTATTTGTAGTTTTTCCCTTTGTAGTTGTTCCCAGTCTGGTAACAAAGGCTTTAACCTTCACTCGTGTGCGACAAAATGATTCTTTTCCTTTTAAGCTTCTGTAGTGATGACCGTGGTTTGGCTGAAGCTGGCAGAAATGGGGCGCATCTCTGTCACAAAAATGGAGCACTGCAACGTGGAGAAATTGGCGTGGAGAAAGCGCTGGGGAGGCTGTAACGTGATTTTGGTGTCAGAACAGGGAAATATTCCTGTTGCATTGGAAACCACAAAGCAGTGCCAGGGCCTTGGCAAGAGTGGGAAGCAAAGCAGAGACCGGCGTTACAGCTTTCCAGGTTTATTCATTTTTGGATCTTTTGACCTGGAAAAGGTGAACTGTCCGGTACTGCAGACAGTGACAGGAGAGCTGCGGGGTTACCTGCCTGCGGCCACCAAACAACCCACTGTCCACTGCATTGGGCCAGGGGCTGCCGTGTGAGCTACCTTCCCGAAAACAGAGCTCTGATGGGAGGCACAGCTCCGAGCAACCAGAGGTGTGTGTCAGGGCACCCCATGCAACGGCCTCGGGATGTGCAGAGGGATGCTCGACTGGGTGCCGGGTGCGATGCTCGAGTGGGACGCACACAGGATGGCCCCGTGCTGGGAAGGGAATGGCTGCAGCCTGCAGGCTGCCTGGCACACACAGTGCTGTGAGGATGGGATGCTGTGGCACCGCCATCCGTTGGCCAAGAGGTGGCCACTGGCTCCATGCCATACACTCCAGCACACAGCATGGGGAGCAGGGGTGCCAGGCACGTGGGGTGCAACCATGCAGGACCGGGGTCTTTGCCAAACAGGGTGTAACCTTCCCAGCCACGTATTCACGCAGCCAAAGAAATCACTCAGTGCTCTATAAGGAGATAAATGTTCTCCAGATTTCACCCTCCAACCATTGTATTGCAGTAGTGTCCCACAGGGGGAACTTGCCAGAGTGTGTCCACGTAAATAAAACTACTGAAGGCAGTAGGAGGGATTTCTTTGTCTGGTCCTTACTAGAGATATCGCATCCATTGAAGCAGTTAACAGCAGCAGGAGCAGCACTGCCCTGCACACAGCACTCCCCTGCCCGGCCCAGCTCTGTGCTCCCAGAACCACTGCCCCATACCTGGCACATTCTGCCCCACCTCCTGCTGCCCCAACGCGCTCCTGTCGAGCAGAGAGAGGAAATTGGGCACAAGGAGCCATGTATGGGATCCAGGTGGGGGTGATGTAACGGGGCACAGGGCCACGACTCCATGCTGCCAGCATCCGTCTGTGCATGGGGGGCTCCTGCTGTGCCCCCCTCCCACCACCGTCTGTTGTCTCCCTGTGCCAGCACTGCTGCCTGCCAGCCCCCCGCTCCCACACCAGTGCATAAGGAGAGAAATAAGGTGTGATAACTCCCTGCACGTGCTATCATGCAGCTCCCGTTGGGGATGCAGGGTTGGGCCTGGGGGCACGGGGCAAACGCTGTGGGGAAGAACTGCCAGTTGGCTTCTCCTGAGCTGTGCCGAAACCACAGACTTTGGATACACAAACACCCCAGGCAGCAGCAGACCTGCAAAGGACTGCTGGCCTGAGGCACCCACTGAACTCCTTACCCACTGCAGAGCTGTGCCGGCCTCTGTGACACCCCCCAGCTCCACACTCGTGGAGGAGAAGCTACGCCTGAGAGTGGACCCAACATCCCTGAGTGAGACAGCCCAGCTCCAGCCCCACAGCCCCATGCCAGTGCCGACAGGCTGGGGCCATGCTCACTGTGGGGTGCAGGACACGGCTGGGCTGCCCCAAGTTTAGCTCTGAGGCAGAGCCAGAGCTCAGCAGGATTGCAGCCCCCCAGCTTCCCATGCACTCTGAGCATCGCTTCCTTCCCGCTTGCCCCACTCACATCTATGGCCATGCTTGCTCCCTTCTGCTACACATGCAGAGCCCTGGCTGCTCCCCACAGCTCCTGACACATCTGTGTGTTCTGCAAGAGCGGAGCTGCTCTGGGGGCACAAAAGGTGCAGGGCTGGTGGGGGTACAGCAGCACTGGGAGTCCTGCAGTGGGATTCTCCCTCACACTCGCTTTTAGAGAAAGAGCACAAAGCCGAGTGCAAAGAATGGCAGCGGGAGCCTCGTTTCACAGCTTACAAACAACCGGTAAAGATGGAATTTCTTCTCTTTAATGTCACCGCTGCTCCCTGTCCTCTCACAACCACCTCCAGGTGCCCCAAGTCAGAAGCTGCCGCTGGGGTTCCCAGTATGATCCCCTCACGCCGAGCATCCTGAGTTCCTGGAACCCCCAGAGGGACCTGGAACACCCACGCTGGTGCTGGGTGGACAGTGAGAGCCCCGTGCCATCCTCCTCCACCCTATCTTAGTGAAACCCCTGCTGCCTTGGCCCCCACCCTCAGCCCAGCCCCGTGTTACCGCAGGTGTCACCGCAGCCAGCACCGCGATCCCTTCTGCCATCAGCCGCGCTCACGCTCCAGCACCACCGCCTGCTGCCGGCCTCTCCCACCGCCCCGCACCGCCCCACGCTTTCCCACACCCTGCAGCCTTCTTCCAAAACTCCGCTCGTCCCGAGCTGCCGGGGTCCTCGCGTGTCACTGCCACAAAAGGGACGGAGGGCCGCCCGTGCCTCCTACAGAAGTCTCCAGATAGTGCAAGCTCCTCCATCCCCATCCCGGAGCAGCTCCGCGGGGCCCGGAGCAGCCCGCTGAGCTGCGTCACTGCGTTCTGCAGGGCTGCGCCTGGGCAAAGCGCTGCCGTGCCACTCCGGGGGTCCCTCGGTGTCGGCTGCAAGGAGGGTCCTGGCGAGGGCCGCCCGCAGCCCATGGCGGGACAGGGACGGCCGCGTGCGGGACGGCGGCAGGCTGACCTCGGGCACGGCGCGCACCTCCTCGGGGCCGCGAGCCCCGTGCCGTGGGACGTGCGTTCCATGACCGGGGTGTCCAGGCGGAGCTGCTCCTCTCCTCTCCTCCGGCCCCGTCACTGGGCTCCCTGCTCCACGGAGCCCGGCTCCTGGCGCTGCCTCCTCTGCTGTCGCTCCCGCTTGGCCCTCCAGCACACGTAGGCGGCCACCAGCAGTCCCACCCCGAAGATCAGCGTGGCCACCGAGACCACCTTGGCGATGTCCATCTGCGGGCCGTTGATGGTGAAGGTGATGCACGTCGCCGCCACGCCGATGACAACCGAGACGATGCCGAAGGGGAAGATGCAGCGGTACCAGGACTTCTCCGTCCCGCCCGTGGCCAGCGCCAGCTTGTTGAGCGTGGCCGTGGAGTCGGTGGCCGCGGCCAGCGGCAGCCCCGCTTTCCCCCCCTGCAGACAAGTGAGCGAGTTGGACTTGCAGCCCATCATGTTGACGAGAGCGCTGGCTGGCAAAGCACTCGGAGGGCAGGCCGGGCCCTACATGGCAGCGCGGCGGCTCGCGGGGCCGCACAGCCGGCTGCGCTCGGGGCCGCCGCTCTGGCTGCCGGCTTTGGCTCCCGGCTCTTTTGCTGCCGGAGGGAGCGGGGATTGGAGGCGGCGGCGCTGAGCTCACGGCGGTGGGAGGACCGCGCGGGCGCTGCCGTTAACCGTTTCGAGCGCACGAGGCTGCGCGCAGCCCGGCACCGCACCTCGGCTGCTCCCCGTCGGCACTGCCCTGCAGCGCCCGGGCCGTGAGCACCGCTCCCCGCTGCGACCTGCCCGCCCCGAGCGCTCTGGGCGCTGCTGTCATCCCTTTCCAAGCAGCCCTGTCTCTCACGTCAGCCCGGCTTTCCCTCTGCCGGCTGTGTCCCAAGACGCAGGGCTGGGGATGCGGGAGGATGGGAGAGGGCTGGAGGCTGGGATTCTGAAGGGTGGGGGTATCCCAACACACCATACTGGTGGGACCCCAATCCATCCTGGTGATGAGACCGAGCACGTCTGCATCGTGGGACCGCAGCACACCTGGAGACGGGACCCTAATGCAGATGGGTGGGAACCGGCCGGGGGGTGTGACCGAAGGGGCAGGAGAAGGATTTGGGTGGTGATTGGGGTGGGGTAAGGGGCATTAAGGCACAGGCAGAGATGCAGAGAGGGCAGCACACAATGCGCTGTCAAGGCTTTGAGACCAGCACTATTCCTGCCCTTGGGGCTCCCCATTACAGCATCCTGCTCCTCTCTGTAGGAACCAATAATTGAACAAAGGCAAGTAGTTTTTTTAAAGAGGAGGGCGCAGTTCCACCTCCTCTCATTTCTTTTGCACTTTTTTTTTTTTTTTAATTGGTTTTCCTGAAGGAGAAAGGGGAGGAATTAGCTGCTGCAGCAAAAATAAGAAGCCTGGAGTCATTCCCAGGTCAGAGCTTCCCCCAGCTTGTGAGGCCCAGCTGCCTCTGCACCAGGCAGCAGGAGGCCGGGGGGAAGCCAAGAGCAAGAAAATTCATATTGCAACAGGAATGGACAGAGAGAGAGCTGTGCAGATACCCCTGTGACGGGGGCAGGAACAAGAGCATCCATCAGGTCCCTTCCACCCAGCCGTGCTGTGACCCTGCTCAGGGTGGGGAGGTGAAGGGCAGGAGGTGCATCAGGGGCTCCATCCCTGCCCGGTGCCAAACCCCATGCCACCATGTTGCACTGAGACAGCAGTTTAGGGGCAGCCTGCTCTGCTCTCCCTGCAGTTTGGGGGCACAGCCGCCTCCCTGATATGAGCCATGTTTGGGTATGGGCTCTTTTCGTTCACAATGAACTCCCCAGCATCCCGTTCTGGTGCAGCCTCCCGGGGAGGACGGGCTCCTCTGCTTGCATCAGCAGCTCCTTCTGCCACGAACTAAGGGTGTAATTTTTGTTACAGAAATAGAGACTTGTGCATGCCCCCTCCTGCTTCCTACAGAAAGAGAGAAAAGCGCAGCTGGGACCGGTGAGTCACACTGCAGGAGCCCAATGGAAGGCGACCAGCGTGCACCCATTTCTAGGATGGAAACAGAGAGAAGGGATGAGGAACCTGGGCTCCAAGCAAGAGTGATGATTATCCCATTAAAGGAAGCCCGGAGCCAAGCAGAGTGCTGACCTCCACTGGATCAGCACATAGGGGAGATGAACTTCTGCTTTTCACAGCAGATCCCAGAGCCAAAATAATTTGGAGTTCACAAGGAAATACCAAAAGAACACAGGGCCAGGATGCAGGCACCCACACAGCTCTGCTCAGCGCAGCCCACTGCCTTCGCACACGCTGGCGGTGACCCCGACCCCAACGCCTACATCTGGGAGCTAAAACAGCTGTGTAGAAGAAAGGGTTTGTAGGTGTAGGAATTATGCCTCATTTTTCCTAAAACTGGAAGGCAGTGGGTCTGAAAACAAGCACAGAGCCCCACCTTAGGGCAGAAGTAACCACGGGTAACCTGTTACGCTGTGCTCAACCCACATCTCGTTTTTTGGACGTGCAGTGCAGTGCCTTGAGGTGTGATTTGCAGGAACGGTGCCGCCCACAGCCCCACACTGGGGACGTGGATACAGACCAAAGCCACGCAGCAGTGCAGCAGGGCACACACAGGGGCTGCACAAACACAGGAGCTCATGAGAACCACGGCATCCCTACGAGTTTTTGGTTTCCTGCAGTAAATCAGCATTGCATTTGGCTGCCAGGGAATGGTTAATGCATCGCTTAAGACTACAGCAAGAAAGAGTGAAGAACTATTTAGAACCATTGCCACGGAGGGCCCCAGTCACAGCTGCAGCATCAGCAGTTGTGCTGTCTGCACGTGCCTCAGGATGGCAGAAGGCACCACGCTGCGGAGTGGGAAACTGCACTGCCAGAGACAGCACGAAGCTTTGGGGAGCCTGAGGAGTATTTTCAGGTCTGTGATTGAGCAGCTACCATCCCAGTGTCCTCACAGTGTGTGCTGTTCCTGTGCTGGGTGCTCCTGGGGCTCCCTGTCCCAAAGGCATGAGAGCTGCAGATCCCCATCACCGTGCATGGACACAATGCCCAACAGACTCACCTTAATTAGGCAGCAATCGATTTTTCTCAATTACAGTGTGCAAAAAGAAAGTTTTCAGCAATGAAAAACGAGAGGACAGATCTTCCTTGGCACTTTTGATGTCACAGAAATAGAATTTCATTGACACGGTGCAGAATAGAGACTCCAACACCTGTAGGGCGGATTGCCAGATGGAGTCATGCTTAGGGGTTCTGCTTTGTGGGGTTCCACCGAGGCACAGGAGGACTGTTAAGTTCCCAGTGAAACACAGCACTGGCTGCCCTGACTCACAGCAAACAGCCAGTTCGGGTGGTGCCATCCATCACCTTCAGGAGACACTGAGTATTTCCTGTATTTTTTCTAACACCATCCTGTGGCATCACAAATACAATCTCTCATCTCTTCTCCCCACCTCAGTCTGAAGCACCAGCATCATTTCCTCCTGTAACAACAGTGCATTTCTAACACAACGATCCCTCCCCGCTCTGGCTGACATCTGTATGCAGAAAACCCTGCCAGGTGTGTAGATAAAATGCATCCAGACTCCAAGAACTGATGTTCCTGGGTGGCTGCTGTTACACATGGCAGAGCTGCCCCAGCTGAACACTCCACAGGAACCAAAACATAAAGAACTGAACACAATGCAATGAAGAAATTAAAGTGATGGTAAAAAGCTGACGTTCACCCAGCACCGGGGTGGGTTTGGGCAGATTCTGAAGGTCAGAAAGGGCCCAAACATTTGGAAGTCGGACCACCTTAACTCCAGCCCTGAAAAAAAACACAGAAGGAAATAATAATGACCAGTGTCAGCATCTCCAAGAGCTGAACTCCTCCAAACAGGAGTTTGGTCCAGCTGCAAGGTATGATGCAAGCCCAGCTGTAACAAGAAGTAGAAATGCTGCATCAGTATTCAGTGGCCCTTTGCTAAATGGACTTCAAAATGCTTGCAAGCCAGAAGTATGCCATGTGACTCCAAAGCAGCTGCCACACAGCAGTGCCAGGGGTTTAAGTGAAGATTGAAGGCGCAGGAAGAACTGAAGCAGGCGTTCCTGTGGTGGCAAGGTCAGGATTGCTACACACTTGTATTTTCTATAGCTGGGCAGGGCATTGCGTTAAGTCACTCAGAGAGACTGCTTCTACAGCAGCTGCCAGCACAGGTTCAGCAGCAATGCAAAGGGCTGAGTGCCATCTACCGGGCTGCTCCATCACTCCCTCCTGCTGCAGCTGCACCCCCCCAGCACACACAGCCCTGCCCTTCTCTGGCTCAGCCACCATCCCCTGGTAAGATGATCCAGCAGAAGCACGTCAGCTGTGAGCTAGAGGTGTAAGTCATTACAAAAGAGCATGGCAAGTCACGAAGCTGCCTATGGAGCCGTGATCCAAGCAGCAAGGTGACCTACAGGCTGAAGGGGCTGCTCCAGCTGCAGTGGTGTGGGCAGCAGCACAGCTCAGAGCAATGTTTGCATAGCAGAGCAGTTCCCAAAGAGGCATTGCTGCATGCAGCCTGGGTGGATGAAGGCATCATAAGCCAGTCAGTATTACTGTGACGCTGGTTATATGCCGATTTGTGAACAAAGTTATATGGCAATAGTGGCTCGTTTTCCCTGGATTTTCTCACCCTGGAAAGCTGTGTCCCAACACACTGTGAGCAGTGTAAATCACACGTTAGGGACAGCTACGTTATCTGAATACAAGACCGTGGCTGAAGTGGGCAAGAATCCGGAGCAGACAGACCTTGGGAGAACACCCACCACCAGTGTCCATGAAGAGGCTTCACAGACCTTCAGAAATCAGCAAGTCATAAAAGCGACTGACAAGGAACAAGCCAAAGCCCAGAAAACTGGTTTCCTTTAGACAGACAAACAGGTAAAGTTATCAGAAAGGATTTATTGCTTAAAACCGTGGCTGTTTATGTGAATGGCCATAGGGAGGCTCTCACCAGCTCAGTCTGCCAGCTCATCTCGCACCAGCACAGGGAAGCGCCCGCCTCCCTCGCAGAGCTGAGTGTACATCGCCCGGTACAGCTGAGCTGCAGTGGCCCCTGGGCAGGGCCTGGAGTCCAGGACAGGCAGCAGTTCTGTCATGGTGAGCTGCAGGAGTAAAGGAGACGTGTCACTGGAGTGAAGACAGGGTGCTCCTCTGAGAATCCCAGAACCGAAGTGGCTGCATAACAAATGCGATCTAACAAGAGCTCTATGAGTAACAACATGCTAACTGGCAGGTGAAAGTCCTCCTTTGTCAGCTTTCAGGATGGCGGGGCTGCTCACCCCTTGCTCGTGAAGCACACCAGCAGCCATGCAGAGCAGTGAGATGATGGGCAGTGCTCCTGAGCTGCACTGTGCTGCAGGGAAGGCTGCTGTGCTGAGCTGCACCCCTGTGAGAAGCTGAGGGCACAGATGGGTCAATCCTAGAAGGGCCTGGGTTGCAAAGGAGCACAGTGCTCATCCAGTCCCAACCCCCTGCTGTGTGCAGGTCACCAACCAGCAGCCCAGGCTGCCCAGAGCCACATCCAGCCTGGCCTTGAATGCCTGCGGGGATGGGGCATCCACAGCCTCCTTGGGCAACCTGTTCCAGTGCCTCACCACCCTCTGGGGGAAAAACTTCCTCCTAATATCCAACCTAAACCTCCCCTGTCTCAGTTTAAAACCTTCCCCTCGTGTCCTATCACTATCCACCCTCATAAACAATTGTTAAAACTGTTAACAGTCGTTAAAGCTGATGTTGGATGTTGAACGGGGTGAAGCTGATGTTGATATGGCAGCTCTGCAACCACAGCACTGAGGGCTTACTGACCCACTGCTAAGCACAGCTCCTCTTTTTGACTGCCTGACACCCGGCTCACAAAGCCCAGCTCTGGATGAGCTCAGCCCACTCTCCAGCAACCTGCTGGCCAACATAACGGCATCAAGCTCTGCAATGTGACTGACAACTTGAAGAACACACGAACTCACTATCAAGGGACAAAAGCTAACCTTCGGTGTGTCGGTCTAGAATGAATGCTCAGAAATTTGGCCAGGGATTTTTTCAGCTGCTACCTGCTAACGAACTCATTGCTCATTGGAGCTGCATGTGGCCTGCCGTGTGCTTCTCACGACAGGAGTAGAGGATAAACTCCATGTGATCGTCACATCCCTCCAAGCATGTTCCAGTGGAGGACAGAAAGGAAGACCCAAACATCACAGCACTCTGGGAAGCTGCAGAGGGGTCCTCTCTACAGTTCTCTATAAGTCTCTGCAGGAAACAGGAACAGCACATTTGCTAATCTCTGAAAAGAGTGAAGATCTGCAGACAAAATGCCACCTGAGGGAAAAACTGGCACAGGTGGGGGAATGTAGCACTCTTAAGAGAAAGCCCTCTCTCTATTCCATCCCCTGATCTGTTCCTGATACAGAAGGATAAAGGGAAACAGACGTTCACCGAAGACAAGCTAAGAGTTAACAGCACTTGCTCTGATTCCTGCTGTTCCTCTTCCTGCAATGCACAGGCTCGGCCCAGGGATAGATAGATCTTTTCCCCGGTTATTTATCCCGCACCGACTCCATTCACCTCACCTGTCCCAAGAATTTCATGCACCTTGCACACTCTGAAGAGAGCTGCTTCAGATACTCAGAGCTCAGCTGGCACACAGCACCTATTTAAATCCTCGTGCAGAAGAAATGGGACCCACCAGTGAAGCAAGGGGCTTCAGTCACTGCGATGCTTTGGGCAGATAAAAGCAAAGACCTCACAACCCGTAATTCAAGGATATAGCACTAAAATCCCATCTGGAAACAAGCAACAGTCCATCTTCAGCCAGGGAGAAAAGCATGGCTTCTTACAAATAACTTCCCTGGGTTATAAACAATTGCATTTCCAAAGCTTCTGTCACTGAGGTAGGTTGAAGGGTAGGTCAAAGGCAGACACAGCCTCACAGATCTCTGCCCTTTGCTGTCAAGAAGAACGAATGGTCCCCATACAGCAAGCAGTGCTCGGGCTGGTGGAGAGGCTGACCTCCTTTCATGTTCTTACAGGCCGTGGAAGGAAGGGAAAGTCAAGATTAGCTGCACAGAGGTTGACATAAAAAGGAAAACAGCAGACAGCACAGAAGTTTGCTACCTGAAGAGGTCACACGAGAGGATGACAAAGCGGGGGCCCTGATGGGACAGTAAAGGGGCCAAAGCTGATCTCCAAGCACTACCAACTTCAGCCTGCACTGCCACACTCCAGGAGAGTGGGAAGAAAATGTTATCAGAAGAGGCTCAGACACTTAAAGCTGTTGAAAGGGTAGGTCTGTTCTTCCACAAAGTCAGTGTGGCACTGATGGGACACGGATGTGAGGCATAAAGAAATACTACTGGGAAAGCTTGCTGTGCTACTGCTCCCTGCTGCTCCACAGCTGCCTTTTCTCACCCTACCACGGCAGCACGAACCCTTGAAGACTCACCTTTTGTAAGGCAATCTCCTGGTGCAGCATAGACACTTGCAGCTTCAAGGCAAACAGATCCCTCAGTTCCTGGAGCCTGGAGTAGCACAGGAGAGGCACAGCCAGCGTGCCTGCGCTGCCACACACCCGAGCCCCAGCAGCATGGGCTGCACAGCAGTCTCCTTGGTCCCCAGTGCAGTCTGGATGCAGCCTCCTTTGGGACTCCACAGCTGTCAGGGTGAAGAATTGGCAGTGGCAAGTTAAATCCACATTCGCAGAGCTTGCGAGCTACTTCAGTCATTAATTTACAAGAACATTATGATGTTATTCCATTCGGGGCACACTCCTCACACATGGCACAATCAGGACATCTTGACATATGGCACACAGTGTCCCCTCCCCATTCTCTCAACGGCTCCATCACCAGTTGTGAATTGCAGCACCCTACCCACAGGGCAAACCACTGTTCAGGCACACCTGACAAAAAGCACCAGCACCAGCTCACCTGCTTTTAGAAGCTGCAGCTTATGCAAGCACCGGGAGACCGTGCTTTGCAGACCTTCCAAGGTC
This sequence comes from Meleagris gallopavo, assembly GCF_905368555.1. NCBI lineage: Eukaryota > Metazoa > Chordata > Aves > Galliformes > Phasianidae > Meleagris > Meleagris gallopavo. The sequence continues at coordinate 13,707,725 of NC_139419.1, forward strand.
AGAAGGCTTTCATACTCTCTTTGAAGAGTGGGATGGTCTAGAGAAGCAGAGGAAAACCAGCAGGCATGAGCACGCTGAAACCCACCAGAGACGACAATTTCTGGAGTGGCCACAGGTTAACAAGCCCTCATATGGGCAGAGAGGGTTCCCATCCATCTTGTCTGACACATGCCAAGAGCACCAGACACGTGGAACTGGAACCCACTGAAACCATCCCTACTCCATCCTCTGCTCTACCCCCCCACTCTTTTCTTTCTTACCTGCAGACTCTGCTTCCACATACAGGCTCAGACGGGAGGAGACATCCTGGAGGGCTTTTAATTCCTCCTCTATCTCCGCAGGGCTGAGTGTCGGCGTTGGTGAACGAAACTCAAACAACAGCAGCTTAAGGAACATTTCACAGCACGCACCTCAGCCCAGAGCAGCTGGAACCGGGGGCAGCAGCACAGAGCGAGCAGCCCATAAACCAGCACTGCAGGCAGGAGGTGAGGGCAGTGCAGATGCTTACCTCTCAGCCTTCTCTGCACAGATCACAACTTACACAAATACACAAAAGCTGCGCTACGTGGAAGAAAAAACGCTTCCTTGAGAGCAGGCTTGAATCCCTGCCACGGGAGGCACACCTCCTCCCCATGGAAGCACACCATGGACTGATAGAGCTGGGAGCGGTGAGCAGAGGAAGGATACAGTGCTCTGGGTCCTCTCTGTGAAACGCGTCCTCGCAGCCGCTGCATCAGCACTCGTGTGGCAGAGACGGCACTTCTCCCATGCCCTGAAAAGCCCAGGGGGTCAGGAGGGGTTCAGGTGTGTTGCACTGCTCGCACCACAAGCATGCATCAGTGCTTCCAATACAGGCACCTCCTCGCCTTTTTCTTTCCCTGCACGTTTGCTCCTCCACTAAATGTGTGCAAACCCACGTTTCCATGGGAGGGCACACACAGGACAGGCTCTCACCACCGCTGTGATTTCTCTCCCTAGGTGATCTTTAGCACAAAGGTTAGTTTCAACTTGTTACCCAGTGTAAAGGCAATAACGAAGAGCGTTAAGTTGTACCAGAGCTATCAGGATGCTGAAGGGCTCAATTTAGCAGGGAAAATTAAGGGAACCGATTATTTCCAACTTGCCAAAGGGAGCTGACAGATTGCTGCCTGATAAATGACTGCTGCCCACAAAAGGAGCAATTCCTGAGGTTTATGCAAGGAGCCCGGGCTACATTCATGGCTTAAGCTTAGGATCTGACAAATCCCATCATCAGAAGCCCCAGAGGGGCAGTGAGAGATGTCCCTGGGGACTGGGGGATGGATGAGAGCACCAGGCTCACTCAAAATGCAGCTGCCCAGTGTTAACAGCTCTGTTCAGGGCAGCTCATCAGCAGATCTGGCCTCATGCAAGAACAAAGCAGTGCTTCCAGGACAGAGGGCTGTCCAGGACACCAACAACTTGGTAAAGTAGCAGCGTGGGGTACTCACTGCGAGCCCTCCGTGCTGCCCTGGTGCTTACCGGGAGTTCCTGGTGTGGGCTTTCCTGTAGGGAAGGGGCAGCTCCAGCTGGCATCTGCAAAACAGGTTGGCTGCCGTTGGAGGTCAGCAGAGCCCTGACTTCCAATAGAGTAATCTACTTTTTGTCTTAATTAGTTTAGCTGTAACGGAAGACATCAGAAGCCCCAGAAGTGAAACCCGGGTGTTCCTCTCTACACCCATCACTGAGCAGAGCTGGGGGAGCTCTGACATCAAGCCCCAACACAGGGGGTAAAGCCACAGCTCTGAGCTGCTGTGCTGCACAGCCCTTCCCACTGCACTGCTGCACCTGAGCTCCGCCAGGTCACCTCGCCTAGCGAGGATGGGGAAGGCACATTGCAGCTCCCACTGCATACACAACGACAGTCAGGATTTGTTCTGCCGTGCAGGTGAGATGAATGTATGCAAAGTTCCTTTCCCATTCCTTTGTGTGCAAAACCCTCTGCCAACTGAGCTGGCAGTTACGGCTGAGCCTTGTGCAAACTGCAGACAGTGCTGCAGCCAGGGTGAAAGGAAATAAACGTCCGAATCCACATTCCTGTTCCCCCAGCAACAGCCACTCTGTGTCCTGCACCCACCCCAGCACTTGCACTGCAGTCCTTTCCCCTGCACAGACACAGGGGGGCTGAGCTGGGGCTGCTGAGAGCAATGTTTCAGTATTACCCAAGCACAGGACCAGATCTTAATGTCACTGTTTCTCTAAAGCACAGAGCACATAGAAATGAATGCAGAAGTTATGTGAAAAGACAGGCTGGTCTGCCACAGTTTTAAGTATTGTTTCCCTGCCCTTCCACAGGATGTGGCACTAACACCCCTCTGTAAGCCTTCCTGCAACCTACACTCAGGCTAATCCTGATTCTACAGTTAAGCAGACAGCATCTTAGAAGTTAAAGGGCGTAGTATGAGATCCAGAAAGCAGCACTGGGTACATGCTTTTGTGAGAGAGAGAGATGATTCATGAATTATTTGTCGTTATCTCTTTAAACAAATGAAAATAAAGAAAATCAATAAGCTGTCGTGGGAAGCGGACTCCTGGGAAAGCTTTACAGAAACAGCTTTCCAAAGCAGTCACAGCAGGGCTGAGAAGTAGCAGAAGCCATAATGAAAGGACTTCTGAAGTCCCAGCCATCTGAGAGCAGCTCTCAGCGTGCAGACGCTCACTCAGTAGCCACAAAGGTCTCCAAAGGCCCCTGCCTCCAGCAAAGAAGGTGAGGGTTGGCAGAACCAAATCGGGTCATACAGAGCAGCGTTGCAGCTGTGTTTGGCCACGCTGAGCACGGCCAGCACTCACCCCTGCTCCTGCAGCACGGCTGCCCGTGGCGATGCGCTCCCTGCAGCAGCTGTGTGCTCCTCTGCTCCGCCGGGCAGCCCGAGGGCACCACAGCACCTCTTCCCATCACTGAGCTGCTGCCCACACACGGACACTGAGCTCCCTTCCCCAGCAGGGCCGCCGTGCCGTTCGCTGGGGGCAGACCTGGGGAAGCTGGTTGTCCTCTGGGGTGCAGCTGCCGCAGGGACCGCCGGCCCACGCCTGCCTCCTTGTTTGGGAGCCACAACTTTGGAAGAGCTCTTCCCAGCCGCTCCAGGTGCCCTGCTGACATGTCCTGCCGGGGCTTTCCTTTGGGTTCTTCTCACGTCTGGGTCAGTCCTGTACGGTGCTCGCAGCCGGTATGGAGGAGGTTTCTTGGCTGCGGTGAGCTGCTGGCTTCCAGCTCTCACCTGGTGGCTGGGGCGGGCAGCCACAGGGCCGTCTCCGATGGCCGCAGGCTCCTTCATCTCTCCCGTATCTCCACCATCTCCGATGGCCGCAGGCTCCTTCAGCTCTCTCGTATCTCCACCATCAGACTCCCCGCCCGCAGTCTTTGCTCCCCCAGCTCCCCGTGCCGCTGCGGGCGTTCTGGAGATGCTTTTTCTGACTCTCAGCGCTTTCTCCAGGGCGGCGTTCAGCAGCTCCAGCTCCTCCAGCTCCCGGGACGAAGGCGCGCTCTCTGCGAGGAGGAGACGGTCCGGCAGACCCCAAACCCGGGTGCCCCGTTAATCCTCCACGAGCCAACTCGCTCCCCCCGCTATCCCGGCACGAATCCCCAGCCGGGCCGCGTGACACCGGCTCGGGACAGGAGCGCTCACCGCGTCCACCGCCGGCTTCCGCCTCCTCTTTCGGCCGCTCATCTCCTCTCCGCTCCCTGCGGAGCACACGCAGAGCGGCCCGACGTTACCGCGGCCCGACGTTACCGCACCCAACCGCCGGCACCGCGGCGCCGCCCGCTCTCACCCCCGCAGCAGATCCCGGCCGCGCTCCGCGCTCCGCTCCAACTCCCTCCGCCGTTCCGCGCCTCCGCGCAGCGCCGCCTGCAGCGCCGCCTCCAACCTGCGGTGTTCGAGCGGGGAACATCAGCCCGCTCCGCTCCACTGCTCCCCGCCCCGCGCCCCGCTCCGCTCACCGCCCGCCGCAGCCCGCAGGCAGCATCCCGCCGAGCGTCCGCGCTCCTTCCGGCACTGCCAGGCACAGCGGCGGCCGCTGGGGGCTCCGGGGGCGGTACCGACTGCGGCCCGCCCCGCTGCGCTGCCCGCCGGGATAGCGGCTGCGGGAGGGGAAACAAACGCGCCTTACGACGGGGGAACGTCTGCCTGTATCGACCGTTGGACTTATCGTTAGAAGCCGGCACCGCACCGGGCAGTATTAGCGACAGAGTGGCGTCAAGGCATTGCACTTCATAGAATCGTAGAATTGAAAAGGACCGCAATGATCATCTAGTTCCAACCCCCTGCTACGTGCAGGGTCGCCAACCAGCAGACCAGGCTGCTCGGAGCCGCATCCAGCCTGAACTGGCTGACAGAGCAATCTTAGGGACAAAAGGGGTGATTTTAAAAGATAAAGGCTGTTGGAGGAGGTAAGAGAACTCCCCATCCAAAGGACCGACAGCGGACCGACACTGCACAAGAAGGACACCAGGTGACATCAAAGACTGCCAAATAAGGCTGTATCTGCTGGGCAGTCATTGGGGGTGGAAAGGATAATGACTTTGAGGGTGTAATGAATATGTAAAACATATGAAAATATGACCTGTTCTCAAACAATTAACCGAGGAAAAGTTTTTTGGGGGTTAGCCCAATGCTACCCCAGCGCTGCCTGTCAGAATACCTGCCAAGAATAAAACTTCTGCTGTGAGGTCTCTCCACATCCATTTCTTCAATTCAAGATGCAGGCTGTTACTGTGTTGGCTTCTGCTCAGGAAGGCTGAGCCTTCAGCTCTGTCAGTGCCATGATGTAGTGGTTGGAGCTGATGATTTGCCTGGTTTTCCCATCGCTTTACTCACAGAGAGCTGCATCCGAAGCTTTGTCTTCAATGTGGAGTTCACGCGTGGCTGCTCCATGCAGCGCTGTTCTGATGCTGGCTCACAGTGCTGACACCACAGCTAGGCATCGGTAACGATGCGATCCAGGACAACTGTCAGCATCAGACTTTATCATTTCAGTAGCAGTGACAGACTTCATCTTTCTGCTCCTGTATGAGCATCAGTGGGACCCACCTGGCACAGACTGCAATCTTCCAGCATTGCCACCACTGTTTCTGATGCATGTTCTGCTCAGTCCTGCTCACGATGCTCTCATTCTCACAGATGAGGCACTCCTCATTTTGCGGTGTGACAGCTGTGCACGGCCATCTGGAACGTGCCTTGTCCTCACCACTGCTGAAACGCACCACAGACTGCACCAGATGGGCTGCCCTTTCTCCTGATGAGGTTTGACACCAGCCCTGGCTGCGGGGTGGAGTTGGACCACCACGGAGGGGCCCTTCTCCTTCAGCACAGCGCCGTGCTGCAAGCTGTGGGAGAACTCCCAGGTCTCGTTAGGCATCTGCAGGCTGTTAGAATTTAAGCAATTACAACCATCCATAAGGAGGATCAGACTGCTGTGCTGTAGGGAGACCCGATCTGATCTCAGCAGCTTCTGCATCGCATCTCCACATCTGGAAGCACTGCAGCAGGCGGCCCCTGTGGCATCAAAGTGTCCAAATGAACCCAGCGCGCAGCCACAGCGCTGCATGGGCAGCTGGATGCTGCGTGCCTCCCGGGGCCGAGGAAGCCCTCGAGGTTGATCTGTGCCTGCTGGGAAGAAGGACCGGGGTCCCTTTGTGTGTCAGCAGTGCCACAGACCGTCCCGTCCCTTGCCTGGAGTCGCTCAGGGCTGGGTGGCACAGCCCACGGCACTGGGAGGTGGGAGGGCGGCAGCGGTGCTGGGTGAGCCGTGGAGCCGCACCGTGCCGCAAGAGCTGGGCGAGGTGGTAATTAGCAGTGGAGAGCAGGAGCTTTCTGACAGATGAAAGCTCTCTGCTGCCACATGTAGCTCCAAACCTGCCCGTGGCAGAGCCCTGCTGCCTCACAGCTTGTGTCCTTGTGCTGCTCTGTGCCTTTTGCAGAGCCCTGCGGCCGGGCAGCTGCTGCACAAACACAAGAACTTTTCCTGCTGGGTGCTGCCTTTCCAGTTGCTCATCTGACACGATCCAAGGTATCTGTCTCTGGTATTTTTTTGCTGATAGCAGCTCATGATGGAAGGGGGTAACGAGCAAAAGGTGACGTTCTGTTCATATAGCAGTGTGTCGTGGCCCTGTGCCGACCTGACCTACTGGCACAGCTTGGCACACAGCGCATTAATGCCTGGACTGAGCGATGGGGTTTTTGACTAACAGAGCATAAGCTGGCATTCTACTTCATGTTATTGCTTGCTGGGGTACTACTGGGTCCTGTGACATAGCACGCATGCTAAATGGCATTGAAACAGGTGCTAAGTGCCACTTCAAGGTTTATTTACAAAAGACAAGTGGCTTAAAATACCTGTGTAATGGAGAAGTGGCAGTTGCTCTTAGGCACAGCTCTGCCAGCTGCCACGAAGGCTGCTCCGAAAGTAATGCCTCCTATTTCATTACATTGGCCCACAGTGTCAGAGGCAGATGGTGGTGGGATGGCAGTAGAGGCTGAACGTTCCCACCAACACTCTGTTACATTTTGTTGCTGTGTGACAGACAGCAGCAATGGGGAACCTCTGACAGAGCGACGTCTGACATGAAGCAAAGGTGTAGGATTGAATTTTTTCATGCAGAAAACATGGCACCAATTGGCATTCATCAGAGCTTCTGAATGCTGATGGAGGCCAAACAGTGGCTGTCAGTACAGCGAGGCACTTGGTGGTGCATCTCAGTGGTGACAGTGATGTGAAAGACATCAGTGTTCCACAAGGCCACGCAGATCTGTATTCTTGGTTCAGAGCTGGTGAAAATGCACAGCTAATGGCAGTGACTGTGTTGAAAAATAGTGTTTGGTAGCTGAGGATTGCCTCTGTCAAATGGTGTCACCGTGCTCTGTTTATCAGCTGTAGTTTCCATGAAAATAAATAGGAGGCGTTACTTTTGGAGCAACCCATGTATTTTCAGGACCTGCGATGATGATGTGTTTTGCGTAGGTGAAATGTAGAGGTACAATGTCAGCATTCACTGCTTATGGTTGACAGGTGCCTGGTGATATCCTGTGATCTGTCTTCCCTCATTACTGACAGCCCGGCTGTCAGACACCCAGCAGCTCATCAATAGAGCTGTCCGGAGCCTTGGATCTCCTGCTGAGTGCCTAAAGCTCTCTGAAAACCCAACCCAGAGCCCATCATGGTCAGATTCCTTAGGGCAGAATTCAAGCAGGCATCATGCTTGGATGAAGTGGGGGGGAGGGTGCGAAAGTAGGAAACAGAAGCAGAGCAGACTCCCTCAAAGCAAACTGATTCTTCACCCAGTGCTGGAAAGCCTTAATCCTGATAGACAGAATGATGGTGCAATTCGTCACCATTACACCTACCCAGTCTTTATTGTGTGACACCAGCTGTGCTCCTCCCGTGTGCTGCCCATAGAGATCACAGCTGTCTGTTGAGCTGACACAGCTCAACACTCCTCCCTGTGTGTAGGAGGGTAATGTGCTATATAAACCCGTCAGCCCATGGGGAGATGCCTTAAGGACCGAGGTAACCCAGAGGCACTCTTCTCTGGGTCCCAAACCATTCTTGTTTGCTTAGGGAAGGAGAAATCCTCACAGCAATTCCAGCATAAGCCTGTGGATGTTGCTGTGTGGCTGCAGAAATGCATAGCCATCCAGAGATCTTATTCAGCTCTTGTCATCTCTTTGGAGAAATACTCCAGGAAATTGATTCCCAGACCCTGCAGCCAAAATCCCTGCGGAATCCTCCCAGCTATCAGCAAGATGTGCTGGGAAGGGGATGCAAAATGTCCTGGGAAGGCACCGTCTGCAGCTGGAAGGGGAGGATGGCTGCATGCAGTGGGGCTCACGGCTCTCTCTCTGCATTCCTGTGCAGGTTGGCTCTGGCTCTCAGAAGAGCTGCTTGGCCCTGTGGGTGGAAGGAAGCGAGGCACGGCCTTGTGTTGTGCTGCTGACAGGTTTTGTGGTGCGCTGCAGCATCATTCCTCTGTCTGGATAGGCACACTTAGTGCTAGCAGTCCCATCAAACCAGGCAGGTGACAGCTGTACCTGTGGGAAGCAGAGGGTCGATCCCCTGCCTGGGGAGCAGACGTGGTAAGGACACTCACATTAGCATGTATTCCAAATCCTGGAGCTGAGCTGAGCTCTTGGCTCACACTGAGCAATCACAGCATCCCTCACAGCTGTTGGAATGTGGAGGGTTCTGGTCCCGTTGCGCACAGAGGGACCTGCACACTAAGGGGTCTGTGGGGCTGTTTTACCCTTAAGGCTTTTTGCTTGCTGATTTACAGCCTGGGAAAGCACAGCCAAATGGAAACCTGAGGGCTGCTTCCTTTTGGTCCTCCTGCACGGGGGGAATATGGGTCTGCTGTGGGGCAGGGAGCAGCAGCCCGTGGGCCTGAGCTTCTGACACTGAGATGGTAGTGAACTGCATGGGTCTGAGCCCCGTGGGGGATGGAGGGCAGCAAGGGCCACGGGAAATCTTCTCTTGTTTCTCTCAGACCCGCTGGTAAAGCATAAAACAAATTTATGTTCTCATCTACTGCTGTAGCACCGGTGGGTAAAGGCTAAAAGCTTGCTGGCTCTCTGCTTATTAGAAGAAGTTCAAACGTGGGGCGTATGTACCTTGGGGATGAGGCTTGCGAGGCAAACACATTTGTTCCCAAATGTTTTCCTTCCAGTTAGAGGAACACCAAACCTTTCACTTCGGTGAGGTCTGTCTTTTCCCACCTGGAGATATTTCTGCTGGGATGTGAGTGATGTTCTGCTGTTGTGCTGTGCAGTGCGATGGAGGAACCACAGCTGGGCTCAGCCTGGATGCCCCACTGCCCTGAATGGGGGTACAGTGAGAAGGAAGAACCCCCAGGCACCCGTACAGCAGCACTAACAGAGGCCAATCCGTCAGTGTTTGTGCTGTTCTAGTAGCAAATCCAAGACAACAAAGCCAGGGTGTTATAAAATGCTTTTCCTAACTGCTCTTTTATTGTTCTCCCTCTTTAGCTAATCTGGACTTAGAGGAGAAGGGAAATGTTGGTTCTGAGCACTGCCCCCGTCTCTTCTGCACTGTATTGACTGACACTGGAAGGGGCTGCAGTAATATATTTAGGTTTTAATGAAGCATTTGACATTGTTTCACAAAGTCTTCTGTGCAAAGCTGATGAAGACAGGCTATATGTGAAAGCTAATGACAGAGAGGATCGTCTCAGGTGGGGGAAGGCATCTTCAGTTTCTCCAAACATTACTGTCAGATTCAGATCTGATTAATCAGGTCAGATTAACATCATCTTTGCTGCCAGTCTCAGACAGGAGCGTTCAGCTGCAGGCCATCAGCTGCACAGGTGAGAGCGTTTGATGAGCTGCATCCTGCTCCCCGTGGGCAGCAATCACGCTCAGAGCCAAGCTCACTGATTTGCTTTATTCAGTCTCATCTGCCTCATCTGGAATTCAGAAATTACCACCAGTGGAGACTGGAAATCTCCTTTTCATTGCCCCCAAACTTGATTTAGTACACAGGACAGAACTTTTCAGCTAGGAAGATGTCCGAGTTCAACTGCCCGTGTTTCATCCATGGTGCATTCAGCCGAGAGTCTCTTTCCCATCAGTCGATTTTGAACTGCTCCAGACACACAGACACACACACATCATCCTAGGAGGGATCTCTGCTCGTTTCTCACACTCGGGTTCTCACTCCATCTGCCAGAATGCATCCTCGCATTCACTGACAGCTTCTCACCCTGTTGGCGAGGCCAGGGTTATCAGGCAGCTCCAGCTCTCACATTCACCCTCAAAAGCTCCATCTGCTCTTTCTGAATGGCAAAAGAATGCACGTTATTTTCTGAAGAATCTCTGGAAAAGAATACCATTGGTGAGGCCTTGGGTCATCCTGGGAGGGCCAATGCTTCCATCTCATGCCATCCTCCTGAAGCAGCCGTTCTCCACCTCTCAACCATTGTCACACTCCTTTCACATCCATCCCGCATGCCCTGAGACACAAAGACTCCAATCAACAGTGGAAGCAGTTCTTAGTTCTTAACAGGAGGTCGTATCAGCCTGCAGGTGAAGTTGCTTCAATTTCCCTTTGTACTTGGAAGCAGGCACTGATTAAGAGCCACCAGAGGTGCTGCCTCCCAATCAATGGCTGTAGCTTTTCCCAGTAAGCTATTGAAAGATGGGCCAGCCACCCTTTTGGACAGCCTTCTGATTTCCTCAGGTAATTTGCTTGTGCCCAACTCTGTAAGACCACAGCAACTTTGAACTGCTGTAGTTTTGATCACATCAAATGAGACGCACCGCCAGCTCAGCATGGCTCACAGCACACAAACAGGGGCTCCTGGAGCAGAGGTGGCCCTGCATTCAGGTAAAGGCCTCCTGCCTGCCGGGCAGCTGGGGTGCCAGCACTGCATTCCCTTTGCTCGGCCTTTGGTGAAAGGCTCTCCTGAGTTTGTGACCCTGGGAAGTGTTAAACAGCTCTGCTCCATGTTTGAGATAAGGACCAACGCTGAGCAGCTGCACAGCGATGGCCCCACCAGCCCTGAGCCCGTATACCAGGCTTGGCTGGGCTGTAGGGATGGGAGAGGTACTTCTGTTGGGCTCTGTGTTGGGTTTAAGCTGTGTTTGTGCTGCAGACCCTGAGACAGCTTAACACGCATAAGCTGTCAGACCTCGCGTTTTTCATCAGACCTGAAACTGGTTATTTTAGAAATTACTGTTAATTGCTCTCCCTGACCAAGAAGCACAGCTCTTAGATCAGCTCTTCATGAAGCGGGTGCCATCCATCGCTGCATCTTAAGTCTGCTCATTAGGAGCTGCCTTCGTTACTGACCATGCACGTCAGCTGTGCCTGAAGGCCTGGAGCTGGAGCCTCAGCAGCAAGAGGAGGTATGAGTCAAGGGTTTTGCAGCTGGGTGTAAAACCCTACGCTGCCAGTTTGTACAAAGGATGCCTTGTAATGAAGGTGCAGTCCGGTGAGCAGAAGGCGCAGCCCAGAAGTGAAGTGAGTGCATCAAATAGGATGAGCCTCTGTCAGCATCTCATCTGCAGACCCCGATGGGGACTGATGTTAGCTGTGCCTGAAGACCCCCCTGGATGGTCTGCCCTGGAGGTGATGTCCCCTCTGAGCCCGTGTCTGTGCAAGGGCAGCTGCTCCCCATCCCCAGCTCAGCTGTACAGCCAGGGCAGGCTTGGCTTCACACATACAGAATGTCAGGGTTTCCATCAGCGGTGTTATCCTTGCTCTCACGTTAGGCAGTGATTTATGGCACAGAGAGCGTGCAGACTCTAAGAAAGCAATGTGCTCTGCAGGACTGGTGGCCACCACGCTGCTCTTCTGTTGCAGGGTAATTGCTCTTTATGAGGACTGGAAAGCGAGAGACTTTGAGCATTAATACAGATCATTAATTACAGCCTACTGTTTCACAGCTGATTTGGAGCTGCCCGAACAGAGGTCAAGTCGTTTCGTCTTGCCGTGCAGAGAAGTGATGTAAAGTAGTGAGAGTGGGACGGGGTGTGCGGGTTCTCAGATGCCAGGAACGGCACACTGATGGTCCAAGGACCATCCCTGCTCAGCTCTGTCAGTGATGTGGAGCTGAATTGTGGACAAAAGCACAGGCAGTGACCCCGGGCTGTGCAGCTGTCCTCATGGGAAGCACGGTGTGAGGAGCAGGTGCCCTGTGGGCTGCAGGCAGTGCAGTGCCAGCCCCCTCCCTTGGCACACTGTGACTGTAGCTCTGCAGGCACTGCAGGGTCGGGATGCATGCTCTGTGCTGTGTTTGCAGGCTCAGCCCTCCCCTGGCTTGGATGCTTTGTGTCAAGGGTAGAAAATGCTTTCCTTCCTTATTCAGTGCAAGCCTCAGGCGTTTTGGCCTGGGAGCTCAGCTCGTCCCACAGCTTCGCTGCCAGATGTGGGCCTGTCGGGAGTTTTTCTGTTTAATCATACAAAGAAAAATGTTATTTGTGTTTCCCAGCAAACGCTTTCACTGTGCTATATCTCCTTAGTCCTAGAATATTGTTTTTCCCTGCTGAATGATATGGTTTGCTCTTTTCCAGCCTCTTTTTCCAGCTCTTTTCCAAGTGAATGCTAACGCAGCTCCTGGGGCTGCACATGAGCTTGCTTACCTCTGCCTGCTTCTGCAGATCACCAGGCAGAGCCTGTGGCAGGGGTATCACTGATGAAATGCAGCTGCGGGGCTGGCAGTACAGGCTGTTCATTCAAATCATCACTGTTGGAGCGTTCTTAGGATTTTTTAACTCAGAGGAAGCGTTCTGCAGCCGCACAGCATGGCAGGTGGATGGGCACAAACCAACTGCAGGACCAGGGTGCTCACCATTCCCTGCCTGCACGTAACACTGTTGCATGCAGCACATTCTGGACTGCCTTGAGCAGAGAGGTGTGGTGCACGTATCCTCCCACAGCTATTACCCCCTTCATTTTAAAATGCGTTTAAACAATAATTTGGAACCATTAAAACATATCCAAAGCATTTTGCAAGGCCCAGTGCCCTGTTGCCTGCTGGGGACCCTACACAAGATTTGGGGGCAGGCTGCAGGTGAGGGTGGCAGCTGGGATGCGCTATCAACTGCAGCTGCACCAGCAGTGAAATGAATAAGGGAGGGTAAGGGAAGCGGCCAGCATGGGCTGGGGAGGGGGAAACGTGGGGAAGAGCAACAGCCCTCAGCCAGGAGTTTGCTCTGCAGCTTCACCTAGAGTAGCAAGTTTTGCTATCCCACCGGGACCTTGGGGCCGGCACGTTGCTGCAATGCACATAAGACCTCAAAATTGCAAAACTGCGCATCCTACACGGAGCCCACAGCGTACATCAGCACAGCGGTTCTGCAAATCTTAAAAAGGAACGTCTGCCTGGGGACTTCGTTTCGTTCTTTGCAGACGTCTCACCGCAGGGGACTTCGGGGTGACCGCTCAGAGCAGCCTGCAGCCGGGACCGCCTGCAGCTCGGGCCGCACCTGCCCGCTGCCACCGGCGCTGCTCGGGGCTGCGCGCTCCGCTCGTCCGCCGGCACCTCCGGCGCTGGGATGTAAGGAGCGCTTCCGAACGGCTTTCGTTGAGCCGGGGAGGAAGGGGGGCGGGGGGGAGCTGAGAAAAGGAAGGGAAGCGGAGCAGCGCAATCCCGAAGCACGGTAAGCGCGGCCGCTCCGGCACCATCCCGAGCCGTCCTCCGGCCGAGCATCCCGGGGCGGGGCTACGGGGTTGCTCCGGGGCTGCCCCCGCCCCGCTTCCTGCCCCGCGCCCACCGGGGCTCCGGCAGCAGCAGCAGCAGCGTGCGGGGCCGGCTGCGCCGCGGGAGGGCGGAGGGACGGCGGAGCAAAGTGAGCGGGGTGGGCGCTGCGGGTCCTGCTGCTCCCGGGCGGCTGTTGCTGCTCCGCCGCTTCTGCTGCTCCCCCGCTCCCTTACGCCGCCCCGCCGCTTCTGCACCCCGCCATGGCTTTGGTTGCTCAGGCCCTGCGCTCCAGCAGTCCGCGGTTGCAAAACATCTCCTGGCTTTCCATCACGCTTTCCTCCTCCCTCCCTCCTTCCTCCGCCCTTTTTTTTTTTACTTTTTTTTTTTTTTTTCCCCCTCGTCCTACACTTGGAGCGGCTAATTGGATAGCAGAGCAGTAAGTGCAGGAGCACGATTACTTCATGCTCTTGCAATGCGGCGCTGCTGCCGTCCCTCGTGGAAGGGCTGAGCCGTGTGCCGCCCGCTCCCAGCCTGCAAGAAAGGTTTCGTTCTTTGTGCGGCTTCGGAGGGGATCTGTGCTTCTGAATGGGGCTCAGCGGATCCTGCGGTGCTTTCGGTTGTGCTCGGGGGCCTCCCTGCCCGGCAGGTTCATTTCATTGCCGGGGCTTTCTGGTTTGGTTTCCAGCAGATTTCCGTAGAAAATGCAAAGTCTGGGGACAGAGTGGGGAGGGAGCCCTGGCTCTGCCTCGTCCCCATGGAAGTTCTGCTCCTGTCTCTTTTTTTCCCGCTGGGATTTGGGATGCTCTGCTTTGCTCTGCTCTGCTCTGCATGCCCGGAGTTAATCGCACCGCGGCACGCGGAGCTGCGATGCGGCCCCTTGAAGCCTTCCTGCACCTGCGGGCTTTGGGGCTGCTGGGGAGCTTCGTTCTGCCCTGCAGGGATAGTGCTGTGCAGTGGGAACTTCCTATCACAGCCTTTGTTGCAACTTTCCGTATCAACCCAAACTACTTCTGATGTTGTGTATGTGTACATATATATGTGTATGTATATATAGTTTAAGTTGCATGTCTCATTTAAAATTACAAGGGCATCTGTCCCCTAATAGTTGCACAAATTTGCTTACATCCCTCCTCCTCCCCCTCTGCAAAGTGATGATCCAGATGTATTTTGTTACTAGCAGAATCCATTCAGTTGCTTCCCAGAGTGAGGGCACCTGCAGTTGTCCCCCACAGCACCAGAGATGTGACCATCTCAGGTGGAACCTGAGAAAGTGCAAGGAAAGTGCTGCATTCTGTGTCTCCTGGGCTGTCTCCTGCAGCACGGCTTCTTTGGGGAGGATGGGGGGAGCATTGCACAGCACAGAGAGGTCGTGTGCATCTCGCTTGCAGTGATGTCAGCGGGGAGCAAGTTTTGCTTCTGGCTTCCAGAACTCATAGGGCAACGTTTTGTGTGTTCCTACGGGATAACGAAATGGGGATAATTAAATTAAGAGTCAGAAAAATGTGGCAGCCGTTATGCCAGTGGGTCTTTTAATTATCAGCCCTTTACCTCCAGCTTGAGAGCAAACACTCTTCTCGTTAGCTCAGAGGATTTAATTTTCTAAGAGGGCAACCCGTTGCCATTTGCACAGTGCTCAGCTGCTGTAGTTCTGTAGTTCTTGTTTCCAGCCCTCTGCTTGGCAGCAGTGCTCACAATGGGGGCTGCTGGAGCAGAGCTGGGGCTGGCAGTGTGCTCTGTGCAGTGCATGGGGGAACCCAGACCCTTCCCCACCTCCTCAGCCCTCCTCTGGATGCTCTCTGATAGCTGTATGTCCTGGTATCACAGAATCACAGAATGACCTGGGTTGCAAAGGAGCACAGTGCTCATCCAGTCCCAACCCCCTGCTGTGTGCAGGTCCCCAACCAGCAGCCCAGGCTGCCCAGAGCCACATCCAGCCTGGCCTTGAATGCCTGCAGGGATGGGGCATCCACAGCCTCCTTGGGCAACCTGTTCCAGTGCCTCACCACCCTCTGGGTGAAAAACTTCCTCCTAATATCCAACCTAAACCTCCCCTGTTTAATGTTTAAAACCATTCCCCTTGTCCTAATACTATCAACCCATGCACACAGTCATTTCCCCTCCTGTTTGTATGCTCCCTTCAAGTGCTGGAAGGCACCCAGACCTGCACTCAGTGCTTGAGGTGCTGCACCAGTGCGTGGACACAGCAGTGCCTCATGAGAGCCAGAGTGCTGCTTTTGGGGATGCCCAGAGATAAGCAGAAGGGCCGTGAGTTGGGGAAGAGAGATTGGTGCAGTGTTGTTTTTGGATGTGTGGCAGAACTTGTGGTGTGAGATGAGCTGTGGGTCCCAGGTTGTGTTCCTCCACTTCAGAGTATCTGTGTGTGGGGCTGTAGAGATGAGAAGGAGAGCTGGGAGAGCTCTGCAGCACCTGTGGGTGGGTTTGGGGCCTGGGAGCTTATGGAGAGCCAGCAAAGCACAGAGGCTTCCAGGCTTGGAGGAGGGTTTCCCTATGGAAGGAGCAGTAGCCTGAGGGGACCAATGAAATGCAGAGAGCTGAGGACTGCTTGGTCCTGAGGTGGGGTGAAACTTGTGCACAGCCTGAAATGTTTCCCTGGTCCTGCTGGGCTCCTGTGGCACCATCCTGCCAGCTGCTGGGTCCTGCTGTGCAAAGCAGTGTGCTGGCAGGCATGGTGTTGCTCTTTGTGCATTGCTTGAGCTTCTGCCAAGCTGTCATCTCTTCCTTTCGCTACCTGGGACTTCAGTGTCCGTGCTATCCCTGTTCTGGGCATTTGATGTTTGTAAACCCTCTCCCCAAATCTTGCTCTCCTCCCAGGGCCTTTTTTTGCCTGCAGCTAACATGCTTCAGAACACCCAGATTAACACCCTGTGAGCCTGCAGATTGCTGCTGTGCTGGGATCTGATCTGGGGCACGTGTGTGATGGATGTATGCGGTATAAAACCCTGCTCTCTTATTTGCAGAGTGCACCCAGTGCCAGCAGCACCGCCTGGTACCCATGCTGAGAGAGCCTCCCGTCTGCAGGTAAGTGTACGGCAGCTCTCTGTCCTCATCTCGTTCTCTGCAGTGTGCAAATATGGGTCAGAGTCCATGAATCCCTCTGAGATGTTTGTTCTGCTGCTTCCCCTTGTGAGCTCTCTTTGCTATATTTCGGAGCGTTGTGAAAATGGGAAGTCCTCTGGCTGTGCTCAGCTGCCTTGGATGCTCTTCTCTCCTATTTCTTGCTGCAAGAAACATCCCT
This sequence comes from Meleagris gallopavo, assembly GCF_905368555.1. Lineage (NCBI taxonomy): Eukaryota > Metazoa > Chordata > Aves > Galliformes > Phasianidae > Meleagris > Meleagris gallopavo. The sequence continues at coordinate 13,724,152 of NC_139419.1, forward strand.
TCAGCTCAGTACGGTTAGGGAAATTGGATTAAGATCTTCCGTAAGTGCTTTTTTAGGGTGGTAAGTTGAGCCTGTGAGATGGGGAAAAGCATTGCTCCCAGGAGCACGGTGGTAAGACCTTTGTCATTAGCAACCAGCGAGTGCTGGGAGTGCTAGTGAGTGGTGGGGGCAGGGTGCAGGGTGAGAGGGACTGATCTGAGGACAGCTGTGGCTTTGTGACCGATGGCCATGAGAAGAGGAGAGGTGTTTGAGAGCTCTGGGTTGGTGGCTCCATGGGGTGTTTCATGGGGTTGTGAAACATCACAGGGCCCTGAATGGCAAAGTCTGTATAACTGCCGTGGGGTTTTACTGTGAGTCTGGATGTCCAAAGTTGTTCTCTTCATTGAAGAACAGGTGGTGCTTGGATTTGTGGAGAGGGAGGAGGGAACGGGCAGTACTGGTCTGGGTGCTCTGAGTGCCAGCGCTGCGGCTGCTGCTTTGGCTGGGCCAGGAGGGGCTTCCCAGCTCTGTGCTGTGCTCTGTGATTCCCAGGGAGCAGCGCTGAGGGTGCCCACATGGGTTCCCTCCTGAGCAAAAAGGTCTGTGGGAATGTGCTAGGCTTCTTTATAAAGCAGTTTGGGATCTAGAGAAAGGCATCACTGTGTAAGAGCAAAACGTTGTCAGCAAGCTAAACACGTCGTTAACAAGGTCAGATCATTACCCTGCAACCAAATTAGTTTGTTTTTGCTCTAATCAGGTTTAGTAGCTAGAGTGCTCCATAATTACTTGCGTCCTTAGGAAAGAGCTGGGGCAGCGTGAGCATCGCTGCAGCTCTGCGGGAGGGCATCCTTCCTTCCAGGTGTGCGATGAGCCCAGAGCCAGCTGCCAGCTTAGGTGTATTTTCCCTTTGCTTTGGGGGTGGAGGGGGGGGATGTTGTATCTGGTCTTGGTTGTAGAGCTTGCAATTGCTGCCGTGAGAGATGGAAGGTGATGGTGGAGCGGCGGTTGCAAGCTGAGGAGGAGCTGGCAGGGCAGTGATTGCTCATGGGCGCCTTTTTGGCTTGGCGCAGGAACCAATGCATCGCTGCAGCATGCAGGCCTTAGTGACGTTGCATCTGTGATGTAAACCTGAAGCAGAGTTGAACCCACGTGTGGGTGCTTTCGGTGAGGTGCCCCATGACTGCAGGGCGGCTCTTGCTCACGTAGTAAGGTGATGTTTCTGGGGGGCTGGGAGGTCTCAGCTGCTCCTTCCTGGCCAGAAGGTCTGCAGTGGGCGGCTCCCAGTGGGCGCATGGAGCTGTGCTGGGGGCCCCTCCTGAACTGACTTTTGAATTTCCCTCATTTTAATGCTGGTGTGATGGAACGAGGAGAGCTGTGTGCGGCACAGCCCCGCTCGTTGGAGATGTGCATTTTGGCAATTCTAAAAATACCTCCCGCTCGCTGAGGCTTGTGTGGGTAACCATGGCAATGCAGCTCCGGCAGCAGGGTTAAAAACAGTGGCGCCAATTAAGGAGGAAAACGGAGCAGCAAAAGCTCGTAAAACCTCCAAGTTTAATACTAATAAAAAAGAGAGCAGCAAACACTATGCGTGGTGCTGCGGGCTGTGTGGTTTAAACAATTCCCTTCTGCTCTGAGAGCAGCACAAGTGCATGCACAGCCCTGCTGAGCGCTGCCTGCTCCGTGCCATGAGCCCTGCTGTCCTCGGGCCCTGCAGGTTGTGCACACGTGGGGTCCTAATGCTGGGGGGATTGGCAATGGGACTGCTTGTCCTGGAGCTCCTGGTTCCAGGTTAAGCCTTCAGAGCTGCTTCATGTGTGCGTGCAGGCAGCAAGAAGGCAGCTCCTGCTCTGGGCAGGGGTGCAGCGTCTCCAGGTGCGGTGCTGCCAGGCGCTGCGTGCAGCTTTGTTTAGGGCCCAGGGAAGGAGGTGTTTAGGGAGGCAGGATGAAATGAAAGCTTTTTTTTATTTTTTATTTCAGGAAATGCCAACCCTGCTTCTGTGCTACTGTCACTTTGAAGCGATGGCGTGCTTTTTATCCCAATGTGTTTGGAAGGACGCTGCTGCTCTTTGGAGGGCGCCTGCTGCTCTGGTTGGAGCGAAGCAAAAGGTGGCTGTGTGTGACATCACCTGGGGTCAGCGGCTCCTCCTGGCACGCCGGTTATTCATCTCCTAGAGCAGCATTTCCTCCCAAACGGCACCATCCCCACATGCCTTACTGGTCTGGGGGGTGCAGGCTGCTGCTTGCTGCCTTTGCTCGTCCCCAGGGCCGGCCACGGGGCAGCACGGGAGGGAGAGGAGGAGGAGAGGCTGAGGTCAAATGGCGCTGGGCACGAGCTCTGCGGGGAGGAAGGAAGCGGGGGCTGTGCAGCTGCGTGCGGAGGATGCTGAGTGCTGGAAAGCAGCAGCGGGGTCTCCCAGAGCGAGTTAGGTGAAGGAAGCAGCGATGAAGTCACTGATTTGTTTGGCTTGGTGCTGGCGGGATGGGGCCGGGGGGTCGGAGTGAAGGCAGTGAGAAGGTAAACACGCAGTTCTGTCCTTTGTGCGTGGGTCGCTGCCGCTGTCCCCAGGCTGGCAGCATGCAGGGTGGTCAGTGCTCAGTGCTGCGGTCCCTGCAGAGGGCTCTCTCTGCCCCCAAGGACGGCCCCGTCCCCATCCCTGGCTGTGAGCAGCATCTTGCCTGCACCCCGCAGAGCAGGCTGAGCTGGCTGTCGGGCACCGGGGGCAGGGGTAGGTGTTCCCACTGATGTGTTCCTGGCGTTGGGATCCAGGGGCTGCAGAGGGTGGCAGTGGGTGTGCAGCCCACCCCAAGCTGCAGCAAAGCCTTCCGCTCGCAGGGGACCCCAGCCAAGTTGGGGATTTGGGATTTTAAACTGGGTTAGGCACATTTTTAAAAGATTCCAGCGTGGATGTCTTTAATTCCCTTTGAATTCTGCTTTGCATCAATTTGGGTTAATCAGACTGGAGGCCTCTGCCCGCAGTGTTTCTGTGCAAGGCTCAAACAGAAGCATGAATGAAGCCAGGCTGGGGTGCAGAGCTGCAGGTGGGAAGGGGTGCGGGGGGGCTCAGCCTGGCCTGAGGCACAGCTGCAGGAGCCTTCCCAGGCTGCCACTCGGGTCCTGGGTTCTGGTGAGGCCAGTTTGCCAGGTGAGAGCAGCAGGGAGCAGGAGCTCCCCTCACTAAGGTGTAACATCAAGGGGATTTCTTAAAAGGTGTGCCTGCCCTGTTCCTGCAGAATTAAAATTAGTTCTAATTAAGTGGAGGTTAACCTTTGTGCATGCCTCAAATTAATGGAATGTGTGATTAACTTATCTTGCAGCGCTGCAGGCTCTTGAAAATGACTTGGAAATGAACGAAGCTGCACATGTGGCTTGAATTTTTAATTTACGTTAATAGTTTAGGTTTGAGTTAATTAATTTCAAATGACAGACCTTTGATCTATTCTTTTTCAATAGCTCCTCTTCCTGCAGCTCAAAGTGTACCTTTCTGATCCTTCTCCCTTTGCAGCAAAATGAGCTGGGCAGAAATACACGATGTGATGAAAGCACACTGAATGCTGCCTGCACTGCAGCTTGTCTTGTCTCTGTGCTGTGGGTGTGTGCTGCTGGGCACCCTTCTGCTCTGCAGTCTCAGATCTGTGCCGGTGTCCCTGCTGCTGCTGCACCCCGTGCCTGAGCTGTGCTGCTCCCACTGCTCCTTACTGCTGCCTGGGGCTCGGCTGATGGAGCCAGCTCAGGCACTTCCCATCCCAGCCTGGGCCCTGCTTGGGTTTGCTGCTCCTGGAGATGCTGTAGCATCTCCAGCGTGGGCAGGAAACCATTCTTCCTGCAGCCCAGCATGTCCCGGTGCGCTCTGCAACTCCTGACTCTGAACACGAGCCCTGTGCTGTTGTGTTTGCTGGGGCTGTTTGATTTGGCTTGAGGTCTTTTCTGTGTTTCTCTCTCAGTTGGGTTGCCCAGAGCAGTGTGGGAAGAACTAATTCCAAGCACGGAGGGCGAGCTCATAGCTCTCTCAGACAGGTTTTGGTGGAGGAAGCAGCAGGGACAGAGGCAGCGAGCTTGGTTAGTTGGTGCTACTGAGCTGGGGCTGCCCATGTGGTGGGGAGAGCATGGGGAGATCATGCAGCAGGAGCGGAGGTGCTGGAGGAGCTGCTGTGGCCGTGCACCTGAGCTGGCTTGGAATGTTGTCTCCTGGGGCTGGCTGTGATGCTCTTGGGCAGTCTGAGAGACTCTGGCGTGCCCAGGGAGCAGTAGGAGGGTGGGACACAGCACGTGTGGCAGTAGGGCAGTGCTGTGGGGGGGTGACACGTGGCTCCCAGCTGGCACTGGCCCTGCCTGCCCCATGCAGGAGATGAAGCTGTGGCACTGCTGCCCAGCGCTGTGGGAGGATGCTCGTGGATGGACCCTGGGCAGTCTGATCTGGGGGGGGGCAGCCAACCCACGGCATGGAACCAGATGGGCTGTGGGGTCCTTTCCCACCCAAGCCATGCTCTGCTGACTCTTTGGCTGCACGAAGCAGGTGGCAGCCCTGGGTGGGCACAGCAAGGTGCCCGGAGCCGCAGGATGGCTGCCCTGTGCCGAGCTCTGCCCAGCAGCCAGCAGGGCCTTCCTTCCGCTGCGTGGGGTGGGGAAGCTCCCCGACCTTTAGTGCAGATTTGTTTCTGTGCTATTTGCCCTTTTAACACATGATTGAAAACAGGCTGTGGGAAGAGAGCCAGAGCCCGGCCGTCCAACTGCCGGCATCAGTCGGGAGCTTCTTGAGGAAACGGAGCTGAGAGAGAGTGGTTTGGAAGGGCTGCTTTGGGTCTTGTGATGGATTGCACCCTGCCTGCGGGTAAACCCGGCTGTGCGGTGCTGCTGTGCCGGTGTAACGCGGGCTGTGCCACTGTGCTGTGGGGACGGAGGTCATCAATGCAGAGGAAAGGCAAAAACCTCATGAAATCTTTATATCCGAGGTGCACGTGACCCTTTCATCCATCTTTAGACGTTGGGCAAATATGGAGGAATATTGGATAAAACACTGCAAATATTTGTAGTTCCCAGAGAGAAGAGAGCTGAGAAACTTGAGATTTTTCTTTTTGTGTCACGTGTGGTCCTTTTTTTTTTTTTTTTTTTTTTTTTTTTTGCTCTGCTTTTCAGGTACAGAAGCAAAGCGCCCTGCAGAGGGGGTGAGCTGTTTTCTATGGGGCTCCGCCACTGCCTGGTCACAGCCTAGTGACACTGGTGTCCCGTGCAGGTGGGTGCTGAGCCCCTCACCCATGTGCTGTTGGTACAGCCCCATGCACGGAGCATCATAAGCTGCCAGCAGCTGGGCCAGGTGCTTTAGGAGCTGGTGGAGGGATGTTCGTGCTCCAGCAGCAGCACCCCTTGGCAGGATGCTTGGTGGCAGTGGTGCATTAATGGGGGCTGGGATGCCTGGGAGCTGGCTGTGCTCGGTGCACACTGTGTGCTGAAGCGTGTGGCTGGGGCTCGGTGGGATCATCTCCTGCTGGATGCTTCAGAGCAGGGAAATGTGCAGCTGAAGGACACGGTAAATCTTAGCTCTGCCTGCACCACAAACATAACAAATGTGTCTTTCACACACGGTGCAGAGAAGATTACAGCTTTAAGGGATCGTAAATTCCCGTTTATTGGGGCATTTTCTGTTTCTCTTGAAACAGTGGCCACGTTTCCAAACACACAGGGAGCAGTGGTGAGCCTCTAGGTTCCGTTCTGCCCATTAACACGTCTCATAACCCAGATGGAGGAAGGATGCTTCGGGAGAAGCAACGTCAGAGTCTGCGAGTGGGTTTGGGAAAGAAGCAGGTTGGCTTCACACATCTCCCAGGGTCTGCTTATCCTGTCTGGCCTCTGCTTTTCAAACGTCTGTCAACAGGCTTATGATAAGCTCAGACCTTTGGTCCTTACGGTGTGTATCTGCCCACAGCTCCCTGCAGGTGCTGACCATTGTGCTGCTATTGATGTGTGGCCGCAGTTCAGATCTACCCTCGCTCTCAGCCACATGTTTAAAAAGCACCGTGTGCTTCATGTAGAGGGCCTCTGTAACAGTGCAGGGTCTCAGGAGCTCTCAGCAATCATCTCTGAAAAATGCGCGTCTCCTTTTTCTCTTTTTCACTTTGGGTTCCTTCCAAGCCGAGCGCTCTGGGGTTTTGTAAATGTCAGGAAGCAAAGCTGTAGCTTACACTGGGATCACGGTGTTTAAGCAAAGCTCTCTGGTGCAGCGCTGCTGCTGCTCCCGTGGCAGAAGTGCGGTTGGTTTTCCTGCACGGGTTGGACGTTGGGGTGGGTGACAGCAATTTAAGCCATGCACGTGCTGTCAGTCAGAGCAGAGGGGACCCACGCAGTGGTGCTGGTGCTGGGTGAGTCCATGGGAACGGATGACAGAGCACCCAGGCAGCTGGAATTCACACGCTTGTCCTCCAGTTCTGCCCAAGCAGACAGTGTCTGTTTTCCAGGAATAGGGTTTGGGTTTGGTTGGCCACGTGTGGGGTTGTGCTCTGATCCTTGGAGGTCTTTTGTGACTCAGGTTCAAGCTTCCTCTGCTCAGACTGGGTTTTGCCTCCTGTAGGAACCCTCAGCTGGAGGCTGGGGTGTGTTCTGTGCTGCTTAAATAAACTGGTGCCACCAACCAGGTGGCCTCACAGAGGAGCTCACCGAGACGTTCTTGCTCCTTTCAACGTGAAAGTGAAATGACCTGTGAGAAAGAGAAGTCATCCCTGCTCCTTTAGATGGCTTCTCCCTGGGATATCTCCTGCTCTGTTGTCCCTGTCGCTTTTTGCATGGCGTGAGGTCCATTGCTGTTTGTGCTGTATTGTGCAGAAGGGCGGTACGTTTGTAAACAGCAGTGTGAAAAGTAAGGAATGCAACACGCGAGGCTCAAGTGACCAGATCATGTTTCTTGCAGTGGGAAGAAATCCAACAGCACGGACTTGTTCCTGTTGTTTGTTTCTATGTGACAGTGGGGCAGGCAACAGAGCGGGCTGCAGCAGAGGGGATGGGGAAGTGTTTTCCCTTCCCATGGGGCAGCAGCATTCTTCTCATATCCATCTCTGATCCCAGCAGCTGCCTGTCCAGCCCCAGCTTCCCTCAAGGTGAACGGAGGCACTTGGGGAGCCCCTGTGCTGTGGGACACGCAGCATCTCTTCCCCTGGTTGAGGAGAGCTGGGCAGGGGCTGCTGGGGGACAGGGTTGGCCAAGCATCTGTGAAGGAGATCTGGCCTGGAGAATTGCTGCTGTTTATGCTGTTTTTGTTGCAAGTCAATGATTTGTTGCTGGCCGTAATAGCAGAAAAAAGCGTATTTACTCGACTTGTTTGGGCGGATGGTAATTACTGGGTAAGAAACTGTCGGGTGGGAATCAATTAGAGGCTTCCACTCTGGAGTGAGGGATCGTAGCTGACATCTGATGTCCTGCGACACCAAGGACAATGCTGCTATTTATACAGCATCCCTCTGGCTCCTTCCCTGCTTCCCCGTCATCTCCTTGGCTCTGATAGCAGGGCTGTGACCCTCTGTCTGTTGCTCCCAAAGCAAAGTGCTCCTGCGCTCCTTCCACGCTTCCTGTGCAGAGCTCTTTGTTTGCATGGGCTGTGTGTGGGTGGAAATGGGAAGAGTCCTCTCCCTTTCCTCCCCAGGATGTGCAGCACTCACAGAGGGCTGGGTTTGTGCCGTGGCAGCTTGGAGCAGGTACAACTGCATGCCCTGCAGATGGGCTTGGTGTGTGGCTGGGGACACCGGTGCTGCCCGTGCTCTGGGTTTGCTCCTTTTTTGGTGGCATCGTCACCTCCTGCTGCTCTCCGTTTTGGTCCTCGGCATGCTGGGCGGCGGTGGCACAGCTCTGCTTGGTTCTGCTGGGAGCAGGGGAGGGCTCAGCAAGGTGGGGGTGATGGCTGTGACCAACAGCCCTTGCTGTGCTGGAGGCTCCTGTTGGGGCAGTCACGCTCAGCCGGTGTCACCGTGGCATCTCCTTGCCTACAGCCCAGCCCAATGAGCTCAGAGAGTCAGCGGGCAGTGACTGAAGGCAGCCACCATCCTCCACGAGCCCTATGGCAGAAGGGCTGGAGCTGTGCCACGCGGTGTGCTCGGCAGCCTCCTGGTTAAGGGTGATGCTCACACCCCACCTGGGGCTTCTCCTTGTGGGGTCGGCAGGGCTGCAGGCACTGCTGCAAGGACTGCAGCACTCCGGAGCACTGGTGGCTGTCTGTCCTGCAGGCACAGCTCATCCTGGCCTGAGAGCAGCCATGCAGAACTGCAGTGCTGTGCAGGAGGGGTTTGCACTGGGCTTGCTTCTTTATTTTTATGGTGCCACATTAACTGCTCTGAAGAGCTTGGACACAGCGAGTCCTGAACATGAATGCTCTTGTAGAGGAAGCTTTTTAGCAAGGTACCAATTCGTTTGGTATTCTTACCTAGGGACCTAATTTTGAGACTGGCTTGAGGCTCTGAGGATGTGCACTTATCTTATCTTGGCTGCTTTCTCTCGTGTTGTTTCTTTTCCTCCCTTTTAATGATGCATAAAATAATTTCAACCCTTCTGACTGATGACTTTCCAAGTACTCTCTGCTGGAGGTGCACAATCCTGCCGCCGCCTCAGCTGTGTGGCACATTCTGTGCCTTGTGGTGGAGCTGGATTTTGCCATATGGGGCACTGGGGGCGGCACGTTCCTGCTGGGCTGGGTTGGCCCATCACCCTCTGTCCTGCAGCAAGGCCCTGCCCTCGGTGCAGGTGAGCAGTGCATGGGGATGTGTGGGCTCTGTGGGTATGGCACTGTGTGCACCGCTCACTTCTCCTTCCCTGGAGCCAAACGAGGCTGTTCTCATATAGAAACATAAATAGTTGGCTAGGCAACAATTAACTGGGACAGGCATCCTGATAATTGCTCCTCTCAGGTACCATCGCAGCACCTGCATGTAATGTGATGTGCACATATGGAGTGGGGCTGTGAGCAGGAAAGATGGGGACTGGTTTTTGCCCTCCTCTCCTTCCTGTTGCCCAGCACTCACTGCCCACGTTGTGGCCTGGCTGCTTGGGGTGGCTGTGCAGCTGGGATGCTGTCCTGCTCCAACACTTGGAGCCTGGGGTCAGGTCCTGTCAGGGAGAAGGCTGCAGGGTGCGACCTGCCCTGGTGAGCCCATCTCTGCCCGGAGCCACAGTGCTGATGGCTTTGGCAAGCATCTGCTGCTGGTTTTGCATGTGATGCCAGTGTTAGGAAGTGCACTGGTGTAAACTAAGGTGAGGGCTGGAGGGAAGCCAAAGCTTTCCCGTGCCTCTACCTGGAGAGGAGAACGAGTCCCTCTGCCTCAGCTGCTCTGGGCTGCCAGGTGGGCCAAGGAGCAGCCAATGTGCCATGGGTGCACACCAGTAAATGGTAGCTGCACAGCCTAAGAATAAATTGCAGCTTATCCCAGTAGGACTGGGAGATAAGAGCATCATAAATTTTACAGCCATGATAAATGAGCCCTCCTGTATGGATGGCGCTGTTCTTTCATGCTGCTGCTGGGGTGCTGCTTGGGGGAACCACGCAGCTGGCATCATCTCACCCTGCAGCACTCCCAGCAGTGTGGGCACGGCCTCATTCCCGTGTCCATACCTTGTGCCACGATTGCTGTTGGGCTCCATGCCTGGCATTGCATCCCAGGCTCTAGGATTTTTGTTCTGATTGTGTCCTGTGGGTGAACTGCAAGCCTGCCTCGGTGCCCCCATCCGGGGGGTTGGTGCATGCATGGAGCTCCCAGTACTCCTGGGCCACTATCCATGCTCCTGGGGGGTGGGAAACTACAGAACAAACGTGTGTTTCTCACACTTAGTAGCTAGGAGGGGGCTGTTTAGGAGTTAATGGTGGGTTGTTTTTTTTTTTTTATGTTGGGTTTTGCTCTGTGCATTTGCGGGCTGCTGTGTGGGTTTGTTGCCTGCTGCCAGGAGAGAGAGACGATGGGGGTCCCAAATTAGTGCCCTGCTGTCCCTGCAAGCTGCCTTTGGGAGGATGGCTGCTCTCAGCTCCTGCTCCTCACACTGTCCTTCCCAAGGCTGGGATCTCCTTCCCAGGCCAAAGGCATGCCCCATGGTGCAAGCAGCCAGAGCAGTGAGATGGGCAGAATACACATCTCCTCTGTATTTTAGTTCTTATGGGCTGGTTCTTGGCGCTGGTGGATTTAAGTGGCGTTAATGAGGGTGTGGGGGAAGAGCTTTGCTGTGGGCCGCCAGGCTCATTGCTGCGGGGTTTTGCTTAGACAAGCAACTTTATGAAATCTGGGAGGACAGCTGAAGCTCTGGGCTATAATTGATGCTGGGATTACTCTGTATGCAGGTCAACAAAAAGGAAATAATTGTGTTTGTGTCTCGTTGCCCTGCAGTTCTGCACGGCAGCTCAGTGGTGAAGGAAGAGCCTGAACAAACAAGTGGTGGAGCAGTGAGGTGCTCTGATCACAGCAGCTGCCTGCTGAGGAAGTTTGTGCTCGTGGGTCAGCAGTGATGTTGGCTGCGTGGGGCTGTCAGGCTCAGCCTGGCACTGTCAGCCAGCACAGCCTGCCGTGGGCTATGTGATATATGTGGGGAAGAGGGAAAAGAAAGAAAAGCTGCTTTGCTGGCTTTCCTTATGCTCTAAGGCATCGTTAAGGGGAGCACAGGCTCAGACTGAGCTCTCCCACACTGTGGGCGAGGAGAGGAGGTCAGCATGGTGCAGGGAGGCCATATCACAGCACCCCACAACTGCTGCTGTTGCAGGGGCTGCTCTGCGCTCCCCAGCCTTGGGGAAGAACCGCTCCAAGGACCCCTTCCTACCAACAAACTGACACAGCAGAAATAGGAAACCAAAAGGGCTCTTCTTCAGTGTTTACTTTTATTTTTAGAAGCCAAAGAGCGAGCGGAGCTGCGGGAGGAAACGGTGCCTGAAGTTCAGTCCTTCCTCCCCCCCCCAGCCCCCTCTGCAGCCCTGGTCAGGAAGCGCCTGCTGCACGTGCACCGGCCGGGATGCTCTCAGACAAAGCCCTTCTTGATGCTCGTTGCTTCCCTGCCCGTGGGTGGAAGAGTTGTGGCTGACACTGCTGGGGGAGCACAGCTGTGCCTGGCTGCTTTGGTGGCGGCCCTTTGTCCTGGAGAGGGGAGAGCTGCTGATTTGTGGCTCTGGTGGATCACAGAAGGAGATCGTGGCTGATGTAGTGCCGATGAGCGTAGGGCTGCCGTCCTTCCTCCCTCTGCCCTCATCGTGGAGTGGTGCAGAGCAGCTTTTCCATTGCTCCTCTGGCCCAGGGGCCGTGGTGTGCTGCGGGGCTCCGCTGCAGCTCCAGGCCTCGTGCTGGAAGGGATGAGAGCAGCTCTGATTGCTGGTGCTGGAGCAGGGAGCGTGCGTTTCCAACCAAGGTGCTTGATTGGTGAGCAATGGGCACAAACCTCTTCCAGTGACTGCGGACTGAAAACGAGAACAAACGACCCGAGTCCCCAGGAGTTCTCAAATAGGACTGTATTTCTTCGTGGCAAAAGGGAGTTTTCCTTCCTTTTCTTCTCCTGAAGTGGTTCATTTCTGTGCTGCCGTTGGCTGTGACCGCTCCATGAAAGAAGTGAAGCCATCAAGGCACAAATCAGCCCCCCTCACAGTGAGCAGCACACGAGATTGAGCCATAAAGGCAGCAAGCTGATGGACGACCCGAAGGTGTATGAGCCCAGCGCTGGAGAAGGCAAGCGTGACCATTTCCACTGGGGTCCTGCATGGGCTGCTGGGGGGGTGTGTTGGTCCTAATGCCCTGGGATGGGGGGTGGATCCCCTCTGGGAAGCAGAGCTTTGAGGCTGTGGGACCAGACTTGCCCCAGACTCCTCTTTTGGCTGCTGGGCTTGTATACCTGCTCCAGTCTAAGAGTTCCCTGGGCTGCAGGCAGCAGCTGTGTCATGAGGTCCCCAAACCCCTTTCCCGTTCTGGATGTTAATAGTAGTGTTGTGGTGAGGATGGCTGGTAAGGGTGTGCACCACGTGGTGTCTTCTTCCTTTTGTAGGTCGTTTTAAGGTAAATGAAAAGACTGCTCTGCTGATACGACTTTCCAATCCCTAATTTGTCTGAGGGATGCCTGTGCTGGGTAATGAGCTGGAAGCCTTTCCCAGTGCTTAAGGGCATTGGCTGCATCATAAATAACATTTCCCTGGCATCTTCCTGCATGCCAGACACACTGATTAGCTCTCTAACCACTTCCTTGGCTGCAGTCTCCAATTCACAACCAGGAAAGCTTCCACCTGATAGTTGTCTTGGATTTTTCTGCATGACTTTGAGGAAGGCAATGTCTGGCCAGATGCTTTCTGCTCCTCCAGCACCGCAGCAAACATGGGAGCGAAGGAGAGCGGCTCCCTTGGCTGTGTGCATTCATACAAATGCAGCGGTGCAGTCCTGGCTCAGTGGGAGCAGATTGCTTTATCAGCAGGTGTGGCTTTGTCGTGGGGTGAATCCACGGCAGGCAGCTCAGTGATGCACACACTGAGGGTTGGAGGCTGAAAGCAGAGGAGCTTTGAGCAGAAAGACGTGCAAATAGAGTGGTGGTGTCATATGCAGAAAAAGCCCCGAAAGGCCTCTTTTTAGCGGATTTTTTTTCCCCTTTATGATCTGTCATGGAGGACGGCTTTATGCTGAGCTCCCCTTGCTCTGGCATTGTGCATTTCCCTGCCCTGCCTGTTTGCTTTGCTGGAGGTGGCTGCTGCTCCTGCCTGCTGCGCGTGGTGTCTCATCTCTCGCCGTTCCGGGTTTCAGGCTAATGAGAATACGTCCCTGTAATAATAAATGAATGTCAGCATGCAGTAAGTAAACGTGTGGGGTGTTCTTGCCAAGCCATGCATATTTATTGAGGTCAGCAGGAAGCCCTAATATATCTGTCTGCGAGTGCCAGGGAGGGAAGATGTATGGAAGTACAAGCACGTAGCTGTTGCTCACGCATCTTGTTCTTGTTAAATAAGGAACTGATATAATCAATTAATGAATATAATCCGTTATCAATCCAGTGACTGGTAGTCACCCAGAAGGAGGGCAGCACGCACCAGTTGTTTCTCAGCTGGATGTTGGAGGCACCCAGCAAGCTTGGGGGGGGTTGTGTCCTCCCTGTAGTGCACCTGTATGGGGGGAGCAAGCTTGGGGCTGGGCAGTCCAGAGACCTTGGTGGGCACTGCTGAATGTTTCCCCTGGTAAAGCTCTGTGCTGGGATCCCCTGGGCGCAGCGCATGGGTGAGGGCACACCGGTGGGCTGTGCTTGTCCTGGCGGCTCCGGCAACAACAGGGAGAGGGGAAATGGGAGAAAGCTTGTTGTCCTTACGGGGGTTTGTGGTTTTGCATCTGGAAGCCATTGCTGGAGTGGATGTGAAGTCCAAGTGCTAGAAGGGATGGGGCGGGTTGGGTCTGAGAGCAGAACATGGGCTTGTTCCCAAGGAGCTGCTGCTCCTGGCTTGGGGTGAGTGTGGGTGATGAATGGCCTAGGGTGAGATGTGCCCAACCCTGTGCCTCTGTGCTTGAAGGACCTCATGTCTGTGCCAGAGCTGGTGGGACCCCTGGCTCTTCCCACGCATGGGCAGAGTGAGGAGAGGAGTGCTGGTGACTTCTGCTGTCATCCGCACGTGAACTGCTGCCCTCCACGTGGGAAGCAGCCCCGAGCGCAGGTTCCAGTGCCTGAGCAATCCAGCCTGTCCCCCAAAGCTAACTTTGCCTCAGCGCACACAAAGGCTGATCTGTCCCCGCCTTGGCAAGGCTCACCATGGGTCGATTTGGCTTTGTGTGCTGCTGGCCCGTGGAGCTGCAGATGGGATGGGTGGGATCTCAATGCTGGGATTGTTTGCAGCCACCCCCGCCTCGGTGGGGCTCTGGGCAGAGTGCGGGTGGGTGTGAGGGGCTCCAGCATCCCTCTGTGGCTGGGCTGGGCTGCTCCTGCCCTGCGGTGCTGATGGGGGAGGTGAGTAGGATGCAGGATGCTAAATGCAGGGACCAACCCTTGCTCTGCTCTTCACTAGCCCCCCCCATCCCTCCCCAAACCCTTCTCTGGGCTGGTTGCCCATGGTTGTCTCAACCTGAGGTTGGAAGATGATCTGTGAGCAGCAGCAGAGGGATGATGTGCTGGAGCTGACAGTGAGCGTGGTGACCATGTGTGCACAGTCTGCGTTCCTTGTGCAAATAGGGACTTACAGGGTGCATAGCAAGCTGGACTGGAGGAAAAAATAAGGTGATGGTGTGCTAGAGGGAACTCACCTGAAGGCTGCCTGCACAGGGTGTGCTCCTGGTGTACCAACAGGGCACACACAGCACTGGGAGAGGAGGTGGCTGCAGCATGGGCTGCTTCTCCTCCCCTGGTCTCTAACAGCCTCCCGTCTATAGATCTGCTTGTGGCAGCTCCTCGAGTTTGGACCTTTGCCCAGGGGCTGTAGTGATGGGGATCAGGTTTTAGCTTGTGTGAACAAGGGTAGAAGGGGTTTTGCAGAGTGCCCCCTTCCCATGTCTCAGCAGGAGTCCGGCCCTGTCAGGTTTCCTTGTGCACATCCCTCTGGGCTCTCAGCCCTCCCTGGAGCTGTGCCCCTCTCCCATGCGTCCCCATAGGGCAGGGTGAACACCCACCAGGGAGAGAGGGGCACAGCTGACAGTGTGGCTCTGTGGTACAGCGTGCAGCTGGCTGTGCTCTGCTCAGTGCGCTCCTCAGCCACGCTGCTGCAGCTCGGTGTGCTGCCTGCTAGCAGCAGCTTTCATAGCCCCAGGTCCTTTGGGTATCCCAAAACCAAGCTGTCTGTCTCAGGGACGAGCTGTCTTCAGCAAATAATCAGTTGCTTGTACAAGAATCCTCTGGGAAGACAGCCCTTCTTGCAAAGGGGCCAGCTGTCACCCAGAGCCCCACATCACTGCGCTCCCTGCACACCCACCCCTTGCTGTGCTGGGCCGGTGACGGGTCTCACAATTATCTTGCTTTCTGGTGCCGGGAAATGCAACTGTGATGTCCTGGGGCTTTTTCTGCACGATCTATCCCTAGGGTTTATGACAGAGAGGGGAAAAAAAGGCCCTACAGGACGGTCATATTTTTTTTTTTCTCTCTCCCCCCTCCATGTTGTTCTGACCTAGAAATTCCTCACTGGGTTTGCTGAGCTGGCTTAGCTGAGGGCCTGATGAATTTCTGGGGGATTAATTATTCAGTGACTGTGGGAAGGGGGGACGATGGCTGCGCTGGGTGCACGCAGAGCTCCCGATCCCACGGCACAGGGTGCCCGGCTGGAGGGATGCTGCCTGCTGCCATC
This sequence comes from Meleagris gallopavo, assembly GCF_905368555.1. NCBI lineage: Eukaryota > Metazoa > Chordata > Aves > Galliformes > Phasianidae > Meleagris > Meleagris gallopavo. Next base: position 13,739,364 of record NC_139419.1, read on the forward strand.
CCACGAGTGGGATGCTGCCGTCCCCTGCAGCCCCAGCCAGAGCACACAGCGAGCGATCTGCCCTCCTGGAGCCCCTGTTTGTTCCCTTAAAGCTGCACTGCTGCGCTCGGGAAAATTCCTCCTATATACAGCGACAGCAGCTATTTTTCAGGTTGCAAATAGCTGTGTGCCCTAGAGAGCGTATAAAGGAATACATTTCCTTGATCTCCACAGGTCCTTGATGTGCTACTGAAATCAGATCTGCTATTTAGCAGGTTGGCTGTTATCCCCTTCTACACTGCTCTGCTTCCCTCGGCTGTTTTGGGAGGAAGGACCGCTGTCAGCAGCAGCTGTGCTGTGTAGGGCCGTGCACTCTGTGCTTTGGGGTTGGAGCTGCGTCCCCATTCATCAGTGGGGTTTTGCTGTGAGCACGGGGCTGTGTGCACCATAGCCCTGTGCTTGTGCAGGGCGGCTCTGCTGCTGCGTGCTCCATTGCACAGAGGCCTGTTGGTCACTGTCATCTCTGTGCACGTGTCACTGCTGTGCTGGGAGCAGTCCGGGCCGTGCCCAGGGTCATTGCACACCGTGTTTTCAGAAGGCATTGCAAATAGCTGGTCTGCAGCGCAACAGGGGGTTCTGCTGGCAGTAAGAGTTGTGCTTTTTTTTGTGTGTGTTTTTTTTTTTTTTCCTTGTGTTTTGGCAGAATCCTAGCAATAAGCAGTAAATGATTTCATTAATAACCTGCAAAGAGCTGCTCACCAGCTGAGCTGTGGGATCTGTCTGTGCATTCGCTCCTGGACTGAAGGGAGCTGCCAGTGCAGGAGCTGATGTGTAGAGCTGCTCAGTGCCATGGGCAGAGCTGCAGACGTGGCCGTTGGTGCTGGCTGAGGTCAGCAGAGCCAGCTGTGCTGCTGAGGAGGGGGAGTTGAGGTGTAGGTGAGCAACTGCTGTCCACCCCAACCCCAAAGTCCTGCTTCACTGCTGCCTGTGGGCTGCCTCGTCACCTGCACAGGGACCAGTGTGCCCTTGGGTATCTCCAGCCCTTCTGCCTTTTCTTGCTGTAGGAGGTCAGAGGAATGCTCGTGGAGCAGGGCTGAGACTCTTCAGTAACTTTCCAGGGTGCCAAGCATCATGGCCCCAGAGGTGTGGGGATTTCAGCTTGAGGTTTTGAGGGAAAATAGCTCCGGGTGAGCCAGGCATGGATGGTTTTGGTACGCCATGAACTCTGCAGATACAAACGTAAGCTTTACTGCCAGCTTTTCGGTCAAGTCGGATGTTTTACAGACCGGGTTCAGCTGCAGTGAATGCTCTCTGGGGATGCTGGAGCAGGATTTAATGCAGGCAGTGTGCTGCTGCAGTGCACAGAGCAACACAGAGCTCGCCAGAAAGAGGCACCCTGAAGAAGGCTATTAAACTGGGGGTATCCGCAGCATACAACAAGATGCTTGAGCACAGCATGTCCCATTGGCCCTGGGTGAGCGTGCTGGGATTAATTCCTGCTAGTCAGGAGAAGTGCTAGCTCATGCCTTGGCTTCCTGAGCTCCCCAGGCACTCGCACCCCTCCGTGCCCTTTTCTGCCAGCCAGGACTTTATGAGGTGTTGGAGGTTGGGGCCCCTGGGTGCTCTGCCCCTTCCACGGGAGCAGGGCCGTCTCGCTCTCTGCAAACACGGCTGTGTCTGCACATACACATTCCTGCTAATGGAGCTGCTGCTTTACCCATTGGTTCCTCTCCCTGGAAAGGGCTCACGAGAGCAACTGCAGCTTTCCCTTTGCTCTACAGAGCCTATTTAGTTTGCACATATTGCCGCAATGATTGCGAGATTTCATCAGATGAGCGGCGCATCTTTCTTGATAGCCTATATAATTTCTTCCAGAGGGACGCATTGCATTAAATCTTTAATCCAGCAAGCTGCTAGGGGAGCATGCCGAGCCGCCCCGCATTGCTACTGATCTCATACGTGGCCCTGGTGCCGTTTCGGAGGCTTTGCCATACGCAGCAGTTGGAGCTGGTGCTTTGAGAGCGTTGGTGGCAAAGGGCTGCGTTGCTCTTGTGCTGGCAATCGGCTTTGATATCTCTTCACGGAGATGTGGCTGCAGAGCCTTGTGTGGGCCCCAAAGCAGGGGCAGCCCCTGTAACTGTTGGACCGTGAGGTGGCTCCACAGCAGGGAAGGAGCCCACAGAGATTCTTGTAGGTGGGAGAGCAGTAGCTGTAGTATATCCAGCCCCAACTGGAGATTGCATAACCAAGCACGTGCTGAGCTCTGCTTGCCCAGCTGTGACGTCCAGGGCCATCCCTGGGGCTCGAGCTCTGCCCCACATGGGGTCAGGAAGCACAGAGCTCGGCAGGGAGCTGTGCTTGCGGCTGTTCTCAGCCATGATGCTCCCCACTTTCTGCCTCCACAAACATCGGATGACAAGGGACCACCACATCCTGCTCAGGGCAAGGCAGGCATGCCGAGTGGGAGCTGTTGGTGCTGGGGATGCCGTGCTGCTGCTCAGGGACCCTCCGGCTGTGCCAGCTGCTGCCCACGGTGTCGCTGAGCTGCTGCCCCACAGGTACTGCTGCACTTTGGGCTGCTGGCTTCTAGCTCCTCAGGGCATAGCGCTGTGTCATGCAGCATCTCGGTGCCCTTGTGCATCCTCTGGTCACCCTCAAAGCATCCCTTTGTCTGGTCTGTGCCCGGTGGTGACTTTAATTCTTTCTCGTGCTGGGGGGGTTTGCACTGAAAGAGCCAGAGTGTTTCTTTTCCCTTGGATGTTATTTAAGTTCCGTGCTCTGCTTAGCAGTCCTGGAGGTTTTAATTGCATGGCGAGCATTTGGAAGTTTGAAAGGCTTGTTTTTACTTTACTTTAATTAAATTGCTAGAACCTGGGGGGGAATATCCCAGCTTAATTTAAACAAGCAGCCGTATGCTGAGTAAAGCCAACACCCATCCGATGATTGCACCGTTCTCAGTTCTGACGTGAGAGGTTAAAATTTGACTCTGGGCTTGAGAGTTTGCAGTCCTCATCTGCATTGTGAGAGGGCTGTGTCCATCCACCGTTTGGGAAAGGAGCTGAGGTTTTCACAGTTTTGACACAGAAACAATTATGGGGTGTAAGGGAAGAGGCGCCCAGGGGCTGAGAGTGCTGGGTGATGCAGCTGCAGTCCCTGCTGGGTTCAGCGCTCCGATGCCGCCCAGCCAAAAGCAGAGGCTCAGCCCTGCTCTGAGCAGTGCTTGTCGGTGCCCAGGCATGGCCCGGAGATGCTGGCAGGGAGGGGATGGGCTGTGGGGAGCTGCTCCTCACCAGACGGCACAGAGGCTGTCCCTGGGCACAGCTGGCCCCACGGATTGCAGCCCTGCTGCTCTCCAGAGCTTTCTCACTCAATACAGATTGTTATTCTAAAGAGAGTTGGTATTTGCTGAGAGGTAATTACAAGAAATAGTCTCCATTTGCTGAGATCTTTGATCGTGCTAATAGGTTTTCTGATTTTTGCTTAGGCTTTTGCTAGGGCTTTTTTTTTTTTTTTTTTTTTTTTTTTTTTTTTTTTTTTTGAGGGGGTGGGTGGGAAGGAAAGAGTAACAGTTTGGGGCACGCTGAGCTGTCTGCTTCCCAGCTGGCTGAGGGTAGGAAGATGATATGTCACCAGCTGGGCAAGGTCTGGGGGTTCGCATGAAGGCGTGGGGCAGAGCTGTGGTGCCCACATGTGCCCCTGCCAGCTCTGGCCTCCTCTCGTTGTTCTGCCTCTGCTTTTCCTTTCGCGGTTTCCTCCCATCACATCACTCGAGGCCAGGTTGGTTGGGGCCCTGGGCAGCCTGGTGTAGCATTAGATATGGAGGCTGGCAGCCCTGCCTGCAGCAGGGGGGTTGAAACTTGATGATCCTCGAGGTCCATTCCAACCCAAGCCATTCTATGACTCCATGATCGCTGCCTGTGTTTGATGCTTTCTCTCATCCTTTTGAACTCAGCAAACTGTCTTGCTGGGGAAAGACTGACTAATTTTCTCTTTTTTCCTTAGCAAACCCCCACCGCTCCTTCTGCTGTGTCCTGCCCTTATCTCTCCCTGCAAGCTGCAGCGTGGTGTCTGCGCCATCTCCAAGGCACCGGGGCAGGGCTTCGGCAGCTGCAGGCAGAGCAGCTTCAGCTGCAGGGTGCTGCATTGCATCTGGGTTCCCTAATGTTTCTAATGCCATCTCTTCTGTGCTTCACGCGCAGGAAAGTGGGCCAGATGACAAGGAAAGTGTGTCTGTGAAGCCTCTCTCTACATGATTCGGTGCTGTTCCCAGGAAGGAGGATGTTTTGTGCAGCACATCTGGATTTGCTGCTGGAACTGGAGGGCTGGTGCCAGCTGAGTTCTGATGCGGCCGTGCGCCAGGCAGACCCCGTGCACTGACGCCAGGTATCGGCGCTGAGTTCTGTGTGCAGTGCCATACAAGTGACAATTAAAGCGAATTGCCTAGTTAGTCTGAAATTATAGTGCCTCTTACACTCTGCTTTTTATTACAACTACATTAAAATGCAGCACTGCCATAGGGCTGGATCCGCGCCGTATGCGTGCTGGGCCTGGGGCTGTGGCACTTGGCTGGGAGCAGCTGTCCCCATGTCACAGCCCAGTCCTGCTGCACACATCCCTATTCGGGGGCAGTGCCTGGCACAGAGGGGTGCTGGGGGAGCCCTGGGCCACTGCTTGGCCCCTTGGGATGGAGGTTCCTCTTGGGCTTTTGTGTCTTCATTGTCACTGTCTGTATGACACACCGTGGTGTGCTGATGCTGCTGGTCCAGCTGCACGTAGGATGCTCACAGAGTTATTTTGACCCCTCCCTAAAGACCAAAATGACTTTGGGACCTTGGAGCTATTGGATGACTTTGCAATATGATGTTTTAGCAGGGATATGAGTGTGTGTGTGTGTATGTTCAGTACGGAGATGTTTAGTAGTTGCCAGAAGTCTCCTGTGCGCTCCTTAGCAACGTAAGGAGCAACCTTCATACTTGTGCTTCTTGTGCACTTGTGCTGCTTGGTTTTGTTCATCCCGTGGATTCGTGTTCTGCCCCTTTCTCTGACTGTTCTGTAGTGTCTGATGGTGCTTTTGCAGCTGGGGCTGATGGGGTGAGGGAAGTGGTGCCCCATCACTGCGCCTCATTAAGTTCAGAGTGGAAAAGAAAAAAAAGGATGCTTATCAAAATTCTTCACTGTTGGCTTACCTCGTTCCTGTGAGGTTTCATAGAATTGTTCGAGTTGGAAGGGACCTTTAAAGGCCGTTTGGTCCAATCCCCTTGCAATGAACAGGGACACCCACAGCTCCATCAGTGCTCAGAGCCCACCTGGTGGCCTGACCTCAGGGGTCTGCAGGGTCACAGCACCACCACCTCTCTGGGCAACCTGTGCTGGTGCCTCACTGCCCTTATTGTAACAAACTTCTTCCTTACATCCCATTTAAATCCTCCCTTCTTTAGTTTGAAACCATTTCCCTTGTCCTGTCACAACAAACATTGCTAAAGAGTCTGGCCCTTCCCTCACCCTGCTGGCCACGCAGCTTTGGATGCAGCTCCCGATCCCATTGATTTTTAGGACTGTGAGGGCACACTGCTGGCTCATGTCCAGCTGACCTCCAGCAGTACCCCCAGTCCTTCCCAGCAGGGCTGTGCTCCATCCTTACATCCCCCAGCTTGTACTGACAGCAGGGGTTGCCATCACCCAGGTGCAGACCTCGCACTTTGCAGAACCTCACGCGGTTCCCCTGGGTGCACTGCTCAGCCTCTCCGGGTCTCTCTGGATGGCATCCCACCCCTCAGCTCTATTGACCGCCCCACACAGCCTGCTGCCATCTGCAAACTGCTGACGGTGCACTCAATCTCAGTGTCAGTGTCACTGGTGTTAAAGATGTTAAAGAGCACCAGCACTGAGCCCTGAGGAACACCACTCATCACTGATCTCCATCCGGACGTTGAGCCATTGACCACCACTCTCTGGGTGTGATCTCATAACCAGTTCCTCATCCATCAAACAGCCCACCCATCAAATCCATCAGCAGTCATTGAGCTCTGGGAGCTGTGGCTCCAGGAGAGAGGGGGGATTGCGTAGCTCAGTTCTTGGCATGGGGATCTGAAAGTGAAGCCCTGCAGGAATAATGCTGACGTCCTCTGGCACTGTGGGAGCAGATGAAGCTGTCAGCTCCATCTGACCAATGCCCTTTCCCTTTTTCCCTAGCTGCTGTAGAGGAGAGCTGTTGGAATAAAAGTTGCCCAGGGAAACAACAGAGCATCCAGCTGCGGGTTGCTCAGCAGCACAGCGATGGGGCTGTGAGGAGACCCCTGGGCTTGGGGCCGGAGCCATCTGCAGCAGCAGGGATGGTTTCCAAGCCCTGCACCTGGGCACCCATCGTGAGGTTGTTTCAGGCTGCTGGGAGGGAGCTGATAGGACTTCTGCCTGGAAAATGTGCTGTTGTTGGTTGCAAGCTGAGACTTGTGTTGCTTCCTGGGTCTACGCAGCCTTCACCTTGTTGGAAGTGAGGGCTTTGAAATGGGAAGTGCTGATCTGTTGCCCTGGTGGGCACATGCACAGGAATGTGGTGGGCTCAGACACCGCGGCATGCTCATGGCTTTATTTCCCCTCCAGACACAGGTGTGAGATGCTTGTGCAGTGTTCTGGCAGGTGTTGGGGTGTGTGTGTGGCTGCACAGAGTCCCAGCCCCTATGGATCTTCATTTCTGTTTTACCCAGTCTTCTCTGCAGCTCTTCTTTAAAAAGAGTCACAAAACAGAATGAAAACAAAATGACACACAAACTTAACTACGATTTCATTTAAAGTTTTTCATTCTGCTGTTAAATGGCAGTGGGAAGCTGCCTTTCGCATCACTGAGTACACGGCTGCATCCCCAGCACAGCAGATTGCTAATGTGAAATGAGAGAAATTCCAGCAGCATCTCAGCAGATTGTCTCTGCTTAATGAAAGGAGCAGCACTCGGCTGGAAGCTGGTGGCTGTGACAGCGTTGTCCCCAAGGGCTGACCTCAGGGCCTGGGGTTCTCCTCTGCCTCGGGAGGAAGGGAATGGCCTTCCTTTGGCCTTAGGGCACCGGGGGAAGGGGCTTGAAAGGTGGAGGAGAGATGGGGCTGCAGCTGGTCCCTCCTGGGCAGAGCGGTGGGATGCGGCAGCAGGGGCTGCGGAGTAGCAATCCCCTCAGGAATCGGTTGTCCAGCACACCTGGGGAAGTTTATAGAGCTGTCCTGCTCTGAACTTTCCAACATCAGCCCCCTGCCCTTGCTGGGCCGCGGGGTGCTGGGGCTGACAGCCTCGCTCCTGGGAGCGTGGGGCCGGTGCACACACCCTTCTGCTCTCTCCACATTTCTCCGCGTCGCCCTGCTGTCCCCCTCAGAACGACGCTGCTTTTGGCCTTTGCAAAGCAAACGCGATGCCATTTGCAAAGCAAGGCTAAGCACGGCGGCTGGGGGAGAGGCTCCGCGGCAGCGTCGCTCCGTTCGGAGGGAAGGGACGGCATCGCGCCGGACCTCGCTCCGCATTTTTCCTCCCCCCGCTCTCCGCTGCAGCCCCGGCTGACCGCTCCCCCGGCCGCCCCGGCACCGGCGTCGGGCGTTCGGTTCGCTCGCAGCGCGCTCTGCCCGCTCCGTCCCGCACCGCTCCCCGCTGCCCCCCCGCCCCCCCGCTGCCCTCCTTCGGCGTCTCGTCTTTCGCCTCGAATGGTAACGGGGAGCCGATAGGAGCCGGGAGGCGCACGGCGGCACGGCCAGCCCGTGCTGTGCCTTCGCCCCCCTCTTCGCCGACGCGCTGATTTTGGGGAGCCTCCGGCAGCGCTGGAGCCCCTCGGGGCGGGCAGGTGGGCGGCGCGGGGGGGGGCGGGCAGGAGATTCTCCCCCCACCTCGGCGGGGCGTACCCCGCTGCTGCTGGAAGGCGTCGGACTCGGAGCGGGGAGCCGAGGGAGAGGAGGAGAAACAGGGAGGAAGGCGGCGGGGCGGGGAAGCGGACTGCCGGCAGCGGATGGCTCTGAACGGGGAGGAAGCAATGAATGATTTGCGTTGTTTATTTATTTATCTATTTTAACATGGCATCCACAACGCGGGGATCGAGAGGATGCGAAGGCAGCTCGCGGATCTGCCGCCTCGGTTAGCGCCGCTCGTCTCGGCCGCTTCCCCGAGGGTCTGCGCTGGCTTTCCGTCAGCCACCCCTGGATGCACCTCGCTGACTCGACCTGGTTTTGCTCTGCGGGGCTGGAGTGGCGTCTTGAAGCCTTTTTTTCTTTCCCTCTGCCCAGGCGGCTCCCGGCACTGAGGATGCAGAGCTCCCAACAGGGGAGCTTTGGGAGCAGGATTTCCCTCCAAGTCTGCGGCATCCCTCTGCCTGCTGCCAGTGGGAGAGATGCTTGGTGCTGGAGCTCGGGGAGCAGAGCCCAGAGGTGACCTCTAGTTGGATCAGAGCTGCTCGTTTTAAATGCCTGTGCCTCTCCTCGTGCTCAGGTGTTTGGTGACGAGCTGGAAAATCGTGTTGGGTAGGTGCTGCTGGAGGCAAAGGGTTGGCTTCTGCATTGGAAAACAGGGAGGGAGGAGAACTGGAAAACTCCGAACAGCCACAAGAAGAGCAAGCAGGGATGCTCTCCACCTCCTGTGCTGATCTCTGTGCCGTGAGAACAGACCCTCCGAAAATCCATCTGACCAGCCGATGTCCCAGGCATTCACATTGCTGCTGCTGACCCGGTCAGCGTCCATCCCCCCACCTGGCTGAGGACCGGCTCCCTCATCTTGGGCGCGTGCTGAACATCCACTTGCCACGGAGGCATGCAGGCTTGTGCCACCTCTACCGAGGGATCCTTTCCAGAGGGCATTATTATTTTTTCCCCTCCTTCTTAACTCAGCTCTGCAGCAGCTGCCACATTACAGTAGAGAAGCACGCAGCTTCGAGCTCCCGCCGTGCAGCCTGGTGCCTGTGGACGGCTCGGGCAGGCAGAGCCTCCCATCTCCAGGGCTCACCGTGACTCCTGCCTTGAACTCACCTTTGGACCTGCAGCGCTCCTCTCCTGGTCCTACACCTGATGGAGCGTGCAGGGCCACGAGTTGGGACATAGCATGCAGGAGCGTGGCGGTGCCCACGGCTGCAGGCGGGCGTGCGCTGGGAGCTGGCAGGGGCCATGGCTTCATTTGGGAAGCTGACGGAGTACTTCAGCCTGAGGAAGTCGAGGACGGAGCTGCGCACCGAGCGACGGGGCCGGCGCAGCGGGAGCTGCTGCTGTAGTGTCACCGAGTGCAGGTATGGGGTGGCAGCCCCTCCGTCCTGGTGTGGCTGCAGGGTGGGACTCGTGGTCCTTGGTGCGCTGCTTCCCCGTGCCCCCTCCTATCACTGTGGGCTGGGGATGAGCCAGGAGCTTTGCAAGCAGCATCTCGGAGCTGCCTGGGATGCCGGAGCTTCGGGATGTCTGGTGTCCTGTGTCTCTGCCCAGGGCACGTCTGAGGTGTCGGCGGTGCATCTCGGGTGTCTGCCATGTGACTGCCTGCACGTATACCTGCCTGCTTCTGTCTCCTGCTTTGTGCTGTGCCTCCTCACCCAGCCCCTTGTTACAGTGGCAGGGCTACGCACCGCGATTGTCCTTCTCTCCGTCCTCCTCTCGCCCTGTTGCATACAAAACCCACAGCTACAGAGCCAGCAACAGGTTGCTCCATGGGTGGAGATGGAAGCCTGTGTGCTGGGTGCCCTGCCTAAGCCTCTGCCTTGTGCAGGGAGGGGTGTGATGCTGGGAGCTTACGCCCCATGGTGCATGGGAACACTTCAATGTTGTTGTGGTTGTTTGTGGGGAAGGGCTATTGCCAGAGCTGACACACAGCTGCTGTCCCCGTGTGCCAGCCCAGGCAGAGCTGAGTCTCTGCCAGGTGGGGCTGACATGGAAAAACAGCACTGAGATATCTGCTCACCTTCTTCCCTGGTGTCTGAGCGTCTCGGGCTCTGCTAATGGTATTAAGGAGTTGGTGATGTTGTCTGGGGCCATCCTGCTGCTCTCCGCATCACACCAAGCTGGTGAGACACACAGTGCTAATGCTGCTCCCTTCTTCACTCCTCAATTCCAGAGACATCGCCTCTTCCCTGCTCGCTCAGAGCGTGGCATGTTCTCTCCAGAAGCTTGGAGGTGCTCACGGCTGAGCTGAGAGCATCAGGCAGTGACAAACATGGAAGCCATGAACCCTGGGTTTGGCTGTGCCTGTACAGACTGTATGTGGGGATGGTGCTGGCACTGCTGAGCACACACATCCCTGGGGTTTGCTCTGAGCACTTTGTAGACAGCGAGCAGGTGCCATATAGCTGCTTGTGCCAGCAAGAGGGCAGCATGGTGATGCTCCTGGGGCCCTGCACCGTGCCACCGCCCATGTGCAGGGTGCTGTGTTCCCAGACCCGGTTACCCGTGTGAAGGGAGATGCTGTGGGTGCACTGCTCTATCTGGAGCACTAACCATAAAGCAGCATTGCTGGTGTGTGACTCATGTACCAAACTTCCTGGGGTGTTGCTGGGCACAGATGTACTAACACTTCTCCGGCACATGAGTGTGGGGCTTCCTGGTGGAGCTCTGCCCCATGGTTCCTGGGAGCAGAAGTTTCCCCACGCAGCCCAGCAGCCTCAGGGCTGGCTCCAAGCAAGGGCTGCTCCTGCTGTTGCTGTCTCTGTGCCCTGATGACATACATCTGCTGATGGCAGTCAAAATAAGCGTTGATCAGACCGTGGGATGCTCTTGAAATCGGTGTCTCTGTTCACCGAAGCTCCTTCTTCACTTCTACAAGTCAGTGTGGATGAATGAAACGTGGTGCTCCTGCATCCTGGGCAGTGCCATACCAGGGGGCCAGACCCCCCCAGCTCTGCCCAGGGTCGGTGTGGCTCAGGGCGATCGGCCCCGGGTGCTGCTGGGACTCAGCAAGCAGCACCGGCACACAGGGTGCTGCTTGGTGTTATTGAATTCTAAATATAGTGATCCCACTCATTCTCAGAGGACCTAAAAGATATTAGCAGCATGTAGTTGTGGTATTAAGTAATATGCCTGCATTTTTAAATGACACCCACAGAAAAAGCAGGGTTGAGTAAGTCTGCTGGGTCTGGGAATTTGTGCCGTGAGCCAGCAGGGCTCCAACTTGTGCACAGGCAGCTAGCATAGCAATAGCACCTTCTTGCTCCATGCTATTGGCCAAACCCAGTGCTCACAGGTGTTGCTCAGCCTCCTATTTTTACATACCCCAAAGCAACCAAGCACAATCCTGCCAGGAGAACACTGCCTACTGCCCTCCCTGCATGGCAGCACTGCTCTCAGGTCAGACCAACCTCGGCAGTCGCTGAGAAACTCTCCAAAACCCATTATCTCCATGAAATGCTGCTGGATCTGCTCCCTCCCAGGAGAGCCAGAAGCACCCAGGATCTCCAGCCAGGACAAAGCCTGGGAGGTACCTCACAGAATCACGGAATGGCCCGAGTTGGAAGGGACCTCAAGAATCATGAATCTCCACCCCCCCTGCCACAGGCAGGGCCACCAACCTCCCCATTTAATACTAGAATAGGTTGCCCAGGGCCCCATCCAACCTGGCCTCCACCACACACATGGTGAGTCCCAGTTGTGGTTGTGCCTTCCTCCTTCCTGATCCACTTTCGGAAGCAGCACAAACTTGGTAGAGGCTGTCCAGTCCTTTCAGTTTAAAAATAACAAAATCAAAGTTAGCTATTCTGTACTGCACGTATCTTTTCCTTTCGTTGTTCCTCCATGCCAGGCATGCAGAACACCAGGTGTGAGCACACCGATGCTGGCACCAGGAAACAAAGCAGAGAATGTAGCCCTACATGGCTGCACGCAGCCCCTGCTGCATTCCTGCCCAGGCTCATGGCCCCTTTGCCCAGCACTGCAGCCTCCAGAAATGCACCTCTGTGATGATGCAGAGTCTCACACTGCAGAAACAAGCACAGCTCCACAGCCACTCAGCTCAGGCATTCAGCTCTGCCATAAAACTCCTACAAGGCTGCAAAAAGTCACTGAGAATAAATTTCTTGTTTAAGATGCTCTGGTTGACTTTTCCAGTCCATCGCAAACACCTGCTAGCTGCACCAGCCCAGAGACCTGCCAGCCCATTCAGCTTCATGGAATGGGCACCTATGCCACAGCAGAGCATCTCTCAAGGTGGAGGAGCAACTGCTGACATAACACAGGAAATGTGAACCACGGCATGGCTCTGCATTGCAGCTCACAGCAAAGAAATAGGGCATGTCCTGGCTGGAGATCCTGGGTGCTTCTGGCTCTCCTGGGAGGGAGCGGATCCAGCAGCATTTCATGGAGATAATGGGTTTTGGAGAGTTTCTCAGCGATTGCTGAGGTTGGTCTGACCTGAGAGCAGTGCTGCCAGGCAGGGAGGGCAGTAGGCAGTGTTCTCCTGGCAGGATTGTGCTTGGTTGCTTTGGGGTATGTAAAAATATCTCTCCAGCTCTGGCAGCAGGTCTGTGCTCAGGCACGCAGTCGTGATGGGGAAGAGGAAGAACTGGCACGTTTTGGGGCTGGAAAACTGCACTGAAGGCACAAACCCTGTGTGAGCAGCAGGCAACGTGAGGCAGCTGGGTAAAAATGGAAGCGGGTCTCCCATCTCTGGTTTACAGCCCTGAGAGTCTCCATGGCTGCCCAGGGACGTCACCACTGAGCCCTGCCAAGTTCCAGTCCCGTGCCCTTCGGCCAGTGCTGGCTGCTGGAGCTGGATTTTAAAAGAGAATGTAAGTGAGGCACTGGGAAGTGCTTCAATCTGAGTGAGAAGTTTCCACCTCGCACTGCTCGGAAGTGTTTGTGGCAGCTGTATGTGAGATGTGGTTGCACCCCAGCTCCGACACCCGCCTTGCTGAGCAGCCAGCAGGACAGCGTGTGGGTGTGTGCGTCTGCATTATTGCCACAACGAATCAGTGGCACCTGTGTAAGAAATAAATAGTAATACAAAAAGTGACGGACGTGTCCACCGCTGATGCATGGAAGCGCTCCGTGCTGATGCTGAACCAAGCCAAGCTGGAAATAGCCCTAAATCCCGTGTCAGTGACTCAGCCACAGCCTGCTGGGCAGAAGTTACTCCTGCTGAAGTTCCCTGCAGCAGACACTGGTGTCTTTTGGACTCAGCCCCTCTCCCTCGTGCCTGGGTATGTGTGTGTGCTGGCTGTGGTGGCAGCTCGCAGGGTGCTGTGGGGCTGCACTCTGTGGCCATCCTGTGCCTTTCCCACCTGAGTGGGTGAGCAGAGCCTTCCTGCCTCCATCACTGTGCTGTATGGCTGTGGGGTGGTTCTCTGCCCCTGTCTGTCCCCAGGCACTGTGTGTGTCTCCAGGGCACCGGGAAGGCTTGCTGCTTCAGAAGGGCCGGAAAAGAGCCCAGGTGCTCTTAGCATCGCCCTTTAGGGTCTGGGGGAGTGTTACATCTAAACCCAAGTGATGATGGGGCGTGCACTGGCTTTCTTCTCCTCTGCCCAGCTCCTGAGCTCCTTTTGGAGCTAATTGTTAGGGTGGGGACGGGGTTGGGAGCCGGCTGTGTTCTGCACAAACTGAAGCTCATCTTTACTCGGATTAGGCAAAAACCCAATAGTCATCCTTTCGTTTGGTGTGACAGCTGGATGGGCTAGCAGGAAGGGGAAGTTACGCTGGCATTAAGGAGAATTACATATGTAGCATGACTGCAGCAAACTTCTCCGGCAGCGAGCCCTGGCCTGTGAGTCACACTTGCTAGAAAGACTGCTGGGTGCCTCGTTCACCCACCGTGTTGGCACTGAGTCACAGCTGGGTGGGTGGGCAGGTAGGAAACAGAGGCCCCGGCCGCACGCACGGGGGAAGCGGCTCAGTGAGGCGGCTGTGAGCGCCAACAGCTTCTAATTAAAGCGGCGGTCGGCGAGGGGGAGGTTTGTGAATGGAGCAGGGAGCTGGGCTGTGTCCCCGGCTCACCTCCCGGCGGTGCTCACATGGCAGGGGCTGGGGGCTCGGAATTCGTTCAGTTTGCTTTTAGTTCTCACTGCTCTGATCCGTCGGCGGCAGGTGATAAATTACATTAATCTCCCTCTGCTGAGTCTGCTCGGCCTGGGCTGGTAATTGGCGAGTGATCTCCCTGTCCTCACCTTAACCCTGGAGCCTTTTCCATTCTATTTCCTCCCTCTTTTCCTTCGAGGAGGGGCGGTGGGAGCTCTGTGGGGGGTCCGGCTGCCCGTGGGGAGCTGATGATGGCACAGATATTTGTATCTCGCTTTCCGATGGGAAGCAGCACGGACAGAAGCCGAGCGCGCTGTTTTGCTTGAGGTGCTGCTGACCCAGAGAAGTGCTCTGTGATCGTGTACGAATGTTACACGGGGGAGAAAAGGCGAGACAGTCTCAGTGGGTTTCCTTTCATGTTGTTCTGCATGCTCCTCGTGCTTCGTTTGCATCTGTTTGGTGGGAACCTCACAACCCAGTGCTGCCGGCCCCATGGGATGGGGGGCTGCCATCCGGGGAGCCCTGCCCGAGCCCTGCATCCACCCCCCTTCATTACAGAGCATTTCTCAGGGATGTTACTGCAGCATTTTGGGAGCACGAATCCATCCCATCGGTCAGGCTTGTGTCCACCTGGCCGTAGTGACAACCCTACGGGTGCTATTGGTGCTCTGGGGTTCTGGTGCTTCAGATCAAAACCCAGCCCATCTCAGGAGAGGAGGAGGGTTTGAAACAACAACACACTGTCCAAAACTGTGCTTAGGGATATTTTTTTGGCCAAAATATGAAATGATGACTTTTTGCCGGGGCTTAGCAGACTTAGGGCAGCCTTGCCAATGCTGACCTCAAGGGGTGGAACGCTTGCTCATGCTGCAGAAATGATGGGATTTAAAACAAACCAGGCTTTCTGCACCGGAGCGTTCAGAGTTTGTGACCGGCGCGTCTCGCCCATGCCTGCAATGTGCTGTATGAGGTGAGCTCAGCTCCGTTCTCCTCCTTTGCCCAGGACAAAGCACAGCCCTGCTCTGGCCCTGCCCCATAGCTTCACGGCCACGACTGGGGGTGAGACCACCAGGTGCCGGGCTGGTGGCCATGGGGGTCTGCCTGTGTGTACGGGTAGGGGCCAACCTGCCCTGCCGGCAGCGTTTGGATGCTCATTGGTTCTCATCTCAGCTCTCCCTGCCTCTCAGCATAAGCTGTTACGTGTCTGACTGAGAGGTTCACGGCTTAAAACAAAGAGCTGCGTGCCATTTTCTGGTTTGCTCCCCCCTTAAAGCTTTCCCGTTCCCCTGCCGAGCATCCCAGCCGCCTTCAGTATCCTCACTGCTGCATGGGCACCGGGGGGAGCAGCAGCTCCGTGTCCCATCGTGGTTTGCTGTAGTTGGCCCCGGCTGCCTCCTGTCATTGCCTGGGCGATGGACCCTGCTGTGCAAAGCTCGTCAGCCCGGAGCGATGGCAGGAGAGGAGCTCTGCAAACCAGCTGGTGGAAATCATGGTATTTACCAGCACACAGCTGAGCTTTGGGGGGGAGGGGGGTATTTTTATAGCTTCACATGTTGGTTGTGGTTTTATTTGTTGGCTGTTTTGTTGTTTTTTTTTTTTTTTTTTTCCCCTCCCTGAACTTGTGAGCTGAATGCTGTTTTGTTGTGGGGTATTGGTGTGTGTTTTGTTTTGAATCCATTTTGCAGCCATCTCAAGGCTGCTGTTGTGTTTTCAGCTCTCACCCTCCACTCCTCAGCCTCTGGTAGCACCTAGCAGCACAAAGGCAGTTTAGTGGAGGCTCTGCTGGCAGCAGTGTGGGGCTCAGAGTGAGCTGCGGTGATTTCAGAACATCCCCACACCCCACAGGGGCTGAGCTATCCCTGCTTCATTGGGGGGACCAGCTGGATGCTGCGTGGGTCACCCAGATTCATGAGCTCCTGGTTCACTGCAGATTTAGGGGGCGGATGGATGGATTGAGGGCTGATGGATGGATTGAGGGCTGATGGACAGAGGAGGAAGTGCAGCTGTGAGCCCTGGGCTGTCCCATAGGAGGGTTAGTTAGCCTGGGGCCCTTCCATCCCTGCCGTGGGGGAGGCAGAGGCTCTGTGTTGCCTCTCAGAACATAAACCAGCCTGGGCCATGCTGAGAAGGGCCTTTTGGAGGATGGCTTCTCCCACATTGAAATAAAGGGGGAGGGAGGGTTTGTGGAGACAGTGCTTGAGTGCTGGCTTTCCCTGGCTGACTTGCATTGGCCTTCTCTCTGCCTCCCTCTCTTTTCTCTCTGCTCAGCCCTTCCCCTCTTTCCCTGCAGCAATGAAGCTGTGCTGCACGGACCTCTCCAGCCAGGACATGGCTGTGGGGCAGGGCACCGGCTTTTCCTTGCCCCGGTGGCTGCTTTGGCTGGGGGGTTTGCTTTCAATAAATGCCTGAGGAAGCGGCACCTGTGCTGTGGGTGTTGCAGAATGGGTGATGCTGGAGCGGTCTGTGCTGTGCCACCAGCTTGGTGCCACTCACCTTCACCCTGTGGAATTCCTAGAGCTGGAGGCAGAGACCTGGCAGCGATGGGGCTGGCAAGACTTGCATATGTGCTCTCCTTTCCACCAAGCACTGAACAGCTGCTGTTGATGGGCTGTAGCTGTGTTGATGATGGCTTTTCTAATTGAGCTGTACGCTCCCATCAAGGCTCTTTACTAATGGCATGTGGCATCCTTGGTAACGCACGGCGCTGGGGCCGGCTCACGAAGCGCACGGTGCTGCACGATGTCCCAGCAGCAGCACTGGCTGCTGGCCGTGGCACACTGCACGGTGCATCTCCAGCATTGGCTTTGCTTGGGGATTCAAGTCAGATTCCAGACGGAAACAGATTTGGGGTTGAAATAGAAATCCTTGTCTGCAGCTCCAAAGGTCTCCAAGAGCACGAGTTCGTCCCTTTGACCTCACGTAGTCCATGTGAGCAGCACAGCAGGTACAAAGCAACATAATGTCCCATGCTGATGGTGCTCTGCAGCAAACAGAGCTGTGTGCAGGCACATTAGGAGGAGCGCTGAGATTTACATGCAAGAAAGAAGGAAATATTTGAGGTCTGACAGAATGGCACGGTGGCAGTGGGATAAGGCACAGAGCTGCAGTGGAGGGCGGGCAGAGCTTTCATTCTCTTGTTCACAATTTGTATCATTTCAGTCCTGGTTATTTGCTCATTTCTGATCATCCGTGCGTCTTAAGATGGGCTGGCATGGAGGTGCTGAGTGCTTGATGTGCTGTTGGTGCTGACTGTGGCTTGCAGCTCAAGATGCAAATCCCAATTAGAATGCAAAGGGAGAAGGCTTTGCCCAAACGGCTGCAGCCTCGCAAGCTGGGGTAGCACTTTGGCGTTGTGCCCCATCCAGGGGCAGCACATGGCAAAGCACCCTGCAGAGAAGGACGTGGCTCAAAGCAGCCATCCCTGGGCCTGCAGTGAGCCCTGTGTTGTCTCCTTGCAGATCCCTGGACAGAAAGTTGCAGAGGCCACTCCTGGGGAAGTCCCGGACGCTGCCCAGCATCCCGCAGTCCCCAGTGCTGAGCAGGATTCCCCTCCTCGACTCTGCAGCGTTCCGGGAGGCGATGCCGGAGCAGAAGCCCTACCAGAAGCACTCAGCCCCCGATGGCCAGAAGGGCTGCACGGTCCCATCTGCTGGTGAGTGCACGGGGGTCTGCAAACCTTTGTCCAATGCGGCCTGGTTCTCCAGGGGCACTGCCAACCAGGCAAATCCAGCACTGGTCCCTGTGGGGTTGGCCTGCTCCCAGATCAGCCATTCTCGATGATTTTTTGCCTGTCCATTTCTGAGCCTTTCCTTGAGGCCGTCATTTAAACTTTTCCGTCTTTCATTACGTTGGTGACAAAGCTGAGGGGGGGCTCAGGAGGGCACCCCCACTTGGAGATGGCGCTCAGCTCCAGCCCAGCAAGCTGCTGCTTCACAGCCCTTTGACCTCTGCAGAGGGCCGAGCTGCCTCTGTGCTCTGGCATGCAGAGGTTTCAGGGCACAGCTGGCTGCCCTCCTTGGGAGCAGGGGCACAGTGGCACTGTTCTGCCTTCCCGTGCTCCTGCCCTGGGGGTGCGCTGTGATGGATGCTCCCCACCCGGGGGCTGGGGGTTGGCCTTCTTGGCAGCTGGGGCTTTTGTCGTGTTCTGCCCTTGCGCTGATGCTGATGAAATACTAATACGGCTGGCCCAGCTGCTCTGAGCAAGTTTATTGGCAAAAGCACTGATGGGCAAAGTGCTTTACGCTTCTGGTGCCAGCAGAGTCACGCTGGGGCCATAGGAGTGATGGGGAAAGTGATTAGCACTGAAACAGAGATAAAGCTCGTGAGCCAGGGCTGGCAATCCAGTGCAAAATAAAACCCCTACAAAGCAGCTGCCTCTACCTAACACCCTTTGACTTTTTAAAGATTTTTATTATTATTTTATTAATCTAACGCCCTCACTGTCAGATTGCTGCAAGCTACGCAGCAGCTGGCCGAGCCCTGGATTAATTTTAATGCTCTGCAGACTGTGCTTTGTTCCCCAGTGCTCCTAATTCTGACACAGCAGGTCTGGGCGTGGGATGGAGGGCTGTGGATGGTTGCTGTGTCCATGGGACACGAGGGATGGGATGGCAGTGGCTGTGTGGGGTCGGGGCTGCTCCCTTGGGAGTTTCAGGGCCACCGAGGCAAGGTGGGCAAAGACAGACCTGGATGCCCAGTGGAGATCTGAATCCTGGTACAGAGCAAAGCCCCTGGCATTCCCTGGGCAGCCCACACCAGTGCATCAAGGTTCTTTCAGAGAAGAAATGTTTCCTAATATCCAACCCTGTCTCAAGTTCAGGTTATTCCCTCTTGTCCTTGTTTTGGAGGAGGAAAGGTCCTGACCTCCTCTGTGTTGCCTCCCTACACCCACTGTACCGAGCAGGGGACAATTGCAGGGCAGCTCAGTGTGCTCCCAGCCGTCCCACTGTGGGATGTCATGGGGTGGGGGTGAACGGGGCCACGGGATGCACGGTGCCCTTACACTGGGAGCTGCGCCGGCCCTGCAGCCCGATCTGCATGGGGCTGCTGTGTGCTGGCAGCCAGGGCTGGTCCCGATTGACGTGTTTGTGCCTGGAGTAATCACAGCTTTCAAACAGCAGCTCCTGTGTTGTACGAGCTGACATTTGGAGAGGAGCGACGCAGCTGATTAAATTCAGAGCAGGGCTAAAAAAATAATAAAAATAGCTCCTAGGTATTGCACTGCTCCGGGTCGCCTTTGTTGGCAGCTGTAGCTCTTCCTTTCTCTTCTTCACTCGCCTTCACTCTGGCTGTTTTTCTCCTTAAGGCCTTTATCTGCTTTCAACTCTGAAGGACTTTGCTCCCCAGCCCTGGTTGTGGTATTGTGCCCCCAGTGCCGGGCTGCTCAGAAAGCCAACAAAGCGGTGCGGCCGCAGGAGCAGGCAGCAGCACCAGCCCTCACCACTGCCTTTGTGCTGCAGGACCAGCAGCTGGCCTGGGTTTTGCAGGGTTGAGCACGGGGTTGCTTTGTTCATTTGTTCTCGCTTTTGAGAAGCGGTTTGGGCTGCGGGGGGGTGGAAGAGGAAAGTTCACTGTCTGTCAGGCAACAAGAAGCACGCAGTATCCATACCTGGGCTGCTCGGGAAGTAGTGATGCTATGGAGATGTCACCTGTGTGCTCTGCCTGTTTTCCCTTTTGGTGCAGTGAGGGCTGCTCGGCACTGTCCCAGCCCTGCGTGCTGCAGTGCTCTGTGCTTCGGGGACGGTGGCCCCAGCCCCCAAAGAGCAGTGGATGGTTGGAAACAGTTGAGAGGAGTTTGCCTCTTTGGGCCCTAGTGGGCTGGGAGCTGCTGAATGGGGTGGGATCACCCGGGATTTGTGGCAGGGACATTAACTGCCATGGGGCAGCAGCCATCCCTCGTGCCCTGTGGTGGGACGGATGGAGGCGGTCTGGGTGGGCGTCTCCACCCGCATCCCGGGCACACAAGTAGGGGGTGAGCGCAGCTCTGACGGGGCGGCTGTCCCTCTGTCCCTCTGTCCTCAGGGGACGCCTGGCGGCTGGAGGACGATGGCATGGACCCCTCCGGCGATGCCCCGCTGCAGCCGCAGCTCCGCACAGCGGTGGAGGACGCCCCGTTCAGCCACTTTCGGATGCGCTCCTTCTACATGCGGAAGAGCCTCTCTGTTGACAACCACTTGGGCTCGCTGGGCTACGCCGTGCATCCCGCTGAGACCAAGGCTGAGCGTGTCCGGACCCGGCTGCGGCGGCAGTTTGTGAGTACTTGGGGTGATGCAACCCACCCACGTGGCTTTGGAAAACACTGGCATGGCAGAGGGTTGGCTGTATGCGTGTGTGACAAAACAAAAGACACGTCTCTCTGCGGCCTGATGCTGCTCAGTTTGCCCACACCTGCTATGCTGGGCAGGCTCTGTGGCTCCCAGTCACTGCATTGCCATAGGGTTGGCTGGCTGCTGCTCACCAGGCAGTGCACAGTGTGGGTTTCCCATCGCCGCACCTCTGGTCGGAACAAAAAGGGGCTCGAGGCAAAAAGGAGCGGGCACTGCTCTGCATCAACACGCAGCACTTGGGCCTTTCCAAGGGCTCGGGGCTGCAGGGTGTGCAGAGAGCAGCTCCCAGCCCCTGGGGCAGCCCTCCTCCCACTGCTGTGTGGGTGCTGCATGCTCCCCACTTAATGTTTAATGGGCTCTGTGTCTTCTCTTTCCCACAGACACCTGATACAGGGCTTTGTGTGGCCTTACTCCCGCCTCGTTACTGCCTTGGGGTTGTAATGAGGGCTTGGGTGTCCTCGCACTGAAAGGCACCCGGCGTTGGTTGGAAATGGATGAGGGCTTTGCTACAATGGGAGCAGAGCAGGCGCTGTGCGCCCGTGTAACCTGAAGTGCTGTCAGGAGATCAGCCCAGGCCGGCAGGGCTCACCTGCTGCGAGGCATGGGCAGGTGCAATGCATCTCCATAAACCCGCTGCTCCTGGGTCTGTTTGCTTCCCCCCTGCCCCGAGGAAGGGCTGATCCACCTGCTGGCACAGGCTGGGTCTGGAGGCTGCTCCCTGCAATGTGTGGGGTGCTGCATAGGGCTCATTCCTGCCCCTTGCACTCCATGGACCGCACCACTGAAGGTAGTGGCTCGTGTGCTCCCCGGTGCTGATCCTGCCTGTGGCAAGGACTTTGCAAGGAGCTGGTTGGGGTCCAGCACTTGGGATCCAGTGAGAGGGGACCCGGAGCTGCTGCCCTATGCTGGGGAAGGCAGTGTTGGGAATAGCAACGAGCAGCAGCAGCAGCAGCAGCAGCAGTGGCAGGATGTGGGGTCTGAGGGACTGCAGGGTACAGCTGGGGCGGTCCTGCTGCGGGGTAAGTAGTGGGCACTGTGCTCTCTTCCAGCTCTCTGTGCTCTATGTGTGGTTCTTTTTGGCCTCTGACTCCATGAGGGCTTTTGCTCGTTGGTTTTGGGGACCTTCAGCTCCCCATGGTACACCCACAGGGCTGATAGGAGCGCAGCAGGGTTTGTGTATGACTTTAATTTCCTTGCTGCGTCCTTGTGGCTGAAAGGTGTTGATGCTGTGGCTGGATGCAGGAGGAGCAGGGCCCCCATTTTTGGGGCTCTGCCCAATGGAGGGTTCATGTTTGCAGCGTGCATCCATGCTTCTCCACGAGAGGATTTCCTGCAGCTGACATGGGAGCACCTGGGCCCTGCACCCTGTGCCTGTGGGATTATTGGAGCTTTTCCCTTTGGTGCCGGTGCTGGGGGACCCCGTGGTGCTGCCTGCAGCCCTGCACTGTCTGCAAAGCTGGTGATGGATGGATCTCTGCGAGCCACAGCCATGGCATATCTGCCGTCCCACTGCTGGCATGTGATGGATCTGCATGTAGGGATTACTGGAATTTGCATAATTTGAATTTTAAATGAATTCTGATTTCTGTGATTGTCAGAATGAATTTTCTTTCTGACGAGTCTTCCCCTTGCACTGCTCTCAGGCTGCTGACGTTGGCACAGTCCCCATCTTTGAGAGCTGGGAGCGTTTGGTCACCGCTGTGCCGCTGTCACAGCTGCACGCGTCCCTTGGCACGGGGCACGTGTCAGGCTGGGGCTGTGCAGGGACCCACACTGGAAGGAGCACAACGTGGGGTTGTGGTTTCTGCATGGTGAGAGCCATCCCTTCCCCGTCCCATCCCCACCTCTGGATCTTGTCCTGAAGCATGCAAGGACCTGCTGGATCTGTGGGATGCCCACGGTCAGCCCTGCCCTGATTCCGTCTGCTGCCCAGAGCTGTGGGTGCTCCGTCCCTGAAGGTGTCTGTGGCTGTGGATGGGCCCCGGGCAGCCTGAGCTGGAGGGGCACAGCCCATGGCAGGGCTGGGGCCGGGAGATCTTTAGTGTCCTTTCCAACCCGACCGTTCTGTGATTCTTGTTTACAACATGCACTTCAAGAACAGAAGGAAAAAGAAGGGTCGGAGCCGTTCAACAGGCGGGTCACCGTTCACAAAAGGGCTAAAAAGGCAGCAAAGGTGCTGCAGAGCTCAGTGGCAGTGTGTGTCTCAAGGAAGCACACGTGGAGGTGGATGAGAGCTGCGCTGCATCATCCCATTGTGCAGATCTGCCCTCGGCACACCGCTCGCTTGCTGACTGTTGTTCATCGATGAGTATTCCAATAAAAGTTACAAACATAATCAATGATGATGTAACGCTTGCGCCGGGCAGCTGCTCATCCAGAGCACATCCGGCTGAGAACAATCCCGGGGAGTGGGCACTGAGGGGGAGAGACCGGGTGTGAATCACTCAGTGTTGCAGATCAGTGGGGAGCGACGAGTCACAGCCAGCAAACAGGAGCGGAGCACAGCTGCTTCCTGCTCAGACTGCCACGGGCTGAACTGCAGCAGCATCTTGTGGTGCCCCAGTGGCACGGGAGGTGTGGGAAGGTCCTGGGAAGGAGTGTGCAACCTGCTGAGCTGCTCTCTCATCCCATTTAAAGGGAGGTGTTTCCCAGATCCAAGCAAGGCTCACGTGGTGCTCCAGGAGGGTGGCACTGAAGATGTGGAGCAGATGCATCCTCCTTCCTTTGCATTACACTTTGCATGGAAGGATGGGTCTGGGTGGACTGGGGTGCCTCGCTGTGTGCTGAACACCCACCTCTGGAGCAGGGCAGCACGAAGCATGCATCCTCTCCTGGGCACTGAGCAAAGGCACAGGCAGGCCGTGCTGCAGGCACGTCGGTCCGTGTGTGCAAACATGGCTCAGAGCTTTGCAAGGGGAGTTCTGCTCAGCGGTGCCAGCCCACACAGCTGCTTCCATCGAGGTTGGACTTGGTTTCAGTAACATCTATGGAGTTGTATTTTTCTTTTGCTTTCTATGCCACTTGCAGCATGGTGTTCTGGCCTTGGGGACCTTTGGTCACAGCCAGATGTGTTCCTGCTTCAGAAGGAAGGGGTGGGTTTGGGGGTTGGAAACGTCCCAGGATTCCGAAGGGGAAGTGCCTCTGGAACCTGCTCGCTGGTATTCACACAGCACTTGGTACAGGACAAGAACACGGGGTGTTTGCATATTGCCTTTGTTAGATGTGAGAGCCCTGGATGAGCAGCGTGTGGGCATACAGTCTATGGTGGTGCCTGAAATAAGGGGGATAAACAGGAGAGCTGTGGTCCCCTGGGCTTGAAATGGGAAGGGCTTTATTGCTGAGACAGACTTTGCTTTGAGGGCTGCCTTTCTGCAGGTGGGGCGTTGGTGGGAGCTTGTATCAATACTCAGGGCATTGCCCTTATAAAGGGCAAGTGCGGGTTGGATTTGCTCCTAACTTGCAAAATGCTGGGAAATGGCCTCTAGATCCCACATGTCCCAGCCCCAAGAGCAAAGCATTCCATCTTCCATGAATCCACACTGTTTCCTCCCTCTCCTGGCTTGGTGCTGTGCAGGAGCAGCGGGGGTGCTGGGGTGCAGCAAGGAACCTGGCTGTGTACTGGCAGGGCTGGAGCGGGGGCAGGATCTGGTCATGGTGAGGAGGTCCTGGTGTGCCACCACTGCCTGTCCCCTCCTAGTGACTGTGTGATGGTGGCAGTGGCCGTGCACCTTCCACCTGGGTCCCTCTGGTGTTCACATCCTGGCAGCCAGGGCTGCTCCTGGTGGTTCCAAAGGGCACAGCCAGGTATCTTTTGCCATTCTGATTTCTTCTCATTTCTTGTTTTGACAGCAGGAATGGCTCCATGATTGCACATCCTTGTGTCCCAGCCTGCTCACTGCTCAGGCCAGGTGAAGTAGGTTGCTGCTGGTCACGGGGTCTCTTGTTCCTCCTGTGGCACTTCCTTATGTTTACCTTGGTAAACATGCTGTCTTGGTTAAAAACTCTCTTGCAGTTTCTCCTCCAGACACCAGACAGCACACCTGGCTGCTGCACTGCCTTCATGCGCTCAGAGCTCACAGTCTGTAGTTGTGGGGCTCTGAGCAGTGCCCCGCATGCCTGATGAAATGGGGCAGCTCTGCAAAGCACCTTCCCTGCGAGCAGCTCCCTGCGGTGAGATGCTTGCGACCCTTGTGCACATCGTGGTGGTTTCAAGGATCAAGCCTCAAGGATGTGCCAGGTGGATGGGCAGCAGAGCTAGCAGCCACTCAGGGCAGTGTCCGTCCACGGGTGACACTTTGCACTGGATGAGCTGCGTGTGCAGCAGTGTGCAGTGTGCTGCTCTCCCACGCTGGGCTGCAGGCAGGCATGCAGTAGCAGCGCTGTGCTGCAAGAGGTCTCTGCAGCACTGCACTTCAGGGTGCTGCTGCACGCCTGTCGGCGGCTCTCGCGCTGCTCGCACCCTTCCTTCCCCAGCTCTGCAGGAAGGGAGAGGGTCACCACCTTCACACCCTCATGTTCTTGTGTCCGAGTGCAGTGAGGGAGGGTAGGAGGGTAGCGGTCATGTCTGAACGGCACTAATGAGAGCTGTTGGGCTCTGTGGGGCTGTGTCTGCTCTTCCCTGCAGCTGTGCCCAGAGCAGAGCTGTGCCCTCCACTGCTGCCTTCCAGCAGAGCCGTGGAGGTGGGACTGCAGTAGAACGGCCCCAGTGCCCCTAGGAGCATCCATCTGCTGCTGCCCTTGGCCAGCTGTGATCACCTGACCTGGAGCTGTTTGCATGCTGGGCTTCACTGAACCCCAGCAAGTGATTTTGGGGATGTTGTAGACAGAATCTCTAGCTGAATAGAGGGTTTCACTGCAAAATCACCAACTTACCTGGCTGTGCCATCACTGTTTGCAGCCTCTGCGGGAATTGAGCAGCATCAGAGCTGATTTCAGCCCCAGCTTCTGGCTGCCCTGCAGCATGATAGCAGCACAGCCATCACCTTGCTGCACCGGCTGCTCGTTCTGCTGGCACCTGCAGGGCGATGGCAGCTCTTATTTGCATTGCTGTGCAGCACTGTGCACCTGTACCCTGGCGGTGGGCACACATTGGGCAATGCAGGGTCTCTCTGGGTGCAGCCTGGGGTGGGATCAGCTCCTCAGGCAGAGGTGTTCTGTTGGGGACACCTCCCCAACCTGCTGGAGGGGACAGCTGTGCCTGCGCTGGGGTGCACGTTGTGCTCTCTGCAGACCCTGCCCTTGCTGAGAGGCTGCCGGTGCCATCCTGAGCTCCTTGGGAGCACAGGGAAGCGGAGTTCTGAGAGTCATCGAGCATCCCAAGGTGGAAGGGACACGTAATGGTCATCGAGTCCTGCAGGTTTCTCCATGGGGACATCGGAGACTGGAGATTAGCGGAGCGTTTCTGGTGGGCGCAGGGCGATGCCTGGGGTCGGGTGTCACCTCGCTCTGACGGCAATGGCAGCCCTGCCCTGTTGGGAAGGGTGGAAAAAGAAAGGATCCTGAAACCTAAGAGCTGTTTTGCTATTTACTTTGGTTCTGTTTTTCCTCCAAGAATAGAAACAAAGACGGTGGATTTGCATCACCAGGAGCAACTTGAGGAGGAAGGAGGAAGCGGCACGGCCTCATTAGTGGCAGGAATGTGCTGGCGAGGAGGGCTTGTGACAGGGGAGGCGGTTTGACCCAGGGCTCCCATTAGCATTTTGGTCATCTCACTTCTCCGCTCTCACGTTTTATTTTTTTAATGACCAGTTTGGAGGCTTTGGAAAGAAGAGCCAGTTTCTACGAGGGAATGTTTGCAGAGGCAGAAATAACTCAGGCTTCTGCAGATGGCGACAATGTTCAGCTTGTAGATCTTCACGCTTCTCGGCATGGGTGTATCCTACATGGTGAGGGTTTTCCAAGCTCTTCTGGGCACTTAGAGATGGCAGTATGAAAGCTGATGTCCCGGAGTGACCCTGCATGTGCCCCATTCCACCGTGTGCTGGTGCTTCTGTTGGAGCTCCTGGAGAGAGGGAAGAACGTTCTGAAGGGGCCACGGTGTGGAGATATGCACAGGGCACTGTAGGGCACATCCCTCATTTCACTGCAGCAGTGATGGCATCGCCAGGGGGGGAGGCACACTTGTGGTCTGGGGGTGGGAGTGGGCAGAGCACAGCTGAGCCTGGCTTTGGTTCCTGCTGCATCCCCTCTGGCAGCAGTCTTTCCCACTTGAGAGCCGGGCTCTCTGTTTCATGGTTGGATTCTTCTTTCAGAGTCCAGCCCGCAGCTCAGCTCTTTCATTCAGGTTTTTGTTCACGGTGTCATTTACTGTTCCTTGTGGCCACTGAAGGTACTTCCAGTGAGCATCTGTGGCATTAGCTGCAGAGTGGTAGGTTGTGCAGGCTGCTCAGGTGGTAGGACAGGGACACGGCTGCCAAAAAGTGGAAAAAAATAGAGCCCTGGTGCTCAGTGCTGACCGGAGAGGGAGCTACTCCTGCATACAGACCTTTGTGCGGGTTAAGAAGGCCCAGCTTTTTGGACCTGGGGTGGAGCCTTGGGATGCTCAGATAGACATTGCCCTTTCTGCTGCCTTACCACCTCCCTGGGAGCCACCCTGGCACTTTTCCTCCAGCACAGAGAGCTGTTGGACATCCTTAAATATTGCCCTGAGGGCTCTGCCCACACCGCCAGCCCTGCTGGAAGCAGAACCCATTGCTGCCAAGCACCCAGCCCTGCGTGGGGCTGTGCTGGGTGGCTCATGGCAATGTTTTTCATCACCCCAATGGGACACCACTGTCAGCAGCCCAGCAGCAAGCTGCCTCTTTCCGTTGCCACAGTCTGTGCAGGGAGCGTTTAGCTCAGCAGCGAAGGCAAATGATGCTGGACATGAGAGGCTTTATCTGTTCTGCTCTGTTCTGTTGGCGCAGGCTCCATCTTTGTGTATTCTTGGTTTTGTTTGGTGGTTCCCATCACACACATGAGCTCGGGCTCTGTTGGGGTGGGGACGTGGCTCCTTTCTCCGGGAGCATCCAACGCTCATCACTCCCCCCTTCCCTTCCCAAAAAAGTGATTGTTCCTCGAAAGCAGAGCGGTGCCACTGGAATGTTAATTGGGGCCCTGAATACCCGCGGTCCCCTTTGCCTCTTAACGAGCAAATTGAATTTATTTGGGCACTGACAGCCCCTCGCCCCCTCCCCCTGGGCAAGACTGAAGCGCCCATTGTGCGCTCTGCATCGGGATTTGCTGCCATTTATTTCAGGGACCCTTTTTTTGAGAAAGTCGTTTTCAGGGGCTGGGGGATGGCGGGACCCTTTCTCATACCGCGGGCTGTGCGGTGTGGGGGTGGGCAGGCAGCAGGGCTGTCAGTGCTGCGGTGATGCGGGCATCGCACTGCGCTGACCCACACGGACTGTTTTTCTGCCCCTGCATTCCATGTGGTTCCCCATCACGGTGAGCCGCGCTGTGCCCCACAGCCGTCCTGCTGACCCCCTCCTCTTGGCACACACCCTCCGTGTCCCTCCCGCCCGTCTCTGTGTCGGACCACCGGCAGCGTGAGTGCTGTGTTTGGGTTGGACGCCGTGAGTGTGAGCACGATGATGGGATCAGCTGGCCAAGCCTCTTTGGAGCTGTTTATTTTGACACTGAATTTGTCATACGCTCTCCAGGCGCTGTTGTGGCCCCACGGTGCCCTGCTGCTGGTGCAGGGCCCCACGTCCTCAGTGGGCAGACCTGTCGTGTCTCATCATGTGAGGCTGGGAGATGAGGAGCTGCATTGTGACCAGCCCCGTGCCCAACCCTGCCCTGTGCTCAGCTCCTGCTCTTTTCATTGCAGGAGTAAAATCATCCCTTCTGCAAGGCAGCCCTTAGAAAGCTCTGCTAGGTCCTGTTGGTGCTTTGCACTGCTCTGCCTCGATTCCTGCTGCATGCCAGCTCCTCAACGTGCCCATTCAGCACTGCAGCAGGGAGCAGAGCTGCTGTGTGCAAAGGGGCACTTGGCAGCAGCCAGCACGGCCCTGCAGGGATGGGGTTTGTGCATGAAGGGGCTGCCCAGACCCCGGCAGCAGCCAGCCCAACAGAATGCTCCCTCTGCCCACCTTGCGTATGGGGACTTGCTGTTGCTTGTTTGTTTGTTGCCCATTTGTGTATTCGTGACTGAACCTGCAGCTGTGCAGTGCCGGGAGGATTTGGAGTGGATTAGAATGACAAGAGATGTAGTCTTTATAAATAAAGAAATCATTTTCCCCGCACTTTGCATTCATCCCCTTTCAAAGGGTCTCAATGTGAGGCAGATTTGGGCTGGGCTGTGCAGACCCCTTTATTTCCATGGCAGACATGGCTGTGATGACGCGGGAGGAAGGGGCAGTGTGTGAAACGCTCTGAAAGTTTCTGATGGTGTCAAAGCCTGCCATTTAAATTGGGACTTTCATGCTGGAAAAGAATTGAAAAAGGGAAGATGGGCGTGAAAATCGGTGCTGAGGGCCTCTGTCCATCCATGGCGTCCCTGTCACAGCTTCACCTCCTTCCCCAGCCCTGCTTCTCGTCCTGCCAGCATCTAATCCTCTGCAATGGCATCCGGGCGTTGCCATGGAAACTACAGTCCCTGCCTGGGTGCTGTGTGCATCCACACTGCCATGCTGGGAGCCCGGCCTGGCTCGGTGCAGCCTGTGTTCCCCAGGCTGGGCTCTGTGTCCCTAAGGTCGGGTTCTTTTGGCAAATGATCCCACAGCTCATCATGAAGCCCCCAAAGTGGCTCCAGCTGTGCATGAGTTCCGGACAGAGGTGCCCTGCAGAGCCCCAGGGATGCTCAGGACCTCTCCTCTGGGTGCTTTGCCGGCTCCTGGTCCCTCCCTGAGGTGGTGATGGGGATGGCAGCGCAGCTTTGGGTTTTGGGTGGTGCTGTGTGGAGCCATGGGCTGGGCTCCATGGTCCTCGTGGATCCCTTCCCACTCAGGATGCCGTGATTCTAAAGACGCCGTGTGTCAGTTCCCATGGGGGAAACGATCTGTTTGCCTGATGACAAAGCAAACGACTGGATGGGAACACAAGTCACAGGGGAGGCAGGGCAACCCAGAACTGGGTCTTGTAGTTGAAAGCCAAGCAGATGATGGCTGTGCATTCATCCACCTGATTTACACGAAACCATAAAACAGCATTTCACAATAAGGACTGTTGACAAAGCATCCACTAAGCCCTCAGCAGCAAAAACATCCCTTGAATTAGAAGCAGGGCATGTGTTTTGGCAAAGGCACGCCGAGTAATCCTCTAAGCTAATTTTTTCTCCCCCTCCTTAAGTAGCACATTTAGAAGATAAAGTGGAAGAGGCAATATTGCTAACAGGTCTGCTTCCGGAGGGAAGAGCTGTGGGATGCAATGCATCTCTGTGTGGGATGTGCAGTGATGGCAGTGCTGTGGGGCTGGGGGCTCTGCGCCCGCTTTGCTTGGTGAGGATTGCGCACCTCATCTGCACGGGAACTGCAGGCAGAGCAAAGTGGGCTTAATTGCCGATCCAGATGAGATAAAGTCGTTTTTACAGAGATTTATGGGCATAATAAACTGTTCAGGGAGATTTATGACACATCTAGCTGTGATCAGCGAACCTTTAAAAGGTTTATTGGACACGGATATTGCCTGCCACGGACGAGTCCCGTGTGGTGGTGCAGCAGTTGCATTCATTCTGCTGCCGGTTTGGGGTATTTCAGTTTGATCCTTTCGTTTGCCAGCTGTGTATCCAACCTAAATTTCTCCTCTTGTGGTTTAAAGCCATTCTCCCCCCCACAGTCCCTGTCGCTATCAGACTGTGTAGAGAGTCGGTCCCCTCCTGTTCATAAGCTCCCTTTAGTCCTGGAAGGCCGCAGTGAGGTCTCCCTGCAGCCTTCTCCTCTCCATGCTGCACAGCCCCGGCTCCTCAGCCTGTCTCCATAGCAGAGGAGCTCCAACCTCGGACATCTTCGTCGCCTCCCCCGGCCCCGCTCCAACAGCTCCCACCCTTCCCATGCTGGGCCCCAGGCCTGGACGCAGCACTGCAGCTGGGGGCTCCGAGGGCAGAGCAGAGGGGGAACGTGGCCTACAGGAAGACGTTTCTCTTTGCAATAAGCGGCGAGTGCATGAGATGCTGAGTGTCTGCTGTGCTCTGCCGAGGGTTCGGCGCGTGCCTTGTAAGGAAACATTGCGGTGGTTTGCTTTTCTCATGTTGTCACGTCTCCCTTCAGTTAGAGGATAAACGCTAATCCCGCAGGCACCCCGCAGCCAGGCGCTGCCTGCCATGTCTTATCTCCTGTCTCTGCGCCATTGGAACAACTGCACAACACCCTCAAGTTTAAAACAAACACAGGCGGAAAATGGTCCCTCTGGATATATTAGAGCTGACCAGCAAATGTGCATTTCATTACCCAAAGTATGCTGGTAGACCCAGCGGAGCGTGTGAGCCAAGGGGAAGCGGACCTGAGCGAAGCTCTGGTACATGATAAAATGGGAAAAGTGTTTTTTGCCAGCCCTCCTCTTGCTCTCTGGATTTCCTCCTGCCTCAGATTCCTGGGTAAGGATGTGCATAGCTGAGGGAAGCCCAGGCGCCAGGGTAGGGTCGATTGGCATGCTGCTCCTCTCTGCTCAGTGCTCGGATGTGAGTGGGTGCTGTGCATGGCCACACTGTGTGGTCCGGACCCAGCCAAGGTCCCGGCACAGTGGAGACACAGCATTCCTCCCTTGGATCCAGTGGAGAGGAAGAGAAGAAAGAGGAAGGCTCACAGCACAGGGCTCCTGGAAGGAGGCGGAACTCAGTGGTGCAGAGGGGCTGTGCTGGAGGTGACCCTCTGCCACCCGCGGTCCCCAATGGCAGTACGTACCCCACTGGGTACGGCTCCTGGGTCAGCCCATCTGCATGGCCATGTCTCAGAAGAGGACTGAGGGCAGCCAGCACTCAGTTCACGCACTGCTGGGGCTGAGTTACACACAGCAGGGCTCCCTCCCCATCCCTTCCTGGTGGGCTTGGCACCGGCACCGCTCGCCTTTCCCACTGGGATTTCAGAGGCGTCCGCCACTGTTGATGCTATCTCCTGGTGCCTGGCAGCGTTTTGCTGGCCGAGTCCAAGCCCTGTGCTGGCCTTTGATGTGCAGAGCTGATCTCTGTGGGCTCCAAAGAGCTGCACAGCAAAGAGGTGTGTGAAGAGTTGTGTTGTTTTTTTTTTCTTTTAAGAGAAAGACTTTGGCGCTGGTCACCGGGTCAGCGGTTGGGTTTGGTCATAGGGAAAAACAAAACCAGGGAGCAGGCAGGGGAGCAGTGCCTTGCTGTGTTGCCGGGAAGGCAGAGGTAAAGGAAAGCCCCAGTGCAGGTGCCTGCACATGGAGGTTGTGTCTCAGTCCCTTCCCATGTCAGTGCACTGAAGCCCCACTGCTGATGGCAGTGCCAGCCCGCATCCGCATGCGCTGCTCTCTCTGCACTGATGTCCCCATGCTGAAGGGCGGTGGGGGACGTGGTGCTGCTTCCCTGCCTTCCCAGGAGGTGTTTCCCTCCGGGCAGGGCACAGCATCACCTTGGCATCTGCCCCACCTTCTGTGGGGACCCACCGTCCTGGGGCTGTGGGGCAGGAACGCATTGGGCTGTGCTGAAGCTGAGGTCCCACGGGTGCTGCAAATTGTGCGCCAGCAGCTGCGCGTGGGGCACACGTTGGTGTTGTCAGACAGCGAGTGGGATGTGCTTCATTTGCTCAACCTTGCAACGAGCCCGTGGCTTCTCTGTGCTGGTTACCTGCCGCAGGTGGCTTTTAGCTGAAGTCACTGAGAACTGGGTCGCTTTTGGCCACATATAAACCGATTTGCAAATCCTTTGTGCATCAGCACAAACTCCATTGCTCGGCGGCAGGCAGCGAGCAGTCCCAAACCCAGCAGCTGTCACTCTGCACATTCGTCATGCAGGGTGCAGAACTGACAGAGCACTTCTCAGTGCTCGCCTGCAGGAAGTGATAAGGTGGCGATCTGCACTCCTTAGCAGTTTTATTCCAAGTGAATTACCATAGGATTCATTACAGATGGATGTATATGTCTCAGTGTATGCTTGTACTTACACCCCCAAACTTCCTGGTTCTGTGCCACCCCCACCTGCACACACCGGTGCCCGCTGTTGTGCCGTACAGCCCTGCTCTGAGAGCCTGGCAGTGCCAGCAGGAGGTGCTGTGCTCTTGCTTTTGCTTTTGCAAGGAGGTTTCTGGCCCAGGAGTGCCCAGAGTTTCTGGTTACTTTTCTGCTGTCTGTGCGGCATCACGCTGAAATGCGTTGCATAGGAATAGGAGGAGGAGGAATGGTGGGTTACTTTCCCAAATCAGTGCTGCAGTGGAGGGCAGAGCTGGAGGAGGGAGGTGCCCGGTGCACTGGGAGCTAAAGGTGATGGCGGCAGCAGAGAGAAGTAGTGGGGCACTCAGGGTAGCAGAGCGGGCAGATGGCTTGTGGGGTCTGGTGGGGATCCCACTGGCTTGTGCTTGGGAAGTTTGCTGCTCAAGGCCTCGCTGTGGCTCTGGACACGTTGTACCTGCTGCTTCTTGTGCTGTCGTGCCAGGACCAACCTGTGCAATGTGGGTGCATCCCCAATAGCCTGTCCATGGCCCTACTCCTGCAAGCTGTGATGGAAAGGGAAAGGTGTAACCACTGAACCGGTCTGGGGATGCAACGAGCATCCTTCCTTCTCCCTGTTTCCTCCTTTCCCTTCCTCCAGCCCATCCCTCCTCTCTGCAGCCCATCCCACTGGGGGACAACACAGCTCTTTCACACAGACGTGGGTCTGCTGAGTTCAGGTCACTGCATGCCAGCACAGATTGCCAGGACTGATGGCAAACCAGGGCTTGTAGTCTGGCTCCTCCTGTCTGCATCCCCCCAATTCTGGGCAGTGCCACTGCAGCACAGAGCTCACCTTTCCCAGAGGTGTGAGATCAGTGGCTGTGGGCTGAACCAGGGTGTCCATGCCTGCATGCAGAGGGGTCCCAGCACTCTCTCCCTGACTCTGATTCCCAAATGCCCTCATTCCTCATGTTTTAATGCTTTTGCTTCCCATCTGCACCTCCTGCCCCTCCTTGCTCTGGGCAGAAAAGTGAACTCAGAGCTGCTACACAGCAAGGAGAGGCAGAGGCCCCACGCCAGCCTGGGGTCCAGCCCACTCCTAGGGTTTCCCCCCAGGAATACACTGCACACAGATGCCCTAAAGCGGTGCAAAGCTGGGGCAGGATAGAAAAGGGATTTCTTCAAGGGACCCCGATGGCAAAGGCAGTCCTGGAGGCTCCATGCGCGTTGGCATCTCGTGGGGAAGTGAGCTCAGTGTCCTGCCCAGACCACACGGACAGCACAGGCAGACGCTGAGGCTCCAGGTGCTGCGAGCCCGGCTTTGACTCAGCCGTCTGCGCTGCCGGCGGGGAGCTCCCTCTGCGAGTCTGTGTTGGTTTTAATTCATCATCCTCCCTCCGAAAGTTTGTACATAGCTGCCTGTGCTACAAGGCGGTGTTTGAGCAAGGGAAGCTGCGTCTCGCTGGGTGTGTTATCCTACAGAAATATCTTTCTATAAATAAACAGATAAAGGGATTGCTGCTGCAGGGCGGCCCTGAAACGAGCTCTCGGTCTGCAAAGCCTCTTGTATAAAGGCACCCATTCAACAGTGCCTGTCTGGGCTGCGTGTGCGGTGCCCCGGGGGGGTGGGTGATGGGGGATTTGTCCCCAGTGTTGGGGACAGGGCTGGCACGGGGCCTGGGGCAGAGCAGAGATGTGGGTGATAGCGACACACAGGGGAAGGGGCATCTGCTGGCATGCTTTGGTGCACGAGGAGCTATTCTGTTGGGCTCACTGTTTTCCCCATCCCGGTTTGCAGAGATGTAATGGTGGCTGTGGTTTAGGGATTTAGACTGCCTGGGCCGTGGCTTGAGTGCAGTCATGTCCCAGATCTACAAAGATGTCGTGTTTGCTTTGTGGTCCAGAGGATGAAGGGGCGTGAGTGCGGAGCTCTGTTCCCATCACCGTCGCTGGTGGTTCAGAGCACACAGGGAAATCCAGTTCTGCACTGAGAAATGGCAGTATGGGGCTGGTTCAGAGAGGCAAAATGATGACATTTCTTCTGGAGGTGTCCAAGCCAGTTCTGCTTCTCCACCCATTCAGTGCTGCTGCAGAATGGAAGCGATGCCCTCACCTCTGCCTGCAGCAGAGCCTGGACACCAGTACAGGGCAGCTCTGAACCAGGAGAGCTGATTGCTCCTGATCTGGCCCCCACGCCTGCTTGTGTGTCTGTCTGCCCACAGGACAGCATTCTCACATCATGCTGTGGGTGCTCAGAGTCAGCGCTGCGCTGCTCATCCCACCCAACACGCTCTGACCTCGCAGGGTCACCTCACCGTGGGGTGACATGAAGGACAGCTTTCCTCCTGCATCCACACAGCCTTTTGGAAGCAACCATGTGGTCAAACCAGAACATCAGTCTGTAAGCAGCACCTCTCTGTGGCTCTGTGGGTCGGAGTGGCTCCATCAGTTGCTCTTCCCCTGCTGAACGTCTTCGGTTTGGGGCAGAGAGAAGAGGGCACACGGGGAGCTCGTTCCCGAGCACGCTCTTCAAGCAGTGGGGAGGGAGATACAGCGTTTTTTCTTCTGCTGGTGCCGTGCAGGGCAGGAAGAAACAACTTCTGAGCTCGCTGCTGGTGCCAGCAGTGCAGAGGAGCTGAGCTCACTGCCCTCCAGCTCCCGGAGCATTGGCCGTTCCTAAAGGCAGAGATCCATCCGTGGCAGCATGCAGTGCTGTGGGAGTGGGAGCAGCGTGATTTCCAATTGCCTGGTGCAGAAGGCAAAGGGTCCGGGGGGCAGCTGAGCCCAACCACCCACCCACAGCTGTGGGATGGAGCAGGCGGAACCTTCTTGTTAGCATCATTGTGTGGGGTAAAGGGAAAGTCAGCGTTCCACCCCCCACCCCATCCCCATCCCAAGGATTTAAACCCAGGCTTTAAAAGAGGAATAAGGAATAACGAGGACTTGGGTAGATGGTTTCTTTTTATCTCTACAGCTGAAGAGATAAATGTGACATTAATTATGTGACACGGCTTTGAAAATCATTATAGATCTTTGGTGGTTTTTGGTGGTTTTTTTTTTTTTTTTTTTTAAAGGGTGGTTTCAGATTTCTGTCTGGGATTAATAAAGAGGGACAACTTAAAACAACAACAACAACAACAACTTGAGAGATGATCTGCAGGGAGGGATCCTGCCCTCTTGATTTGCACCTACCTCCAAGATTGCCCACTAAGCCATCTCTCTCAGTACAGCATCTAAACGTTCCTCGAACCCCTCCAGGGACAGTGACACCCCCCTCCCAGTGCAGCCCATCGCAGCACCTGACCACTCTCAGAGAAGCAGTATTTCCTAATGTCCGATCTGAGTCTCTCCAGGCAGAACTTGAGGGTGCACTCAGTGCGCTCATCAGATCATCAGTAAAGGTATCAAACAGGACAGGTCCCAGTACCAACACCTGGGGACCAGCACTCATGACCAGTTGGCAGCTGGGTGTAACTCCATGCACCTCCAGTCTCTGGGCCTGCCCATCCAGCCAGTTCTTTACCAAGCAAGGAGTTTACCTGTCCGAGACACTGCTTTGGCTGGCAGAGGTGCTGCAGGGCTCTATGCTGGGAGCTGAGTGCCCCTGCAGCCCTGGGCATATGGGGCACTCCATGGTGGTGGTGGGAGGATCAGAGGGCATGGTGACAGCAGCAGCAGCGAGGAATGTCCTTATGGGAAAGGAGGGGAGGGAGGTTCCCCACGTGCAGGGTGCCGTCCTCCAGAAAGAAATGTTTGCAAGAGGTGCGGAGAGATGCTCTGCTGAGCTGGGCTGAGGGCTGGAGCACGCGAGGGCTTTGGGGGTTTTAACATCCATCTGATGCCCAATGACAAAGGGCTTGGTAGCTCCTGCATGGTGCACCTCGAGGGGTCTGCAGTTTGCCTGCAGAGGTAGGCAGGGTCTGTCCCGGAGGCTGGCACAGCCCTCACCCATTTGAGCTGCAGGACGCCAGTGGCACCGTGGCTTGCAGAGCTGCGTCCCGCTGCAGGGTGGCCCTGCTGGCAGCGCCCCTGCGGCTCCCGGCGATGTTTGCTTTATGACACACCTTTGATAATGTTTCGTGTGCTCCTGGCCAGGCCCTGTAACTCAACGGGGCCGTTTCAGCCAGCATAATTTGTGACCAACAATAACAAAAATAAATCCCTCCACACTTTCCATTAAGTATATATTTAGATGTTACTGTACACGAGCCGCCACCAGAAGACAAGGCGTTGACTCGGCCTCCCCAGCCCTGGCTGCAGCCCTGGGTTCACCCCTCAGCACTGGGCTGGGCACACAGCTCCCTGTGCCCTCACCCCACGGTACCCCACAGCCCACCCAGAAGGGTCTGGGCAGCCACAGGGACCACCTTTCAGCTGTAGAGTCAATAGGAGTGTATGAGCACATCGACCAGAGCTGGGGTGTGTTCAGGTGGAGGCTGTGCCCCACGGGTGGTGGGTGTGAGGGTGCGGATGTGCTCCCGTGGGCAGTGGGGAGCAGCAGAGCTGGGCTGCCCTGCTGCCTGTGGGCTTTGTCCTGCCCCTGAGCTGAGCAGAGCTGCTGGAAGCCAACGTAAAGATTTCTTTTGACATCAGGGAATTTCGGATAAGAGCTGTAATTGCTGCTTAGTGCTGTGAGGCCAGTCTCTTTGCTCCTGAGCCTGAACTTGCCTGCCTCACACTGTCAGTGGTCTATGGCATAAAGCCCACGCCCATTGCGATGGCTGCAGGGCTGACCCTGAGCATCTGCAATCAAGTATCATCAGATCAGGGCAGTTCATAGCCTGCCATCAGTGGAGCTGTTCAGCTTTGGAAGTACGCCGTGCCCTGGGGTCTGTGCGACCACTTGTAGTCAGTAAAAGCTCCTCTCAGGTGGCTCTTTGCACCTCAGCATCTCTTGCTGGGCAGAGCCGGAGCCTTGCAGCAGGGGCTGGGCTGCAAATCCACACCGACCGTGCAGGAGTGCTGAGCTGCAGGGAAGCACCGAGCATGCAGGTCCCCTCCTGGCAGCTGAGCCCAGTGCTGAGGGAGCTGCTCCATCCTCTTCTGTCTGCACTTCTGGAAAGAGCCAATGCTGCACACAAAGCCCCAGAGGCAGCCCAATATCTGGGCTCACTGTAAAAATAACCCCTGGGGAGTTCCTTTCCCATATTCTCCTTGGGAGAGGAATTTATTTCTGGTGTGCCTAGGAGATGAGCAGAGGGGCCTTTTTTTCCCTCTCGTTCATATGAAGGGGGCAGTGAGGAGTGGGTGGATGCCGCTCCTCTGGGGGGGAAAGCTTTCATGGGAGTCCACAGCACCTTTCCCATGGCACCAGTGCAAGAAAGCAGCAGCTGCAGTTGTGCCTCTCTGGGAGGAAATAAATGCATTTCTGCATCTGCTGCAGCAGCTGAACCCCCTGGTGTGCAGTGAGGGGCTGTGCTTGGTGGCGGGCAGCAGTGGGCGGTGGGGCAGTGTGTGTTGTACGCTTCAGACACGGATTTTGATCTCTTTTGGATTCTAAGTTTAAGGAATGAGAGGTTTTGAATGTTTTCTTCCTAAGATTGGATCCATCAGGATCAGACCTCTCCTGCCTGCTGGTAGCTGCTGCTCATTCCCATTGCCGTGTCGCATCCCTACATTCTTGGGAAACCTTTTGGTTTCTGAAGTATAGATCACAGCTGAATTTCTGCTTCAAGAGGACAGAGAAATGGAAGGAGAAATGTTTGAAGAGGAGAAAACAGCCCTGTTTCCTGTCCTACAGAAGTGCTGGGATTGCCCTGGGCTGAGCTGGGAGATGCTCTGAAGGTCTCTGTGGCTGCAGTGGTGCTCAGCCCTCTGCTTGCTGTGGCACTTTCCTGCTGGGCTCCGTGGCCCAGTTCCGAGCTGTCCTTTTGCTTCTGTTTCTGCTGGATTTGGGTGTGTGGCTCTCTGTGGACGGCCATGAAGTCTTTGGGAGGTGGAGATGTTTAAGGGGCTCTGACGTTTGCTTTGTGTCGAGGCACAGCACGATGGGTCCCAGCCAAGCCCAGATCTGCGCCTGGTGTCAAGGTTTATAAATCGTGGTTAATCTGAGAGGTGGCTTTGTACATTTAATAGGTGTGTGATTGATCCCGGTGCCTAGAAGATTCACTCTTTTCATCGGATTATTTCTTATTTATAACTGGAGCAGCTGGTGGTCTCCTCCCAGAGGCATCGGCACAGTGATGGAGACGGGCCCCTCCACGCTCCTGGCCCAGCCCCCTCGGGCCAAGCCTTCCCCACCCATCTGTCAGCCCCAAACCAGCTTTCGGGGCCCTCCAGCCAGAGGAGGGCTGTGCTGGCCGTGGTGGAGGCAGGGCAGGAGCGGTTCAATGAGCCACACGGTTTTGGCCGCGGCCACGCTCAGCCAAGCCCTCGTCAGCTATGTCTTTAATGAGACTGCCTCACGCCTCGGTCAGCTAATTAAGGAGCCCGTGCAGTAAGCTGAGGCACTGGGCTGCCGGTGGGAAGCTTTTCTGAGCAGGATGTGAAAGGAAGAGGGATCACGCTGGCAGCAGCTGCTTGGCCGGGGCCCCGGACATTGAGCTCACCCCATGAGCTACTGGAAATGGAATATCGGGTTTTAGGACCAGTTATAAATACGGGCACAGGAGCTGATGCAACCCTGAAATATGAAGGCGAGGTGTTTGGAAACGGGAACCCGGGCTGGGCTGCTTCCCTTGTGTAACCCAAGGCGGCCGCAGGGCACTGGGCATGGTGTGGAGCTGTGGTCAGGCATGGCGCTCACCGCTCCCTTCCTGGTGATAAGGAATATGGCAACATTTCCTTTTTGTTGGTGTGGTTTGGTTTGGTTTGATTTCCCTTGCTCAGAAGGGGAGCTGCTCTGCCCACGGGAAGGTTTCCAGGTGGCCACTCAGGAGCAGTGCTGCCCTGTGCACAGCAGCTGCCTGGCACGCCAGAGCCTATGGCTGCTCCCAAAGTCCCATTGCATTTCGTAGAAACAGCATCCCACACAGTGCCACATTCCCCATGGATTTACATAGGCTGAGGCTCCCATGCACTAACCTCTCCCACTTGGTTCAAAAAAACCCCATCCCAGCTGTATTACTAATAGATCTTTGTTTGGAATTCGGTAAAGACATTTGCACCTGCCAAAGGATATTTCAGGCTGCTGTAGATGAAACACAGAAAAGACCCTCGAGAGAATAAACTCTGTAGGTTTCAAAGCAATTTGTTGAGCAGCCCATTACTTGGACACCTGTGAGGTTCTGTGTGGGACTTTCCCACCTAGCACTGAGCAGTGCGTAAAGCAGCTCTGCACAAGGGCCTGAGCAAGGAGTGCAGGCAGCAGGCTGCTCCTGCTGCAGTGCTACTGCCCAGTGTGATCCATCTCCCCTGCACAGAACCTGCTCATTCCCACTGTGGTGAGGCTGGGCTCTTTACAGCAGATGCCATGAGAACAGAACGTGGCAGCAGCCCCCAGATTGATGCAGAACAAAATGCTGCAGCTCCCAGCTTGTGTGTCATCTGCGTTGTCACCTGTGTATCAGCACGTGGCAGTGCTGGGGTGGCTCACAGTGTCACAAGGAGCTCAACCTGGCACCCTGTGGGCAGCCTGAGTGCTGGTAGAGGTCAGTGCTCCATGACCCATCTCATCCTGGAGCTGCAGTGCTCTGGCAGAGCTGCAAAACACCCTAACCCTGAGCCGGTGCAGAGCTGGTGGCAGCATCCCCTGCCTGGATGCTCTGCTAGCAAGGCCAGCAGGTGAGCCAATGAAGGCATTTTAAGCCCAGCATCGC
Organism: Meleagris gallopavo; assembly: GCF_905368555.1. NCBI lineage: Eukaryota > Metazoa > Chordata > Aves > Galliformes > Phasianidae > Meleagris > Meleagris gallopavo. The sequence goes on from NC_139419.1 coordinate 13,779,388, forward strand.
CTAAATCTCTTCTGAACCTGGGTGTGAACCACAGTGGTTAGATGCCTTAGCTCCTGTCTCACCCTGCTGGTGCCTGCAGGCAGCTGGGGCTGTGCCATGGCCATACGACCCTCCCCATGCAGTCGCAGGAGCACTGAGCCCCTCAGGTGGCAGCTGCCCTCCTGCTCCAGGGCCTGCCCAGCCACAGTGTTAGGGACCTGGCCTTGCAGGCAAAGGCTGAACCTTTGTCCTGGCTCAGCTCAGAGCTTGCTTTGTTCTGGCATTGCTGGGTGGGGGACATTGGAGGCTCAGCACTGAGCCTCCCACACTGGAAGGGAGGGGATTTGGTTGTGGGGCTCTTACTGAAAGATCAGGCAGTCAGGAGGTGAGGAGTGCCTCCGCTCTGGAGGCAGCCCAAGAAGTTCAGAGCTGCATCCAAACCCTGGCTACCTGACTGACTTCTGTCGTTAATGCTGTGCCCCACTGCAAGGATGCACTGTCTCCTTTTCCACAAGTTCAGCTCTTGGCAGAGAGCTCATCCCCAGGACCCATACAGTGGCAGGGGAGGCTGTGTGACACACTGGGTCTGATTTTGATCCTCCAGGCCCTTCCTGGTCCCACAGCCCTTCCTTGACCCCCCGACCCATCCACTGGCACTCCCTGGCTTGCAGCATCCCAGCACTATGACCTTTTGCTGCTGGCTGTCCCCAGGTCCTCTCCCACATGTGCCCCACATTCCTGGGCTCTGTGGGAAGCACCCACGCTGATGAAGGAGAAGGTGAGAGTGGGATGTGCCCCTCTAGGAGGTCCCCCACAACCATGTCCATAAACATGTGATGTCCAGAGGAGATCCCAGCAGGGCTGCCCCCGTTGTCTCAAATCCAGTGCCTTGGGCACAGCTCTTCCTCTTGGTTTCCCCAAACCCTGCAGGTAACAAACACCCTACAAACCCCTGCATCCCCATTGCCTCCTGCACCTCGCCTCCCATTGGCACCAGCAGCCCCACGTCACCCAAATTTCAGCCCCATGAAGCCCCGCCTGTCCAACATCAAGGCAGGATGTTGGACAGATGCTGCCAGAGGTGGCACATGAGGTATGCAAGGGACAGACAGGTCCGGTTTGACTTTCCTCCTTTGTTCTATCCCGTCCCAAAAATGAGCTGCCATCAGTAGGATGTGCCGATGTTTGAGAGATGCCCAACGAGCGCGGCTGGTCCCAATGGCTCCTGCTCCACGGGGTTCTCACCACCAGTGGCAGTGAGTCTGGGCTGGTTTAGTTAGGAGGAGGAGAAACGGAATAGGGCAGTAACGCTGCAGGCAGCTCTGTGCATCACCGCCGCATGGGACAACGGTGCCGCGGTGTCAGGGAGCAGGCTGGCTTGGGGGGGTGGGGAGAGGAAGCACCCCGAGGCTTTCAGCCCCTTCCCACAAGGCAGAAAATGAGAGGAAGGCGAGGCTGCGTGCGACCTGTGGGAAACAGGGGATGGCGGAGGGATGGAAGGGGACGGGGCAGGTGGGTGTCCCCCCGCGTCCCCCCGGCACCAAGCGCGGCGCATTCCTGCAGGCTGGGCTCATGGAGGGTATTAGCCCCGCGATGAGCTCATGCCGCAGGCGCGCGGTCAGCGCTGCCGCTCCGGGCGCGGGGGCACCGTTGCAGATTCCCCGGAGTTATGCGCAGTTGTCATTTCCACGCATTCCAGGGTTAACGGCCGATCGGGTTTCGCTGCTCCCAACCCCATGGAGCACTCAGGGCGATGGCAAAGCGGAGCGAAATCCCCTGGCTGTCTGGCTCCCGCTTTCCCAAACTTCTGCTTCACCCCTCCTCCCCGATCCCCTCCTCCCCTCTCCCACGGAGCCAAACCCATTGCAGGTCCCGTTTCCCTTCCTCTCTCCTGGTTGCACGCTGTGAGGCCAATGGAGGCCTGAGGATGGCTGCTGCTGCGTGGTGATGCTCAGAGGAGTGCTCTGGGGGCTGTCCTGTGGGACCTGTGCAGATCAGGATGGAGAGGGGTCGGTGCCACTGCTCTGTTTGTAATTTGGCCTTCAGTGGGTTTCTGACGGCCCCAGCCCCATGAGGTACCTGAGCTAAGCAGAGTCACTTGTAGGATGTTAGAAAGACACACCTAGAACTTGACAGTAGTTGCTGAGACCATGTGTGTGCAGGGGCTGAGTGATGCCCTTGTTCTTTCACCTGCTCCTTAAGAAGCAAAAGCTGCAGTGATGGAAGCAGAAGTAAAAGTGGTGAAGAGAAATGTCTCAGAGAAAAGCTGAGGTGTGTGAGCACGGCAGTGTGCTCTGCACAGGGAGCAGGCGGTGTGCCTTACAGCCATGCTCATACTGTCACACGAACCTTTTTAATTTCCTGCTGCTGTTTTTCCTTGCGAATAAGGTTTCTCATATGTATACATACACATCTATACATGTGCGTGGAGGGCGGAGAATGAGAGGCTGCTTGTGACGGTGACACCAATCGAAGCCCTGTCCTAGGAAGGACATCAGCTCATTGCACAGTGCATTTGTGATGGCAGTGCTATGGCAGGGGAGCCCAGGAATGGGACAGGGCCTGTGCCAGCTGTCCCACTCCTGGGGCTGCGCCTCGCTTCCCTCCCAGCCCCATGTGTTGGTTTGGAGGCATCAGGCACTGGTTTGGGGCTCTTGCTCTCTTCTTGCGGTGTGTTTTCAGTTGTTGGCAAACTGGTTAGAAAATAGGCTTAGAAATAATATATATGTGTATATATAAAAATGAAGTCACGTCATTAGGAGGAGTGCAGGAAACAGTGGGAGCTGTGGGGAAAACACCCAGTGATGTAAGGGTTGTGCCAGCACTGTGTGCTCTTTGAGGAAATTGCGCATGACTGATCTGCACTGTGTGAGATGTGCACCAAATGGAACGGAAGCGAAGGAGGATACTTTGGCAGTTCTGTTCCCCCACCACAAGAGCTGGGGGCTCTGCTCCACAGTTCCTCACTCAGGGGCACCCAGAAGTGCGTTATGCATGGGGAGTGCTCAGGGGACAGCGGGTGACATCCAGCCATGCTGTGCTTTGTGTTTAGCTGAATTCATGGCCCCAAGACCTGAACACCAGGAAGAACACCTGAACAACAGGAACCTGAACATTCATGAGTCTCTGAGTCCCCATGAGATGCATCCCAGAGTCATGAGGGAATTGGCTGATACAGTCACCAAGCTGCTCTTGGTGATGCTTGGTCAGCTGCAGACCCTGGTGGCTGGATAAGAGGCCATGTCACACCCATTTGTGGGAAGGGTAGAAAGGATGAACCTGGGAAATGCCAAGCTGTCAGCCTCACCTCTATGCCACGGAAGATCATGGAGCAGATCCTCCTGCAGAGACACATAGAAGAGAGGAAGGTGATGGGACAAGCAGCATGGCTGCACCAAAGGCAGGTCCTGCCTGACCAACCGTGTGCCTTTGTATGGTGTAACTGCATCAGTGAGGGGAAGAGCCACTGGTGTCATCTGTCTGCACTTCAGTATGGCCTTTGAGACAGTCCCCCGTAACATCATTCTCACCAAACTGAAAAGATTTGATGGATGAGGAACTGGTTATGAGATCACACCCAGAGAATGGTGGTCAATGGCTCAACGTCCGGATGGAGATCAGTGATGAGTGGTGTTCCTCAGGGCTCAGTGCTGGTGCTCTTTAACATCTTTAACACCAGTGACACCGACACTGAGATTGAGTGCACCGTCAGCAGTTTGCAGATGGCAGCAGGCTGTGTGGGGCGGTCAGTAGAGCTGAGGGGTGGGATGCCATCCAGAGAGACCCGGAGAGGCTGAGCAGTGCGCCCAGGGGAACCGCGTGAGGTTCTGCAAAGTGCGAGGTCTGCACCTGGGTGATGGCAACCCCTGCTGTCAGTACAAGCTGGGGAATGTAAGGATGGAGCACAGCCCTGCTGGGAAGGACTGGGGGTACTGCTGGAGGTCAGCTGGACATGAGCCAGCAGTGTGCCCTCGCAGTCCTAAAAATCAATGGGATCGGGAGCTGCATCAGAAGGGGTTGTGTCCCCTGGTGCGGGACAGTGGCTGTTTGCTATTTGCTGGCTGTGTTGTGCCCAGGGATGGAGTGACGCAGCTCACGGTCACTGCACCAGAAGGTCCTGTGTGGGACGGGGTGAGCTGTGAGCTCAGCGTTGTGCCGTGGCGTCACAGCGAGCCGGGAGGAGGAGGGGGCTGCAGGGGGAACCCACTGAACTCGGTCATCGTGGAGCGACGTCAAAACCTTAGGCGGCGTTCAAGATAAACTGCTGTAAAATGTAATGGTTTTAAGTGTTTGCTTTTATGTGACAGCTGCTGTCAGAGGCTGGCGGGCGGCCAGGCGGTGCGGGCGGCAGAGCTCCCCAGCAGCACAGCGTGCCCTTCGCAGGGAGGCTCTGCAGCACGGGGATGCATTTCTGTGGTTCCTGCGGTTCCTGGGGCTTTCTGGGGGAGGGGAAGGGGAGCAGGAGAGCCCGCGCTGCTGCGCTGCGGCCGCAGGTGCTGGCTGGAGCCCGGCAAGCGCTGCCCGTGCCGCATTGCTCGGTGTCCGCTCATCGCAAGCACCGCTGTGCTCTGCCCCGCGTGGCCAAGGTGTGCAGCGGGGCACCGGAGGTCTGCCGCAGCCACAGGTTTGAATGCTTGCCGCTTTGGCAAGGGGCTGCATAAAGGCATCCTTCACCCTGCCAGCAAACCCATGGTGACAGCTACTGCGAGGGGCCAGATTGAAACCAGATGAACCCCTGTTTCGCTGTGTGAGGGGAGCCAGAACTGGCCTCTGGGGACAGATCGGTGGGGAGGGCCCAGCTGGGCATAGAGGGACACGAGGGGCAGCAGCGTGGGGCCTGGTGTGCAGCCCCCCCACCCTGCTTGCTGGGAAAAGCATCGCTAATTAGAAAAAGGAGCGCGTCGTATTTGTGGCGCCGGCTTCTAAAGGGCTTTGCGTGTTGTCTTCATTCTGGATGTGAGAACGCAGCTCGCCCTCTTTTTCTTTCAGGACAAATTAAGGACACATTTCGCCCATCAGGGGATGAAATAAAATACAAGCGGGGAGTGCGGTGGCTGGCGAGCAGCGGCCCCAGCAGCCCGGCCCCAGCCCTTACGTTGGGCAGGTGTTGCCTTCCCCTCCTGCCCTGCTGCCACCTCAGTCCCCCGGCACGGCCACAGGGTCCCACACAGGAGCCCTCCCTGCAGGCTTCGGCCCCGAGCACCGATGTCAGCCACCGAGCATCAGAGCCGCTGGAGCCTGAGAACAGCCCACGGCTGCCGTTCCCCCCCCGGGTAATCCCTCCTGTGAGCAGGATTTGGGGATTCACAGCGGCATTAAGCGAGCGGGTGGGTTTTGCACCAAATGGGAGAGGTGGGGGAGGAAACCAAGTCTGGGAAAGGAGTTTGTGTGCAGCAACGTAACCGCAGCGCGGAGGGGCCCACTGCTCGCGGTGTGTGTCTCGCTCTGCATGCCTCTGTTTTCCTCTTAATACTCGTGGACTGCTGGATTGTAACATGACGACTTTTCAACGTCAATAATGTATTGAATAACAGCGTACGAGCTGAGCTGGGGGAAGCGTTAACTCTTTCCCGTGTCTGCAGCTTGCTGCCATGAGCCCACTGGGGCCCCTTGGTCCGTGGCTGGGGCTGGGATATGAATGGCAGCGCGTGCCCAAATGTGAGCTCTAACCCTGTGCAGTGGGGCAGCATGGAGGGGTCAGATGCTGAATGCACACACACAAGCACACGGGGACTTCTTGGTGCTTCACACCTGGATGTTAGCACCCAGTCTTGCTGTATGGCCAAGCCAAGGCCGACCCAATGCATCTGCTGCTTGGGGATGGGGTGGGCGGCAGTTTGGAGAGCGAGATCCTGCTGGCAGGTGGGATGGGATGGTGCAGGATGGAACATCAGAAGCTCGGTGCCCTCCTCCTAGCACCCTGCCTCATGGCTCCCTGTGGGCACTATGGGTAGCAGGAGCCTTCCCATAAACATGCCAAAGATTTTAGGAGGTGGTAGGGGAGCGGGGGTACCTGCTGTGGTATGGAGGTGTCACTGCAGGGGGACTCTGGGTCTGGTCTTCATGCTGCTGGGAGCAGTGTTGGGAGCTGGCGGAGCTGAGCTGTGTCCCAGCCAGAGGGACTTGGGCTGAGTGCTGCGGGGGTGCTCCCTCCTCCTATTTGGCCTCAAGGAAAGGGAAAAAAAAAAAGGAAAATGTTGGTTTTGTTTTGGCTGGGGAGCTGGAGCCACAAGGAATGTAGGGTAGACCACAGCTCGAGTTACCCTCTTCCATTGCACGGCGTGACGCTTCTCTCATCTCTCCTCTGTGCTCTCCTCTCTATGCAGAGCACAAAGCAAACCCTGGGCCGTGCTGCTGGAAGGGAGAATCCTGCCCTGGACACGTCGGGGCTGCGTGCTGCAGGTGGCACACGGGGGTTGTGGGAGCTGGGTCTGGCACAAGCACCAGGACGCTGCTGCGCTCACCCTCAGGCTGTACATCTCTGAAAGCGTCCCTGGTTCAGCTTTGCTTTCCACTTTGACAGATCTGCCTGAAGGTGGAACCCCACAGGAGCAGAGCTATGGGGTGTGGAAGGAAGCAGCGGGTGCAGCACGTGGCCCTGCTGGTCCCTACAGTCCCTGTTGGTGGCAGCAGGGTGACAGCTGCCTGGTGACAGCTTTCCTGCTCCCTGCTGTGAGTTCTTATCCCCCCCCAACCTCCATCCCCTGCTCAGTAGGGGACTGAGGACTGGCACCTCAGGGCTCCCATGTTTGTGGTGCAGAGACTTCAGTTTAGGGAGCAGTGGTACCAAAGGATTTAATGCTGCACGCTATTGAGTTTTTGCATTGTGGGTACCTAATCCACACCTGCACCACCTTACTGGTGTGGGCACGATGATAGGGCCACAGTGGCTGTGCCAGCAGGAGAAGTACCAAGTCATCCTCTGATGGTTCTATGATTCTGTGAATGGGACCTCACCAGCTGCTGCCCCTCCTGCCACATGGGATGGTGCGGGCTGGGTCCTGGCTTGGTTGCTCCCAGCTGTGGTGGGCAGGAGGATGCTTGGCACCGTCCCGAGGTGCAGACATGGCTGAGGGAGGTGTCCTGAGCCAAGGGATGTGGCACCCACTTGGGCACACCTGTCCCTGACCCTTGAGTGGCATGGAACCCTGAGCTCTGTCTGTTGGAGAGCGACAGCAGGGAATCGTGTTATTCCTTGGTCTCCAAAACCACTGACTTGAGATGGACAGCTAAGAGGAAGGAAGGAAGATCTGAAACTGGAGCAGGAAGTTCCTGAAACGTGAGAGCAGCCCTCATCCCAGTGTGCTGCCCCTCTCCTCTTGTAACACTTTTGGCTGAGCTCTGTGTAGTATTAAATCCAGCTCCAAACTGCCCCAGGGAGCTTGGAGTTCACATCCTCCTGTATCTGATAATTACCCTGACAATAAATCCAACCGCAGCAGTTCTTATGCTCCTGGTGGGCAGCACGTGGACTTTCTGAGTTTTCCACATTGTCTTGTGTTTAATTTTGGTTCTGTTATGACTCTACATCACTCCAGAGCTCCGCCAGGCACCAGGAAAAACAGGCGACAAGTCCTGAAGCCGCAAGTTCCTGGTTCCTGGGGAGCAGCAGATGCAGGACGCAGGCACTGCCCCACGGATGGGACAGGGTCTGGAGGTGCCATGGCTGAACAGAGACACGGGATCTGGGCATAAGCACTTGGAATGACCACTGGGTGGGCACAACTTGCCCATGCTGGGAGTGTTGGTCCATACGTCCCAGTTCCAGCCCGTTGGGTTCTGCTGGCTGTGCTCTGTGCGGGCGCTCCCAGCCGTGCGCCTACCCCAGTATTTCCCATGGCCGGAGCTACTGGCGGTGAGTGACTGTGGAATTAAAGTATCATTTGCAATTTTCTACATTCCGGCGCGGTGTCGGGTTCTGGCAGAGGGCAGGCTCAGTGCGTGCTCCCCGGATGTCTCGGGGGCCACACGGTGCTGCTGTCCCTGCGGATTCGTGCTGCATAGAGCTGCAGGGAGCAGAAGGCAGGGGCTGACAGACATCGCATCACCCCCAGACTGAAGCCGATTTTCAAAACAAAAGCTTCACCCCAGCAACATAGCTTCATTTTCCCAGGGTTTTGAATGATTGGAAGATTGGAACCCAAATAAACACAACTGCTCGTGGTCTCAGACATCTCGCTCTCACCCAGCATCAGGCGGGTAGTTGTCTCCAGAAAGGCGGGCCGCAAAACGTAACTGAAATCTCAGCCTAAACCCCAGCTAACTCGAGCAAAAAGAAAGAAGGAAGTTGTTGTTTCGCAGCAGCCAATGCATCTGCTGCTGGAGCTCCGTGGGGCCGGCTGAAGCAGCCAGTGCTGCTGCGGCTTTGGGTGCCTGCCCCGTCTGCTCGGCGGGGTTAAGCAAATAGCAGCCCTGGGGTTGTAGAGCAGGGGAGAATCTCAAGGCGGTTTGCAGGCTGTAATGAATTAAGCCGTGCTATGCTGCTGTGGTTGGGGCAGGATGGAGTTCTCGGTGTGCACTGGTGTCTGGGCTGCGTGTCCAGGCTTTCTACACGGGGGATGGAGAGAAGTGGGCATCTCCAGTGTGCCATGGGCTGCGTAAAACAGCAGAGGAACGGTGGCTGCAGAGATGACTGGAGCCTATGACTGCATTGCAGGCAGCTAACGGAGGAAGATGTGAAACTTGTGGCTCGAGGGATGAAAGAAACCTGCAAGAGGCATGGAGGTGGGGTTTGGCTCTGCCGTGACCCCCCTGCTGCTGTCTGTCTGACCCCCAAGGCCTTGGCTGGCCTGCCCTCAGCCTTGGCCGAGTTGCTGTCGTGCTGCCATGGGAGCAGAGGGGCTGCTTCAGCCCTGCTTCCTCATCCCACACATCCATGGTGCCCCTGCAGCCCTTTATGGAACGTGGCCTGGAGCCTCAGCTGAGGACATCCATGCAACCCTATTTCTGTTGGTGGAAGAGGTACTCCTTAGTCATCTTTCATGGCAATCTTAGTGTGGCAAGGATACCAAGAAGTGAACTGAAACAAACAAACCCTTGTACTTGTGCAAGTGCAGCTCTTGAGGTTTCCCATGCCCAGTAGGAGTCATTCACAGATACCAACATTCAGTGTTGGCTTGTTGACTTCAGCAGGGCTCTTGGGACTTATGTAGAGTCAGTCAAACAGAGATGAACTCACGAAGATGAACAGAGAGCCTTGACATAAGGGAAGCAGGCAGGATGAACATGCCTGCAGTAGGTGTCTCCTTCTTCTGCTGGACCAGGGAGGCATCTCTGGAGCTGTTCCTGATTCTTCCCATCCATTGACTTTTCCTGAATAAGACAGGACAGATTGGGTGCTACATTCCTTGCCCTGCATCTCGGGGCAGCACTCCATGTCACAGCAGGTCCCCAAGGCTGATCTGGAGATGGAGACGTCCTTCATCACCATATTCCTCAGACAGACACCTCTGCTATTTGCTTAATGTGTTGCGTGGCTTTGAAGTAACACAGATGGTATCTGCCATGGATTGCTTACTGTTGTGGTATGGCTAGTTCATGGGAGGGCTGTTGTGAAGAGCAAATAGGCACTTTGTGCATTTATGTATACATATAAATCAGTACTTGGAGAAGGAAGTAAAGAGACCAAGTGGACTTTCCTCCGGGTGCTGAGATCCGGGAGGTGAGGGACTTTGGTGACACGGTTATTCCATCAGCATCTTCCCACGGGATCCTTCTCATTCCCATCCTGTCCCTCGAGCACCTGGAGAGGCAGCTGCCAGCCTGGCAGCCATGAGGCAGAGGCAAGCGTCCAGCTCTCTTTGTGATACATCCCTCGGGGTACGCTGCTGGGACTCCAGGATCCCTTCAGGTGTTAGAAGCACTTAATTATCTCAACATTTTCCTCCAGAGGTGCCTGCTCAGTATGGATATTAGCACCCGCCTCGTCTCGGTGCACAGATGATGTCTTGTCAGACGCCAGCGATGGCTTCTTATTCCTTTGGAATGACATTCGTGGCAGGATGATGAGTTGCTCTTAGGATATGATTTGGGGCAGAGCTTTTCTTGTCTCAGCCCCATCCAGCTGCCCAGGACTGACATTTGCTCGAGACATCTCACTAAATTCCTGCACCATGGTCCAATTCCTTTAGCAATGCTGTGAGCTCACAGCATGTTTGCAGTTGGGTTTGCCCGGTGCTGAGCTGAAGTTCTGGGCTCTTAACTCACATCCCAGGATCGCAGCATGCAGCCTGCTGCCTAACCCTGATGCCACCACATACCTGAGGTTAGGAGGGAACTACAGAATGAGAGGACCCTCGGGATTTCCACTCTGAACTTTTCTTCTGCATTCATTTTTGTTCTGGCTGTTTCTATTTTTAATTTTGTTTTCTTGTGCAATCTGTGTGGGTATGCACTGCTCTATTTAATTCTTTGCTAGTATCAGATTTTACTTTGAAGGGTTTTCAGAATGAAAACAACGAGAATCAAATCCTCTTGCAGGAGGTCATTGAGGTGGAATGGCTTTCTCCCAAGTGCTGACATGCTTTGAACTTCTCCCTGCTCCCTGTTCAAGCCTCTTTCCCCCAGCTGAGAGGCCCTGGTCCCCGCAGCTGTCCCTGTGCCCAGTGATGCCGATGACGAATGGAGTGGAGAGGGCAGGGCTTATGCCATCGTAGCAAATCCAGCTCCAGCTCCTTCCCAGCACTGCTGGTTCCTGCTGGAGGAGCTGCTGTGGGTGACAAACCACGGAACCAGCCTGCTGGCAATCCCAAGCCATTGGCCATCCCAACTATTAACAATCCCAAGCCATTGGCCATCCCAACCATTAACAATCCCAAGCCACTGGCCATCCTAACCATTAACAATCCCAAGCCATTGGCCATCCCAACCATTAACAATCCCAAGCCACTGGCCATCCTAACCATTAACAATCCCAAGCCACTGGCCATCCCAACCATTAACAATCCCAAACCATTGGCCATCCCAACCATTGGCAATCCCAAGTCATTGGCCATCCCAACCATTAAGAATCCCAAGCCACTGGCCATCCCAACCATTAACAATCCCAAACCATTGGCCATCCCAACCATTGGCAATCCCAAGTCATTGGCCATCCCAGCTATTAACAATCCCAAGCCATTGGCCATCCCAACCATTAACAATCCCAAGCCACTGGCCATCCTAACCATTAACAATCCCAAGCCACTGGCCATCTCAACCATTAACAATCCCAAACCATTGGCCATCCCAACCATTGGCAATCCCAAGTCATTGGCCATCCCAGCTATTAACAATCCCAAGCCATTGGCCATCCCAACCATTAACAATCCAAGCCATTGGCCATCCCAACCATTGGCAATCCAACTCGTTGGCAATCTCAACCATTGGCAATTCCAACTGGACGTGTTCCATTGAGATGCTCCCAGCAGAGCTGGGATAGAGCTGAGCAGGAACCCCAGGCCACGGGGTTCCCTGCACTTGGGGCACTGTGTCCCAGCTCCCCACTCGGCTGTGCAGGTGTTGTTCACATGGATGTGCTTTATGTTGAATTTTCCAAACTTGGGTTACACTGGGCTGAGGCTCCCACTGCCCTGCTACGTTTCTATTAGCCAAACTATTCAACCAGCAGAATTGTTTGCAGAAGCAAAGCACTTTTGTCCTTGAATCTTGGAGCTTCTGGCTTCCACGTGCTCTCGGTCGGACAGCAATCGTGCTAAATCCCAATTAATCATTAAGGAGATATTTGAGGTTTAGCAGCTGTGTTATAAGATACAGTTTTTACTGGTTTTGACCTCAGTTAAATATGTTTTTAATAGTGGACGGTATTTAATTAAACATAAAATAACAGAGGCTTATTAAATCTAGGGAGACCTTCCCTAGCAATGGATATTGAATGTTAAGTAAATACCAGTTGGTCATTAGGAGCGCATTCAGTGTGGTTTCACAGCTATGTAATAGGTGGGTATCTTCTTACACATTTACCCAGTCCCGATGAATGCGCTCTTAATAATCGATTGCCATTCATTTAATACATAATAACTGTCCTCTTAGAGCTGAATTGGGTCCTTGTCGGAGAAAATGGGTCCTCTGGTGCTCGCTGGTTTGCTGAGCAGATTTTGTTTTGTTTTCCGTTGATGGCTCCTTCAGATTAGCTTTCTCTGGGGCTGCTGGGTGGGATGGAGCAGTGTGCGTCACGTTGTGTTCATTGCCCCCAGCCCTGCAGTGGCAAAGGAGAGGTGCTGGTGGTGGGTGGGAGCTGCCCTGAGGTCCTCGCATGGTGTGGGATGGCACCGTGAGTCACAGCGTCCTTGGAGACATTTTGATCTTTCTCTTGGGCTTAAGTCCATTAGGCAGAGCTGCAGGGAAGCGAGTGAAGCGCTGCCGTGGGGCAGTGCTTTCTTGTACCAGAGGACGTAACCTGCAGAACTTGCTGCTGCACAGTATCTTCAAAGTTGATCCATCAGCTGGTGTTGGAGAGGGATGAGAGTCGTTGGTGGCTGATATGATCAGAAGGGATCACTTAAAGCACAGTGCATGTTTCCAGGGTATGCTCATGCTCATGTACCATGCTCAGCAGCCCAGCAGCTGACCCCATTTCCCAAATTGGGTTCCTCCTCTGTTTCTCTCTGCTCCACGAATTCGGGTTTTGCTCCCATTCTGAGTGCAGTACAGCCCATATTGGTGCACTCGCTCAGTACCTACAAACTCACAAAGCATGAGGGCTGTTGGGGGTGAGGGCTTCAAGAGCACTCGAGGTGCTTCACAGCAGCCATTCCGCAGCAACACCCAGGACTCTGGGTGCAGGAGCCTCTTGTTCTATGCTGAGGTTACGATGTACTTTCTAAACATCACTGTACTTGCTGTGGTGATGGACCACTGTGTTGCAGAAGCTGTTTTGGGTGGAAAATAGTGACAAGAGCTTTTGTTCTGGGGATGGCACCCAGCCCTGAGACACACATTGCTCAGTTAGGGCTCTCCCCCCAGCCAGGGCTGCACATGTGAGGCACCCAGTGCAGAGGTGGTGGATGCACAGTGCTGCCCCTCGTCGTGGGGACTGGGGAGCACTGGGGCACTGGGGGGATTTGGCTGCAAAGAAGCAGCTGGTGAGAAGCTGGAGCACAGAGCATGTCTTTTCTGGGGCTCTGTGGGCAGTCCCATTAGCTTTCTTACAGTAGCACTGCCTTATAATTTCTCAGCGCTGTTGCATTTCGTAGGCCATCACTTTTAATTTCTGCCCTTCTTAACCTGCACAGCAGTACTGACTCAGTGCTGAACAATGCGTTGGACAGGCAAGCAGAGCCGTGATTCATGCTGCTGCTGGAGGGATGAGCCTTCTCCTGTGCGTGCTTATTAATTTCTCCCGGTGCGTGAGTCAGCCCCCCCAGGCAGGGAGGCAGCCCCAGGGCTTGGGAGCAAGGAGCTGGGAGTGCGGGCGGCTCCGGGGCCAAGAGAAGCTCCACGATGGATTTCTCCCACCTGCCCTTCTCCCGCAGAAGGTGCTGGGAGAGCAGCTGCTGGGTGCCCTCGGTGTGGGCGTCCCATGCAGACCTCGGGAGGGTGCAGGACTGGGAGCTGCACGGCACTGCTGCCTGCCCAGTCCAAAGGTCCTCCCCAGCGCCCTGCTGCCCTCTGGGTCTCTGTATCCGCCGTTTCTCACTCCTTGGCTCTGTTTGTTGGGAGCATTCACCTTTTTGCACAACAGGGACTTCACGTCTCACTGTGTGTGTATCAATTGGAGAAAACCTTTGGCAATGCCGCTTCCCACAGACCCAGCCCCACACCACCGCTGTCCCCTCCCTGCCGACCCCAGGGCCGTGCTGGCCGAGGGCAGCTCCCAGCACGTCTCCCAGCACATCTCCCAGCACATCTCCCAGCACATCATCTCCCAGCACGCTGCCTGTGCCCCGCGCTGCAGCTCGGAGCTGTTTTGGAAAGGGCTGCGGCGCGGCATGATGTCAGCAGCACGGTAGTATCTCTGTCTCCAGCCTCGTTAGGCGCTTCCTGTGCTCTGGCTCTGGCTCTGGCGCGCCTGCCGTGTCTGTGCGCTTTCTTCTCTTCCACAACTCCCCAAGGATTTCAACTGTTGGTTTTTTTTTTTCCTTCCCTTTTATTTTTTCCCTTCCTGCATCCCTTACCCAGCAGCTTTTTCGTCTCTTCCCTGTTTCTCCTTTCCTGAGCTTCTCCTTACTCCCCCCTATTCCCCAGAGGCTGCCCGGTGCGTCCTCCCCATTGAAACACTCTCCTCCCAGCTGCCTTCTCTCCCCGCATCCCCACCAAAGCCTTCTCACTGCAGATGTGCGGCTATGCCACCCACCTCTGTGTCCCCATCCCCATCCCTTGCTCCTGTCCCTGTCCCCATCCCTGTCCCCGTGCCAGCCCTGGGCTCCCCATGCCCTGCAGCCACCACAGTAACCAGCACTGTGGCTTCCTGCCGGGGAGGAGCAGATGCAAGGCTGAATCACGGCTCTCCAGCGAGTGTTTACTGAGCATGAACAAAATATGATTTATTTCTTTAATTTCTTCCCTCGCAGCAGCCCAAATGCTGCCTGAATGCGGGTGGGCTTCCCCAGGGCCTGGGCACAAAGTGCTGTGCTTCCCCTGGAAGCTGCTCTGCTTCCAGAGCAGCTCTGTGCATCGTTCTTGGGGTGCTTTGGATGAGCACTTCTCACAGCCCCTCTAGGGCTGGGTACTGCTATGTCTGCAGGGATACTATGTGGTGCCATAGTGAGACACAGACTGCTGGTTTTCCATCCTTGGCCATGCTTGTGATTTGCCAGGTCATCTAATCCTTGGCACATTTGTTTTTTCTGTGCTATTGCCACAAATCCTGCCACAGTGCCCCATGGAAGCTGCTGTGCTGGAGCTCATAGGGATGGGGCTGTGTGGGGCTGGGATGGCTCACAGGGCTGGGCTCTGGGGTCCAAGCTTGCCTTCATCTTCATCCCAGCTTTGATAAATGCCCATCACATCTCTTTCTCCCAGTCAGGTCTTTGCCGTTACAATCCCACATGGAGACAGATGTGTGCTTTTCTCTTGAAGCAGCTCTGCCCATCGATGGCTTGGGGCTGAGGCTTGGGGACCCTGTGGGGACCCAGTGCCAGGGGGCTGGTGCTGCTGGTCAGGACTGGGGGCTGTGGAGCCAGCAAGGGAGGAGGTGAGTTCATGGGCTGCCATGGGATGGAGGGAAGAAAGTAGTGAATGGGCAGTTTGTTGTTTGTGGAGCATTGCTGCATCTTGGGATGGCAAGGCACAGGTCAGGCTCTGTGGAGTGCTGGCGTGGGATGCTCCTCCCAGGCAGATAAACCCACGTCTGAGTTGGGAGGGGACATTTCCATGGAAATTGCCTCCAGGTCTGTGATTGCCAGCTCACCTGGGGTGGTTGTGCTGCCCTGTAATCGTGGGGAGAGACCGTGAAATGGAGCCAGAACGGGTGGCAGCTGTGCAGCCAGGGAGGGGACAAGGAGGAGGAGGAGGAGAAAGAAGAAGCCGGAGCCCTTGTGAAGACCAGAGCATAGCAGAGATGGTGAGCAGCGCGCCTTGCAGAGCTGGGATACCCCGGGATATCATTTGGGAAAAGCCTAAAGTGAACCAAAGCATCTGGCTGCGGTGGAGGCCGGGAGGGTAAAATGCCTTGGCAAGGAACGAGATGAAAGGCTGGGCTGGAGCTGCTGCCAGGGGGTGTGTGGGCACTGGGTGCTGCCCTGCACTTGGAGGGGTCAGTGCCCCTTGTGGGACGTGGGATGGAGCGAGCTGCAGGACACAGTGAGCTGGGCTGGGGGCTGTGCTGCAGCCGGTGTCTCACCATACAGAGACGTGTGGGGTCCACTTAGGGGACACCCACGGGGTCCTGGTGGTTTGGCTCTGAGGCTTTGGGCACTCGCATCCCCATGGCCCTGAGGAGGTCCTGTAAGCTTGTTTGGCGATGCGCTGAGAGCGGTCTGCAGGCTGAGAGCTGCAGGAGCAGGGCTTGGGGAGGGTGGTGTGCTGCGGGGTGGTTTGCAGCTCTGCTCTGTGCCCTGTGGCATTGCACCTGGTGTTGTGGGGATGCTGGAGCTGTGGGCTTTGCAGGGCTGCACGTTTACCAACCAAGAGAAAGTACTGGGCTTTTGTAAGAGATCTTTGTAAGAGATCTGTGTTCTGTGCAAGGATTTACTGGACTGATATGTCACCAATCGCAGTGCTGAGCTGAGCTCTGTGTGCCGTACCTCCAGGGAGCTCAGAAGGGCCTCCAAGCACTGCCGGGTGTAGCTGGTGCATGCAGTGACGTTGGATGCAGAAGGGGTGGAAGGTGGATGCTCTGCAGACCACGCTCTTTCCTTGCCTGTGCTGACAGCCGTAACGCCAATAAAACAAATGTTTGTTTTCTCATTTGTTTGATGCGCAGCAGTGGCAGCACGAGGAGCTCGCTCAGCCCCCACCTCAAACAGCCCTGCAGAGCATGACGCGAGCTCTAGCCACCAGTAAATGGCATTTGGGGAGGAAAAGGGATAAAGGAAAGGTTACTGTGTTGTTCTTCGTGATGGATGAATGAGCTGTCAGCTCTGTCCTGCAGTGATGGATCCCCGGGTATTCCTGGGACAGCAGGAAGGAATGCGTCTTGCAGGATTTCTTCGCTTGGAGCAACCATTTGGCTCTTGTGGGGCTGAGAAATTTAACTGAGTAACAAATTAATGGAGTTGTTAGTCACTGTCTGGCTTGAATGGAAACACTTAGCTGACACGGCCTGTCCATGCCTCCATCCCTGGGCTGGGGAGTCTCCCTGTGGGGGCTGTGTGCCACCCTGTGCTGCCTCTTGCCATGCACAGCTCTTGCAGGAGCACCCCATCGGGCAGACAGTGCTGGAGCAAAAAGCAGGATCCTGCTGTGGGCCGGTGGGAGGGTCTCGGTGCAGGATGTGGCTCATTGCAACCACACTGCACCTGCAGAAATACAGGAAAATGGGGTGTTTTGGCCCCCTGGGATGTAACACGGTGCGCGCAGGGGGCGAGGGGCAGAGCAGTGCAGAGCTGTCCATGCTCGCTGCGTCCCTGCAGCTCTGTGTGCCCCTCTGGCTGCGTCAGTGTCACTGAGGGCAGCCGGAGCCCCAGCCCCCCAGAACAGCAGCTCCAGAGCTCTGATCCCCACCATGCTGGTATGGGGCAACCCGAGTGGGACGGGCTGGGAGGCTGCACCCAGCCATGGTGAGATGGGAAACTCCCGACCCTGAGCCGCTTTCTTCCCAGCGCCGGCCAAGAAACGTGACGCTGAGCAAAGGGGAGAAAATAAAGGGAAAAACAAAACTCACGTTGGATTCAGAGATGGCCTTTTCACTGGCAGAACCGACACTGTCTGCGTGCAGAAATCTTAATTTCAGATCCGGTCTTTAAATGCAAATGTGGCTTTAAATAGCTGTTCCTGCGCACACGTTCTGGTGCCTTCTGCCACGGAGCTAATGGATTGTGCTCTCTGTCAGTACATTCTTGTCTCATTTTGTATCCCCATACATTAAATTGATAGTTTGGGGGATTACAGCTCGTTCCAAGATTGCATGGGTGGAGTCCCCTTTATATGGCCATGCTGGTATGTAGTGAATTTGAATTGGCACAGCAGAAAACTCGAAAATTTGGAACAGATAACTGTCTCCTATCTTTATATGGGAACACCAGAGTTCTTAGCTTTATTCTGGGGTTCCTGCCATTCCAAATATAATTTATTCTTTTATATAACTGTTTTCATATGATACACTCTTCAGAGTGGATAATGATTTGGGGAGGAATATAATCTTTTTTTTTTTTTCCTTTCCCCTCCAAGGCTGTCTTCCCAATTAATGAGATTGAGAACACATTCCAAAAAGCTTTTTCCCCCTCTGGGCTTTTTAAAATGCTTTCAAATTATTCTGCAGTGTGTCTCGCGCTTCCTTGATGGAGTTTGGTGCCTCAGCACTTAGTGGTGGTCAGGCAGTGCAGTGTGAAGCTGTACGTGGGGCAGCAGCAGCGTGGCACAGGGAGGCCCGTGGGGAACTGTGCGTCCTTTTCTGCAGGGCTGCCGGGGGAGGGATGGTGCTGGAGAAGTGTGTGACACCTGGGGGGATTTCCCACGGACATACAAGCTCACACACAGCAATGATGGTTTGGGACAGCCTTCTCCATGCTGTACAACCTCAGCTTGACACATAGGAGGTCTCACAGCTCAGAGCAGAGAGGCAGATCTCCTTCCTTGCCCTGCTGGCCGTGCTGCTTTGCTGCACCCAGGATCCATTGACTTTAGGGCTCTGAGGGCACAGTGCTGGCTCATACCCAGCTGCCACCCCCAGTCCCTTGCAGCAGGGCTCCGCTCCACCCTTACATCCCCCAGCATGGTTTGCCATGACCCAGGTGCCGTCGTGTCCCAGCAGCTGCAGCCAGCAGAGGGAAGCAGCAGGGAGGAGCTGCCATGGGTCTTGTGTGCCAGGCTGAGCACCAGGGGCTGGGCAGCTGCCCCCCATCCCCAGTGGGGCAGAGAGGAAGATGGGCTCCACTGGCACCTGCACGCTGGGCTCCCTGGTGCATGCGGTGCTGTGTGAGGCTGCAGAGCACAACCCCAGCTCTGCCATCACCTTGGCCCAAGCGCTTGGGTGCCACGCTGGGTACGGGTTTGGGGGGTGGGCTTCGATCAGCATTAGCCCACCGCTTTGTTTTGCGGAGTGTTCTTCCAGCATGGAAAAAAATAACCTCCCTCGGTTTTTGTCTCTCCTTTTGTTTGTGTGGGCATTGGTTATTCTGGGAGCGCTGAGCCAGATTTTATTGGGATGACTGAGAAAGCTGCCACCTGCGAGCAGCTGCTCGTCTTTGGGCATCGTTTTGGTGTCGTTTCTGAACAATTGCATGAGGCTTCTTCAGCCCTTGCTCATAATGTAGTTCTCCCAGGGACACTGCCCAGAAAAAAAGATGAGCTCAGATCATGCTTGGCAACATTTCAGGGAGTAAAAAGTGCAGCAGGATTGATGCGTGTTGGTGGGAATAAATGGATCATGCAGAACTGCCTCGGCCCCTCCGTGCTGCCTGGTTCCCAGCCCCGTGGCTGTTATTTCCCAGTGAGGCTCAACTTCAGAGCTCAGCATTGTGCTTTACAATGGTCTCATGTCTGATGCTTGCATAAGCCCTGTCATTGAGCACCTCTTTCCCTCTTGGTGTTTCTGGTGACACTGCACTTTCAGGCAGGCTCTGAGCATCACGTGGAGCACTGTTCTTCTCACAGCAATGGCAGCAGCACTGGCCCAACTCTGTGATGCTGGTGTAGGGAAAGGAAGAGGGTCCTGGTGGTAATGGCTTTGTCCCTGCTTGGGGCAGCATTTTCTTAGTCACATTGGCCAGCAGTCCAAAAATGGGGGAAATCCTTCACTCAGAGGGCGGTGAGGTGCTGGCACTGCTACTCAGAGGTGTAGGTGCCCAACCTTGGAGGTGCCCATGGCTACAGATGGGCCTTGGGCAGCCTGAGCTGGGGGGCACAGTCCACGGCAAGGCTGGGGCTGGGGGCTGGGAGGGCCCTTCTGACCCAATCATGCTGGGATTCAGCCCTTCCATCTCAGCCAGGCAGCATCCTCACTCCCAGCCACCACCTCCATTGGGATGTGCCACGTGCAGGGGCTGCTCCTGCCCCACCAGCGCTCTGGGCTCTGTCCAAGAGCTGTTCACCTCCATCTCTGGAGAGGAACGGCAGAGCTAGGCGCAAGCCTCACTCAAGGCTTTGTTTTAAAAATACATGCCGATAAAAATGACTCTCTCCATTATTTCATTAAGGGATTTCAAACGTGCTTCCTAAGCCCTGAGTCATCAATGAAATGAGCAAGTGGCAGCAGCGCGGCGGCCCTGTGGAACGTGACTCACGCTGCGGTGTGGGGTTTGCACTGAGCACAGGGATGCTCGCACCTCCCCCCCACCACCAGGCTCTTCCTATGGCATCAGCAGAGCCCTCTGGGGCTCTGGGTTTGTTTTGCCTGTGGATCTGCAGCTCTCAGAGCCCCCCCCCCCCCCCACTTGGCATGTGGCTCTCCTGGCAGCCAGCAGATCCGCATCTAGATGTGTGTGAGACGGCCGATGTTCAATGTTGTGTTGTGTAACTGCAGAGATAAAAACTTCCATAGGCTGTACCAATGCAGGAGAGATTGATTTTTCCACCCAGAATGCAGAGGAGTGTGCCAGGCCATCTTCTGCTCTGCTTTGGGAACTCTCTGTCTATCCCAGTCCCCTGGCACAGGTGGGGGAAGTGGGGCTCATCCCAGCTCCCTGCATGCCAGCAGCTCTGCCCAGCTCTGCGTGGCCGATCTGGTTGGTGTCCTCACAGCTCCCAGAAATGCTGATCCTCTCCCCTCTCTGGAGATGGCTTCAGCTCTGCTGAGTGCCAGCACGTTTCTCTGAAGATGCAGGCTTTGTGTTCCCTTCCTGCTTCATCCCACTCTGCTTCATTATGGCGATCCATCCATTCAGTGTTGCTTCCATCAGCCACTTGTCCACAATTCCCCACCTGTCACCATCAGCTGAGGTCACCCTGCATTCTGCAGCGGGGCCAGGGCTGTTGGTGCAGAGGTACTGGTGCTATTGGTGCAATGGAACTAGGGCCATTGGTAAAATGGAGCTGGAGCTGGAGCTGTTAGTACAGCAGGATCAGAGCTGTTGGAGCAGGGGGACTGGGGTTGTCACTGCCCTGGGTGACGCTGCTCCTCACCAAAGGGCTTCCAATTACATCCCACATGGATGGGATGCCAAGAGCACATCCTCACCCCTGTGCATGCTGAGGAGAAAGAAATGAAATGTGGGGGGAGTTTTGGCTGTGTGCTGTGCACAGACCTTGTCTACAGACCCTGTCTCTTCTGGGAAGTGGGCAGGGAGGGCTGTGTGGGGGCTGTGGGGAGGCATGGGGCGGGTGGGGGTCAGCCAGTGGGGTGCAGGGCAGCCAGGAGCTGAGCCTCGGCTGCTGGCCCCGCTCCAGGCCTGACTCCTTGGACATGGTGCTGGAATTCTGCTGTCCCTCTTCACTGCTATTTTCTCTTAATAAGGCTCCAAATGAGATGTTTTGGCTAGCCATCATTACAGAGCTCCCTGCTTTCTTGTTTTGTTTTTCCTCTCTCCAAAGCTAGTGCCTCGTTGTTCTATTCCAGCTATCTAATACCCCCTGAGTTTTCCATGACTCTTAAAAACCAGCTGCTCAACGTGCTTGCATTAACCCGTTCCTTGCCCTCTGGGGTTGCTGCTGCCAGCTGCGGGGCTCCTGGTACCAGCCGTGGGGCTCTCAGTGTCAGCTGTGGAGCACCCAGTGACAGCCATGGGGCCCTTAGTGTCACTTTTCAGGCTCTCAGTGCCAGCTGTGGGGCTCTTGGTGCCAGCTTTGCCTGTGCCAACTTTGTCCTGGGCCACCTCGAGCTCTGGGCTGCCTTGGGACAGCAGTAGCCATCCTGCAGAGCTCTGCTGGTGCCAGGCTCTGGCTGTGGGTGCGGATTCCTCATGCATCAGGTTGTGGTGCTGCCACCAGTTCTCCACGATCCTTGCTGCATAGCAGATGAAACTGAATTTTTCATGGCTTGGGAACTGCTTTGTAGCCATAGTTCAGGATCCAGCACCCTCGGGTTTAGGTGTCAAGTCTAAGGAAGTAATGACATACCCAGTGGGAGTGCTGTGTCCGATGTAGGGGTGCTGTTCCCGGGATGGGGACTTGCCTTTGCCACAGCATCGATGAGTTTGTGTGCTTTGAATGAATGGAGTGAGAATGAGACGTGTTGGTTGGGGATGGTCCAAGAATATTTTCCTGGGGAAGACCATGAGGCCGGTGCACACAGAGGCTGCAGAGGGGCCTCTGCTTGTGGGAGGCTGGAGGAAGGCTCGGTGAGGAGGAGCATGGCAACCTATAGAAGAGACATCATTGAAAGCCACCTCATCTTGGGGAGCTGCTTGGTGTGAGGTGCAGCTGTCGGCTGCAGCACAGCTCCCATCACGTTGCCCTGCGCTGTTCCTGCCCCGTTCGCATCCCCTCATCCCATCATGTGGGGCTCCACTGTTGCCCACCGAGCTCTGCCCAGGCCGGGGCTTGGCCACGTCCCAGTCTGTAGGACAGAGCGAGAGCGGTGCAGCCCCAGCTTCGCGCTGCCTGTGCCGTAGGTTTGGCTTCAGCCTCGGGGCCGGGGGCGGGTGGGTGCCTTCAGCCCCAGGGAAGTGTTCCGGAGCACGGCCGCTGCCCAGGGACACTGCGGGGCCGCTGCGCTGAGCGCCCGGAGCCTTCCTCGGGGCTGGGCAGGGAGCGCTCCCAGTCCCCATTAGCATTCGGCCCCGCTTCTGCTTCGGCGCTCGCCTTCGCGATTGCCTGGCAACCACGGAGCAAAACTACAACAGCTGCCGGGCCCGGCGTGCCTCCTTCCAGCCGACAAACGGCCGTGGTGACGGGGACGGGGAGAGGACGGTGGCACGACCACCCGGTGCCGCTGCCCGGGACCCCGCGCTGGTGGGCTGCGAGGGCTGGGCCGTCCCTGGGAGCAGGAGCGGGAGGAGGTGCGGTGGCTGTGCTGCCGCCTCGGCTTGGTGGGTCTGTTTGTCTGTCTGTCTGTCTGTCTGTCCGTCCGAACACCTATCTGTCTGCCTGCCCATCCATCAATCCATCCGTCTGTCTGTCTGTCTCACCGTGAGCGTCACGCTGCACCCAGTGCATCCCTCTGTCGGTGGGGGACTTCCTGTGCCCACCCCATCCCCTCATCCCTCAGGGCTGGGATGGCGCTGGGCTTCCAGCAGCACGTGCTGGTGGCAGTAGTGCCATTTGTGAAGGCGCGGGTGTGTGGTAACACATGAATGTCAGGCTGTCCTCACTTTGCACGTTGGTGGGGTTTTTCTGGACAGGAGAATTTCATGAACCTGTCCCCATGCCTGTGGGTCTCTCCGCTGACCTCACATCCTGTCCTGCTTCCAGCCTGCCCTGATTCGTGGTGCCACACTGCTGCACGCAGTGGCAGATGTGGATGTGCTAGACTCAGAGCCAGTGCATCCTCATGCTGCTGCTGCCATGACTCTTCCTCAGCACAGCCCTGGTGACTGCAGGCTGTGCCTGCAGTGTTTTTAGGGGATGGAGGTTCTGAGCTGGCAGCCCTGAGTGCCCCCAGCCTGCCCAGCATATACATAGCCCAGGCACAGCTCTTCCTGCTCACACAGCTTTATCAATGGCGTTGCTCGACCATGGGTTAAAGGGACATAACTGTTTTGTCTTCTGTCTTGCAGAGCCTGGGGTCAGCAGACAAGAAGGACTTCTACCAGTCCAAGTAAGTGCCAGTGGTGTTGGTGAGTAATTGCGTGGAAATGCCCGGTTTGTCCGTATCGCCAGGCAGCTCCGACTTGCTAAGATTAGACATCTCGGTGTACAGGAATAGCTGCAGCAATTACATGAGCAGGGATGAGAGTGAAGGGCTGTCAGTCACCTTGACTTCGGGGCATATGCAGATTGTTAAATCAGATCAGGAGGAGCTGAGAGCATGGGGCCGGAGCTGGGACCCCATGGGGCTGTGCAGTGGGGCTGGGAGTGACCTGTCCATTCCTCTGCTCTGCGTGTGCACAGCACACAGCCTTTGCTGCACCCTGCATTCCCGCAGCCTTACTGCAGCACGGCACCCTCCAGGCATGCAGGTGGTCTCTTTGCTGGAGGGATGCCTGGCAGCATGATGAGCTGCATGGGGGCAAACTCTATTAAAACCAATGGTGAGAGCTTCAGTGCTGGCCCTGAGCACGGAGCAGCTGTGCGTTGTGCTGCTGAGCGTGTTTGCTGGTAGGACCCTGCACTGCTCCTGTGCCGTTTGGGAGAAGCGGAACATCCTTCTGTTGTCATCTGTTTTGTACTGGGAAAAAGATGCCGTTGGTGTTTTTGAAATTGTGGAATAGTGCTCTGCCATGCAGGGCTGTCACTGGGAGGGGTTTTTTGGAAGGTGCAGAAGGGATTGGGTTGAGAACATCTTTTGTCCTCCATAATTTGGTGTATTTCTTTCCTTGATGCTTTCCAATGCGTTCCTGCAGTGCTGCTCCCAGCAGTGCTGAGCCCACAGGGAGCACAAGGCATCATCCTTTGCTTCCTGGTCCCATTTATGCTTAACGTCACAGAGGCACCCCTGGGTGCCCGGGATGGCAGAGCATTCTCAAACCCTTACAGAGCTGCTAGGATGTGGAGTGCCAGCACTGGTGCACATGTCTGGGGGTATTTATGGGCTCCTTTCTCCTTATGCCACCGGAGGCTTTTGACACCCCAGCATGAGTCTCATGGGTTCCACCTGAAAGGTCTGATTCAGAGCTGCTCTGTCCACTCACCTGAAGGCAGCAGGGCTGGCTACCAGCTTTCCAATACCTCTGGCAGCAAGAGCCTGCTGAAAACCCAGCCAGAGCCATTTCCTAGGCTGCTGGATCCCACCGAGCCTTCTGGGAGACCACAGGGGCCTCCTGGGGGGTCATTGTGGATGCAACAACAAAATCAACACACATTTGGCTAAGGATTTTAGAGATGTGTTTATGACCTCTGCTGACCACGGTCTGAGATTTCCATGCTGCTCACTGCAGTGCTGCTGTGTGCTTTGACCACCATGCTCAACAGAGCCCAAAGCAGCTCTGGTGTCCAGGGATTGCTGAGGGTGGTGATGGCCATTCCAGCTCCTGGCCCACATCAGGAGCTTCTTTTGTGTCCAGGAGGCAGCATTCCCTGTTCTGCATTATGTGCAGGAATGCTGTTTGGATTGGGAAGGCTTAACCTTAAATAATTACATCACTTGAGAACTGATGGAGGAAGATAACACCTGGGAGAGAGCAGCACATAGACAGCTGCCAGAGCTGACATTCCCAAGGGAGGAGCTGTGGCCATGAGCCCAGCACTGAGCCAGCACCTGCACGAGTTTTACCACCTGTGTTGGCTGTGCCAGCCTCACGCTGGGAGCAGCACTGACACCTTCATGCTGCTCTTCCCAACGAGCTGTCAAGACGTACAGGACACATCCTGAGCAAATCCCATCTGATCCTGTCTGGGGAGCAGCTCCCAGCCGCTCTGCCCTCAGCTCCAAAGCCTGGTGCCACCGCATCCCTTGGCACAGGGAGCTGCCGAGCAGGCTGTGGTGTTGGGTGTGTGCTGGGACATCCAGAGCCCCTTCCGTGTTTCTGGTGGGGGCCCCTTGTGCGTGTGGTGGAGCAGAGCGTGGGGCCGTGGCAGCAGAACGCTCAGCGTGCAGAGCACTGCGGGTCAGTGGGGCCGGGGAAGGCTGCTGCTTCCTGGAGGCGTTTGCTCTTCGGTGTCAGGTGTGAACTGGTTCCTTTGAACCAAGAGAGAAATGTTGGTTGTAATCACGATCATAAAGCCCCATGCGAGCGCAGACCGAAATACCTGGATTTAATTAAAGCGCTGCTGATTTGCTGCAGGAGCTGCTTGCGCTCGCTGCCCTCCTCTGCTGAGAGCAATGCTCAGCTGTCAGGAGCCGCTGCGCTGGGAGCAGCTCGTGTTTGCAGGCGCTTGAGGTGTCGGCACTGACACTGCCCTCCTCCCTGCGTGCAGACGTGGCCGTGCTCAGCCTCTGTGCCCCTGGAGATCCTGCAGCCCTCCTGCGGGCACTCCTCGGGGCTCTGTCCCCGTTCCACGTTCAAGGCTGCCGCCCACCTTCCGTGTGAAACCTCAGAGGTGTAAACACACCACCAACCTCTGAAACCTCCTTATGTAACTGCAGCATCTCGTGTTTGTTTTGTCTTGCAGTATTCATTAAGCCAAGAGTGTCTGTGGCTGATTTGTTATCACCCTGCTCTTAAGGTGGATGTCTTACGCTGAGACCTCTCTGTGCCAGCACAGGGATGAAAGTGAATGTTTCATCGCTGAGTCATCCCCTCCTAACTCCTTGGCATCTTTAAGGATCTAGAAACCCGTATTTACACCTTGAAAGCATTAAAAGCCATCACAATAATCTAGATGTGTTCCAAAGCAGGGTGTTCATTTCGCTGCCTCCTTAACTCAGGCACTATCATTACAACAGTAATAGCAGTGTACCTGTGTGCTGGGTTTGACTTCTTTGCAGTGCCCGAGAGCCAGAGAGCCGCTCAGCTGGGATGCTGCAAGGAGCAGCCGTGCTGCCAAGTGCCAGGCAGTGAGAGGAGGAAGCCCAGGGGAAGGGAGGGGTGAGGGATGGTGCCGATGCTGCAAGAGGGTAGGGGAGGCAATGCCCAGCCCATCTGTGAAGCACGAGGTTCCCAGCACTGCAAGAAATTGCCCCAGACGGTCTTTACTGAGCTGGAGGATGCGTTGCCCAGCCTTAGCAAGGGCTCTGAAGGCCTGGGTGGCAGCTGAGAGGCAGAAGAGCCCTAACTCTGGCTTTAGAGTGAGGGAGTTAGCTCCTCCACATGCAGTGTAAGAAAGCAAAGAAGATTCCATTGCTGGGCAGGGTATTGTAGCGGCAGTGCCGCTGAGCCACTGGGACTTTCAAAATGTATTTTCCCTGTGGGTTTGGACAGTGGATACAGAGCCTATGTTATGGGCAGGTGGAGAGCTTTGAGCCTCTCCAAGTGCTGGGAAAGGAAGGGAATCCTTCCAACGTGCTTCTGAGACATGTTGTGGTTCAACAAATGTCACTCTGGGGATGGAGAGCAGAGCAAGACTGGAGCTGATGGAAGAGGAAGGCTAGCAGGGGTGGGTGTGAATGGCAGGAGATAGGGATTGCCTTGGATGTCTGCAGAGAGCAAAGATGGTACTGCAGGGGACAGGATGGGACACAGCCTGGAGCTGTGGGGTGGGAGGGCCGTGGCAGGGTCCAGGGGCAGAGGCCCCTTCTCTCACTGTGCCTGGGTGGCACCAGCATCAGTGGTACCCGGCCTGGGACCAGGGATGAGGACCCGCTCCCAAATGTCCCAGCCCAGGGGACAAGGAGCTGCTCAGCTCCAGCCCACAGGACAGGAGGAGCAGTGCTCCACGCCGGCTCAGTGCTGCTGCCAGCTCTGGCAGAACAAAGTTTGGGGTTTAGTTATTTCTGTACAGCTTTCAATGTGTTAAGCTAGCTTTCGATGCAGGCTCTCGCTGTGCCTGTTGTCATAGAAACTTGAAGGGCTTTTTTCTCCTATCCCCCCAGCCCCTTTCTTTAAACCAAAGCCATTTTTTTTTTCCCTTCATAATTTCACTTCCAATGCAATTAAACCTGCTCGGCCCCTGCCACACCAGGAGTTGGTGTCTTTGCACTGTGTCTCCTTTTATCCTCACCTAGGGATGGCACACCTTGGCAGCCCTGGGTCCCGACCCATGGGGATTCCAGTGTGTTGGGGGTCCCACGCTGTGCCCGAGGCCGCACATGGGGACCCATGCCCTGAGGGCAGCAGCAGGGCTCACTGGGCCACGCTGGGACCAGCTGGGAGCCCGCTGCACCCACTGCAGCCCTCCCACATCCACCATGCCTGCCATTAATCACGGCTGAGGAAGCAGGCGCAGGGGGGGGTTGGGTTTGTGGGTTTGGTGGAATGGGGCTGTCACATTGCACTGTGCAGGCTGTGGATGCTCTCTGAGCAGCATCCCTTCCTCCCAGCTGCTCCAAGGGACCTAGTGAGGACCCGTCCCTGTGCCGGCCTGCTGGCTCTGCCCCTCTCCATGGAGTGGGGCATGTGCTGCTTTCTCCTTGACCCATGCTCTGGTCTGGGGAAACAGGAGCAGGATTTCTGTCAATAAACTGAATGCAGCTCAAGCTTTTAGAAGCAGGACATTTTCCCAGCCCTTGGATCCATTTTGTGGCCCGTCCCCCTGCAGCCCCTCTGGTTTCAGTGTCCCACTTTAAGCACAGCATCTTGATGGCAGGAGTGCTCCCCTGCGTACAAAGGTACCTCCCCTCTCCCACAAGAACCACATCAGCCCTTTTTGCCACAGCACCACATTAGGGCCTTGTACCGGGCTGTTCACCCGTGGTGACCCCCAGAGTCCCTCCCTCACTGGGACAAGTCTCTGCCCCTGAACATGGCAGGGATCCATTCCACAGTGCTGGGCGGCCTCAGCATGCACAGCTCAGCACTGCTAGGCAGCCCACATTTCTCTCTTTGCCCCTCAGTATTTACTGTTGCATCCATCTTTCTGTCATCCACTCATTTTCTGAGTGAGGATTCTGTTTTCTCCCCAATCACTGATGGAACCAGCACCAAGCACGCTCCCCCGGATCTCGCTGAGAACACACCTCTGCACTTCCCTGCTCTGTTTGGGATCTGCCAGCCAGCTCCCAGCCTGTTCAGTGTGCTTTATTGGCTCCGTCTAGTAGTAGCTTTTAAAATCAGAGTGCCATGAAGCACTGAGCGCTCCGACTGCACGGGCTGCGTGTGTGCGCAGTGCTTTTACAACTTAGCCTGCGTTCACTAAAGAGCAAAATCAGGTTCATTTGACAAGATCTCTTTCCCATGAAGACCTGCTGGCGGGTTTTAATTACAGCCTGCAACCTTTAATCATTTCTTAATTTCGCTCCAGATGAGCCCAGGCTCTGGGTCTCAGCCCTGGCCGCTCCGCAGCCAACTGGGTCCCCCTCCCCCAGGCTCTGCACAGCACGGTGGGGCTGTCTGCCCCCCGGCCCCACAGCCTGAGCCCTGCCCTAGGCACGGTGGGACCCAGTGATAGCTGTGCTGTTCTGCCTGTCCCAGCTGTGCATTTTCCTAATCAAGTTTCTACACATTTTAACTCTTCATTTCGATTGGCCTCTCTTTGTTGCGTATTCCATTTCCACACTGAGCCTCACTTGGCAAACAGGGCTTTAAGCCAGTGGCTCATTTTCCTACCTATGAAACTGGACTTTGCAGACATCCAACAAACTCCTCATAAGAAACTCTGTATTTTTCCCCTGACTTTTTCAAAGCCTTTCCTTGCAGTGGGTTTATCCCATCTCCCAGGCATAAGAACGGCCATTCTGCAGCCTGATGCATGCCTAGCTGGCTGCCACCATCCCTTGTTGGTCCGCAAGGATTGCAGGCAGCCTTGAGTGTGCCTGTCTCCAGCCTTGAATGATGAGGAGTTGGCCCCAGGAATGCTTGGAGATGCATATGCTGTGGTGCTGCTCACCCCTGCTGCGCAGAGGCTTCAATCTCCTGACCATGGGAATCATTGCAGCAGGTTTCAGTGATGCCAACTGCGTGAAATCTCAGCCCATGAGTGAAGATTTCCAGTGCTTCACACTCCTTACTCAGCCTCACCGCCTCACAGGCCATGTGCTGCAGCACAGCAGTTTGCTGCTGGAAAGGCAAAAGCTGGTGGAAATGACAGCATTGGCCTTGAAAGCAGTGAGCCTTCAGGTTTCTGTCCTTGTGCACCTCAGAGCGGTGCATCTGAGGAGACAAAAGGAGGAAAGCACACTGGTTTTGCAGCACCCTAACAGCAGCAAAGGGGAGATCTGACACTCAAGTTTTGGCCATCGGCAAAGGCAGAAGTCAGAGCAACACACTGACTGCCTGGGATGTGGGGCAGAGGGGAGGGCACAACTGCAGGACTGTCCCTGCAGGTTCAAGACACTGTGTAAGGCTGCAGCACTTCCAGCATTGCTGAGAGGCTCTTGGGGATATGGATCCCACCCCATGAGTGCTCCATCTCTGCCCAGGCTGCACATGGAGTCGGGCTGCTGGCCCAAGACATGTCTCTGCCACATCCAGAAAGGGCTCCTGGAGAGAGGGTGAGCCTTTAAGAATCACTGAAGGGTCACTGGGCAGTGATATTTTGACCCAACTGAAGAATTGATGGAGTCAAGCTGAGGCCACACTGGCAGATTGACTCTGAGGAGCTCCATGTGTGAGTGACAGGTGCATTGCTCACTAAAAAAGGGCCATTTCACTGTGGGTATGCAAGAGGTGTGCTGAGCCCCAGCACAATTCATCCCTCCCAAACTGAAGATGTTCCAGCCCAGGGCTGTCACACAGCAGAGGATCTGGGAAGGGGACACAGAACCCCCTGAAATCCCTCTGTATGGGCTGGGCACCACATTGTGCTCTGGTCTCACTGCCCTTGTCTCCACTTCTGGCCCCACACCAACGCACAGACCCATAGAGCACCTGTGGTGTGCTCAGGGGAGTGACATGGGTAGAGGGGCAAAGGAACCCGAGGGCCTCCCCCCCCCCACCAGGGTAGTGTACTGTTCCACATTTGAAAATAGGAAAGGCAAGCCTTCAAGAAGCTCAAATCCCTCAAAAGAACCACTGGACATGGCAGTGATCGAGCAGGTGCCGTCTGTAGGTTTTCCTTTGCAGTGGGAGATAGGGAAGATAAAGCACCCAGGGAGGGAAGGCTCAGCTGTGTTCATTCTTCCCTCGTGTCAGGGATGCTTTGTTTGCCAGAAGGGCAATTATTTGGGCTGCTGTCTCATTAGATGAGACACTCAGATGAAGTGCAGCTCAGGGCTTGCAGAGGCCCAGGCTTGGATGGGCTTTGCCCACAGCCAGGCTGCACCACCTGGCCGTGGTCCTGCTCTCACCTCCTGCTTGATTCCTCTCCTTGTGACAGCAGGTTCAGTGCAGGGGCTGAGGCCATCAGTGCGTGGGTTTGGCACTGCTTCTCCCGAGGCTCCCTGCTCCCTTAGCTGCCTTCTTGCAGGAAGTGCAGCTCGTGTGCTGCCATTCCAGATGTTTCACCCCCTTCCAGGCAGCCCCCTGCCCACCCCTGGCATCCCAACATCTGCAGATCGGACTCACCAGCCCAGCACTGGGAGAGCCCTGCCTATGAGGTTGTCCCCACTCCCTCACCTGTCCCCACTCAGTGCCACGAGTGCTGCTGTCACCACAAGGTACGGCTGTGTCCCTGTGCCTCACTGCATCCAACAAAACCTCTGCAGCAACCCACAGAGATCCCCAAAGGAACGTGGAGCCCTGAGTATGCAAAGGCTACACTGAAATTCGCACCCCAGACACTGAGGGTGTCAGCTAACACAGAGAGAGCCCTTTCAGGTTGGCCTGCTCAGACACTGCAGCTTTAATGCCCGGGCACCCAGCGTGTTTCCACTCCCCTCGCATGCATCAATCAGGTCTCGGTGAGGCTCTGAAAGAGCCAGTTTGTTAAACAAACACACTTAGTGTAAAAAGTTTATTCCAGTTAATTAGGACTTCATTGCAATGGAAACAAATTACCCAGCTGTCATCTGCCAAGCCAAACAGTGCCAGGGCAGAGGGGGTCCCGGCCAGGCGGGAGACAAACAGCCATCTCAGGCAACCTTATTTATGTCCTTTTTATACATTTTGGTATTTATTTGGACATTCCTGAGCAGGAGAGCTGGGTTGACGCCGAGCTGCACGTCCCGGCGTTGCACAGTGTCGGCTGTTACCGGCTGCAGGTTCTCGGCACAGCACGGTGCCCGTGGGCACATCCCGCACATCCCTGTGGCTCCGCAGCAGGCAGGGGGTGCTCAGCAGTGCCAGGTGCTGCTCCCAGCGCGCGGAAGCGACAGATAAACCCATCGGATTAGCAGCGGGTAACGTGTCGGGAGCCCGGCGTCCCCTTCCTGCAGCATTAGTCACCCGAGCCTGGCGCTGGGGCGGGGGGGTGAAAGTCATCGAATTACCTCCCCCAGCTCGGTGCCTCTCTCCCGTGGGATGTCCTTGCGCCGTCCCTCTGCTCACGGCTGCGGGCTGCGTGGCACGTAAAGGGTGTGTGGTGAGGGGTGTTGGGATCATTGGGCTGCGGGGTGGTGGGTTGAGGTGGCAGCATGGGGACATGCGAGGTGACAGTGGGATCCTGCCCCGGCACCAGGATGGGGGCCTGGATTCCTGTGTGCACCCAATGGGTGAGCCTGCGGAGGGACGTGGACAGGTTCGAGAAGTGGGCACGTGAGAACATAATGAGGTTCAGCAAGGACCAGAGCAGGGAGCTGTACTTGGGTTGGGGTAATCCCAGGTGTGTGTACAGACTGGGAGCGCAGCAGTGTGCGCTCGCAGCCCCAAAGGCCAACTGCATCCTGGGCTGCATCAGCAGAGGGGGGCAGCGGGCAGGGAGGGGATTGTCCCCCTCTGCTCTGCCCTCGGAGCCCCCAGCTGCAGTGCTGCGTCCAGGCCTGGGGCCCAGCACGGGAAGGGTGGGAGCTGTTGGAGCGGGGCTAGGGGAGGCAACGAAGATACTCCGAGGTTGGAGCACCTCTGCTATGGAGACAGGCTGAGGAGCCGGGGGTGCAGCACGGAGGGGAGAAGGCTGCGGGGAGACCTCACTGCGGCCTTCCAGTGCTTGAAGGGAGCTTATGAACTGGGAGGGGACCAAATTTTCTAATACCGTCTGATAGTGATAGAACAAGGAGGAATGGCTTCAAACTAAAAGAGGAGTTGGATGTTAGGGGAAAATTATTTACCCAGAGGCGGTGAAGTGCTGGCACTGCTGCCCAGAGCTGTGGGTGCCCCATCCCTGGAGGTGCCCATGGCCACGGATTGATCCTGGGCAGCTGAGCTGGGGGGCACAGCCCACGGTAGGTCAGGAGCTGGTGGCTTAGAAGGCTCTGGGATTCTGGGATCCAACTGTGATTCTGTGTGGGAAGGACAGTGTCCGGCACTGGACAGGTCAGGTTAAGTTTTGACTCTGGAGCTGGGAAGGGAGCCTAGGAGGAATCAGGGATTTTGGTATTTTGGTTCCAAGGAATCAGCTGGTCCATCTTGAGAGGCACCTGGAAACCACACGGATGAAAATACACAGAGACCTGTGCTCTTCACAGAAGTGTGCTGCTGGCCATTGCTGCCATGTGGGCAACGGGCTCTGCCTCTGCCACGTGTGTGTGCTCTGCTCGAGTCCTGCTGTCCCCTCTGGCACAGCCCTGATGCCCAGCAGCACCGGTGTGCAGGGTGCCACGTAGCCCCTCGAGGCACTGACTGGCAGTCCTCTATTCTTGGGGATCCTGGTTTGCTTTTCCTACATCGATTTGTTGTCAGTGCTTATTTTTAGCTCCTCCAGTGCCGTGTCCCTTGAGGGATTCTTCCTTTCCCTCTCCCTCCTCCAGGTTTCTGTACAGCATCGCTGTGTCAGTCCAAAGGGCGGGAGCACTGGGCACCACACCACCTTGCATGGCCCCACCAGGGCACTGTTCAGGGCCACCACAGCCACCCCACCCCACGCTGTGGGGACAGTGGCCGTGGACACAGCCTCAGCGCACTGGGTGGCCGCGGGCACCGTCCCACTCAGCGCTGCCCTCCCTGAGGTTTCTCTCTTTCCAGCTGCGTGGAAACAAAACCGAATGTGACCCACAGCTCAGGGTCCCCCCGCAGCTCCACAGCCGAGTCAGATGGAAATTTTTAAGCATTTAAAAGCTGCGCACAGAGTAATTCAAAACAAGCCTCGAGTGTGTTTTGGACTCCATCGAGCTGTCATCGTCGCCCGGCTTCGGCTGCTGTCTGTCCAGGACAAGGGCTCACTTTGAGCCTCCCCTTCTGCCGAAGGGGGAATGTTTTCATTCCTAATTTAGCGCATCCGTTCCGCTGGGGTCCGACCCGACTCCCGCGGAGCCGTGCAGCACTGGGAGCTCCCGCAGCGCCTTCCCTCTCACCGCTCACAAACCTGGCTGCCCTCACACTCAGCCTCCTTTCTCTGGTCCCAGGCTTGTGCTTGGCAGGGGATGTGTGAAGGCACAGTTTGTGCTCGGTTTTTTTCCAGAATTTTTTGTTGTTTTGCAGAGAAGGACGAGTTTGCTTATTTTTGAACACCTAAAATAAAGGTTGACGCGGTGTGGGCTCGCTGCTTGTCCAGGGGAGAGGCAGCACCAGGAGGTCCCACTCAGGTGTTGGCTCCCAGGCTGAGATGCACTTCATGAAGCATCGCTCTGCTCACCCTGGCAGATACCCACATGCTTTGGGTTTGGTCCCTCCAGCAGCTGATCCCAGCTGAGAGGCCCTCACGAGGCCATGGGAGCGTGGTCCCCACGGGACGCTGAGCACCTGGGATCCAGCACACCTTTCCTCTCCTCTCATCCAGTTTGCTGTAGGTCTGACTGCAGCAGTTCTAGGGTTGAAGTTGTCATTGAGGTCTTCTGATCTTTATGATGTTCATTAGCGCAGTTCTGATCAAAGAACAGCACGTTCCCTCCCTGTCCTCGTTTTCCCCTTGGTTAATAACCCATTGCTGCTTCGGCTCATTTTGAAAAAGAGACAGTAGCTTTGGGAACGGCTCTGGATATAATAGATGGACGTCAGCAATTCCAACCTGGTCTTTAAAGCGGCGTTAATTCAAAGAGAGGCACAGTTTAACAACTGTGTTTTAGACTGCAGAAGGCTCGTTCTGTGTCCGGGGAGCACTGAGGCAGTCTGCCTCAATCCCTGGCGGTGTGGGTTGCTCTGAGCTGGAGCATCCTATAGGGCTGTGCTGCGGTACCCTATAGGGCTTTATCAGTTGAAAACACCGGGCTGGGGCTTGGGGTGCCCAGTACTGGGGCTGTGGATCTTACACTGGGGCCAAGTCAGGGCCAAGTCACCTCAAAGCAGGACAGGAGGCTTTTGGTGCCCATGGGGTGCTTTTGGTAACACCCGGGGTTTGGCTCCAGGCGTGGTTGGGATGGCTGTGTGCCTTTGGCAGCCATGGGTAAGAAAGCACTGCATGCCTGCGAGATGCCCAAAATCTTGCTGACTGCATCCTATCCATTCCTTGCTCAATTCTCAGCACCTCCAAGTCACCTTTTCTACTGTCTGTGGAAACACAGCCAGCACGGACACACCTCAAGGTGCTGTTCCAGCATCCAAACCCAACGCTGCCAACATGGCCTTTTTGCAGACCCTCTGGCAGCTCACGGCTGCAGCATTGCATGGATCTGGGACCCCGGGGGCTGCATACAGCCCTGAGGAAGCTGCAGGGCAGTGTGAGGGTGCTGTGTGTGGTGGGGGGCTGCTTCCCATCATGTCCCACCAGTGTGTGTCATGTGCTGAGATGTGGTTTTGGCAGTGACCTGCACTGTGTTCTGTGCTGGAGGATGGAGCGTGGTGAAAAGCATTTGTGGTGCTATTGCCGGCGCAAATAATGCAGTTCTTCTTGATTCTTCAGGGCACCAGATTTTCTTCACGGCAGAACCCTCCTGTGGTTTATCTGTCATTGCTGGCTGTTTGCTTTCGGAGTGTCTGAAGCAACCTGCTCAGGCTCCCTGCAGCAGCCCTGCCAGCAGCACCACGTCACACATCGTGTGTCTGTGCTCTGCTGTGTGGGGTGGGCAGGTGCCGCCCCGTGTCCCCGTGGGTCCCCCCCACAGAGAGGTGTGGGGCCGGGCAGTGAGGGCATGCTGCATTCCGATTCTTCACCCCTTGGGATGTGACTGCCTTTCACAAAGAGGCTTCTGTGTCCGAATGAAGTGCCTTTCAGCAGCCCGTCTGGCATGACTGTTCTTCGTGGGGTCTGAAGAAATGGGCCTGATGGGGATTTAAGGATGGTGGGCACAGTGTGATGCACACAGCTGGTGGCCCACGAGCTCAGCTCCAATGGACATTGAGTTTGTGATGCCAGTCTGTGCAGCCCTGGGCAGTACAAGCTAATAGGGAAACTGAGGCACCAAGCTGTTGGCTCACAAGGGCCTGGCTTACGCAACCTGGACTGCACCCTTTGCTTCTGCAGGACCCGGGGAAAGCCACTGTGCCGTGTCCTCGGGGTCCCACAGCTCCCATGGCCCTGCAGTGCCCTCAGGAACCAGCTTTCGGCTCTCGTAGTGCTTGCCTGGAGCTGTGCTGTTGGTTCCTTTGGCCCTGGGTCCCTCCCCGCCGCCGCAGAGCTGCTCTGCTTGGCTGCAGAAATGCGCTCAGCATCCCAGAAATGCGGCTTTCATCCGGGAGCCAATAGTCACACAGCCTCCGTCCAGAAACTATCATTATCGGCCGCTTTCTTGTTCTTGGTTTCTTTGAACTACAGCTCCC
This sequence comes from Meleagris gallopavo, assembly GCF_905368555.1. NCBI lineage: Eukaryota > Metazoa > Chordata > Aves > Galliformes > Phasianidae > Meleagris > Meleagris gallopavo. The sequence goes on from NC_139419.1 coordinate 13,815,144, forward strand.
AGGATGCCTGAAGATATGCAGACATCCGAAGACAGTGGTTTCCCATAAACTTTTGGGGTTTCATGCTTTGTAGGCAGGAATGTTTTTATTGCATCGCAAAGCTCTTCAAGTCCCTCAAACCTCCGCGGCGGTTCCATGCTGTGGGGAGGAGCGGGGGCTGCCCGGGGCTTTTCTCCGGTGCCTTTTTCCTCTTGGTCCCTTCTCCAAGGGGAACCTTTGCACATCCCTGCGAGGAACGAGCTAGGCACAGTGCTGTGGGGGATGTACCAGCAGCAGGGAGCCTGGCAGGTTGCGTTTCCAATAGTGACACGCTCACGAGAGCTACTAAAAAACTGGAGAGGGAAATTTTCCTTTAGCTTGGAGATGCTGCAACTGTGACCGAGTGGGTCTGGTGCTTGCTGCATTCCGCCAGTGTCACTGTGGATCTGCCCATAGACCAGGCTGTGTGTGAGCCCCATGTAGGACCCCACGGCTCCGCAGCCTCCTGCTACCCAAGCTGGGGCTGGGCTCTGTGGTGCGGGGCTGGGCTGGCCTGAGTGACTCCTTAATTTCTGTGGCTGGGTAGGTGCTGAGGGGAGGGCACACCCCAGGCATGCTGTGCCTCTTGCCTTGCCCCACAGCACCCCACACCAACACGCCTGTGTGCACAGCGTTCCCACGTTGTATTGCACGTCTGTGTGCACCAGCATGCCCGCTTTCCCCGGTGTGCCACGTGCACCAACACGTCCACGTGCACGCATGGCTGCTGGCACCTGCCTGCCCTCTGGGAGCTGCCCGATGGCGTCAGCCGGTGTGGTCCTCTGCAGGTTGATGCCCGTCCAAAAAGGAAAACCATGGAGGCTCTGCGGCCGGCTCGTGTTAACCACATCACTCCTCTCCTGCACTTGGAAAACCCGGCCGGCCGGGCAGCCCAGAATAACAAGTCTTTCCATTCCTGCGCGCAGCGTTGGACGCGGGGCCATCGAAAACAAGGGTTGGCTCCGGTGCGAGTGCCGCCGTCAGACTAAACAACAGCAGGTCCATGGGCTGCCCGTGCCCCACAGCGGGCTGCTGGGCAGAGAGGGGCCATGCAGGGCTGGCAGCAGCGTGGGGCTGACACTGAGCACCAGCATCCCGCAGGGCTTCTCTGCTCCCCGGTGGGGGGGATGTGCAGGGGAGCCCCACACCCCCAGGTGCCTTTGACTGCTGCCACAGAGGTTCTGTGGGAGGGAATGCTGAGCCCTGGGGAATTCATCCTGGTTCTGAGCAGATTGATAGGAGGAAAGGGAGTTATCAGGGCTTGCTTTGCAATTCATTTTCCCAGGCTCTTGGTTAGTTATGTTAGTTATCCTGTTAGTTATGATAAAAGCTTGAATTGCTATAGGGAACATTCTGAAGGGCGAGTGCTGGAGCTGTGTGTGCCAGCCTCCTGTCCCCCAGCAGGAAGGGATCACGCACATGGCTCTGTGTGGCATGAGGACACTCGAGGCTCATGCCGCCACCGTGGGACAGCCCAGGTCCTATCCTGCTGCCCTGCACAGCCCAGCATTTCTTCTCATAGAGGGAGATGGCAGAATCCTTAAAAACAAGCCAAATGGCAAGGATCTGACCCAAGAAAGGCAGATTCTGCCTGTCTTATCTTCCCTGCAGTTGACTGGAGCTTTGTTTTGATGTGGCTGATTCTGAGGGTGAAGCACACTGATGCATGCCCATGAGATGGTGCTGCCAGTGGTCTGTTACATGGCAGGATCAGATCTCGGCTCCCATTTTCTTTTAGCTGCTTCACAGCGCAAAGAAGGGTCTCAGTGGGACTGGGAGGCCCCAGCCCGAGCCAACAGCGCTGCTTGGAGCTGCTCTTTTCAGGCCTGTAAGGAAGACCCAGGCGGTGCAAGGCCGGCTGAAGACAGCCCAACCTCACCAACAAGTCGGGCTTGGGGCTCTCTGTACTCAGCATCCCCAACGTGCCCATCTCTGCTGCTCTGTGGGCAGACAGCTGCTGCTCCGAGGGCAGAGCTGCTGTCGCCAGGGAATACAAATGAACAAAATCACTGCTTTGGCAAAGGATTTGTAGGGGAACGACATGCAAATTTACCTTCCATTCCGAGTATGGATGGGCATTAAAATACAGTGTTTGAAAGCCAAAACAAAGGAACATTTTAATTTAGGACTCATGAGGGCGGTCCCTTCTGCTTGGATTTGCATCAAATCCTTTGCAGCAAAAGCTGTAAGTTTAACGAAACTCAAAGAAAATGAGAAAAAGTTCTAAAAATGCCATCCAGTTCCAAGGATTGTCGCTTCTTTTGTGCAGCAACCAGCTTGGTACTGGATCCCATAGAGGCCAACAGGGATGGGTGTTGTGAAAGGCAAAGGATGGGCGTTGGGTTTCTTGGCTTTAACGTGGCTCCAGCACAGTCAGCCTGGGGGACACCTGGGTCAGGGGACCTCGGGGTGCACCCAAAGGACCATGCCACTGGGTGGGGAGTGAGCAGGCAATGGGGGGCTGCACTGTGGGATGTGTCAAGCCGCTTCCCAGCCTCTGCTATCAACACCTCACATCTCAAACCCGCGCTCGGAAACAGCTGCACTGCTCATCTGACCACACACAGAAGGTATCTCCGTCCTTCTCCCCACGCTTCCCTTCTCCTCTCAACCTTGGGGCCGCCCGCCCGCCTGGTGTGGTGGGTCAGAAATAGACAGCATCCCCCGACTCACTACTTGTCATCCGTCCCAATAATGCCAGCTATAATTAGCTGCAAGTATCAAAGCCGTGCTGCCGGAGGACCTTTTTGCAGCCCCATTATCATCCTTTAAACAGAGGATCTCACACGGGGCCTCATCCATCCGTGGTCCGGCTGCCCCTCCCCATGTGCCTGGGGGTGAGCTGCCCACAGGCGGCCCCGGGGCTGCAGTGCCATCAGGCCTCATACTAATCGCATTAATCACACTAATCATGTTAATCACGGCTGAATCAGCACCACCACGGGGGCAAGGAGGGACCAGGGGGCATGTGGGACTGGAAGGAGCCATGGAGCAGTGAGCATCTATCCCTGAGGCTCTGAGCATCCCACCCAGCTGCATGTGTGTGCAGCACTGGGGGCTCAGGAGGTCCGGTGGGCATTTGGCACCTGCGAGGCCACCACCCTTGGGGACTGCTGACCAAAGCCATTCCCTGAGCCACCCGAACAGCCCAGCAGTGTGAGGGGCTCTTGGGTCACCAGCCCCAAACTGCGTGTGGGGTTCGGTGAGAGCTGGGGCCGCTCTCAGTGCCGCTGCCTCTTCTGCTTCTGGTGGAAGAGGGTGGCAAAGCAGGGCATGCAGGGAACAGGGCCTCTGGGGGCACGAGCGGCTCAGGGCACGTCATGGCATTGGAGTGTGTGTGGTTAGCCCTGGGCCCCCTCCCCATGCCCAGTCCCCATGCCCAGCCGCGCAGGCTCCCTGTTATGTAAAGCACCGACAGGCGCGACCAGGAGATTCTTCAGTGTCGGAATCTGAGTCACATGGGGCTGTTTTATTTCCCCCTCTGCTAATCTCGTTTCTATAGAAACAAGATTGAGAGGAAAAAAAAAAAAAAAAGAAAGAAAGAAAGAAAGAAGGAAAAAAGAAAGAAAGAAAAAAAAAAAAAAAAGAAAGAAAGAAAGAAAGAAAGAAAAGAAAAGGAGAAAAAAAAAAAGAGCAGAGCGCAGAACCAGCAGGATCCTGAGGTGATGGGTGAGGGAGGCGGAGGTGGCAGCTGGGAGCGGGGCAGCGGGGCTGCGCTCCCGGCCGGGATGGGAGCGTGCGTGCGGCTGTGTGCGGAGAGGGGATGGGGATGGGGATGGGGATGGGGATGGGGATGGGGATGGGGATGGGGATGCTGCCGGGGAGCTGTGCGCGGGTGAGCGCTGCTGGCTGCTGGCAGAGCGCGAGGGGAAGGCGGAGGAGCGGTGCAGGTGAGTGCGCATCCCGCGGGCATCGCGTCCCTCCCGGCGCGGCACCGTGCGCGGCCCACCGCTCCGATCCGTGGCTGCTGCTTTGGGGACGCGCTCGGTCGTGCCCAGGGAGTCGTGCGGGGCTGAGGGCGGGATGGGGTCCGTCGGTTCTGTGCTCGTGTTTGACGCTCGCCGGGGGCTGCGTGCGTGCAGCCGTGGGTCCGTGCGTGCTGCCTCTCTGAAAACTTCTGCCTGCTCGGGAGGTGGTTCTTTTTCTCTTTTTTTATTCTGACTGCACCCGTGCAAATAGAGCGCTTCCAGGAGCCCAGCTGCTCTGCTGAGAGGGGTGCGGGAGCCGTGCCGGTTCCTGCCGTCTGTCCCTTCCCCAGCACGGGGGATGAGCCCAGCTCCGAAGCTGGTGTAGGGACCGTGCCGGGGGAGGCATAGCGAAAAGGGCTGCCTGTCGGGTGCTGCGGAGTGCCTACAGCCACCTCGTGCCCCACCCTGGTGCTTGGCTCGCCTGCTCCCGGGGATGCTGGCTGCCTTGCAGGAGCGGGGTCAGCTCGCCGCCCCGTCCAAGCACGTGCTGTGTCTCGGACCAGCGAGTGCAACAGGTGGGAGCTGCTCCTGCCGTGGCTAAGATGTCTCCCTCGCTGCTGCATGGCTGCCTCGAGCCCTCATGCAAGGTGCTGGTGAGGGGCTGGGCTGTGGGCAGGGGGTGCTGCTGGTGCCACCTGCATTGCCTGCTTCTAGTGGGTTCAGGTGCCCTGAGTGCCTTGTTGCCTTTCTGCAAAGGCCCTGCAGGCTGGGGACAGAGCAGGCACAGGAGATGCTGCCGAGAAGGGGCTGACCATGCATGGCCCTCACATGCACCACGCTGTGATTTCATGGGGAAGGGGGTAGCTGCATTTCCCTTCCCCCTCTCCTCCCCCCACATCCCATTGCCTTCACTGCCAGCCTGCTCCACTGCAATATTCTAAGGGAAGGGATGAGCCATGGCTCGGTTGTGCTGCTGCAGGAATCTCCAGGGCTGATAATTATTTCTGGGAAAAAGATGCTGTGTTCGGACTTAAACGCTGACATGGGACTCTGAACATGTGTAATCTGGCTGACAGATGGCAAGTCAGAGAGGTGTGATTTATGATACAGCACAGTAGCTGAACAACCTCCTCTGGTTGTCAGGAGACGGCTCTCCCCATCGCTGCGGTTGATGTTTCAATTGATGGCTCTCCCTGCACGTCCCTGGCTGGCGGCAGGTTTGACAGGAGCTGGGGCCAGGATGGTGGCAGTGCTGCTGGCAGGAGACACACACACCTTGCTGGCCTGTGCAGTCTGTAAGGGGATGGGGCTGACAGCCAATGGCGAGCTGACCTCACTGCATGGCCTCTGTGCCTCGGTTTCCCTGTCATTATCAAAATATGAATTAAGGGACAAGGGACAGCTGTTTTTGGAAAGCACCTGGGGAGTGGATGTGTGCGACAGCAGCATCCCTGCTGTGCCGGTGTCCTCCCAGAGCTGGGCACAGACCCAGCAGCGTCCCAGAACCAGAGCTCAGGAGGCTGAGGGTGCACCCAGCATGGAGCCTGGAGGCGAGGGGAGAGGGCATGGTGTGGTTTTGGGCATGGTGTGCGTGCAGCCGGGGCAGAGCAGGTATGATTCATTCTCTCTTCTGCAGCACCGTTTATGTAAAACAGTGCTGTATAAATAGCCAGATGATACTGTAATGTGCTCCTGGATTTCTAAACAGAAAAGGAAATGAAGTCTCTGCTGGAGCTGTTGGGTCTGGTGGCCTCAGCACGCGTGGTCATCCAGCTCCAGCATGGCCCCTCTCGCTCCCCATGGGCACCGTGCCCCCAGTGCCAGCAGCATCCCTGCACGCTCACATCTTGCTTCCTGCAGTGCCCCTGGTCTCCTGCTCCCAGGCTGCCCCATGCCTCTGCTCGGAGCCCTCTGGGCACCTCTCCCTGTTCTCCCTATGCCCACCCACACCCCTCGGCTGCACCGAGTCTGGGAGAGGATGCAGGCCGAAGTACCGACTGCGCGGGGCCAATGGGAGTGTATTCCAGGCAGGTCCCACGGCTCCCAGACCCCTCAAGAGCAGTGATGGGCACAGAGCATCGCTCCTCCCAGCTGTGACACGGCCCCAGAGAGGCTGCATCTGCAGCAGCTCTGCTCCCAGTGCTCCCATGGGCACTCCTCACCCCGTGCTTCCCTGCAGCGCTCCGAGGGGGAACGCTGGGGTTTGCATTTCTGCTTGGTTTCTTTAAAGGCAAACCTCATCCTTTACATCAAAGTAGTGTTTCTTCCCAAGAATGTGAGGAATGACCCTGGAAGGGCTGACCAGCTCTTTCCCGGCGGTGATGGCGGAGACGAGCGCCTGCTCCAGAAAGCTGTCTCCACCCCGTCCCAAGCAACAGCAATTCATAAGCTGAAAAATAAATCAATAACCAGAGTTAATGAATTGAAGATGTCTGTGTTTAAAATGTATCAGGAAAAAAACTGTTAGCTGCTCGTGGTTTATTTAATTATCGTAAGGAAAGAGCGAGAGCTCTTATTTCTGAGAAGTCCCTTCTCTTTATGTTATTGTGTTTTAAGAGGTATTTGGTCAGCGAGACAGCTCAGGACCCCAGAGAACAGCAGCATTGGCTCTGGCAGAGTGTGGCAGTGCCAGTGCCGGGCAGGGGCTCGGCTTTGTGCCACTGCTGCAGCCCTGTGGGGCTGACACTGGAGCCAGAGCACTGCTCAGCCTCTGCTGCTGTGCTGCGGTGCTGCTGTGCTGCCCGCTCTGGTGCCCCTTGGAGCCCTCTGCCCCTTGCAGCCCCCAGCACAGGTAGCTTCAGTGACATTAACTCCTTTCCTCTCCCCTTCCCCAGGTCGGAAAGCAGCCTCTCTAGGTTTGCCCACCGCTTGTCGGTGAAGCAGAAGCAGGAGAAGAGAAGGAAAGCTGAGTATGGCTCGGCCGAGCTGTCTGCCTTCCGGCCCAGGTCTCTGAGCATTGAATGGTAAGAGCTGCAGGAGGGGGCTGGGGGCAAGCAGCCTCCCAGCCCCCTCCTGCCCCCTGTCCCCACTCTGTCTGTGCGTTGCCCCATGGGATAACACCCTTCAAACCATCACCCCATTGCAGGAGTGACGGGCAGCCCCAGATGGGCTCCTGCTGTGTGGGGTGAAAGGAGAGCAGCAAGATGGGCATCCTTTGGGGCTGGGAAGCTGTGAGCCCGCTGTGTTGGGTCCCAGCCCCGGGGCTGTGGGGCTGCCCCTTCCCCACGCTCAGCCCAGCTTCACCCCAGCTTGCTGAGCTCTCATTCAGCAGCCTTGGAAGCAGATCACAGCCGGCCCTCCCTGTGCTGGAGGTGACCTGCTAAGGATATTTTAGAGAACTGGAAATTGCATTGCTCTCTGCTTCCTTAGATGGAGAAAGGAGGGTAAAGCTTAAAAAAAAAAAAAAAAAAGTGAAAAGAAGAAAGAGAAAAAGAAATGCTCAGAAATTTTAAGAATGTCAAGTTTGGTTTTCGCTTTCCCTGCTTTCTTTGGAGAACTGTCTGGCATTCGTTGTACGTTCTCACACTTCTGTGTGAGGCGGTGGGTCCTTCTCCAGGCTGCTCCGTCTGTGAGGTTGTTGGGCACCGAATCTGTGCAGGTACCAAGGAGGCCAGGCAAGGAATGTCAGCTCTGTGGGATCAGATCATTTTCCTCTCCGTTACACAACCTTCTTTTTTTGCTGAACCAATGTCATCAGAAAGCTGTACCTCAATTACTCTCAATCTTCCAAACACAAGAATTTGTAACATGGCAAACAGGAAAACAAGCAAAGTGCTCCTTAAAACCCATCAGCTTGTAGTTCTTCTCTTTCCTCATCATGCATACATGAGAGAAGTCAGCAGGTCTCTTCTCCCTCTAATGCCTCTGTCAGCCCCCTGGGCTACAAGATGGGAGCCCATCTCTCTGCAGCAGTTTGCACAGCACCTTGCACAGCTGTGGCACCACGGCAGCAGGAAATGGTGCTGCTTTGTGGGACTGTAGGGCAGCCTGCACACAGCTCCGGGGGAGGACAGGCTGGCTTTCAGCTCAGCTTGCTCTGTTGTGGTGCTGCACTGAGTGAGCAGGGTCTGATCCCGAGCTCAGCAGTGACCGAGCAGAGCCCTGTTAGTTCTGCTTATTACTGAGAGTGGAGGGAGAGGTGGCAGGGAAAAAGTGAAGTCTTGAGAAAACACTTCTTTCATTCATATGTTGTTTACCCAAATAAACACTTCATTATTAGGATTTTTTTTTTAGGGTATTTTTTTTAAAGGCAGCACCACAAAGTGCCCACTGTTGGGGCCCTGAAGCACACTGGGCAGTGCAGCACGAGCTGGGGGGGGCCTGGAGTGATCATGGCCACAGCCCTGGGGGGTTCTGCTGCTCCATGATGCCCATCTAACTCTGAACCCTCAACGAGGCGAAGGCTGGGAGACAAAAGCATTTGCAGCTCAACACCTTCTGCTGTCTGAGTTCCAAATCAGAACCCTGACGGCCCCTGTGGGGACATCCTGGTGTGTGCAGAGCCCCTCTGGGAAATGTGAGCATCCCTCTTTCCCCTTGGGGTGAGCTGAGGTGAGTGGGATCCTCCTCTCCCTGTGCGTCACCTCAGGAGTGATCCTCTCTCCCCTTACATGAGCCTGAAGCAGACAGGAGGGCTGCACCCCTCCTCTCCTCTTGGCTCTGTGCAAGGCCTGGGATGCTCTGTGCCCTGTGTTGCTGCTGTGCCCAGCAGCAGTGTGCGCTCCTGGCATCAGGTTGTGCTCTTCTGCCACTGATTTGTGCCCTCCTGGCATCAGGTTGTGCCCTCCTTTCCTTACCCACCTCTCATTCCACTTTTCCTTCTACTCGCCCTCTGCTCTCTGATTTTCCCCTGCTTTCCTCCTGTTTCAGGGTTAGGGCTAGGGGCTCGGGGCTGCTCAGCACTCCCTGGTTCCATGTGGGGCTTCTCACATTTTCAGCCCCTCTGTGTCTGTGGTCAGAGCAGTGCAATCCCATGACAGTTGAGGAACAGCACGGTGCATTTCTCCTGTCCCCATCCCCTATCCCCTCTCCTTGGCTGCCCACCACAAGCAGTGCTGGCAGGAGCCCTGCTGGCCAGGAGCACGGGGGCTGAACATTTCCTAATGCAGTAACATTCCCCCTTTAGGTTTAAGCAGGATGGAGACTCTCCCCATTCTGCTGCTGGTGTGGGGGCTCAGTGGCCATGCATGGGAGGTGCCTCACTTCCAACTCCCAGTGCAGAGCCCTGCAGGTGCTGAGCTGCTTTGGGGCTGGTGGACCATCTCTGTGGATGGTTTGGTGATTGTGTTTTTGCCGAGGGAGTTAGCAGTGACTTTTTGGGAGCCAGGGCGCAGCAGCACCATGGAGGGCTCCGTGCTCCGCTGGGCTGTGTGGCCATACCTGAGCAGTCCTACACCTTGCATTACATGCCCAATAGGAGATCCACTTCTCCCAGGTCCGGTGCCTCTTGGTCTGGTCAAGGAGCAACCAGAGGAAGAATCAGGCCCTGATGCACCAGTGAAAGCATTGCTGGGTTCTGTAGGGCCATGGGAACGCTGGGAGCCCAGGGATGCTCATGGCAGGCAGGGAGATACGGGTCCCACTGGTGCCATGAGGCACGTTGCCGTGCCGGGGTTACTTGCACCCATCGTGGTTCCTGACTCCTGGCTCAGTGCTTTCCTGGCCGGGCAGCACGGCACTGGGACGAAGGAGCGGTGTTTTGTCTCTGCTGGGAGAGCTTTGAGCCATCACTCAGGAACAATGGCCAAGCTATGGGGTCATTTGTTCTGGTATTTCAGCAGCTCCTCATGATTTATGGGATGTTTTGTTCTGCTGCTTGTCTTAGCTTCCCCCTCTCCACCCTCCCCGTCTCTCCCTTCTCCATTTCAGCTCCTCCTCCCCCCGTTCCCAATTCCCCTAATAGCTGTGGAGCCTCTCTGCCGTATGAAGTCATGGTATCTGGGACTTACTGAATTAGCTGTGTGGAACTGGACTTCAGCACAGCGCTCCGCTCATGATGACACGACCCCACAGCCCCATCCCCACACCAGCAGGGTGCCCCCAGGATATGGGCCGCAGGGCCAGAGCTCAGCAGTGGCTGGGGGACTCACTGGTGGGGACAAGTGCACCCTAAAAGTCTGAGATTCACAGAATAGTGTGAGTTGGAAGGGACCTTAAAGTTAGTGTCGTTCTGATCTCTGCCTGTATCTCCCTGAATGCTTGGGTTGCCCTTAGGAAACCATTTGAAAGGAAGCATCACCAGCAGGGAGCCACAGAGGGAGAAGCTGGTCCCAGGGTCTGTGAGGACAGGAGAAGGCAGCTGGCACTTGTTTCTCATGTGGCTTCGGTGGGAAAGAGGCAGCCCTCTAGGAAAGGGACAGAGAAAAATGGTCAGAGAAGATCAACGTGCATGTTTGGAGCCCGTGGGCCGGACCCTGCCTTGCTGAGAGCACAGGGATCAGATGTCATTTATTGGAAAGACTAATTTGAACTATGGCACCAGCGTGTGGTTCTGGGCACCTCCTTCTAAGCCTGATCAGTTTATTTCTCAGTGCAGCATCTCCATTATCCTCAGTGCACATTGACTCCAGGCCATTTGCCTTCTCATTTCTTTCTCATCCCTCATGGCCTGGCTCTGTACAGCAGGATGAATGCCTTAGGTCCCTGGATGCCAGGAGCGTAGAAGATGCTCTCCGTTGTGCAGTATCTTCAGTGCTCTTTCTCCATGGATGCGCCCATGCCTGGAAGGTGCCTGCTGCTGGGTTTGTATAGCAGCACCCGATCCCCATGGCTGTGCTGGAGGGAGGTGCAGAGATACCACAGTCCTTGGTATGAGGAAAAACCTCATGGATGTCTGGGTCTTACTGCAAGCCAAGCCGTTCCCGTGTGCTTTGCAGTATCTTCTGCACTAGGTGCTGGCTAGTGTCTGTGTACTGCACTTTGAGGGGGGTCTCAGCTCTCCCAGCCCTCAGCCTGCACACAAGATAGATCTCAATGCAGTTCTGCAGTGGGAATATCAAGAGAAGTCCTGGCTTCCCGACAGCAGGGCTCTGGAGCCGTGGCTGTGAGCACGACTTCCCCAGCACTCTGTGGGGCAGGCGGAGGGGACCAGGCTGATGTCTGGGGCAGACAGGGTCCCTCATCACTGCTGATCTGCTGGGGACATTGAGGTGTGGGAGCAGCACTCCTCACCTGCACCACCACCCCAGCCCCATCTCCCAGCTGCTTCAGGGCAGTGAGTGCCCGTAGTCCTCCCTCATCCTTCAAACAACAGCAGTCCATGTTGCGTGGTTTTCTCTGCTCTTTGATAGTTTCCTCCTGGCTGAAGCACTACTGCCCGCCAGGGTTCCAGGAACCTTCTGTTTGCCTTCCTGGACAGCATGTCCAGGCGCCAGCTCAGTGCTGGACCTCCTGGCTTGGCTGCTGTGAGATGGCCGAGCTGTGCCCCTGGTGTGCTGGGATCTCCCTCACCTCTGCCCCATGCTCTCCCCTGGCTGCACACTCACTCTCCTGCACCGTTTTGCTTCTCATGCACTCCCTTTACCCAACTTTCTTCCACCACTTTGGGGAGCCAATCCTGCCCATTTTGGGGAACCCATCCTGCTGAGCATTGTGCCTGGGGGATGTCAGGAAGAAGGAGTTTCATTCCCATCTGCTGCTCACTTCCGAGTTCCCTTTTCTTCCTTTTTGGCATCTCCATTCTCCCCTGCACAGAAGGACGTGCCCATCTCCCCTGCTGTGCCCTGCAGTTGCTCACTGGGGCCTTTCCCTTCTCATCCCTGACCTGGTGGCTGGCAGGGGTTGGAACTGGATGATCTTGAAGTCCCTTCCAACCTGAGCTGTTCTATGATCCTGTGATCCCACTTTTGTCTGTTCCTTTATTCCCGGTGTCAGTGGGGAGGGTCAGAAAGGGATGAAGGTCTTTGGCCACAAAGAGCTGCTTGGCAGTGTGGTTTTGCCATGTGGGCAGCACAGAGTAGTGCAGATCTGATGGAAGCTTTGGTTTCATTGATGAGAAGATCCCAACACAAACTGACTCTTGGGGGTTTCTGAACTTCACCCATCACCAAGGAGGGAGGCCCAGGCTGGAGCCCGGGGCTCAATTGCTGGTCTGGGGTGTAAGGACATGGCTTCTCCCAGTGGAGGCAGAGGCAGCCCCTGCTCATGCCTTGGCTGCACCCTTAGCGTGCGTTCCCCTCCTGCAAAGAGCACCAAGGTCAGGGTTTGTGCACTGGGACCCACATAACAGAAGCCTGTGGTGGCCGAGCGGCAGGTGCTATAAAAAGCAAGGCTTATTTTTCTTCTGAGTGGTGTTCTCACTCATCCGTGTCTTTGTGGAGAGGAGGAGGCAGTTATTCTGGTCAGAGGCAGTGACAGAGCGGAGGAGGGTGGATGGCTCTTCCCAGGTCAAAGGAGATCCGGGCAGGTATAGCCTTCAGTTATTTCCTGGCTCGGTTTTGGATGTCCCTGCACTGGGGGATGGCTCCTGCCGGATCCCAGGAAGCAAGGAGGATGACTCTGGGTGCTGCTAAGCTGCCGTGGCACTCAGCTGATGCTTCTGCTCTCCCCGTGCAGCTCTGTCTGGGTTGTACAAGAGAGCTTCAGCCATGTGTATATGCTTGGAGCCCCGAGTTCTGAGCAGGAGGAGGCAGATGCTGCCAGGAGCTCCTGTCCTCTTGTCCTGGCCCTGCTCTGCCCTGGTCTCACTGTCCCAAAGCCTCACGGCAAGCAGACAAGCAACACTGCTTGTGCAGCAGAGCTCCACTGGTGTGAACCTCATGTGAACTCGTGTGAGGTCTGGGGCTGATCTTAAGCCGTTTCCCATACCCACAATGCAGGAGGATGCTCCCGAGGCTGCTGCGCTCACCTCGCGCTCCCGCTGTACCGGGGGGTGGGGATGTGCCAGCCAAGCCGCCAAGCACCGGGAGGAGGAAGACCCGCAGCCAGGCAGAGCCATCCCCAGGCAGCACGGGGGGACCGTGCAGCCACAACCACAGCACCCCAGTCTCAGATCAGCTCCGTGCCTGCAGTGTCCGTGCCGCAGCAGCGCCGTCCTCGTGTGCCCTGCAGTGCAGGGGAAGGGGCACGGAGGGCCGCGCTGATTGCGGCCGGAGCCAGCAGACGCTGTTGTTGAAGCTATACAATGCTTTCCAGTGGAAGTTTGTTTGCTTATACCTTTGCCAGACCTTAACTGTTGGGGCTGAATTTTTCCATGCTCACTCTGCCTCGGGCTGAACTTTCTCTCTCCCTTTTTTTTTTTCTTTCAAGTTTCAGCAGAAGGTTGGGGAAAAATGGTAGCTTTGCCAAAGCTATTTTTTTTTTTTCCGTCTCTTTGTTTAAGGACTTCTGGTGCCTCCACGCTTTGGAAAAGAGACTTGAAATTTGGCAGGACTGGGACATTCCTGATGGAAATCAACCCAGATTTGGTCAAATTGTTAGCCTCTGGGAAGCATGGCCGTGCATGCCAAGATTGCTCCTCAGAGTCCCCAGTGGAGGCAGGGAGGCTCCTGGCCACGGTACCAAGCACCGAGCACTGAGCCACCTCCAGGCCGTGTGGGTCCGGGTCAGGAGCTGTGACTACGTGGACCCCAGCAGGGTCATTGGGAAGCTGCAGAGCACTCCACAAATGATGGCATTGGCTTGGTCCTTGCGTGGCCACGGGTTCAGATCCTGGCTGCTGGCAGGAGCCGCCCTATGGGCTTCCTCGTGAAGCCTGGAAGGCACAGTGAGCCCCCTGGGGTGCTGTGCCCAGGCCTCCAGCAGCTGGGAGAAGCGGAGGTGATGTGTGATGGAGGAGAACATTTCCATGTGCTCCTGCATCCCGTGAATCCTTGGAGAAGGGCATTTGCCTCTGTGTCTCCAGTGGGTGTGCTTTGCAGTGCTTGCCACATCCATTGCAGCACGTGGGCAGATGAGCGCGTCCCATCACCTGGAGGTGCGACCTGGTGGTTGCTGAGGCTTTTGGCATTCTTCTTTAATGTAAGAGTGGAAGGCAGACCTTCGCTGAGGGCTTCAAAAATTCCTCCATACACTCGACTGTCCTTCTGCTCCTCACCCAATGATGGGAAGGATGGAGGGAGGCTAGAGGAGAGCCTCAAGCTTCACTGCAGGGCACATGGGAGCACTGGGAACACCTGTGCTGTAATGGAGCGCCTCCTGGCCAGGCCAGCTTGGCTTCAGACCCCTGTGTGCGCAGGGCAGGGAGGTGTCCTGCAGGCCAGGGATGTCCCCAAGGGATGGATGGTGGCCGCTCTCGGTCACAGTGCCAGGACTGCCATATGGGTCAAGGCCAGTGTGCCCGGTGGTGCCAGCTGCGCCTTGCTGGTTGCCTTCCAGCAAGAAAGGGGTTTTCTGACTGCAGTAACATTTACCAGCTGGGCAGCAGTTCTGGAGCCGGGTGTGTGCGCTTGTCTGTTCTTCCATTGTGCCTTGGCCGTCGTCTCCTCCTCCCCACCGAGATCAATGTCTGTGGCCTGTCTTTTTATAACCCCTTTGGGTGCAGCTCTGGAAGTCTTCAGCCACTGCTGGTTTTCATCGTGCAGCCTTGGCATGAGCAAGCAGCTTGTTCCCCATCTCGCTGCATGACTTGGGTAGGGCGAGGGATTGGAGGTGGCCTTCCACCAGCAGGGAAACCACAGGGACGGCTGGGGAAGTCGCATGGGGAGCCATGGCGGGGTGCAGATTTGGTGGGACTGGGGTCCAGCTCCAGGTGTGGAGTAGAGGGCATCCCCACATCCTCCTCGGGCCAGTTTTCTGCAGTTTCATGGTTTGGGAGAAGAGGTGGCTTCCAATGGGAGCCAGTGCTCATCCGCGTATTCGTCCTGGTGGCACCAGGTGGCGCAGGAGGTTAAAGGATTTGCTGCATCCCACAGGCCTGGGTTCAAATGGGTGCCTGGCACTGCTGTGACAATTCTGCAGGTCTCAGCCCAGCATGCAGGTTGGCCTGGGAGGAGCCGGGGGCCTGCCTGCCGCCTGACCCCATGGCCCTATATTCCAATGATAATACAGTGTTGTGATGGAGCCGCTGGCCCCACAGCTCCTCTGGCTCCACTGGGAGCTGAGCATGGGATGGCATTAGCATGGGTGCACATGGCTTAGCGCCCTTCTCACCCCTCCCAGCACTGCAGCCATGTGTCCTCAGCTCAGCATCCCGGCTCTTCCCCTGGGGGGGCCCAGCGGGGGCCCGGTGACCCCGCAGGGAGAATTTTTCCCCTCCTTTTGCCTTCAGTGATCTTTGAGCCCAGGCGTCGTATGACTCAGCTCCTGCATTTGATACCCCCGAGAAGAGTTTGCACACATGCATCTGTGGCACAGAGCGCTGCCTGTTCCTGGCAGGCCGTGCGGGGATTGGGTTTCTTCCTGAAACAGGCACTAAGTCCCCGCTCCTCATCCGCTTTTGATATGCGGAAGTCAGACTGAGCCAGGATGGTGCCAGCGGGTCGGGGCGTCCCCCCAGCACCGCCACTCGCCCCAGCATCCCAGCACCCATGGGAGCACAGGGAGCACACTGCGGTGTGAGGCCGGTGTTCAGATGGACCCCTGCACCGTGGGAATCCCTCTGTTTCCCGTCCCTACCTGTGCCAGAAGCTCTGTGTACGCAGTGCTGGGGCCTGGCAGTCGGCGCTGGGCAGTCAGCAGAAGTTGACACCGATGCCGATCCCATGAAGGGCAGTTTGGGCGCTGACCTTTAGGTCCCGCCTGCTGCCTGTGAGCAGCTCGGCTCTGCTGCGGCTCCTGGAGCAGCTGGGAGCACTGCGGGGTGTGCGGGGTGGCTGTGAGCTGCCCCATGCGTGTCTGGGCAGTGCTGTGGGTTCAGGTGGCTGCGGGGCTGCTGTTCCCAGTTGGGTTTCCCAACATGCGTCGGCCACGGCCCGCGGAGCCCTGTCGCACTCAGCCCCATCCCCATCAGGTTCCAGTTAAAACCAAATGCGTTCTCCAGCCTAAGCTGTGCTGCAGCTTAAGCCCTTCCAAAAATGAAACAAATACCCACGGACTGCAATTCGAATTGCAGCTCAATTAGGGCTCGTTCCCAATGTGATCATAAAACCTCCAGTACGAAAACAAACAACCCAACCAAACCACATCGAAGCCCGACAGCATCCTCCGGAATGCCTTTAAAATAACAAGGAGGGGAGGGGGAGGGGGGGGAAGGGGGAGATGAAAGCGCCGTGCCCGGTGGGCAGCGTGAGGGCAGCAGGTGTGTGGCAGCGGTGCCGGCAGCGGTGGGCGCGGGTCGGGGGGATGCTGCGGAGGGGAAGGAGGGCTGCGGGTGCAGAAACGTGGGGTGAAGGATGGGAGGGCACGGGATGCATTTCAGGGCGGTGGAGGTGCCCGGAGCGGCGCGGGTCGGAGCCGGCCACGGCCGCTGGAATGCGTCCCCCCCGTCCCCCTGTCCGGCCGCATCCAGCCAGGCTGGTGCCGCGCTTCGGGTTTCAGCGCGGCCGCTAAGCCCGGCCATATTTAGCGTGAGCTGCTCGGCCCGTCGGGGAGGGGAAGCCGCAGAGCAACTAATAAAAAAAGCCAAACAAAAACAATGTAATTAAAGAGACTCAGCACTGTGTGTTCCCATAGCAAGAACATTTACCCAAGACTTCCTCGCTCAGATACTTCATGTCAAGCAGCAATTAAGGGCTGCACTGCAGAAGCACAGAGCGTTTGCCCTCAATGGGGAGTGCAAACCTGCTCGAAGGCAGGATGGGGCCGAGTTGCCCCCCGCAGCCCCTCAGGGCAATCTGCAGCACCCACACCTCGGGACCTTGGATGTGCCAAAGCAGAAATGCAGCATTTCCAGGCACGGGTTCCTGGGCGAGAAGGGAGCAGACCCTGCCCTGTGAGAGGGGCCATGCGTGGGCACACAGAGCAGCAGCACCCACTGCCCTCACGGCTGCAGTGGAAGGCTCTCATGGGTGAGCGAGGAGCTGGAAGTCGAATTGCAGTTATCCATTATTGGGAGTTAAGCCACAAGCTCCTTCTGGGCTCATTTAAAAACCCTGATCAGAATGCTTAATTAAATAAATAAATAAACAATGCAGGAGAAAAAAAAAATTAAAACCCCTAAAGAAACGTCGGCAGCGCGATTGTGTTGCAACAGAATTTGCTTGAGTGTCTCAGCTCCCTTCCTGCCCCAAATTTACTGCTCGGCTGGCGGGAGCGGTGTGTTTTATGGGAGGCCTCCTGTGGCTGCCAGCAAGTCATCTACTTGGTTGGCTCCAGACCCTTCTCAGAGTCCCGGCGTTTTTGCTGACCTGCAGGCTCCATCTCTCCCAGCCTCAGAGCGCGTGCCATGGGAGGTCCCTGCATCCTCACTGCGCACTGTGCTCTGCCTGACGGAACACGGGAGCTCCCAGGGCGCGTCCTTGTGCCTGGCTCTATGGCTGTGCAGGAACACCCTGCTCCTCCCGGCGCTGGGCTGACAGCGTTGGGCTTCTGGAGCCCAAGCAAAAATGTCCTGGTGGGAGTGGGATCTGTATAAGTTGGTTGTTATTGCTAAACAAAAGAGGCATGCTCGTTTCGGCTCCATTCAAAACAAAACCCGGTGCGTTTGCCAAGTGGGAAAAAGAGAAAATCTGTAGGAAACAAACAAGCAAAGCCCTATTGCTTCTTTGCTGCCTTTCCCTGGACCCAGGTTTCAATAAGCAAGTGCATTTTCTAGGCATGCAGATGTTTCCATAGTACACAGCAGTGGTTGGCCCAGCAGTGCAGGCAGAGGCAGCCCAGCCATTGGGGGTTCTCCATCCTTGCAGGCCTGGTCACCACCCCACGTCTGCGCAATACTTAAATACCTTTGGGGTGCGTGCACGTGGGAAAAAGGGCTCTGATGTGGTGAGCAAGCTCTATTCTTCCATGGGGTTGGGCAGCAGTGGCAGTGCTTGCGACTCGCCTGCCAGCAGCAGAGCAGCACGTTGGCTCAAGGCTGGAGCCCAGCGGCGCTCCAGGTGCCTGGTTGTGAAACCCTCCACGTGCAGGTGGCTGGGGCATGCCGTTCCCAGCAGCGGTGCCACCAAGCAGAGATGCCAAGCGCAGAGCTGTGTCCTAGGTTTGAGGCTGCCTGTGGGTGGGTTATGAAATCCCACTGTTTTGGAAAGGTGCTCATGCTCCAGTTTTGATCCGTTCTGTTTCTCCAGTCCTGAAAAATAGCTTGTGCTCAGGCAATGATAGTGGAAAATGCAAGTGCTCTCTGAGCCCTTTGGCAGTGGTCTGCACGCCTGCCCTTGGGCAGTACTCTGGCTGATACTTTGGTGCCAGCTCCCAGTTTGGATGCTGGCTGATCCTTCGGTTCCACTCTCCCAGTTCAGGGTGAGGTTGGCCACGTAGGGTTGGCTATTCCCTGACAGCTGCTCATCAGTCTTCTCCCCAGCTTTGCTTGCTCCTTTGCTGGGTAACCTTGAGCTGGGTTTGACGGTGGTTCAGGAAAGCAGCCATGGCTGCATGCCAGTGCAGACATCCCAACAGTTCCCTCTGCACCAAAACCTTCCCCATGCCACGCAGCCACAAGAAGCCATGCAGGACCCCAGCCCCTGTCTCTTTGCCACCCCAAGCCACAGCATCCCTTCAAAGAGTTAACACCTCCCCACCTCTGTCTTTTGAGCTCCTTCTTCTCAGGATGGAGCAGCCCCTTCCAACATGGACTGGTTCTCTGCTGGAGCCTGGGCAGCCCACACCCTTCAACAAACTGTGCTTAAAATTGTCTAATTACAGGAATTATTAACACTACTTACTGGGCTGAGATCTGCAGCACTGCAAACACAAAAACCCAGACTATGCAGAAACTACAGCACTGTAAACCACCCAGTGGAAGAGAGTGATAAAATGAAGCCATACTGAGCACATCCATCCTCACACGCTTTGAAAACCATTGTCACTGCACCTGTGACCTGCTGACCCTGGGGCAACCCTCAGCTGAGCAGCAAGACCTGATTGCAGCGGGGATAAATGCAGCTGAGCTGCAGCAAGGACTCATTGCTGCGACCCTGACCTGGTCTGCATGCCCACAGCACGCAGCCTGGCTGCTGGGCACGCTGCTGCGGCCGGTTGTAACTCGTGGGCGTTGTTTGCAGCTATCAGTTGCTCCACCGCAGAGTTTAGCTCTAGATAAATCAAGGCCCTTTCACTGAGTCCTGATGACTCACAGCCACAGGGCACGGAACCCTTTTATCTGCGCCGCCGCCAGTTTAATATAGACAGAAGTTCACTCCGGAGCTCAGAATCATTTCCGTCTCTTTACTTCTCATTAAAAGCAAATCAGATGAAGGAAAACAGTGAGAAATTTCCCTGTATCTCCTCTGTTTCTAGTGTCTCTGAGATAATTGCCTCCAAACTGTGCATTCTGCCTGCGCTGGCTCGTTTGCCTTCTGTTTTAGTTGGCAGAGGAATGTGCTTTTGCTGTCAAGTGCCATTCACTTTAAGCCGTGGTTCTGTGGGCACGGCTGCCTGCTCCATCCATGGAGACCTCTCAATCCGTGGGCTGAAGCCGATGAGATGAGAGGTGGGCTGGAGCCAGCCTCCTCATCACACCGCTTTTAGATGCCACGGTCATAAAAGGTGAAACGAGAGGACTTTGGCAGCCTACTGAGGAAATAGGATGGCAGAGGGCATGTAGCAATGTCAGTGCTGATATCCTGCCTTCTCGGCGATGGCTTTGTAAACACCATCGCCTCAAGTGCAGCTCTGCAGTACCACTGTGCCACGACATGCCAGACTGCTGCGGGGTTTTGTTGTGCTTGTTCCTTGCTTGGTGCTTAAAATCAGAGTGAGGTTAGGTTCAGAAGCAGAGGAATGGCTGTTGAGCTCTGGAGACAGGTTGGGGCTCCGGCTCCCCTGGGTCATGTCTGGTGCAGGTCTTGGTGCCTGCTGCCATGTCCTGCTGGCTGGGTGCTCACTGCCTTCTGTCCCCCGGCCCCAGGTCATCGTCCCCTAAAATGACGCAGCAGATGCGGGACCTGCAGCTGGCACAGGCCAGGAAGCCGCCGGGCCCATCCTCACCAAACGCGGCCAAAAGGCTGTACCGAAACCTCTCGGGGAAGTTCCGTGTCAACTACACATCCTTCGATGAGGGCAGCCTGGCGGGACGGGGCGAGAAGGAGAAGCCCCGCAAGTCCTACCTGGTAAGAGTCACTGTCCCTCGGAGGAGGAGAGAAGGGGATGGGAGCACAACGAGGGCCGTGAAACCCATGGGTGCATGGAGTGGAGCTGTCAAGGAGTGGTACGATCACTCAGCATTGTCAGCTGTGTCTCCGAAGGCCTCCTGTTGGGATTGGGAGCGTAGGGGTGCAGGAGGCTGCTCCGTGCCCAGCCAAACCACGCATCTTCCTCCACCCAGTTTCAGAGCAATGCTGCTCTCTTTGAGGCCGTGGAGCTTCAGGACCTGGACAGGGTGCAGGAGCTGCTGAAGCAGTACAGCCCTGAGGAGCTGGATCTCAACACCCCCAACAGCGAGGGGCTGCTGCCCCTGGACATTGCCATCATGACCAACAACGCACCCATCGCCAGGGCTCTGCTGCAGGCGGGAGCGAAGGAGAGCCCACACTGTGAGTTGGCCGGGGACACGCAGAGGCAGTGGGGACAGTGTGAGGCTTTGGGTGGCCTGGTGGACTTCCTCCCATTCCTGGGGGTTGTGTGTGTGGCGGGTGGGAGCAGACTGTGCTGCACCCCAGCGCTCCAGCTTAGGCAGCAGAGCCCATTTTTCATGCTGCTCATCCCATGGAGCAGTTGGGGATGGTGCTGGCCCCACATTTCAGAGCAGGGAACCAAGTGGTAATGGTGCTGTGGGGGCAAGGTGCCCAAGTGCATGCCGGGGAGTGTCCTGGGGAGCAGCAGCACCCAGGAGCAAGATGCTGCCTCAGGGCAGGGCTTTGGTGCCAGCACGGAGGTGCTGCTCCTCATCACCCTCCCCTCACCTCCTTCCCATCCCTCCTGCCCTCCCCTCGGCCATGCAGTCGTCAGCCTGGAGAGCCGCTCGCTGCACCTCTCCACGCTGGTGCGGGAAGCGGAGCAGCGCGTCAATGAGCTGACGGCTCAGGTGGTGAACGAGGCTCCCAACACCGACTGCTCGGAGAAGGAGAAGCAGCTGAAGTCCTGGGAGTGGCGGTTCCGGCTGTACAAGCGCATGAAGGCAGGGTTTGAGCACGCCCGTGAGTCCTGCTGAGGGCTGAGGAGGGAGTGGGGCCGTATGGGGGCCGGAGAGGAGGTGTGGGGCTGCACCGCTTGCTATGCAGGTGCTCCTGGGTGGATGGTGGGGCTTGAAGTGGCCGCTCTCACTGTAGTGATCCCCTGCATTCTCTTTCCCCAGGAGTGCCAGACCCTCCTGCTAACGTCCACCTTTCGGTGGCCAGCAGCTCCTCAGTGCAGGTGACCTTCTGTGAGCCCCTCAGTGTCAACTCGGCCGTCGTCACCAAGTACAAGGGTAAGGACCTGGTCCCCGTGTCATTGCTGAGCACGGGTGTGTGAATGGGATGTGATGGGGGCTCACTCTGCGCACACCATGCTGCCTTGCAGGGGGCTGCTGAGCCCCCACTGAGCTGTGGCGCAGCCCTGGCACCATGTGGCATGGCATGGCGTGTCCTCCAGCCAAACAGCCCAAGCCGAATTAAACCACCCACCTGAACCAAAGCAAACTTCAAGGTGCTGCTTGTTTTTTTACCCTCTTGTCCTGCAGGCACATGGCTTTGCCATGCTTGTGCTCCTCTGAGCCATAAAACCACAGTATCACAGCACAGTTGGGTTGGAAGGAGCCTTGCAGCCCCCCAGCCCCACCCCTGCCATGGACTGGCTGCCTCCTCCCCAGCTCAGGCTGCCCAGGGCACACCTGTGGCCACTGGCACTTCCGGGGATGGGGCACCCACAGCTCTGGGCAGCAGTGCCAATGTCTCACTGCCCTCTGGGTAAAGAATTTCCTCCTCACATGCAAACTACATCTCCCCTCTTTTAGTTTATAACTGTTCCCCCTTGTCCTATCAATATCAGACTGGGTCCTGCCAGAGCAGTGCCCAGGTGGGGTTAGCATCTGCTCCTGTGCCCCTCACCCATTTAAACAGATACTTTGGCTTCTGGGAAAATCCCTTCCATCAGTACCACCAGCTTGCAGCTCACCACTCACTCATCCTGGCTGTGTCCCCTGGCTTTGGCTGATCACCTCCCTGTCCCCTCCTCACCTCTGGTGCTCCATGGATGCAGCACCTCAGGGTCTCTCATTGCAGTGGAGTGGAGCTGCTCCCCCTCCTTCTCACCGCTGGTTGGGGAGGCCGTGGTGGACAAGCTGAAGAGCCTGCACTACACTATCCGTGGGCTGACCTCGGTGAGCTGGGGGCTGGGCTGTGGGGGAAGCAGAGTGCAGACAACCTTGGGGCCAGGCTGCACTCTGTGTGCAGGGCAGGTGGGCAGGGGGATGGTGGCAGAGTGGGGTTTGGGGTTTGGGGTGGGGATGGGAGAAGTGGAGATGAGGGGGAGCATAGGAAGGGAGTTTAGCACGCCCTGCTCTGGGGTAGGGAGGCACTGGTGGGTTCAAAGAGTGGGATGAAGCCTTCTATGAGGCATGGGGTACTGGGAAAGCCAGCAGTGCCACAGTCTGGGAGCTGCTGTCCTGTTCCACTGAAGGACAGCACAGGCCAGAGCCCTTGGGCAGGGAGCATGCCCCAGCCCATCCATCACATGTGTGGTGATGCTGGGGGTGGTTGGACTGGGTATTTGGCTGTCAGGTCCAGTTTTGTGCTCCTTGCCATGTTCTGAGGTTCCTCCCCATCTACCTGCCCCATATGCTGCGTACCACCATCCTGAGCACTATTTCCTTCCGCAGGGCACAGCTTACTATGTCCAGGTGTCTGCCTACAACATGAAGGGCTGGGGACCCCCACAAACCTCGGTGCCCCCATTTGCCATCCCTTCCAGTAAGTACAGCACTCGGCTGTGGGATGGGTCAGGAGGTGCAGCTTCGGGCATGAGGTGTTAGGTCTCGAGCAGGGGTGGATTCAGAGCTGGATTCAATGTCTGGAGTTTGCTGATTGCCCTGGAGTGAGCAGAGTGGCTGTGGGGCTCAGCCATAGAGCCATCAGCGCTGCCCTTTGGGGAGTGCTGCCTCCAGCCTGTGGCATCTCTTATACATCTGCACACACATCGATGCGTAAATGGGTTGCCCAGCTCTTGCTGCATGCTGGCTGTGCCCTGCCCTGGCAGCAGGTATCCTTGATGTTTGCTCCCTTGCAGTCCCTTTGCTGTCCAGCACAGGTCAGATCTGCATGGTGCAGATACAGTGTGCAGCTGAAATGAATCAGACATAACTGATTTTTCTTGCTTTTATCTCCATTAATATTTCTCCTCTCCAAGGATCCTTCCCCAGCCCAGCAGAATATAGTCAGGCACCTCCCTGGGTGTTTTTAAAGCTCCTAAAAATAGTGGCCAACCTCAACTGAAGTTAACAGAGCTGAACTTTCCATGGAAAACAGCAGCAGGCAGGATAGGGGGTGTGCAAAGCAATTAGTGTACAAGTGCCATTGCCCCGTCCTGGTCCCATGGAGTTCAGCCGTGTTACCTGGGAACCCCATGCACAGCTGCAGTTCCAGAGAAGACTTGGAGAAAGGCACTGGAAAGAGTTTGATTTTTTAAGCCCTATGAAGAGTGGCAGCAACAGACAGGACCTTGTCCCTGACCTCTGCCATCCCCCCTCTGCAGGACAGCTGGTGGCCCTGGGGTGCTGCTGGTTTAGCTCCCTCTGCCCCATTTGTGGCAGCACTGCCCCCAGGGTGGCTCTTGGTCCCCAGATGTGCTGCATGTCCTGGTCCTGCTGCCTGGGGGAGGACAGTGGATCCTCAACATCATGGCATGGTTTGGGCTGGGGGGGACCTTACCCATCTGGTTCCAACCCTGTGGGCTCCCACAGAGCAGATTGATCAGGGCTCATTGGCACCTCCAGGGATGGGCACCCATAGCTCTGGGCAGCAATGCCAGCACCTCAGCACCCTCTGAAAGAAGAATTTCCTCCTTACGTCTCACCTAAATCTCCCATCTCTTAGTTTAAAGCCATTCCCCCTTGTCCTGTCACCACACCCCTGATAAAAGAGTCCCTCCAAGCTTTCCTGTAACCTCCTTTAGGCACTGGAAGGCCACTGTAAAGTCTTCCCAGAGCCTCCCCTCCCCCAGGCTGAACCCCCATCCCTCACCTGTGCCCATAGCAGAGGTGCTGCATCCTCTGACATCCCCACATCCTCCTCCATCCCCTCTCCAACAGCCCCACATCCCTGTGCTGGGGCCAGAGCTGGATGCAGTACTGCAGGTGGGGGCTCAGAGAATATAGCAGAGGGGACTGCCTGCCCTGTTGGGGTACCGGGGATGGGGCAGCCCCACAGTGAGGGCTGGGCTGCATGGTGGTAACGCTGACCCTGTCCCTGCAGACTGGCGGGAGTATGATGGCCGGGCTCCACGACGGAGAGGCCAGGCTGAAGCTCTGGACCATTTGCTGGGCCAGGTGAAGACCGTCCACCAGCACTGCATTTGCCACGGTGAGCCTGCAGCACGGCGTGGCCCCTCACAGTGTCAATCACTATGGCACAAAGGGTTGGGATGGCACACAGGAATGGGGTGGGTGCAGCAGAGAGGCAGTTCAGGCAGGAGAGGCACAAGAAGAGCCCACAAATCCTTCGCCTGGGCTTCCAGAGCTGCTCTTGCTCTCATGCCTCTGCTTCCTGCCTCGCAGAGCCCTGCAAGAACCAGCCCCAGAGCAGGAAGCACTCGGTCTCCAGGAGCCTCAAGCACCTCTTCCACCCCGGCAGCAAGTTCCTCAAGACACTGAAGCGGTGAGAGACTCATGTGCAGGGACGTCACAGCCCTTCACCCCACGGGGACGTGGGACTGCCCAGCCAGGGCTCCGGGTGGGTCCCATGCCATCATGGGGACCAATCCCATCTCTTGGAAATCAAACATTTCCACTTGGACTGGCTCTATCCAAATCTCTATAACATCTCCATGCATTGCCCAACACCTCACCGTCCTCCAGACCCTGCCGCCCTCCCACCTTCGTGCATCAAGCCTGTCCACACCTCCCTTGCTCGTGCCAGACATGGTGTTAGCCAGGCTGACCTTGCTGCCCATGCAGGTTCCTGGTCCTGCTGCCACTCTCCCATGAGTGCCTCTTCTGCTGCACTGCCATGGGCTGCTGGAGAAGAGCTCAGACCCTTGGACACCTCCTCTGCCCTCCGGGGAGACCCTTTGGGAAGCAGTGCCATTGGTGACCCCACAGCCTGTCTGTCCTCCCATGCAGGGGCCTCTACCTAACAGCCATCTTCTACAAGGACGACAACATCCTGGTGACCCACGAAGACCAGATACCGGTGGTGGAGATCGATGACACCTACTCCTGCCTGCTCATGCAGGACTTTCTGTGGTTCACCAAGGTAAGTGGCCCCATGGTCCCGTGCTCTGCATGGTGGTGTAGCAGCTGTGCTTGCAGCCTGTGTCTTCTCCCTCAACTGCCACCAGCCCAGGCACTGATTGGATGGTGGCAGCCTCCACACTGGATGCTGTGTTCTCCAGGGGTGTCTTGAACTGCAGGGTGCCTTCCTGGAAGCTTCTTCCTTGGTTCTGCCTCTCCCACACAGAGCAGGATGCTGCTACCTGAGCCTCAGCTCTCACTAAAAAGGCGGGTGGGCTGCTCAAGCCCAAAATCTCTTGCTGGAAGGTCCTAATTCTACCAAGAGAGAAAGAGGGAGCACACCCTCTTGGCAGAAACCTCTTTAGGAGGTGTGCCTTCGGTGTAAGAAAATGCACCCCTGCTGCTGAAAGTGATCTATGCGTATGCACCTTCCCATCCCAGCACGCATGGCGAGGAAGTGGCTTTCCTCAAAGCACCTTTGTGGGAAGTGGCTCGGCTGGGTTGGCTGGCAGTGATGGTCACTGCCTGTGCTGCAGGTGTCGTGCATGTGGGACGAGATCCTGTGGCTGCGGCAGTGCGTCACCGTCTCCC
This sequence comes from Meleagris gallopavo, assembly GCF_905368555.1. Classification (NCBI taxonomy): domain Eukaryota; kingdom Metazoa; phylum Chordata; class Aves; order Galliformes; family Phasianidae; genus Meleagris; species Meleagris gallopavo. The sequence continues at coordinate 13,840,998 of NC_139419.1, forward strand.
AGTCGTCCTGCTCCTGCATCCTACAGACACGCTTCAAGATGCTGCTGGCCATCTCGCAAATGCAGGTGAGGGTGGGGGGGTGGGAGCGAGCGCAGCACTCTGTCTCTGCTGCCTCGCAGGGTGCTTTTTGGGGGTGCTGGGAGCTGGCTCCTTTGGAGCAGCATGTGAGAAAGTCCCCAGTGCAACCAGGTTGCAGCTGGGTCAGCAGGTGCAGGTGACGCCATCACCTTGTCATCACCAACGGGTCCCCTCAGGGGGACAGTGGTGTGCTAGTGCTAGCTCCATGGCACAGGGAGGGACCAAGGACTGTTCTGGGACTGGTTTCCAGCAGCAGAGCACTGTCCCCTAACCTGTTGCTTTCTCCTGTCCTTCACTGCTGTGTGCAGGGGCTGCTGGGCATCCAGGACTTGGGGCAAGTCTTCTTTGAGCCCATCAAAGACAAGCAGGGTAACATCCTCATCCTCACCCTGAAGGAGGTGAAGACCAACCAGACCTTTGAGAGCGTGCGCTGGGTGCCCATCTGCAAGCTGCAGACGAGCCGCAAGTCCGTGTCCTCCCCGGAGGAGCCCACTGCCCTGGACACACTGCTCATCTCCGTGCAGGTGCTGCTCCACAACAAGATAGCAGGCTGGGGGCATAGCCGCTGGTCCTGACCGACGCACCGAGGCTGTCCTGGCCTGTCCAACGGGACACAAGGGCTGGAGAGCACCCTGCCACAAAGGCTGGCTCCCTCCAGCGGTGCCTGTCTCCCCAGGACAAGCTGGCTTACCACCAGCGGAGCAGCCATGCCCTTCCTCCGGGCCTCTACTTGGGCTACCTGAAGCTCTGCAGTGCTGTGGACCAGATCCGGGTGCTCGTGCCAGAGCAGCTCCCCAACATCCTGTGCCATGTGAAGATCCGCTCCAACCCCAACATCTCCAGGTGGGGCTTTGGGGGCAGCCAGGCCTCACTGCCTCATCCAGCCCTAGAGCATCCTTGGCTTCTGCCTCCTGCTCATGGGCTCCAGGAAGCAGCAGCATCACCTCTCAGCTCCATCCCTGCCATGTGTGGGCATGGAGCAAACCAAGGTCTCCTGCTGCCATTGCAGCGCCCATGTCCCTTGGAGCAGAGTGCCATGCAGGGTGGAGCAGCTGAGCAGCACGGCTCTCATTGGGATTGCTTGTTTGAGCCACCTGAGTTGCTCCATCCAGCATGTGTCTGCCTGCTGTCTTTCAGGGAGGAGTGGGAATGGCTGCAGAAGATGGCCAGCATGGAGGAACCCGTTTCTGTGGAATCCGAGAATGAGACATCACCAAACCACTTGTTTCAGGAGCTCCAGGTGGCCATCAGGGAGCTGATGGCCCTGGTCAACATCCCATTGCAAGAGGTACGTGTGGGAGCTGAGGTCCAGGGACATGGGAGGTGACATTTGCAGCCATTACTTGCGGTGTCTTTTGGACGGACTCTTGCAGGCGAAAGATTTCCGTCTGTACAGCCAAGAGGTGCTAGACTTTGGGGGTCAGGTCTCCTTCCTGCTGCTGCTGCCTCCCTCAGACGACGTCTGCACGGCACCAGGCCAGAACAACCCCTACACTCCACAGTCTGGCTTCCTCACACTGCCACTGCAGATATTTGAGCTGGGTGAGAAGAGGGGTGACCCGCACTGCCCACACCTGTCCATGGTGCTCTCCTCTTGAGATGGGCTGTCTGTGTTCCCCCAGACAGAGGGAGGGGATGCTGGGGGCTCCTCGCTGCTCCAGGCCTGCTAGAGGAGAGCATTGCCTCCCTTCTGCATTGAGCAGGAGGGAAGGAACTCATAGAGATGTGATATTTTTCATTCCCTTCCTCTCGTTCATCCCTCAGTGCACTTCTTCACATACGACCGGGAGTTCATCACGCAGTACTGCCAGGTGTCCGCCCTCCTGGAGCTGGAGTCCCTCCTCTCTCAGCAGAGCCTCAGGGAAGCCTTCTCCGACAGCGAGCTTTCCACCGCCAAGCAGCGGCACCAGCAGGTTCAGGAGTACATCCAGGTACCAGGGCAGTGAGCCGGGCTGGGTGTGGGATGTGGCTGGGACGGGGATGTGCTGGGAGGGCTGCAGGATCGTCCCTAGGGGACTGGGTGCTGCTTTGCCCCAGGACACTGCAGCGTCAGGACTTGGTCTGCTGAGTTCTTCCTACGGTAGTTATGTTAAAGTCCTGGTTAGAGAGCTGGATGCTTCCTCTGGGCCTCTCAGGAAAAGTGTGTGGGGATAGGCGGGGGTTCAGCTCAGTTTTTCTGTGGTGGTGGTTTGTTCCATGAAAGGGATCCTTTCTTTCCCGCTCTGGCAGCAAATGGAGGAGATCTGGCGTGAGATGCGCTGGATGATGGATGCCCTGCAGCATGCCCGCTACAAGCAGCCCTCCTGCGGCCTGTCCCTCAACGGCTTCCTCAGCACCTCCAGCGGAGCCATGAAGGAGAAAACCCACTCCTCCTCATCCCACCTCGACTTCCTTCCCTCCCCAGCACCCTCACCAGACAGCAGCCGTAAGCTCAGCTCCGGTAAGGACCCGGCACCGCACGGCTCCAGCACGCTGCAGACACCCAGCGGCCAACAGCCCCTCTGTGCTTCCCCCGCAGACCTGCACGGGCTCTCGGATGAGGAGGGCTCCTCCGAGGTGTTCCTGGCCACTGACAGCGACTACGACTCCAGCAGGGCGCAGAGCCCCAAGGAGCTCGACCTGGTGTCCTTGGGGCCCGAGTGCTGTGGGCGGCGGGCGGCACGCAGCCTGCGGGACAGTGCCCCTGATGTCCTGCAGAGCCACGAGCTGCAGCCCGCACCACTGGCCCCGCCGGAGCCCCGGCCGCCCCCAGAGCTCTACGACAGCGACTTCGTGCTGCCCAGCCGGCAGATCGAGCTGCTGCGCGTCACGGAGAAGCGGCAGGCCTACTGCGTGCGGACCAACAGCCTGGACTTCCCCAAGCCGCTCTGCCCGGTGGCCAGGAAGTCATGTCCCGGTTCCGTCGACAGCTCCCCGACGGAGAGCAGGACCGGCGGGCACGGCGCTCAGGGCAGGCCAGGGACTGGCTCCACGCACAGCCCCGAGCACGGCCGCACGCGCTCGGCCGAGTGGACTCCGAGCTTCCAGGAACCTCCAGAGCAACCCGCTGGGAAGAAGCCGGGCTCTGTCACCTTGCGGGTCTGCCCTCAGTACGAAACCGGACTCTCCAAAGAGACCAGTGTCAAGGTACCGGCGCCCGCTGAGGGCAGCGGTGTGGCTGTGCCGTGCCCAGGCAGGATGGGGGAGGATGGCGCCGTGGGCATGTGTGGCCCTTGCCTGGCTCTGCCCTCTGCATCCTCTGCCGTGCAGGGGGTACTCTGCCTGCCGACCCGGCTGCTCCTGTCCACCCCTGCTGCAGGGTGGGGGTCCCCGCAGCCCTGGCAGCTCAGCCCACAGTGCTGAGAGCCTGGGCTGGGCTGTAAGGGATCTGAGGGGGAAGGTGGCTAGGTGGTGCCACGCAGGGCTCCACGGCCTCTGCTCCTCTCCTCCGTCCGTGTGCGTGTGCCCTTAGAGGTGCAGGAAGAGCTGTGTTCCAGTGCAGGGTTCTGCCCCGCTCAGTTCCCTGCAGGCAGAGGGGCGGATGGGAGCTCTGGTAGCCGGGTTCTCTTCACCCAGAGGGGATGGTAGAAACAGAGGGAAAGCTGACTCGCAGAATTTATTTTCCATTTAAAAAAGTCCCATAGATTTCTATGCAACTGAAGCGCAGCCCCGGGTTCCTGGCAGGCTGCCCACGTGGCATTTGAAGTTGCAGAACTCAGGACACGCCTGCTTGACAGCGTTTTAAGATGTTCTCCTCGAAGAACCGAGTTCAAAGGAGAGGCTCCTGGCTGGCATAAATCAGCAGAGCCCCTCGATGAGCGCTCGGAGCCACAGGGTTCATGCGGGCTGAGGGCCGGGACCACCCGGCTGGGCACAGCTCCGCAGCCGTCAGGGATGTTCCGAGGGATCCGCCTCTCCCCGGCGGTCTGCCCTGTGCCCCCCTCACCGCCCATCTCCCACCTCTGTCTCTCTGCAGCTACACGTCACCAGCCAGACGTCGGCCAGCGAGGTGGTGAAGCTGGTGGTGCTGCAGATGAACGACGTCTCCCACGGCGCGCTGGGTGGCTTGGCCGCCTTCTGCTACGGCGAGGAACAGCTGGAGCACTTCGGACTGGTGTTTGCCTCCGAGGAGGGCGAGAGGTGGCTGCCCGATGAAGCGCGGCCGCTGGCCCTGCAGGCTGCCCGGCCCGAGGGACGCTTCTACGTCCGCATTAAGGAGACGTCGCCGCTGGTGCTGCAGTTCGGGCCGGCAACCACCGTATGAGCACAGCCCACGGCAGACGGCGCGTCTCCGATGCTTCCTTCTTCCACAGACACCCTCCCATCAGGCGGCCGCGGGGTGGAATGGGATCATACTGGGCTGTGTGTTTCTTGTTGGTGTTTCTTTCTTTTTTCCTTTCTTTTTTTTTTTTTTTTAACCAAAGAGACATCGAGACTCGGTTGTTCTGACTGCAGAAGGGGAGGGTGGAGCGCGAAGACCTCAGAGCTTGGGAGGAATCTTTGCAGGAATGGAATTTTTGAAAGCAAACATTTTTAAGGGGAAGGCTGGGAGGGGGGTGGAAAAAGAGAGGACAAAATATTATGAGAAGAAGCAGCAATACTCTTTTTTTAATTATTTTTCCTCTTCTTTTTCTTCTTTTTTTTTTTCTGGACATCCTTGTCCAGGGTTGGCAGAAGGAAGACCAGCAGGATGCTGGTGGTGGAGGCTGTGGTGTTGGTGCACAAGAACGGCACTGGGATGGGAGTTTATCTCCTACCCGTCCTCATCGCTCTGCACCCAGAGAACAGCTCTTGCACACCCTTCTCAGAACAAAATGCTTTTGCTTTTTTTTTTTTTTTCCTGAAACAAACAAAAAAAACCTGTGCTAGAGACACTGGAGTTGTGTAGGAGGTGTGGACACTTTTATTGTTGTAGAGGCCGAAGGAAGGCATGCCGACAGCCCACACACGTGTATGGAGCTGTGCCCACACCACCACGCTGGGTTTGCTATGGGGCACGGCTGCAGCACGCCCAGCACCGCCGCGGGACTGCCTTTCCTCCTCGGTTGCCGTTCTGTCCTGGTGATTGTGAGTGGCCTCTTGTATGTCCTACAGCATGACACTTAGCACCTAGGTCTCTTGTTCCCAAGGTTATTTTTCTGATCTCCTGTGGTCCATAGTAAAGGTGACTGCTGCTGACCGTGTATCGCTCTCTCCTTGTGGCCTGATGGGCAGCGCCTCCTCCTTAACCCCGTATTACCCCCACATTACCCCCCCTCTCAGTGGCTGGGCTAATCCTTCCCAGCAAAGGTTTGTGTCACTCCATGTGCACAGTGTGCATGGGAGCAGCATTAGAGGAATTCTGTCCCAGATGGTGTTGGAAGCCCGGTGGCTGCAGGCCCAAGCCCTGCAGACATGTCATTGAATTCATGGCTACGGTCCTGCAGCCTCCACGGGGTGAGCACACAGAGCAGAGCATGGCCACATGCACCCCAGGGGACACCCCAGATATGGGCAGCACTGAGATGGCACAGCTGGTGCCTGGCTCCTGACAGCCCTGGGCTGAGCTCAGCATTAGTGCAGGGCTGTGCGCATCTTCTCACATTTTGCTCTTCCCAAATGTCTTGATGAGCACATCACTGTGTTTTCTTCCCAATGGATCCTGAAGCCCTTTGGTGCCCTCCTGCCCTTGCAGGGGCAAACACTGGGTTGGCCCTATGTGGGGCAGGTTCCACAGTAAAACTCAAAGTGCTCAGAGCTGTGGGTGCTGTAGGAGCCAGGACCAGTCTGGAGCCAGGCTCTGCATGTGGGATGTCGGTGTTACACCTTTTGGGGCTGTTACACACACAGCGGGGTCTTGTGGTTGGAACACAGTACCAGGGCATGGTGATTCCTGGCACTCAGAGCCACATGGGGCAGGTGGGGTGGATGTTCTGCCTTCAGTTGATCTAGAGAAGAGGTCCCCCTGCTTCGTGCTAATGGCACAGGTGACACCAACTCAGCAAGCCACTTTCCAGTGGGTTCCAGTTCCATATTTGTGCTTTCACGTGTGCCATGGAAGCAGGTCCCCAGAGCACCAGTCCTCAGCTCTGCTTCCTCTTACTACTGGAAAGTGCTGGAGCTGGGAGAAGCATCATTTTTTTGTTCATAGCAATCCCTTTTTTCTGGTATTTCAACAAAAGAAGGATGCTGAATTGCAGGAGGGACCCAGGAGCCTGTTGCATACCAGTGTCGTGAGGTGCAGATGTCCCTGTCCCAACAGTGCCCTTGTCCCCAGCATGCCCACCACGGGCTGCATGTGTCCCAGACCAAGTTCTGCACCCAGCAAGGCCAGCACTCACCTACGTGCCCCAAGCCCAGGATTGCTCCATGCACTGTGGCCATCGGCTGCCATCCCCTCTGGCATCATGCACATGTACACAGACCTCACCCAGCCCTGCATCCCATTGGGGGCCTTAAACATTTTAGACACCCTTAAGCATCTCCTCCAGGTGAGGGCAGATGTGAGCAATACTCCCCGGGGTGAGCACAGTGCTGGGGGGTCACCAGCAGCTCGCCGAGCACCAACCTGGACCCCAGAGAAGTGTTCTGCTGGCAGCACGGCTCGGCTGCTGCTGTTCAGCCAGCACACTGCATGCTCTGGGGTTTCCCTGAGAGCAGCTGGGTGCTCCCATCCTGGACACCCCAAGCACCAAAAGGTGATGCTGCAGAACGCTTTGTGCTTGGTGAGGGTGCCTGCATCCCTATCCACTCCTGTCATCAGCAGCAGTTGCAAGCAGATCTGCGCAGGGAGAGGTTTGGCCAGGGTGGCAGCCAGGCTTTCTCATCTGCTTTGAGGTAGACCCAGGTCCAGGAGCTCAGCAGGAGAAAACTGGCACCGTTCCACAAAGGCAAATGGGGCTGTATTAATTCAGAGTGCCAGAAGAGACATCACCCCACGGTGCCTTGCTTGCATTGCACAGATTCATAGAAGTAAACCTGAAATGTGACAGTCTGCATTTCCCCCCCCAAAATCAGGAGCTTGTTGGCACCAGTTCTGAGGCATCTGCGTTTCTTTTCTCCCATCCAAGGGGAGTTGCTCAAACAAATCCAGCTTTATGTTTTCCAAGGTTTGGCTCTCTGAGACTGAGACGTGGGGTTTTTGTTGTTGTTTGCTTTGGGTTTCTTTTCCCCGGAACACTTCTCTCTTGTGTTCCCACTGAGGAATTTCTTGCCTTGGTTCTGGTTTCTGGGGAAGGCTGAGGAGTTTCCCTTTCTGTTAAGGCAGCTGCGATGTCCGCAGACAGGAGATGCTCACAGCCCACCCCAAGACCTGCTGCAGCAGAGGAACCTTCCTTCCAGCTGCCTCGAACAGGAGGCGAGAAAATGAGCAAGAGCCACACCAGCACCTGAAGGAGTGGGGCAGATCCAGGGCTATCCTGGCACTGCGCGATGAATTATTGCTCTATCAGCTGCAGGAACTCTGTGCAATTCCTGTTGCAGCCACTGCTTACCCAGGTAATAAATAGAACTGCTATGTCATGGAACTGTGGGGTGTTCAGATGGGTGCCGGGGAGCCGAGGGCTGCTCAGTGTCCACACTTTCCATCCTGGCGCAGATGCCCACAAGGACAGAGCCCGGCGTTCCTGGACAGGCTGGGTTTCTGAGGGAAGCCACACACCGCTGAGCACTGTACACTGTGGGCAAAGCCACTTCCCATGGGCAGCTGGGCTGGACAACGCCAGTTTTACACCGAGATTGTAATTTCCCAACCACAGAGACGCTTGGGAGGGTGGAGAAGGGAGTCCTGTGGTGGGAAGCCCAGGCTGCTTTGGTGCGTCTGGGATTCCTGGCCTGAGGTTCCCCAACGCCACCCGAGGGCTGGGCAGCACTGGGGCTTTCCAGCCCAGGAAGGCTCCTGGGATGCAGGGAAGTGGTCTGTTCCCAAAGTGACCTGGAAACTAAAACATCGTACAAACAGGGGCCGACACAAAAGTAAAAACTGGGGAGGAAACCATTGCTTTTTATATTTTCTATTTCATTTTGTTTTCTTTTGCTTTCTCCTATTATTTTCTGCTTTTGAAGAACAACTAAATAGACATTAAACAGACTCATTTTCATATAAAAAAAAACACCAAAAATATACCAGGCACAGGAACAGGACAGTGTGAATATTGACAAGCTGGTTTTAGCTCACGAACTTTGCAGAATACCATTTGTTGAAACCAACAATCCTTTTTGAACATTTATGGCTAAAATGATGGTTCTACTGGGAACAAAAAAGAAAGACCCCGCAAATGATGTGTTGGAACAACTTTTTTCGCTATGATTTTCCCTCAAGCCCCAGATTAATCATAGAACCATAGAATGGTTTGTATTGGAAGGGACCTTAAATGGATTTAGTCCCATCCCTGCTGTGGGCTGGCCGCCCCGAGGCACCCAAAGCTCTGGGCAGCAGTGCCAGCACTTCATCACCCTCTGGGTGAAGGATTTCCTCCTCACATCTCACTTAAATCTCCCCTCGGTTTAAAGCCATTCCCCCTTGTCCTATCTCTATCAGACTGCATGAAAAGCCACTCCCCTTCCCCTCCTGTTTATAAGCTCGTTTCAAGCACTGGAAGACGACGATGAGGTCTCCCCAGTGACAGATCCATCTGGCATTGCCCTGACCCAAGTACAACACCCTGCACTGGATCTTGCTGAACCTCATCATGTTCTCATGTGCCCGCTTCTCCAGCCTGTCCACGTCCCTCTGGATGCCATCCCTCCCTTTTGTTGTGCCATCAGCAAACTGCTGAGGGTGCACTCAGTCCCACTGCCTGTGTCATTGATAAAGATGTTGAAGAGCATCAGTCCCAGGATGGACCCCTGGGGGACACCCTTCCTGACCAACCTCCACTTGGACATGGAGCCATTGGCCACAATGCTCTGGCTGTGACCATCCAACCAATTCCTTATCCATCAAATAGAACACCCTTCAAATCCATCTCTCTCCAGTTTAGAGACAGGGATGTGATGGGGAACACATCAGAGGCCCTGCACAGGTCCAGGCAGATGACATTAGTTGTCCCTCCTTTGTCCACCTATGCCACCATCCCATCAAAGAAGGCCACCAGATGGCTCAGGCACGATCCGTCTTTTGTGAAGCCATGCTGGCTGTTTTGGATCACCTCTGCATCTTGCATGTGCCTTGACATCTCTTCCAGGAAGATCTGTTCCACTGTCTTCCCAGGCACAGAGATCAGGTTCACCAACTTGTAGTTTCCCAGGTCTTCCTTTCTACCTTTCCTACAAATGAGTGTGATGTTCCCCTCTTTCCAGTCACTAGGGTCCTCAACTGACAGCCATGACTTTTTGGATATGATGGGGACCAAACCCCAGTCACGTGCTGCTGTGGTTTGCAGCTGAACATTACGGTGGGAAAATGTGTGGGGAGAAGTTATTTCCCCAAATGTCACAACGTTCCTGGCCCTACGCTACCGTCCCTGCTGCTCTATGGGTATTAGGAAAAACTGTGGTCCCATTTCCATTTGTTGATGCGGACGACAGCTGGGACACCAGCAGGGCAGGGCTCCTGGAAGCCCATGGTTAAAATAAAGTAGAGGCAGAAGATGCGTTGGAGAGCCTCTAGGAAATATCCATCTGGACAACGTTGTGGTCTCGTTTCCTTCCAGATGACAGCCTTCATGATTTGCTAGATTAACTCCAGGTCATGCCTCAGCAATTCAATGAGGAGATGCTCTGGGCACCTGCAGGACCTGAGGTGGCCCACAGGGACCCTCAGCAAGCACATGTGCAGCACGTCTCTCATTGTGTGCCATGGCTTGGGTCCTGCTTTTTGGCCCAGACTGTGATGGAAGGACACTTGCTCTCTCCTTTCACAGCCTTCTCCCATTCCATGTGTAGCTGGTAGAGGACAAACCAAGCCCTTTCTCAGTTTGTCACCAATTGCAGGCAACTTCACAAAGCCAAGCTCTGTTGCGCCGTCTTTCTCTGGCTGGAAGCAGCTTTGATCTGGGTGTTTAATGAAGACGTTAATTGATAGCACGTGGGGAGGAATTTGAGCTGCTCAGAGCTGTCTTCCAGCCTCTCAGATCCCAGAGCCATCATCCCCTTCAAAACAAAACAGAAGAGTTATTACAAAACAAATCATGTTTGTATAGGCGCTTTTTAAAAAGTCCTCTCCAGCTCTGCTAAGCTCATATTCCTGGCAGTGCTGAGCCAGAGACACCATGTGCACCGTTGAAAGCCTTCAGCAAATTAAACCAGCATCCATGTGAGGAGGAACAAGGCGCTGCTGTCCCGGTCCCATCCTGGCCAAGGCGGGATGAGATGCGCCGTGGGGCTGTGGAGTCACTCCTGGCAATGCGCATCTCCACGGCCAGGATGCAGAGGAGACCACAGCCCCAGCACATTGGGGAGCTGGAGGCGTATCAGCACTCAGCTCTGCACATTCTGGCAGCCATGGCTCGCTGCAGATGCTGTCCTCCCTACCCAGACGTGTGCAAATCCCAGGCAGCGCCAGGCCCCGCTCAGCTGGAGCGTGCACCCTTCCGGACACGCTGCTTCTCCGAGCGCACAGAGCATCCAGCTCTGGCCGTGGCTGGCAGATGTGCTCCTCGCAGACGGTCTATGGGTTACCTCGTGGCGGCCAAACGTGGCCCTGCTTCCTGACTCTGTGATCTTGCCTGGATTGGAAGATGCTCCAGTTCCCTGCCTCACAGAGGTACCTGCAGCCCCGCCAGCCGTGGTAGGACACTGCGCTTCGAGACCTCTCCCCTCCGTCAGATCGGGTTGGAATTGGCTTGTGGTCTCAGAAGTTATTAGGAACAGACACCCCCAGACAATGTGATTGCACAAGCTTCATTTCCTTAGAAAAGCAGGCCAGCAGAGCAAGAGCCCGTCAGTAAACATGTTGATTCCAGGGGCTCTTCTGCGGCGCGCAGGGAGGAGTAGAGTGTTGGCACCCAGCCCACACCTGTGTGTGCTGCTGAGTGTGGGGACGTCGGGGCACAACAGGATCTGCCATGTTCGAGCCAAAGGTGCCCATGGCTCCTGCCAAATCCCAACAGCCCGCATGCCCCAGGGCAAGCAGAGCAGGTGGCAAAGTGAGCTGATAGCTCCTGTGGCAGGTGGTGTGTGAGGAGCACCACTGGGGTGGGCTTGGTCCCATCCTGCTGCTCGGCCCCACTCGGGCACTCCAACATGTCCTGGGGTGGCTGAGGCACAGCACCGCAGCTGCAACCCATGCTCACACCCCAAGCCCTCCATCCTCCTCACTCAGCAAGGTACAGGAGAGCAGATCCCAGCGGCCTTGCAGCCCAGCCCTGCTGTGCAGCACAATTCCAACCCAGGGCTGGGATCCATGGGGATTTTCTGCCCATCGGGGCCCCGTGCCTCCCGGCTCGGCACAGCGGCCTCCCCTCCGCCGGGCTGGAGGACAATCTCTTGCAACACTGGAATGCTCTGAAGTCATTACCTCCCTCTCTAGAAATTTTTGGGGTCAGAGGACATGAGTCTCAGTAATCGTCCAACAACGTCAGTGGTGCTCCGTTGATTTACACCAGCTGAGGATCAAACCCCTCCCTTTCCTCTCCCATATTTAAGATATTTTCCAGACTTCAGACACTTTCAGAGGAGGGAGTTGATGACTCTTGGGTTGTTGAAGAGGTTCCAGCTTTGGTCCTGGCCTGGCTTAGCACGATGATGGCTACCCACACTGTGCATTGATTGTCATTTCCCTCACAACCCGCTCGAGGACATCCCTGTGTGCCCTGGCACTGCTCTGTACCACACTCTGAACCCTCCTGGCTTCTCTGCCCCTCCAGCCATGGTGAGATCTGACTCACCACAGCCCAGCAGGGACACCCCTCCCCTCCTCGAGCCCTTTCCCAGCAGGACCCTGCAGTCATGGAGCAGTGCCAGGAAGGGTCCCAGCCCCACACCAACCCACACCTGGCATCAGCAGTCCTGCACAGCACCACCAAGCTCAAGATGTGCCAAGAGAAGAAGCCCAAGCAGTGGACCACCTGGACACGATGCGAGACAAAAGCACCGAGAGCATTGCGACGACCTCAGCTTCAGCACACAGCAGTGAAAGTTTCCTCTGAGCCCAGTGTTTTGGTCCGGGCAGCTGAGCCAATGTTGAGGGGAAGCACAGTTAATATTGCTGATAGCTGGATCCAATTTATAAGGCGCTCAGCAGAGACAATCATCAGGGAAGGAGACAAATAATCTTTAGGCAATTAAATTTAATTGTTCCATCTGAAGATTATTTATCTCCTCGCCTGATGAATGTCTCCTCGAAGCGCCTAATAAATTGGATCCAGCTATCACTGATAGTGACTGCTTTCCCCTGGCAGAGGGGAAGGGTGTGGAGAGCAGAGCAGCGCTCAGCTCTGTGTGTTGCTTAAGATCTGTCACCTCGAAACATCTTTTTCGCAGACTTGAAAGTGTCCGCAGGCTTTATCAGCGCGCTGCCTTTGTGCAGAGAGCTTGGCAGCCCAGGGCTGGAGCGTGCAAAAGCTCCTGGACAAGGCGCAGGGTGGAACGGGATCCCACAGGCTGGGTTTTAATGTCAGGCACCAGCAAGGACTTGGAAAGCTCTCTGTGTCTGTCTGTCTCCACTTCGTTATCCTTGGGCCTGGCTGCTCACAAAGAGGGCTTCGAGGAAGCCTCAGCTTCTGCCCTACCCTCCCGTGTCCCCGAAGCGGGGCTCAGAGCTGGGTGCAGGCTGCCCCGCAGTGCCCTTCCCTCCCACCACCAGCACTCCGCTGCCCTTGCAGCAGCCCTTTTCCTTCTGGCTGTTTGCAGCCATTGGCTACTGGCTATTTGGAGATGTGCCCGGCTGACCCAGCGTGCGCTGTGGGGCTGCCCAAGGGAGGAAAGTCACCGAAAGCAGCGCAGCCGGCAGTTTTCAGGAAGGGCATCAGTGAGGGCATAAAGCTCCCTTCCCAGGAGCTGCAGCAGAGCACAAAGCCTTCATTTGTGATCCCATCATCACCTGGACCAGGAGCCCTCCAGTCTCATCCACGCCACGGCTGCACACAGGCTCGGGGCCGCGGTCTGTGGGTGTTCTGCGGGCGCGTGTAGCATTCCACAATCGGGGCTCTATTCACCATCCAACGGCTGAATAGTTCAGTAGTATTTAATTACCATACAATAACTGTCCCATTGAATTTGACGGAATATATCATTTTGGAATGCTATTTACAGTGCTGGTTTTCTTACAGAAATCCATGTGTCAGAGCTTTCACCATTATTATAGACTTTAAAATAGGCAGATGTGCCTTTCATGGCCAACTGCATGTTTTATTAATGGCCTAGGACTATCAGATGTGTTGTAAATCATGGGACTTAGCCACCCGTCTGCTGCACCTCTCCCCCAGAGCCTCAGGGTGACTGAACTCAGCTCCCCAGAGGGCGGCAGCGGTCGCAGGGTGCAAGCTCCCATCCTGCTGGGTTCCCAACCCTCCCGGAGCTGCCTGACCCAGTGCCACTGCTGCCCTCCTCCCCACCACCCTGCTCGCATCTGACCCTTCTCTGTCCCTCCCTGCCCTATGCGGCCGAGGGCAGGTGCAGCAGAGCAGGTACACTCCAGCAGTCGCAACCATGGCCCGTCTCCCTGTAAGCTCTCATGCTGTCCAGGCTGTTCTGCACGCAGCCAGGTCCCAGCTGGCTCAAGTCAGCAGAGCAGTGCCTCGATTCATTTCTATTTTCATGAAAAATTTCAGTGCTTCTGGTGTGTCAGATAGCCCCATGTGAGTGACCGCACTATGGGAAATATGCAGGAGAGGAGGGGAGGGCCACGTGAGGAGGAAAGCCAACGCCAGGATGAAGGTTTTGTTGAAAAGCGCTCAGCAGGGATGTGCTGCCCACAGCCAGAGCCTGTCCCAGCAATCTCAGCCATGTGCCAACATGGGGCCAGCATCACCACACTCCCACCTGAACCCTGCACCCTCCTGCCCCACGCTGCCTGGGCAGGGCTCCTCAGGTGCCAGTGCTGCTCCTATCAGGCAACAAAGTCACTGCCAGTGCTGTGATCTAGCACCTGGCCCTGTGCTGGTAGGTGTGCCTGCTTGCCGCTAGTAGAGAGAACAGCCAGCAAGCAGGACTGTTAAGGAGGCGTTAGGGCAGCCTGGGTTGTGGATCAGGGGCAGGGATGACTGAATTGGAGAAGGAAGAGGGGAAGATGCTGCTCAGTGCCACCCTGCAGCAAGAGCATGTTAGCTGCAGTGCTGCACAAGCAGTGGATGGGATGATGCTGCCTGCTGGACTGCTCAAAGGCAGCTGCAGAATGGCTGCACACTCTATATGTCACCCCAGCACTCCTCCCTGGCTGGCTTCACAGAGGTGTGAAGCACCAAGACTTGGGCAGGATGCTCCCGGAACCATCAGTGCACAGGAAAAGGGATGGAGAAAGAAGCAGCAGCAGGTTTGCTTGCAAATGCCACCTTTGGAAAGTGCTCAAGGCCTGGAGCTGCCATGGTCACGGGGAGCCATGGTGGTTGTGGATGAGAACGGCGAGGGGAAGGAGTGCAGAACCGTGCATGGCCATCTCCGCTCCATGCATCTGTAATGATAGCACTGGACGTGAGCACAATGCGAAAATCCTAGATCTGTGCGTAATGCTCCTCTGGGGACAGATGTCCTCTCTTGTTTTGTACACTGTAAATGCAACATCAGTCCCAAACCCAAATGATTCCCCCCATCCAGCACCGTCCCCCCTTCCATCAGCTGCAAATGGCACAGATGGCTGGAAAAAGAGAATAGCTATTAAAAAAAAAAAAAAAATCCCCAACCCTGTTATTTCTGCATTTTTTCTGCGTGAAGACACTTCCTTCCTTCCAGGAGAAATCAATCCAGAACCAAAGCGTTAACCGCTTCCCAGCCGCTTCCTCCACACAAGGTGTAGCTGCGCCAGCCCTGGCGAACGTCCCACCTTGTTGAGCACTCCTGGTTCTGCAGCACAGAGCTGCCCAGCTCCCCAGGGATGGTGATGGAGGAGGGCAGTATGAGCGGAAGGAGATGCTGCTGGAGTGGGCTTCAATTGTCTGGCAGAAGCACAGAGGAGCTCAGTCTGCAGTTGGCTTCCCAGAGGATCATGAGGTGGATGCACCCTGGTCAGGGACAGCCCGATTGCAGCACAATGGGCTGGAGTGGATGGCGGCCTCAGGGATGTGCTTCCCACACTTGCCGGTGTTGAGCATCACCTGCTCCTGCACGTGTCCTCCTGAGCCCAGCTCTGCAGTCCCACAGATGCTTTGGGGTCTTGGTAGAGGCATTTGCCCTGAAGAAGGGCAGTTACCAAGGGCAACCCTCCCCTCACCTACATTTCCAAGTGGACAGGGGGTCAGGAGGGGCAGCACTCAGGCTCTGCTGCAGGCCCTGAAGGTTGCAAGGTGATAGGGCTGCCCAGGAGCCTAGCGGGGTGGAGGAGAAGGCACAAAGGTGAAGGCAAAGGGATGTACACGGTCATGATGCAGAGGGCCAGGATGGGTGCAGAGCGATGCAGGTGGATGATGGCTGGTGGCTGTGTAAAGTGGGATGCTGAGCAGAAAGCTGACAAAGCTGTGCTGAAACCCAAATCAAAATCCTGTGTCCACATGCCCCCACTTAAAGCACAGCTGCACCAAGACCTCCCCCAGGTACTGAGCGTCGTGTCTTGGTGTGGGGAGAAAAGAGGAGCCCCAAGTGATCCTGGTGCTGCAAGGGATGGCTGGAGGCTCACAGCTCTCGGGTCCTCGTCCTGCTGCTCCGTTGGGGTCCCTCAACACCTGAATGGCAGCAGTTTGCACCCACTGCTGGGCGAGAACATGGAACAGCTCCTCCACCCCTGCCCTGCACCCTGAGGTGCCCGGTGTTGAGTCCCTAGGGACAGGCTTTGGGTGAGGGGGATGGAGTAAGGCTATGGGGGTGGGGAGGCTGCGAGGAGCGGGGGACTGTGGGATTTAGTCCATATAGGGGCACAGGGGCCAGTGCTGGGGGGGACAGGAGCAGAACCTGCTGTGGGAGCCGAGGACAGACTGAGGTGCACCCGGAGCTTTGTGTGTGCAGCCCGCACAACAGCTGCCGGCAGTATGGTTGGCTCCAAAGCTGGTGTTGACAGTCCTTCACTTTTATGGGAACTAAATTTACCCAGACACACGCAAAATCAAAAAAAAAAAAAAAAAAAAAAAAAAAAAAGAAAAAAAAAAAAAAAGATGGGGGATTGGAATTAAAATAAATTGCAGCAGTGCCAGCATCTGCTCCTTTGTGGCGCAGTCTGGGTTACGGAGAGGGGAGGAGAAGTCCCTGAAAGGGAGTAGCACTGGTGTTTACTGCAGCTCTGAAACATCCCCCGTTTGCAAGCAGTGTGTTTGCACCGTGTTGCCTCAGGAATGCCTGACATCCAAGATGCCAAGGAAATGTACCCTCAGGGTGGAAAATGAAAGCCCAACAGTTTTCCATGGCTCGAGTACGTGTTAGTGTATAGGGGCAATAATGCACCGTGCTGTTGGAGGAGAGGGGTCTGCTGGGAGCATAGGGGCAGCAATGGGAGGAGAATGTCACTGTGGGGGCCTTTCAACTCCTCCTTTATAGAGCTGCCCTAATGGTCCTGCTGTTTGGGGTTTTCCTTGGGTTGATTCCTCGCATTTCAGCGAGCTGCCTTCTGCACGTGCACTGCACAGAGGCACGAGGCAGGGCCGGCCGCTGCGCTGACACCGACGCTTTGGCGCTGTGCTTTTGGGGGTCTTTTACTGGAGGAGATCCTGGAAAATATGTGCTACCATTCTCAAACGTGCCGATGCCACGTGGGCACCTCTATCTGCACGGCTGCTGTGGGAGCGTGCGCTTTCCCCAGGCATTGCACGGGCACAGTGCCGGCGTCGCCCTGCTGCTACCCTGCTGCCGCCGTGCAGCTGACGGAAACACAGCATGGCTTTTAAATGTCTCTGCCACCTTCATGACCGTTTAATGCTGTAAACAAACTTTGCAGCGGGACGGTGTGGTGGCAGTGCTCACCCGCAGCCCCCGGCGCTGCAGATGCGGCGCTCCCTGCGTTGCCAAAGCAAAGCAGGGCCCAAACAGCGGCGGAGGGAAAAGCGGTGATGATTCCGTGTGCGGCTGCAGCGGAAGGCGTTTGGGGTGAGTGGGCACAGCTCTCGGGACTTCTGCAGAGCTCTATTTTTAGCCGCCTGCTGTCTGATTTTTCCAGATGACAACAAGTGCTGCGCTCCTTCTAAAAACTGAACTCTTCTCGGGTGTTTTCGGTTTTATCCCTAATTTTTTAATTGAAAGGAAGATGTTGAAAACAATTAGTCACTTTTACAAACTGTAGCCAGCATTTCTTTTGCTTCCCTCAGCTGTGATGTGACCGGGGCCAGCAGTTCTGCTCAGGGCGGAGGTGGGGAAGCAGGGCGACTGGTGCTGATTTGGCATTCAGTGTGTGTGTGAGATGGGTGTAAATTGCCCCAGTGAAGCCGTTATGCTCCCAGCAGCTCTGGCACGAGGTCAGCGGGAAGAGCTCCTGTCCCATGGCTGGGCTGGGGCCGTGTCCACAGACTTTTCCCATGGGGTTTGTGGGTGTTGGGTTCCAGCAGCTGGAAGGACCCAGCCGCCCTACTGATGCAGTCCCAGCTGCACAGAGAGCGGGACAGGCATGGTGCAGGGCAACAGGCACTGTGTGCCTCTCTGTGCTGGATGGGAGTCTGTGTGCTGCACAGGAAAAAATCTCCTGGCAGAGTGGATGTGGCCTGGTGCTTAGAGTGTAAGGTAGGTGCATTCTATGTACAGATATGGAAGTATAGGATTGTAATGCAACTGTATTTTTAGTTAGATTTGGTAAAAGAATCAGTATAGGTATAGGTAAAAGTATAGATGTGTGGAGTTATGGTTTTAGTTTCGTGGCTATCATTTAGTTACGTATGTAGAATCACAGAATTGTGGAATCGTAGAAACATAGAATTGTTTGAGTTGGAAGGGACCCTCAAAGGCCATCAAGTCTAACCCACCGCAGTGAACAGGGGCACCTACAGCTCTATCAGTGCTCAGAACCCACCCAGCCTGACCTCTCTGGGCAACCTGTGGCAGTGCTTCACCACCACTTTATTGTAAAGAACTTCTTCCTTATGTCCACCCTGAATCTGAAACCATTTGCCCTTGTTCTGCCACAACAGTCCCTGACAAAGAGTCTGTTCCCTTCTTCTTTACGGTTCCCCTTTAGATACTGAAAGGCCCATTTCTTTCCTGCTCTGCAAGGGAAGAGACAGCTCTCGTGCACCATGCTGGCTCACAGCAGTACTGTCCTCAGTGCACAGAGCTCCATGGCGATGCTGTCCCACCCCACCCCAGCTCCTGGAGTCGTGCAATGTTGCAGGAGTTTCATTTTTATTTGCTCATCTCCCAGGTTTCCCACCTGACCCAGAAATGGGAGGGACCCAAATGTGTTTAACATTTCCTCTCTGTGATGGACCAGCAGCAGGGCAGCACTGCAGGCTGCGACCCCCGAGCATCCCTGACACAGAGAGACTCCACAGCCCCCGAGACACTGCCCTACATGTGCCCTGAGCCTAGACGAGCCGAGATGCCAAGGGCATCGGAAGCAGCATCCCCATCCCTCTGCACCCCGTGAGGCTCAGGGGCTGCAGCCCTCCCGTCTGTTGGCCGCGGGGACATGCAGGCTGTGGGCAGCAGGCACGCTCCCGTGCGGGACTTCAAAGCGGAGCCCTTTGTGTGCGTGCGTGTTGGCTGCTCTCCCCTCGGTGCGGCCGCTCTGATAGATGTGACATCACCTAGAGACGACGCGGAGGGACGGGACCTCGCCATTGTCCTCTGCTCCGGGCGGCGATGTCCGTCTCCTAGGAGGTGGGAGCCGGCTCTCGCAAGCATGCTTTCATCTCCCTGACCTGCCCCGCGCCGCGAGGGCGCTTCCCAAGGCTCCGGCCTGGGGACAGGCATCCTCACGGCACAGCAGAAGGGACACGAGTGAGAGACAGACATGCTCACAATGTTTAAAGACATCATTAAACGCCCCCGGCACCCCCACCCCGAGAGCCGGCACTTGCCAGCTACACCCATCTGTTGCTTTTCATTAAAGGGAGCCTGCTCAATCCCGAGGTGTGCGCGGTGCCTCCGTGCTGTGATTGTTGTGGTGGGGATGTGGGGCTGAGCACAGGGAGATGGGGCACGCGGAGCCCTGTGGAACGTAGACCTGCACCCTCACAGTGCAGTGAGGGCTGGAGGGCAGGAGGAGGAGAACTCTGCCTGGGGGGCTGATGCAGGAGGGCTAAGAAACCTCTTTCTTTCTGCTTTCAAATGCTGTAGCTGCTCTTTTTGCAGCTTTATGGGACCTCAGACAGTGGCTGGGCACCCCCTGACTTCCCTGTGCCACAATGGGACCAAAGACAGAGGGCAGCAGGGGACAGTTCCCCACCACCCTGCACCCTTTCCCAGCTGCCGTGGGGGAAATGAGACAAATCCACCAATGGAGGAGATCTTCTCACCTCCTGCCTGCAGACTGGGGGACCTGGAGGTCCAAGCAGATATCGCATCCCTGCAGTGGGAGAGTAGGAGATGAACCTTTGTCCAGAGTAAGGAGGAGGAGGTGGGGGCAGGCGGGGGGGATCTGTGGGTCCACCAGGAAGGTGATGGGGCTGAGGCAGGACATGCATCCAACATCGTGTCTGCATGCACACAAGAGGTAGAAGGAGAGGCAGAGAGGGTCAGGATGGCGGTTTGAAATGAAAGGCAAAGGGATTCCTGCCATGGTTTTGGATCATCCTACAGACCTGCTGCCACTGCTGGGACCCTTCCCAGTCCCTACCAGAGCAATGCCTTGCAGTGGCATCGTCACTGCAGGCAGGTGGATGTGGTCTGGACTCTGCCATGCTGCAAGTTGGAGCTTCCCATGTGCCTTGCTATAAATCACATAATCACGGAATCATTAAAGTTGAGGAAAACTTCTAAGATCACCAAGTCCAACCACCAACCCATCCCCACCATGCCCACTGGTCTGTGGCCCTCAGTGCCACATTTCCACATTTCTGGAACACCTTCAGGGACGGTGACTCCATCACCTCTTTGGGCAGCCTGTGTCAACACATCACCAATGCTTTGCAGAAAAAAAAATCTTAATAGCCAACCTGAACCTCCCCTGGCACAAACTAAAGTCACTACATCTGATTCTCTCGTTGCTATCTGCGAGAAGAGACTGACCCACACCTCACCAACCACCAACAACACCTTCAGGGAGTTGTAGGGAGCCATACAGTCTCTCCTGACCCTCCTCTTCTCCAGACTGAACCCATTCCCTC
The DNA here is from genome assembly GCF_905368555.1 of Meleagris gallopavo. Lineage (NCBI taxonomy): Eukaryota > Metazoa > Chordata > Aves > Galliformes > Phasianidae > Meleagris > Meleagris gallopavo. The sequence goes on from NC_139419.1 coordinate 13,861,307, forward strand.
AATTTCTCCCCATAAGACTCCAGACCTCTCACAGCTCCGTTGTCCTTCTCTGGATGCACTCCAGAGCCTCGCTCAGTGTCTTGCCTTGTATGAGGGGACCAGAACTGCACACAGCGAGGTATTGTCCCAATTGCTGAAGTTACTCACATCCAGAGCAGGGCAGGGAGCAAGGACAGGAGAAGTGAGCTCCGGCCCCATGCCCACACTGCTGCACTCTGAGTCCTACGGCCCATGGGGTGGTCAGAACCCCAACTGAGCTCACGTCTCCCCGAGGCATTTTGCACCTGGTCCCCAGCAGACAGCCTGCAGTGCGGAGGGACCCCTCGGGGCTGGGAGCAGAGAGCTCATGGGACAGAGGTGTCAGGGCTGGGCAAAGTCAATCTGCAGTGTTTGTTGTTGGGATTAGCTGGTAGGGGAAGTGCTCCTTGGGGAGGACTGGACTCAATTATCAGCACATCGTTAGCTAGTAAGGAATGCCTTAAGCCGGGAAGCTCTGAGCCGGTGCCACAGACACTGCTGACAAGGTGGGCTGCAGCTTGCCCAGAAGATTTGTGGTTCCTGATGGTCAGTGCAATTCTCTGCAGCATGAGGGAATTGAGCAATTGCTGCTATGTAACACCAAGAACATCTGGCAAGGAGCAGAGGGCTGGTGCCTGCTTGTGGCACTGGGGATGTCACAGTGCAGGCAGTGAGGAGGAGGGAGCCAGGCACTGTGCACAAGTGTCAGATGGGTTTGCTCAAGAGTGCCCAGCAGCTCCAATGATACTGAGCCGGGAACGGGACTTTGCACGAGTCCCTTAGACAAAGAAAACACGATAGCACAAAGTGCTGGGTGCGCTTCACAGAAGGAAACATTTGGTTATGAAGCTGTGCTTCAGTGATGAAGAACACGAGCAGAAGCCTGAGGGAGGTGGCCTAGGGTTGGACACTGCTGGTAGAGCATGCGGGTGTTCCATAGAAGCAACAAGCAGCCAGATTCAGCTGGAGCAGGGCAGGAGGAAGCCTCTCCAGCCAGGATGAGCTCTCCAGGTTCAGCATGAGTGAGACAGCAGTGGCTGGGTCACTGGACTCCAGAGAAGGAGATGCAAAATAACATCTCAGCAGCAAGGTTTCTCCCAGCTTGGCCAGAAATGCATCTTATGGGATGTGGCATCACTTTCCAGCCTCATGTATGGGTATTTGGTGCTATGAAGATGCCAAGACCATGAGCTTTGTCCTTACAAGTCTGCATAGAGCCTGGGTGCTTCTGATATCGTCGCTGTGACAAAATTGCAGGTGATGAGTGATTTGTGCTTATTCCTTCCTGTCAAGCCAAGAGAACTGCAGGTCAGAGGAACCCCCCAGCACCCCAGTGATGGGGTCTTCACGGTACTCACTGCTACTGGGATGCATGCTGTGATCCTTCTGACTTTGGGATGAAAGATCCAATGTTTTACATCACTCAGGTCTGGGATACTGGGGCAGGGAAGTGGCTGCTTAGGCTGTACGGGGCTGTGGTGTGGGGCTGCGGTGCAGGAATGCCAGCTGCAGGAACAGCTGCATTACGTGCTGCAGCAGGCTGTAAGGCAGTGAGGCTGAGGAGGCTGCAGCACGGTGGAGCTGGGAGAATGTCCTGGCAGAGCTGAGCTTCTGCCCTTTGAGGTGATGATGTCTCTGGGTTTTGATTCCCAGCAGGATCTCGAGCCCTGGCCCTGCCTGGAACAACTCATGTCGCTCTTCCCTCCCGCTCCTCTCCATCTGGTCTCTCCTGAGCTTCTGTTTTGGACACTTCTGCATTTCCCATTCCGCCCCAGCCCTGAGCCCTGCCCCCCTGGGAAGGAGCTGCAGGGGCATGTGGGCAGGGAGGGGTGGGTTAACTGCGGAGCAGCCCTAATGCAAGCCAGTGCCTCTCTGCAGCACGGGTACTGCTGGCTGCTGCTGCCAGACTGAATTGTATCTGCGCTTCAGGAAAAAAAAGCCCATGCTGCCTCTAGAACTGGCTTTAAAAAGGATTACACATCAATACCAGCCACCCTGCTCACCCCCACCCTCCACCACCATTGTTCTCTCCAAGACGCTCCTCTGACTTTGATGATGATCACTGGCAGAGTTTCAAAACGATGCATTATAAAATCTTCAAAAAAAAAAAAAAAAAAAAAATCCAGTTGCCATAACGTAATGCAGATTTTTGTCACCACTCCACAGCTTCTGCTTTCAATTTCCAGTGAGGGGGAGAGACTCGGTCGCAGTCAGATGGAGACCAGCTCGCATCCCCACTCCGTGGGCCCCCAGGCAAAATCCCTGGAATTTGTTCCTTACTGTTTGAAGGCAAAGCTGAGGGAGGAGGGTGTGGAGAGGAGAGATGGGGAGCACAGGGAGGTGCCAGCCCAGGGTGGATGGGTATGACCCCAGGCTGTGCTCCTGAGCTTCCACCCCAGGTGAAGGTGAGGACACTTTCCAGAGCCTGGCCAGTACAGCACACCTGGGCAGGGACAGGGGCACTGCAGAGGAACAGATTTCCACTGCTGTAGTTGTTCTGCAAGATTCTGAGCAGTGATGAAATATCTCAGCCCAGATTTAGGCTTTTAATGTAGTGTGTCTGTCCGTCTGTCCATGCTAAGCGCATCTCCATCCTCAGACCCAGCATCCATCCTTGCACGCACCAAGCACCTGCCACGTTGTGCATTCCCAGTTCTTGACTTGTGGTGGGCGAGCACTGCAACTGCCTGCTCCATGCAGGCAGAGGACTGGGAATGTTGGCTTGGAGCAGGACACCTGTCCTGGTTTTAGGGGGAAAGCTTCAGACAAGCTCTGCATCCTGCCCTGCTGCTGCTGCAGGTGCCTGCAACACAGACTGGGTTCCCTAGGTGAGCTCCAGCTTCAGCTGAAGTGGGCTCCTGGTCTGCCAGCCTGGACAGAGCCACTGTGCTCCTGCTTGCTGCCACTGGGATCCATGTGAGGAGTGACTCAGGCGTGCTGCTGAGGCTCCTGTGGCGTTGATTGCCTTGCAAGGTTGCCACATACTGCTACTACCATGTTGGGAGGGACAGCGTGTAGCTCTCCAAGCGAGGCATGAATTGAATTTTTGGAGAAAAGGGGCTCTTTCTGAATAGTTGAGGAGTTTCCAGGATAAATATCCCAGCAGGCAGCCAGGATCAGACCGTGCCATGGAGTGAAGGAACCTGGCAGTGCCCGAAGGCTCGATGCGCACCCTGCCATAGCAGGGGCAGGTTTGGAGTCACATCCATCAGGAGCTTCATGGGCTACAAAGGTGCCGCGTTTCCCTCCTGGGCACCAAAATCTCTGCCACGCTTCTGAGGCTTTTCTGTCCTTGTAGCACCCTGTATCTGGTAAAAGGGAAAGCTGCTGAAGCTCACTCCTGTTTCCAGGACAGACCTCACTGCTCTTGCAGCTCCCCAGTGGGGACTGCACCCAAGTACAAGACCTTGGGAAGACTGGGGCAAATAGGGGACAAATAGAGGCTCTGTGATCTGATCAGCTTCAGTGAGGGAGCTCTTGGTCACCCCGTGCTGGATGGAGCTGTGTGTGGCTGGTAGACAGATGAGCACATATGAAAATACAGAAAGATCGCTCTGACCACTGCCAATGTCAGGCAAATTCTGGAGGCTTCACTTCGATTCAGGAGCATTTCTGTTTCTCCTCCCTTTCCCTGGGTCTGAAATCTCCTCATTACTGGAGTTGTTTGGAAGGTCACCCTGTGCTCATTGCCTTGCTCTCTACCAAGGACCACAGGAAACTCCCCATTTTGGCTGCTGCTGGCCTCAGCTGCTGTTCCCCATCCTTCTTTCCCTGCTTGGCTCCCAGAGCCATCCTCGCTCTCTGATCCTAAAAGGGAGCATCTTTTCAGGAAGCTCTGAGCCTCGACAAACAGGATTTTATAAGGCACTGTTCACTAGCAGTGAACATCGCCTTCCTCTCCATAAACATCCTGGAATCCTTCCCGGTGTGAGCTTCACTTTGTAAGCCAGGCCGATGTGATCAGAAAAATCCTGGAGTCAAAAATGGACAGAGTGCTGGGAGGGGATGGAGGGATCTTTCCATGGTCAGCACTCAAGAGGACATGGCAGGTGTGCCGTGGCCAGCAGCTCTGCAGGGACATGCAGCCAGGAGCATGGGCAGAGGACACCCCGTGCCACCCGCAGCACCCCTCATGCCATCCCCGGCCATCGGGTGGTATTTCAGGGTCAGCCGCTTTTGTCTTTCCACCAGTGCCAAAGGCTGCACAAAGCCCCCGTACCTCTGGCCGTGTCCTGCTCCTGCCAGCCACCGCGTCTGTGGCTCCAGGCGGGGGGGACAGGGCTCCTTTTTCTAAAATTTTATTCCCCTTCCCCTTCCCAGCGCTGCCACAGCCGCGGCCATCCCGTCCTCCCCCCAATAATGAGCTGTTGTCTTGTGCAGCATTGAGAGCTAAGTAAGCATGAAAAATTGGAACAATAAAGAAGCAGTTCTGGGACAGCAAAGCCCCTTGTTTGACAAGGCTAATTCCACACCCCCCAGCCTCATTTTCTTTCAGCCACCTTCCCCCTCCTCGCTCCTCCTTTATTAAATGAACTGGCTTTTATTGGGGTGGAAGCTGGGTTTCCTTTTCCCCTCTCTCCTCCTCCTCTGTTCACATGTAATTTGGAGAGTTAATCTCCTCAGGCAGGAAATGTTGTTTCTTTCACTCTTTCTCTCCGCTCCTTTCCTTTTGGCTCTTTTAATTGGGGCCCGGACCGAGGCACCATCCGCACCGTGCCGTGCAGCACTCCTGCACCCCTGCTGCATCCCCCGGCAGCCGCCCATGGGCTGAGGACATTGGCCGATGCTTCCTGATAGCTGATGATGTAGCCTGAAGGGCTTGAGGTGGAATGGCATCTGAGCATCTCTGCAGCTCTCTAGCAGCGCTCACTAAAGGCCCATAACGTTTCCTTGCAATCGCTTGGACAGACACAATGCTGTAAAAAGCTCGTAGAGTGTCTCCAGATTTTCCTTGATGCCTTTCCCTCCATTTCTTTCAAAGCAAGTATTTCAGTTTTAATGAAAAATAGAGGGCTGGGTCTCTCCTCCCACCCTCTGCCTGTCGGTTCCTCAGGCTGACAGTGACTGGGAGTCAGCCCTGTGTGTGAGTGGGCACGGTCTGTGCTGGTGCTGATGAATGGACTCTCAGTGCTGCTAACCACGACAGCGCAATGGGATCTGATTGCTCAGCACGTACCACACGAGGACTTCCTTCAGAAAAGACAAGTAAAATTGCCATCAGTGCTTCAGCTAAAGGCTGAACAAGAACAGAACAATAGAGAATCCTATGGACAAGGAAGATGCAGGAAACTCATAGCTTCACCTGCTGCTCCACCTGCAGCATCCCTTTGCCTGCACCCTATGCTCAGCTCGGCTGAGCCCAGCCTGTCTCTGGGTGCAACAGCATGCCTGCCGACCAGAGCAAGCCCAAACTTCCTCTGAGTCCTTCTGGAGCTGGGACGTGCTGCAGACAAGGGGTAGTGCTTAGGACAAGGTTCCCAGCTGCTCCACTGTGGGGCAGCCCAGCTCTGGGGGCTCCACACTCCTCCTCACCACTACCTGGCCCCGGTGGCTCTCTGGCTGCCGAAGCTTTTGGGTCGCTTCTTGGCACAATTTGTCACTCCCAACAGGGCAGTGGCTCATGCTGGGAGGATAACTGTCCTGTAGTTGACTCATCCCCTGCGGGTAACCTCTGGTTCCTGCTGGTGGAGGACAGGGACATGCAGGGCTGTGTGTCCTGGATGCCGCCGTGCCTGCTCTGTCAGGCACGTCCTGCAGCAGAAGGGATGCAGAGGAGGCCCTGCCTGCCCTCCTGGCTCTTGCTCCAATTCTGCTGTGAGCACTTCTTCATGGCAGCCCTACGCAGGGTGGGTTTTTGACCTAGACACTGTGAAAGATTAGGGTTTGGACTGAGTAGAAGCTCAGCCTGATGTGACGGCACGGCCTCGCGTCTTCTTTGCATGATGTCTGTGACGGGGATGGCACATGGGGATGCTTGTCCCACCTCTGGAGCAGAGCTCGGGGCCCGTGGATCCAGGAGCCCCGCAGTGGGAAATCCCACCAGACACATCCCCACAGCAGCCGGTGGGTGGGCAGGGCAGTGTCACAGGATGGGCTCAGAGGGTGATGCTGGAGACAAACCAGGCCCACTGCAAGGAAATGAGAGGACAGAAGGCAGCCCTGGGGCTCCTCCTCGCAGGCCCTGGCCGAGGACTGAGAGGGTTAACCCGGCGGGCTCCGGCGATGCCACGCTCCCAGCTCACCGCCTGCCGCTCCCCCGGCCTCCCGCTGCCCAGAGGAGGGCTGAATGGGGAATTAGCCTTGCCGGCGCTGAGACCTCTTAATTAGCCATTCTTCTGGCTGCGCTGGGGCCGGGGGGGCACGGGGAGACCCTCGGCACCCCCAGCTGCGTCCTGGCCCCGCTGCTGGTGCAGCACAAAGGGGCTCAGCGGGCAGGGCCGTCAGAGGGCACCGGGGACGCCAGGACCTGTCAAAGCTTGTTTCCCACCTTCCAGAGCCAACCTTTTCTGTCCCAGCCTGGAGACAGCCTGCCTTAATTGGGCTGAAAATCTAATCATTTGTACCTCCGGGCCTGGGAAGGGGGCAGGGGGCTCGGCCTGGGAGGGAGGCTGGGAGAGCTGAGAGGAGTGGGGAGTGGGAATGGGCACAGCTGGGGGGTGTAAAGGGGAGAGGTGGGTGGGGATGGGGGGCAATGGGGGCCTGGGGGTGAGGGCGAGTGGGGTGGGGAAGGGGATTGCATGGGGGTGGGGATGGGATGGGGATGAATGTGGAGATGGTGATGGGGATATGGATAGGGGTGGGGATACAGAGAGGGATAGGGGGTGAAATGAAGATAGCGTGAGATGGGAATGGAACGGGTGTGAGATCGGGGTGGTAGTGGAAATAGGAGGGTGGGATGAGGAAGGGATGGGGATGGAATGAGGATGAAGCAGGAGGGGTCTCATTGAGTTCCAAGGAGTGCAGAGGCTTATGGAGAATTTGCAACCACCATTTTTTTTTTTTTTTTAATAAATTAGGTGTCATTACTTACAACAGAATAAATATATCAATGATTTAAAATAGATAGATAGATAGGTAGACAGACAGATAGATAAAACACCAAAACCCAAATAACTGAGTGACTGAAGGGGAAGAGAGCAGCAAAATACACATTGGTCACTTCCTTCCATCTCCGCCTGCTCTGATAGCAGCCCAGGCTGCAGTTCTGCCTCCCTCACCAACACTCAGAGCTGGAGGTGCTCCCACACACGCAGTGCTGTGTCTGCACAGCCTCACTCCCATCTCAATGCCCACCTTCTCATTGTAACAGCGGTGCTGCTTCCCAACTTGTGTGCGGGGCACTTATATCTCCTGCCTCAAAATGACAAATCTGAGCCTTTTCCAAAAGCCGAGAGCGGGGGAAACATCTGAGCAACAGCTTCACAGCCTCCAGACATCCCTTGTGCACTGGGGCAATGACTGTGACACCAGCCATGCTCTTGCTTTGTGTCATCTCAAGGTTCTCCCACTAGCCAGCCCTGCCCTCCATCCCCACTGCTGCGCCACCAGCCAGGCTGTGACATGCAGTGATTTGGATGCAGATGAGGACCAGCCCCAGATTACCTTGCATTTTGCCCAGCACTGCTTACACTGCTTCCCCATCTGCCTTAAGCACCTTTACATTAAACACCCGTGATTTCCTTCAGTTTCTGTCTCTGTTTCAATTTTCTACTTTATTCCTTTTTGTTTATTTTGCTTCTTTTGCCCTTTTTTTTTTTTTTTTTAATGTGCCTGGAGGGAGAAAATCTCACTCATCCCTTTGGCCCCACAAGGAACCTGGGGCAAATCCTCAGCCATTGCTGCCGGCAACACTTTGGTATCAGCATCTCTGTGTGGCAGCACGCAGCAAGGGTGGTGGGGAGCCCCAGCCTCACCACAGGGCTGCACAAAGGGAGAAGGCTGCAGGAGCACACCTGGGGTGCCCGGCTGCCCCGGGGCCATGCTCCCTGGGCGTATGGGGCAGCTGAGGTAGCTCCGTCACTCTGGTCAGTGACAGTGACATACTACAGGCAGATACAGGCTCGGAGCACTGTCACACACCCATTTCTGAGCAATGGAGGCCGTGGCGGCTCTCGGAGCCGCAGACTCTGCACACCACCCCGTGTGCCAGCCGCTGCTCAGCCCTCCCTCTGTAAATTTGCCTAATCTCTGTTCAAAGCCGTGTGTATTTTTGGCCCACGCGGCATCCTGTGGCAGCGAGTCCCACCATTTAATTACACATCGTGTCGGGTAGCGATGCCTTTGGCCTGCATGGAACCTCAGGCCGGCTCAGCTCATTCATTCATAATTTCTCCCTGTAACCTCAGCTTCCTGATTCCAGTGGAAGTCAGCGAAGCGCTGGGCTCCTGCAGGCCGTGCAGTGCAACTCTTGGTTTTACTGCATTATCTCATTCAACACATTATTTGTAAGTTGACTCGGATAATCCGGGGGCTGTCAGTGCTTTCCATGGCGAGATGCGTGCAGACGAGGCACATCCAGTAAATTACTCACCCACTGGGCAAAAGCTGCAGCCTGCAGGGATTTAAGCCCAGGTTTCACATCAGTGCATTGCAGAGAGCAGAGCAGAGTGTGCTTCCACTGCTCCTCCCTGCACTGCCCTCTGCTCAGAGCATCCCCGCAGGCAGCGGCAGTGGGAAGGTCTGGATGGCCCTGAATGAAATACTTGAGATGAGCACTGTGTTGCTTTTTGCTGTCGAACGTGAAGACTTTTCCCAAATTTAGATCGAATCAATTCATGGTTCTCCTCTGGAGAAAACAACAACAACAAAAAAAAGTCTGGGAAAGTTTCATTTTGACATAAGAAAAAAAAAAAAAGAAAGAATTCATATTTCTGTTTCGAAACAATATTTTGAGACCAGATCTAGCGAAATTTTTTGTGTATATTTAAATGAGAAAATTGAAACCAGAATCTTAATGGACCGTTTCCATGTGAAAAGATCTTTTAGAGGAAAGGGAGGAAGTGCTCGTTTTGATGAGAAAACCCAGAGCTTTTCCACCCGTGACTCTGCATCTCAGTCACTGAGCCTGGAGCTCTCAGTGCAGAAGGACGAGGCCATAAGATCCACGGTGTGCCTGGCCCTGTGCCTTCCCAGTGCTGCTGTCCCCATCACATCTGTGCAGACAAAGGCCCTGTGGTGACTGTGCCATGTCCCCGTGTCCCTGCTCATGGGCTGATGGCAGCCTGGCCCTGCTCTGCTCACACTGGAGGGAATGACTGACAGAGACTGATGGTGCTCCGTGTGCCTGTAACCCAAGCTCCGGCTGGATTTGGGAAATCTTTCAATGCTTAAAAAAAATAAGCAGCCGACTAGACTGATGGTTCCCGATTTATGGGTGAATATAGGCAAAATGCAAACGTCTTCCATAGGTCTGCCCACGCCAGCAGGGCTGGGTGTCCCTGGGGGTGGCTCTGGCAGCACTGGGGGGCATGGAGAGAAAATCCCAGTGCGTAGGGCTGCTCACTTTGGTCAGAGCTGATGTGATGCAGAGCTATTGTTCAATGCCAGGCTTTTTCAACCAGGAACTTGGGGAGAATTTGGCACCTGCACTCAGAGCTGCAGCTGGCTTTGCTGCTCCATCCCCAGGTTTGCAGGAGGAGCTCAGCCCTGCGGGTTATCCCCTGACATCACTGTTCTGTGGGGGAACAAGCAAAGCTAGGAGCAAAGCAAAGGAAAGCAAACCTGCAGGCAGGACATGGCTGCAAAGAAAGCCACGTGGGTGTGATGCTGCTGGCAGGGGTCTGATGAGCATCAGGGAGCTGCAGCCCCAAGGAGCCACCGTGGGTTATGTGCTGGTGGGCAGCTGGGGATGGTGCACTTAAAGGGGCTCCAGAAGTGCTCACCTATAGAGACTGCGCCCACCTATAGGAGCTCCAGCCCATGCCCAGAAAGCTGGAGTGCTGCTGCCAGCCTTGCGCTAGAAAGACCTGTATTGGGCATATAGCCTCATCTTCCTCAGCTGAAGTAAATGGAATTTGCAGACTGTAGTGAGAATACCAGGGGGAGCACCTGCAGCAGTGAGTTTCCTGGTAGCAGGGCTATGAAGGAAAGCAGGAGGCAGGAGCCTTGTGATGCTGCTTTCTTTATGCAGCAGGCAGAGGACCGAAGTGTGCACAAGCCCAGGTGAGATGCTCTGCCATAGCGCAGGACTTAACTCATCATTTTTAGGTAAGCCATCACAGTGCACTTGTGATGAGCTGGGAGGAAGAGCTGGCCTTCAGGTGCAGCTGAAGTTCATCCTATCCCCTGTGACCACAGCACAGATGTCTCCCAAGTCAGCTGTGTGTTAGGCAATGCCAGCAATTCAGGCTCTGTGGAGCTGAGTGCAGGTAACTGAGCCCCCAAGCTCTCCCTGTGCACCACAGCACTGCTTGAGCTCTGTCCCACTGTGTCCCGGCTGTCACCAGACCTGGAGCTCCATTGCCTGCCTCTCCATCACACAGTGGTTGTAGCCACAACACGGTGTTCCTGAGTGCATCACTCAGGAATGGCTGCCCCCGGGTGGCGTGGGGCAGGGCTCCTCAGAGTGATGCAAGCAGGAAAATGAAGGAGCAGCCAATCCAGCAGGGCCTTGTGCCACCTGGCTGTCCTGCAGCAGCTCGTTTGCATTTGGTTGACACTGGCAGCAATGTGCTCTTCCCGGAGAGTGGCTCTCCAGCCACTGGCACGGCCACCCTCTGTGGTGGGCCACATCCCCCAGGTGTGCTCTGGCCCTTTTATTCGGGACATTTTCAAGAATAAGCTGCCCTGAGCAGTTCTCTCAGTCTTGGACTAGTGTTGACAGCAACTGCCACGTACACCGTGACGTGGCAGCATTGCTCCGTGTCAACACATGTGGTGACAGATGTATGCCAAGCGGGTAGAAATCTCTGAGCTCCGTGTTGTTGTTTTTTCTGCTGCTGGAGTCTGTCCAGAGGCCGCCCCAGATCCTGGGGATAGTCCCAGGACTGTCCCCAAGAGAGGAGGGAGAGAGCTGAGGACACATCCAGACAGCCCAGCTCCCGAGGGCTGCAGAGGAACAAAGCCATTCCACTGGAACCTTTGTGCTGGAATTGGCTCTTGAGGGCAAAACCACAGCGGTCCACAGCAACTGATGTGTGAACAGCAGGATATCAGCTGGGAGCTGAGCAGAGCTCCTCCTGTCCCTGCTGCAATGTCCAGACCTGCCTGGCGCTGCACAAGGGCCACCAGCAGGGCTGTCAGCTGTCACTACTCATGGGCTGAGAGCGACAAGATAAAGCCTTCTGCCCAGTGCAGCCTCCCAAATCACCCTGGGCATTACCTGCTCTGGTTTTCCAGACTTTTGGCTCTAACAAATTGGACATAATCAACCCCAGGCTGTAAGGGAGGAGGGACGCAAACCCCCTTAGACTTCCTTGCATGTAACAGAGATACGGTTGGTTTTCCTGCAGCATTCAGTACATCTGGTGCAACTGGAAGTATGCCAGGATCTGGGCAGACCCTCAGCTCGGACCAGCAGAGCAGTTGCTGGGACAGCAGGGGCAATGGGGCTGAAATGGGGGACAGCAGTACAGGAGGGCACAGTGCTACCACCAGCACTGGCACCACAGGGCTGCGATGAGATGGACAGCATTGCAGGGCTGTGATGTGATGGGCAGGTTCCCAGTGGCTGTGAGGCTGCATGGCACAATTGCACAGAAATGGATTGATAACAGTCCAGTAGAACAGCCTGGATTGCAACTGGGTGAGCCAGTGAGGGATGGGGTGCAGCATCATGATGCCAAGCAGAATAAAGTCATCACAAGCTTCCCAAGGCAGGAAGCTCAGAATAGCTAAAACATGCTACTTGGTATGGAGAAGATGTATTTCTGAGGCACACGTAATCCCCTCCTGGAGCTCCAGGGATGCTTTTCCCCTCAGAGCACTCCGGCACATCTGTGCTCAGTGTGAGGGAGGTGCACAGCAGCTGCTGAGCCCAGAGCGTGGCAGAGGTGTCCCTGGGAAGGACACCTGGTGCCACCAGCTCAGCTGCCCACAGCCAAACTGCTCACAGAAATGATACCTAGGAAATGGTGTGTGTCTTCGTGTGCCCCACCTGCATCCCATCCACTCGATGCTTATGGTGACATTTTTGCCCCGGGGTAATCCAGCAAACTAGAGGCACCTGATTCTTGCTCCTGACCTCTGGTGTGCAGAAGCACAGCAAGGCACAGCCCATCCCAGCAGGTCCCCTGGCACTGGGCTTTGGGGCAGCCGATCCGGCTGCTGGATCCTCGCTGCTGGTGGGGAGCTCTGTGGGTCCATTCCATGGCCCTCTGCCAACCACTTGCCATGGCATGCTTTGGGAACTGCTTCTTTAGACACACTGACGAGAGCAGGGTAATGTATTTCTACTGGAAAATAAACATATCTCTAATGAAAACCTGGTGCACCATCATTGAGTTCTTTTTTATTTTTTCTTTTCCTTTTTTAAAGTGAAGATTAGGGCTTTCGTCCTGTCAGGCCCAAGCCTTTCCCCCTGCTTGCCATGACAGCCCATCAGCATTATTTCTCAAGCATAAAGGGAGCCTGAAAACTTAAACAAGCACATAGAAAGCAACAGAAAACCCAAAAGAGACAAAGGACATTTGACTGGGAGCTGGCTTCCCTTCCCTTCCCTTCCCTTCCCTTCCCTTCCCTTCCCTTCCCTTCCCTTCCCTTCCCTTCCCTTCCCTTCCCTTCCCTTCCCTTCCCTTCCCTTCCCTTCCCTTCCCTTCCCTTCCCTTCCCTTCCCTTCCCTTCCCTTCCCTTCCCTTCCCTTCCCTTCCCTTCCCTTCCCTTCCCTTCCCTTCCCTTCCCTTCCCTTCCCTTCCCTTCCCTTCCCTTCCCTTCCCTTCCCTTCCCTTCCCTCCCCTTCCCTTCCCTTCCCTTCCCTCCCCCCCTCTCCTCTCCTCTCCTCTCCTCTCCTCTCCTCTCCTCTCCTCTCCTCTCCTCTCCTCTCCTCTCCTCTCCTCTCCTCTCCTCTCCTCTCCTCTCCTCTCCTCTCCTCTCTCTCTCCTCTCCTCTCCTCTCCTCTCTCTCCCCTCCTCTCCTCTCCTCTCCTCTCCTCTCCTCTCCTTCCTCTCCCCTCCTCTCCTCTCCTCTCCTCACACTTGAAGCTGAAGCAGCAGGAACAATTTCTCAACAAAGACAATTTTGCTCTGCCTGGTTATCCCTGACATTTGAGTTCCACTAGTGCTACCTGAAACAAACTAGAAGATGAAACACCTTTTCAGTGGAATAACAGTGTTGCCAAGACAGTATCTCTGGTGTTTTAGTTACTAGGAACGCAGTGCCTTGAGGAGCCTGTCAGAGGGATCCAAGTAGGCACTGCTTAAGTTCCAAATGGGAAACAAAAATGCTCTTCCTTTAACATCACATCTGTCTTTTTATAAGGAATTGCTTTGATAAGGCTTTTCTGTGGGTGATACATGGCCTTTCCAACTTCAGATCCTTTAATTAAAAGCTAGATTGTGAGCTGGTCTGCACAGAGAGCAGCAGAAGGGAGCGGATAGGAAGGGATAGCAGCACTCAGCCTGCTGGCTGTGCACACAGCCATAAACAGGACTGCGCCCCAGCACCCTGCTCCCAGAGGGACAAGAATGGGGTGGAGCCTCAGCAGCCACCTGGACCCCATCCGGTGGACCCCAAGGGCAGAACAAACCCTTCAATGTTCTGTCCAGGGATCTGTCATTGGTTCCCAACTTCGAAGAGCTGCTGGGAGGGGGCAGGCCCTGCCCTGGCTCTCTCCCGCTGCCCAGGATGTGCCAAGCACCACTTTCTTTGAATCCTGCCTCCAAAAAGGGAAACTTTTCCAGCTCTCCCCCACCCCGAACACTGCCTGCTCCCTGAAGGACGTGTCAGTGGGATACAGTCATTCCCAGAGCAAAGCCACCTTCCTCTGCTGCAAACGATGGAGAAGCATGTTTACAAAGTCTGGGAGACAGCTGAAGGAATTAAGTTACTCGAGTGCTTTGGGATCCTTCAGGATGAAAAATGCTGTATACACGTCGGATTTTATTCTTACAATTACAGTCAGATGTTAATCCCCTCACTGGGATTTGCTAACACGGCGATGCCAACAGCAGTACATCTCACTGAGTAATTGCCCCCTTCCTGACGCTCCCTGGCGCTGCTTCTCAGGGCTGTTTGCTTTAATTCCGGCACCGCTGAGACCCCCCCCTCTGTGATCCCACCCTGCAGAGAGCAGCAGAGCTCACATCTGTGCTGCCAGGAGGGCTAGGCTTCAGCCACCACCCCGTGTTGGGCTCAGGGAGTTGGCAGGGAACGCTTTGCTGGTTGCATTCTATACCGAGGGTGAGCGATACCAACCACCTTTGTAAATTGTTCTGAGTGCAAACAGGAGATCTGCACTATTTGGTCCCTCTCAGTGCATCTGTGTGATCCAAAGAAGTGAAGAAAGGCACAGAGTTCCACAAAGCGAGGCAGCGTGGGCAGGAAGGCTGAGCAGGTTCATACTGGGGGCTCTTGAACCCCATGCTGTGAACACCCTTGGGCACACCGGGCTCAGCTCCCAGCCCAACACATGAAGCTCTTCCTCTCTGCAGGCTCGGGGCTGGGTTTTTGAGCTGTCCTTTGGGGATTCTGTTCTCTGCTCCTGCCTGATCGCGAAATTGGGCGTTTCTGGGATGACAAAGAGCCGTGACCAGCAGTGGGGTGTGATGGTTGGCACCGGCACAACCTCGGTGGCAGCTGCAGCCCCCAGTGCACCCAGTGGGTGCCAAGCATGCCGTGGTGAGAAGCTCGCAGGGCAATGTGCCGTCCCGCTGCCCCCGGCCCCACGGGTCTCTGGTTATCTCATGCCTCCGGGAGAGAGTGACTGGCACGGGCAGGAATGTTCTTACACTGTCAGCCCGGAGGAACCAGCTGTGTGTCCAATTTTTGGACGGGGTTCAAGCGTGAGCTCAGCGCCGAGCAACGTGGAGGTAAAGGAGGTAAGAAGGGTTTGGGTTTTCGCCACATCGCCGCTCACCGGGCTCCCACCCCACCCGTCGGGCCTCCGTTCCCCCACGCCGCGCAGCGAGGAGAGCGGCGCGCCGCGCTCGGGGTCACGGGGGAGCGGCGGGAGGAGGGATGGAGGGATGGAGGGATGGAGGGATGGAGGGATGGATGCTCCGGGGCGGCCGCGGGGCTCCCGGCGGGGGGTGCTGAGCCGCCGCGCCCCGAGGCGGGAGGCGACCGCGGGGAAGCCGCGCTCCGCACCGCGCCGGCCGGCGGCTCTCACGGCGGTGGGGAGGCGGCAGGTGGGGCGGCCGGGGGGCGGCAGGACCCGGCGGAGCGCGCGGGGCCGCGCTGTCACTCAGAGCGCGGCGAAAGTGACAGCGGGGGCGGAGCGGCCGCGCGCCGGGCGCGTATTTAACTTGGGCGGCGGGCGGAGAGCGGCAGTGCGCGGCGGGCGGGCGGCGGAGCCGGGGGAGAGCGGGGAAGCGAGCCGAACGGAGCCGAAGCGAGCCGAAGCGGGAGGCGCCGAGCCGGCGGCGCGGAGCGGGGAGGCGCCCGGAGCCGCCCGCGGCCGGATGCGCTGAGCGCGGCGGGGGGCCGAGCGGCGCGCGGCATGGGCCGCCGGGGCTGCTGAGCGGCGAGGAGACCGAGCCGGGAGCGCGCCGCGCCGCCGCCGGGGAGCCCCCAGCCCAGGATGCCCCGGGGGGCCGCGGGCCGCCCCGGCCGCCCGCTATGAGGAGGAGCCCCGGGGGGCCGCGGGCGCTGCCGCCGCCGCCCGCCGCCGCCTGAGCCCGCGCCCCGGCGGTGCCCGCGCAGGGGCCGCCCGAGCCGGCCGCGCCGTCGTGACCCTCCTCCCCGCCCCCTCGGCCGGCTCGCCCGGCTATAAAGGAGGGTTTTATTCTCGGGCTCCGGTCTCACGCCAAACCCTGTCACACCGTCTAGACGAGCTGTCGTGGGGCTCAGCCCAGCTGTCACCATGGCGATGGAGACGAGTCCGCTGTGAATTTTGGGGGGAGAGCGAGCGAGAGCGGCGGCGGAGGAGAAGGAGGAGGAGGAGGAGGAGGAGGCGCGGGAGGAGGAGGAAGGCTCGGCCGCCGCCGTGCCCTGCCCTGCCCGCCGCCGCCGCCCGCGAGGGAGGCACGGACCCCCGGCGCTCCGGGCCGCGGCTGGAGCCGGCCCAGCGGGGAGCCCCGGGGAGCCAGCGGCCGCCGAGCGCCTCAGATGCGTCTGTCACACAACGCCGGCCGAGCTATTTAAAGTAACGGGCCTCGCCGGACTTTGTCTCTGCCTATTTATGAGTCCCCGGGAGCTGGCCGGCGCCGCCGGGCAGCGCTAGGAGCCGCGCCGCAGCGCCAGCCCCGCGGGGACGCCAGCGCCGAGCCGGGGGCCGGGCCCGCCCGGAGCATGACGGCCATCGGGGCGCTCCTGCTCTGCTCCTGCCTGGGGCTGCTGCGGCCGGGCGCCGGGCAGCCCTTCCTGCGGCTGCGGCCCTCGCCCAGCGACAACCTGCCGGTGAAGGACATCGTGGAGCACCCGGACCCCGAGTACGACCCGAAGGAGCAGGACCTGGACGAGCGGACTCTGCGCAAGAAGCTGGGCAGCCATTTCGACCCCGGCTTCATGGCCGTGGCCGTGCCGGGCCCCGCCAACGCCTCCGCGGGCGCCGAGGCGGCGGCGGGGCGGGCGCGGGCGGCGGAGCTGCGGCGGTTGGAGCGGGGCGGGCCGCGGCTGCGGGTGGGCAAGAAGGCGAGGCGGAAGGTGCTGCAGTGGCTCTGGGCGTACACCTACTGCCCCGTGCTCTACACCTGGAAGGACCTGGGCGTCCGCTTCTGGCCGCGCTACATCAAGGAGGGCAACTGCTTCGCCGAGAAGTCCTGCTCGCTGCCCGAGGGCATGTTCTGCAAGCCCGTCAAGTCGGTCACCAAGACGTTCCTGCGCTGGCACTGCCAGGGCTGGTCCAGCCAGAAGTACTGCACCTGGATCCCCGTGCAGTACCCGCTCATCTCCGAGTGCAAGTGCTCCTGCTAGCACGGCCTCGCGCCGCCCCGGCCCTCGCGCTGCTCTCTTTGCTCGTCTGCATCTTCCGAGGGGGGGTTCGTCCGCCCTCCCCCTCGGGGCGAGCGCGGGGCGTGATGGGGGGGTCGGGGGGAGGAAGCGGGTCTGACTTATTTTAATGTTATTTTATTTGAAAGGGGGAGAAGCGAACCCAGGAACTGCAGGGCAGGCCAAAGGCACAGTAAAGCACTACAATCAGATGTCTATTTTTATACGTATATAGCCTTCTAACGAAAGGAAAATAATAATAATAAAAAAAAAAAACTAAAAAAAAAAAAAAAATCCCAGCCGTGTAAATAGAGAGATTTTAAAGGAAAGGGGGAAATCGCAGCTGTTTTTTTTTTTTAATTATTATAATTATAATTATAATTATTGTTATTATTATTATTTTAAAAACGTAGGACCACATTTTAAACCCGTCCCCACCGAACCCGAGCGCTCCCCCCGCGGAGGGGGGGGGGGGGGCACAGATTTCTCGTCAAGATGGTTTTAACAATGGGGAAGGAAACCCCGGGGAAGAGCAGCAGCATCCCTGAAGGTGGCCGTTCCTCTGTGCTGTATTTTCCTTTTTTTTTTTTTTTTTTTGTTCTCTTCAGACGTTGTCATTGGTGTTCCGGCTCTGGGGGGGGAGGCGGGAGGGGGGCGTTAAGTGTATAACAATGACTTAAGGAGGAAGTTTTAAAGAGAAGTACAAATTTATGGAAGAGTGGAATCGTTTTGTTGTGTGGGAATACGTATAGTCACGTAGAGATGCTAAAGGAAATCTTCTGTGTACAGTTTATTTATTTTTAACGTTTGTGTATACGAAAAAAAAAAAGAGCTAGAGATTATGCCAGAAACTATTGGAAATGTTTACTTGAATATTCCTTTAAAAGCAAAACAAAACACATATCAATGTAAATAGGAGCTATCGGTGATGGAAACGTTTTTAGCAATAAACTCTATCTTTGAAGAACGCCGCCCGGAGCCCCACGGGGTCACGCAGGGAGTGTGGGCTGAGCAGAGCCCATGGAGCGGCATGGGGAGCTGTGGGAACCCACTGCAGAGGAGAGCTGCGGGCACAGAGGGGCAGGAATGCAGTGTGCGGGGCAGGAGGTGCCATCCGAAGTCATTGGGAGGTTCCCGCTTCGCTTCGCCATCCTGGGCTCCTTCGCGCACTGTGCTTGGTGGATCCGGCTCTGGTTGAGGATCCCAGCCCATCTCATCCAGCTGCACGGCCCCGAGCCTCGCAACAGACCCGGCTGCAGCAGGGAAGGATGGATGGCAGCCCCGTGCCTGCCGCGAGCAGCCGTCGTGCCCACATCTCCCCGTCGGCGCCGGGCTCCGAAGCAGCACCCGCTCCAGCTGGGCGCTGGCACCGCTCTGCCCGTGCTCCGGTGGGAGCTGCTGGAGGCCAGCAGGGAGGAGCCCGGGCACTGAGGCCATGGGGGGGCCTGATGCACGGCCAGCTCTCTCCTTGCGTGCCCTGTGGGGGCTGCTGGTGGCTAGGGGAAGGTCTGTGCCGTTCTTTCCATGTGTGTGATCTGCCTGAGGAAAAAACCACCGCCGAGTGCCCTGTGCGTGGAGCCCGTGGGGAGGCGGCGGGATGCTGGCTGGGTTCCCTCCAAGGGGACCGGGGTCTGGTGAGCCCACCCAGGGCTGGCAAGACCTGAGAGGTCACGCTCAGAAGGTGAGAGGTCAGAACAGGGAGAGGGAGAGGGCTCTTCTGATGGGCAGAGGCGAGAGGCACACGGCTGCCCTGCAGCTGATGTCCCGACCTGTAGCCGCCCCCATGGAGTGCCTGGCCATCCCTGTGGAACGTGTGCAGCGTGTGGCCGTCCCCATGGAGCAGGCCAGCCTTCCCACGAGGCTGCCAGCAAGGGAGCGGGGACGAGGGGACGTGGAGGGCAGGGTGGAAAGGAGACCTCGCGACGGCAATGTGCAAAACATCAGGGGCATTTGGGAGAGGAAGGGGAAAGCTCATTTTGCAAGAGGAACAACATCTGTGGTGTGGGGGACGAACATCTGTAGGAGGGAGCATGGGGGGAGGGCATTCTGGGAAAATATTTCTGACATAATCCCAACAGTATCTGGTGTGTTGAGATTTGGTTACAAATGGCCCTCTAACGTCTTTGTGCGTTTTGTTCTGCTGGTTCCAGGGGCACACAGAGACCCCGGCTTTGTGCTAACCTGGGAAATAAACCAGTCGCTGGACTCAATGGCTGAGTTCAGTTGTGTGGGGAAGGGGGGCGGGAGCGGGGAAGGAGAGATTTGTGTGAACGCCGGAGAAAACCAGCCTGAAAGCCTCTGTGCCATGTGCTGCTGGGAGGAGGGGGCTGCCCGCGTCCCAGGGGAGCGCCTGGTGGTCCCGCTCGAAGCGACGCGATGGCTGCGGGCAGAAAGGAGCGCGCCGGGCACCGAAGTGCCCCGTGGTTCCTGCAGGGCACGGGCAGCGGCTGGGGGTGCGGGCGGCCGGGGGATGCGGTGTCCTTTGCTGCCCGGAGACGCGATGAGTCGGACGTGCGACAGCCGGGCTGCGGGCACGATGGCTCACCCGTCCTCAAAGGAGAGAAAGACAAAGGGGAACGAGCCCGGCTCTTTGGTGCGGTCGCTTCATTGTCTCATCAAGCTGCTTGTGATTAAGGGACGGGCTGGAGGGGAGAGGGGGCACGACAGGCCTCCGTGAGACCCGCGGTGCGGCGGGTGCTGGCTCCGCACACGTGGTTTTTCCACACACCCCCACCTCCCAGCTGTGGGGTGGTGACCCGGAGGGAGAGGAGCTCGGAGCTGCAGGGGTGGGGGCATCCTGTAGGCTGGGTCACGCTTGTCGTCGTGTTGGGAAGAGGTGGCTGTGGCCACACACGTGCAGGCATGCACACAGGGTGTCCGGATGGCACCTCCGGCTGCACAGTCTCACAGGTCGATGCTGCCCTCGCCCTGCGGAGCTTTGCAGTCCGTGCCCTTCCCTGCTCCAGGCAGCATTTGCACCTCTGGAACGGCCAACCCCGCACTGCTCCCCATCTCTGTGCTCACCATCACAGACTGTGATTTCAAAGTGAGTTTCCAGTGCCGGTGACCACAGTGCAGCATTTGGGAGACTCACGGGCTGAACCCCGTCCTCCTTCTGGGCAGGGTAGGGCAGGACACATGGCGGAGGACCCAGCAGCTGCCCTTTGTCACAGCAGGGAATCAAAGGTGCCTTTCCCCTGCGCAGCCAGCACTGGCATCACAGAGCTTATCTGCTCCGACCCCATGTGCTGTGTTACGCAATTCCCGTGGTTCCATCACTCTGGATGTTTCCTTCTTGCAGTCCCTACCAGGGCCAGCTTGGAGCAGAGAGCCCTTTGGGTCTGCTGAGGCTGCCATCACTGCTTTGCAGTGACAGGGTCACCCTGATGCTGGCCTTTTTGCTGCTTGAAGCCCCGGTCTAGATGATCCCAGCTGCAGGCACGGACTGGTTTGCCAGGTGAGAGACAGTAAAAGCACAGGATATCTTCTGACATTTGAATCAGTGGCCCAGAGGGCTTTTCTCTTTGCTTTTCACATTGTATTTGACTTTGGCACCAGAGCAGGTTAATTCTTTTCTCTCCATTTCCCAAAGCTATCTCTCCTCGCTTACCTGTGCCAGCTCACCCCCTTTAGCTCAGCTCTGGGTAGACCTTGCCCTACCTATGGCTGTTCTCTACAAACACCGCCTCTCCTGGCACTCTGGCTCTGCCCTAATTCAGAGGTCCAGGGCTTGCAGGCATCTAAGGCCAGCTCCTGAGACACCTGGCTCAGGCTAGGTGATGACCTAAGCCTATCGTTCATCATCCCTAGAAGAGCAGGCAAGCGATCTGCAGGCAATAATTGGCCTCCTTTGAACCTTCAAGCTGAGGCTAAACAGGGACTTTTCTCAATTCCCACAACAGCAGGCAGCAGCCAGCACTGATACATCCACGCCCCATGGGAGGAGCAGCGGTGGGCTCTTGTCCCTCCACCTCCCCTGGGCTGTTGGGTTTGAGGTTATGGGCTCTGCTCCTGCTCAAGAACCCATTGCAGGCTGTGTTCCTCCTCCCTGTTCTGCAGTGAACCATCACTCCCTGAGTCTCCACATGCAGCAAACCCAACCACGTGCCTGGTTGCTTCTAGGCAGAGCTGTGCACAGACCCCTCCACCAGCAAAGGGGCTCTCTGGGGCTTCACCCTCAGCCACCCCAAAGGCACCAGTTTCCTCTGCAAATGCACCCATGATCCTCCCTCTCCTTTGATGATTGAAAGCAAAGGCTAACAGCGATGCCACCCAGGAGGCATGGCTGCTTGTTATTCTGCTTAAAAATGTCAGATGTGCTGTCAAGGAGAAGGGAGCCCATCACGTGGCACCCAGGAGCCCAATCCGAGAGGCAGAGCGAGGAAGAGCAAATCACAGCTGGTGGGGAGGACGCGCTCGCAGGCAGACCATTGGCTAAAATGGCTCTTTCAGGCAGATGGTGAATGAATCCATTCACAAAAAGCAGGTCCAGTTTGCAAACAGCAAACCAGTCTACATATTTATTTTCATGCTCTGGATGAGCCTGCCAGGGAGACATCGAAGTCCTGAAGCAGCTGTGTGGGACGTGGCTGGTGCAGCCGTGCCCAAGCTGTGCATAGGTACAGGGATTTGGGCAAGGAGGATTCTGGATCCCTCCACCTGCAGGCCCTGCATTCCTCCCAAGGCAGTGCCGTGCCCTGCTCCAAGCTACCTGCAGTGAGGTGCAGATCTTTGAGAGCCGAGGAGCACCGGACTGCACCGCTGTCGCAGGGACAGCCAGGCAGGTGAGGCAAAAGGTCTGTTCCCCAGTGTCATCTGGGTGTCCTGAGCAGGTTGGGTGACGCACACTGAGAGAAACATTGGGACAAATGACGGGTAAGGCTCCTCCTGGGACCTGGAGGCTGGGGGTGAGCCATGCCACGTCTCCCATCTCACCACACGTCGCCTTGTCCAGCCGTCCCATGCTGCACACTGGAGGGCAGGTGACCAACTCACTGCTCAACCCCGTTCATTAGGGTACAGATCTTTCTCCCCTGGGTATCCTTTCAAACTGCTACAAAGTTCGCTGAATTCAACAACAACAACAAAAAAAGCCATTATGGGCTTTGGAACCGAAGCTGAGGCCCTGAAGCTTCTAGGACAGGCAATATCAAAACCAAGCAGCACATGTAGCCAGTGCTTCCCAGTTCACAGCACTGGCTGTGCTGGAGAGTCTGCACGAGGTAAAGCTGCATCTCCAAGCACCAGAGCAGGACAGGGAATGAGCACTGGGTCTGGTGGGGGCTAGGGGCAGCAGCAGCCCTGGAGGAGAACTCTTTGTTGCAGATGCTGGGGGATCGTTGGTATCCACGTGTTTCTGGGAGCTTTGTGCAAGAGCCACCAGATCCTTCTGAGGCTGTTGGTGTCCTCAGGCATCGCCTGGTCTGCTTCCACACCATTAACTGCCAAAAGACACTGTCTCCCCAGGAGGTGGTGCTCACAAAGGACCGGGCGGGCAGCCCTGGCTCAGCTATGTGTTCTTGAGGCCGTGACCATATTTCATTCTAGAGCTGAGAAGAAGCACTAGGCTGGACTCAGCGTTCTGCTCTTTTTGACTGTATTTTAGGAAAGAGCCTCCTTTGCCTCCTCCCTTCCCAACAGGAACTGCAGCCAACAGTCCTCTTGGACACCTCTTCTACCCAGAGAAGGTGGTGTGCAAGTTGGCACACAGCTGTGATGCTGGGCATTGATGGCTGTAAGCAAATGCCTTTGTGAAGGAAGGGGGAATGGGGAGGGTGTGCAGTTTTGCAGCACCCAGTGGGTACCAGGAGGTGCTTCCTCAGCCCAAACTGCCACTGCTGAGCTGGGTTGCACTGCAGCTCAGGATTAGAGTTGGGGTTGGAATTAGGGTTGGGCTTGAGTTTGGGGCTGGGATTAGAGTTAAGAGTTGCAGTTGGGGTTGGGGTTAGGGTTGGGGTTAATGTTGAGATTAGGCTTGGGCTTGAGTTTGGGTTGGGGTTGGAATTCGGGTTAGGGTTGGGGTTAGTGTTGAGGTTACACTTGGGGCTGGGATTAGAGTTTGGGTTGGGGTCAGAATTAGAATTAGAGGATGCTCTGGATCACAGGAGCTGGATTTGGAGCACGGGCTCCCAGGTGCAGGGCTCCTGCTGGGCTAAAGGGTCGGCTTGGGCATGCTGGCAAGGGTCTGCTTCAGTCCTGGGAACCCCGACAGGGCTTCCAGAGCGTGTCCTCCTGTCCCGTTCCTCTGCTGGGAGCTGGCCGGGCGGACAGGCCGGGGCAGCCGGCTGGGCATGCCGACGTCCCGAGGGCCGGGCAGCCCGGCACGGGGCGGCGGTCGGACGGCCGGCAGGCAGGCAGGGCAGGGCTCAGTGCGGACCGGCGCCGGGCGCCGCCGCGGGGGCCGTAACCGGGGGGCGAGCGCCACCTGGCGGCCGAGAGGGGGGATGGGGGCGGGAGAGGAGCCGGGAGAGATTTCGGTTGGCGTTAGGAAGGATTTCTGCACGAAGAGGTGATCCGGCGGTGGGGCTGCCCAGGGCTGGTGGGGGCTGCCGTCCCTGGAGGTATTTAAGAGCTGTGGAAGTGGCGCTCAGGGATGTGGTTTCGCGATGGAGCCGGTTGTGTTGGGTGATGCTTGGATTTGATCTTTTCCAACCTTTATGATCCTATGGTTCTGTAAAGCTTTGAGGCCGGGTTGGGCAATGGATGTTGGATACATGTTGAATTAGGGTTTGGGTGGACGCTTTGGCTTCTGATCCGCTGCCACCATTCCTGGGGAGCCCATCTGGCCTGCCCAGCCTTGCTGGAGCCAATGCATCCCCTCCCTCTGGCCTCTGCGGCAGTCACTGGCCAACAAAGAGACCCAGGAAGTCCAAAGTGCTGTATGGCTTTCCTCTGAGCTGAAGTGAATTTGGTCATCATGGGGAACTGTAGCGTGCCTCGAATATAAAGGCTTCCTGAGGGGACTGAGTGAGCAACCCTTCATCCTCCCAATGGGAGTGGTAGAAGAAACACAAGCAAAGAAACCCTGCATAGAAGAAAGGAGATATCCTCCATGAGTGCCCCAAGTGAACTGGGATACATCAGGGCCTCTCCATCTTTGTTGCCTATGCTCCAAGTGTCTGTACACAGTTGTTGTCCTGGTCCAGGTCCAGCCCTGTTGTCCAGCTCAGTTACTTCAATAAGCCTTCAAATTGCTTAACAAATACCACACGATGTTTCAACCCTGAGAATTTGTACTTTGGGCTCAAAATGTGATTTATCTTCATCTACGCCTGAAAGATTTATCAGCCCCAATTAAGGGAATGGTTGTGCTCTTTAAAGTGTGGTTCTAGTCAGAAAAACCAACTGGAGTCTCCTTTCAGTGAGTAGGACACATGGCCAAACCAGAAGGAAAAATTGAGAAACCTTTTTCTAAAAAAATCCTCGTGTTTTTTGGTCAAAAATCTGGAAGTGTTGCTGAATTTAGAAACTTTTGACCAAGTCTGAAGCAAGCCAGGAAAGAAAGCGTGAAAATCCAGTCAGGTTTTTTTCCTCTGTTCTTCATCAAAATTGCATATTTTGATGCAATTTTTCATTAACAAATGCTGGCTGACAGGATGCAGCACATCTGCTGCCCGAGAAAGGCCATCTGCAGATTTCCATCCCTTTGCAACAAGGTTTGGGGATGCTTCTGTAGATGCATGCATGAGAATGAGAGCACTTGGTGCGCTCTGGGCAAGCGTGCATGAGGACATACACCTGGGCATAGAGGAGTGCTGGTAAGAATGGCAGAGTTTCTACCAGAAAACCCAATGGGCCCACAGATCCAACCACCCCTACCACACATCTTCTTTTCCTCTTGCCTTGGCACCGAGCTTTGAGGGGAACATTGGCCCTACTGTGCCCTGAGCGCCATTGGTGTTCAGCTAGGAAATCCCAATGCCGTGGATAGCTTTGGATAACGTGGTGTCCATTCTCCTCTCTAAATTGCTCTTCAACTCAGTCCCCAAGGTGCAGAACCTCCAAGGTGCTCAGAAGCTCTTGGAGGGTCCAAAATAACAAGAAAACAGGGCAAAACCACGCAGCCTGGAAGGGCTGATCAGGAAATACAAGAGGCACCTGAACAGTTGTCAAGGTTGGCTTTCAAGCAAG
This sequence comes from Meleagris gallopavo, assembly GCF_905368555.1. Taxonomy (NCBI): domain Eukaryota; kingdom Metazoa; phylum Chordata; class Aves; order Galliformes; family Phasianidae; genus Meleagris; species Meleagris gallopavo. The sequence continues at coordinate 13,886,477 of NC_139419.1, forward strand.
ATGCCTTCAACCAAGAGCCGTGCTGCTGAATGCACCTCATCTGCAGGACAAGCACTGAAGAACTCACAATGAGGTGTTACAGAGGTTTCCTTCAGATTGCACCAAAGCCTTTTGGTGCAGTTTGAACTTAAAGGAACACCAACATTCTGAATGCTCAGTTTATGAAGCTGATGTGGCAGTGACCAAAGGAAAAAAAGGAACCACAGGGTCATTTCAGGACAGATGCGGATGCAATCCTTGCCCAGTAAGTGCATGAATTCTTCATCAGCTTGCATGTGTCAATATGTGTTGCTTTGTTTTATTTATTTGTTTTTGTTTTCCCAAGAGTATTCTTTGTAATTAAGCACTTTCTGTGCAGAATTTCAGGTTGAGTAATGAAAATTACGTCTCTGCTGAGGAGTGCTGTGCTGTCTGTCATTTCTAGCTATAGGTCTCACATCACAGGTATGGAACAAAACTCCAACCTTCCATGAAGCTGAGAGGGTCCCAACCTCAAATTCAGTTGCCTCTGAGAGACCAGGCTGAACAAAAGCAGCATCGTGGCATCTGCTGCCTCAAGCTTTCTCCTGGACAAATGGGAAGGATTATAATCACACCAACAAGCGAACTTTTCTCTGTACAGGATGCCTCCATTTGGCTGTTCAGTGCACTCTGGGAACTGCACTTCAGCATCACAACCCAGAGCCCTCAGCCATGGATCTGAGAAGCACAGCTTACACTGCACAGACACAGATGGCTTGTCACAGCGCTGCTCCTAGGGTGGATCTTCACCTTCAGCTTTGTTTAACGTCCCCGAGCCCTTCCTGCTGGAAGTGTGAATTTCCACGTCTCGGGGCTGTTTGCTGGGGCACAGGAGATCCAAACGCCAGCGGAGCAAAGCAGAAATGTCCCAGCCTTTGCTCTGGCTCTGACCTCCTCATTGCAAAGTGCTGTACTGTTGGAATCTGCAGCTCTCCGGTGCCTCCTGGTTAGAAGCAGAGGCGGGGGCCAGGAGGACGCCTTCATTCTCACCTGCACACGTGAAGACAGGTTTCACTCCTCTCCATGCTTGTTCTGCTTTTACAGAACACGGGACCATCAGACGAGCTGCTTGGGTGAGAGTCCAAAACCTGGTCCCGAGCTCCAGCTCCTCAGGTTGGGGCTGCTGGGAGACATCTGCCACCCAGGGCTGAGAAGAGGTTCCCTGGCCTGTTCAGAAGAAAACTGTCGCTGCCTGCTTGGCTCCAGAGCTTGGACGGGAATTCCCTTGTTTTTCATGAGCAGGCTGAGCGGTCAGCACATACCACGAGCAACAGTCAGAGGAGTAATAAATAGCCTACCCAGACCAGAAGGAGACAACCTGTTCAGACTGGGCCGCTCATCCCTGCGCCGGGCAGAATGACTCCTGCTCTGCGTCAAGGCCTTGTGCGTGCCGAGGGAAGGACGCCCAGTCTGCGCCAAACGGGTCCTGCAGGAGCTGCCATGCTCTGCACGTCCGTCTGCACGTCCCAAAGACGTGGTAAGCGGCTGCGAGGGCTGCCTTTGTTCCGGCAGGACGTCTCCCTCCTGCAGCCCAAGCCAAGAGGTGGAAGCCATCGCTGCGGGCTGCGCTTCCGGCGCTGCATCCCATTTGGGAACATGCTGCAGAGTTCTCCGATGTCCTAACCAAGGTTCCAGCTTTGCTAGCTTTGCTCGTTCTCCAGGAAGAAGAGCACTTTGAAAATGTTTGGGTTCCATAAATCATCCCAGGAAGATCTTGTTTCCCCAGGTGACGTTTCTTAGGCCACCCGTAAGATCGTGGGGAACAGGAGAGGACCCAAATGGCCAGCAAGCACGTTGCTTCGTGTTTCCCCATTCTCCTCTTCGAGGTCTAAACCAGAAGCAGGCATGAAGGACGTTCCTACTGTTCCAGGCCAGCGTTTCCTCCTAGTCACCTCGTGCCAAGCATCGAAAATAGCACAGCCAGGGGGTTGTGAAGTGCTCTGAACCTGAAAAGTGCTAACTAAGAAAATAAAGCACGAGAGAGTGTTATTAATAAATGCCAGCTGCCATTATATAACTCCTAATCATGAGCTGTGTCTTTCGGCCCCCATTGTTCCATTGTCAGGCCCCATTATCTGGGAACTCGTACCCACCGACCACAAGAAATAGCCTGGGCTCTGCTGGTTTGCAAACTTTGTTGTTGGAAAGCTTTTCATGCAATTGTTTTTGCTATGCGCCATTGCCTTCCTTATTGTACAGATGTGGGTGTGTATCGCAGCCCACACCCTCTGTCTCTTGCCCCAGGAAAACTCCGAAATTGAGCTGATCAGACTCAGCGAGTGTTTTCCCTAAGAATTCTCTTTAAAAACAACAACACTCAAACTAAAAAAACTCTCCTTTTCCTGAAGTGAAGCTTGTGCTGGGGAAAGATGCCGGCCTGCAATCCCAGTAGAATAAATTCTGCACTTTATCCTCAGAAGAGACTCCCTGCAGGACTGGCAGTGCCCTGGTCCCGCTGCAGGGCAAAAGGGAGCATGGGGTGGCTCTGGCTCTGGGACTCATTCAAAGCATCATCTCCGCCACTGTAGGGCTGGGCTGATCATCTTTGGCCGGAGCTTGCTTTCTCCTCTGCTTCTTCAGAGACCAAAAGCACACACTGGAGCCCAAGCCATGGGGTCAGATCCAGCAATACCCAAAGAAGAGCAGGAGGGCTGCTCACACTCTCCAAGTCCAACCCATCTGCCCCACTTGATGCTTTTCCTTGCCAGACACCACTTGGCCTTCTGGATGGAGGGATAGTCCACCCTTATCAAGTTTGCTGATGATATGAAGCCAGGAAGAGTGGCTGACACACCAGAAGGCTGTGCTGCCATCCAGCAAGACCCGGACAGGCTGAGAGTTGGGCAGAGAGGAACCATAGGAAGTTCAGCAAGGGAAGTGTAGGGTCCTACATGGTGAGGAATAACCACATGCAGCAGTACAGGTTGTGGGCTGACCTGCTGGAAATGAGCTCTGTGGAGAAGGACTTGGGTGCCCCGGTGACCAACAGGCTGACTATGAGCCATCAGTGTGCCCTCATGGCCAAGAAGGCAATGGTGTTTTGTTTGACCAGTGATTGATCAGCAGTTGACCAAAGGCTGACCATGAGACAGCAGTGTGCCCTTGGAGCAAAGAAGGCAAACGGGAGACTGGGATGCATTGCAGAGTGTGGCCAGCAGGGCCAGTGATGTTCTCCACCCTCTGCCCTCCCCTGGGGAGGCCACATCTGGAGCACAGTCCAGTTCTGGGCTCCCCAGTTCAAGAAAAATAGGGAACTGCTGGAGAGAGCTCAGCAGAGGATCCCAAAGATGATCAGGGGCTGCAGCATCTCTGTAATGGGAAGGAAAGGGAAGGGAAGGGAAGGGAAGGGAAGGGAAGGGAAGGGAAGGGAAGGGAAGGGAAGGGAAGGGAAGGGAAGGGAAGGGAAGGGAAAGGGAAGGGAAGGGAAGGGAAGGGAAGGGAAGGGAAGGGAAGGGAAGGGAAGGGAAGGGAAGGGAAGGGAAGGGAAGGGAAGCAGGATGAGCTCATCATTGTGGATGGGGCCAGGCTCTTTTCAGCAGTGCCCAGCAACAAGACAAGGGACAAAAGGTACAAACTGGATTATAGGAAGTTCCATGCAAACATGAAAAAAAAACTTCTTTGCTTTGAGGGTGACAGAACCCCATAACAAAATGCACAGGGGTGCAGTTTCCTCCTCCGGAAATATTCAGAACCCATTTGGATGCTTTCCTCTGCAACCTGCTGTAGGGAACTGCTTTTGTGGGGGGTTGGATTGACAACCCCCAGAGGTTCCTTCCAACCCCTATGATCCCGAGATTCTGTGACTCTTCAGGCTCCACCAGCACTTTCCAAAGACCTGAAGCGGACCAACAATGTTTCTATGCCCTGGTGAGGATCCTAGGGTTCTCTGCATCACCTTTGTGCTGGTCAGTACAGAGGGCTCTGCAGCTCTGGTGCTGGCTGTTGGTGTTGGGTTATGGCAATTGGGGTTGGTAGCACTGTTGCTTCCCCAGGCTCAGGCTAGAGCTGACCATACAGAAAAATGGCTTTCTGGTCAACACAGATTTTTTTTCTGAACTTTGCCTGGGTTTGGGAGAGAAATTATAAATCAAAACCAGAAAATGCTGGGCAAACAGCTTTTGGTGCTCAGTTTCCGAGGCCTTTATTTTCTCTACCAACAACATGTTTTAAAAATCAGTGCATTTTTTCCCTCTTTTTGCTGGAAAACCTGAAATGACACAGGGAGCTAAAAATAGTAACAATGCCCAACCAAGTCATTGGTGTTTTTCAATCAGCTCCAATGCAAACTTCAGTGTTGGCCGGGGAAGGATTTGTTATTTTTCTGACCAGGGCCTGTATTAGGCTCGTGAATACATCCAGCCCAAAAAGACCAAGGAAAGCCACCAACCCATTCCTGAATGGTTTTCCCTGGAGTTCATCCAGCACCTCACACCTCCAGCAGCAATGACTACCGAGCTCTGAAGTGAGGAGCACCACCCAGCACAGCAAAGGGACCACAGCGCTGCATTGCAACCGCAGCAAGGTCCTGAGCAGACGTGCTGGGTGCGTGACCTCTGGCCCGTCCAGTGCCTTGCAGCAATGCAATGCTGCAGAACATGCATGGCCACCATCAGGCAACTTCTCGCCTGCTCCCGTCCGGTCAATCCCGGTGTTTTCTCTTTAAGGAGCAGGACTGGAGGTTGGATGTGCTGTGTGGATAGCTCAGCAGTCCAGGAGACCGCTCCCCTGGGACCTCTGCGTGGCACAGAGACGTCTACCTAACAATTGAGGGAATATTTTCCACCCAAAGAATCCATCTCGTGGTCCCCTCTTCATTTGTGACACAAGGGAAAATGTGAAGCAGCCAAGACGCTTGAATCACTGTCCCAAACAACATATAATGAACTCATAAAATCAAAGGCAGGGTTTGTTTCAACCCGTGCTGCCAGGGCTCCTTGGACATTGTCTGGAATGAATTTAAGTTGTTACAAAACTCTCTGTCTCTATGTGTGTGTCTCTCTTCCCCCCCAGCCCGTCTTGCTTCTCTTCCCCCTCACATTCTGCTTTCCTCTGATCTTTCCCTTCCTTCCCCTCCCACCTTTCCTCTCCCTCTCCTGCCTCCTCTCCCCACACCCCCCTCCCTCTCCATCACCCCAGCCCCACTACACCCAGCTCCCTGGGGTTGCTGGCAGGACACCCTCAGCACTGCCCAGCCTCCTTCCCAGGACAGACCTGAATGAAGCTCCAGAGCTGATGAGCAAGGATGGCTGCTCAGTGCTGTGCTGCCGTGCCGTGAGACTCCTCGGGCACACAGTGGCTACTCAGCTCCGTGCTCAGGGGTGGAACTGGGGGTCAGTGACCTCCCCAGGCAGCAAAGCAGAGCCAGCCCTTCTGTGAGCACAGTCTGGTACTGTGCTAGGACAGGGACGTGCTGGGGTGGGAACATGAAGGGACAGGACATACTGAGACAGGAACGATCTAGGAGAGGAAATGCTGGGATGGACATACACTGGGATGGATGTACTGGAACAGGGACATGCTGAGATGAGGACACGGGACACAGGGGAAAGGAGTCAAACTGGGACAGACATGCTAAACAAGGACATGGTGCGATGGGACATGCTGGCCTGTGTGGGTGTCGACGTGAGGGGCCACACAGCTGTGCTTGGAAGGGAAGTGTGCAACCCTTCTGCACAGCCCAGCTCTGGGAACACCATGCTGCCCAGCCTCTGCCGGGCACGAGGCTTCTGCTCCCTCCTGCATGCCTATTTGAGCAAGTTCTCACCCTCCTCCTGCGTCCTCCTAGGGATTACTCTCAGCCCTGCAGCCTACCTGTGTGCCAGCAGTTCCAGAAAGGCCAAGGAAGCAGACACTTGGATCCCACCAGCACTTCAACACTCAGGGATTTGTTGACATCACACTGCTGCTCACAATCATGCAGACTCTGCAGCCACAGGCTGCTAGCAGAGAGCACAGAGTTCTGGGTTCTGCTGGAGGCAACAGTGGAGAAGCCACTTTGGATGCCTTGGAACATGAGCTGCCCTCTCCGCAAGTGCCACATTGCGCCCACTGAGCAGCAGAGCCATGCCCCGAGTGCTTGAGGGTTTCTGGAATCCCAACCTCAGCCTGCCCAGCACTGAAGGTTGGATCAGTTTGGAGCAAACTGAACCAAACCTCAGCCCTGGCCATGGCAGAGCCCCGCATGAGCTGCTCCTGGCTCACGGGACGGCTCCATCCACCAGGCTCAGGGTGCAGTGCAGGCACCAGCAATGCCGGGCAGCACAGCTTCTGTGGAGAGGACTGCAATGGGAGCTCTGGGAATGTCCCTGCAGCATGAGGAGCATGCTGTGCTCCAACGTCAGTGCCTGCAGCCACTCTGTGTGTTGGACACCCGCTCTCCAGCACTACGAGGAGCTGTCAGCACAACTCATGTGCCAGCATTTTGCAAGGCAGGGGGACATCGCCCTGCTCCTGCAGACCTGGGGCTGGTGGGCACTGCTTGGAGGTGACAGAGAGTGTCCCCAGCCCCCAGGGATGCTGAAACTCATTCAAAGAGCTCTTGTTCTTCATGCTAATGCTGAGTTTTGCTGACTACTCGAGGCCTGTGGACGGTTTTTGGGCCCCTGAAGAGCAGCGCTCATCCCTTGCAGCTCATTGAGGTGCCCCCCAGGAGCAGCCCGTGCTCTGCACCCCGCAGCCCCACTCAGCGAGCACCCAGCTCTGCCCCTCGCTTAGAGCCGAGGTCCCGGAGACTCAAACAGCGGGAGAACAGCGGCAGCGGGCGGAGGAACCGGGGTGGCAGCACGGAGCCGACGGCGGTGAGACGGCTCCATCTCCTGGCAGCGCCCGGGCCGGATTCGGCCTCGTACCGTCCGCACCACTCGCCCAGGTGAGCTGGGAATGAGCCTGGGCTCGGTTGGAAAGGGGCAGGCTCGCGGCTTGCAGCTCAGAAGGCTGCAGAGAGAAGGAATGAGGTATAAAAACAATTATTTGTGCTCGCTGCTGATCCATACTGTTTCTTGCCAGGAGCTGGGCAGGGCAGGACACACTCGTTGCATTCAGCATGGCCCTGAAAACATCTTCCCATGGCCCAGCAATGTGAGCAAGGACACACGGGTCCCTTTGTCACAGAGTGAGGGCAGGCACAAATCACACGGCTCTGCAAGGGCTGCAGAGCTGTGGGTGCTGGGACGTGGGGGGGTCACTGGGCACTGCTCAGCCACCTGTCTGCATGTCTGTCCTGGCCCCAGCACCCTCCTCCTGCAGCACTCTGCAGGACGCCTGCCCTGTGCTTGTTTTTACACACCTCTGAGCTGGGTGGAAAGGGAAAAAAATGCACACAGCATCGCTCTGCAGCAATGATGTCGCACCTTGATTCTTTTCTCCCCAAGCCACGGTCATTGCACATTTTTCAACCAACAGTCCCTGTCCCCAGCAGAATCTGGTTCTCACTTCTACTCATGCTTGAAAATGGGTATTTATGTCAGCGACAAACAGCTTGTGGGTAAATGAGAGCTGGGCCCCAGCGGCTCAGCACTCCCCTGGGAGGGCAGAGGCAAAGGCACGTTCCTCTCTGCACAGCTCACAGCTCTCTGCAGTGCCACGCTTCATTTCCCAGGGACTGCAGGGGTGACCTGCACAGCAAAGAGACCAGGTGTGGGGACAGGCTCTGAGCACAGCATGGCAGGGAGATGTGTGTGCCAGGAGAACTGCAGCTTGGCAAGGGGAAGGCGGGTGAAGGGCAGAGCATCCTTCAAAGAGTAAACGGCACAGAGAGAAGGGAAACATGGCAATTGTGGAATCACCCTGAGGACGAGCTGGTGGCTAAGGTAGGATGCTCTTCTCCCACTCACTGGGGCAGCAGGCCGCTGGGCGCAGCAGCAGGACGAGTCTTCCTTTCGGGCAGCAAACCTTCTCTTCGGGAAGATTTGAAGGGAGCACTCTGGAAAGGGGAAGAAAGGGGCGGCAGGACCCAACCGGGGACCTGAGCCCGCCCTGCACGGAGCGTTTTTCCCGCGCCTTCTCCCTCCTCCGCCCCGCAGCGCTGCTCGGGGGATGCGGGACCAGCAGAGGGCGAGCGAGCGCCGCGCAGCGCCGGGAACCCCCGGAACGGCTCTCGGTGCGGGACCGCGGCCCCAGCGCTGCCGGCGGGGCCCGGGCAGGGAGCTGGCAGCTGGCGGGGCGCCGAGGTGCCCGGCCCTGGGCTATCTGCGGAGCGTGCGGGACGCCCGTCCCGAGCAGGGGTTCCTCCGACGGCCGTGTCCGTGTCCCCACCGCTAAGTGAGGAGCCTGCCTGGCACCAACCATCTCCATCTCCTTCATGTTCCACCAGGCTGGCACAAGGAGAGGAGCGGATGGGCACACAGAGAGCAGTGGGTGTGATGGGCAGAGCTCCTCCTGGGCAGCAGGGCGGCAGGAAAAGTGCACCACATGCACCCACTTATCCTCCCAATCCTCCTTCCCACAGCCCGGGGGTCTGTGTGATGGCTGAGCATCATTGGGCTGTTGGGTGCCAAAGGACAAACGCTGGCACCCAGCAGGGTGTCAGCAGCCCAGCTCCCACTGCGGCAAGTGTTCAGTCCCTGCTGCCTTCCTCAGCACCCAGTTTGCCAAGCCCAGATTCACTTTTTTCTCTTGAGCCCTTGTCTACTCCTGGAAAGAGGGAATGTGCAGGGAGCAGTGAAAATGGGAAACCAGATTCTGAGTCTTCTGTCTGGGCTTTTGCTGAAGTGAGGTCTGTGCACACCAGCTCCAGGATTCCCCACACAGAGGCCAACCTCTCTCGCGTCACCTGTGGGTCCCAGGACAAGGGAGTCAGTGCTTTCCACTGATTGTGAAAACAGATTTTGGGAGGTGACCCAGCCTTGCACCACACTGCATCAACCAGGCCAAGCTGGCTCAGCATCATGACTCACGTTTGTGATAGTTCTTGTGTTTTCTGGTGGGGAAAACACCTTCAGATCAATTGCTGGGATAACTCCAGCTTTGTGTCTTGGAGCTGTACTCCCTTCTGCCCCTTCTCCTCAGTCATCCCACTCTGCTTCCAGGCCCTTGCACAAAGTCCTGCACTTCCTTGACATCCTCCTTCTGCACCACGCTCACATCTGGCTCACACACACTGGCCCTGTGTTTGCCTGCCCCGTCGGTATCTGCACTGCACTGCTGGGGTCTTGCAGCTTGCAGCCTCCTGGCTGCCCAAATTCCAAAGAGAGACAACACAACACACCTTCTGCACCCGACTTCAGGAGTCCCGAGCTTCCCCCGTCCATCTCCTACTTCCCTTCGCTGTCACTTGGTGGCTTTGCCCTTATTTATCCCTGTTCCCTCTGCTGGGGAAATACATTTTGTGCTACAAGGCTGCGAGCTGCAAACAGCCTTTCCCCAGGGCCTTGCGGCCAGCTGGGGTCTCCTCCTCCAGCATCTGCCAGCCCGGCGGGGGAGACCCCTCCCCTGCAACCTGCTTCCCCGAAGCAACAGGATGTGGCTAACCGACTCCTCCGGGAGCGGGTGATGCGGGCTGGGGCCTGGCGCAGGTGGTGCAGCGGGTGGGCAGCTCCAGCGCCGTGCAACGCCGTGCCCTTCCACAGTGCCCTCCTCGGTCCTCGTGTTCGTTGTAGCGGCAACCGCGGGTGGGACGGGGGGGTGAGCCTGAGGACCACGCTGCCGTGAGCTCAGCCTCGGTGGGCTCAGGGAGCAGGGGGATCCAGATCCAGGTTTTCTGCTCCCCTCCACCGCCTCACACAAATGCTGATTAAATTAGTTTCACCCCCCCACACACAGCCGGCACTCCTGGAGTCAGCTGGAACGCAGGTGGCCCGGGATGGCTGGGGGCAGGCAGCTGCTGGGGGGCCCGGGGCCGCCGCGCTGGGCAGCCTGTGCCAGCGGAGATGCCCACGTCCCTCCTCCCTCCTGCCCAACCACGACGGGCCGAGCGCCGGTGCGGCAACACGTGAAGAGCCCCCGCATCACGGGACGGAGCCGATCCTGTAAGGAACGGGAGGCTGCTCCTCGCCTGGTAAATCCCTCGTTGCTTCTGCTCTGGGAAGCAGGGGAGGATTACGGGCCGCTTTCCTCGCAGAGCGCACCCCGCTGATGGGCGCACGTCGGGCAAAGCGCGCTGCCGGCGGGGGGAGAGCGGAGAGCGACCCAGGGCTCCGGGGTGGGGGGCGGAATGGGGGGCAGCGCGGCCGGGCGGCAGGTGGGAGCCCCGACAGGGACGGCTCTCCCGGCGGGGCGGCCCTTTGCTTCTCTTCCCCTCCTTCCCTTCTCCTCCCGGCCCGCTGCGTTCCGCTCCCAGCCCCCGGCCGGCCCCTTCCCGGCCCGCTGCGCTCCCGGCGGGGCGGCCGCGGCGGCGGGAGGGCGGAGGCAGGGCTGGCAGCGGCGCGGCGGGCGGCGCACACACGCACACACACCTCCCTGCATGTGATTAAATGGCTCGAAATCTGCTTCTGATTTCCTCGGGGAGGTGACTTTTCCCTTCTTTTCAACCCGGGATTTATTGGAGCCTTTTTACTCCGCTTCCAGGCAGCGGCCGGGACTCGGGTTCTCCGCTTCTTGGCTTTTGTATTTTTTTTTTCTGGTGGATTTTTTTTTCCCCTAAATTATTTTTTTTTTCTTTTCCTCTCCTTTTCTCCTTCGTTCCTTCCCCGCCGCCCCCCGAGCAGCCACGGGCAGTGCGGTGGAGCGGGCGGGAGCTCTGCCGGCTGCGGGCACAGCGCTGTGGACCCGCCCGCAGCGCCGGAGCAGCGCTCCCGCTTCGCTCTATTTCGCCTTATTTTGCTTTCGCTCTATTTTTTTTTTAATTATTTCCTGGAAAATTATTATTATTGCTTTTTTTTCTTTCTTTCTTTCTTTCTTTCTCTTTTTCTCCTTTTTTTTTTTTCCTCCTTTTTTTTTTTTTTTTTTTCTTTTTTCCTGTTGCCATCAGCCAAGGGAAGGGGAGCGGCCCCGCACTGCCGCCCGCGCTGCTGTGGCGGCCCCGGTTCCTCTCGCCGCCGCGGCCCCGGACCCTCCGGCGGACCGAGCCCGCTACCTGCCCGGCCGCGGTAAGCTGCTCCTCCAACTTCCCGGCGCGGGAAGCAGCTCCCCGCGTCCCTTCCCACCGCTCCCTCCCTCGCTGCCTTTTATTCCTCCCCTTTCTCCCCCACCCGCCCTTCCCCCCCCCCCTCCCGTTTCATCCTTTCTCTCCGGGTTCGCCGAAAAACGGGGCTTTCCCCGCGGTGCCCCCACGGGCACGGCCGAACCCCCGGCACGGAGCTCCGTCGCTCCGCGCTTTGTCCCGGCTCGGCCTGGCCCTGGAGGGGGAAGGGAGTGCCCGGCGCTGCGCGAAGCTCCGCGGCCTCGCTGCCCCCGCGCTGCCGGGAGGGACCGCAGCCCCGACCCCCAATGCGGGAGCAGTGCCCGGTTTCTGCGGGCACCGAGCGCTGGCACCTCGGCTGTGCGGCTCTGCCAGGGTCGGGGATCATCATCCTGCACGGTAGAGGGGGGGTTCCCTTCGGGAAAGGCTCCCGCAGGCTGCTCTCAGCTGCGGCGCGTTCGGACTGCTGGAGAACCCCCGGATCCCCTCCCCCCCACCCCACCATGCCTTGGCTCTACACTGCAGCTGGGGGAAGAGCTGCCCCTGCACAGCGCAGTGTGTGAGCGGGTGGTGAGGGGGGGAGAAGGGAAGCCCGGCTGCGTTCGGTGGTTTTCCTTTTGCCTTTCTGTCCCAGAGCTGCTGCTGAACCCTCATTTTTTTGAAACGCCGTCCCTCCCACAGCTTTCCCGTGCCGCAGGAGAGTGGGTGGGTGGATGGAAATACCTTTGCTGGGATAAGGACTGGCTGCTGCGCTGGGGATGTGGTGCTCGGCAGCCTCTCACGCGGCCCGGCTCTCACCATGCTGTGAGCTGGACGGTGAGGGAGGGCGAGGATGGAGCAGTGCGGGTCCTGCCGGGCAGAACTCGTGTGTGCGTTCAGCTCTGGTGTGAGCTCAGATGCATGCGGGCAGGGGGTGAGATGTGAGCCATGCTGAGCATCCCCACCTCTGGCAGTGCTGTCTGTGAGGGACCCACGGTGGTGCTGAGGGTACCCTGGGGTTTGCAGCCCCTCAGTAGCCAGGAGTGACACAAGTCCTTCTTCCTTCACTGAATCCACTGCTGCCCACTCCCAAGGCAAGGAGGGACCGCAGCTCCTTGTCACCGGTTCAGCAGAGACAGGGCCTGAGCCATGCTGCAGACACCCGCTTCGAGGCGTTGTGATGGATGGTGGCACCTTTCCTTTCTGCAGTATTCCCATTATAAAACAGAGGGAGCTGCTGTGCTTTTCTGACCGCCGGATGGAGGTCCTGCTGTTCCAGCACTGGATGTGCTGTGCCGTGGGATCCTCACCGCCCGGTGAGGTGAGGTGTGCAGCAGGAAGGCATCAGGTCCGTGTCGATGGCAGGTGCCATGCTGGCTTTGGCAGGAACCAGAGTGAGCCTGGAGAGAAGGATCTGTGTGTGGGGATGCAGCTTCCACTAAGGAGCCTTGCAAAATGCAAACTGCCAAGGAGCCCCGGTGGAGGGGTGCTGGCAGCCAAGGGCTTTCGGCACGGTGTGCTGAGGGGCTTCCTGGGCAGCAACTGGGGGAGGTGCAGAGCTGGGCAAGGGCCCTGGGAGGAGGCGAGTGGCGGTGCAGGCCCTGGAGATGTGCTCCCAATGGGGCTGCCTCCATCTGCCCTCTCCAGGGAAGCAGCACCTCTGCCTCCTGTTCCCCCACCTCCCACCTGGGCCCTGCTCCATAAGGAAGCAATTATTCTGTGTGCCCCCACCAGTCCCTCCCTGAGCCTGCGCAGGACACTTAGGCTCAGTATGGAAATGCGACAGATTTTCCATATTCCACTTTGCCCCGTGATGTTAAAAACGTACGTGACAGCCTCTTCCAAATGCTGCAGACTTGGCTGGCAGTCAGTAACAGGCAGTGTGACACCAGGGGCATGAAACGTGGTACCCATAGCCAGAGAGAGAGAGAGATGTCAGAGTGCAGCGCGCTTCCGGCCCCGTTGTCGTGAGCCATCCCGTACCCGATGTGAGAGATCTTTCAAAGCTGGCCAAATGTTCTCATCTCTGAATACCATTTTAAATATTCATCCAGACTATTTTCAACATCTGTGCCCGGCATGTTGTGAAAAGGCAACAAGGGCCGTTATGGAAACCAGATCGCTTTATTCCCAGATGGAGTGGAAAGGGCAGGAGCCGTGAGGGCTCTGCAATGGGGCCGAGCGCCGTGGGGAGTGATGGGAGGGTCCCCAGTATGTGACAGAGCGAGTCGAGCGGTAGCAGAGATGAACCAACATGGCAGCATGGAGGCAGCTGTGCTCTCTGCTCCCACAAGGCTGGAGCTCGGTGGGCTGGTGTTGTCGGGTGAGGAGATCTGCAGCTGGCGCTGGTGGGAAGTGCTCGCCCCGCTCTGCGGTGAGTCGAGTGTCACAGTGAAGTGGGCTCAGCCCCACTGTGCCATGAGCCTCACCCCAGCGAGGGGACAGGCTCTGCCCAGAGCTAAACGGGGCACTGCACAGCCTCAGCAGGTCCTCCCTGGGGGCGGCTCACCGAAAGCTCCCAAAGTGGGTGATGCATCCGAACGTCCGTGCACATGTCTGAGTGGCCTTGGGTGGTTTGGGTGGACTCCTTTTTTTTGTTTTCGATAACCTAGGAAATCTGGGCACTGTTCCTCCCTTTTGTAACGTCAGACTGAAGCTAATTCAAGCCAGGCCAGATGCTGACCACAGGTATGCCAGTGTAAATTTGAATGGAGTCGCTTACGTCTTGCTTGGCCTGGTCTGAATGGAGCTGCTTCTGTCTGATGCCAGAGGGGCTGAGGTCAGAATCTGGACCATCCTTTCCTGCGTGCGGGGTAATATGTATGCGTCTCTTGGCACTGCTGGGGTACCGTATGGCTTGTGTAATGCTGCCTCCAGCCTGCCAGAGAGCATTGCAATAGCTGTCGCCGAGCGCCTGCTGCGGGAGCGCGCTGCCTCGCGTCGCCCACATGAGCCATGTGCACAGCGTGGGGCACGGGCTGCAAGCCTGAGGGGCTGCAAGGAGCGAGCAGCTCCACAATAGGGGAGTGGTTGTGGGTCTGTATGCATTGACAGCCCTCTGAAATCAGAAATGAAGGGGGAAGAGGGAGCTCGGTCAGGACTGTGCTGCGCGGGAGCCGCAGCCTCGTCCTGGTGGGCGGCTGCTCCAGTGCCCACAGCCTTAGCCTGTCCCTGATGCCCGCAGCCCCACTGTGGCACGCTCTGCCTCGCCCCTTCCTGCCCAAAAGCCAAGCCTGCTCCCAGTGCATGGGGTTTTTCCTTTCCTTTTAAATATTTCTCCATTGTGTTTTTGTCCTAATGACACATGGAATTATTTATCTGTGTCCAGAGTCCGATTTTGGTCCTGATGCATGCCTCTTGCTGGAGGCCCGAAGCCCCCAGCTGGCACTAGCAGACACATAAAGAGGGGCTCCATGGCCTCCCAGCTCATGGAATTGAGCAGATGCCCCGTGGGTCTCTCCTGCAGCACATGTGGGGCGGAGCCCCTCATCTGCTCAGGTCCCCTGTGCCCTGCTGGATGCTTCCACCCCTCACTGTGCTGTGCTGCACAGAGCCCTGTGGCTCCAGCACCCTGCATCTCTGCCCACACCCAGCGGGGACCAGACACCCTCTGCCCAAGCAGAGCGTTGAGGAGATAGGGCTGGGTGAGCCCAATGCGCTTCCCCTGCCCTTTGTGGGCTCATTACCCAGCTGTGGCCGTTGTCGGCCATGTGCTAAATGGCATCTACCAGTGCATGACTCGGGCCTCCATTGCACCCTGGAGTGCTGCTGCGGTGGCCGGGCTGCGGCGCGTGGTGTGGCCATTGCTCAGGCTGCTCACGGCTTCCCCGCTGCTTTAATTGGAGAAGGCTGCTCCTGCGCCGCAAAGGTCCTGGGATCAAATCTGGCTAATAACCGCCTTCCCTCCCCTCCCCATGTTGTTCCACTTAATCCTATAATTACCTCTGCAAAGCTGCCGCGGCCTCGCTCTGCTCCCCAGTGACCCTGGACCTGCTGCAGGCACGGGGGTCAGCGCTGGGAAGTGTGTTCTTCCCGTGCCGCTCACCTGCTGCACCTGCCTTCGTGCATCCAGACTTTGCACTGAGGCCGATGAGCGCCCAGCCAGCACTAGGACCTGTGTTCAGCATCCAAACCCAGCACACCTGCAGCACGGTGCCTACGGGGGGAGGACAGGATGTCTGCATCATCCCAGTGAGACTCCGGCGTGTCTGCAGGCGGTGCAGAACCATGGGTGCCCCTGGCAGTGCTGCTCTGGGGCTCAGGGTTGTGGAGATGCCGTGCATAGCAGCTAATTTTTAAAGTGCAAAGCACTTCCGAGTGTGAAGGCATGGGGACTTTCTTCCAAACCGCATGGCTGTTAGCATTCCCCAACCAGAGGAGTGAGGAAATCACCCACCTCAAAAATGCAACTGCCACTGGGGAGGAGCGTGGCCACGGCAGCAGCTGGGATAGAGGCTGTGGCCTCGGAGAGGGCAAACCATGTGCCACGCTCCTGCTGTGGCTGGCATCGTGTCCTCACCCGGCTGGAAGGCATGAGGGAACCTCACCCTCGCCCAGGGTCATGGAGGGCCAAATCCATCCTGATGCAGAATCAGCATTGCTCCTGGGATGCCTTCTCCAGCACTCAGCTGGCAGTGTCTCCATTAGGTTTGAAGCAAGGGCACCAAAGAGGGAAGTGGAAGGGGGGCAGGTGGAGCTAGGAGAGAAAAACCCACTGTCGGGCCTCCCTGGCAGCTTGCCGACAGCCCAGGGGTCACGCTGAATATGCATAAAAGGGAGCAGATTGCAGCTGCCCTCCTCTCCGATGCAGAGGTGAGACCCGTGGAGACCACCGGCCCCGGCTCCCTTTCAGTGGGATAATGGGGTGAGCTGCACACGGAGCGTGTGTGCATGTGTGTGGTCTGGCAGATGATAATGATTTCCATTCACACGGTGCCTCTGCAGTGCCGACACGCTGCTCGGCAAGCGCCGGGGCCCAGCTCCTCCACGGCTGCTCCCCAGCGTAGCCCCAAAAGTTTGGGCACCAGAGCACAGCGTAGGGCAGCAAGGCCTCTGCCATGGGTGTCATCCCACGGGTCATCCATCCTTTCGGAGATGCCCCCTTGTGACACATAGGGCTGGGGTGGTGGCTGCGCCCCATCCGTTCCCTCCCTGGGGCAGGAAGGGGAGTTCCCTGCTCACATGGGACGTGAGCGATGGGAGAGCTGGAAGCTCGTGGGAAGGATGGGGCTGTTCTACGCTCTGTGCGGGGCATCTCACTAGCATGCACCAGGCAGACGTGGGCAGCAGAGCCCAGCATCTAGGGCAGGTGATGGCCAGAGCAACCTGGGCAGCTCCCCCTGTGCACAGCATGAGCCTCATCCCCTTGGCAGGCATGGGGTGAATGTGCAGGGAGCAAGCAAACAGACTGAACTGCACCAGGGGGCTTAGAATGTGGCTTAGCTGCAATGCAGCTCTTGGGGAACCCCCAGCAGCTTGCTGCCAGCACAAAGCTGCTAAGTTTGCAGGGGAAGATCAGGAAAAAAATGATTTGGAAAGACCAGAAAAGATCCTGATGGAGAAGGTTTTGTTGTAGCCCAGGAACACACAGGTGCTCTCCTGCTATGTGTGGTGCAGCACATGGTGCAAACCTGGCTGGAGGTGGTGGGGCATAGGCAGGGCTCCGCTGAGTGCAAGTCCTCGTGCTCCTGCATTGCCGCTCTCTGGGTGATGTTCCCCTGCTCACTGCAGGTGTCCTGCAAGCAGCAGTGATGCCACATGCACAGAAGCAGGTGGATGGCTTAGGGTCAGGGTGATTGCATCCCAGTGTGTTTCCATCACAGTCTGCCCAGGAAGAATAGGGTTTGGGGTGAGGCACATCTCCTGTAGCTCCAGCCTCTGCCAGCTTTAATGCAGCAGTGCATGAAGAGTGGCACAGCGTTTCCTGCTCTGCAGTGACAGCTCTGTGCCTGCTGCCCACAGGCCCTGCTGCTGGGCATGGCTCTGGGCAACACTCTCCTCTCTAGGGTTGTCCCCGTGCCCACCTTTGCTCTAGCAGTGCCACCCACTCACTGTGCTCGTGGCACAAGAGATTCTTGGTGCTGCTTGCTGAGTGCCTGGCCACTGAGCCACACACAAGGCTGTCCCCGAGAGGCTCTGCAAATAGCAGAGGATGTGCTGCTGGGCAATGCAAGCCACCAAGTTGGCTGCAGACGCTCCTCTCCCATCCGTGGTGGTGGAGCAGAGGGAAGGGCCCCTCCGCAGTGGGGAACTCCCTGGGCACCAGCTGCTGTTGCCCTCCCTGCTGCCTGCTGCTGGCTCAGGGGCTGCAGAGCTGGGCCTGGCCGGGGAGGGAGGAGCTTCCCCCATTAGTGGTTTGGCAGCGTGGCCAGGGTGAGCTCCCTTCCACAGCAGAAGGAAAATAACACAGAGCAATAGAAACAGGGCTGTCCCCAGCAGCAGGAGCGTGCTGCTGGGAGCAACACAGGGGCTGGGAACCAACACTTCATTCCTGGGAGTGCAGCACAGAGCCCCAGCCATCCTGCAGGACTGTGCTGAGGGCACAGGGGTGGTGGGGGCTCTTAACCCATTGGGGGAGCAAGGCCAGAAGGAGCTCCTGGCAGTGGGAATGCTGTGGCTGTGTGGCAGTGGGGTTTGTAGGGAGGTCGGCTACTGGCTTGTAACCACCTCAGGGTCAGCAGCGAGGGAGATGTGTGATGGTCCACCTCACAGAGAGGCAGAGGGGAATGGGGTGCTGACCCCAGCAAGCTGTGACAGTGCTGTGGGGCTAAGTCCCATCCCCATGCTCTTGCTGTAGGGAGTGTCAGCTCAGGGGCATCACCTCATGCATGAAAGGCCTGTGATATCCATGGGTGTGAATGTCGCCATCCTGCCTGAAACCTGCAGGGCGTTTGTGCAGGAAGGGGCTGTTTCTGACTTCTTCCTTCCAATGCTGTCAGTAGGGCATCCTGAGATGATGCTGTGGCAGGGCACGGTGTGGGAGGACATTTGCAGCCCAATGCCCGGGTGTTGAGCTCATCCCTGCACCCTGTGCCCCCTGCAGGGGCAGTGCTGAGCTATGGGTGCGCCATGCCCTGCCATCCCTCACTCTGTGCTCTCGTCCCAGGGAGGATGGAGGCCCCACAGCTCCTGCGCCTGCTGCTCACCGCCAGCGTGCTGCGCCTGGCACAGACTGCAAACCCCTTCGTGGCTCAGCAGACACCCCCGGACCCCTGCTATGATGAGAGTGGGGCTCCCCGCCGCTGCATCCCCGAGTTTGTCAACGCTGCCTTCGGGAAGGAGGTGCAGGCTTCCAGCACCTGTGGGAAGCCCCCGACTCGGCACTGCGATGCCTCGGACCCCCGCCGAGCCCACCCACCCGCCTACCTGACCGACCTCAACACCGCCGCCAACATGACGTGCTGGCGCTCCGAGACCCTGCACCACCTGCCCCACAACGTCACCCTCACCCTCTCCCTCGGCAAGAAGTTCGAGGTGGTCTACGTCAGCCTCCAGTTCTGCTCGCCCCGGCCGGAGTCCACCGCCATCTTCAAGTCCATGGACTATGGCAAGACGTGGGTGCCCTACCAGTACTACTCCTCGCAGTGCCGCAAGATCTACGGCAAGCCCAGCAAGGCCACCGTCACCAAGCAGAACGAGCAGGAGGCACTGTGCACCGACGGCCTCACCGACCTCTACCCGCTCACCGGCGGCCTCATCGCCTTCAGCACGCTCGACGGGCGGCCCTCGGCCCAGGACTTTGACAGCAGCCCTGTGCTGCAGGACTGGGTGACGGCCACCGACATCCGGGTGGTGTTCAGCCGTCCCCACCTCTTCCGTGAGCTGGGGGGCCGCGAGGCTGGCGAGGAGGACGGCGGGGCCGGGGCCACCCCCTATTACTACTCGGTGGGCGAGCTGCAGGTCGGCGGGCGCTGCAAGTGCAATGGGCACGCCTCGCGCTGCGTCAAGGACAAGGAGCAGAAGCTGGTGTGCGACTGCAAGCACAACACCGAGGGGCCCGAGTGCGACCGCTGCAAGCCCTTCCACTACGACCGGCCGTGGCAGCGGGCCAGCGCCCGCGAGGCCAACGAGTGCCTGGGTAAGTGCTGTCCCATGGGGCAAGAGCGGGGGGAGGGGACATGGGCCGAGCCTTGGGTGCAATGGGGACAAGCGTGAGCCTCTGCTGCCTGTGACCCATAGGATGTGTTAGCTTGGCCGTGAGCGCTCAGCCCCCCCCTAAAAGGCATGAGGGTGTGTTTTGGGACATCAGCATGTGAGTGGAGCGGTGCCCACTGGAGCTGCTTGTCCTTGCGATAAGGCAGAGATGGGCACTGGGTTTGGTACAGGCAGTGAAAACCTAGCAGGGTTTAAGGGAATGTCCGAGCTTTGCCGTTTCAGCATGTCATCATTCGGTCAGTCTGACATGGTGCTGTGTACTGTGGGTTTGGCTCAGCTCTCCTTATAAAGCTTTATGCAGATTAAAGGTGTTGTAATCCAAAGGAAACTTTTCACAAATATGGATCTCGCGTTGCTCGCCTGCCCCGCTCTCATGTCTGTTTCTTTGGGGTTTCTGTGAGGCTTTTGCCTTTTGTCCATGCAGCATGGGGGATGCCAGAGCCCCACAAAGCCCTGGGAGAGGGAGGAACCGGCTCCTCCCCTTCCTGGACCCCCACCCAGTCCCAGGGGGCAGCAGGATAGGGACAAGGGAACCGCACCATCAATCAACCCCCGAATGGCCCGCTGGATGCGCCAGAGGTCAGGGGACCTATTAGTGCTCGTGATCGATGACTTGTTGAGGTCCCAGCTGCTGGCTTCAATATGTTTGTTAGGGAGGATTTCTTCTGGGGAAAAAAAAAAAAGGCTAAAAAAGCTAAAAAAGTTTGCTGGTCCAAAGGGACAGCCTGAGCCATTCTGCAAAACACCTCACACCCCATGGGAGTGGGTTAGCCCTGATGTTTCCCTGCTTGCCTCAAAACACCACATTTGGGAGCAAAATTTGAGGTGGACCAAAAGGAGGACCCCGACCCAGCAGCCCCTCTGCCCCGTGCTGCACTGTGCCCTTCGCTCTGCCCTGCAGGATGGGTGACCGAAGAGGAGACCGAAGGGCCTCCCCCAGCTGGGTATCCCTTTTGGCAGATGAGGCTGAAAAGATAAACGAGGGAGAGAAAAGAAGAGTGGGGAGGAGGCAGGGGCACGGAGCGGTCCCTTCAAGACACCCTGACAAACCCCGCACACAAAGGCCCTTAGCCAAGCTGCGTGTGAAAGTGGTTTTTCCTGTTGATTCGATCCCCTTCTTTCTCCCTTTTCCCTCTCGGGCTTTGTGCCTTCTCTGAAGGGACCTGAAAGAGCTCCTCCATCACACGCCTCCGAAGGGCTTAGCGGCTGAAAGCTGGATTAGCTCCCCGAGCCTTCCCCTCTGTGCCTTTCAACAATGACATCTCCCCAGCCAGCACGAACAGACGCAGCAATTAGCACCAATTAAAAGGAGAGGCCGCCCGGGAAGTTCCCTTTGCTCAGCCCAGGCTGTGGGGTTTCCGACTCCGTCCCACGCCCCAGCCCTATGCTGCCCCGTGGTGGAAGAGGAGGAGGAGGAGGAGGAGGAAGGCGGTCGGAGTGCCCCGGAGTGCTCTGCATCCCCATGTGTGCAGCGGGGATGGAGTCGAGGGGCTGGTGCAGTTTCTGCCCTGTGCTCCCTGGTGCTGCCCGTATGGCTGTGGACTCACCCAGCTGTGTGAGCAGCTCTGGATAGGGAATGAGGGGAAGTCCTGCCCCACGGTGGAGTACAGGCATGGCCACGTGTGCATCTGGGTCAAAAAACAAAGCTGGTACATCCATCCCCATTTTCCTGGGAGTTTGTGCAGCAGCTGAGCTGGCCCATGGCGTGTGCAGGAGGACGGAGGTCTGGGCAGGTGGGCGCTGTTTTTAGGGCTTCCCATGGGTTCTGCTTTTCTCTTGTCACGAGAATTTCTGCTTCTCACCGGTGCTAAGGAGTGCAGAGGTGAGAACAGCAGAGATGCGTGCCTTTCAGCAGGAAGGCAAAGATGTGTGCATCGAGGAGGTGCTGCAGTGTCTGTAGGGAGCAGAGACGCTGCCACTCCGCATAGCTGAGTGTTGTTCACAGGTCAGATTTGGGGAGGTCACAGCTGGGCTGACAACAGTGGCTTTGCCACACTGCCAGCTTGGCACGAGAGCGAGGCCAGCTCCATGCTGCAGGGTGCATGGCCCCGTGCCCACCGGGCTGCCTGCAGAGCAGTGCCGGTGTCCCCCGGGCACAGCCGGGCCCTCCCAACCTCTGGGATGGGCTCAGGGAGGGGAAATCCCCACAGCACAGAGGTGTGGGCAGGGTCACGAGTCTCCCCAGCCCCCTGGGGGACGCATTAGTGCTGTTCTGGCAGTCCTGCCCTGCCCTGTCCTCCATCCCTGCTGCTGTTCCCGCGGAGCTGCCACCCAGAGCCCGGTGCCCCAGTCGGGAGGCTGTCCCCAAGGCAGGGGGGAGCGGATTAGCGCAAAGCAGCCACTGGAAGTAATTGATCCACTCGCTGGTAATGCTGGAGCTCTTGTTCCCATTGTCGCCGCCGCGGCTGGAGTGCCTTTCTGCTCGCGGCACAAAGGGGAGACCCTGCTCCCGGAGCAGAACCTGCGGAGCCCACGGATAGAACTCGGGGCTCGCTTTGATCCGGGCTCTGCGTGCTCCCGGTGGGACTGCTCTTCCCCCGCACCGGGCAGAGGAGCGGCCAGGAACTGAGGGCATCGATGTGGGATGCCGGTGCGCGGAGGAGTGCTGATGGGTTTTGCAGGCCCGCCTCTCCTTCATTCGTCCCCTCTGTCCCCTCCTTGTGCACGTTTTCTTGTTTTTATATCTCAGAGCTCCCGATGCAGAATTCCTTCAGAAATCCCCTTTTTAAGCCCAGTGAGCTGACCTGGCCTCCTTTACACTGGTGCCAGGCAGGAGGTGGCTCCGGGAGGCGGTGAGCAGGGCAGCAGACGCCCTCCCCCCCCAGCATCCTCCCTCCCCAGCGGCTGCGGGGCACTGGGCGAGCCGGAGCCGGGGGTCTGCCTGCAACGGAGGGCATTAGAGCTCAGCTGCGAGCCCCGAGCCCTGCTCCTGGGGTGGGCTGCGGTGGCTCAGCCTCACGCCATCCTCACTGGGGGCTCACAGGCCCCGGGCTGCTTCCTGGCGGCCAGGTGGCGAGCTGGGCTGCTGTGCGGCAGTGCCATCCCGGCTGTGCCTGCGTCCCTGTCCCCGTCGCCGTCCCGCAGAGGCAGGGAACGGCCCGCGTGCTGGCACTGGGCGCACGGGCTCTCCTGCCCCGCTCCTCTCCGGGGCTGAGGGGCAGCCGTCCCGCCTCGCCTCCCGGCTGGGCTCCCCTCCAGCCAAAGCAGGGGCGTAGCTCGAATCCGCTGCGGGTTGGCAGCGGCAGCCGGTCTAGGGTTTCGCTGAGCCAGCTCCGTTAACTAATCACTCCCAGGGAGCTCGTGGGGGCGGCGAACCCCCTCATGTCCTGCTGGCACCGGCATCTGCTGCACGTGTGCTCCCCATGCACGATGCTGCCCGTCCCTTGTCCCCACAGGGGGTCCCCAGCCATGCACCCCTCCCACCATCACCTCGCTGCTGACCCGTGGGGAGCTGGGGGGAGGAGGTATTGGGGTAGTCAGAGTCCAGGCGGGGGTTCAAAGCCTTCAAAAGGGGGACAGAAGGCGGCCCCATTTCAAGGTGTTGACGTTTAATTAGTCTATTATTGCAAATTATTAGATCTTGTGATTGTTTAATTGATCATATGATTGTTTAATTGGGCATACTGTACAAGGGCAGAAGCAAACCACCACGTAATTAGCCCCAAACTGTGCAATTAAATTCTTATTAATACCCCAAACAGCAGGGAGCATTCAAGCCTTTAATTAGTGATTAACAGGAGACAGACAGAGCTTGCAACCAAGTCGGCTCTGAGAACAGCACAAGCATTTAGCACAGTGTGAGGGGGACCGTCCGCTCCGATTAGCACTGCATGCCCAGGAGTGCAGAGCCTCTCATGTGCCACACTGTGACCCTGTCCCCATCCCAGCATGGCCAAGACTGGCCACATCCTCACAGCGAGAATGTATGGCCAGTATCACTCTGGTACCCTCGGAGCAGTTCTCAGTTCTGGGACAGTTCTGTAGCCATGCAGGGGTGGCCCTGGGGCTGGTGGGGACGTGCCACACAGCAGCAGGGCAGTGAGCCAGCCCCTGGCCCTGCTTCAATGCCACAGAAAGGCCGGGCCAGTTACTCCATCACCAATTAAACTGGGGCAGAGAGAGACCTGTGATGGCCGTGGTGAATCATTTACCTGACCTTCCTCCTCCACTGCCCCCATGTCCCTTCTGCTTCCCAGAAGATGCAGGAGCTTGCAGGGGCCCAGGATTTCTCCTGCTGGGTGAGCAAGGCAAAAATAGGGTCCCTTTGCCCCCAGAATTATTTCCCTGCAGGTGCCTCCACTCAGCAACACAAGCCACCCTGGCCTGTCCCCCCAGCCTGGGGACGGAGCAGCAGCCTGTGCGCTGGTGCTGGCCCTACGCAGAGCCTGGCAGAGCAGCTGCATCCCTGCTGCACCACATCCCCACTGTGCCCACTGCGTCACTGTTATCCCAGTTGGGATTTGGGAGTTGGTCCATGCCTGGTGCACCAAGTCAACAAGCGCACTCAGTTGGGACCCACATGAAGGTCTTTGTTTAATTCTGTGCAGAATCAGGTGCTTGCTTTATGAATCTCCTAACTCCTGAATGGGTGACAACTGGGGCAACATCCCCATCACATCATCACCACCCCCATCATCCCAACACCATTCCCACCATGCCAGCACCATCCCCACTCTTCCAACACCATCCCTGCCACGCAGCTGCATCCTCACCACCCAGCAAAACGTGCTGCTCTTCCTTCAGGCACCGTTTCCCACTGTCCAGCCAAGCATGAGAGTTTGCCCCACCAGCACCAGTAAAAGGTGAGCTCAGAAGGAACAGACCCCAGGATTCACCCACTGCCCAATGGTGTTGTGCCTGCCCTGGGATTTTTACAACACCGATCTCATAATATGAGGGAGCCGAGGTGGGGTGTGTGGGAGTTGGAGGCAGGCTGGGCTCAGGGGTTGTGCAGGCTGGGTTCAGGGTGTGCTGCTGCTCTCCCCACATGATGCCAGGACCGTTTGATCTGCACAGGCTGAGGCTCCCAATGTGCTCCTGGGCGACCCGGGGGGGTGAGCGGGGGAAACTTCACACAAACGACAAGCAGGCCCAGCAGTTAAATCTGGGCTGACATGTTAATGAATTTCACAGTACGCCTGGAAAAACTCTCACCCAGCCTCAATTTACCAGCGCAGGGAGGGGGCTGGGGGCGGGCGCTGTGTTTTGCCAAAGGAAATCTTGTTCCCATTATCTTTTTGCGAGAGTGTTAAACAGGAACTGGCACTGCTTTTCCTTTTTATCTCACACACGTGGAATCGGGCAGGGGGTCTTCTCAGTTCCTGTGGCTAAGGAAAGAAATAGTGTGTTTGCATCAGTGTGC
This sequence comes from Meleagris gallopavo, assembly GCF_905368555.1. Lineage (NCBI taxonomy): Eukaryota > Metazoa > Chordata > Aves > Galliformes > Phasianidae > Meleagris > Meleagris gallopavo. The sequence continues at coordinate 13,911,049 of NC_139419.1, forward strand.
ACGTGTGTGGGGGCACGTGCATGCATCTGTGTGTGTGTGTGCATATATGAGAGCATGCGTACCAGTGTGCAAATATGAACATGCATGCTTGTGCACACGCTTGTGACGTGACTGTACATGCACACATGTAAGTGCATGTGAGAGTGCACACATACTTCTGCACGTTTGTGCATGCGCGTGTCACTGTGGGCTTCTGTGTGTGTGTGTGCAGAGCAGAGCCTCAACTAAGAGCAGTTTGGGGGCTGTGCTGCTGGCGCTGAGGCTGATGCCCTGTGGGGCAGCAGGTTGCAGGTGCCTGGCTGGCACTGCCCGGCCAGCACTAATGGACAACCCCTGCTCAGCTGCACCCCAATGCTCTGCCTTTGGCTGAGCAGCCCCATGCTCCATGCCCGCACGTGCCCGTTCTCCTTACTGACTTCCAGCCCTGACCCCTTTACGAGGCAGATGCTGCACATCTGGATGACACACTGGGGCTGGCTGCACCACCACTTCCAGCCACGTTCTCCTCCTTCCTGACCCCGCATCCGGAGTCCTTCTGTGGGGTCCGTGCTGTGCACCTGGCGTGGGTTTACCCCTCCTGTTTCCCTGTTTCCCTGCTCAGGCAGTGCTGGTGCAGCAGAATCCCAGCAGACCACCAGCCTCAGCTTTTAGGACTCCATGCAGTAAAAGCCATGCCTGCACGTTTGTGCGGATGGAGAGGGCATGACCACCGTGCTGGGGACCGTGGAGCACAGAGAGCGCTGTCTGACCCCAGCAATTGGTGCTCACGGTGACGTTGAGCTGCCCCTGCTGACACTCTGTTCCTTTGCAGCCTGCAACTGCAACCTGCACGCTCGGCGCTGCCGCTTCAACATGGAGCTGTACAAGCTGTCGGGCAGGAAGAGTGGCGGCGTTTGCCTCAACTGCCGACACAACACGGCTGGGAGGCACTGCCACTACTGCAAGGAGGGCTTCTACCGGGACCTCAGCAAGTCCATCACGGACCGCAAGGCCTGCAAAGGTGAGCCGGGAGCCATCTGCTGCCCTGAGGGAATGGTGGGAATGGCCTCGAGCCCAGCATGTCTGTGGGCGCCCAGACCCAAGGGATGGGGAGGGAGACCGGTGGGAGCAGGTGGCTGGGGGAGACCCCTCTGCCCCACGAGGAATGGCCCTTGGCCCTGGCACAACTGTAGGCACAGCCGTTAGTGTTGGGATTTGGGGAGGTGTGGAGCTGTGCAGGTGCTGCAGAATGCCTGTGGCAGCTTGCTGAGGATTAGGCTCTGACACCAACGTAGTCTTGGCAGTAGATACACTTGGAAGTCTTCACACTGCATCACAAAAGGATTGTAGTGCTTCCTCACATTGGGAGGGCTTGGGCAATGCTGGCGGGGATTCCCTTCTCCCTGCTGTGCTGCCATGGGTGCTGCTGATGGGCAGCTCTGTCTGTGGGGTGCTGAGCAGAGCTGCCCCTGGGCAGTGTGCATTGCCCTGAGGCATCTGGGAACCGTTCTGGCTCCAAGCAGGGAGCACAGCCTGGCCCCACAGGTCCTGGCCTGTGCCAAGCTAGGGAGGCTTTCCTCTCCCGGGGCTGCCCTGCCTTATCTCTCCCGACCAGCCCTCTCCATGCAGCCTCCGTCCTTTGCAGAGCTTCCAAACAATGGTCCCACCAGTGGTCAGATAACAAAAAGCCACCTTGACCATCCCCCTGGACTGCCGCTGCTGTGCTGACCCCACTGGTGGGGACGGGAGCTTTGCCATGGTTTCTCCAAGGCCAGGAACTCACCCCTGATCCCATTTTTCCAGCTGAGATTGCAAGTATCTCCCGGAAGGGAGTGCAGCTTCCCCTCTGGCAGTGGTACTGAACAGATAGCAGGGAAAGCTGCTTCCATGTGTGCTGGAGATGTGTTGGGGTGGCGGTGGAATGCTGCCCGCCCCCAGCCCATTGGTGCCCTCATAGCAGACGAGCACTTGGCCAGGTTTCGGTGTGTTTATGTGGGACCTTCAGCAGCTGCTGTTGCCGGTGTTGTGCAGCAACTTCGTGGCCATAGAACTGAAGCATTTGCAAGGCTCCATGGTGTGAAAGCTTCATGGGTAGGTTGGGCTCATTTGGGTCCAGAATGCATCCAGTGTTGTCATAACTAAAAACCTTTTGTTGTCCATGCTGTATGACCCACCTTGGCTTCTCTCCGTCCTTGTTCTCTCTGGGGCTTTGGCAGAACAAAGCAAAGGGAAACCAGCTTTGGGCACAGCATCCCCAAAGCTGAGCCCCAGGACGTGAGTGTTTCCCATTGGCAGTGCTCATGTGTCCTTGGGGTGACAGTGGGAGAGGAAGAGAAGAATGCAGGATGAGGAGCACATCCTGAGGGTCTGTACACCGCACCATGGGTAGTGCTTTGATCCTGAGGAGCGCCAGGCAGGCTCCCAGGATCCCTGCTGGGGATGGCCCCTAATTTGCCCACTGTTCCGGAGATTCCTCCTTTGCACATAAGGAGGCTGAAGCAGAGGAATGGTAGGCTGCTCTCTTCCCTGCAGCATGTAGCATCTCCCCACCGCCTCTGCAGCCTCCTGGGACTGGAGACAGCCAGAAGGGGGGTCGTGGCACAGACTGGGGGCATAACTGAGCAGCTGTGAGATGAGATGGGATGGGATAGAGCAGGACAGCAGCAGCCCCAGCTCCTGCTGCAACACAGCCAGGCTAGAGCAGTGCAGCACTGTGGCCTTTTCCACCTTTTCCATGAGGATTTCCCCGCACCGGGGCTGTGCTTGATCCCCCCTCATCCCCAGAGGTGCCCCCAGCCCCAGGCAAGAGCCCTCCATGTGCAGGAGCAGCCGGGCAGGCGGCAGCCTCATCAGCCTGCGGTTTCAGGGAAAGCCCTGAGTCATTTCCTCTGGAGGGCAGGCAGGGGGCTGCCTAAAATGGAGCTGCAATGAAGACCCCAGTCTGGCTGCTATCCCCACATCTGGCACACGTGCACGGTTCCCCCACCTTTCATTCCCTCTCACCCTGCCATCACCCAGTGCTGGTCCATCCAGGGAAGAGTGCTAACAGAATGAAAAATAAAGAAGCCAAGAAACAGGATTTTGCTAGATGCTGCAGATGGGAAGGCTCAGCACAGCCCAGCCTCGAGGTGTGAGCATGAGCTGAGTGCAGGTTTGTGTGAGCACTTCCCATTGTGCTGCCCTGTGCCAGGAGCTCTGGGGCAATGTCCCACTCATCCCATAGTGCCTGGGGATGCGGGGGCATCCTCCAGCCATGGGGACACGTTGTGCAGGTGTGCATGAGGCTGCTGAGGGCCCATCCAGTTTCTGGACGCAGGCGCTAAGCTGCAGGAGAGGTTCAGTGTGTTTCCTACAGTGGCAGAGGCTCAGATATCACCGTTGCTCTGGGGCTGCAGCACTCAGCCCAGCGAGTGAAGCCACTGACCCCAGTGCAGCATAGGAGCGGGGTGCTGCAGCAGGCTCTCCCTGCACAGAAGAGCTCTCCTGCAGGTCCCCATGGTGCCACTTCCTGAAGGCTGGCAGTGCTTGCGAGCGGTTTTGAAATGCTGCAAAGGCTCAGCTCAGCCAGATGAACATGTGCACAAAGCCTGTCCCCTGCTACGGGGCATATGTTGGAGAGAATCTTGCAGCAGAGCAGTGCCTGGATCTGCAGAGCCACCTCCTGGCTCTGTCCCAGGCATCCGAGTCAATAATAAAATCCTTCACGCTTCTGTTCCTTTGACCGTCCCTCCCTCGCAAAGCAGAGAGCATTTCCCCTTTCCTCGTGTATATGCAGGAGCAGATCGCTGAGGATCCATGCCCTCCAGAGTGTGCCTGCCCCAGGTGATGGAGATGCAATTGGATGGTTTGGACTCGTTTTTTCCAAAGCTGTGCCATGCACCTGCTGCATTGAATAGCTACATTTCTGCTAGGAAGAAGGAGGAGAATAAAAAGCGAGGCCCATGAGAGCAGGTCTGGAGAGCGTACAGCAGAGCAAGGAGAGCTGCAGGCACTGAGCAAAGATCTTCCTCCAGAGCTGGTCCAGGGCAGCAGTGAAGCAGCCTAACAAAGGGAAACATTGGAAGAAAGCTCAGCTCATATTCAAGACTCGAAATGCTAGCCCAGAGGCCAGCTAAATCACAATGTGATTTATTTAAAGAAACCCAAACTGTTTTATGAAATAACAATCCAAGCGTGGTTCATCTCTGCTGGGATTCAGAGATGGGTACAAAGATGCTCCCCATGGATTGCACCAGCCTGCATCTCCCACAACACCTGATGGAGTAGAGGTGAGCCCAGCAATGGCCACCAGCAGCCAGCAGCCAACCTCACCACAGGGCTCTGAGGCGTGGAGGAGAGTGGAACACACAGGACAGTGTGCAGGATTAATCCAACAGTGGTAATTGGAAAGTAAAATAAAGAGTGGCTGTGCATTAGTCCCTGTAATTTAAACAAAACTGTAAAACGTGAGCTTTCTCCAATGAAAACTGAGGAAGCAGCAGCAGCTAAGCCTCAGAAAGCACAGCTACTCTCAATATTAGGTGCAAGACATTCTTCCTGGCAAGCACAGCTCCATGGGTTATGCCCTGATTTGGGGACTCCTTCCCAGCACCCAGTGGGAGCTCAGGCATTGCAGGCAATGGGCACAGAGGTGGGGACACACAGGGGTCAGCCCTGGGAGGGGAGGGGGCACAGTGAGACACAGCAACCTGCTGGGACAGAGCTGTCTCTCCAGGACGTGGCATGAGCAAAGCCAGCTCACCTGCTGCTCAGGTAAGGTGTCGAGTCTTTGGAAGCTTTCTTCACAGCACAAGGAGGATCCGGATGAACTGGATCCTGACTGAGCTGAGATTTATGGACCTACTTAAACTTTACACCAGGAATACACTGCTGAGACCAGGGAGATCATGCACAATGTGTGAAGCTGAGCGCTTGCATAAATCTTGGCTGGACGTGTGCCTTCTGCCATAAATTTCCCAGGGCACAGACTGTCCCTCGCTGTGCGCACAACCTGTGTGCAGTGCCCGCAGCCGAGCCCACCTGGCACCACAGCCCTGCTGGGGCTCTGTGTGCAGCCTCACGCAGCAATTCAAACCTTCCTGGTGGCAGAGACAAAGCGTTGGCCGCTCTCAAGGAGCAGCCATACCTGCCAGCTCCTCAAGGGTACCTGTGCCCACCGGCCCCGCGCAGAAGGGACGCTGCGGCATGCCTTTACCCCCAGCTCCAAAGAAATGGCTGCAGGTGGTGCTCATGGCCCCAGCCGCCCTGGAAAGCTATGGCTGGAGAAAGGCCCCTTGCTCCCCGCGTCATGCCAAGGCTCCCTCGCTCACTGCCATTTGTTATCACAGCTGAGCCCCCAAAATATCCTTGTCAGAAACACGTCCGTTTCCAGCCCCAGCCAGGATCTGATAAGGAGTGCAGCATCTGGTCCACATTAGAGGCTGCTTGCTCTTGTTTCTCGCCGTGCAGGAGAAGCCTGGGGAGCCGTGCCGTGGTGCTGCAAGCAGTCCCATCTGGTGAAAATTAGGGAAGTGATAACATCGGGGGGCTGTGGGGATGGGTGGGGGGAAATGTTTTTGTTTTGCTTTGGAATCACGTTCAACTCTTACACCGATGGAGGCCAAGATAACCTCCTCCAGCTTGTAGCCAGGCCCAGCCTTGGGCCAGCAGAGGGAGGATCCTCTCCTGACAAAGCATTGTCTTCCTCCCACATCCCTGCTTCCATCATCCAGATCATTAGCTCCATCATCCAGTATGGGTATATCCAGTGTGATGATGATCTGCTTCAGATCCGTCCCAGGGTTGGAAATCAAATTTCCACTCAGGTCAGGTTTGGCTTGTCTCCTGGGGAGACTGTGATGGAAGGCCATTAGAACAGTAAGGGCTTGCAGGAGATTGGATGGATGGTAGGGTTTATGAGCCAGGGCAGCATTGAGAATCATAGAATCCCAGAATCCCAGCATGGTTGGGTTAGAAGGGCCCTCACAGCCCCCAGCCCTACCCCTGCCATGGGCTGGCTGCCCCCACCAGCTCAGCTGCCCATGGCACCTCTGGGGATGGGCACCCACAGCTCCAGGCATCAGTGCCACAGCCTCACTTTCCTCCCCAGCGACTGACCTAACTCTCCTCTGTTAGTTTAAGACCATTCCCCCGTGACCTATCACTACTAGAAGACACACATCAGACCATCCCAGAATAAAACAAGGCTCAGGTTGGTGTGCCAACTCCACGTTGGCTCAGTTCTATGGAGAGGAGGCTCAGAGCACCTTGCCCCATGGGTTCTCCCTTCTGTCCCCTGGAGCTGGCAGTGGGTGGCTGGCCATAAGTACCACAGACAAGCCGTGGGCTTGTGCCATGCGTTTCCTCCCAAATAACCAAAGACTTTTCTCTCTTTCCTGTCCAGCCTGTGACTGCCACCCAGTCGGAGCCGCCGGCAAGACCTGCAACCAAACAACAGGGCAGTGCCCGTGCAAGGACGGCGTGACCGGCCTCACCTGCAACCGCTGCGCCAAGGGCTTCCAGCAGAGCCGATCGCCCGTGGCCCCCTGCATCAGTGAGTCCTGCACCAGATGAAGTGTCCCCAGGAATATTTAATGGCCTGTGTTATTCAGGGCAGGCTCACCCAGACTTTCTTAGTGAGCTTCCTAGAGGTGACGCACGAAATCCCCTCTGCACCCCATTTGCAGAGGGCTCTTGTCTGTGTGCCACCCTCAGAACCCTCCCCAGCTTCAGTCAGACCCCGAAGTTCTTGGTAAAGCAGCCAGGGCTGGGAGACCCCTCTGTCTGGAAAGGAAGGGCTGCGCACAGTGGGCTGGGAATGTGGGCTGCCGAGGGCTGGCGACCTCTCTCCTTAAGACATTTCCCCCTTTCTCTTCCAGAGATCCCTGCCATCAATCCGACCTCTCTCATCACCAGCACGGAGGCACCTGCAGGTAAGTGCTCTGTGCACCCGGCCCCAGCCCTGCCCAGAGACATTGCCTCCACCCTCTGCCCCACAGCACACCTATTCAGGAGTGCCGAACCTCTCCAAATCCACATCACCAGCCACAAGGTTGCCTTTAGTAAAAGAATTAGCAAGAGTAGAAATCTTTTGTGTTTCTGTAAAGGGATCAACAAACCTGCAGAGCTGCTGACACAGGGAGCGCCAGGGCTGGCAGTGGTTCTCATGGGGACCAGGGAGTGCACTAAGGGCCTTTGGGTTCTGCAGCAGGCCAGGGGTTGGGGGCAAGTACTTGTCTTTCCTTGCTCTGGTTTGGGCATGTGAATGGTGATGGGTGATGGGAGTAGAGGTGAAGGCTGTTCTCCAGCTTGCTTTGCTTTCTGGCCATGAGGCATCCAAGCAGGAGCTGGGAATGCCAGAGAAGGGGCTTTGGTGAAAGGAAAATGGAGTGGATTTGAGTGATGTTGCTGTAAACAGAGAGGGATGTGTGGGACAGAGTTAATCAGGGTGACTCCTTCCAGTGCTTTATAAATAGGAGCACTCTTAGTATCCTGTCTGATAATTTCAGGCGCATGAAAATAAATGGCACTCAGTGGAGACCCCAGCACTCACTTTGTTTTGATGGAGCAGGTCTGTGTTCAGCAGCCTGTCGCTGAACCTGTGCCTTTCTTGTTGGAAGGTTTCTGGCTTCTAGTTCCAGTACATTCAGTGCAACACAGCCCACCTCTGCCCATAGCCTGCGCCAGGGACCGGGCTCCCTCAGGACCCTCTTGGGATTACTGGGCATGGCCAGGGGCTGTCCAGGGCTGTGCACTTGCCCCTACCCCCATCCCGCTACCTGCACCCCTTCTACCTCCCTGGAGCCCCAGAGCCCCCTCCCCTCCGCCCCACAGCAGGTGTGCCTGGAAGAACAGGGGGACATTGTTCAGGGCTGCGGCTGCTCAGGTACTTCCCCACCACCACATCACAGCCCCGTCTGCATCCGGGCTGTGGGTTGACATCGCCATCCCATTCCCACGTTTTGCTCCCCAGCCCCTCGCAGCCACTGGGGTCCAGCTTTGATCCCTGCCCAAACGCTGGCCAGCTTTACAGCAAAGCGTCCTGCCTCCATTTCTGGTAATTTTTATTATTATTAGTTCCAAATATTTTCCACTTTGCAAAAAAATAATAATAGTTAAAAAAAAAAAACAAAAAAAAAAATTGTTCCCCGTTAGTGGAATTAACAAAACTAGCAGAGTGCAAAAGAGGGCTTTAAAGGAATTCAAAGTCAGCAGTAAAAGATTTGCAGCCGTAACACCTAATTAAGTTACATCTCTCTTAAAACAAAATATTCCTTCTTTTTTTTTTTCGAGGCGCAGAGAAGTCAACCAGATGTGCAAACTCACCACCCCCCTGTGCTCCTCCCATCCCCCAGCACCGGGCATCCCATAGCCCCAGTGGGGATGTGGGGCTGGGACTCTGCCTGGCATCCCACGCTCAGTTCTGCAGCACACTGAAGCCCATGGGCAGACACAAGTCTTCTTCATTTATTTTTTTTCCCTGAGTTTCTTACATAAATGGAGCGGGAATTGTTTTTATTTTTGAGGAACGCTCCTCAGCGCAAAACTGAGGTTAAAAGTCCCCCAACGAATCCCAAACTGTTAATTCCAAATACCATCTCTGGCTTTTCAGAATCGCAGTTTTATGATGTTAATCACGAGCGGGAGCCCAGGGCAGTTATTGTTTTTCTTTCTTCTTTTCTTCCTTTTCTTTGTTCCCAAGAACAGAGCCGGCAGAGGGCTGGGGCTGGCAGGTTGACCAGGGCTGCCCCACAGCTCAGCGCCCCACAGCGCATCGCCGCCCCATGGCCCGGCTGTGGCAGGGCTGAACGCGGGAGGCTTTCCGTGCAGCTTTCTCCGCCTGGCCCTGCATTGTGCGGCGCTGGCTGCTACTGCGGTGGCTTTGCTCCCAACCCCCGTCTCCAGCAGCGGAGGGGACCGCGAGCCCATATGGTCCTGTGTGTCCTTGTGAAACTGCAGCTTGGATCTGGCCAGATTTGCAAGGAGCTGAAAGCGGCCCCAGCGGGGTTTTCGCTTCATAGAAGCCTAAAGCGTGGCCCTCTCTGAAGATGCTGCGCACTACCAGCCGCGGCGTGCCGTGTCCCTGGGCTCTGTCCCCACTGCCACCAATGGTTCCATCCCTGTGCACAGCTCCCAGGAGGGGACATGGATGCTGGGCACCCTGTCAAGCCACAAGAAGAGTGCAATTAATCATTCCTGCTGCTCCTCCTTCTCTTTATGATGCCTCCCCTCTTTTCCCCTGAAAGCATTCTGGTTTCTCTGAGAAAAATCACTCCAATCCACAAAACGTGTTTTCTGCCCCCGCAGATGACTCTACAGCTTGTGGTACTTAAAAACCACTCTGGTCCAGAAAGGCTCAGCCCCATGGGGGGGCCAGTCCCTGGCAGCGCTCCTCAGTCCCTTCTGCCTCTCCAAGGTCCCTCCTGTCCCCGCGTGGTGTCCCTGTGTGGCTCGGTGGCTCTGGGGACGGAGGAACCTCATGGGAACAAGGATGGGAATGCGGAGGTTATGGCAGCCCAGCCCAGGGGCAGCGCAGTGAGGTTGTGCCGAAAAGCAGAGCTAACCCCACTCTGCCAGGAATTAGGTTTGTGCTGAGCCACTTCTGTCAATGACAAATTTGGAACAGGCGGCACAAAGTCCTCACTGAAAGGGAGCTGGGCAGAAAGGGGAGCAGCAGAGCTCAGGATGAGTTTGTGCTTCTGGGCTTCTTTCTTTCCTCTTTCTCCTTCCTCCACTTGGCACAGAGTGCTGTTATTTCCCCACCATCCCCCTCCATCACCAGCGATCGCTGTGGCAACCCGCAGACAAAGGCAGCTCAGTGGCTGCCCTCTGTCCTGGGACTGGTGAGGGCTCTGCCAACTGGACAGAGAACCTGGGAGAGGGAGAGAAAGGAAGAAAGATGGGCTTAGAAGAACATGCCATTTGGAAAGAGACAAATTGAGATGTTCAAAAGAAGGTGGCAGGGGCAAAGAAAGAAGGAGAACTGGGCTGCTTCGGGCAATTGTTGGGATCAAAGCCTTTGGGGAGAAGGAGAGAGGCATTCCTGGCCTGCCCTCCCTCTGCTTGAGATGCAAATCTGAAGCCTTTAGAAATGCACAGAGAAAAGCTTCCTTGAGGACATGAGCCTCTGCCCCAGCATGGGGAGGAATGGCAGGGAGGGATACTGCAGGGAAGGAGGGATGCTGCAGGGAAGGAGGGATGCTATAGGGAAGGATGCTGTAAAGAGAGATGCTGCCTGTGTGAGTGTGTCCAGGAAGCTCAGCATGGTGACCTCCCTAGCCGTGCTTGGTCAGTCCCAGCAGGAGATGCTTGGGCAGCAGGGCACCTCACCTGCTGGCTTCCCGTGTTCTTAAGACCCCCTGGGACTCCACAGAAGTAGGAGTCACAATCCAGACTCCGTCCCTTGCTCTAGAGTCAGATGCTCTTTTGGGGTTCTTCCACCCACTTCTGCCTCCCAGAGGAGGGTCCCCAGGCTCCCTCCGCCAGCCATGTCCTGAATAATCCTTCATGGCATTGTCACCGTCATCACAGGAGGGGATGTGGCCAGCCTGAGAGGCCCAAGGGCACTTGGCTTCTCCTCCACACTGCTGTGGCTTTAGTGCTGTACTTCAGGGGCTGCAGTGGAGCCAGTCTCAGCCTGCAAGAGAGGCTGGGATAATAGGAGGGCACAGCAGGGTTCAGCGACCCCACTATTAGCAGCATCCCAGGCCTGGCTTTGAGCCTTCTGGAGGACACGGGGACAGGAAAGCCCACTCTGGACAAGCCCCCACCGCGACACCTTCCCCCACAGTGGGGCAGGGCCCCATGCACAGTGCTGTGCCACATGCTAAACCCTCTGTTCCTCCTCTGCAGACTGTGACTCTTACTGCAAGCCAGCCAAAGGCAACTACAAGATTAACATGAAGAAATACTGCAAGAAGGATTATGGTAAGGCTGCCTTGCATCCCCAGGGACGGCGGTTCCATCAGGAGCTGGCAGAGCATCCCCGTCACCCTCCTCTCCCTCTTTTCCCTCAGTGGTCCAAGTGAACATTTTGGAAATGGAGACGGTGGCCAACTGGGCCAAGTTCACCATCAACATCCTCTCCGTCTACAAGTGCCGCGACGAGCGGGTCAAGCGTGGAGACAACTTCTTGTGGATCCACCTCAAGGACCTGTCCTGCAAATGCCCCAAAATCCAGATCAGCAAGAAGTACCTGGTGATGGGGATCAGCGAGAACTCCACCGACCGGCCGGGACTGATGGCCGACAAGAACAGCCTGGTCATCCAATGGAGGGATGCCTGGACTCGCCGTCTTCGGAAACTGCAGCGGCGGGAGAAGAAAGGGAAGTGTGTGAAGCCCTGAGGGCCTCGTGCCCCGCGCAGGTCCCGGCCCGGCTGCGCACCCAGCCCGTGCCCAGAGACTCTGTACATATATATCGTGTGAACGGACTCTTCTGTCTATAGTGTATATTTTGGCAATGGTTCCCCTTTGTGTGTGCGTGTGCACGCGTGGGTGTGTGTGTGTGTGGGTCTCCTTCTCTCAGTGTGTATTGAAAGACAAACCTTTAATGAGGAGCAAAGCAGAGAGGGTCCTGCGGGTGCCTGTTGCCTAAAGGAGCTTGAGGGGCTGGTTTCTTGCTCCGGGCATGCTGTTCCTCATCCTTCTGTCCTAGTCTCTCTTTCCCCTTGTACAAAACCTTCCGCCCAGTGCTGCTGTCTGAGCTCGCAGCTCTCTCTGCTGTGTGCTGAGGGCCTGCTTCCCCCTCACGTGCTGCACATGCACTGCTCTCAGCTCTCATGCCCCTTTTCTTGTGCAGCAGAGACAGGAGGTCAGTTTCCTCCATCCCGGGGCACACATGGACTGGCTGGGTGGAGACCATCCAGCGCTGCAGGACCAGCCCCAGGAGCTCCGCTGGGAGAACCAAGTGACCTTTCTCCAGACCTGAATCCTGCAGGACCTCAGCTTTACACGGACTGGTGCTGCTGCCCAGGGGCAGGACCCATGGAAATTGTGGGGATAGCCAGGGTTGTTGGCCACCACCTCACAAAGCTGTGCTCAGCAGGGAGCAGGGAACTTCCTGTCCTGCTGCACGGCCCAGGTGACCCAACAGGAAAGACCTGCAGATACCCATATTCTCCTCTTGTGCCAGCTCTGCGTGCTGCTGTGACCATGGCCGTGCCAGAGGTGCGGAGGCAGAGGTGTCAGGAAGAGAGAAGAGCTTTTGCTGACCAACCTCCAGTCTTTTATTTCTTCTTCATACTGTATTAATCTCCAGTTCAAACAGACATCAGTTTCTTTCCATGTTGAGGTTATAATGGTCTCAGCATAATAAACATGAGTGGAAATAATAGTTGATCTGACAATAGATATTCCTTTCCATATAAACCTTGCCTGTTTAGGAAGGCTGTGAGGCTCAGCAAGGTGTTGCAGCCTGTGCTGCTGTCTCCTGGTGTGTTAGGAGGATGCTTTGGCCTTCTGTGCCCATCACATGGTGAGCAGCCACCCCATCCCAGGGGTGTCTGCAGCAGAGGAGATGGCACAGCCCTGGGGCATCAGGTCAGGGCAGTTTGGGGAGTGAGGATCTACGCACTTGGAGAAGCTGTTGAAGATAGCAATGATTGCTTTTCAGAGGCAGTTGGGGCCAGCAGTGCTGTCCTGGTTCTGCGGATGCCACTTTGCTCTTGCAGAGCACAGGCAGAACTGGAGTAGCAGAAGGGCAAAGCATGAGTTGGGCCCGTGTGGTTTTGGATGAGTTGTTCCTGTGCTGTGCTTCCAGCTCAGAGCTTCCTTCCCTGCTTTGGACGAGCTGAAGGGACTCTCCCGTCCCTAGTGCTGCTGTTCTGGCTGTCACAGGCCATCAGCCTCTGCCACAAGATGTCCCTTGAACTACACAGACACCCAGCCCTGTTGCTCCTGCTGCTGCTTGCACCCAGCAACCCTGGCCGGCCACACCGCTGTTGTCATGCTGGAACTGGGCAGAGGCATCCTCAGCTGTGCATGGAGGGACTCCTGTTGGGATGAGCTCAGCATTGCACTGGGATCTGCCGGGCCCTCTCCTCCTCAGCCACAGCTGTGGAAGAGCAGCAGAGAATGAATGCTGCCCGGGACAGGACTGCAGTAGGAGCATGCAACCTCCAAGCACGCACAGCCTTGGGCAGAGGCGTGAAGATCCCGCGCTCCCCAAAATCCACTCCACACATACTGCAGAACAGGAAGCTCCAGGTTTTCCTTTGGCACCTGTCTCCTCTTCATCTGAAGTCATCTCTAAAGCTCTGGGAGGACTTCGGTGTTGGCAGCTGCTGTTTGGGATTTACCCTGCCCTCGTTCAGCCCCCAGGACGAGTGATCCCAGCAGTGCCTCACGTGCATCCTGCTAGGGCCCTGCACCATGCAGCCCAGCAGCACCACACAGCTGCCGTCACATTAACCAGAGCTGGGCACCAGCTGCAGGCAGGGACCCACATCTGGGGGCGCAGCAGCGCTGCTGGAGGTGCTCTGAGATGTGTGTGTAACTCCCACGTGCCTGCATGCCTTTTTGTCACCTCTTCCCATTTGCTTTAGAACTGAAGCGTATCACCAGGTGGAGCAGACCCAGGAGATTGGCAGGATCATTTTGGGGACCCCTATGTGGGTTTGGGGGGCTTTGCTGGGCTTTCTGGTCTGAGATGTGCAATATATGTACCACCTGGGGCACCCATGAAAGCCGTGTCAAACATGTACAAAGAAAAGCCAGCAGATGCTATGGACCACAGTGTAACATATATATGTACGTTTGTTTTTTATTATTATTTTATTATTATTATTTTTAATAACACAAGTCTAATAAGTATTGACCGCCTAATTCTGTGTCTTCTCTGTGGGTGGTAGGAAGCCAAAGGGCTTCATGCTGTTCCTGTGCCCAGCTCTGAGTGTCCCAGGGGTTTCAATGGGTGTCCCACAAGCGTCCCATGCGTGTCCCATGGGCGTCCCACGGGTGCCACAGAAGCCATGTCCCTGTTATGTGATCTCCTGGAGCAGGCTTAGACCCCACACAGTCTTCCAACTCCAACTCCGAGAGCTGTAGCTGAGCAGAACAGGAACACTAACAATATAACTTGCTGTTTATTTTATTTAGGTACTATTTTTATATGATCATTAATGGTTTATGTCATTATTTCATTGTTGTTCATAACGCTAATATTTAAACAAAGCCACAGTTAACACAAGGCACAATCAAACCGAATTTCCAGTAGGTTTAGCTGCTTTGAGAGCCAGAGTGCTGGGGGAAGAAATGGGGTAATAAGCAGCCAACTGAGCAGCTCCCACCCAGGTGTGAGGCAGTGCTGCACCGGGACCAGCGAGGCGGCCAGGCGTGTTTCTTGGGATCGCTTCCCTGCACAGACCTCCGGGGCTTCTCCTGGCGTTGTGCAGTCAGCTGGGGCAAACTGTCTCTGGAAGAGGCCAAGTCTGTGAGCTTCCCCCTGCTTTGGGACTGAATTTTGCAGCTGGTTGAAATTTTTCTCATTTTAAAACACTGATGGACATTTTTTGTCATGGAAAGCCGGAATTTGGCCAAGGAAAGAAGCAAAATATGAGAATACTAAAGAAAATTTGATTCTCTTTTTTCCATATTCTCCAGCCAGCTCCAGTCATGAGAGATCACACGAGTGCTGACAGCTGAGCCCCGATCTGAGCAGACAGGCGGGCGAATGGCCGGACAGACGGATGCACGCACAGCATATTCCCATCCCTGCTCCCATGGTTCGGAGTGCTGTGCTCGGAGCATCACCATCTCTGAGCAGCGCTGCTCAGCCCCTTGTTGAGAGGCAGGTGGGCACTCACGGGGATGCCCAGGCTCCCCCAGCACTGGGGCACGCAGCTCACAGCCATGCCGAGGGCACTGAGCACTTCACCTGCCTCCTGTTTCCCAACCGCTGCTTTCCAAAGCACATAGCAGGACAAGAGGAAATGGTTTGAAGTTGAGGGAGGGCAGATTGAGGTTGGATGTCAGGGGGAAGTTCTTTACAGAGAGTGGTGAAGTGCTGGAACAGCTGCCCAGAGAGGCTGTGGATGCCCCGTCCATCCCTGGAGGTGTTCAAGGCCAGGTTGGATGGGGCCCTGGGCAGCCTGGGCTGGTATTAAATGTGGAGGTTGGTGGCCCTGCATGTGGCACGGGGTTGGAGATTCATGGTCCTTGAGGTCCCTTCCAACCCTGACCATTCTGTGGATCTGTGGTTCTCACATGCTTTCAGGGCATTTTTTACATCAGAGTTAATCACCGTGTCACGGACATGTTTGTGCACTCACTCATTCATCCCAGCTATCTGTTCATCTTTGCCAGGGCCTATTTTGGGCAGAGCACTCAGCATCCCATGCGCTGTCCCCAGCAGCTGCGTACCCATCCCGGGCACAGGGAGCAAACCCCAAAAGGGGACTCCCCTTCTGGGAGCGGGGAGCAGGTCTGGCCTGGGGAGGCAGCTTCCCACAGCAGCCGCACAGGGGGAACATGCGGAAACCATTAATCGATGGGCTGGCTCACACCGTGTTTTCCTAAGGAAGACTCGAAGATGGAGAATGGCTGAGGTCAACGGGGCACCATCTGGAGAAGCCCGCCGGGGCCCTCCTGCTGGGGCTTCCCACCTCAGCAGCGACAGTGAGTGGCTGCAAAGCAGAAGAGGGGTCCCTATGGTCCCTATGGTCCCTGTGGTCTCAATGAACAGGCGATCCCAGGCTGGGCTGTGGCTCTGAGGTGATGGCACCAGGTGGGCAGCCCCCAGCTCTGCAGTTCCCTCAGTGAGGTGCTGAAAATGGGGTGCCCATTTCCTTGCTGCACAGCGCTGACCCTATGGCACAGTTGCAATGTGTGGTGTGCCGCAGCCCATGGGAGCTGTGGTGGCACAAAGGGACATGTGTCCTCCAGAGAGTGGGACCAGGCCAGCACAGCTCCCACCTGAGCAGCAAGACTGGTGCTTGGTGACATGGGCTCAGTAACACACAGCTTGGTGACATGGGCTTCGTGGCATGGGCTTAGTGATACGGACTCAGTGACACACTGGTGACGCGGGCTCAGTGGCATGGCTCAGTGATGGGCATGGTGACACAGTGCTCAGTGACACAGGCTTGCATCTCTCCCAGGTTTCCTCTGTAGAATCCTGCAGCAGCCTCAGCTCTGGTCCATCCTCAGGCACATGTTGCTCACACAGTGCAGGGCTGGGTGGTGCTTACCCGGGGTGTGCCATGTCCCAGCCATGTGCAGTCACAGCACAGGATCGGCCCCGCTCCGCTGATCTGCCAGCCAGCATCTGTTGTAGTGAGTCCTCTATTTACACAGCCAATGTGAGACTCAAATAAACGGCTCATTTTTTCATCTTGGACAACACTCAGTACCCAGAACGCTCAGAGAACAGACCTCTCTGCTGTCAAAATAAACACCAGCCAACGTTTCCCCCATGGAGGATCCACGCGAGGGGAAATGATCCGCTTTTGTTCATGGCGAGAGCTGGGGAGGTGCAGCACTCCCAGAGCACGGCTGGTTCTGGGGAGACTGAAAGAGGAGTGCCTGGCTGAGAGCCGGGGTCCCATGGCAGCACGCAGCCACACGGAGCCCAGGGGTTCTGGGGTTGGTCCTTGTCCACAGAGCCCGACTGGGTGCTGTCCCCTGCCCACCCCACTGCCTTCACCCGAATCTTGCAGGCACGGCCACATCCCTTCCTCCAGACCCAGTCTTTGCTCAGTGCCTGCAGAGAAACCCCTCGCCAACAACCTGCCGGCTCACATGGGGAAATTCCCACACTCGTCCCTTCTGCCAAATCAGCTCTCGGGGAGCGCCTGGCGAAACCGCGGGCCTTTGTCTGCTGCGGGCGCTCCCAGACTTTTCCCTGGCATCCACTGGGACGGCCATAAATCTTTGCTACTGCCTCCGAGTCGAACATTTCCTCCGAGCCCCATTATTAATTTTCTGAAAGATCTCATAAACCCCCAGATGGAAAAATACGGAGATATTTGCACATGTGTCGTAAAACACATTGCCCATCTATTTCAAATGGATGTGGCAATATATAAAACATACTTCGGGCATGAGCCAGGTTTCACGGTATTTAAACAAGGCAGCATGATGTAATTGGAATTTACAGTGTAGAAGCAGATTGAAGCTGGGACTCGATTGCATACCATATATCTTCGACCTCCTGAAAATTTGGCCTGCTTTATGACGCCAAATGCCTTTTGTACTTGTCGCCTACATTCTAAGCAGACGAACAGCTCCTTCTGTGAAATATAATGGCTGAAAATATACATTTTTTTCCATCCGAATCTCACAGCCTCTGAGATCTGCCCCATCCCTGCTGCTAAAAGGTGACCTGGAAGGTGTCAGCTCTCCGCATCCCACCCCAGCCCACAATGGGGCCATGGTGTGGCCATCCCTGGGCTGTCCCCACCACAGGCACCCCAAGCACAGGCAGGTAGGCCAGTACAGAGCTGGGGCTGAGGTTCAGCAGCCTGGCTCCTCCAGCAAGGCACACTCCTTCAGATGCTTTGGGGCTGGGGATATGCAGTTGTTCTCCTCCTGGGGGAGATCGTCCCGGATCAGCACACATGGTGATGTAGGTGCTGCTTATGGCTGAGCGAAGCTTTCCATGGAGTTGTCCAAAGTCAGAAGTTCCCTTCCTCGGGAATTTCTGAGAAATAAATAAATCAAGTCGTTCCCTTCCGGCAGAAAGAAAAGCCCTCCAAAAAACGTCAGTTAGAAATAATCCAAGTGATTTGTTTGGAAAATGTTGAAGCATAGGTCCTCCTGAGAGCCAGGATGGCCTCTCAGCCTCTCTCTCCGGAGCCAGGAAGCCAAGTCTTGGAAGCCAAGACCCCCGTGCAGGGCAGGAAGCCGGGACACACTCCCAGCCCCATCCCCAGGACAGTGGCCACCTGCAGCCAGCACCGAGCCCACCTGGGGCCATCACTGGGCTGGGCCCTGAGCAGTGGGAATGGCAAGGGACTCAGCTCTGGTGACACCAAGCCTGGGGACACGAGGTTTGATGTCATGGGGCTGCTCCTGCCATGCTAACTGCCTCCATGGGATATTTCTCTGGGAAGGTCTCCCCTGGGTTTGTCAGTGCAGCCTCACACTGGATGGAGGTATGCCATCAGACTGCTCCTCTTGGCTGACTGCAGCGCTCATCCAGTATTTTAGGTCATTAATTCTAAGGGAAGGCAGCAAAGCGAAATTTTCTTGTGCTATCCCCCCTCCCCCCAGCTGCACCTTTTGTCAGGGTAACTTTGCAGATGTAGGGAAGAGAAGAAAGCAGATGGTTTAAGCCTCTTGGCTTTATCTAAGGAGTGTGCAGAACCCCGCTGGGAAGGGGTGAGCTTGCCAGGGACCACTCAAACCCCGACAGAGCAGCTCTGACAAATGGCTGCAGCCAAATCTGATGGCTCAGGAGGGGACAGTGCAGCTAATGGGAGACAGGCACCACACTTGTGATTCTCTGCCTGAAGAGATTTCAGACTGCAGCTCTAGGACTTCAGAGGTACCTGAGGCCCCATCCTGCATGGCACATGACTGGTACTGATGCTGCAGGGCCAACCAGAACAGAGCCCCAGCAGGAGTCAAGAAACGTGAGAGCGATCCGTGCCTCCACATTTCTGGCTCTTCCTTTCACATTCTCACCACCCTCCTCCATCTTTCTGCTACTCATCTCTCTCACCTTTGACCTCTCCCCTCCTCCCATCACACTTTCCCTTTTCCCAGGTCTCTTGCTGTTTGGCTGCTCGTTCTCCCATTCCCGTCAGTGATGATAAATCACCTCTCTGGATGAGCGTCACCGACATACCAGCCCCATCCTTCTCTTGACCTCCTTGGCTCTGAGCCACTTTCAGGAGGTAAGAACTGGACCCAATTATGCTGGAGAGGAGATCACCAGTTCACCCAGTGAATCAGGACCTGGTCCATCCCCTATACCCCCAGTCTCAGGACCTGCCTCTGCCGCCCTGCACACTCCTCAGGCCACTCATCCCTCTGGCCATCATCATGCTATGGATCCAAGTGGGGCACCTCATGCTAAAGAGATGGCCACTGTGCCCCCTCTGTCTCCTGCTCTGCCTTACCTTGCTCCCCCTCTCCCTCCCCCAGCACACATCTGCTCACACAGTTCCAGAGAATTCGTTTCATCTCACCATTGAGTCGTTCCAGAGAGTTAAAAGCCTGTCTCCCTTGATTTAGTGAGTCAAGAGCTGCTGGGAGGGAGGGGGGAGAAGAAAAGAATGAAAGAAAGAAATAAAATAATGAAAAAAAGGTCTTGGGAACATCTGGAGTTGCTCTTAAGCAAGACGCAATATTCTCGGCCAGATGTTGAGTGACTGGCTTCTACTTGGGAAACATCAACACGTCAAACGTGGAAATCCCACCCTACCCCACCTTCCTTCCCTCCCTGCCCTCTGCTCTGCCTCCTGCTGCTGCCACAGAGGAGGAAGGGGTGGTTTGGGGACTGGGTGTCACCAGGAGGCACTGCCTATCAGCAGGCTGACCTGGGTGGGGGTGGATGGGGCAGAGCTGGGCAGCAGAGGAGATGCACACTGTGGTTTCAGAAAGTTGAGAACACGGCTGCAGTAGGACAGTCACTGTCCCAGCAAGGAAAGCAAGGACCTTTCTCAGTCTCTGGATGAACCCAGCTAAACAGGTGGGCACTAGTGAGTCACAGGATGCACATAGCCTTCTCCAGAGAAAGGAGCTCTTGGGCACAAACTGAGTTATGGTGTCACCCAGGGAGCCACTCAAAGGAGCATAAATGGGCTTTGAGGATTTCTCCTGGCTCCAGAGCCAGCTGGGCAGGCAAAGAACGGACATGGGGAGGTAAACTGGCATCGCCAAAGAGTGACATCCCCTGCACAGAGCATGCCTCGGGCACAGCCGATGCAGGTCACTCCCTGGGGGTGACACACAGGTTGGGGCTGGAGGCTCCATGCAGCAGTGCTGGTCTCTCCTGCTCGGTGAGCAGCCCACTCCCCGGCTCTCCCTGTGTGCTCCCAGGACTCTGCCACTCACTGCCTCCTGCCTGCAGAGGCTGAGAAGTCAAAGCCAGAAAAAGCATCCTCTGCCTCTTAGGGCAGGGATGAGCTTAGCCAACACGTGGATGAAAGACACAGGACCAAGAAGCACGTCTGGGTCTTTTTAGAGCCTTCACTGGACATTTTCCCATTTCCCGAACAAAAGAATGACAGCTGAAGGGGCTCCCCATCCTCCCATGGTCCTGCAGCCACATCTGCAGAGAGACAGGGGGCAGACAGACCCCAACGAAGGCACCTGGCACCGTGCGGTCCCCAGCTCTGCCAACCTCCCAGGGGCTGCTCCTCATGGCCATGGACTCACAGCTGTCCCAGCTGCCCAGCAGATCCTGGTCCTCACAGTGCCGTGTTCCATCGCCGCCACTCTGAGATCTGCGCTCCCTCCTGCAGTGCACCACTCATTCCCAAACCTGAAGGAAGATGGGATCACCAGGATGCGATCTGCATCTCAGAGCAGCAATCAGGCTTTGCCCCCCCACCCTTCCCTGCCAGCTCTCCTCCTGCACCACCCCAGGAAGCCTCTCCGCTACCCTTGGTGGCACAGGGCCAGCAGGGTACTGGGGACAGGTGAGCAGTGCCTGCCTCGGGCACATGAGTGCGGGGTCCCCGTGAGCCCCGGGGATGCCAGGATGGGGCTGGGGGGGCTGTGTCGGGGCGCAGCCGGCCCTGCAGTAATGACAACCAGGTGAGCGGGTGGCGATAAGCCCCCAGGAATGCGGCGGCGGCAGCTGTGGGCCCGCGGCTTGCTCAGACCTTGGATGGGCCAATTAAGTAAATAGAAAATTTGGAGTGCGGGATCAAAGCCGGAGCGCGAGGGCTTTATTTATTTGGAAAAGGTCAGATTATATTGGCAGATGTGTTAAAAGAGAGAGGATAAAAAAACTTTCAAAAACATTGGCCCTGATTTGAGGTTTCCTGACAGGCGGGCTGGGGCTTTTCTTTCTTTTCGGGCCATGGGTGGGTATTGGGCTGGCAGCTTGCACAGGGAAGGGCGCATCCGGCCACTGCACCACACTGCTGGGCTGCCTGCCCCGTGCCCCCGGCCCCTGCCCCGCGCATCCGTCGCAGCCCCAGCCCCATCCACCGGGGTCCTTCTGGTGAAGCAGGTCCCACTGGCCCACTGAGGACATGGTGGTGACCACCCAGGGGAGCCAATGTGCTCTCCCCACGCAACGCCAGTCTCATGTGGGTGCTGGGCTCAGTGCCCCAAGGTGACAGCCTCCCTGGCTGTCCTGGGTGACCTTCGCATGACTGCTCTGGGCTTTCCCAGCTCGCACAGCAGGAAGACAACCTGAGCAATGCCACAGGCTGGGCAGCAACATGCTTTCAGGATCACCCCACAGCTGCCAGCAGCTCCATCGTGTTCGCCACATCACCCTCCTGTGCCATGTGTGGGGGGAAAAGGGGATGTTCTCCCATTGGAGAGCCAGGGGACATCTCGGTGCCATCAGCACTGCCTGTGGCACTTCTGAACAGCAGTGTGATCTGAGCCGATGCCCAGGCTGGAGCTGGACTGGCACACTGGATCTGCTGCAGACCACTGTCCTGACCACCCCTTCCCCTCCAGCAATGCCAGGAGGGGCAGATGGCACCTCCCACTACACCCCAATCCCAGCGCACAGGACCCTGCATCCCCAAGCTTTGATTTGCTTCCCAAAAACAGCGTGGGGTATCAGCTGGGGAAATTGAGCAGGGCACTAGGAGGGAAGGGGGGGCACAAGGTTGGGCTGTGCTTCCAAGGTGGGGAGGCAGTGGGAGAGACATGCAACAGGGATGAGGAATGCACTCGCCTGGGCAGGAAATTGTTGGGCTCGGTGAGCACAGGAGCCGCCTTCTAAGAAAACAAGCGGAGGCTGAAAGGCAGTGGGGGCAAAACGCAGGCGGGGGGGGAGGAAGCAGGCTCAGGGGGCAGGAATGCCAGTGATGGGCAGGTGTGCTGATCCCATACTGGGCATAGCAGCTCCTTGCCCCAGCACAGTCAGGAGAGGAGCGGGGTGGTAGCCCAGGGGGACAGCAGCCCCTCTCCAGGCTTGGCCTGGCTGTACCTCAGTTTCCCTAACCTTAAAACCCAGCAGCAGCCACACTGTGCCCAGTCCCCTGTGCTGAGGCTGTCACTGCCCATCCAGTACACTGCCTGCCTGCTGCAGGTCCCCAGAGATGCCTGGTGGGACTCCAGTCAGGTGCATAGCCACAGGGACACTCTTGGGTCCTTCCTGTTTCATTGATGGGACAATGCAGCACAAAAGGCCGATTGGATCTTAGTGCTGCTTGGAAACTCCACTGGCATGTAATACAATATCTGGCAGGGGTGTCTATGGCTTTATCTGCAACAGATCAGGTTGGAGCAAAATCTTCTGAGACAGCATCTGGAAGTGGTTTAACCTTCGCCAAGTTTTGCATGAAATACCAATTTTCCACCCCTTTCATTTAGTTTATTGAAATTAGGAGGGGAAGCTCTCCCTCCCTCTTCCCACCACTCCTCCACCCCCAGTTTCTCCTTGGAGGCAGCTTAGCTTCTCACGTTGTTGCTGGAAAATCCAACGACATCATGGCATGAGGTCCCCAGCCATGGATGGGTGTGGGGCACGGGACTGTCAGGTTGTGCCATCCCCGTGCCAACATGGAGGTTGCTGAAGATTGGTTGCAGGCAGACCTGGCACTTTCTCCCTGCACTGTGTCCCTGGCTCCGGTGTACAGGTGGGCCAAGTTGTGAGCACTCACAACTGGGAGCCGGGAGATATGAGCAGCTCTGCACCACACAGAACTGGATTCTGTGCTCGGCTTCAATCTCTTCTTGGGGAAACAAATGAGCTCCCCGTGTGCTCGTCCTGAAATCTTCCTTTAGGCTTTGTCACCTGATAGAGGGAGGGAATGGATCAGGCACACAGGCTGAAGCTCTGCTGTCTCCAGCCGCCTGCCAGCCCAGTCCCGGTGCCCTGAGGCTGAGGCACATGTGTTGCATTTGCAGGGGACCAGCAGGTGTTTGTAGGATGGAACTGGCACACTGGCCATGGGAACACATTTCCATGTGTTTGCACACACAGGGTAGGGGTTGGTGGCGGGAGCTTCTCATCGCTGGCACAAACAGAAGCAGTATGTTGTCTTTTGGGAGCACGGATGGGGACAGGCAACTGGCCATGCCACCAGCAGGAACAAGGCTCAAAGTGGAAATGAGTCAACATCTCGTGGCAAGGTGGGATGTGCTGGAAAGCTGGGAGCCACAGTGGACCAGCAAGGAACGCACCAGCCCTTTGGGTGTCACATGCATCCCATGGTGTGCCCAGGGCTGGCTCAGCAAGAGGCAACCAGGCCATTTGCCAGCCTGCAGCTGCCCCCAGTGCAGGTGACCACAGCACCAGGACAGCTTTTGTGTCCTCTGCGCGTTCGAACGCCATCTGTCCCCTCCTGGCCACTGTGGGGCTGCTGCCAAGGCTCAGCTACACATCGTGCAGCTTCACTCCTGCAGCAGGGGCTGGGGGAGCAGGGGCTCAGCACAGGGCTCAGCGGTGTCCCCATAGCTGGGCCATGTTGTCACCTGGCCACAGAGGCAAGAGCCTGTCCCACTGGGGTGCGTGGTCCCAGTGTGACTTCAAGAGCCTCCTCTCCCTCTGCCATCACCTGGGTCCCAGCTTTGCCAGCAGTCCCCTGCATCCCTGAGGAGGGAAAGGGGGACATTAGGTTTCAGCTGGCATGGGGCCACACGGAGCCCGGCTGCCAGGCTGAGAGAGGAGGGGAGGCTGAGCCAAGAGTGAGAGAAAAGGTGCAGAGCAGGAAGCACGTGCGTGCTCAGGGTGTATCCATCCATCCCCTGTCCACAAGGGATGCAGGATGGTGCTGTCCCTATGTGCCAGCAGGGCTGGGCTGGCCAGGAGCAAAGAATAGTGGATGCACTGCACTGCATGTGGGTGGAAGGGGATTCAGGAGGCATCCCAAACTCTACCACATCCAGCTGTGCCCCTGCCAAGCGTGACTGTGATCTGAGCCATGGTGCGGGATGTGATCCATGGGATAAGCCCTTGCACACCCAACCCAGACACTGTGTCAGGTGTTTCAGGTGGTGGGACTTGTCCATCACCGCTGCCAATGTCAGGACAGTCCTCAGCCCTGCTGCCAACATACACCTGGCTGTGGGGGAGGAAGTCCTTAGGACCCCCAAGAAACCCTCACTGCCTCAGAGTGGGGATTTATAGCAAGAACCAGCCTCACTTTATCTGGATTTCAGCTGCTGCCCAATCCCCAGCCCAGGCTCCAGGTCCTGGCCTCCAGCATCCCCATGGTCCCTCCTACATCTCTGCAAGGGTAGCATGTCCTACTTTGAGCTTGATCAGATGGCACCAGTATCCCACGAGGCCCTGGGGACCTTGTGTAGGGTCCATCTGTGCTGGCGTGGAGGTGTGCAGGCAGGATATCCCCTACATCCACCCACTCCACCATGCTTTCTCCTGTGCTTTCAGCGACAGATCTGTCCCTTGTCCCAGCATCATCATAGCAGCCAGCCCCAGTCCTCCACTGGGATCCTCTGTCCTCAGCTCCTCCAGTCCTAGTCACACTTATTTAATTAAAGATGAGAAACGATCTCATTAAATCAGTGCTGAGCTGTGTGTGCAAACTGCTCTGACAGCTTACGATTGGCTCATGTCCACCACGGTTCACCCTTTTTTTTCTTTCTTTTTTGGCTCGGTTTCCAAAGAAAATGAGGTTGGTGCAACCATGGTGTCTGTGAGTATGTCTCACTTCCCAGCTCTGAGACTTGAAGACACCAACTGATTGCATCCAAATTCAGAGAGGGAAGGAGAAATTGAAGATACTCTTTCCCCATATGTGCCATGCGAAGAAAGGAGCAGGATGCAGCGAGATCCATAAATGGTCAGTTTGCAGCTCGCTGCTCTCCAGCTCTGAGAACAATTATTTCCTCTCTTCTATTCAAAATTTTGCCCAGATCAATGCTGCTGAGATTGATTCCCTGGGGGAGCAATTCAGGACAAAACCCAAATTTTGAACATTCTTCCCACTCAGTAACAACAACCAAGAAAGAGGAAACAGCAACCGCAGAGTGGCAGCACAAAACCTGACCAGTGCCAGGGAGATGTGCCACACCACTGTTCAGAGAAGGCATCTCTATGGACAAATCCTGCCAATAAATCAATAGTGCAGGTGTTTTCTAGCTTGAGTCTTTCCTATGGGACAGTTTCAACCAAACCCAGGTGGCAGATGACAGCTACATGGGGATGCAGAAGACTTGGTCACAGCCCCCAAGCCCCCTGCGCTCAGCACTGACCCAACGGGGCTCAGTGTCCCTGCAGTCCCGGGGTGCAGTGAGCAGGAGCATCCACAGCAATGCACCACGGTGTCACCGCACCCAGCAGCGCTGCCAGGTGCCAGCACTGCCCTGCTCACCACTTGGCCGCCCTCCCCAGCCCCCCCCTCACCCCCTTCTTGGCCGTGTGCTTTCTGGAACAGGTGCGCACCGCTCCCCCCCGCCCCCCACCGCTGCCCTTTTTTTAATTAGCCGATAAAGAATGCGTCCTTTTGAAGCAGATAGGGGATTCCTCACATCCCTGGCATTGCTGGGCTGCCTGGCGGTAACCCTATTCCAGTTGAAAGCTTTCTGTGCCGGCCCACGGCCGCGGGGCCCCCGACTCTCACCACACCTGCAGGCCAGCCCTGCTCTGCCCGCTCGGCCACTCACGCAATTACGCGACGTGATGATTAACGGGGGTACCTCCCTGCCAGCAGCACACTGCCCTCGTCCCGAGGTGCAGGTGGTGTGGGACCCCCCGGTCCCTCCCTGGCTGTGCCACGGTGCTGCATCTGTCTCGTCCCTGCCCTTCCCAGAAATGGGGCACTGGGCCTTCCTGGGGCAAAGCCCAAATGCCCAGCTGCTTTTGCTGCTCCTTCCAGCCCTCGGGGTATGTTCTGGAAAGAGAGAACCTAGGCAAGGAGGCTTGCATCCTGCAGAAGACTTTCTGCTCCCAGATCGCAGCAGCCTGAAAGTTCTTGGTCCAGTTCGGGACAAGGCTGCAAAGCCTGCACATCCTTACTGCATTCCTATGCATGTCCTATATCTCAGTGCACGCCCTCACTGCATCCCAGTGCATGTGTTACATCCCAGTACGTGTCCTCACTGCATCCCAGTGCATGTCCTACATCCCAGTGCATGTCCTCACTGCATCCCAGTGCATGTCCTACATCCCAGTGCATGTCCTCACTGCATCGCAGTGCATGTGTTACACCCCAGTGCATGTCCTCACTGCATCCCAGCGCACGTCCTCACTTCATCCCAACGCATATTCTCTTGTATCCAAAAGTACATCCTCCTGCACCCCAATAAACATCCTCCTACATCCCAGTGCATGCGCTCACTGCATCCCACTGCACATCCTTACTGCATCCCATCCTCAGTGTGCGTCCTCCTGCATCCCAATGCACATCCTTACTGCATCCCAATGCGCATCCTCCTGCATCCCAATGAACATCACCCCTGCATCCCAATGCCTGACCCGTTGCAGACCCGTGTGCTGGCAGCCCCGCAGCATGCCAGCGTGCTGAGGCAGCGTGTCAGCGCAGCACGGCTCCTATCCCATGTGCTGCACGTTATATTGCGGAACCAGTAAAAATTATTTTGGCATGTTCCTGTGTGGTCTGAAGCAATGCCCCAGCCTGAGATAACCTAAGCACAGGAAGCCCTGGGCTGGGCTTTAAATCTTCCTCCCTTCACCATGTCCCGGCCAGAGACCCCCAAGTGCCTCACCCCTCATGTGCCCTCCGTGCTGGGGAGGGGCTCAGGGACACCAGGAGGGACCCCCGGCTGGGCCGAGCCCTCGCACCACCACGGTGACGGCATTCAGATCCCACTTTAAATCAATTGCTGCGCCCTGGCAGCTCTGTTTCCACGGTCCCGTGTTATTCTTTCATTCAGTCATGGGGAGAATGACTCTGTTTTCCTTCGGCAGTTTTGGTTCTTTTTCCCTTTTCTTTCTTTCTTCCTTTTTTTCTCAAGGCGAAGGATGGCGTCAGAGCGAATATTCATTTCCACGGTTCCAGCTCATTGAGAACAATACGAGCAGTAAACAGAGGGCAGCATTCCTCAGGAATGTGAAGCACTCGCCTGTGGTTTAAAATTACTAATTTTTTTACAGGCAAGAATATATATTTTTAGAGACTTTTAAGGACAAGCCAAGTTCTGCTCCCCCACATTGCTCTCCAGCACCCCTAACCACAGACGCACGTTGGGAGTTTCCCAAGGCAGTGGATGGCTCAGCAAGCCAGGGCTGATGACCACCGAGCTGGATGGGGAGACTCCGGTCACCGCCTGAATCTGGAGCTTGGAGGTGTCAGAAATAGGAAAAAAAAAAAAAAAAAAAGTAGTTTCTTGTGTATCAGTCACTCTCTGTTGCTGGCTAAAGCAAAATGTGCCTGAGGGCCACAGCACCTGGTGGGACAGGGATGGTGCAGGCAGCCCTCGCAGGGATGGCAGATATCCTGGCACTGTGTAGCAGCACCCAGAGCAGTCAGGTGCTGCTCTCCTGCTCCAGCCGAGACCTCCACGGCTGTTCCAGCTGTTCCACTCCCTGAGCATCCCACAGAGCCTCCCCTAAGGAGGCCGTGTACCACCAAAGTCAGCTGAGGACGTTTGGGCTCACAGCTCCGCTTCTGAAAGAAGCAGAGGAGGGAAGCATTGTTTTACTGAGAGAAATTGCTTTCACATCCCTGCCCCAACAGGCATGCACGCATCCTGCCCCTGGGCTGATGAGCTCCAGATCTGAGTGCTCTGGCTCAATGAAGACCCCGGTCTCTTGGCCCCACACCCCTCGCATGGCCCTGTGCTGACCCCAACCTTCCCACAGGGCCATGCATCCCCAAAGCAAACACAGAGCTGCTCACGGGGAGCAGCTGAAGTTTCCCCATCTGGATCCTCTTTGCAATTCTCTCCCCAGTCCATTGCTGATCATGAGGAGGCTGAGCAGAAACATCCCGGCTCCATGCTTCCTCTACTGCTGGCGGTGTCCTCTGCTGAGAGAGGGAATCTGGGACATCACAGCCCTGCGCAATGAGACCAGCCTGGACCTGGAGACCACGCAGCCTCTGAAGGGTACAGTTTGCTTCTATGGTCCTTTTACGACAGTCAAACTGCTTGAAGAGTCACAAACCATGAAGGAATATGGCAAAATCTCCATAAATCAAGTAAAAAGCATAGACATAAAACTGGGAAGACATTTGCCTTTTATTGTCTCCTCAGACAGGCTTAACATTTAAAGGCTTTTATCTCCTTTTTATGGCTTTTAGAGTGGGCTCTAAGCCAACAGGTACTTCGTGTCCTTGCTGTGTGTTAAATTGCATCATGTAAAAACGAGGCTTGGGAACAAATCATGAGCTGAGAGAACGGTTCCTTCGGAGAAAGCAGAAAGCTGCAGTAGAGCCCAGAGCCACACTGCGCAGTGCAGCAGGAACAGTGGGCAGGGATGTGGCAGGGGACACACAGCCACCAGATCTGAGGATGCAGGGCCAGGGTCTCCCCAGATTCCCCCAGTGTTGGAGCAGCAGTGAGGGGTGTCCATAGCAATGAAGGATAACCACAGCAGCAAGGGGTGTCCATAGCAGCAAGGGATGCCTGCAGCAGATTTGCCCAGCAGGCCAGAGTGCAGCCCCTTCCAGGGGTGAGCATTGCACTGGGATGACCCACAGCTTCAGGACAGGCTGTTCGTGACACAGGGCTGTTAGCTCCATAGCAGGGATTGAATTGAATGTGCTTTTTGTGATGCTTCCTGCTGATACCAAGCACAGCCTGTCGGGATGACACGGCTCTGCTCTCCCACCCAGCGCCCAGTTGCTCACCCCATATCTGCCCTATGATGTGCCCTGCCCTCACCTGCCCCTGGGACATCTCCCCACTACGGATTACGATGCTGCAGACAGGCCTGGAGCTGGACACGCAGCAGTGGCACATGGCAGTGATGTGGTCAGCCAGTTAGGAAGAGAACGCTGTCTGAAGTCAGGAGAAACAACATGAAATGTGTCCTCTGAAAGACTGAGAGCCCACTTCGGCATTATCCAGCCAACCTGGCCTCTCCTGTGAGACCTGCAGAAACCCAGGGTTGCAAGCACAGCCAGGCACTCACAGAGGTTAAAACTGCAGCCGCTGCCTTCCCAGAGCCCACCCCATGCTGGCAGCATCAGCACTGCATCTCCCAGGGCAGATATCATCTGGGGGGGGGGGGGATAGGGGGAATGTAGAGCCTCTGCCCCTCCGTGGATACCCTGCATGCAGCTGGGGGAACAGGGATGGCCTGCGGAGGGCAGCGGCAAGCAGAGGGTTAACAGCATCCTTCCCACCCAGCATACGCTGTGTGCCAGTCCTCCAGCCATGTGTTTGAAATCCTTTCTGCTATCTCCTGAAAATATTTACAGTACATGCAGATAAATTAGCTGCAGCGCTTATTACGTCTCCCTGGAAATATATACAGCAGTTAAAGATGTTTAAAAAAATAGCCGAAAGCCGTCTCTTTACTATATCTGGAAGATATTTCACAGTGAGGGGAATTTACAGGGCCGGGTGGCAGGGAAATCGCATTTATTTTCACTCGAGTAGAGAAAGTTAAAGGACCCTTCAGCTGAGTTTATTTTCATCTCTGCTCGCGAGACGAGGGCCAAGATGTGCTCAGGGAGGAGCTCAGCCCCACGGCTCAGAGCAGAGGCTGAGCCTGCTTGCTCCCCAGCAACACAGCCCTTACGCTTCCCCACAGCCCACAAGGTTGTTGGGGAATGCACCTCCGCCCCAAGCAGCACCCATGGCCCAGTGCCTGGAGGTCACTGAAGCCCTGGGGATGGAATCCATGCTCTCAGCCCTCCTCTTTGCACTGCTTCCCCAGCTGAGGCACCTGCCAGCGGGGCACTGAAGGCCCAGCATCTCCAACGCATCCTCTGGCTCAAGGGTGCTGACCCAACCTCGAGTGACAACGTCTTCTGTGCCACTGGCACCGAGCTGCTGGCCTTGACGTAAAAGGTTTTGGGAAGCCATTTGCTAATTCCCCTGAGTCACCCGCTCCCTCCGGCTGTTTTGAAATTCATATCTAATGAGTGGTTTGGGTGAAGGAATTCTGCAAAGATGCAAACAATCCCTTTGCCAAAATAAAGAGAGCCAGAGCTGGGCTTATAAACATATAAATCATTTCTAGTTTTTAGTTTGCAAACAAGATACTTGTTTCTTCATGTGGATTTTGGGGAGAGCAGGGAGAAAGTGCTGGGCCAGGGGGGGAGCGGGCAGTGACCATAACCAGGGAGCAGCAGCCCCAGGGCCATCCCTGCCTCCCCCCAGGTTGGGCACTGGCTCCTCTGCACTCCTGAGGTCTCCACGGGAAGCAGTCCTCAAGCAATGACCTGCAGGAAAGTAACTTGTCCAACAGCTGGTGTTAGAGCAAGGGATCACAGAATCATAGAATCATAGAATCATAGAATCATAGAATCATAGAATCATAGAATCATAGAATCATAGAATGGCCTGGGTTGCAAAGGAGCACAACGCTCATCCAGTTCCAATCCCCTGCTGTGTGCAGGTCGCCAACCAGCAGCCCAGGCTGCCCAGAGCCACATCCAGCCTGGCCTTGAATGCCTGCAGGGATGGGGCATCCACAGCCTCCTTGGGCAACCTGTTCCAGTGCCTCACCACACTCTGGGGGAAAAACTTCCTCCTAATATCCAACCTAAACCCCCCCTGTCTCAGTTTAAAACCATTTCCCCTTGTCCTATCACTACCCACCCTCATAAACAGCCGTTCCTCTTCCTGTTTTGTGCTTCCTAATGTGGAAGTGGTGGGGTGGGGATGTGGTGCTCCAGGCCAGGCAGAGCAGCAATATCCTTGCCCTGCAGGCAGGAAGGTGCCAGCCAGGCCAGCAGGCACCAGGAGGTGGTGGCAGGGCGGGGAGGGAGGTGAGTGATGCCAACCGGCATCATACGGCCCCACAGTTGGGCTCCGAACCATCATGAGCACTCTGACAGCCTTCTTCCAACATCTGTTGGCAATTTCTTCGCTGGGTGCCCAGCACCCATCACTGCCAAGGAGATGCCCAGCAGCCCCGGCTTCTGCTCCTGCCAGCACCTTTGTGCCCGTGGCAATGATGGGGACAGGGGTAGAGAGCATGGGGGCAGCAGCAGAGGGGCCACACTCACAGTCTCCCCCCCTGCAGCACCCTGGGTTTGGGCAGTTTGCATGTCGGTGTCCATCAGTGCAGAGGTGATGATTAAACTCTCTGCTTCATTATATGTATGTGATTCAGGCTGGTTTGTTGAGGGACAAGAAAAAAAAGCTGTGGGGCACTCGAAATGACATTGAACACAGCACAGCAGAAGGGAGCTCACCTGTCTGCATGCTGCCTCAGGGCGAGCACTTAGGAAACCACGGCTTCCATCAGATCCCTTGGGCTCAGAAAGCACAGCCACTGCCACATCACACAGCCATGAAGACTAATCTGGGAAGCCAGCACTGCCATGCTGCTCTGGGAGTCAAGCAAAGAGCAGCATCAGGGAAGAAGCGCCAACATCCCAAGATGTCCCCTGGTGCCACTGGGGTGGGAAATGCAGGGGGGAACCTGCACCTCCGAGCAGGGCCCACTTCCATGGTCAGCGTGTGCTAAGTGCATTTTTTCCCAAATAAAGTGTTCTGACTTGGTCAAATTTGAGTATATTCCAGGGACATGAGACAAATCTCAGACTCTCTCCCTTCCCTACTTGCCAAATTTCAAGCTCTTGCTTCAAAAGGCAGAATTTTAAAACAAAATAAGGACAAATGCTTTATCTCCTAATACCCTCACTCTTGGAAACAGCCTGGCACTATGGATAAGATTTTTCCCCAAAAATTTAATAAGAAGCCACAACCCACCCTGAAATATTACCACCCAGCCTGGAATGGTTTGGCAAAGCTGCCAGCAGCCGAAGGCAGCGTTTGACACCAGGAAGCACCAAGCATCCTTAAAACTCAGGGGCATCTCCAGCTCCCACTGCAAGCACATGGAGCCTGTCTGCAGCACACTCACTGCACTCACTTTATTTATAGGACGCTGTGTATGTGCCTTGTCCTTCCAGGGGCTCTTTCTCCTTTTTTTTTGGCTTGCGGAAGCCGGGCAGATAACTAAAGCTGTTCCTCACTTTCACAGCAGATAAGCTAATTGTCGGATGTGCCCTTTGAGATAAGCAGATCCCGGGTTTACGAGGGAACATGTGTTCTTGGGAAGTGCCGTCACCGAGCCCTGATGCAGGCGATAACCCACGGGCGTGCAGACTCCCTCCCTGGGAAGCACAGGGCCCTGCTTCCAGCCTACCCTTGGCCATGGCACTTGGGCTGGCGGCCGTGGGCCACAGGAGCAGCACTGCGGCACATTTCTGGGAGGTTCCCGTACCTCCCAGCTCTGCCACTCCTGAGCAGGGAGATGTCTTGGTACAGACCCTGCAGTTTGTCTGGTCAGTCCAGGAGGCACTTGAAGTGCCAAGCCATCCTCCTGTGCACCATGCCTCATCTCTGCCAGGTGGTAGGTGGGGAAATAAAGCCCCGAAAAGTTTGTAGTCAGGCAAAGGCAGAGCACTGCAGCCCAACGACTATTGAAACCCGTGACAAAAACTCAGTGACTTTATGAGGGTCAGGCCAGGCTGGCGGTGCCAATGACTCCCTGGAGGCACTGCTGGGAGGTTAGTTCATGCCGTGAAGCAGAGCCACATGGGCCCATCAGCAGTATGGCAACGTTGCCCAGTTCCCAGTGCCAGGGATGCTCTGCCCAGCCCCAGCACCACCACCCACAGCCATACCCACAGGAGCTGAACACTGCAGGCACCCCACACCTTGCATCCTATCATCCCTGTCCACATCAGCTCTCCAGGCCACAGCGAGGCCACGCTCCCTCGCACCCCAGCGGGAGAGCCACCCTCCGCTGTCCCTTCCTTCCCTCCCCCCAAACAGCCATCACTCACCAGGCTTTGATTATGGCCACAAAGGAGCCTTGGAGGAACCACGGGGAAGCTGGAGGGAGGCAGGCAGATGATGAAAGAGCTGTCAAATGGGATTAAACAGTAACCGTCTCCCCTACCGCTGGGCAGCGGGAAGGGGGACAGATTGTACTGGATTGTAATGCATGAGCCCTCCTGCTGCTGGAGCCTGCCAGGCCCGTCCCCTGCAGGCTGCCGGCTGGGCCCTGCTGTGGGCAACGGGACAGCAGGATCCGTCCCTGAGGCTGAGGATGGAGAGCTGGGGCTGAGGGAGCGGGGTGGAGGAAGGGTCAGCAAGGAGCAGCTGGTGGAGCTGCCCTGGCCTTGGGTGGGCAAGAAGCAGGATGCACATCAGGGATGCTCTTTCTCCTCGTGTCCTTCTGCAGGCACTGAGCGCCCCAGCAATGGGCCCCGCAGCACCAAGAGCAGGGGGGGATGTCACAATGAGCAGAGCCATCCCACGTGCAGCCCTCGCTCTGATTGTCCCAGGTGCATCTTGGCCTTCCCAGGGGTGAGCAGCACGGCAATTCCAGCACGTGGCACACAGCTCCCTGTGCGTCATGGTTCCACCAGCCCTGGACTCTGTGCTGGTTCCTCAGTCCCTCTGCAGGAGCGGAAGCATTCATGCATCAGGGGCTGCAGCAGCCATGGGGGACATTGGCACAGACCTCACCATCCCAGCACAGGAGCTCATCAGCACTCCTACGAGCCTTGGACGAGGAATCCTCCACCAAAACCACCGCAACCTCATTCTTGCGCCTTCCCAAGCAGCTCCACCATCCCCTCCTGGGGCCACGTCTCAATGCATTAAGTGACACAGAAGGGCAGCCCTTCCTTGGTGGCCACACAGAGCCAGCGGTGGAGGTGCAGGGTGAGCAGGGAGAGCCGGGTCCCCACGGGCAGGGGGCACAGGGCACCCCTACCCCAGCACCACCACCCTCGGCTTCCCCAAGGCACAGAGAGAGGCCCTGCACAGCCCCTGCCCCCCACGGCCCCCAGCCCCGCTCCGCGTGGAGCCCCCAGACCCCCCTCACCCCTCGCACCAAGTCCTCACCACCCACTCCGCCAGCGCAGCTCCAGTTTCTCACAGCACCCTCTTTTCTGAGCCATTCGTCACGGCCCCCTGCACAAAAGCCAGAGAGAGAAAGAAACAAGGAGTAGGAAAAGGAAGGAAGATAAAAAAGGGAGAGAGAGAGAGCGCGAGCAAGAACGAAAGAAAGAGGGAGGACAAAGCGTGAAAGGACCCAGGTCTGTCGCTGAGCGAGCGCAAAAGGGGAGGAGGGGAAATTATTAAATAAATGAAGCACCTCGGCAGTTTGGGGGGCAATGGAAGAGAGGCCGACCACAGCTGAATGTTAAATGCCTGCCACACAATCAGTCCCATTTTGTGAAGAGAGGAAGCTCTGTCCAAAGACCCTCATGTTTATTCATGCGGAGCCCCGCTGGCCCCTCCCACCCCATTGTCTTTGGGTATCAATCACGGCGGCCTTTATTTGGGGGCATCTGTCTGGCCCGATGAATGGCGGGGTGACGAGCGGGGCTGCGGGGCTGGGAGCAGCCGTGGGGCTGTCCCCTCTCCCTGCTGGCCCTCCCTGCAATGGCAGTGCATGAGGACACATCCATCCCTCCGGGTGGGCAGCCTGCCATGGAAACACCGCGTCCCATGTCCCCGCTGCACCAGGCACAGTTGGGGAGGTGGCAATCCTCCTCCTCTTGGTGTGCGGGAGCAGCAGGGGTCCCATGGCAGCCTGCACTGGTCTCAGACCACCGGTCAGCCCAGCTGTGTGCAGAGCCACTCGTGTCACAGAAACCTGGATGCCCATCTGCCGCTGGGGCCGGTGCAGGATGGGGACACAGGGCGGCTGGGCCGGCACACAGCGGTTGGCTTTCCTTCACCTGGTTCTTGGGGCAGTCTGTGCACAGTGCAACACTTGCACTGGGAATGGCTGTGAGAGCCAGGAGTAGGGCTGGTCTGCAGACAAAGTCATCACAAGATCACCTGATGGGAAGTTGAAGCTCATCAAATTCAACCTTGAAATAGTAGCCATCAGGAAACAGAAAGGAAGTACAGCAGAACAGTCAGGCCAGGCAGGGGCCCCATCCCAGGCACCCAGCTGTCACCCAGCTGCACGGTCCAGGGTCCCGCACTCAGTGGTTGGGAAGCATAGGGTCCCTGGCTGGGCAGCACTGGGAGCCCCGGCTGGCCACGGTGCAGAAACAGACGGGTGCTTGGAAGGGAGCAGCAGGTGCCTCAGCATGAGGGCCAGCATTCAGGGCAGTGGCACAGGTTCCCCACAGCACCCAGCATGCCCAGTCCCCTCCTGCTTGGCAGCAACAGCCCGTGTGGGAGATGCTGAGCCCCACAGTTGAGGAGTGTTGAATCCGTGCCTCCTCACCACAGCTCATGCCCAGCAGCTGGATGAAGCTGGCTCAGCAGACTGCAAGTGAGCTCTGTCCAAGAAAACATTTTTGGAAGGGCATTTTGTCATTGGTATGAAAGCTGCCTCACAGCCATGTCGCAGCTCACAGCACAGCTGCCAGCTGCACTCCCTTGCCTCTTTGCAATCCCCAAACCTGGGCAGAAGATACCACTGCTATCCACCCCAGCCCCAGTATTCAGCCCCTGCCCCACACCCTGCCCTTGGCCGTTCACCTCACTGCAGAGACAGGGAGATGACGTCCCCAGCCCTGGGGCCCTGTTGGCCCCTCACAGGCACTTCCAGGGGAGGGCAGAAGGAGGAGGAGGATGTCCAGACCTTGGCTTAGCAGAAGCAAAGGGATGAGGACATTGCATGACAA
Organism: Meleagris gallopavo; assembly: GCF_905368555.1. Taxonomy (NCBI): domain Eukaryota; kingdom Metazoa; phylum Chordata; class Aves; order Galliformes; family Phasianidae; genus Meleagris; species Meleagris gallopavo. The sequence goes on from NC_139419.1 coordinate 13,946,794, forward strand.
GCTGGTGGCCTTCAGAAATCTCTCCACTCAGGTTCCATGACAGAGGGCTCTGGGGAAGACAACCATGGACAAGACGATAGCATGCAGATGAATGCTCACCCACATGTAGTTCAGGCAGCCCGCAACCCTGCACCACTGGGGAACATCTCCTGTGAGGTCTGTGTTTTGGAGACCTTGCTTGCCTCTAATGAGACGCTTCCTAGGTCATAATTCAGACAAGTTGGCTTTGGTTGAGAGAAAACCAGAAGGAAAATCCTTCCAATACTTCCAGCTTCTGTAACCAAATGCAAATTGTTCAGTCTGCAGCCAAACACCCCCCCGGCCACGGCCATGGAGCAGAGAAAGGATTGCCTTGCTCCAGCAGGGATGGTTCCACCACTGACTGTTTCCCAGTATGCACGCTTGGCACCTCAGCACCGAGGGTGCGAGCTGGAGGTCACACCCCCAGCCAACTCTGGGCAATGGCAGGGTGGGCAGCAAATGGGCAGGGGGCTGGGGTTCCCCAACTTCCTGCAGGCAGGGGACCTGGGCTGCTCCCAGCTGCCCCATCTTGTCCCCATGGTGGAAGGAGTGTCGTCGGCAGCGCAGAGTGACCCATGTGTATGCAAACGCCGTCAGCTGTGAGCACCTCCACGTGCAGACACAGACACACGCGATAAGATCCGCAGATACACAAACATGCTGCCGGGCAGACATTTAATCAAGAGAGGGGAAGAGCCCCAGATGCCCAAACTCGCTAACAGACAGATGCAAACACTGTGCGAGACACCCGCAGCTGGGGACATGTGCATATACACAGTCAGACACATCTGTATACAATACCTCATTAAACATGGGCAGCGTACAGCCCCAGATTAGATCTGGCTGGACTGCGGGCAGCGAGCCAACCTGAGATCAGGGTTCAAACCCAGCTCTGACAGCCCCGAAGCCTCACGGGCGGCTCTCGTGGCGTTCTCATCGCCCCACACCCTCACCGGGACACAGCCTGGGGCCGAGCAGGGAACGGGATGCTGAAGCACGGACGGCTCTAAAAGCAGATTTCGGCCTTCTGATCCTATGATTCTAATTCCCCGTCGCTGCCCTGTGAAGGTTCCTGCAGCCGGGCCCGGCTCCGGACCCAGGCGGGCAGCGCACGGAGTTGGGTTGCGGGCTGCCCCGGCCGTACCCCGCCGTCGGGCCGCGGCACCGCTCCGTTCGCCCTGGGCGCGTCCCCGCCGCCCCGCGCCGCCGTCGTAGGGCCTCTGCTGCCACCTCCCCGCGCGTCCGAGAAACGCAGCCCCGCGGGGAATCCCTCCGGCTCCGTGTCACCCACCGTCCCCCGAGAGCCCCGACCGACAGCTGCGTGCTGCGGTGGGAGAGAGGGCAGGCTGGGAACGTCGAGGGGACAGAAGGGGCTGCATAGCCAGCTGGGCAGCGCTGGGCACAGGGAGTTATGGGGCTGTCGGGCTGTCTGGAGGCCTGCAGGAGGATCACGTCCAGGTGGATGCAGAGCACGCCTTCTGCTGGGACAGGCTGCACCAGGCACAGTGCCCCGAGCAAAGGTTCCAGCTCCTCATCAATCCCGAGTGCCACCGGTGGCATCCCATGCGCGATGGGCAGCAAACCCCACTGCACGCTGGAGAGAAGGGAGAAAGGACGGCCCTGCACAGCGCCAGGCCTGGGAACGAGGAGTGCTTCCTATCTTCATTGTGTCACTGAGCCCTCGGTGGAACAGAGCAGCAGCGAAATGCAATTACTGTGACAAACTCAGCTGCCTCCCACATGAAGGAAACAGAACTGGTCAAAGCTGGGGAGCTCGGGTGGGGACAAAGAGAAAATCCTCATTAAATACTCCTTTTTCTCCCAATGACAGCGGGGCTAACGCACACTGCGCACACACACACACTCACAAAACAAACAAACAAAAGCCCAAATGCACACTGAGGTCCTCCAGCCATGCCTTGAACTGCTCTGGGGAAGCTCTCCCGCTGTGCCACCCCACCAGCGCCGCTCACACGCCCGCAGGAGCCGATCCCAGCGCCAGGATCCGGGCCGGCCGCTGCCATCTCCATTGTTCCAAAGTAATGAGTTGCTAGCGAGGGGTGACCTTTCCTCCCAAACAAAGAAATAAATGCATTTTTAAAAATCAGGGGTGGTGCTGCTGGACGTGCTGTGGGCGAAGCAGCGGGATGGGGGAGCGGCGGCAGCGCAGTGGCAGCAGGAGGGTGCTGCTGTGCCCGCAGGTGCCAAGTGCTGCAGGACATACGTACGGTGTGTCCCATGGTCCCACCTGGGTAGGACTCCTCCTCCAACACGAAGGACACTCGTGCCTGTGCCAAAAAGGGACACTGGGAGAGAGCCTGCCTGCACCCACAGAAAGAGCCACAGCTTGGGTTCCAGAGACCTCTTCCCCATGTCCTCCCCACCCCAGTGCCTCACTCGGGGACAGAAGCAAAGGGTCCTGACCAGCCTGGCCAGACCTCCCTGTGCCCCACACTTCTGATGGGAGAAGCCTGAGGTCCATACAGCCCAAAGTGGGCGTTTCAGCCTGGGCTTACCCTGCTCAGCCCCCACCTCTCTGCAGATTGGAGAAGAAGGGCGACTCTAGTGACCTGGGACCAGAGGCAGTGACCTCAGATCGCTCAGAGCTGAGCTGCAGTGAGATTCTGCTCCTCAGTTTGGCACCGCAGCTTCAGTTCTGGGACAGGAGCTCTGCAGCACAGAGCCTTCTGCTGTCCCAGCAAGTCCACCTTATACAAAGGTTGGTGACCCCTCTGCACGGCTGGCAGGCTACACTGCACCCAGCATGTGTAACCACCAAGACAGTGGGCTTCAACCTGAGGACACTCCTTCCCTGTGCAGCCCTGGGGGCTAAAACACTCCCAGAAAGTGGAAGGGACCAACACTTACGTTGGTGGAGGAGTTCGTCCACTCACCAGGCAGCCCACGTCCTGAGCCGTCCCACAGCTCGCCCAGCCTGCAGCCACTCAGGGTTCACCATGTCCCCAAAGGGCAGTGATGGCCACAGAGCTCTGCCCTGCAGCTCTGAGCACCACCCAGGCAGCACATGCATGCCAGGAACCAGAACTGATGCATTGTAAAGCACAGACCTTCGCTGGCCAGCACACGACTGACTTGACGTTGAGTCTTAGGCACGAGTCCAAGCCATGTGATGATACTAAGCAGTGTCTGATAATAAAATCAGCACTAGACAGCAGAGCCCATTTGTTTCAGATCAAGGGGATTACCAAGATTTTTACAGGTTTGCTAACAAACAGTGGATATCTGTGTGGAGTCGTCTGGACCAAACCCATCTTTCATCCAGAAGTCTCCCCGCAGCTCTGACACCAGGAACCAGGGAGCTGAGTATCTCCTTCTCTTAGGAAAGCCTTTTGGTCATCTAAACAGGATCCGGGTGCTTAAAAGTACATGTAAATCTCTCTTCAAATGGTATCTAAAATGTATGGCTTTGTAGCACTTCTGAATGTTTGGTTTTAACTCAGAGGACTGAAATTACTCCTTTCCATAAAGAAGAGGTGTACGCAGGCGAACGGACACAGGAGTGCATCCTGCTGCAGCATGGGGACTGCCCCTGGGACACTGCTGAGCAAACAGCCCAGGCAGAGCTCTGTGCTGCTCCTTCCACTGTCCCCAGCCCTGCAGCACAACCCCAAGGCAGGCTTCCCATCTGCAACACCCACACCTAGCAGATGGACAATTCATATGTGCAGGGGAAGAAGCTGCTCGTGCAACCAGTCCGGGGCACTTCGGTTTGCGCTGGTTTTTCTTTTCTTTTCTTTTTTTTTAGGATTTGTTTTTATTGCCTTAGAGTTTATGAGCTTTCAGGCCATGCTAGTATCACATTTTTAGGTTTCCTCCACAGCCTTAGTAGCTAAAACCTTCCTTTTCCTTGCCAAAACCCCTCAGCCAAGCACAGTGGGAACCCCCTCACACACAACCCCAAATCCCAAATCTCACTAAATCCCTCACAGCACTTTTGTCCTCCTGCTGCCCCAAAAGACACGGGGCCGCGCTGTCCATTTTACATGCAGCAACCAAAGGCACAGCGAGACCCAAAGCCCTGGGGCACTTGGAGGAACAATTCCTATGGGGATGGCGCTTCCCCTCCCATTCACCCCCCCGGACCCATGGGCTGTGTGCTGTCCCCTTGTGCCCAAACTGACAGAGGCTGCTCCCAGCATGGCCCCAGGGGACGCCCGCAGCAGCAGGGAGCAGGGCAGAGCCGAGGCTGCCAACCGCACGGCATCCGAGGGGTTAAGAAAACCAAACCTGCCACAAGAGATTTGAGCAGAAACTCCACCAGAGACCTTGAAATCCTGTTAATTGATGCCACACATGTGCTGCGTTTAACCTCTGCCCTTTGCTGTAATAGTTTACACAAGTGGCACGAAGGCCGATGCCTCCCGATGCTCACAGTGCTGGGGCGGGTGGGGAGGGCTCCTGTCCCCCCCCCGGGATGGCACCGTGCTGTGAGAGCCTGCACTGAGCTCCTCCTGCTCCTCTTCCTCTTCCTCCTCCAGGACAGCTCTGTGGCGTTGAGGTCCTCTACCCCAAAGGTGCTCATGAAACCTCCATTGGGGATTCCAGCCCTCTGACACTTGAGCAGGAATCTGACACAGTGTGCAGGCGAGTCCCAGGCAAAGGAGGAGTTCAAGTGTAATTACTGAATTATTTGCAACAAAATTCATTCCACGGTCTCTGGGGGAATGGCTGCCTCTGGACAGTGCCCGGGTGAGCAGCATCCCAGTTGTGCTGGGTTCTGCATGTGGTGGGAGCGCGGAGAGCTGCTGCTGTCTGTGGTTAGCAGCAGTGCTGTGGGACCAACCAGAGCGAGGTTTGCTCTTTATCACTTGGGGAAGAGACTCTGGAGTCAAGGCTGAAAAAAAAAAAAAAAAGATCAAAAGAGTTATGAATGTTCTTAACCCCTATTATATCCAGGGAAAGGACGGAGAAAACTGGTCCTTCCAGGTTTATCCATCTTAACACCTTCCAAGTGAAATCAGCTCAGCAAAGAGGCAAAAATCCATGGGCTCACAGTGAGTGCAGGCTGTGTGCACTGCTCTGGGCTGGGCAGAGAGGTCCTCCCCCAGGGAGACAGGTTGGTCCCAGCCCATGGGATCCAAGAAGCTGGGCTTGGGCAAGGTGCATGTCCCCAGGGCTGGGCCTGCTAGCCCATCAGCAGTGGCCATGGGTGGACTCTCCTGCAGTTGAGGTGAATGGAAGCACGCCCACCGTGCAGGGAGAGGTTGCTATCCCATCAGGTGTAAGTTTTCAACCTTAAAAATGGATGTGCTTTCCTTGTGAGGTCCCACAAAAAGATGGAGCAGCAGTACAGATCATCCAAAGACCACCGGGCTGATGCATCGTACTGGAATTCGAGTGCTTTCCCTCTGGAAAGCGAAATGAAGTCATTAAGACAAAATTCGAGGTGGCTATTTGCTATATATATCCAGCCAGAGAGAAGGTGATCTGCGCTTGGACAACACTGAGATGGATTTACACTCTGCCCATTCTCATTGCCCCTGCTTCCTCCCTGTCCACAGGACCATGACCAAGGTCTCAGGTGAAGAAGGAGCTCTGGCTTTGCTCCATATATTCCAGTGTAACATCAGCCCTTGACATGGAGCTCCTGGATGCAGGGAAGCAACGTGCTAGGAGGACACTCTTTTTCCACGTGATCCAGAAGCCAGGTCAGAGATGCTCTGAGCTCTCTTCGGCCCTTCACCCCATGGGTGCCCATGGGAGCAGCGCTCACCACGTGAGAACCTGGATCTTCCACAGCTCCTGCTTGGACAAGAAAACAAGGAAAAAACAGAGACCACATTCCTGCTGAGGCACAGCAGGCGATCCAGCAGCAGGTGCAGAGCAGCAGTGGGATGGCCGGGTTGCTGGGTGCCATGGGCATGGGAACCTCACCAGAGATACCACCGGTAGGAACCATTGATGAGCAGCTGCCAGCGCTGCTCCAATGTGACATCATGAGAGGGAGACCAAGCAGAGGAACTCAGCCCCAAGCTAATCAGCGAGGCCCTTATTTTATCTTCAAATGTTCCTGCATGCAGCCATTAAAACTGCCCGGCCAATATCCCAGAGACAATTCTCTTTGAACGGCCGCTTTGTCTGGTAACTTTATTTACACTTTTGATGCCAATGTTTATCCACTCTTTAAAAAGCTATTCAGAGCGTCTCCCAAATTAACTTCAGATGTGAGTGCAATGGGAACATTCCCTACATCATATTTCATACACTTTCGTGTTATTTAATTCTTGGAAACTATTTTTTTTTTTTAATATAAAAATATTTTTTAAAAAATCTCCAAGGTTTTGGAAAGTGTAACCTCTCCCTGTGTGGTCTGCAAAAACTGGCTGTAAAGCTCTCTCCTAAAGTTCACAAACTCCATTATAAATCGTCTCCTTATCTTACTTATTAGGTTTCTGTTTTCACCGACATACATCCTGGATAAGAAAATGCTCCAAAGGACCTCCACCGTCAATGGGTCTGCAACAGCAAGCTCTTCCAAGGGTGGCTGGCATGGATGCCTGGAGGAGGATGGGATGGGATGGGATGGATGGGATGGGATGGGGATGGGATGGGATGGGATGGGATGGGATGGGATGGGATGTAAGATGACAGGGTAAGATGGGATGGGTGGAATAGGACAGGATGTGGTGGGACAGATTGGAATGAGATGAAATTGAATGGAGGGGGATGGGATAAGATGAGGTGAAGTGATAACATCACTTGCTTTTCCCTTTTTTGCCACAAACCTTTCCTCACATTTCAACCCTTTTCCTCAGGATACCTTGGGAAAAGGAACCCAAATATGGCAGAGCTGCCCAGAGACCCATGGCCAAGTCCCCAGGGCTGAGTGGGCCATAGGGTCTGCTCTGTATGGAGGCTGCAGCAGTGCCCCATCAGCACACAGAGCCAGCCCTCGTGGCCATGCAGATTCAGGACAGGACAAGCAGGAGCTGGAGGAAGCTCCTCCAGAATGCACCCACAGCCAGCACAGTCTTTCCCACACCCACGCTGCAGGTCTGACACGGATCAGGCCATAGGGAAGCAGTTCCTTGTCGATGAAAACCCCTCACAGCCACCACCATTCAGACTGAGGGCAGCCCTGCAAGCTGCAGCAGCGCTGGCACTGGGACCCGCCACGGGTCGAATCTTGAGCTGCAGCTTTGCAGCTGTGAGGCAAGTTAGAAAGCCTCTTCCCAGGGGAGTGATTTTCAGAAGAATCCAGTAGACAGCTTGAGACGGCCTCCAAAACCATCCAGCACAGCAAAAATTCTGTGCTAAGCCGCCTGCATGCAGATGTGACACCCACTGCCGGCCGCGCCTCGTGGCTCTCCCTGCCCACTGCCCCCAGGAGGACTGCAGGCAGCCCATGGGCTATGGAGCACATCTGCAAACAGAGGCTGCCAGGCCAAGCCAGAGCGGTGTCCTGTGAAAACCACCCCGTCTCTTGGGATGCTGCAGCTGCGAACAAACCTCTGGACAGGACTGAGAAGGACCTGATGACAGCAAAGGGCTTGGACAGGGAAGAGGGAATCCGAGACGTTGTATTATTTGGACTCATCAGCAAGGCTTCCATGCGGTTAACACCCGCCCTGCTCCAGCGTCAAGACCCCGCGTGCCAGACAAATCCATCCCTGACCTAAAAAATGGGGCTGGGAGAGCAGAGTGTGGCTCTACCGTTGGCCCTGCTGCATGGCAAGGGCTTTCCTGAGCCTGCAGGGAGGAGGCATGGTGGTGCACCCATAGCCACCACTCACAGCTCACCTGGATGTGGACGGAGGAGACGTCCCCAGAGCAGCCAAGGCAGGAGGAGAGCCTGGAGGAAGGCAGGGGAGGTGCACCCCATCCCTGCCCAGCCTCCAGGTGAGGCTGCAGGAAGGGTTTGTCACCTTCCCTCTGTGACAGGGACACGGAGAGGGTGGTGCTGCGTCCTCTCGGAGGGCCCGGAGACATCCATTATTTATGAAGCACTTGGGGATGCTCAGAAGCGAGGCGCCACACAAGCATGAAATGTCATTACAAAGGATATGATTTAGGGCTGGGAAGGGCTGGGAGGGGAGGGGGATCCAGTTTGCATGGAAGACTATACAAAATAAATCCTGTCCGAAAGGCTTCCCGCCTCCGCAGCGGAGAGCGGAGCTGTATCAGCCGCCCTGTCTCTGCCGTGCTCTCCTTCTTCCTTTTAGAGGCATGAAGGGATTTTTTTGCTCATCTTTGTTGCAAGACTCGCTGGTTCCCGCCAGCTGATCCACAGCCAAGGGGAACGTCAAGGGAGGGGGCCGGGAGGGCTCCAGCTCTGCTCAGAGGTGGAACCTTGCTGCCACCTCTGCCCTGTGTTGCGCCGCCGGCAGGCGCAGGGGCACCGCGGGGACACGGTGTGGGTGCTGCTGCCCACACAGACTGGTCGGGCAGGCAAAGGCATCACAGCACGCACGTGTGAGCCCAGATCTCTTCCACAGGGAGAAGACACTCCAGGGAAGCTCTGGAAATCACGTTGCTCAAGCCCTTGGCTGCCACAGATGCGCAGATGGGAGCCACGCGCGGCGAGAGCTGGCCGGGATTTGGCCATTCTAGAGCTACCCACGGCCACGGTCAGCAGTGGGGGGCAGGGCAGGGAGTTGGGCCGGTGGCTTGGGGTGCTCTGGGTTCACCCGTGCACAGTCTGGGAGTGATCTGGGCCTGGGCTTGGCTCCGCTCCTGCACTGGAGCAGGAACAAATTGAAAGGAGGATCTGTGTGGCAGAAAAATGTCCCCCTAGATGTCTCTCCCTGTCTGGCAATGGAAGAGGATAAGGTTGCAGCCAGAAGGCTTTGCCAAAATTGTTACTTTTTAATTTTAAGGGAAATTTCAAAAGGAAGATTCCTTTCTCAGCTTTCCCATGACACCTTCCCTCTCCTCCCATAGGGCAGGTAAGCACTGAAATGACATTTCCAAAATGAAGTATCTTCTTCTCCCCTCTGCCTTGCATTTTCTAGGAAGAAGAAAGGCAAGATAAATCTACAGGAAGGGGAAACTCATTGAAATGAATTAGCCTGGAGCAAAGTCATTGGGAAATGGTCTGTTAAATGAATAAACAATAGTTTGCTGTTCTTCTTAAACTTCAACTCAAACCGGCCCTGCAGAGCCAGTGTTCCTGGGGAGAGCGCATCCTGCTTGCTCCTCGCCTCCCAGTGCACCCTGCCCCGTGTCCCCAGCTGACCCGGGCATCTGACCCATGCCCTGCCCCAACAAATGGATCCCCTGCTGCATTCTGGGCAGAAGGTGACCTCTCCGTGGGACATGAATGATCTCTTTTTCAAACTTGAGGTCCTGTACAGGGGGGATAGATGGGGCTCTCACCAAAATTCAGATGGAAGAATACATCCTTCTTGGCCTGTCTTGATAACTCAGCAATGCTGCTCAGTCCCACAAAGACTCCTTTGCTCTCCCCATGCCAACTGATGGGTTGGCTGGCGTTCTCCACCAGCTCTGAAGGCAGGTAAGGAGACCCAGCCCTGAGCCCAAATACATCTGTGATGTAGCTTCAAGTCAAGCAAGACAAATCCTGGCCCAAAGGTGGCTTATATGATGAATTTATGACCCAGGCTCCCTAATCAGAAAAACAAGGGTATATTGCTCAACATATAAATATAAAACAAAGATTGAGCTTAAAGGTTCAGGGTCGACAGAGCAGCAAAACCAGGAGGCCCCAAAGTTTCCGAGTTCCTGTTGGCTTTGGAGAGAAGTCCATGTCTCAGGAAGTTCAGGCTTCTCCAGATCTTCAGGGTCTGCAAAACTTGTGTCAATGCTCTCCAGAGAGCAGCCTTGCTCCCACGATTTCCGGCATTTCCTGGTGCGGGAAGGTCTGGGAAACACTGCAAGAACAGCCTTTCAAGAAGTATTTTGGCACCTTTGCTTCCAGAAGGGATGTAGAAAGTACAAAGGCTGCAAAACCTGAAATAAAATAAAATAAAATAAAATAAAATAAAATAAAATAAATAAATAAAATAAAAAAAAAAAATAAAATAAAAATAAAATAAAAGCAGGGGAGGGGAAGGGAGTTAACCAAACATTTTCAAACATTAGCAAGTTTGCCTTGGGGGTGGTTCAAACTGGAGGTGAAATGTGGGGCAAGTTGATGGTTCTCCAAGAATCTGAGTGTCCATCCGTACTTATCGCAGTGGAAAGGCATGCCAAGGCCCAAGGAGCAGCATGGAGGGGTGGGAGGTGAGCATTGCTAGCCCTCGCCCACACAGGGCAGCGTGGGGCCAGGAGACCCGCTTGGCCCCATGCAGATGGTGGCAGCCTGTTGGGAGGAACCCAGGATGATGTGGTTTCCATTAAACACCCGACTGTGTGTCCTCAGCCACGCAGAGCACACGGCTCCCGCAGAGCCAGACAGATGTGTGCCCTCGTGGCACTGCCCATGGAGGGCTACTACCACAATTCACTGCAAATGGCAGCAGCACTGAGCAAAGCACAGGAACTGGCTGTTGGGAAAGCACTCACAACTGGCACTGTCCCCCTCCCGGAGGCTCTGGGGAGTTTTGAAATTCTACAACAATGGAAAATTCTTTCCTCTCTCCCTCCAAAAAGAAAAGAAAGAAAGAAAGAAAGAAAGAAAGAAAGAAAGAAAGAAAGAAAGAAAGAAAGAAAGAAAGAAAGAAAGAAAGAAAGAAAGAAAGAAAGAAAGAAAGAAAGAAAGAAGAAGAAAGAAAGAAAGAAAGAAAGAAAGAAAGAAAGAAAGAAAGAAAGAAAGAAAAAAGAGAGAAGCTTGTTTTGGGCAAACTGAAGCGTTTTTGCTCCACTTCCGACTTTCCTTGAATTTTGACTTTCCCATTCTGCCTCAAACAACATGATGCAATGGCACATTGCAGCTAAGTGTCATTTCCTCCCAAACCTGCGCTGGAGATGTCCTGTCCTGAACCTGCTGAGTCGAGATATTCTGACACTGCCAGACAAAAATGAAAAACAGGTTTCAAACCAAAATCCAGTCTGAGTTGCTTCCCAGAGCACTCTGCTCACAGCCAAACCACCCCGTTCCCAGCATCATCCCATCAGCACTTTGCTGACCAGCTGCCCTTGCAGCACTTCATTTCCACTGAGATACTCCATCAGCATCCATCATTTTGCTGATGAGCCAGTCTATGTTGTGTTCTCCTCCAGATCCCAAATTCTCGTATTTGTTGTACCAAGGCTTCTGCTTGAAGAAATTGGAGACGCAGGCTTGTGTATGTGTAGGAGATGTCTGGCAGCTTAGAGCCTGCGTAAAGGCGGCAAAGCAGTCCTGACAGCCGCAGCTGGCAGGGAAGAAGCCAGGGAGGAAGGCTGCTCGTGGTCAGCTTGGAGGTTCCTCACCCCCAGGAGACAGTCCATGCCCCTAGGGAGTCCAGCCTGCAGACCCCTACATGCACTGCTGGGGAGCCTGCCTGATCCTTCCCTGCCTGGCCAGTAGCACCGACATCTTCAGAACACTTCTGATGGAGAGGGAAGCGACATACGTGATCCGAATTACGGACAAAAGCCCAAACAAAGGCCATAAAATGCAATAATTAACAGAGCAAATAAGCTGAACACACATTAGGTCGCACATATTAGGTAATGACAAGTAGTTCACAATAACCACTTCTGAATGGACCTCACCCAATATGCATTTAATTAGGGTTTAATAAAGCAACAGCATGTTCTTAAAGGCCAATTAGAAACATATTCACTGAGGTTTAGAAGCTATGTAATAGATGCCTGTAGGAACCAGATACGTGCTGATTACATAGCTATTAATCCTCAATAAAGGGCCTAATAATCATTTTGTGCTTCAGGAGCAGGCAGCTGCTTTATTAAATCTTAATGAAACACATACTTGGGAGCTTTCCTTCAAAGTCAGCCCGCGCTATGAAGATGGGCTTAGAAGTGGCAGTCTGCTGAGAGAAAAGACCCCCTCCTCGCCACCACCCCTGCCATCACCGAGCCACGCAGGCCAGCTCTGCACAGTGGCTGCCCCGGAGCAGCCAGGAAGGCAGCAGGGAACTCCTCACCCTGAAGTACTGAGAGCCTGAAAGAGCTCCAACACATTTCTCCCTGCGCTGAACACGTGCTCACACAGCAATCTGCATGGCTCACAGTAGTTCTCCAGGCATGGGAGCAAAGCTCTAGGCTTGGCAGGATGCATTCTGCTTGCTTAGGGCAGCACAGCACCAGCCCATGTGCCCAGAAAACAGGAGATACAAGTCCCCTAGAAAATGCCACCAGCCCCAGCAGCAGCCACATCTCCAGGATTCACCAGTGCTCAAAAAGGATCGGGGCTGAAGCCACCTCCCACCACATCCCTTGGCGAGGAGGAGGAGCTGCTCTGGTCAGTGGTCTCAGCCAGCCAGGCGGCAGCATCCTGCTGCATAACCTGTAGGATCTGGTGTCAAAGTTGGTCTAAAATTTGCCAAGCCATTAAAAAGTCCCCAAGGACACACCCAGACAAGACGTGCCCACGCCTTTCCGACAGAACTCCCTTGGAAAGCCAGAAAAACTACGAGATGGGCTTAAAAACTGAAAGATTGCAAAAATTTTTAATAAACACCCATCTGTTTCTTCACCTCCTGGTTTCTGAGCCCTCTGACTCATGATTTTGGGTTTTCCACGGCGGCTGGAAAATTTCCTTCTGCAGTCTGCGGCTCCTGCGAAGGCGGTCGGTGTTTGGGAAGCACTGCGGTGCAGCCGCACCTCACTGCACTGCGCAGCCCCAACCCACTGCTGCATGGGCAGCACAAACAATGCCCATCCGCCTTTGGGGCATCTGTCCCACCAGGAGCAGAGTCCAACACCCTTCATTCCATCACAAGGCTCACCCGTGTGCAGCCAAACACGTGTCCAAATCCACGTTCCCCAAAATGGGAGCCCATCCTGCCGCACATCCTGGTACCTCGTGCATCACTCCCATCAACCCTAACCCTGACTCACAGCCTAACCCTAAACCTGATCCTAACCCTAATCCAAGTTGCTGCAGCCCATCTCCAGCCCATTCACCACTGCCTGAGCTTGAAACCCAGCTGGTTTGTGTTAGGTTCTGCCAGACCTCACTCCTCCACAGATGGACAAAATCACAGCATCTCCAGTGGTATTAATTAATGTGTTTTCACAGAAAAATGGGAACATCTTTCCAACCTCGGCAACGAGCTAATCTGCTGCACAAATTGGCCCTAATAACAACACTGAGGGTGCAGGAGGCTGTGGAACAGCAGCCCAGGGGGGAATCAAAGAGACAAGATATTTTGCTCCGCCGTTTCTCCCAGTGAAGAAAAGCCAGACCTGGCCCCGGTGCAGAGCCCACACTTCCCACAAAGGGATGGAGGCTGGCACCTGGTGGGAGCCCAGCTATGTGAGGAAGGCTGGGAGCTGCCCTCCTCCTCTTTCGCTGGTGATGCCCTGGGTTAACCAGATACACTCACTTGGAAGCATCACCACTGCATGGGAAAACTGGGCCCGAGAGACTCGGTGTGACGATAACAGATGCGGTTCCAGCAGATGGGAGCAGAGCTGCTGCCCAGAGGCGGGTGGGTGGTTGGACTCTGTGCTTTGCAGCCAAAGAGCTCAGGGTGGGAGCAGAGCCCCAGGGCTGGGCAGAGCCTCTCCCTGCTTTAGGGAAGCCCTGCAGCCAACCCAGCCTCACCTGCCCACAGCACTGCTGCTCAGCAGCTTTTGGGCAGAAATCACAGCTTCTGCAGAAATCCTGTTTTCCCCACAATAAAGTCTTGTTTTTCCTCCAACAGTAGTGCCTCACGGAGCCAGACCAGGATGCTCTGAGGTCAGCTTGGCACTAATCCCCCCGTGACCCAACTCACCATCCCACAGAGCACACAGTGGTGGGACAAGGCCCCATGATGTGCTGCTGGGATGCCCTACAAGAGGGCTGCGTGGTGGGGCTGTGTCCAGCATGACCTGACCATGGATTTTAGTGGAGATCACAAGAGCTGAAGCGAGGCCTTCCCAGCAGCTGACTACTGTCCAGGATGCCCAAATCCCTGTGCTCAGCAGCCACCAACACAGCACAGCTCACTGATCCCACTTTGAATCAAGCACAGCACACAGTGTGGTTCATTCAGGCCTGCTCAAACAGGAGCAGCACGGAGGTGTCGCAGACCACCATGGGGCAGCCCCAGGGGGGGTGAGGAGGGGCAAGAAGAGTTTGTCAGATGGCAATTAGCTGCAAGGAATCCCTGAGCCTTCCACAGCTCCTGCTTGCTGCCTCTGGCCTTGCAATAAACCTGCTGCTGGTCTCCGTTCCAGGTGGCCAGCTGTTCCTTATTTCTAGAGCCCTTTGCCTTTGACTAATTAATCGGCTCCAAATGTCTCAGTGTGGCCTGCCTGAGCGAGAGGCCAGAAACGCAGTGTTGGGATGGAGCCCTCGTGCCATGGGGCCAGCGGCTGCTCCACTTCCAGTGGAGGAGCTGTGAGCAGAGGTGCTGCCAACACACCAATCTCTGCTGCATCCAATTCAGGCTTCCTGCCCCTTGGAAAGCCTGAAAGGAACCAATTTTTACTTTTACGACCTTGGATCTGATCTTCACAGAGAAGGTGCTCCAAGGCCATCTGTGCCAGGAGATACTTTCCCAGCAGAAGAATGAAGGAAAACAAGGGAAAGCTCTTTGATCTTTATGTGCCTGTTGCTTTGAGCTAAAGAATGAAGCTGCACTTCACATCCTGGTTTGTGATCTCTGCTCATCTCCTCCGTCAGGGAGCAGCACAGAACCCCCCACCCTGCCAGACAGGTCCCCCTGTAGCAAGCTGGTGGCTGATCCAACTGCTGCCTACCTTAGGCAAGGGGATACAATATGCCTCCCTGTTGTTTTTTTTCCCCTACACAAAACAGAAAGGATATCTCCTGGTGAGCCTCTTCCAAATCTCTGGGTGGGAAGCACCTGTGCATGCAGCACAGCCCCTGCAGATGGCACAGAATCCTTCAGCACCAAGAAGCTCAGAGAATGAGGGATGCCAGCTGGACAACAGGCTTCTTGCCATCCAGCCCCTTCTGAACAAGGCAGAATCGCTTGGGATGTTCAGATGGAAATCTGGGCTTTCAAGATTTCATGGTACCCCGGAGGATGTTGGTGCTGTGTTTGTTCATCTCTGCTTTGAAGCCCTTGCTCTTCCAATGCCCAGTGGTGGCCAACCTCCAGAAGGCAGGTTTCCAGGTTGTCCAGCCATCATCTGTTTCCAGAGGTGATAAGCACCCTTGGAGCAAGACTGTCATATGTGACATGCCTTGGGCTTCTGCACAGAAGGCAGGACTGTCACCACAGCAAGAATACGTGGAGTATTCAGATACCAGTATGACGATCCTGTCCATCCCCTGTGCTGCTGTATGAGATAGGCCATCTAAAAAAAGCAAGGACTCCAGTCGGTAGAACCAGGAGATATTTGCACAGCAGACATGTCTAAAGAGCTCTGCTCTGGCCTTGGCTATATTCAGGATTTTAAGGCCTCCTCCTGCAGAGCAATTTGTTTGTGCCAGCCAAGTTGTTCAGTAGGATGAGAGCAGCACACAGAAGGGCTGTGCAAATGTTCTACCCATCCCCCAGGTCCTCCTGGCAGGGAGAGCCCTCTTCTTCTTCAGGACGTGAAAGGACTGCCTTAAAGTTGGACCAGAAGGGTTCCCACATCACTATTCCCCCACCTACCCAGGGAAAGGGCTGAAATACTGATGAACATGAGGCCTGTGGGCTCATCGCAGCAGTCACAGCTGTGGAAATGGAGGGGATTTGGGAGCACCGGCTGGAGGTGAGGGGCAGCTGATGGACGAGGTGATAACGCCTCTGCAGATGGCTCCAAAGGCTGTGCCACACTCAGGGGGCGTAGACACAACACAGAGGTGAAGCCCAGATGTTTAACTTCAGCATCTGGATGTGATTCCTAAACAGAGACGCTCACATCTGACTGATCTGACTGAAAATAAATGGTTTGTTTGACCTTCCCCGTAGCCCACCCCGATATTTTCTGGGTCTCTCCTAAACACGCAGCAGCTGCTCCCCCCTCGCTGGGACTGGCGCACATCAGATGAGAGCTGTGCATTCTGCCATGGGGAGAGCATCACGGTGTGCAGGGATACCCCAACTCCGGAGCACCCCAACACTGCATCTCCTCTTCCCTCCAAACCAGAGGTGCATCACTGCAGCAGTTCCTAAGCCGAGGGCACAGAGCTGCTCGGCATCCTGTGAGCACTGGGAGAACCCACTCAAGGAGCTGCGCTCTCAGAGTGTGTTGAAGCGAGGAAGTCCCTTTCAGATGGGATATCTGATCTTGGATCAGACGCAGCATGTGTCAGTGACTCCTCCGCGCTCCTAATAAGTGGAAATTGTAGGCGGTGGGTGGTGTTGAAGTTGACAATGAAGATAGTGATTAGTGATGACGGGCAGTATCAATTAAGGTTAATCGGCCTAATAGACAAGCCTGAGAGTAGTGTGTGTGACTGATGGTGACAAGCTGGAGAAGCGACGGTGACCACAGAGATGTAAGACAATGCTGGTGGCACACAGAGCAAACAAGTGGTGACAGTAATCTGTTACTTGGATTACTTGTAATACCGCAGGCGCAGCTGGCACTGAGCACACTTTGCTTCTCCTGAAGGATCAAACAGGCAGTGCTGATGGCCATGAGCAGAGCCATGGGGACCTCTCTCCAGTGGCTCCATTAGAAGTGGAGTGGTGGCCCAGTTTTGGCCACTCGATCTGGGAGCCAGTGGCATCCAGCAGCAATGAGCCAGGGCTGTGGGTGCACTGCAGGACCCAGCCTCATCCCCAGGGGTGCTGCGGGGGTCTCTGTCTCCCTGCCATGCTCGCCTTGGAGCTTTGCAGCACAGTGAAGCAGAAATGCCGGCGTGTCCCACTGCCAGGAAGGCGATGTGTGAGAGCCAGGCCAGCCCACAGGGACAAGGTGATACTTCACATGGGCAAAAATAAAGGGCAAAACATGTCAGCTCGCTGCGATAAGGGCAGTCACATAAAGCAGGCACTGCTCACAGAGCAATATGTTAACTGTCATCAAGCCTGGGAGCGCGGCAAGGGCCAGCGCCTCGTGCCCATCAGATTTACTCTCTGCTTGAGGTCAAAGCAGGGCTCTGTGAACAGGCTGCCAAGGCCTGAGCACATACAGGCACCGTAGAGCTGGTCACATCAGCTGAAAGCTGTCCAAGTGTGACCACAGCATCACTAGTGCTGATACGGTGCAACTGAGCTGCAGAGCTGCAGGACCGCTGTTAAGCCTGAAGCTCTGCACCCTGGGCACTGCTCCCCAAGCCTGCTGGTCGGGGCTGCAGGGGTGGCATCAGCAGGAGCTGCCCCCACCCCCAACTGCCCCACAGTGATCCAGGGCGAGCTGTGTCTGAGCTCCAGCCCCACAAGCTGCTGCACCAAGCCCCAAGCCTACAGCAGAGCCACAGCCCTGTGATACATCCACGGGCAGCATAGCACAGCCATGCTCGGGGTTGGAGCTGCTTGGGGCACTCCTGCCATCAGCATACTGATCTTATCAGCAGCCTCGAGGCTCTGCCACAGCCTTGTCTCAATTTTTAATTTGCTCTGGTTTTAATTTGGGGGGATTATGTTGTCTCTAGCGCTGCAGCCCTTGATGAGCACGTGCACCGGCGCACACGCACACGCGGAATTGCCAGACTCAATCACACATGTTTGCTCGCGACCTCTTGGAAATCTTTGGATTCGGACCAACTTTTCTTTTCTTACATGTGTTTGTTGTAGTCCAATATTTATAGTTTACTTAAAATAAACGACTCCTTATGTTCCCTGCTTCCTGCTGCCGAGGGGAGGGTCTCCTGGGGTTGCTATCTATCTGCTGAGCTGTCTTCTTCTTTCTTTCCTCCACCTTTTGATTTTTTTTATTCCTCTTCCATAAACATTTTTAAGCAGATCCCACCCTTGCCAGATACTGCTGAGCCTCACACTGGGCTCTGCAGAGGACATTTGCCTTTTTTGTGGTTCTGATGATCAAGACTCAAGTTGAGACTGAAGCAAACAGCACAAGGCACTGTGCACATGAGGCAGCCACGCTGCAGGGCTTCACAGAGCAAAATGCTGGAAGGGAATGAGGAGAAGCAGCAGGAGGATGGTCTCCGGCCCACGAGAGCCATGTGTGAATCCAGGCATGAGGACGTGGCACCAGGACATGGGGATGCAGCTGGGCAGTAGGGGCTGGCAGCAGCCCCTGCACCTACCTACTCCTAACCCCATACGGGCTGTGAGTGTGGAGCAGCCCCCTCCAGGAGTAATCAAACAGAGATGGCCAGGCTGTGATTCCTGGTGAAGGTCCATGCTCTAGCCCTGCTGCTCCAGCCTGGCCCCAAGAACGATGCTCCCAGTCTGCCCCAGCCAAGACCTGAGTATTTCCAAGGAGAGAGACTCCAACTCCTCTCCAGGCCCTTATTCCCTTATTTGTCCTTCCTGACAGTGCCCTTCCCAGGACCCCGAACACAGGACTGCAGATCAGTGGTGCAGCCTGAGGTCAGGCCTATGTGGATGACGAGCGCTTTCCTCTCAGCCCACATGCTCCCAGCTCCATCCCTCCATGAACATCACAGGGACGAGTGCAGTCCAGGAGTGCTAAGCACCCCATGCTCCAACACAGCTGAGCAGGGAGGCAAGAGGGGAAGAAGAAAGGGCCCCTGGACTCACTGATGGGCCTGAGCAGGCAGCTCCCCTCCAAAGGCATAAGTAGAGGTCAGGAGATCCACCAAGGAGCAGCTCCGGCAGCCCCCGTTAACCTGCAGCAGCTTAGGGTATGAACATGGAGGGATGTTGCTGGAGCATCCCTGCTGACAGCGGGAGGACAGAGGGATTAAACCAATGTTTGTGTGGCCTTTTACTCCCAGCAACCTCTTGGCAGCTCTGTCTCCACCACTTGGGCTGACAAATCCCATTTGTTTTGGAAAAGTTGTTTGTTTTCTAAGCCTCTGCTGCAAACAGAACGTTGTAGCTGTGAGCTGTGACCCGGCACCTGCACGCGCTGACATAGCGTCCGCTCTGAGAGATGAGAGCAGAGGAAACCACAGGGGATGAATGTTTTTGGGAAAGGACATTAGAGCCAGTGTGAGTCCTGCCTGCACAGCAGGGCACTGGGGCTGCCCAGTGGTGCAGGAAAAGGGCTGATCCACACACGGCGCTGGGCCAGAGCAGGCGATGGCTTTGGGCAGCAGGATGTCCCCTCTTCTGGTCAGTCCGTGGGGCTCCCCATACACACAGGATCCCACAGCCCATGTGTAGGATCACACCTCCCCATTTACACTCAGGCCCCAAGCTTGCAGGCTGCTGGCCCACTAGGAGCAAGAGCTCTTTCTTTTTTCCTTTTCCTTTTCCTTTCCCCTTTTCCTGTTTCCTTTCTCTTTTTCTCCTTCCTTCTCCTTTTCCTCTTCTTCTTCCACTCTCTCCTCTTCCTCTTCTCATTCTCCCCCTCCTTTCTGGTCCAGCTGTATGCAATCCACACGGAGCACATCTGACTTTCACACACACGTTAATCATTTGCCGGCCCCCATTTGCTAGTGGGGCTACAGCACAAGGGCAGAGCAGCTCATGGGGCTGTGCTACGGGGTAGGAAGGAGGGCAGCAGCAAAACTCTCAGCCCCTGGTGCCTCATAGCACTGGAAGCAGTGGGGCTGGGAAATACCTGCACATGCCCCTGTGCAATGAGCAAAAAGTGCTCCGGCAGATAGCATTACAATGGGCTGAATTAAGCTGCCTCCTCAGAATGCTCTCTGCTGGGAGCGGCCACCAGCATCCGCAGTTGGCAGTGCTACAGCACGGCTCCCAGCAGGCAGCTCTGCCATTCCACTTCTGCCCGCGGCACTCCCAGCACTGCACAGACCAGGCTGGATGCTGGCAATCCTCACGGCCCTGCAGATAAAGCATCCTCGCAGAAAAAGAGGTTTGGCCACAGCAAGGGGTGGCCTTACCCTGCCCGGCTCACCCAGAGTGAGTGCAGTGGGCGGAGATCGGTCCTGCACTGCCTGCAGTTCCTGACAGCAAACCCTATGTGGGGAGCAGTGGAGGCAGAGCAAGATTTCCTTGAGAGTTTCTGGGCAAAGCTCTTGGGTGTGATGAAGGATGGTTCCAAAAGGGACATCACTGAGCGCAGTCCCAGGAAGCAGCACAGCCCTGGGGATAGAGGGAGTGGGGAGGAGAACCCAGCACAGTCCTTCTGTCCAGCCCTCCCCAGTCCAACCATGGGTCCCAGGGCTTTTTCTCCCTTTTCCCAGCACAAGGAGCCTTCAGAATGGCGCGGGGCACCCATGTGGAGGTGAGCTGCAGCCAGAGGGTTGCTGGAGCCCTTCTGAGGGCAGGCACAGCCAGCGGGGCCTGGCAGGCAATGAGACTGGAGGACAATACAAGGGTCCGCTTATGCTCCCGGCTGCTGGCCCCCCTGACCTCCCCCATGCCACAGCAAGGCTGGTATTCAGGAATTAATTGGTGTAATTAAAGTGTGGCATGACTTTGCCACGGCCTCCAAATGCAGTGGCAGAGAGCCAGCGCCTGCAGGCAGAGAAGGAGCCCCTTGCGTGCTATTCTCCATGTAGAAAAGGGCAGATCTTGGGCAGCTCCAGGGCATGAAATCAACATAAAGAGATTGCTGGGAATGGTGCTGGCCTCACAGCACACAGCCAGCAAGCTGCTGCGTCCCATCCTGCCACAGCCACACAGCAGACAGTAGGTGCTGGCACTGAAGTGAATGGTGCCTGGGGATGTGCCACCAACCACATCTCTGGAGCATGGATGGGGGGGCTGGCAGCTGTGCCCACAGGTCGGGACCCTTCACCTTACCCCAAAGCAAGTACAACTGGAGCATTGTCGCCAGCTCCTGTGGGGTGACCGTGACTTAAGCACTGATGGCAACAATACCCCAACACTGAGAGCATGCGGGGTGAGCGAACAGAGCCTGGCCCCAGTTTCTGACCGCTTGCCCGGGTGGGAATAACTTTCCCGCTGGGGTTCCTGTGTCAGAAGAGTGCCGAGCCCTGGGCTGACTGCAGCACGCCAGCTGGAGCCTTCCCAGCTCACTGCTGGCCTGGCAGCATGGCAAGCAAACCCTCCAGTGCTTTCAGCAGCCAGGGGAGAACAGAGCGTGGTGACCCAGGGAGAGCGGGATCCCATGCAGGGCTCTGTGGTGAGCTGGTGATGGGACACCTTGTCGTTAAGGAGGTGCAGAAGAGAATGTAGACTTCTGTCTTTTCCCTCCCCAAGGGCGCTGGCTCCACCGCTACCCCAACATTTTCTCTGGGTGTTGGAGCAGTGCAGGAGAGACTGTCCAACAACAGCCCCAGGAACCAGGCAGCTGCAGGGGATGGGATGCCAACAGGGCACCCTGTGCAGGGTGGCAGGGACAGCAGCAGGCTCCCAACACAGCACCAGAGCTGCTCTTTTGTTTTACCAGTGAAAGGGAGATGGTGACATCTCCTCTCCTCCAAGGGGAACTACAAGGCTGAACATGTGCAGGTTCCTTTCTAAAGGGGTCACAGAGGGGTTATTGCTATTGCTGTGCTGGATTGGGTCCTCCAGACAAGCAAAGCACCCAGCATAGGCCCAGGGATGTCTGAGCAGGGTCACTGAGCACCAGAGCACCCATGTGGAGTGCACCAGAAGGGTGGGGAGTGCTCAGCAGGACCCACTAGGTTGGGTGCTTGCCACCACGGTGCAGGAAAGGGAGCAGCCGCTGGAACCCAAAAGGCCTCCATGAGTCGGGGCTGTCCCCATCCCTCCATCCCAAACACAGAGGCTGCTTCTAAAGCAGCCCGCAGCCAAAGCCGTGCACCAGTTCCTCTGCCTGCAGAAACCACAGCTCCCACGTCCTGCGTGCTCCATCTCATTGCAGCCGCTCGCCAGACACTGCGGCTTGGCCTGTGCCCCTTGAGCACGCCTGCGGCTCAGGGTAAACAAACAGCCCCTCCAGTGAGGCCGCTTGCCACCATGGCCACTTGGCTGGCACGGCCATACTGGGAGGTGCCGCAAGCTCCGGCCCTGCAGTCGCTGTGGGCTCAGCTACATGCACTGTCTGCCATCACGGCTGGTGGAGAGAGGGCTGAAACAACAAACAAGAAACACGTACAGCTTGGCTAGGCCCACACATGGGAAACAGAGATAAGCGGCTCCAACAGTCGGGTCCCAGGGACGCAGCAGAACAAGGAGAGAGGGCGGCAGAATTGCTGTGTGCTGGCTGGGGGAGGAGGAGAAAAAGGAGAAAGAGGAGAAGGAGAAAGAAGGAGAAAGAAGAGGAGAAAGAAGGAGAAAGAAGGGGATGGGGAAGGGAAAGGGAAAGGGGAAAGGGAAGGGGAAGGGGAAGGGGAAGGAGAAGGAGAAGGAGAAGGAGAAGGAGAAGGAGAAGGAGAAGGAGAAGGAGAAGGAGAAGGAGAAGGAGAAGGAGAAGGAGAAGGAGAAGGAGAAGGAGAAGGAGAAGGAGAAGGAGAAGGAGAAGGAGGGAGCACCATGCCTGCATTGCATTTCCCTGAGCAGCACTGGCTGCTGGGCCTCAGCCCATAGCAGATCAGTGTTGCCAGCTCCTGGTCAGCAGATCAAGGCATGCAGCTTGGGGTAGCGCAGCCACAGTGTCTGCCCACGGGCAGGAGCAGCAGCATCCCGGTCATGGTCATGTTGTGGGCCCTGGGGCACAGTGCCCAGTTGTGTTGTGAGGCTGAGCCCAGCCAGGCAGCAGGGAGCAGCCCCGTGCCCCGTATCGCAGCCAGCTCCATCAGGGGCCACACAGCAGACTGCACGCGGGGCAGTGGTGAGAGGAAGGGCAGTGAATCATTAATGCACTGCTAGAGCCTGTGATGGAAGCCCCCAGGCACCTCAGATTTGCATGAGACCGCACAGACGCTGGAGCCTGGGTCTGCACAGCCGGCTCACTGCACTTTCCTCTGCCCAAATACCTTCGTGCTATGCCCTGGCAGGAGCTGCAGCCTTGTTACTTGGGCTCATGATGTTTTTCTAAACAACTGATCTCACAAGTGCATTTTGGAGCAGAGCTTCTGCTGTGAAGCTGGGACTGGGTTATTTCCACAGCCCCGATTCTTTGGAAACTGCTGAAGCAGGCAAGAGAATAGTTCACGGTCCCCTTGAACGCACCCGACCTCCCCGGAGGAGCTGGCTGAGTTTGTGGTTTGAGCAGGAGAAGACTTGTGCTTTATTCCCAGCTCTGCCACTAACTCACTGGGTGGCTTTGAGTGAATCACTTCCTCTGCCTATATTTCCAGCTGGGAAGTGCCGGGGCAGCGGCCGCCCCCAGATGTACCTGGCTGCCTGCAGCCCTGCACAGGGCACAGCACCGTGCAGGGCAGGACGAGGGCTGGCACCTCAGGCTGCACCACCTGCCCAAAGGACACTGTGCCACCACCCCCTCCTGTCTGCAGGTCCCTGGGACTCGCCTTGCCTCAGGCACCTACATACAGACCATCCCACGAGGGCAGAGCAGCTCTCACATTCCCCCCTCTGCACCACGTGCTTCCTTCAAGAGATTTGGGACAAACTCAGCAGTGGTGTCCCCAGGACTGCAGATGCTGCAGGAAAGAGAGCTGTGCTAAAATAAACTTGACGTGTTCTAGATTACTGTGATGAGTACAAGTTGCTAATGCTGCACTGCTTCATCTTCTGGGCTCGCACGCTCAGCACAGAGGCTCTGCACCCACAGCCATCGGGGTGCTGCCCCTCTGCACAGGGGGCAGCCCTCGGGTGTTTGGGGTCGGGATCTCATCACAGACCTTATGAGGAGCGGCTGCTGAGGCGTTAAAAGGGGACGATGTGAACGCCAGAAATGCTGCTAACACCGGGTAACCCATGAGAAGGTACAGGGAGGCACCGAGAGCCGCCCCGAGCCGGGCTGCTCCCATACACCACCTCCACCCAAGCACGGGGAAAGCACGAGGCTCCGCTCCCCTCCTGGCTCCAGGCACCAAGAGCTGCGTGGTTTGTGCTCCGGGCAGGGGAAGAGCACCCTCTGCTGCTGCAAAACGGCCGCCCAGCTGCCAGCCTGGGCAGCGAGACGCTGCAAGGCCCGGCCTCGCCACTGCGTTCGTAGGCACAGCAAAAGGAAGCTGATAAATCCGCTCTCTAAATGGATTTGCATTTGGCATCTCTTTCAACAAGGGCAACGAAAACAGACTTTGCTATCATATGCTATCATTTAATAAAAACAGACCACGGTTGCCAAATACATCCGAGAATCTCAAAGCGTTCTTTGAATTAGGGAGACGCAGCCAAATTCAAAGCGTGTGCTCCCGGCTCACAAAACAGGCTGCGTCGAGCAGCGGAGGCGAAGGGCGCGGGGTGCGCTGGGTCCCTGCGCTCAGCTCCGTGCGGACACGGCTGCCTGCGCACGGACGTGCCTGGCTCCTGCTCTGCTCCTCCTGCAGCAGCATCCTCGGCACAGCGGCCACGCCAGGCTCAGCTGCGGCGAGGAGCCCCCAGGGCCGCTCAGCCAAGCACCTGCCTGGGAGAGCTGAGCCCTCACCGGAACCGGGATGGCTGTGGGGTCGGCGGCTGCAGCTGGCTGCATGCAGAGCCACGCACCTCGCAGCACAGCCCGCTCCTCGCGCCGTGCTCTCCCACGGCTGTGCGCTCTTCTGGGCTGCTCCCACCTGCAGAGAGTTCTGTGTGCGAGATCGCAGCACGGAGCTGAGTATGGGAAAGAGAGGACCTGCACCTGGGGGGAGCCAGCGGCTTCCCAACCGCGCAGCAGCTTCTCCAGAAGAGTTCTGGATGAGAACAGCCCCAGGTTGCTTGGACTTCACCAGCGTGGCCTGGAGCTCTGAATCCCCTTGGGGTGCTGGTCAGAGTATGAGGATTCTGATCTTCAGGCAGAAGCGGGGACCAGCAGCGTGGTCTGCTCCTGAGCCACTGCCTGGTGCCAGCATACAGGGGAGTCATCAAAAAGCAGATGTTGAAAAGGCTAAGTCTGACTGTTCTTGTCCCTGTCTGCCTAAACCTGTCTGCATACCTTCACACTCCACTGACACTGTCCCTGAAACCTGGAAAAACTCCCACTTCCCAATGCCAGTAGCTCAGAAATTGTTTGGAGGAGTCCCAGCCTCCGCTTGGCATCCAGGAGGATGTGGGGTCCCAGCTGCCACATCCCCCTGCTGTCCATGTCCCTGAGGAGACAGAATCCCTGCAGGCTCCCTTCTGGAGATCATAGCACCACAGAGCCATAGAACCACAGCATGATTGGGTTGGGAGGGACCTCACAGCCCATGTGGTTCCATGCCATTTGCAGGGACACCTCCCATAGAGCAGGCTGCCCACCCACTGCCATGGGCACCCACAGCTCTGGGCAGCAGTGCCAGCACCTCACCACCCTCTGAGTAAAGAATTTCCTCCTCACATCTCACCTAAATCTCCCCTCTTTTTAGTTCAAAGCCATTCCCCTTGTCCCCAACCTCAGCTCCTCACAAAAAGGCTGAATTGGGGCAGGGAGGGGGGAATGAATTCCTCATTTCTCACCCTTCAGGAAAATCTAGTCAGGAATTTTCTGTCATCGTCCTTTTCCTAAAGAAAAACGTATTTGTGCCCAGCCATACTTCTCAGCTCTGTGACCTTTAAGGCTGACTGTCTGCTGGGAAAGCAGGAAACAAACAGAATGGTTTGGTTCAGTTTGATCCGACTCAAAATATTTTTGGTTGTGGTCCTGATCCAAAGTGTTTCATCTCAGATCAGTTCCACATTAATCCCTAATTCCCTGGCAGGCTGCGCTGCCAGCAGTGCGGTATGGGATGCTGCTCCCTCCCAGGGCCCCGTAACTGCATGGAGCACGGCCTGAGCCAGGTGTGCTGGGAGATGCTGGGGTCCCCGAGAAGCTCCGTGCCCACATCAGTACACTGGATGAGAACTCAGTCAGCACTCAGGCCCACATGTCAGCAGGCTCCTCGAAAGCAGCTCCTCACTGCTGTCTGTTTGCTTTCACTCTGCTCTGGGACTGCCCTATTTCTGTCCAGCATTTGATCTGTCACCTTGTATCCTCGGCACTGTACCCCTACCCAGCTCATGTGTGCACACCGCGGGACCCTGAGCCCTGCGTCATCAGACAGAATCCTTTGCTGATTCCTGCAGCTGAACAGGTCTCGTCAGTGCACGTCAGCCATCAGCTCCTGAGACAGCACAGGAGAATTCAAGCATCCCTCACCTCAACTTCCACTCGCTGCCTGGGTTTGCCCAGACACCAAAACGTGAACAACCAGCCTTCATCCATGGCTTTGTCTGGGGGGTAGGAAGGAGCCCCGCTGTGACCCTCTGCCCCATCAGTCTCCTCCTCCTTCTTGCAAGTGACCCAGGATCCAGCTAAATACTGCAGCAGTGCACGGCCTCAGATGGGAGGGAGCAAAAGTCACAGCAGATCTGAGAACAAGTGGAGACAGCAGCTTTGTGGGGAGCTGAGAGAGATCCCAATGGGCACAGTGAGCATCCAGGGCCCAGCACAGCCTGCAGCCCACGCCTGGGGCAGGACAGCCAGGGGCAGGGTGTGTTCCCTCCAGCCATGCTTGTGCATTACCTCAGCATCTCTGTTTCCCTCTGTCCCTCTGCAGAATGGTTTCCTACGCAGATGCCTCTCAGCCACAGAGGCAGGTGTACAACTCAGCTCCAGGTTAAGGACTTGTTGCACTCCTCTTTGACTCTTCAGCCCTCCAGCCAGCCCTTGCGGGCATAAGTGCAGCTCCATGTGGCAGCCCAGCTCTGTGGGCTCATCCTTGCTGTGGAGAGGCAACTTTTATTTTTATTCCTCATAGAAGTGTCCACGGCATTGGTGCACACTGCCATGCAGGACCTTGTGCCAACTTCTGCAGGAGGAACCATACTGCAGCTGCGTGCAGGAGCCATCCCCACCTGGGAGCAGACCCAATCTCCAGCTTTCCAGCACCAGGGATGCTACAGAAGGGATGAGAAGATGGAGCAGAAAGGCAGTGGGTGGGGGAATGGGAAAAAGGAGCCAGGAAGGGTATTGTTGGTGATCTAAAAAGAGGGTCTCAGCTCTCCATCATTGCCACTGCTGAGGGTTTCAGGGCTGAAGACTGAGAGGAATGATACTGCTTTGAGAGGCAGCAATGGTGCCTAAGCTGCAGGACCCAGGAACCCCTTCTGGCACCAGCACTCAGTGGGAATCAGTCACAGCCCAATGACAGCACGGCTACCCTTCCTGCTCCTGGTGCCAATGGGCAGGTGAGGGCAGCAGGAGCTGACCAGCTTGCACGTGTCCTGGGCTCACACAGCCCCAGGCAGCCACAGATACTGCCTTGATCTTAGGTGCTGGCAGACACCCATGGAGCATGAGGAGGGGAGGTGACAAGCAGGGATCCCTCCAGCTCACCACCTTCAGGCTCAGTGGAGGTATTCTGATTCCTTTTTAAAAACTTTGCAGTTCCTTGTTCATATACACCTTTGCTGCCCCCCTTGGTTTTTCATCCCAACTCAACTGTAACTTGCTCTTCTGTTCTGTTTATCTTTCCAAGGACACTTTTTCCGGTTTTCCTTATCTCCCCTTCTCTTCTTCCAGAGAATGGGATCACACCAGCACAGTTGCTGCATTCCCTGGTTCTGTGGTTCACAACATGTTGTTTGTGCCAACCACTGCTCACAGCAGCCACAGTCTGCCCAAGCTGCTCCTTCCCCGAGCTTTGTGGGAAGGCAGCTGGGCACACGGAAGGGAAGGCAGCAATGAAATTGTCCAACCCAGTAGATTGGGCAGTTCATTGACATACAATGAAGAGCCAAAGAACAGTCTGGTGCTGCAGGGCTAGGCTGGTTCTTAGCTTCTACTTTACAGCCACAAACAAAAAATTCCAGGTAACCTGGAAAGCTGAACAGTCTGGATACACTTTGGGTCACCTCTCCTGTCATCTCTGTCCCATGGTAGGCAGAGTCTGGACTCTGGATTCTTGTCTGGACTCTGCCCAGCAAGAAGGACCTATATCAGAGCAAGCCCACCCCATGCAGGTCAGCACATCTTGAGCTACTCCACTCTGCTGTGATGCACATTGAAAGTCCCCAGAATTTGGGAAAAGATCTGGTCTCCCTTCTGCATCCCCATTTTGTTCACTGGGGCTTGCTCTCTGTTAGCAGAAGCTTGAGACCAAAATTAAGCATGTCTTAATCCACTTTTTCCCTCCAGCTACCTGGGCATGCCTTAGCAGAGCCCACTGAAACACAGCACAAGCAGCAATTTCAGGCCAGCTGCTGCAAATCAGCATTTGACGGCTGGTTCCAATGGCACAGAACTAGTTTACACCATCAAAAGATCCCATCCAGGAACCAGGAAGCATTGCTCTCATTACCTCTGCAATGTTTTTGGTCTCAGGCTATTCCACGGGGAATGGTGGAGCTGGCTGTTTCAGCCTGGTTTCCAAGAGAAATGAAACATATGCAATCACGCAATTTGTGTTTGTTCATCCATCTCCAATGGCTTGGGAGCCCACCAGCCCCATCACCCAAAACCAACATAGGGTCAAGGAGCTCTTGGTCTGACTCAGTAGCGATAGGAGGTCCATCTCTGCAGCTGACAGCATGGGAGGAGCCCACACAGAAAGCTGGAGTGAGAGCTCACCTTCTGTTAGAAACCAGTAAACACACCCAGTACAGAAAGCTCCCCCAGATACCTTCTCCCGCTGGAGTTTGGGGAGAATGTGTGATTTCCAGGGCTACAGAGGATATGGCACAGGAGGCAGACCTGGGGCAGCAGGACTCATCATGCTGCTTCTTGCTGCCTTTCTTTTGGCACTGGGACTCCCTCTGCACAAAGCACAGAGGTTAACAACCAACAACACAGTGACCAAGCACACCATACCTAATGCAGAGAAGTAGCCTCTGTCTTGGGAGAGCAGCATCCAAGAATGCTAGGTAGCATTTAGCATGCCCAGGCCCAAGAACTGCAGGAAGGACCACAATTTTCTCACCCTTTGGGGCAAATTTCAGTGATAGCTTTCTCCCAGCTTCACTAAACACTTGGAACACAACCCAGGAAAAAGGATTGATGTCACTGAGTGATGTGGCCACTATCATGCTTGAGCTGCTCCTAGGAAGAAGCACCAAAATAATACAAGTTCTCTGTTTATCTAACACTGGCCAAGGACAAAGTCAACAAACAGCCTTGGGATCTCTCGGGGGACTCGAAGCCAACAGCCCCAGTCTGCCCAGAATGAAGATGAGATGCATTGACTTTGGCAGCACTGGCTGCCACATGCTGTCATGTCAATAAACATCCCCTCAAAGATATCTAAAAGAGGTGAATGGTCGTGGGATGTGGAGGGGAATAGTGTTTGCGAGAAAGAGACAAGAGAAGAATCAGCCTTATAAATAATAACACTTCACCCTACAATGTGCTCATGAATAAAGAGAAGGAGAAACTCACTGAGATTGGACGGGTCTGACACAATCGTCAGCTGCTTGTGTTGGGAAGGGAAGTTTGTTTCCAGAGAAAGGAGGTTGCCCAAGATGCAGCCAAGAAGGAAATGAGCAGCCCAGGCAGCAGGGAAAAGCCAGGCCATGGGCCTTGAAATGCACATCGCAGCACAAAACAGATGGCAGCTTGTGAAGGAACCTCTGAATGGCAGCTGTGCCAGCAGCATATCAACTGTTTGCCTTAGTCTGGGATCACCCACAAGTTACTGAGAGTGCACTCTAAGTCATTAAAAAAGATGTGAAACACCATTGGTTCCAGCATCGTAAAAGCACAGAATCTCTCTGCCTTCTCCATGTCCTTTGTTTCCAGCTCCTCTACCCCAGAAAGCAGCAAGTCCAACCCCTCCCGAGCTTTTTTTTTGCTGTGGAGACACTTAAAGAGGCCCTTCTGTGCCCCATCAGCTAGTTCCAGCACTACCGAGCTTTGGCTCTTCTCACTCCATCCCTGAGAGCTCAGGCAATGCCCTGCTGGTCACTGCTGACAGCTCAACCCTGTGCCACCTTCCTTTGGGAGCTTCTCCTCAAGCTCCCCCCCAAAGCCCTGCTCCTACACCAAGGAAGCCCATCCTTGCCTATGATGTGACTATTCCAGCGGATCCAGGGAGGAAAAGAGGGCAAAGTTGTGGCCCAATCTATCTGAGGGGGATCAAAATATCACAGCTGTACACACACCACAGAACCATTTAAAGAGCAACAATGCCCCCTGCCTGTCTCCATCCCAGAGCTCTCTTTCCATTCCATTTTCTTGCTGCAAATCGGTAGATTTAGGTCTGTCCTCTCTCTCATGCCACAGCCAAGACATGCTCCCCATTTAGGGCAGACGGATCTTCCAGGACTGGATTCTGTTTTGACATGGTGTGGAGGAAAGGCAGCTTTATTGACATCTCAGTGGGACAGACAGAGCCAGGCTCTGCTGCAGACAACCCCGCAGAGCCCACATTCTTAGCAGCAGCCAGAAACTCAGCTCCTTCTGTTTTCAGTTGAATAATCCATACCAGTAACTTCTCGTCTCTGCTTTAAACTCCTTCACCTTTCCAAACTCCCACAGTGTCAGAGAGATCTTCCCATGAACATGACCTGAGTGCTCAGCATGTTCTGGCTCTCTCAGGACTACACCTTGTCTTGACTGACTGCTTTCCCCAGGAGGAGAGACAAGTAAAGAGGGAAGAGAGGCAGGTCATGATGCTGAAAGCTGCCTATTGGATTGGAAAGAGTCAGATATCTGTGGAGATATTCTGCACTGTGCTCAGGCCACAACCTGCATCTCCAAGGCAGGATGCTCGAGTGCCATCGGCCATGCTGAGGACCAGGACAGCCTTCCCTGGGGGCAGCTGTTCCCCTGCAGAGCGGGGTGCAAGAGCTGCCAAAACCATTCTCTGGAGAGACGAGGGCTGGGTAGGACTGCAGACATCGCTGACACAGTGGAAAGCAGGAACTGGGAACCTGGAACGAGGGACTGAGAAGCCCAGCAAGGGAAGAGCGTGGGGCGATGAGTCACAGACTGAGCGCAGCACAGGAACAGGCTATCACGCAATAACTGCGTCAGCGATGCAGTCCATGTGCATTCGCTTAGTCCGTGCAAATAAGGTCACTCCAGCCAGCTTAGTGCGGTTCCATCATGTTGGCTAACTCAAACTGACTTGCATGTGCCATGGATTAAGGGTGTGCACAAAGATGCCCCCCGCTGTCAGCTGATATATGGCAGAGATTCCTCCGTGGTAACTTGTCCAGTCTGTCTGCACCTCCAGCTCCATGACGAGCTTCATCAGTGCAACGGCAAAGCCTGCACAAAAAGCTCCCTGGGCTGTAATCAGGTAGGTATGGAAGCCAGTGGGTAATGCTCCACCACGATGAGAACCCATCCCATGGCATTCCTGCCTTCCATCTTGGGCGTGCCTCCACCAGCACCACAGCCTCCCATGTTCCCGTCCTAGGCTGGAGGCTGTTGGGCTTGGAGATGGCTGCTTGACAGAAGTGCCTCGTTAGGAGGTTTCGCAACAAGCTCCCTGTGACTGTGTTAAGCGGCCTGCATCATCTGTTTTGACTTTGCTGGATTTGTCTGTGTTCAATATATTTCTCGCAAGGGTCCCAGTTCAGCCCTCATTGACGTCAATGGGAGTCAGTCCATTCCCTTCAGTGAGAGCAAGAGATGTCCCTTGGTGCTTGTATCTTGGCTGTTTCATTTCAGTGCCCAGCTCCATACACCCTCCTACACCAAGGGCTACCTTTCCCATCCCTTCAGCACAGCTGGCGGCTCCAGCCTCTTCATCCTGGCTCACAGATCCTGGCCCGACTCACTCCTCATTCCCCGATGCTATACCTCTCTCATTCATCCTACATGTCTTATCTTGATTTTCTGAACACCTCCGTCTCCGCTGGACCCTCAACATCATTTCCACTTCTTAAACACTGACAAATAAGTTTGTTGGTTGGCCTCTCTGCCTAGGTGATTTCATCATCCTACAGCTCACTCATCCACCTGGACAGTGAGGAAGGCTTTCACTCCAGTTAGTTCCATTTCTGCATCATCTCCTCAATGAGCACTTCCCATTCTAGCTTAGATCTCTGCATGGGTGATTATCAAAGCGGGAGGCTGGACCATCACCAGGAGTCCAAGCATCCGGTTTCAACACCTCACTCTGTTATGGGCTCCCACTGAGACTTTGGTCAAGCCACTCAAATTCTTTTCTCCTGTGAAACTGGGAATCGTGCTCTCCTCTCTCCAGTGGTTTTTCATGGTGTGATGTCCTCATGGTACTTCTGAGAGCACTACTAAGATCGCATGCAGAGAACTACGCATCCCCAAGCCTTCCCGAGTGAGCACCACCACTGCTTCTAAAACACTTCAAAAAATGGGCAAAGACGCAAAATATTAGCTGATCATCCACTAGATAAACCTTTCATCACATCTGGGGACTGCCAGGAAAGAGCAGGAGAAAGCACGCCATGCATGCATTGTTTCGAGCCTTTTCCTAGAGCACTCAGTCCAGCAACGCTGAGGAGAGGATCCTGCACAGGGCAGCCCCGTGCTGTGACTCAATGTAGCCTTGCTTACATTCCCACATTCATCCTGGAGCCAAACTGTCTGATTGACGTTATCCTAAAGAAGATCTAGAGTTAACGGCAGTAAAGTTCTTCAGAGAAGACATAGCTCATGGAAAAGGGAAAAAGACAAGGAAAGAGGGAACAACAGGAACTCTTCTCTGTCCCCATGGCGGCTTGGCTGGGGCTGGCTGCAGCTGCAGTGGTGGAACAGACACTGCGTGTGCTTCTGAGGCTGCCACAAAGCATCCCAGTGCCAAAGACGCACCCCAGGGCTGAGCGGGAAGCAGGAGGGCTGGGTCCCACCTCCCGTTGCGGCTTCAAGGACGGGAGATGGGTTTTATCCATAACAGAGATGCTGCTAGAAGAGGACCGGCTGCCTGTGGGCTTCTGCAGTGAGAAGGGAGTATGGCAAAGCATCCACATGGCACTCAGACACAGTGCCTGGGGAAGGGCTGCAGGACGTGTCTCTGTCCCACCAATAGGCCATCCCTGAGCATTCGGCCTCAGGAGCGACGCCATATCCCATTGTATTTAGAGACAAGAAGAAGAGCCAGTGCTCCCAAGCTGATGGTGCCCAGATATCCCCATGTCGTCTCCTTTTGCCCATGCAGGAGTCCGCATGGACAGCTGGAACACCGTGGGACGCTGAAGCACTCACACAGCCCCAGACTGAGGGCAAAGCACAAGGAATGGCTGTCAGGGCCAGGAACAGTGAGCAGTGCCCTTCCTCTGCGCTGTCGGTGCAGCCAACTCAGCAGGGACGAGCAGGGGACAAAGATGTGCTGCACCACTGCTGTCAGCTGCACAGGAGACGGGGACGTGAGGGAGAGAGAGCAGGAGGGATGGAAAAGGTGAATGGCGGCTGCCAGAGCCTGGCTCAGGTGGAGCAGGGCAGAAATGGCAGCGAATCCACTATTTACGAGGAGCAAAGTGTTACAGAGCACAGCTGGGCCTGGACTACCTTCCCCAACACCACGGCCTGCCAAGCTCCTAATAAAACCCAACACAGGTTGACCGGGGTTCTCCTGCTGCTCCCCCCTCCCAGCTGAGGCCCACACCCCCAGCACCTCGCAGGGCTCCCACCCTCCCCACAGTGCAGGGCAGCCATGCCCACGCTCCGCCTGCCCTCTGCGGCCCCACCTCACCGCACGCGCCCTGGCCGGGCCGGAGCACGCCCACAGCCTGTTGTTGTTGGTTTTGGCTCGGTGGTAGCAGGCTGCTTCCAGCAAGAGTGGTATGAATAATTGCCCAATTAACTGGAGGAACTTCCAGATGTGTGTTTGCTTTCATACCCGTCCAGCCCCCCTCGATCCCACGTGCCTAATGCCGCAGAGAGAGGTGGGAGTGGGAGAGCCAAGGCTGAGCAGGCAGGTCGAGCCCGCTGCCTGGCTCTGCTCTGCTTTCCATCCCCACCTCCCGCTCTTTAAATGGGGAAATGGTCCTTTTTAACGACCCTGGGGAGAAGGAACTCGCCCTGCCTGCCAGAGCTTGGCTGTGCATGCCAAAAGCCGAGCAAGCAGAGAAGAAAGCTGATCCCATGTTGTGATTTTTATCAGGTGCACATACAGTGAACCCTCTGAAGACAGGTATTTTTGCATCTCCCCGCCTCCCTTCCCGCTGAATACCCTCACACTCAGCAGAGTTTTGCTATCAGCCAAGCTGCTTTCACCAGCAGACACACTTGAGACATTTTGGATAGCAGCTCTCTGCCGCCACAGGATCAGCCCAGCACTGCCGCTCACCATCTGAGCCAGGGGCCTACCCCAGAACCTGGCTGGGGATTTGACCCAGGCACAGGGTGTCTGGATCTGGGTGAGCAGAACAGGGCTAAGAGGGAGCTCAGATCCCACCGGCAATGTGAACTCCCCACCATCCCTCGCTTGGAGCCCAAGGGGGTGCACGTGAATAGCTCTGCTGCTTCAGAAGCAGAACCGGCTCCAGCACTCGGGACCAATGAGCCAGTCCATTTGGGAGGCTGTGGTCTCTCCCTGCTGCATAGCACAGATGGAGCTTAAAGGACAAAATTACACCAGATGGCAAACTTTGAGACAGCTACTGTTTGGGGAAATGAATGCCATCCAAAACATGTCCCTCCCCAACTGCGGCATGAGTGAAGCAACTCCAGCTCAAGGCAATTTCCCAGACCAAAACCTCAGCCCTAATACCCTTGAGACAGGATGGCCAGAAACCACAGCAAGAGGGTGACATATGTATTTGGAAGTGGCATTAGCTTGGCATCTTGGGCATCATGCAGACTCAAATTCCCAAAGCTCAATCTTGCAAAGCTTCTAACAAGCAGAGAGCACCCAAAACTTGCATAACCCCACAGCCCCAGCAGAACAACCCCTGTACGACCAGCACACAGATGCACATACTGCACAATTGAACCTGAAGGTTCATAAAAGCTATTCTTCCCCAGCAGGCAGAGACTGAAGGAAAATGACAAACCTCCATGGTCCTTCTGCACAGTGTGCAGGGAGCCCAGCTCACTGCAGGCCATGCTGATCTCTCTCCAGTGACTCAGGCTCAGTAGAAGCATGCTCATGAAGCCAACAAAATGATTTGGACAATGTTCTGATTTCCCATCCTTTGTATCAGAGCAACAGGACTAGGCAGACAAACTCCAAACTCCTTTAAATGATGAATGATGATGTTTTCTTGAGAGAAATTCAACAGGCATGAACATTTGGGTCATCAGCAAATCACCTGGTGTTAGAAACACTTTTTCCATGCTGAACTTCTGTAGGACCAGTTTCTGTTTCTGACAAGTCACTGCCACTGGGAATGGCTTTCCCCTTGACCCAAGGTTGGTATTCCAACCCAGCCTACCTTCAGCAGTGATTATTCACTTGCCCTCTTCTCTCACACACAGAATCACACAAAATAGGCTGGGTTGGAAGGGATTTCAAGGATCATGAAGCTCCAACCCCCCTGCCACAGGCAGGGCCACCAACCTCCACATTTAATACCAGACCAGGCTGCCCAGGGCCCCATCCAACCTGGCCTTGAACACCTCCAGGAATGGGCACTGCATGCAGTCAAATCCAGCGGCGGTGACCTAAATGTCGGGGGTGCTTGCTTCAGAGCATGGACCTGTTGGCTGGAGAGCAGCTGAGCTGTTGTCACACTTTCCTCCAGGAGTCATCCAGGGCTCCTGTGCCAGATCTGCTGTGTGCAGGCTGTCCACAAGAGCCCGGAGCACCAGAGCCTGGGGGTAGGAGAAGGTGGGACATGCGTGAGAAAGGCCAGGCATGAGATCTGAGGGATGAGACAGGACCAGAGATACAAAGATGGAGAACCATAAGTGCCCAGATGCAGACCAAAGTGTTTATCCTAAGAACAGTAGGGTCTTACACTTGTACCTGCTGCTGCTGTCTCCCCTGAGCCTGCACTGCACTGCCCTCGGAAGGCAGGGGAAGCTCTCGTGCTGCACGCTGTGCTGTAAGGGTGGAACAACTGGCTTCCCTTCCGCGGCCATCTCCCATCCGCTGCCCCGCAGGGCTCTAAGTGGGCTGTAAATGTTTTCAGCATGGCACTTTACCAAGCACAGGCCGTAAATTACAATCCCGTGCCGATAATAAGTCAGGTAATAGCAACACTTTTTTTGTCCTGCCAACCGCACAAAAGGTTGGCAGAGGGGAGGAGGAAGGCGGGGGAGACGCCTATTAGCACCAGGCTGGATTTTACACACGATGGAAAGTGTTTGTTCAGCTGGAAGCAAGAACGGCCCTTAACCCAAGAGTACACGCTAATGAAAACAGCGCACGGAGGGGGGAGAGGGGCAGCGGCACAGAGCAACGATTCACCACCAGCACAGGTGTGAGGGCTGCACGGAGCAGACCCAGGTCACAGCACCCACCCAGCCTGCCTGCACTCTGGCTTCGTTTCACACCTTTTGGAAGCACTAATTGTGGGATCTGCTCTGCTCTGTGGGGGAAAAGAGACAGGTTTGAGAGCATGCAGTACTATGGGTTTGGGTGTGAAGCTGCCTGCCCTGAGAAACCCTGAGAAAACAGACAGGCCTGCCCTGAGACCGCATAGCTCAGCAGGAGGCAGCTGCATGGGCAGCAGCAAATAGCCTTGTGCAAGGTCTCTGTGCAATGAGCTTTCCTTCTCCAGATGCTGCAGAGGCCATCAGGAGTGTCCCAGATGTGCCCAGCAGCCAGAGTTATCTGCATGGATCCGACACTGCACAGTATCCAATGCAACAGCAACACCTGCAGCCCAGAGCCAAATGTTTAAGGAGCAACCATCGTGCATTTTGTAATCCTCGACACAATACGCTGAGAGCCTACCGTGCTTATCACCCACAGCTACATCCTGCTTCTCTCACGGAGGGCATTTATAGTCGTCCAGAAGGGAGGTCCTGAGTCCCTCCTAACGAACCCCTGTGTGTGGCAAGAGAATCATTCAGTCCCACCAGCCTCTGAGGTGTGACAGGAGGACTGCCTGCCCCACAGGGAGGAGTCGGCAGAGGGGGAAGGGACGAAGACACAGAACAAGAGGGCTGCAACCTGCCCAGCTAAAGGGAAGCACGGTGCTCACAGATCTCTTCCCGGAGCCACAGGAGCGGGTGCTGCCCATACAAGCAGTGCTCCTGACTCTGTGCTGGCACAGCCACCCGCACACTCCCAGTTGGGCAGGTTTGAATCCATGGAAGGAATATCGACAGCTCACCCATGGGAGGGCTGCAGGTCTGGCTGCTGCAGGTGGACAAGAGGGTGATGTACACCACTGGGCAAGCATCCCGTTAAGATGCCAGCATGTGATAGGAAAAGGATTTGCTTAATTATCCCACGGTAATTCCCAGTTTTTCCCACAGGAGGTCACACTTTGCCGGGCTTATCAGCTTTCAGGGCGATCAGCTCCGTGCAAAACGCGCCGCTGGGGACCAACAACGGCCGCCGTGTCACCAGCCCAGGTCAGAGCTTGGCTGCTGTCCCACCTGCACACCCTTTCCTGCTGATGTCCCCACAGGGAGAAGTTGTTGATTGGCAGCCCTACAAAGTAATATCCTTTATTAATCCCTACAAAGCATTTGCAGGCTCATTGCTCCCAGTGCTCAGAGTCACTCTGTCTTGCCCTTTATTTGAGTTGCTGCAGTACTCATTCCTTGGCTTCTGTAAAAAGCTGCCAGCAAGGATCACCTTTCCGCAGGAGCAAAAGCAGATGCACTCCAACAAGTTTCCCATCAGCAAGCAGGCAGTCAGCCAAGTGTGGGCATCACCCTCTCCTCACAGTCATGGATGTCACGACAGCCTGAGTGCAGCATAACGAAGGGCATCCATGCAGTCTGCACGTGTTAAGTCAGCACATAGCATGCACACTGCCCACACCATCTGCCATGTCCCCAACAGCCAGCGGCCCACGGGCTGGGGTTACCAGGATGATGACACTGTCAGGCAGCGCAGAGTCTCTGCTGACCAAAGTTATATTCCTCCCAGCTCTCTCAGTAAAGAACCACGGAGCATCAGCACAGAAATCTGGTGGGAGTCTTCAGTTACTTCTTTGCATGGAACACTGAGAACGTTTGTCTGAAGGGTATGCTCAGTTCAAATCACAGTTCACACTTTAGCTGACACATTCCTGCAGCCCGGTATGTTTCTCTGTGCTTTGACTTGCTTCCTCACAGCCCATCAGTGCCCTGATCTGTGCACACACCACATCAACACCTTCTCCCTGCCTCAGTTTCACTTGAGCATCTCAGGAACTCCTGCCCTGTTCTACCTCAGGGCTGCCACCTGCCCGCACACACACACTACTCAGGGCAGGCATACAATAGGGAGAAGATGCTATAAATACTGAGGACAGATGGAAGGTTTTCATCCTCCCACAGAACCTTATCTCTGTGCCCACACTTCTCTCTGTTCCTGCAGCTCTCTATCTACTCTCATCCTTTTCTAACCCCATTTCCCTTACTAGCTCAACTTAGTTTGGCACAGGAACGTAATCCTTTCCATGTGTGTAAATGCCCCTAGGACACTTGTGACATTTGGAAAAACAAGCTATCTCCCAGCACAGCTTCTGGAAGTGGTTCTGCTGTGGGCTTCAGCAACAAACAATCCCAGAATCCCAGCACAGTTGAGTCAGAAGTGCCCTCCCAGCCCCAGTCCCACCCTGCCATGGGCTGTGCCCCCCAGCTCAGCTGCCCAGGGCCCATCCATGGCCACGGGCACCTCCGGAGATGGGTACCCACAGCTCTGGGCAGCAGTGCCGGCACTTCAACAAATTTTCACTCATTTTCAATGAAAACTTTCCCCCTGGCATCTATTCTACATTTCTCTTCTTCTAGTTTAAAACCATTCCCCCTTGACCTATCCCATGTAAAAGGTTGATTTCCCTCCTATTTACAAATTCCCCTTAAGATCTGGTAGGCTGCCATGAGGTATCCTCAGATCCTTATCTTCTTCATGCTAAACAAGCCGAGCTCTCTCAGCCTTTCTTCACAAGGGTGTGCTGTGGCCTCCAAATCCTCCTGCTTATTTCCCATGCTGTGCTCATAGAGGCCCTGCATCTAGGTTAGCAGCAGTGCTAGCTTCTCAGAGGAGCCCTCTCAAGATCCTTTGGGACAATTCTAAGGCTTTTCCCTGCTGATTCCTAAAGTGACAGTATTCCCTCGCCCTTCACTATCACACAGATCTCAATCCCCTTCCTCCACTGAATATAATTAAAGCTGCAGTGATCAGGCTGCAATACATTAACTGCAATAAGTAGCACAGCGAGGTGGGCGAGCAGCACCTAGGCATCCTGGTGATGACACCCAATGCAAGGGAGGTAAGCAGCTGTGAAGACTAGCAGAAGGAGCTCAGGACTGGAAGTGAGCTGCTAAGAATGTGACGGATGAAATTGCACATAGATAAACAGAAAGTGATCCATGCAACAACAAAAATCCCGTTTTGCACTAAAAAGCAAAGCATCCTGAGATGGTCTCAGCACAGAAAGAGACCCTGGGGTTGGCAGGCTGCCCAGGGCTTCCAGAAAGCAAACAGGACCTCACTGGCATCCAGCAAAGGGTGCACAGAGTTGCAGCACCGGGAGCACTGCCTCTGGCACAAGGCACAGTTCTGCCACCTTGCTGCTCCCTGCCATGGGGAAAAAGCTGGGTGATGGGGGAAGCACAGAGGAACGAGAGACGCCCCACTTCAGGCCCTGCTTATAGCCCAGCTGCCAGCAACACGGCTCCCCTGTGCTTCCCGTTTTGTTATCACGTTTTGTTTCCTCACAGCCTTTGCGGTTTCTGCCAGACTGTAAACCTTCTGGGAAAGGATTCCTTATCTGTTTGGCAAAGGCCCGCACCACGACGCTGTGTACATTATGGCGCATATAAAAGATTAGAGCTTTATTGGCCACTTCAGCGTCCTGCACCAGTAACCTCAGTGCGGCAGTGGTAACCCGGCCGTGAGCAGCACACTGCCACCAAGCAGAGGCAAACAAACAGCACAAAGCCGCCCCTCTGTGAAAGCAACAGATTTCCACCCCAGCTTTCAGGCTTTACAAGAAAGGGATCGCATTGGCACTGAGCACTGAACAACTCAGACCCGTAAGTGTCCCTGTAGAAGACATTACACACAACAGCCATCACACCTGACAACCTTCAATCGAACAAACATCACACACAACCATCACAGAACAACCATCACACCCAACAGTTATCGCAGCCAACAACCATCACACAACAGCCATCACACAACAGCCATCACACAACAAGCATCACACCCAACACCCATCACACACAACATCCATCACGCAACAAGCATCACACACCCAACATCCATCACGCAACAAGCATCACACACAACACCCATCACACAAAAACACCCACCACACACAACATCCACCACACACAACACCCACCGCACACACACACCCACCACACAACACCCACCACACACAACACCCATCACACACAACACCCACGCACACAACACCCACTGCACACAGCACACACAACATCCACCACACAACAAAATCCACCACACACAGCACACACAACACCCACCACACAACAACACCCACCACACAACAACACCCACACACAACAACACCCAACACCCCACAACAACACCCACCGCACAACAACACCCACCACACACAACACCCACCACACACAACACCCATCACACAACACACCCCCCAACACACACACAACACACACCACACACACACACAACACCCACACACACAACACCCATCCACCACAACACCCACACACACCACAAACACCACCATCACACAACACCCATCACACACACACCACACACAACACCCATCACACACACAACACCCATCGCACACACACACCACCCATCACACAACACCCATCACACACACAACACCCATCACACACACACCCATCACACAACACCATCCATCACACAACACCCATCACACACACAACACCACCCATCACACAACACCCATCACACCACATCGGACAACCCGTCCGTCGCTCACGCATGCGCGCTCCGGGCCCGAGGCTTTGGCGCTTTGTGCGCATGCGCGCGGCGCCCCCGTCGCTCTGAGCGGGTGGGTGGGGATGCGTCCGCGCGGCGCTGACGGGAGCGGCGGCGGTAAGGGCGGTAAGGGCGGCGGGCCGAGCTGAGCTTCTTTGCGCAGGGGCGTCCTGGGCCGGGGCTCGGAGGGCGCCTCGAGCGCTCGCGAGTGGCAGCGGGGCCGCCGTGGCTGCGGGGTCGCCGCGGTGCCGCCGCCTGCAGGGTGCGGGCGGGACGCGGTGCTGCGCTGCTCTGAGCGCGGCCGGTTTCGTTGGGTGCCCCGGGCGCCGTGCGGCTACGCGGTGGTTTCCGTCCAGGAGCCGCTCTCCCGGGCGTGGATGCGCTGCAGCCGCTCCTCGGCTGTGGAGGAGGATTGCTGCGGCTGCTGGCGGGCGGGACGCCATCCTGCAGAGCAGCGCCGGGTCCCCGCTGTGCGCAGGGCTGAGCTCTGCGTTGCAGCCCCTAAACGGGGAGCCTTTGTGGCCGGTTCCTGCAGCAAGCTGCGGCGTCCGACGGCGATTCTGCCTTAAATGCAGGCCGGGTTGGATTGCTGGAGTGTCCGGGAGTGCTCCGAGCGTAGAAATGAGGCAGATCGCGGCTAAGTATTACCAAAAAAGGAATTCCCTGCTGGAACGCC
This sequence comes from Meleagris gallopavo, assembly GCF_905368555.1. Classification (NCBI taxonomy): domain Eukaryota; kingdom Metazoa; phylum Chordata; class Aves; order Galliformes; family Phasianidae; genus Meleagris; species Meleagris gallopavo. Next base: position 13,988,388 of record NC_139419.1, read on the forward strand.
CTGCTTCTCACGTCGCTGGTAGATAGGCATCTCACGCAGGTGGTTACTTTGCAGAAGCTGCACTGATAACTTGTGTCTAAGGACTCGGGCAGGGTGCTGTGTTGGCTTCGTGGCGCTTCCAGGCGATGTGTGGTGCTTACGTCCTTCACCACTAGTGAGCTGGATGTGGGTTTTGTTGCACAACAATCAGCAGGTAGGAATGGCTTTTCTTTCATTAATATTTGAAAATTTGCAGGTGTTTGTGCAGCTCAAGTTTGAACACGAGGGAGAGCGCTTTCTGCTTCTCTTTCTCGCTGTTAATAATTAAATGCTGCCAAGTAAATGTTTGTAGCAGGCTGCCCACGAACCTTGCGCGTCTTTAAGCACCTCTGCGCATCCCAGCCCTCTGCTTCTGTCTCAGCCTTTGGTTACTCCCCCTGGTCGGTTTTTTCTTCATTCTGTTAACTTGAAACCTTGGCACAGCCCCCACACTCCATCAGTGGTGTTATTTGGATTGTAAACTGGTGAAAGCCTATGGCTGCACTAAATTAATGTGCCCATAAATTCAGGACAAGCAAGCAGGTAAAGCGAACCAGTCCTCACTGCTTATGTCTCTCAGTGTCTCCAAGAACAAGGTTACTGCAATCTGATAATGCTGCCCTGGCATTTGTTTAGATCGCAAGTGCTTTTGCTTCAGTGACGAAGCTGCATGGATTTGGTGGCAAGCAAATTACAGACCGTAAATTCAGTCCTTGCTGTTCCTGCAGCTCTTTAGAACACATCCTGCTCTGTTAGGATGGAGAGGCTGCTAAAGCTGCTTGTGTTAGCTGTGTGGATGCCTGCTCTGAAGCAGACAGATGTGGTAGAACTCGAAATAAGCTGTGTTGATTGTCAGGAAGAAAAGTGGCTATTTTCCATTTATATATAGCCTTGAGTTGTTGCTGAGCACTAAAGTTTCTCTTAGAAGTCCAGTGCAACTACTCAGATTTGCATGGTGTGTAGCTTAGAGTGGTGGCTTGCAGAAGAGTTTAAGTAAGTAATGCTGGTCTTTGGCCGCTGCGTCCCCTTGTACTTGACCAGGCAGTCACACGACTTGTCTGATATAAAAATAGAGCTAACTGCACTATATTAATGATTGACTCATGTGGATTCTGTGTGTGCTGGGTGGGAGTGCGTGCTGAAGGCATCCAGCTGTGTGATCAGCTGTTCGAAGTTCTCTGAACCAATGCATGAATGTGCTCTTATCTGTGCTGCACCTGCACTTAGGCTTCACCTTATCTCATTTATTCTCCTCTTGCTTAAGCTTTCCAAGTTTGAGGATGGCCTCCTGAGCTCTCTGAGTGTTGCAGAAGACCACGAGTTGCACTGTCTCGGGGAAGGAGTTCCATAGGCTGGCTGTATCAGTGAGCGTGCTGAGTTGTGCTTGGTGTGTATGCAGCTGTGTTCTGCTGGCAATAGGTGTAACCTGTGTGTGGCTGCACCAGTGCTGGATTGCTTTCTTAGGATTTATTCAGGGGGAAACAACGTAAGGAAGAAGTGACTCATCCAAAACCACTGGAGGCTGCCCATTTCACATAAAATCTTTGCCCTTCCTGTAATTTTGTAGATCAATACATTGGGCAGCACTGGGACAGGAGAGTCAGAAATGAACTACAAGGGGAACGCTGGTTAAAAGTATTTATTACAAAGGTGCCACCAACAGTAATCCTGCTTGTGGTTTGAGAGACTGGAAGTTGTTTATGCTGTAGGAACTTTGATAATATGGTTAATTAACTGCTCTTCTGAATTGTGAGGGTATCGGTCCCCTTGTTCTCTGTTCTCTGGAGGCTGGGAGCCATGCAGAGGTTCAGGCAGATGCCTTTTGAAGGTTACAGAGGTCACTGAGGCACTTAATGCTGCCCACCACATCGCTGGCCCGATTTTAACTTCTGTTTCCATCCCAACAGACCCCGCAGAAGGGTGGAAGTCATAAGGAGATCTATAGGAGGACAAGTTCTAAGGTAAGGAATAGTAAGGTCACTTCAGTCTGAGGGACGTTGGGGCTGCTTCTTTCATTCATCTCCTAGTTTTGTATAATATCTTCGACATTTAGGGGAAATGTTTGCTTTTTGATCTGATGCCCCAAGGGGACGGGGGTCCTGCTTGTGCTCTGTGTCTTGGTACAGCCCCAGCCCTCTCCTCCCACTGAGGAACTGATGTCCTTGGGCCAGAGCAGCCACATTTGCCAGAAGAGTAGGTGTGTTGGATGCTTTAAGTACCTTTAAGCTTATTCAGAATGAACGTGTGGGTGAAGAATGGCATCCACCACAAGGCCTCTCATCTGCCCCCTCTCCTAACCCCTCATCTATCTCAATGGCCCTCTCGCAGGGCTGGTCTTCCCAAAGCTTTGCCCCACCAGTATGACTAGTGATTAGCAGTCTGCAGTAATAGTGAGACTGAAAACTCAGCAGCTGTTGTGTTGTTGTTAAGTGCCATTTGGTTATAAAACTAGGATTGAAACAAGGTTGCACTGGTTTGGGATTCTGCAGTGTGAAGTGCTGTACAGATACCATTGCTGCTCCAGAAGAGCAACTTGCTACTCTTTGGGTTTTAGTAGAGCATAACTTTGGAAAGGCTACAGAGATAAGAATCAAAAGCAATGTATTGTTCATTGATCAGATGACGTAGCAGAGGGTTGTTAGGGTGGTATGGTTAGGCTGTGGTTGGATTTGATGATCTTTAAGGTCTTTTCCAACCTGAGCGATTCTATGATTCTGTGTTTCAAATTCCCTGAAATAGAATTGTGGCGTTTGCCTGCAGTTGGACCCTCTTTTCATTGTAAAGTGTATTTGTAAGCTTCTTAGTGTTGGTGTCTGAACGTTTTGTTGGGGTGGGGTGTCTACCTGGTGTTGTCTCAGAAAAGCAGTCATGCCTTAGCAGGGATAGCAGGTCACTGAAGCTTTTCTTTGGGGCAGCTTGGAGGAGATGTACAGAGTTTTACAGAGCTGGAAGAGAACGATTTCTTTGCAGTTGACAGCTTTTACTTTATAATTTTCGTAATGTTCTTCTACTGTAAATCAGCTTTTGTTTTCCAAGTTAAAACTTCCATACCTTTAGCACTTAGTGCAGAAGATAACAAGATAGAGCAGGAAAATGCTTCTGTCTCAGACTGTTTTCAGCTGGCAGTTGAAAATGTGAGGCTGTAGAACCTATCCTGGAATAAACAAGATCTGCTGATAGCTGCTGGTGTGAGTGGAGTGTGCAAACTACAGGAGGCCATGCAGCATTTCCACGGGCTCCTTGTGGGGTAAGGACTTGTGTTCTCAATTAGCCCACACTTAGTGGTTCTTCTGCCCATCATCTGACTTGGGTTTCTCTTAAGCAATCCTTGATTGCCAGACTAAGGCTTTTGGTTTATATTCACTGTGTGCATGTATGCACACTCTATACCTGTATGTGAGTGGAAAATGTATTGACAAGGTGCAGGCTGTGACTGTGATGCTCTGGTTCTGGTTCTGCTCATCAGGGATTTCCTGCAGCCTGCAAGCAAGACTCCTGGATCTCAGTGCCCTGCCTGCCGGCCTGTTGTTCAATCCTGCACAGCAAAGGCTACTGTTTTGTGAAACAGGAAGGCAGAAACAGGAAAGCACAGCAGCATGGTATAGCATGACTTGCAGAGCAATGGAGGCAGGCTGTGTTGGTGAGGGGATCTGCTCCTGCTGTGCTTTGTGTGCAGTGTGTTCTGTAGCTCTGTGGCTGCATGGGATGCACTGTTGTGCACGGACTGACCCTGAGCAAAACAAAATAGTTCAGAGGAGATCCCTGGGCTCGCTGTTGTGACACCTGGTCATGAAAACTATTGGAAAGGTACACTCACATATTGCTCAGCTGGGGAGGGAAAGATCTAGGACATATATGTGCTTTTTAAAAAAAAAAAAAAAAACAACAAACAACACGTTATGGGATGGTTTCCTCATAAACTTGAATCATCACTGTTGTCTGTGAAATGTTTGCTGACAAATGTCTTGTAGGAGCTGAGTGATGCCCTTTTCTGATATCTCATATCCTGTCTTCTACTTGTAAAAATCTGTGTTTCCATCATTTGTGCTGTCAGCTGCTGTGCTGAACATAGGGCAAGAAGTAAAGCATGGTTCCAGGTACTCCTATGGGAAAGTTTAGGGAGGAGAAAAAAAGAAATAAATCTGTGTCCAACATAAATAAACGCAGACACTGTGCCTGAGAGGAGAACGTTTCAAAGCAGAGATGTTTAAAGAGATTTTTCTGCCATTAAATGTTTGTAATGGGTTAAGATGGAGAGGTGATAAATGTCAAACTGATGGCAAGCTTTCAATGTGAGAGGGCAGAAAATGGATTGCTTTATTGCATACAGATTAGCTCTTGTGTCAGAGCTTTTCTGTGATGGTTGCCCTTTGCCTTTGGTTGCACGTAGTGGACTCTGTTCCCAAACTGAGAAAGACATAAAGTCAGGTGTTTAGAAGAGAAAATGTACACTGAACGTACATCTTCAGTCTTTAATTCTTACTGTCTTGTTTGTTTTGGGAGTGTTGTACCTGCTTGGTAGGTTTTCATCAGCACAGCTCATGGAATCAGTGGTGAGCACTAGAGGTGCCTGTGCTGTCCCAGGGCAGCAGGTGGGAATGAGGGCTGGCTGCCTTCTGTGGAAGTGCTTGCAGCTGTCCCCCACATACATGCTGACCATTATCACTCCTTGCACTTCTGAGCTTTTTACTGTTATAAAGGACATGATAGGTCAATCACAGGTAATTAAAAGACCCTGTTAAAGAAGTCAGTAGTACTTTTCTAAAGATGCAATTAGAGGATTCCAGGGCAAACCTTCTGTGTCTGTGCTTCACGTGCAACAAGAGAAATTATATAGATGCTCAAAATGATGTGCCCTGTTGTGTACTATTAACAGTGCTAACCAGCACTGTCAGGTCTTTACCTGCTTCTCAGAGAAGTGAGCGTTCAATACTTTTTAGGGTTCAGCAGGCTTCTAGTCTTCGTCCCAGAAGAGTATGAAAAACCAATGTGGAGCAAAGACTCCTGTTGTTACTGATGGACTGCTGCTAGAGCATCGGCCAGGGTTGTGCTCCTGAAGCTGGAGCACAGCTCATGCTGTACACAGTGCCCAGGGCGATGCATGAAGAGATCGAACTGCATTTAACTCATCAAAGCAATCCATCCAACTCATATCCTCTGCTGAAAAGGATCGTTGGATCGTTGCTCAAAGTGCATTGTGGTGCAGGTTGCTGATTGCGTTTGGCTTGTTTTATTGCTAAGTGATTGCTTAAGTTTTGTCTGTTATCTTTTTCTTCTTAGCTAATTTGTGGAATGGGAAATCACTGAAGCTGTATATAGGAGACAGGAGGTGCTGGGGAAGGAAGGATGGCACTGTGACTCCAGTCTTGATTCCAGATCCGTGTAGCAGAGATGTTGGTATACTGCTGTAGGCCTGGGCTCAGGAGGAACTGAAAGATGCACCCAAGTATTGGGTAGGAAAGACTTAATAGCCTGCTAGTCGCTTTTTCTCAGCAGCGTTACTAGCTTGCTGCATTGCTTTGTTCTTTGGTGTATAAAGGGAAAACCTCAGGTGTGATTCAGCATTGTCCAGGGATGGCAGAGCACGTTATAGAAAGCATGCTGAAATATTTATTGTCCGTATCTATGTGTATATGTACAGTATATATATAGCAAAAGGGGCTGGGAAAGTGGTCTTCATTAAAACCAGTGTAGCAGTGCATGGTTAAATTGGGCAATATTATTACCAGAGTTTACTTTTTTACGTGGCCAGAATGCTGGGTCGGTGTGGAGTATCCTGGTTATCATCCATCATCAGAATTTCAGGAGGCAGAACTGCAAGACTGCTGAAACAGAGAACACGAGTTTCCTGATTTTATGCCCTTTTCCTTGTAAGATCTATTTTGAGAAATCTTTCTGTTTATTAAATTCAATGTCAAACAGCATCATCTCAGGTTTTAATCAGAGTTGGAATCTATTTTTTGGCAGTTTGGAATAGAACTGTTTCTCTGCTATGGATGTGTGCAGTCTAGGTCTAGAAGAAACGTGTGTACGTTGGATTAGTCGTAATTCACAGCTTCAGTTTGCTAATTCCTACTGTTTGGAAAGCAAAAACTGAGGATCTTAATGAATTGGAGGTAGGGTTGGTTCGTTTTGTGATTGATTGAAATACTGAAGTGCCACTTGGAAAACTTACAAGGTTCTTTGGCAGTGAAATTCGAGTTGTCCATACCCGTGTTAACTTTAGTAGAAGTGCAACCCGATATTCTCTTTAACGAAGGGAAGTCATAATTCATAGGATCACAGAATGGCTTGGCTTGGGAGGGACATTAAAGGTCATCCACTTCCAAGTTCAAACCTTTCCTATACTGAATGATGTATTTTTAACTGACTTCACAGATGATTTTTTTTCTTTGCAGGCAGTGTCTGACTTCTGATTGCCACACTTCTCTTCATTGCTCAATATTTTATACAACTTCAGATTTCAGACATCTTCTGAAAGTAGCCCACGTAACAACAGGAAGAAAGAGGGGAATGGAATGAAAATGTGGCCGGGCTGGCAAGCTAAATAAATGTTTCCTGACAGTGCAGTCACTGACTTGAAATTAGGCCAGCTCCAGTTCCATGGCCAGTGCTCGGTTTTGAATGATGATGATGATTTGTTTGCTTCACTCTTCTAAACTGAACTTGGAAAAATCCTTTGTCTGTACTGCAGGCATTTTTTAGTGTATATAAACACTTCTACTTCCCTCTTGTTCTTGCTGTTGGAGCTGACAGCTCCATTAGAAGTCCATAGATTCAGCAACATCAAAGTTGCGTGGCAGTTGCTGATAGAAAAGTTTGTTCTTTTCTGTGCTGATTCCTACTTGGAGAAGTCAGTCTAATTAGAAAGGAGAGCAGGGACTTTCCCTTGAAGAGGCATGTGCAGTTCTCAAGCTTTGCCAATTTTCTTTTGCTGATTTTTTTGAATCTCCTTGTTCTGCTCTGAGGTGCTTATAAGTATCAGTGCTGAGCCCTTCTGTTATCCACAGGTCAAGTTAGAGGACACTCACTGCAAAATGTTGCTAACTTCTCTGAAGTTACTTTAGCAAGTAGGAGGGAATTTTGTTTGCTGCAGAGGTGTCAGTCTCTGGAGGAGACCTTTGGGGACCTGGTGAACAAGTCTCTTGGACCACGTATTTATGCATATTTCATTCTGAAATGTTTTCTTGTCGTCTCATCCCCTTCTCTTATGTGACAGCTAAGTGGAGTGGAGGATGAAAGAAGATTGGGAAGGAATGGGAGAAAAACACCACAAAGACTGGCTAGAATTTTTCTGAAGTTTCAGTCTCTTCTCTGGCAAGTAAATGCTCCCAGTTGGAGGACGGCTGGCTTGTAGCTGTTGGCACAGTGTCAGGAGCTATGCACCATTGCACTGTAGCACACTAATTCTGTTGGCTTTGCTAGCAGTTAAGAGCTGCTTTAGTGACCTTCACAAAGCCTGTTTGCTTTGCTGTCTTTTTTTTTTTTTTTTTTTAATTTAGGTCTTTGGAAAACATGAACTGACAGACCTACATAAATAGCCAGCAGATTTATCCCAGCCAAAGTGTGTATAAGAGTGAAAGCTCTGATCACAACTTCTGTCAGTCTCATTTCTGACCCCGAGCTGCTGACCTCAGTGAGCTTGCTGAGGAGCTCATCACATTAATTAGTTTCTGGAATGGGCAGAAACTTCCAGAGGGGAAGATGTTTGTTTGATGCAACTTCTAAATATGCCTGTGACTTTGAATGATAGAAAATGAAGAAAAAGAACAGCCCAGGAGTCACACTGACTGTCTTATGCATTGACTCATAGAGGTTTTACTTAACTCTTTCTAATATGAGTACAAATGGCTCTCAGGGGATGATGGCAGAAAGGGAAGTTGTTGCATAGTGGGGATTCCATCAAGTACGGAGTTTCTATACTGAAGTGACCATGAACTGTATGGTTCAACCTTCTGTGCTTTATTCACTGCCAACTGTTATTGAATTTCTTTTCTCCACAGGGATGTTACATAAAATGGAAGATAAATTCAATTAAAGATAATAAGTTTCCCTTTCCCAGGTGGAGAATGACAGAAAAACCTGAACTCTGACAAAGCTGATGTAGATTCAGCAGTGGAGTGGTGTCCTACTATTACTGCCTCTGCATATGCTGAAGACATGCTCATGGACAGACAGTGCTTCAAACACTGCTTGAAGAAATGAATTAGGGACTACACATTGCCTCTTCAAGAATTAACTTTTAATAAGAGTATAACAGAAAGAAATGGTGAGCATTTCTCTATTGCTCTTACATTTTGTGATGTAAAAGATGTCATAAAAACAGATCCTTTTTGGATAACCTGAAAAATATTTCCAAGAGCCACCTCTCAGCTGTCTGTGAAAGGCTCCTGTGTGCTGCTGACAACCTTCTGAACTGAAAGTTAAATTTGGGGCTTTCAGCATGGAGGTCCAAAAATCCCAAATTAATATTTGAGTTCAGATAATTTTAATGCAGCTGTTGTACAAAAGACCATGCTAGTAAATGTCAAGTTCCATGCCTTGGCTAGTCTGCTGATACATCAATTATAAAAGAATTTTCAGAAGCATTTCAGTAACTGGTTTTGTTACCTTACATTTTTTGCATAATATCATTGGTGCACAGGTCAGTTGTGCAGGGCTGTTGCATTTTCTAGGGCTTATTTGCCTTTGCAGAGTCTGCAGCATCAGTGCAGGTGTGCTCCCTGGCTTCAACCCGGCGCCGATGAGGGTCTTCCTGCTGTCACTAATATGTATTACTGCATCTCCACTTCTATTTTTGCACTAATTAAACATAATTCAAGTATGGCCATTAGTGGTTGTGGTCAGCCTGTCTGTGGGGACCCAGGTGTACTTCAGAGCAGGAGTCAACTAGTAGATCATGTCAACGCGTGGTCTGAGGAACTAGAACGGGAGCAGAAAGATCAGGCACCAGCTTCGTGCTTTGAGTTTTGTGACGGTGATAGCAGGCCCTCTAGAGGGTGATTTGCTCAGTGACATTTGTACAAGATCAGAACCAGATGTCCAGTGCAGAGCTTAAGAGGTTTAAGAGGCGTTTTCGTGAAGCTGTTCTAAGCTGACACGAGCCTGTATTGCCATTACAAGGATGGTTCTGCCTTGCAGTCATCTTTGCACTGGCAGGCTAACGTTGAGCTGGCTGCACATCTTGCTTGTCCGTTGGAAATGAGAAGCTGTACCAGATCAACAAACCAATCTTGGTGACCGTGTGGCTGCATGAGAGCCAGTGCCAATGTGGAGAAGCAACTGGGGAGTACGTGGTTGTGTCTAGCAGGAGTTCAGCATCTCTTTTCACTAGCTGCAGAGTATTGGAACAGTTCAAGCTGCTCATGAAACTGCCTACTTTTAGTATAAATAGTGGTTACTTCCCCAGCAACTTAGGAATAGAGGCTGCAAATAGAACAAACTTTGCAGTGTATATTTCTGAGTGGAATGCATCTGTTCTCTTAAGTGAGAAGTTTCTGTAAAAGCCCGTGCCTCTGCTTGGGGCTGCAATTAGGAAGCTCACTTTATGGCAGATGTGCTCAGAACCCATCGATGAGTTATTGATGAGTACTTAATGAGAATGGAAGTGAAGTTTAACTTAAAAATTATTTTAAAAAGTATGGGAGCAAGTCAAATGTATGCATGTGTTCCTGAAGAAAATGGGATGCCATCTCTTACTCAAACTTGTTTTTTGTTATTGTTTTCAGGAAAAGCAGCAAGTCATTTAACGATCGTTTCTCATAGCTTTTCTCATATGCTTCCCTTGGAGTCATGGATGAATACAACCGCTTTGTGGATTGGGACAAAATGGATGTCACTGTCCAGAGCCAGGATATAAAGGAGCTGAGCTGCACGGAGTTCCAGGAGCTGAAGCAGCTGGCTCGGCAAGGCTACTGGGCCAAGAGCCATTCACTGAGGGCCAAGGTGTACCACAAGCTGATTAGCAATATCCCATGCCGGACAGTGACCCCAGATGCCAATGTTTACCGGGACATTGTGGTGAAGATAGTTGGGAAACGTAACAGTAGCTCCCTTCCACTGCCAGAGTTTGTGGACGACAGCCTTGTTCCCACGTACTGCTTGAATGCAGAGGGCATTGGGGCAGTTAGGAAGATCATACTGTGCATTGCAAATCAGTTCCCAGACATATCGTTTTGCCCTGCGCTGCCTTCTGTGATAGCTTTGCTTCTCCACTACAGCAAGGATGAGGCAGAGTGCTTTGAACAGGTTTGTCGCATCCTTGCTTGCAACGACCCGTCCAAGCGGCTCATCGATCAGACCTTCCTGGCTTTTGAGTCCTCCTGCATGACCTTTGGGGACCTGGTGAACAAGTACTGCCAGGCAGCACACAAGCTGATGGTGGCAGTGTCTGAGGACGTGCTGGAGGTGTACTCTGACTGGCAGCGGTGGCTCTTTGGAGAGCTGCCCATGGTTTACATTGCTCGGGTCTTCGATGTGTTTCTGGTGGAGGGCTACAAAGTTCTCTATCGTGTTGCATTGGCTATTCTGAAGTTTTTTCACAAAGTCAGAGCTGGGCAGCCCATGGAGTCTGACAGCGTGCAGCAGGATATTCGAGCTTTCGTGAGAGACATTGCTAAGTCAGTGTCTCCTGAGAGGCTTCTGGAAAAAGCCTTTGCTATCCGCCTGTTCTCACGGAAGGAGATCCAGCTGCTGCAGATGGCCAATGAGAAAGCTTTGCAGCAGAAGGGCATCACAGTCAAACAGAAAAGGTAGGGGTCTCCCCACAGGTAGTCCGAGTGAGCTCCTCAGACATGAGATCCTGAGGTTTCCTCACTGACGAGTGGTCAGCCGGCCTTGGGTTGACTGATGGGGAAGAAGGAGTGCTCTACTGGTGCTCACCGGGCATCTCTGCTGACTTTCTCTCTGTGCACTTGCTTAAAAAAAAGTCAGCAGCCCCAAATTAAGTATTGCTGGGATTCCAGTGGGAAGTATGGTGTATTTGTAATTCTTTTTGGAGGTTCATGTTCAATTATTGCATCTCCAAAGTGTCTTTCACAGGCTGCTTTTTAAATGGGAAAGTATTTAAAGCTGGAAAAACAGCTAATAAATGATTGGGAAGAAAAGTATCCAAGCAAACATGACAATAATTAATTCTTAAATACGAGCTTATTCATATAAAAGATCAATTTCATGGTGTCTGGTACCATATATTCTGCTGTTCCTTTACTGTAAGTAGACAAATGCTGTCTGAGGTGGAAATGTTTTGCTCACCTGCAGAGTTACTCTGGTAGATTAAGGAAGAAGTAAATCATGCTTACAGGTTAGTTTTTAAAGTAGTTTGACTGCAGGCCTCTTGAAAATCAAGGACAATACCATAAGTGATAGCAGAACTTCTTACATGTATGGTGTGTGCATGAGTTCCCAGTCTCTTCCAAGGGTATATTTTTACAATTATAGTTTAGTATACAGCTGGCTTGTGCTTTACCTTGCTTGTCCCTTGGAAGAGACTGTTCTGCCAGGCTCAAGGCCTCTAGCAACTGAGGGGTCACACTAGGCAGAGTTCTGATCATTAAATTCAGGGCTTGCGAAAAGAAGCACTGACTCTTCCAGTCTGGGAATATTACCTTTTCTTCACGTGCTGAAGTTCAGAAGAGCTGTGATATCCTTTCTGAGTATATTAGCATATTCTTTAGCAACAGAATGAAAGTCAAGCAGGAGCCCCTGTTGCACTGAATGTTGTATCACAGGATGGCTTAGGTTGAAAGGGACCTTAAAGATCATCTACGTCCACCCAATACCCTGGTTGCCATCCTGAGATCAGGCTGCTCAGGGCCCCGTCCAGCTTGGCCTTGAAAGGTGTTGTAGAGATATTCTTGCTCAGACAGAGCTGCCTTCCAAGCAAAACTTAGTTGGTTGATACCCACGTAACTCCTGTAGTAACTGATTTACCAAACCATGTTGCTAATGAATAACTTCTATCTTCTCTCAACTACTTTTGTAAACGTACCAGAGCTTCCCACCATCCGCTGGCTTGGCACTGCTGTGAAGTAGGCTCAGTTTGGATCCTACTGTCAGCAGATGTGGTTTCTGGAGAAGTGAGCTTTTCTCCAGTGCTCGATAGGATGTCAGTTTTCTTGTCCAGATATGTGTTTGGCCTATGCAAAGAGATGATGGATTATTTTCCAATCCAATAACTGAGCAGATGGCAAAAAGGGGAAAAAACAGAAGGGAGAATGTAGAAAATATGTGAACAGAGCTCGTCTTTTTATTTTCCTCTTGCTTGGTGATTCAAATCAAACTGTACTTTTGTTTCTTTCTAGGCTCCTTACGTTCACTTTGTCAAGGCTATAGAAAATCACTGATCTTTTTCTGTCTTTTTTTGTCTTCCTCCTCATACGTTCTCCTTCTGTCAATTCCATACCCACTGCACCCCTCCTGTTTGCAGTGTTACATCTCCAAAAAGGTAGGTTCCAACACTTGGATCTCTGCACTCTGCTTGCTTCCTCTGTCTTTGCCTGGCTTTTATTCTGAAGCTGTCACTATTGCTAATGCTGGGGCAAGAAAAGCAAGGCAGCAATCACAGCATCAGATTGCTGCATAACATCTGCATACACTCTTACAAAGTTAGTTCAAAGCACCTGCAAGGTTATGAGATCTGGGGGTCGTGGGCACAGCTGCTCAGCACGGTGGTTTGCATGCAGTGGTGCAAATCTGTGCGCCCCAGGATGGAAAAGCTTGGTGCTAACGAGCAAATTTAAGTCATCACGATGCTGGAAGAAAAATTGTGGCACATGTTTTGTTGTTTTTTGTTTGAAGGGTGTGGGTTTTTGTTGTGGGGTTCTGATGTCCCTGTTGCTTTTTGTACCATTAGGTATTGCCCACATTCAGACCTAGCATGTGCTGTTGCAAATTTATGCAAGACATGCTTGATTTTTTTTTTCTTTGCAAGCTTTCTGCAGCTGATTGAAAAACTGTTGGACTGAACCCAACTTGGCACACTCCTGAAAGTAACTTGTCTCGATTTATACTACGTTATATTTATTTCTAAGTAGAAATACCTCTGTGTCAAGAAGGTCAGAGTTACTCAGCCGTATAGCATTGATGGGTAATTAAGTCATCCATCGAGTCTTGGCCCAAAAAGCATTTCTCTAAGAACAAAAACCAGTGACTGTAACACCCGATAAGCAGAGAACTTGCAAAGGGATGCCCTGTGAGCATTAAGTCCCACAGATGTGTGGCTCCAAATTCACGCCGTTGGGACAATCTTTGGCCTTGTTGCAGGTGCCCTGGGTTAACTTCAGTGAGAGATACATGCTAATATTTGTACTAACTTATAAAATCAGAATGGGACTAATTTCCATGTGTTTTCATGTCTGGAAGAACACCTTGAGAGCCAACTCATCAAAGCATGTTTCACATACAGTGTGTCATGGATTTTGACTCCATTCAGTCCGAGTGCTTTTAATTCCAGCCAAGCAAACCTGCAAGGTCCACCTGTTATTTACTGTTGTTACAAGATCCTGAAAGCAGCAAAAAGCAGGAATCAATTTCTGCTGGGAAGCAGAGAGATCAGAGCTGAGGGGCCCGGCGTGGGTGAGAGCAGCACAACCGACAGCCTGCAACACCAGATTGTGTTTCAGCCTTAAACACCTGCAGCTGACCATTAATGACTGAAAAGAAACCTATCACTTCCACCAGGCCTTTACGCCTTAAACTGTGCTACTTTCTAACCCCAAAGTTCTTTGGGGTAAGAAGGTATCTTCCCAACATCCCAATAGAGGACAGCACTAGTGGTGAGATCTCAGTTAACTTGTGCCCCAAAACCATCACCAGATCTGAACATCTCCATGCTCTGCCAGTCCAAATCCAGTGTGCTTAGCTTTGTTTTCCACTGGATGATTTTGAAAGGCCTGTGGTGGCGATGGCAGCTAAACTTCATTTTCAGCATCTGGCATCAAATGAAACCCCTCTGCTTAGCCAGTTTGTGTGCTGTTCGTTTTCATTCCTGTACTGCTTGAAACACGGCTGCCCAGCTGAAGCAGATGGTTTTCAGTACTAATGGATATTTTCTGAAGTTAACAGAAATGCTGCCAAAAAGGAGAGGAGGAATGAAGGTCAGGTACTTGTAACTCTAGTTGCACTTTTCTGAAAGCCATCGGATTTATAAAGCGGTGCAGAATTTGTTTTGGAGAGGGCTGATGTCCAGGGGGACTGGTTTCAACACTGGATTACATTTCCAGTCTTAGGCACCTACAGCTGTGATTTATGATGGGGAAATAAGTCATTTCGTACAGAATTCTGCAGCCAAGCAGTGACCCCAGTTTCACTCACTGAACGGTGACATGGAATGTAAAATGATTCATGGTGATATTGAGGGGGCAGCCTGAAATAGTTTCATGTGGCTGATGGAATGCAAGGTGTGTTTTAGTGAACCAGAAGGCTCTGTTGGTAAAGATGATATCCACCTACATGGGAAAGTGCTAGCCCGTTTATCATAGAGTCATAGAATGGCCTGGGTTGCAAAGGCCCACAGTGCTCATCCAGTCCAAACCCCTGCTGTGTGCAGGTCACCAACCAGCAGCCCAGGCTGCCCAGAGCCACATCCAGCCTGGCCTTGAATGCCTGCAGGGATGGGGCATCCACAGCCTCCTTGGGCAACCTGTTCCAGTGCATCACCTCCCTCTGGCTGAAAAACTTCCTCCTCATATCCAACCTAAACCTCCCCTGTCTCAGTTTAATACCATCCCCTCTTGTCCTATTGCTGTCAATCCATGTAAGCAGCCATTCCCCCATCATTGTGTTTTTCCTCTGGAAGTTCACTGTGATAAACTAGTTGACAGTGCTGAATGTTTTTCTAATTCCTCAAATGTGGGAAAAACCCTGCTTTTGAATGAGCTCAAACCAGGCCTTTGCTTGCCAGCTGTGTTCCATAGTGCCACCAAGCCTTGAGACCAAATGGGACCAGAAGGGCTGAGGCCTGCAGTAAGATCCTGGCAATGTGGGTTGGAGTCTGGGCTCACTCTTTGCATCAGGCTGACCTCCCTGGTGTCTCAGTGTGCTGTGATTAAAAGCAAAAATAAAATCCTAGGCAGAGTAATATTGTAAATTTTACAGCTCACTGATTGTTGGAGGCTGTTTAAGAAGGTTGTCCAAATGAGTTTCTTGCTAACAGTTAATGCAGGGCAACAATGCAAGTCATGACTTGGTTCACGTTGCTGAAGGAAGCAGTGGTGCTGGGTTGTTTTTTAGTGACCTGAGAAGTCACCTGGCTACAAATGCTGGCACTAAGGCAGCTGTGCTGTATTTCACTAAGAATTTCCCAGTTGTTCCTGGCAAGCTCTGCTCTAACATGCAGTGCAAATGCTGATCTCTTTGTACCACAGGCAAGAAAAAAAGATACGTGTGATGTGTTTTAGGGAGCCTAGCTGTGCAGGTGTGTAGTGTTGAGGTCTTCTGTGTTCCATGAGTCCAGGAGGAAGGAAATGCAAAACTATTTAAAAAAAAAATAAAAAAAAATGCATGAAACCCTGAATTGGAAAACTCTTGCAGTTCTTGCACAAGCTGAACTCTTGCTTGCAGAGCAAACTCCGCAAAACTTGGTGCAACTAATTGCCACTCGGTAACTTAATACCTTGTGTGAGTTCATCTGTCACTTATCCCTGTTCTTGGCTGTCACATTTGCATTTTAAAAGTCTTTAACATCACTCATGAATTCAATAACCCTCATTTAATCCCCAGGCTCTAAGTTTGTGTGTTTATTTAATCTGAGAACCAAAGGCTGGTTGAGATGTTCTGCACTTATTACTATTTTTAATATTTTCAAGTGTTTGAAAGCCAAGAGTCAGTTTTCATAAATGTATCAGGCCCCTTTGTGGGGGGATGGGGGTGATTTTCAGTGCGAGTCCCTGGCATTCCTTCACTTCACCTGCTCAGATTTTGTCTGCATCTGCAAGTCTAGGAACTTCTTCACTTCTTAATTAAGTGAAGTCATTCATAATGAAGTGCTTCCAGTTGGAGGAACTTTGCAAAAGCTTCAAGTATTTGGCTTGGATTAGTATTGCTTAGCATGGTAGCGCTGATTCCTCTAAGATTTCTTTTTACAAATTCCCTAATTCCATAATACAGGCAGCACCATAGAGGGGAAAAATGTTCTCTCTTTTTTTTCTGGCTGTTTCTGCAGGTATGTTGTTCTTTGCACTTAAGTACCAGCACTGGTAAGACCGTCTGACAGAGCAAATTCAGTTTGCCCTGTTCAGTGTCAGGGTCAAGCTAGCTGCCTCACCATTATCTCCTCTTATATACAGGTGCAGGGCACAGCTGCCATGCAGAGGGATTGCTTCAGGTGTTCTACTAAGGATGGGTCACTTCATCTCAAAGATTATGTTGTACTGCTGTATTTTACATTCTTCACTAAATCTTCTAATCCCATGGGTTGGAGCTTTGGGTACTGGCATATCTGTTAGAGTCTTCAGGTGTTCAGCCCTTTTCTTGTTGCTGTCCAGTAATCAGTCTGCTGGTTTTGTTCAGTCATTGTCTCTCAATGTTCTGTACTGTGTTTCTCAGGCAGAATGTACACTTGGCAGTCCATGCAGAGAACTTCAAGTCTGAAATTGTCAGTGTGAAAGAGATGCGAGATATCTGGTCGTGGATCCCAGAGCGTTTTGCACTTTGCCAACCCCTCTTGCTCTTCACCACCTTGGAACATGGCTGTAGTCTGAGCAGGTAACGACGGCTTTCCCTGCACTTCTGTATGGGCAAAAAAGAGCAATTAATGAGCTGCTGACTGGATGGGTGTAGTCAAGCTGTCTGAAAAACAGTCAGTGATGGAACATAAATGTGGCAAATTCCTCTTGGCTTCAGCATTTGACCAGGACGTCTCATTTGCCAGAACGTGGAGAACCATTTTAATATGTCTACAACCAATTGGAAAGATCAAACGTACATCAGAATGTACTGCTCTGAGACTGCTTCATTCTCCACTGGTTATAAGTGATTTAAGTCGGTGGCTACTCTTTAGGCTCTTTTGAGGGATTAGTTTGAATGTGATTATCCAAGGGGAAGTAAGGGAAGTGAAAACTGGTGGTTCCCTTACAGCTTCTTTGTCCGTGATTCTGATTGTTAGTATTAAAGTGGGATAAACAAGACATGAGTTTTACTTGCTTTTGACACACGAGACTGTATAGCACCTAATAATTACTTCCACTCTGAAATTGAGATAGTGAGCTGTCCCAGCACCATGAGGAAAAGTAAAAACAACAAAAACAAGTAAAAATACATCATAATTATTTGGTATGAAGGCACACAGCACTAAAGCAGAGATAGTCATCTGCCCTCGGGATGCGACTTGCTTTCCATTGCCTTATGCAAAATGCTGCTGTTGTCATAGCTGGGCTTATTCTGAGGGAGCACAAAAAGCTCTGCAAAAAGCTGACTAGAGGAGAGCTGCAGTTGGTGATGGTTGTTGAGTGCTTATTTTTGTGTGCTTTGCACCTCAGGTTCTATTCTCACAGTGAGGGACATGAGCCTACTCTTGTTCTGATCAAGACCACGGCAAAAGAGGTAAGTGAGATAAAAGGTGACTGAAGAAATTAGGTTTTGAGCAGCTGTGCTCTAATACAGCATTCCATGCAGCAGTTTTGAATAAACTGGAGAAACAGGGAGCCTGGAATTGCTCCGCTGTTGGGATTTTCTGTTTGTTTTTTAACAATTGCATGCTTTAATTTATTCTGCTTGTTGTTTATGGGACTGAGATGTTCTTGGGTAAGTCTTGTAAACTAGGTTTTGGTCTGCTGTTCTTCGTAAGTAATGGGAAATGATGGACTGAGCTACACACTGAGCTCTTGGACAGACTCTTAGTTACAGAATCAGAAGGAGATGCTGTGGAAATGTGTAAACTTGTGGTTCACAGAGGATATTTTCATTTTCTCCAGGACACGAGGAGAGAAAGTAGCAGAAATTGTATGGTATGAATTATAGTGGACTAAATAATGGGAAAACAAACACATTAGTTTTATTGCATAGTTATTAAAAAAAAAAAAAAAAAAAACTTAAAACAAGGCAGTTTCCCAGAACCTCAGAAGGACTGCACATAAATGCCTTGTGTAGTGAGTGTCTGTTCTCGCATCTACCATGCACGAATTGCAAAAGTTGTGTGTAATGTGGAGCTGTAGGTACAGCCTGTGGGTTTGTATTTCTGCTTGTTTCCCCAAAATGGCTGCCCCATGAAGCAAGCCCCTCACTGCTCTTTTTCTCATCTAGCTAGTGCTAGTGATGCAGGTTTCATAACTGTGTGTGTTTCTGGCAGTCCCAGACCTGTGCTGACAAACCAATGGTTTATATGATGTCCATTATTTCTAAAGAGAAGCAGGAAAATAGAAAAGGCATTCTTTTGCTTCTTGTCCTTTCCAGTTTTGTGAAGTGATGCTGTTTTGACAGTGCAGTTAGTTTCCTACCTCTCAAACAAAAAGCAAGCCCACGTGGAAACAGGGAGAAGTGTGGGGTTCTCCTGTTTGGTTGGTTGCTGGGAGTGTGTGTGTGGTGTGTGTATCGTGTGTGTGTGTGTGTGCTTTTGCTGAGGGTCACATTCATCCTTTATTCCAATGTTTATCTTTGTGTTTTGGAAAGAAGAAAACTAACCTTCCCATTTTCTGACTCTAGTGAACTTTGGATGCATCAGATCCAATGACATTCTGGGGTATTTGTTTACTTCATTCACATGCTTTACCTGATTAACAAAACTGTTCTTCAGAACTTTTGTCCTAGGAGCTGTGCTTGTAATGCTGGCAGAGTCCAAACAGCAAGTGAACAGCTGTTTAACCATAGCTCTGAGAACGTGGTACATTGCTTTGATGGTGTTCTTAGACCTTTGCTGTTTGGTCTGTCCCCCCTTGGTAGCAATGCTTGTTGCTGGTACTGAGAAACTCTTCTGGTGCCAGTGGGGGAATCCAAGGAAAAATTCAGACCTGTAAGGCTGTCCTGTTCCTTATGGCAAGCTACTGAGCTCCATGCTCAGTACTCAGAACAGGCTGCCCTAAATGTTGGAGCTAGTTTTAAAATCAGTCTAGCTAGCCAGTTTTACCTATAGCTTGTTATGAGGAGAGCTCAAGGCTACTGTGTGCTAGCAGAGAATAGTCAGCCAGAACTGCTTATACTGTGACTTTGGATGCTAAAAGGATGAAGTAATGTTAGGATTTACAAGTCTGGAGTCATTTGTGTTTTGGTCACTGAGGATACATTGGAATGTTTCTCCTTTAATGTCTCAGAGATGTAAAATAATTTATGAAACGTTTAGTATTTGAAGGGTACTCTCCAGCAGATTAAAGCAGTTTAAATCTATCTTTAGATATAAGTACTTGTGCTGCCTTAATCCACTGATGTAGAGCTTTTCAAAATCAAAGCTTCAGTTCTGGATTCTGCAGTGTTGCTCTCAGTTGTTGAAACAGACTTTGTTCTTCCACGGAAAGCAGCCTGACCTTGCTGCTCACACCTTGCTGCTCACACCTTGCTGCTCACACCTTGCTGCTCACACCAGGTCTGCGGTGCTTACCTGTCCACCGATTGGAGCGAGCGCAGGCGAGGTGGGAACAAGCTGAGTTTCTTTGGAACTGGGGAGTGCTTTGTGTTTAGGGTGAGTATGGTATCCTTGCTCCTGCCCTGCAGTAAGGCGTGCGCTGTATGGTGGGACTAAGTCACACTTCCCTTCCAGTGGAATAGGCTGGATTAATGTACTTCTAGTTCTTAAAGCCTGCCGAGCACCTCAGATTGGGTGGAGGAAATGTTACTTCTCAGTTCTGTGCTGAGCCTTTTTTGCCCGATGCTCAGAATTCTTTTTCACAAGTTTTATTAAAGTAACTTGGGAACCGCTGCGTTGTTTTTTTCAATCACTTAAAAAGCAAAGATATAAAGAAAAGAAACAATATCCAGCCTAAACAACAGTTTCGTCCCATCTTTACCCCTGATGGTGTGGGTGGAATCCTGAGGGCTCGAGTGCTGTTTTCTCTGCAGAGCTCTCAGCACTGTTATTGTTCACCAATAGAAAGTTCTGGTTTTCTCCTCACCTGCACAGCTGCAACCAGAAGTGGAACGCTACGAGTGGGTGATCATAAAGCACCCAGAATTGGCTGCGAGTGGTTCTGAGCCAGAAAATCACGCCTCGCCGGCTTCCAACACCCTCACCTTCAGAAGCACCCCTTCAGACCCGTCAGATCGCCTTTCTCCCTTCTTATCAGCTCGGCACTTCAACTTACCATCCAAAACAGCTTCCATGTTCATGGCTGGCAGCAGTGAATGCATCATTATAGGTAAGTCAGTGCGAGAATTTGAGTGTATACTCCACACCAACTCTTATCGCTCAGATTAGATGAGAGAATCCCATTTGTTTACCACATAGGCATTTCACTATTATTAGTACTATTATTGTTTGGAGAGAAAAGTTGCCAAAACATGATATTAAGCAAAAAAAAGCTTTCTTTTGGCAACTTGCATAATGTGCATTTTTAAGGAAGATCTTTGATAGTAACTTATAGCTTTGAGCACAGCAATACCTTCATCCTGCAGAGTGATGAGAAGTAGTTCTTGAAGAGGAACTCAGTTTGCACTGAGGACTTTGACTCATAGGGTAGAAGGTGAAAGACATTCTTTCTTCTGGAACTGTATTTGGTCTGTGATGACGCTGACTTTGGTGAAAGCCTGCTTAGTAAAGTTGTCACCTAAGTGGTGGCAGGTATAGAACTGTAGTTGTCCTTCTTCCAGAAAGCTTGACTTGACACGTTTGACACATATAAGGAGTGCAACTAACCCCATGATTTAAACCATGCCATCAAATGCTTGCTGATTTTCCACTTAGCAGCACATGCACTAGTCAGCCATAAGCTGGGCTGCTTCACTATCAGCTAGGCTTGTGAAATGCATATGTAATTGAATTGGAAAGCACTGATAATTATAGATCACAGGTATTTGAGAGATCTTAACTGTTCACCATAGGTAGTAATAAAAGAAATACAAACTTGAGCAGTAGATAATTAGAAATGAATGTTGTACATAATCCAGCTGCAGACGAGACTTTGTGCCCTTTTGATTCTTCAGATGGTTTTTGTAGCTTACACAGTTGCCCTATAGGCAGTTGGGACACCTTTCATTTTCCCAGCACATTTGTCTCTAAATCTATTTTACTCTGCTGCATCTCTGGCCCTGTGAATACTGACAAAGAGACACAGATAATCAAAATGCACTTTGATGTGTTTTATCATGGTTTATAATACCAGGCCAGTACTGTTCTTCTCCTAGCTTTGATTTTGACTGCTAGGTTTCCTTAGTTTTTCTTTACAAAGGGAAAATGTGCAGTTGGGATGTATTATCCAGCACTGAAAGACAGGTCTTAAAGGCAGGAAGTTGAGTCAGTTTTCTTGTTCGTAAGGAATTGCATGGATCTATTTTAAAAACCTTGTTCTGATACTGAACTGTCACTGAAAAGCAATGAATTTGAGCTTATTCTATTATAACTGAAGGCAACAAGCAAGCATCACATGGATGTCCAACCTTTTGTCTTGCCAGGGCTGCACTGTGGGAAGAAAAATTGTTTTGGGCCACAGTTGCATCGTCTTCCATTAATTTTCCGAGTCTCCCTTTCTTTTTATTACCAACCACTGCTGGGTACCACCAATAGCTGGGTAGCGTCAGTAGCATGCATTGCCAAAGGTTAAAGAAAATCACTTTGGTGATTTTGTTATTTTTTTATTTTTTTACTGCTTCATACAAATCAAGACATTGGGTTGTGTCTTTTAATGGCACCAAAGCAGCCATTTCTTCAGTGACGTGATGGTTGTTATCAATAATAAAAATGGCAAGTTGAGCCGTATCTGTAGCATCGACACCTTCATCTGTCACCAAAGCACAGCACTGGCAATGAGCAGCTTTAGGCTCCAAATTTCTTCCAGTAGATTTTGCTGCTGCTTTGGTTTGCCCAGCTGCAGCCTGGTGAGGCAAACTGGTATTAGGAAAATCCGTGCTTTTTGTCAGGACAGATTACATCTGCCACGCTTTCCACACGTTGCCTCAAGAACTCACCATCAGTAAATGGTTTTGTGTGTTCATTGTGGCAGATTTGCTGCCATGGAGCAAGCTTTTATAGTTTGAGAGTCTGTTTGAGTTTTAACTTTAAGAAGATGTTGAGATAAGACTTTTCTTCATTTCCGCTGTTCTGGCCTTATGAAGAATTCCTTGATATTTGTTGAATTTGGCAGCATGTTGGCATATGATGTCTTTTCAAACTGTAATCTTTGAAAACTGACATGATTTCCTTGCAAAATATGTGTAATGACTTGTCTGAACAAAAAAGTACCCATCTGTTTGGTTTTTGTTGAACTCTCGTCTGTTGGACATGCCTGATTTAGGGCTTCTGGTGTTTAAATCAGCTTGTATAACAGTTTCTCACCCTAAGACATGCAAAGACAGCTTTAAACTCGGGATTTTCTCTTCCCAGGAGGCGGTGATGGCCAGGCTCTTTACCTCGATGCAGACCTGAACCATGGAAGGACCAGCCACTGCAACACTTTCAACAACCAACCGCTGTGTTCCGAGAGCTTCCAGATCTCTGTCTTGGAGGTGTGGGGCTTCAGGGACACCATGAATGGCTGACATGACTATCGTTATTCAACTAGATTTCAGTTCTGGTAGGATTCCCAAGGCAAATTGTAATGCAGGAGCCAACTTAGAACATAATTCCCACTGGACTCAGTGTTCCTTAATAATTACTAAGCAGTGCACCTGAATGCAGAGCTTAGTTGTGTTTACTCTTATTTAAGACAGGTGAAAGTGATGTACCCTATTAGCTCCTTAGCTTGGAACCTCGAGAGACCCAGTGTGGCTGGCTTCAGGTGTTGATATTAGGCAAAAGTGAAAACAATGTTATTTCAGACAATCCTAAATGTATACAGGTCTGTATCAGAGGACAATTCTGCAGTTCAGCACAATTCCTCAGAGGTGCTGAACTGGCTGAGGTGTACTGTAGAGCATCTGGCCCAAGCCACAAATATCAAATGTTCATTTATAGCAGCACTAGAGACCTCAGATTTGACATAGGGCAGTAGTTCATAAAACCATTGCCCCAGTGTACAGATACTGTGCAGACAAATCATGGGTACCACTGATGTACCATCAATACCATTTTAGGAGTCAACTATGAAGGAACTGTGATTGCTAGTTCTCCTTCTGCTCCTACCTGAGTCCTTGATACATTCCAATTGCATCTCTTTGTGGAGGCTGCCTCTGAAGAGGGCATCCGGACTGGACAGTGCTATCTCAGAGGCTTGATTTTGTTTACATTCCTATTCCATATCAGTATAGTAGCTCAGACTCGCTCAAGTTTCAGGCAGCAGAAAGCACAAGACCATATAGAGTGCTTATACTTTGTTATTGAATTGTTCATGGAGGCTGAAATGAAGCATAAGAAGTATGAGTAACTGCAGAAATCACTAAATGTTTAGGGAAATAGGTGCTGGGGTACAGAAGCTTAATGCACTCTTCTCAAGTAAATGGAGGAATGTGGGAGGGAAATATTCTGTGCAGCATTACTCTGGGAGTGAATAAGTTTCCCAGGAGAACTCTAGGTGACACTTGCTCCATATCACAAGGGAAGAAGAAAAGAAGAAAGCGCTGGTGGCTTTCTTGGCTGTTTAATCCAACTTCTGTATTGGAGTGGGGAGAACACGATTGCTACTTACACATGAAGTCCATAAAGGGTAACATTAAAAATTTACAGTGATAAAATATCACTTGGGCTGGACAGGGTCAATCAGGTTGATAATGTTGGCTTGTGGAGCTTGCTAGCAAAGAAAATACCATGTGTCTTTGCTGCTTGCAAAGTGTATAAGCAAACTTGGCAAAAATGTGAGTTGCTTTTAAAAAGCCATTCTGAATTTATTTTTTTTTTTCCAGAATAACTCCTTGGAATACTTGATTGCATATACAAATCTAGGATGTCATCTTTGGCCTCACACATATTTTCCAATTACATTATTTCTCATACTGCACGTTCTTTTCATAGGGTTACTGTAAGCTTGATTGAAGTGGAGGGGCTGGTATAGCTCAGCTGTAGATATTAATGGGAAGGATCTTGGCAATCATATCTGGTTTTGAGAAACGCTGCTCATGCCTTTTTTTCAAAGCTGGCAGTATCATGTTGCACTTGGTAGCATCCCATCATCTATTCCTATGACAATATAACTGGAAAACATACTGCATTTAGTAGGATCTCTTAAACAGAGGTGGGATTTCTGAACTCTGTCCATATCTCCTTTTTTGAGCTCATCTTTGAAGTGCCCTTCCAAGAAAATAACATTGATGTTCAGCTTTGTTCAGCTGTCAGAAATTCCCTAGAGCTGCATGCTGGCAGGGTTTGTGGGACTTCAGAATTACTCTCAAAATAACAAATAGGTTTTCCTGTGCAGAATTGTTCCCACAGTCGCTGGTGGTGACTTTTTGTCTCTTTCCATCCCCATTGATGTAACTATGTCAGCAAGGCCTGAGTGCTGTACCACTTTGTAAGCCATATCTACAAAACCCCGTTCCTTTCCCTGCTCTGTTGCTAATACACAGAGATGGGGATATTGGAGCAAATAAGAGCAGCTTCTCATCCCTCTGGTGGAGGTGCACAAGAGCCCTCTCTTGGGCAACTTCTCTGGATGGCCAGCCAGTCTTTGGCATCCCAATCAAGGACCACGTGACACTGAGTGACAGCTTTGCAGCTGGGAGCACACCCTGAGCTGTGACCTGTACAGGTCTGCAGATCACAGCAGGCTGTGGGTGCCATTTTGGGCAGGTAGGTGTGCTGGCAGGTGATTTTCCTTCTGTTCATGACTCATACCAGTCTTGAGACATGTATTGCAGGAGTGGTTTTAGTCTGTTGTAGCATTCTCCTCTTGCAGACATCCTGCAATGTAGTGTTGCCTTTGAATAGCCTAATTAAGTAAGAGGCTACAGTAGTCTACCAAGAGACATTATACAAAGCTCTGTCATCTTCACACATTCCTTTGGTTCAGTAAAAATTGTTTCTTTTCCAGTGCACATCCTTGGGTAGTTGTCATTATAGTTGTGAGGCATCCTTGAGGAGCTGTATTGTGACTGGACTTTCTTTGCAGTAGCAGAGAGGCTTTTTTTTTGTCCCTGTAGATAATGATTGTCACTGTCCATGTGTATATCAGCAGTCCAAGTAATTGAGCCAACAGTTGATGTGTCAACATGCAAAGCCCTTGAGATAGGCTACAAACAAATGGCTTTCTAAGAAAACGGGTACGGTGGGCACCTTCCCAGAAGGTTAAAGCTATCTGAAGTACCCCAGCTGCAAAGTGGCTTTGATCCCGTTACAGATGACTCTGTGTGCCCTCCTGCCTGCTTGCAGTCCTGCTGCTTTCAGTGACAGCAGGAATATGGCTGTCACTGCAGGAACTGTTTGATATGAAGGTGCAGAGCTGAAGGCTGAGCACTGACTGCCACGGTTCTTCAGGAGCCGTTTGCTTTCCTGGGGAGCTGTTTTTGTTTTGTAATTCTCTACTGAAGGCAGAAAAGAACAAAAACTCCTGACACTGGAAACTTGCATGTATTTATAAATGGCATCGAAGTTGTTTCCAGGCCACAGGAACTGTTTCCAGCTGCTAGCCAGGCTGGACAGCCTTCTTCACTAGATCCACAAACTGCCATTCCTGCACTTGGACATGCTTTGTTTTCTGATGAAGGATGTTTAAGGCAGGAAGAAGGGAGGAAAACTTCAACTTCCTCTATGTTGGGATAACTGAAGACAAATTGAAGGGGCAGACAGTGCTGCTCTCTGAAGAGTTAAACATTAATGCCAATAAGAAAGCGTGTTTTGCCATGGGAGAAGTGGCACTTGCATATCAATCAACTGCTGTTTGTGTGTGTGCATTGAAGTTTTGTTCTTTCTCCTTTGAGAAAAAACTCCATGTTTTTGATGGGGAGTGAGCTGACCGTGCAGCTGCTGTCACAAAGCTGATGCCAGCGTGAGTGGAGACCGAGAGCTCTCCTGCAGCCATGGCCCTGGAGGAGCTCAGCTGCTGCAGCCAACACCTGGAGCACAACTGTGGGGCAGATGGGAGGCTCAGGAGCCCCACTCACAGCCCGGGGTGCCCTTCTGCCAGCACTGCTGTCGTGGGCATTGCACTGAACTATTCAGAGCTGAGATGAGCGTATTCTTGGGTGATGTGCTGCCAAATTGGTGTCCAGCTCTACTCTTGAAATTGCTGCCCTGCGTCGATGCTGTTTTTGTCACCGTGTCGAATCTTGGATTGTATTAAAAGGTTTTGGACTGTGGAAGTGACTGACCTCATCCTTCAGCAAAGCTGTGTCTGGGTTTGTCCTTCCCGTAGACCTCATAGCAAATGATCTGGTAAAACTGAGAAATAAACCATTGGCTGTGTGCTCTTTCTCACGTGAACTCTGCACCGCAGTGAGATGCTGCACTGACTCCTGCTGAGATCTGGTGCCAAACTAACTGACAAATATCATGAGGCTGGAGAACTCTGAGATGAGCAGCCTTCCCTTGGCCAGGGCTGAGTGCTTTGCCCCAACCCCAACAGATCAGACCAACCAGCAGTGCTGCTCACGTGCAAAGGATGCAGTACTATCGTTGAGCAGAACTGGGTTTTGAGTGAGATGCCTGGCAGGCAGGAGGAAAAGAAACACAACATAGGGACTTCCAAAAGCAAGGCTGTGGTCAGAGGTGATGCAATGTGAAAAAGAGTTTGCTGAACTTGCAGAAACTATTCAGGCTGTTTCTGTGCCTGCTGTTTGCTGCAGGGAAAGCCCGTGGCCAGCAGAGGTTCCCCTTTGATTCATCATGGTTGGGAAAAGCTGCTCCTCCCTCCGTCACAAACAGAACCAATTTTACAGTCCCAAAATTGAGTAAACAGACCATCGGGTGTTGTCCCCGTTCTCGAGGTCTGGTACTTTTTTTCTCATAAAAGACATAAGGGCTGGGCAAAGGGGTAAGCAGGAGGCTTTGTACATATGAGCTCACTTTTGGAAATCACGTTTAAGCATTAAACTCCATAACTCTCAATTTTACAACTGCATTAAAGACCTTATGCCTACTAACAAGGTGCAGCAGGACAGGACGAGTTGAGCAATGTGGGCTGCTGGCTCAAGACTCTGCATCTGCTTTGAAGTACGTGGCTGTGGACATGAGAGGAGAATGGAATGCTTGATTGTATCAAGCAGTGGGAGGGCTTGGTGGTGTGGGATTCATCTCTCCTGGGCCCCTTGGCTCTGCTGTCTGAGGCTGCTTTTCATTGTTTGCAAAACGTGCGATGGTCTGATCAGTGGCACTGAGCCCATCCTTCAGCTGGGTGATGTCTGAGGGCATTTGGCCTCTGTTCTGCTTGTACCTCTTGAGCAAACGCAGATAAGGCTCCAGCAGTGTCCCTGACCCCGCATGCGTGCCTTCCTGTTGCTGACTCAGTTTTGGTTCTGTTTGTTGGTGATTCACCTCCCTCTTTATGGCTGAGGTGTCCTCCCAGAGCTGTGCCCTCCATCTGCCATTGACTGTTTTTTTGGTGGTCTTGGAGCCCTTCTGATCCCTCACAACCACCAGGGTAAGGAGCCAGCCTGGGAAAGCCCATG
Source organism: Meleagris gallopavo (assembly GCF_905368555.1). Taxonomy (NCBI): domain Eukaryota; kingdom Metazoa; phylum Chordata; class Aves; order Galliformes; family Phasianidae; genus Meleagris; species Meleagris gallopavo. The sequence continues at coordinate 14,016,018 of NC_139419.1, forward strand.
GCAGAGGGGATCGAGCGCTTGGGTCGTGTCACCCTCCCAGCCCACAGGAGTTGGATTCTCCGGGCCATAAACAGAAGCCCAAAGCCTGACCTCTGCCTGTCCCTGCCTGTGTCTGTCTGTCCCCACGTGGCTCTGCCAGCCGTGACTCGTGCTGTCCTGCTGGCCATGGCTGGCACAGGTGTTTCTCTTCTTCAAGTGCTCTTCATCATGCTGAAATCCTGCTTCCTTCCAGGCCCTCCATATTAACGTGAAGACCCACGTCTGCCTCCCCACATGGAGAAACTCCTTGCTGTGCACAGAGATTGCTTCAGGCCCCTTTCCAGAACCAACACGTGGGTTCTGAGCATGTATGGGTTGAAGGACTCATCCTGCTGGTGCTGACTGTCAGCACACCACAGGCCTCAGTGCAGCCAGTTTGCTTGCTTGCTGTCTTGCAGAGCATCAACCTGTCTTCCCTTCAGGAGAGCTTTGGGGCTGAGACTTCAGAAGTCCCTTCAGCATCCATTTGCTGCGCTGTGCAGGGCGGGATGTCCAGGCTGGCACTGTGTTCCTTGGGCTCCTGCATGCAGAACTGTGAGTGCCCCATAGAGCGGCTCTGGGCAGCATCAGGGCTGCTCTACCTACCCAAGCAGCACTATGCTGGCAGCTATGGCTTTTGCTGAAACAATGCCTGCAGGTTTCCTTCTGGCTTTGCCAGATTTCAGCAGTTCCAGGTGCTGACTTACACTGTACCTCTAAGAATCTGCCGTATTGTATTTTATTTTATTTTACCGGCTGCCATGACCAATCACAACTGATGCCGTATCTCAAGTTCCTGGCTGCTCAGCCGTAGCTCCTAAGTAACAGTGGCATCATTTGGGGCAGATAAAGGAGAAGGATCTCTTATAGCCAGAGCTGCACCAGAGCTGTGTTGGGGCTGTGCTGCTGTTCCCCGGTGTCAGTGCTGGCTGCAGGAGGAGCAGCTCAGCCTCCTGCACTGCGCACACTGCTCAGGGAAGGCTGCAAGTCTTGCTGAAGTTGTGGGTCTTCCTGGTACAGCTTCCTTCTCTAAGGGGCCCTATCACTGTGCGTGCAGAAATTGCAGAAGTGGAAACCAGGAAGAGGAATAACTGACTGGGAGGGGAAACGTGATGGTGATGTGTTTGACACAGCCTAGAGGGAAGTATGGATGAGTGCAAAGGTTTCTGAAGGGAGAGGCAAAGCCCCTCTCCCCCCCGGACAGCCCTGACAGGTCCAGAGCTCTGACAGGTGTTCCGTGCAGGGTGCTGGTCTGTATGGAAAGGGAGCTGTGCCCTCCTTGTCTCCTGCCCTGCCCATGGGGGGCTCCAGCTGCTGCCTCCGCTCCCGGGCTGCCCTCAGGGGCTGTGTGTGGAGGGCAGGGTCTGGGGCAGCCCAGAAGGAAAGGGAAGGGCAGATCTTGGCCGTAAGTCAGTGTAAACAAGTTCCTTTGGCCTGAATTGTGCCTTATGATCTTTGCTGCCATCCATCTCTGGAGCAGCCAGAATATGCTTGCAGGGGCTGGATCTGTGTTTCCTTGTACACAAGGGACGGGGACACTCAGCAGCAGTGGCACCAGCCAGCTCCTGCTATTGCACTGGTTTTGGAGGCAAAGGATGTTTTAAGGGCTTAATGGTTAATCTGCATCCCACGAGCTCAAAGAACTTGTGAAGGTTAAGAGAGGCCGGAAACTCATCTGTGCTCCTCGTCCTTCCACCAGCATGGAGCCCACAGCCCTGCATTGGGCAGGGACTGAAATCTCAGTGCTCCTGTGGGGAGAGATGTGTGCTGAGAGCCACCCCCGGCACGGGGAAGTGCTGCACGCTCAGGGAAGAGGGAGGAAGAACACTGGAGCGTCTGCACGGTGCTTCTGTGGGTTCAGGCTGTGCCCTGCCCTGCTGTTGAGGATGCATCGTGTGGAGCACTGCACTGCTGCTGCCCTGCATCCCTCAGCAGCATGCAGGAAAGCACCTCGCAGCCTGCAGCCAGCTCGTGCCAGCTGTGCTGTGTGCCATGAGGATGGGCAGCAGTCTGTGCCAGCCTGGTGTCTGCACATCAGCTGTGCTCCTGATTCACATGGAGGCGTTCCGACAGAACGAGCTATTCCTGAAGGGCCCCATGTGATCCTGACTGTGTCAGCTGATGGGAAAAAATCCCTTTATGGAAGAAGCAGTGCACACCTGACGTGGGCCCCAGGCCCTGCACGTCGTCCCCGTGCCTGCCCAGCTCAGCCCCAGCTGTGCACGGTGCAGTGATGAGTGCGAACAGTGCAAGTCCTGAGTGAGGGAGGAGGAGTAACTGAGCCTGAATTTGGATTAAGGCAGTCCTAGCATGTCTGTGGCAAAAGGGCTCAGAGCTGCAGTGCTGTGTGCTGCGCGGGGCATCGTGGCCATTTCCCAGCTGAGGACACGAGGACCGGCCTCCTCGCACAGAGCTCCTGGGAAGCCCGTGTGTGCAGGGATGGGCACTGCCCTGTGCTGCAGCGTCCTGTTGGCACAGCACTGAGACCCAGTGCCTGCTCCTCGCACAGCAGGGACACTGTGACAGCCCCGGGGTTTGTAGCCCCCTGCTGCTGCCATGCTTGTGGGACGTGGTAAGAGGAGGAACTGAGTGTTGCCGTGCACATCCCATATTTCCACTGAGTCTCCTCCAACCAACCCTTCCGCTTTTCTGGCCAGCTCTCCCTGTGTGATCTTTTGTCATCCACAGATGACTTTTGCCCTTTTCACTCACATGCCCTGAGCTGTGCCATGTGGGCTGCACACTGGGGAGGCAGCTGTGCCTGTCCCCATCTGCAGCCAACATCACAGCACGGCGCCGCAATTCTGCGTTGGGCGTTGGAGGAGAGGTGACACCCAACCACAGAGCTCTGCCTCTTCCAGCACCAGAGGCAGTTGGCCATCTGCTTCCAAAATCCCCATTCTCAGCTCTGTGCAGCCCTGTGGTCAATGCTGGTGGGATCCTGCCTAGATGTGGCCTTGGGCTCCCGCACAAACCACAAAGCAGCACCAGGCCAAGAGAAATAATAAAACCAAACAGCTCGTGCTCCGTTTCAGTTTCTCTTTGCTGAATGAGGCGATAACCCAGTGCTGTTTACCTTGGCTCCCTGCAGTGCTTTATTTGGGTGCTCCGGAGCTGTGGATGCAGTGCAGAGCTGGGAGCTGGGAGCTTCAGCTGGGGCAGAGCTGTATCCACAGGAGGGGAGTGGAGCCAGGGGTGATCTCTGGGGAGAGAGCAGCAGCAGTGGTGACTTCCCACCCGCTCTCATCTTTGGAGAAGCAAAGAAAAACTGTGATATGGAAAACAGAAGGGAGGATTTATGGGCAGGGAAGCTCTGAGCAGTGAGGAGGTGGTGGTGTGGTTGGATGAGATGGGATTGGATTCGATCAGAGGCATCAGTGCGCCTCGTTGAGATGAGCAGGAGCGGAAATCAGTCACCTCCGATCCAAGCAGAGCAAAAGAGCCCTGTGCACAAAATGCCCAACCCGGGGAGCAGAGCAGTGCTGCATCCCTGGAGCTGTATGGATGGCACTGTGTGACTGCAGCACCATGGGGCTGGGCTGGGCACCCTCATGCCTGCAGCCCTGGCAGCAGTGCCTGTGTCCCCCCCAGCTGGAGGCAGCACCAGGAAGTTGTCTGTTTTCAACCAGTGATGGCCCAGGAAGGATTTAGCAGTGCCCAACAGTCCCTCAGCACCTCGGCACCACGCAGCCAGAGGCAGGCAAGGTCATGAGTGTTTCCCCCACCTGGTGCTTCCACAGCCCAGGGACAAGCAGGGCAGAATGCGGCTGGATAAATACAAGGTGCTGTGGGAGGATAAATTGAAATGTTTTGAGGAACAGTACAATTAAAAGCGTAGAAAACATCCCTTCAATGAATCAGCACTTTGTACTTTCCCCCCACAGTGGAGGCTGCCTGCAGGCACAGGGGGAAGAGCACCCCACAGCCCTGCTGCCCCCCACCCCACACAGAGCATCACCACCAGCACTGCCTCCAGCCACAGCCCTGCCCACCCCCAGCATCCAAATAATGGAAATCAACCCACAACCGTCTGCTCCATCATGCCAGAGCAAGGCCTGTCCCTGCCTCAGCTCCTGCACTACTGAAAGGCCTCCTGCTGCTAACTGGGGCTGCTGGAAACCCTCATTAGTGATGGCAACCACTGCCATAGCAACAGTGACAGTGCTGGGCTGGAAAACTACAGCTCCCAGGGTGCAGTGCTGCAGGAAAAGCAGAGAAGTGGCAGAGGGCTGGGGGTGACGGTGGTGGTGATGGTGGAAGAGCACATGAGGGTCCTGCACATTGCACATTGCACCCCAGGGTACTGATGCTGAGTGCCATCAGTTCTCTGCTCATTTCCTCACAGATTTGACCGGGCTGAGAGGCGACCAAGGGAATGCACAGAGGTCCTCCATCAGAGCTCTGATGCTTAAGGGTATCACAACATCAGCACAAAGGGAAGGCTGTGAAGCTGCATGAACCCCAAACCCAGCACAGTGCTGCCCTGGAGCACTCAGCAGCAGCAGTAGCTCGGGGATGGCTGTAGGGATGGCAATGGCCCAGAACCAGGCTCAGCTTGGGCGGCCAGGGAGTGGCACGCAGGACAGAGCCCAGCTCCGGTGCTGGGACACGGCACGGGACAGCAGGGACGTGCTGGAGGGCTGTGGGCACTGCCACACTATGGGGAGAGGGGCCCCCAGCCAGAAGAAATGCCAGAATATGGTCACTGGTGCTGGGCACACGAGCTTGCCGACAGGGCAAAGGGTGCGGCAAGAAGACACGACACTGGGACACGGCAGAGGCTTAGGGGTGCGCCGCAGGGGACGCGGCACAGCGGATGGGATGCGGTAAGAGCCCGCACCGCGGGGACACAGCGCGAGAGATGCGGGCAACGCGGGCACGTGGCGCAGAACACTCAGCTCAGCGCTCAGCGAGGCCACGCCCCCTCCTCGGACAGGGGGGCGTGGCATCGCGGGGACACGCCCCGTATGCTAATGAGCGCTGAATCACGCTCTGTGGGACGCGTCGGGCGGGACCGAACCACCGCCTTGGGGGGGGGGAAAGTTCGGGCGGAGCGGGGGCTACAGCGCGGCCGAGCTCCGCGCTGGCGACCAGGGTGAGGTGTTCTGCAGGTCCCGGAACCCATCGGCCGTGGGAGCGCCGGGCGGGGAGCAGCAGAGCCGAAACCACCCACGCCGTGACCCGTGGGAGCGGCCGGCGGCGGGAGGGGCTCGGTCACGTGACGGGCGGGCCGCCGCCATTTTGTCCTGCGGAGGCCATATGTAGGGCGCCGCGCAGAGCCGCCGCGCAGTGCCGCCGGGACGCAGCTCCGCGCCGCCCGCCCCGCCCTCCCCATCGCCGGCCTCCGCCCGCCGCTCTCCCGCCCACCCTCCCTCCTCGCCTCCGCCATTTTGTGGCCGGCCGCTGCCTGCGGAGGACGGCGCCGCGGCGGAGCCCCGTTCCCTGCCTGCCCGCTCCGTGCCCCGCTCCGGCCCCCCCGACCCCGCAACCATGTCCTCCGGCAGCACCCCCGAGTACGCCTCCTTCTTCGCCGTGATGGGCGCCTCGGCCGCCATGGTCTTCAGCGGTGAGCGCTCCTGCGGCGCGGCGGTGGGGGTGGCACGGCACGGCCGGGGTTGGGGTGCGCGCCCGGGGCCGTGCGGCCGCGCTCCCCTCCCGCCAGGCGGGGGCGGCTGTCGGGGCGGGGGGGGGGGGAGGTCGAGCTTCCCGCGGGGGCGGCGATGGGGGCCGCTCCCCCTCCTCCTCGCGGCTCCATCCGGGCACCGGCCGAGGGTCCGCGCGGTGACGTCACCGCCGCCGGCGGAGCCCCCGCTGTCACGTGACTGCGGCGCCAGCGGGGCTCCGGAGCCGCGCCGTGCCGCACGCCGGGCCGTTCCGTTCCATCTCGGGCGGACCTTCCCGCTGCGGAGCCGCTTTGCGCTGCGCTGACGCTTCCCTGGGGCAGCGCCGGGCTGCGTTTCGCTGGGACCGGAGCCTCCATGGGCGTGTCGGTGCGGTCGGTTTAAGGCGTCGGTGATGCTGAAGGGCGCCGTTGGGCTTCTGCTTTCCCTTCGAGATGAGAGCCTCGCAAAGCTCTCATCCCGCAGCTCTGTCTGCGCTGTAGGTGGCTGGGATCGGCATGGAGCCTCTCAGCCTGCCTCACGGCTGCCCAGGAGCTGAGCAGCCCCAACAGCACTGTGGTTCTTCCACATTGCAGGCAGTGCTGTGGGTCGCGGGGCCGCATGGCCCAGGAGGTGCTCCTTCTCAGCACTGATATGACCAGGACGTGTCAGGCACCTACAGGGAGCAGCTTCTGCTTCGAAGCCGTAGTGTGCTCTGCCTGCACGCAGTGACCGGCTTGTCCATCTGCATGCATGGACTGCAGTGTCCATGTTCCACCCAGCGTGGTGAGGAGGAGTCCTTGCACTCATTCAGCAGCTGCTGCAGCTCCAGTCTCATCACTGCTGCTCTTGCACCCATTTTTATTGGCGTTAATGAAGCCTCTGAGATGGTATCGAAGTCTGAAAGGCATACTGGTGGAGGCTGCTCTTGGTTAGAGCAGCAGTTCAAGCTGTGAATGTACAGTAGATATAAAACATTTGAGGGGTGACTGCAGCTCTGCTGATGTGGGCACTGGGGGCTGGGCTCAGTGCTGCTCTGAGTTCACATCTCGGCACGAAAGCAGCTGTGTCCAGCGCTGAGGACATGTGGTGGCAGCTGCCATGGAGCTCAGCCATCATACGTGTGCCTGATGCTGCCTGGAACGTGGCACACACAGTGAACGCTCTGTGCCCACCCGCCTGCCCACCAGGAGCAGGCTGAGTGCCTCAGAGGAGAGAGGCAAAATGGAGCTGGCAGATGAACGCCTTTGGCAATAGCAATGATTAAAGTCTTCGGTGACTGCTTCCCCAAGGAAGCACAGCATCTCATTCTTCCTGCAGAAGAGCACTGTATGACATTTCAGTGCAAAGTTCTTTCAGTGGATACCTTGGGGAGGGATGCAGTGTTGAGTCAGCCTTTCAGTAAGAACTCAGAGCATTGCCTGGCACCTCTGAAGTAGAAATGAGGTATTTCCTAGAAGCTGCAGGTCTGGTAGTGCTGTCTTGTGGGATTGCAGGTGGCAGGGGAGGGTCTGGGATGGGTAACTCAGGTCACCCAAGCTGTACCAGTGGGGGTTTGCTCACTGTGCTGTTGCTGGGGCAGGGCTGGGCTTCAGGCAGCCAGCAGCCTGTTGGGCCTGAGTACACCTGAGTACGACCACTGAAGCACACCTGAAAGCAGGTTGGGAGCTGGGAGCTAAGGCTGCGTGGGCAAGCAGTGTGCAAGTACTTGAACTTGCTGTGGATGGGTGTTGAGCAGCGCAGTGATCATGGCTGACTCATGCTGTGTCTAAAGATCAGCTTCTTGCGAGGCTGCTGATCGTATTAAAGACATGTTTCTAGTAAACATGGTCAGGTTTGACACTGCCCAGGCTAGTTTGATGTGAAAACAGGTGACTTCAAGCAGTTCTGTTTGGTGTTGGAACATTAACAGCTGATGTAGAATAGATAGCAGAACTCGTTCTGGTCAGCTCGTGCTGAGGGCAGCGAGGAGCACAGAGCGGGCTGTGTGACCTTGGTTGTCCCAGGCCTGCTGTCACTGATCACAGCCTGTTCTGAGAGCTAAGATTGCTTTATTTCCTATGTCTAAAACATGTGGCTGGCTCAGTGTCAGATGCTGCTGAGTGATCCAGTGAGAGACTTTTCCATGTGACTTCTGCCTACCAGAAATGAAGAAGCACGGCATCGAGCAAAGCTGCCCCGCAGTGTGCAAGGCACTTTGTCCAGAAGAATGGGATGAGCCAGGCTGCTCCATCAGGTCCCCAGGGTGTGACAGGAGTCTTGCTAGGACCCGCTGGGGCGGGTGATGTGATGCTGCTGTGCTGTCAGGCGTTGGGAAGACTGCTAATGAGGAGGACTCCAGCCAGCAGTGAGAAGGCAGTCCTGTGTCCTACTTCTCATCGTTACTGCAGAACTAACAAAACTTTTATTTTAAGCTTGGGCCACAGGTGTGCTATAGCTGTCAGCTAACTGCTCTGACCCCCCACATATGCACATCCCATCCCGTGGAACTGCTGGCTCTGTGTGAGTTTGGTGCAGCTGTCAGCCCTGCACGCTGATTCCAGGAGGATCCTGACTGCAAACAGCTCATACCCCTGAGGGCAGATGACTCCTGTGCTTCCTGAAATACTGTTCTTGGTGGGTGAGGGGTTGGTAGAAGAGAGTGTGAAGGGCTCTACAGACCTCAGCCTAGGAGGAACTTGCATACTGCCCAAGTGTAACTTGCAGGTGAGAAATGAATGGGAACAGAGAATCACTCTGCTCTGCCAAACACTCCAAAGACCTTTTGAGGCAGGTGCTTGGGGCAGGAGAACTCTGTGGGTCAGCACTTCACATTGCTGTACAGTCTGCAATAGAGAGCCACATAAAATCATCTTTAACTAACAGCAGGTAAAATGGTGGACTCTCAGCACAAGTGTTGGAACAGAAGCACAATAAGTAGCGCTGCTGCAGGTGAGTTTAATTAATGGAAGGCATAAGTAAGTGCATGATTTCTGCTCTGCATTTACTAGTGTCTGGAACATCCAAAATCATAAGCAAAGCCTTAACCGTTAGTTCTGTAGAACTGGGCTGAAGCTGGTATGGGTGGCTTCCAGCTGTATCTGGTGGCATTCTCATCTGGCCCCAGAATCACTGCAGACTATAAAGTCTTTGTGCATTTTCACTGTGATGGAGCTTCAGTGCAGTAGTAAAGATGAACACCAGTTGCCTTGGGACCTCTTAATCGACTTCTTTCTTTCAATTCCTAAAATGAGCCTCTTTCATCTCTCCGGAGCCTGACTAATTGTGAATGGTGGTTGCCAACTAGAAAATTCTAGAGCTCCATCAGGCTGTTCTATGGTACTGGAAACCATGGGACCACAGAACTGTGCTTCTCCCTGCTAACTGCCCTCACAAGACAGTAAGACATAATCTGCTGACCTTGCATCCTTTGAGTGGTGAAACTTGTGAGCATGAGGCTTCAGTCTTATCACATGGGTCTGAATGGGATGACCTTGGCTTCCTCAGGGGCCTCATAGCTATGGCTGCTGCGTGCTGAGCACTGTAAGCTGTTCAGCCAACCAGCTGGCATGAGAAACAGCAGCTCTGCTAATCTGCACCTTTGGTGGAGTGGGCCACCTGTCTGTGAAATGGGTCATCTTTGGGCAGTGGGAGGCTGAATGATGAGGATAAGTAGTAATAGGGCTGGCTTGTGGTGGGACCAGGATATGTTGCTGCTGGCTGAAAAGTACTCGTATGGCAAGACCTATTCCCTTTGTCTCAACTTATTAAAATGTAAAACAAACCTGGCTTGTGTGCTACACTGTACACTGCATGCAGAGTGCAGCTGCAGCCATCTCGGCTGGTTGGGTAACTGACTGATAACCTCTTTGGGTTGTCTGTTCTGGAGTGTAACCACAAGGAACTGGTATTTGTGAACTTGGAGTTCTCACATTGACTGAAGAGGAGCACATTGCTCATTAGCCTCTTGCAGGTTGATTTTTTTTTTTCATCATTCTGAAACCTGGAAATGCAGAGCTGTCTTCTCATACAGTCTGGGAAGAACAAAAAGGATGCTGTGCCTAATGCTGGAGTGGGTGATGTACGTCAAGAATTGCAGGCTGCCTCTCCCTGCAGGGCAGCGTCTGCTACCCCTGCAGCCATCCCTGGAGATGGGCTGCAGCTGCTCTTCAGCTCTGCATTCTGATGCTGTGTGGGTTCCAGGTACTTCTCCACTCTTGTGGCTGCCCTGTGAAGGGGCAGCTGTGCACCATAGGGTTTTGCCAAAATGCCAAAACAGCTGTGGAGCATCTGTGACCGTGATCTGAGGTAGGGCTGCGTTCATGTTAAACTTGGTGGTGTGGAGGGGCCAAAGCACCACTGGGGTGCCTCCCACCTCTGAAGATGACCATGAGGCTGGCATGGCAGAGCAAGGGCTGTGCTTGACCCAGCTGTCACCTCTAGCAGAATCCTGCAGGGGTTAACAGCCTGCTCGAGGATTAGCAGGTCTTCAGGTGAGCTGGTTCCTGCTGTCTGGTAGAAGGCAAGCCTGCCTATTGCACAGGACAGCTCATTTGATGCTGGATTAATTAGAAAAGGCTCAGGGTGCATGTTCTTATCCAGAACAGTCGGTCTTTCAGTCTTGCCATGGTAGTGAGCCTCATTCTGTCTGTCTGGAAGCTTGACTTGTATTACTTATCCAAGGAAGTCGGGCTTAAGTGTTTTGGGAATTTTTCCTCTACCACTGCTGTGTGTAAACCTGCATCTCTGTGGTGGGACACGAGGAATCACAGCTCTGAATGGATCAGATGCTGCTGGAGTGTGCATGACTGATTCCCACCACATCTGGATTCATCACAGCTGCTCAGACTGCAAGAAGTCATATCTATTGGAGCGGTGCTTTGACTTGAAGACTCGTGGTGGTCAGTGTGAGTCAGTGCCCATTGGTCTACAGAAGTTGTCCATGTATGTCTGCAGAGTTGCACAGAAACAGTGTAAGGCTTTTGGTAACAGCCTCTTTGTGCATGGACGGGTGTTGGGGTGTTGCATGAGGTGACTTGCAGCTGTCTCGGTGCAGGACCTCGTTCAGCACTGCAGCTATAGCTACAACAGGTTGGTCCTGACACTTGTGCTAGCACTGACCTACACCACAGATGACATGAGTGCTAACCGTGTCAAAGTTCCAGTAAAAGCCCTGGCTGTGGTAAGACTGGTCTTCAGTCCTTTCTGCAGCCACTGCCTGCGTGGCATGTTGCTTTCTAGTGCATGCTTCACTTCAGAGCTGTACTGTTACACTGCTGCTGCTCCCACCTTTGGCTAATAGAAGTGCCATTTAGAACATCTGTGGTCTCATGGCAATGCATTTTGTCCTAGGAGTGGTACTAAAGCAGCTGTAGCATGAGTTCAAGGCATTACCCTACAGGAATTCTTCATGTTTGAGTTACCTTTGAAACAGGTGTACTGGGAGTAAGCCGCAAATGATGCATGAATTTGTGTTGCACACCTTTGAGCTTTTGAATGGCACAGTATCTGGTTATAGGCAGCATGGCTTCTTCCCCTGATAAAGCAGGAAGTGCTGTTCCTGCTTTATCACTGAGGTGTCTTGATAGCTGCCATAAAGGCAGTGTTTGCTCTGAGAGTAATGTGAAGTCTAATTGTTAGGGGAGTCTGAGCTGATCTGATGTCAGTATTTGGAGACATGGTATGTAACAGTAATGAACAAAACTCTTGTTTTGCTTTTTACTGTTGTTCATGTAGGTCCCTTCAAGCCTTGTTCTCTGAGATTCCAGAAAATACCATTTCTTTGCAACTCAGCTGGAGCGTTTTGAATGTAGTGCATGAAGTGCTTCAAACATTCACAGCTGTCAAGAAGTGGAAGCCCAGGTGTACAGAAGTGCCCTGGGTGCCACGTGGCCCACATGGGCAGCTGTGTGATGGGGAGGTGGGCCTGCTCCCTGGGATGCAATTCAAGGGTAGCATCCAAAGCACGAGGAGCACTTCTGAGGCTAGTGAAGAGGGATGAGGCAAGCTGCCTTGTAAGCTTAGCAGAAGTGTGGGGACCTCTGGTGTGAGGCTGCTGGGCAGGATGCTGATAAATGCTGGTGGGGTGCAGACGTGCCAGCTCTGAGGCTGGATGTGCAGTGCTTGTGCTGTTCTCCTCACAGCTGTTCAGTGCTATCTAAGTGTAAGCTGTGTGGCAACTTGCTGCCACAGTATGGGCTGACTTTATTTCATAAACGGCCTAGATGAAGTCAGATGTGCTAACAGTTGTCTGTTCTGTAGGTTTTTGGAGTAGATAACTAGAAACTGACAGATGAGCTGCCCTTCCCCAAAAACTGAATCAGGCTGGCTTTCTGTATGTGGTATTGCAAAACCCATTTCTGTAATTCACTGCTGCATTAATTGCAACACCTCAAAGAAACCTCAGATTTAGAGGAAGTAATGACAGATGTAGTTTTGAACAGTGAACTTCGCGCCCCTTGCAGGCCTTCTTAGAGAGAACTGTGGAAGCTTAGGCAGAAGTGGCTTCTATTAAAAGCTTTGGCTGGAAGGTGACCTGAATCTTGATTCCACTTACATCCGTTCCTTGGATGTTTAACATGAAAGAAAAGGCTCCTAATTCAAGCCAGAGTAATCTTCTAGATTCCCCACGGGGTAGCCATGTACAACTAGCATCACTGATATTGTAACTAGGTTTCTGCAATGAATTCTGGACTTTACCTACACAGGCAAGTGAAACCTGCCTCCTGATTGCAAGAAAACTGCAGAATTGATGGAACAATCTGCTTCTGAACTGCACTGAACGGTTCTTTGTGTCTCTTTATAGGAAAGGCTTGAAAAGGATCCAGGTTACAGGAGGTTAGATCTTTGTTAATGCAGAACTAATTTGTAGTTGATGAGGCTTTCCTTTCCAGTCTTTAACTAAAACCACTTCTGGAGGGAGTCTTATGTGACTGTAGCCCTTACTCTCCTGAACTTTCAGTGTGCAGAGCTGAGAGGATTACCCTTCGCTTCTTGGCTGCTTGAGTTGGCTTTAACTAGACGGGGAAAATAGGAGAGTGGATAGCCTAAGCTATCTGAATAACTAGCAGCTCTTTTCTGACATCCTCCACTAGTGTGAGGCAGCTACACATCCATGTGGAACAAACAACTCTCCCCTCTAGAAAGCTTAATTTTTACAAAGGGTCAGCCAGGCTTGCATGTAAGAGGTATCTGGACAGCACAAGCATTTGAAATTCCTGTTTGCAAAATACTCTTCAGTGGCTGTTTTTAGCAGGCAGGAGTATTTTTCATGCTAATTAATCAGGGCTCAAACCTTTGAGTATTGATGTGATGGTGTCAGGGAAGGAGGTAGCCCTTGCATTGCTTGCTGGTGCTGTTTCAGCTGTGGTCCCGGGTGGCTGCTCAGCTGCTCATCATCTCCCAGTGGTGCTGAGTGCAGTCCAAAGGTGGACTTCCTAACGTACTCCAGAGCAAGGCTGAAACGAAATGGTTCTTTCTAAACGCTTGAGAGTCATAGAATGAACTTTTATGGGACTATTTTAAAGCTTTCAGGACAAAAGTAACTTTTTTTAGGCAGTTCGGGGCTCTTGTTTCTAGCTGTACTCTGTTAAAAGTGATGAGCCCATTTGCTGCTTTGGAAACCAAGCTTTGGGCTTGTGTGCTGCAGGTTGCATATTCAGTACCTCCGTAGGTGGTGTGAGGACCTTGGGGTGAGGTGGTGGTTGTGGCTGTCTGTGAACTGCAAGCTGTGCTGCTCTTCCTGACTTCAGTGGCTGGGTTAGCAAGTGTTTGGACCTGAATGCTTCACCGGTGGAGGTGTTGCATGGAAGGAGGGAGTCCTTTCTCCAAGGAACAAAGTGTAGCAATAATGTGAATGGTCACTGCTATCTCAATCTATCTGATGAATCTGGAGCTGTGTGTTTCATCCCAGGTCAGAGCGTGGGGGCAGATCCCCCTTTTCTGGTAGAAAAGGCCTCGTGGGATAACACAAGGCAACTTGTTAAACACTGGGTGTGTATAAGAACTCGAAGTTCAGTAACATTAGGAGCTATAGCTCTCAATCAGGCTACATCCTGCTGCAGTAGCAAAGCATGCTTTGCTATGTTTCTTCCCAAATTCCACCGAGCAGAGCCTCTGCATTCTGGGCTCTAGGAGGGCACAAGTTCAATTGCAGACCTAAATAGGGAATGAATTTGTGCTGCAGTGCTTGTCCTGCTGTGAAGCTGGCTGCTCAGGGGATGTTCTGTGGCCAATAGAGTTTTAACAGCAGCAGTTTCATTTCAGGACTGTCGGTAAGTCATTTCCCCATGCGTTAAGGGAATACGCCTCCCTGACAAACCAAGTAGTCAAGTGACCACGTTAGACTTGCACAGTTCTTCCCTGTGCTGACTCAGCTGTTCTAATGCTGCAGTCTGACAACGGCGGTATTATTTGAGGAACTTCCTAATGTGTCTTTTCTCTTGCAGCCTTGGGAGCCGCTTATGGAACTGCGAAGAGTGGCACGGGTATTGCAGCCATGTCTGTCATGAGGCCTGAGCTCATCATGAAGTCAATTATCCCTGTTGTCATGGCGGGTATTATAGCTATCTATGGCCTCGTAGTGGCGGTTCTCATTGCCAATGCCCTTTCACCAACTATCACACTATTCAAGTAAGTTCTGTACCTGTGGATTTTGTTGAGATTTGTTCTGGCAGCACTTGGATGCTCTGGAATGAGTAGATTTTTCATTAAGCTCTTCAGAAAGTGTGGGTTGCCATAAATGCTGAATGCTTCCAAGTTGACCTCAAGAACACCAACTGGATTTCAGCTGTCCTACCTAGTGTCTTAGCATCGGTGATAGAGATGTGTTAGCTGACAAATCAGAAGCAGTATTGTGAGATACAGTGTCAGGGTTTATGCCTCCAGAGAAGTAGTGCAGCCAGGGGATGGGGCCCTGAGTTTGTTTCATGGTTTGTTTCACTCCTAGAGATGGAGTACGCAGGTCTTCTCACGAGCTAATCAAGGTATCTAAATAGCTTTCCTGTTGCCTGGGAGATGCAAGTGAATAATTAATGTTGCTTGCTTCTTTACATGCTGGTAAATCAATCCTCAGGCTATGCATTATACCTCTATACCAGCCATAGTCTGAAACTTAATCTGCTCAGCTTCTGAGAGTAGCTGGAACTAGTTTGATTGATGTCAGAGTAAAACAATGCTTCTGAGGCCTAACAGAGCAGGTAGCTGTGCTGCTGTACAAGTGAGAGCTCTGAGCATTGCGGTTGTCTGAGCTGTAAGCATTTATCTAAGAAACAGCAGATGGAAATGTTCCTTTGCAGTTACCAGGTGGTCAGACTCTAAGGACTGCTCTTCAGGCACCCATCTAGAAAGCCAGAGCATCCCTGACTGACCTGTCCATCTTAACTCCACGTGCAACTCTTGTACTGCAGGACAGCTTCTCGCCGGTGTATGCCATGGCTGTGTAATATGGTCGCTAAAGGCAGGAAGGAAAAGCAGCCATTAATAGGCTGCACAGCACTGGGTCAGGTGCTAGTATGAATGCTAGCCTGCACTGAGCCCAGCGTAAGTATTGGAGCTAGGGGTCATGGGAAGCATCTGCTTCATGAGATGTGCTGGGCTGGCTTAAATGAGTCTAGATCTTTCTGCGGGAAGGAGGTTCTCTTCAGATGTTTGTTTTCCCTCTCTTAGGGGCGAGGGGGGCGTCAGTTTAGCCTGAAGATGGAAGGTCATGTCCTGTTGCTTGCCACTGAGCCTTCTTTTCATCTGTCCCACAGGAGCTTTCTTCAGCTGGGTGCTGGCTTGAGCGTGGGCCTCAGCGGTCTGGCTGCTGGCTTTGCCATTGGCATCGTGGGTGATGCAGGCGTACGGGGAACAGCACAGCAGCCCAGGTTATTTGTGGGCATGATCCTCATTTTGATCTTCGCTGAAGTCTTGGGTCTCTACGGCCTCATTGTTGCCCTTATCCTCTCCACAAAGTAAACGTCGCAGTATGATGTAAAGAGATGTAACAAATCAGCATTTAAAAAAAAAAAACAAAGCTCCAGAATGGAAATGGTCTCTCCAATGTGTACAGTTGTCCCAATTTGGTAGTTGATCTCTTGTAAATGCGCAATGTACGTTAGTGACTTGTCCGTCATGTGTGTAATTCAATATTAAATTGGTTGGGCAGCTCCAAGCCTGCTGCGTGGCTTGGGGTGGCCTGCGTGCAATTTTCCACCCATTGCTGTTAGTACTTTATGTATAAATATGAACTAGAAATGTAATTTTTCTCTTCACTGGATGTTTATTTATAAAAGACTTGACATGTTCATACATCTATGGAGCAAAGATTTTCAATTTCCCATGCTATATATATTAATCTTATATATAGGTAGATTACACTGTGGGGTCAATTGTAAGTGCAGAGAATTCCTTGGATGTAACTTTGATTCTAAAGATTGCTGTAGTGTCATGGTATTGGAGTATGAGAATTTTGTGTTTTATTACAGCAATTGTCCGAAACACTCCCGTGTTTCAGTAGTAACTGCGTATGCTCTGGCATCAGAGTTGTGCACCCACTGTTGGGTTACGAACTTATATGATGTTTCCAAATAAAACTTCCTCACTATATTGCTGTAATGACTCTTCTGCCTCTGATTTAATGCTTTTGCTGCTGCTTTGGGGAGAGGAGGGATTCTACAAGGAGGAGGCAGGGTCTTGGAAGTGACTGAGTGCTATGTGGAAGTTGTTGATGACTGCTGAAAGCATTCTTTTTTTCTTCCTGGGCAGAGAGCAGTGGATGCTGCTGCTGCCTGGGCTGTGCTTGTGAGCAGAATGCTGGGCTGCTGCGGTGCTGTCAGCACTCGGCCTCTGCCTGACCAGGTGGTGCTTTGCTGTGTGGTTGGCTGCAGCGTGCCCTGACCACTCGCAGTGTGGGAGTAAGGGTACAAACTGCTGTGTGTGGCAAGGAATGGGAGCTGCAGAGTGACCTCAAGGCAATGTGTCCTGATTGCTCTGCAGGAGCTTGGCTGGAGGGGAAGCTGCACTGTTAGCACGAATTGCTGCTAGAGTACCTGAACAACTGTCTCGTCAACAAAATGGATTCATTTAGGAACTCATACTCTTAACTTAAAAATCAGGAACGTTCAAGCTGAGAAGTCTGCTGTTGCAGCTGGAAAGCACTGAAGCGGTATTCTCCCATCTAGGGGGTTTGTGGATGTCACAAAGCAATGCTGGAGCTCACAAAGCTAGTGCTTGCAAATGTTATCCAGAGTGCATTTGGGATGTACATGGCCTTAATCATAGTTTGGAGAACAGAAAAGGCTTTTTCTGATTCATTATCTATGTTAACATTACTTAGATGTGTAGTAGCATCTTGGTAATCAAATTAAGCTGGGAGGTCTGGAATGATTTGTCTGCTGGTATGGCAGTTCTGTATCTCAGGTATAGCAGTGAAAAAGGCAGGTCTGCACAACGCAGCTGTGACCAGAGCTCTGGGAGCTGCTGAGCATCACCACCCTTAGCTTCTAACCCGGCAGGAGTGCTCACCAGCCTGGGCCTGGTAGGAAGCTGTGCACCTTCAGAACAGCTGATCTCTAAACTAGGGACCACTCAGCAGTATTACTAACAAACTAACTGGTTTGTTGGCTAAAAGATGTCTGTGCCTGGGTCCATGTGGTAGGCTGTCAGCTGCTTGGCTCTGGGCTGGAGTGAACCATGGCTTTTGTGTTTCAAATGGCTTGACTTCAGGGCACCCTCAGCAATGCTATCAGTAGTGCTCGGTGGTACGGGGATGTGAGCTGGTTCACGGAAAGCCCTGCATGTTTGCATCAGGATTGGATAGGGAGGAAAATGTCTCTTTAATGTTTCCTGATCTGAATCACACTGATCCCATTTTCCTGAGGAAAAGCAGTGGACTCGGACCCTGTGAGCTGTGTTTTCTCAGATATTCTGAACACTTCCGGAAACTACAGTATACTAAACTTTCCTTGCAGTGATTGCAATGAGTGCTGCTGTGAAGAGCCTGGCGGAGCATGTAGCTGGGAGAGGTGATGGTGGATTCGGGCTGCCTGGAGGAGATGCACTGCTCTTGTGTGGCAGAAGGGCCTGGCTGGGTGAAATCATTTTAGATCTGCCTACAAGGAGGACATGCTGCCAGCCTTCCTTTTTGCCAGATAACAAGAATATAAGCAAGTGTGTTTGGGAGCAACCAAATACTTGTGGTAGCTCTAATCTGAGATAATAAGAGCAACTTAAAGGCACCAGTCTATAGGAACTCGTTCGGGTCCTGGCATAGCCACAGTGTTGGTTACCAGGCTTAGAATCATGATGGATACTTACATAACCAAATACAGATAAAATGCCATCAACAGCATCTTGATTTGTGCCTTGGAGTGCCAAGCCTTCTGTGTTTATAAACCCACGCAAATCGTGAGAACAGCATAAAACAAAAGCCGGGGTTATTGTGAAAGGGAAAGGATTGCCTTGCATTACTACCTGCAAATACACCAGGAGTAAAATTAACAATCTAACTCTGTTGGCTTTTTTCTGTTACAGCCGTGCTCTAGATCCTCATTGGTGACTCCCAGGTGAAAACTTGTATTTCAAGTCTTCTGGTGAAATGCTATTGTGTCACTAGATTTCTGAGGTGATTCAAGGTACTGAGAAAATTACAGACCTTTCAGCCCCTTTCCTTCATTTACTAACCGCTCTTTTGCTAGATCTGAGTGCAGTCCCATCCACCAGGGATTGACTTTGCTTTGGAAGAGCAGAGCAGCAGCCCCAGACCATGGAATGACAGCCTCGCGGCGTGCCTGACTGAAAGGAGGTGGTGTCTGCTGGCGCATAAATAGCTCTGTGTAATGTGGCAGATTGCGTGCACTGCAGAGTGAGTCAGCCCTGCAGAGAGAACAGAACAGAATGGCTCTGCAGCAGCAGCAGCAGAGGGTAATGTCCATTAGCAGTCAGTTCAAGCTAGGTAAAGGCGAGGGATGCCTGCTCTCTGATGCTGTCAGCATAGACAATGCGTTGGAAGAGCTTGCTGACCTTTCTCTTCGTTAGCTTTCATATTTTTGGTTTTTTTTCCCCACCAAATGCTGTGATTTTTAAAATTATTTAATGCTCTGCTGTAGAAACAGAATCTACCTAAGTTGGTTAGTGACTGCTTTTTAGGACTGCTTTAGTAAATCCAAATGCATCTGAAAATGAATTGCAATAAAGTAACTCCTCTTTGGAGAATTATAGAATCACAGAATGGCCTGAGTTGCAAAGGCCCACAATGCTCATCCAGTCCCACCCCCCTGCTATGTGCAGGGTCACCAACCAGCAGACCAGGCTGCCCAGAGCCACATCCAGCCTGGCCTTGAATGCCTCCAGGGATGGGGGTCTGTTCCAGTGAAACCCCTGCTCCTGTCCCCTGGGTTCCTGTGGTTGCCGCATTACAGAGGATTGGGAGTGAGCAACACCAAACAGAAGAGTGTAAACCAAACCAAGCAGTAAGTGCTGCAGAAAGGTGTGTATGTATAAGGGGAAAGCTGGATATGCCCTTGAACATCTGGATCCCATTTCCAGCTTTATTCCGGTTTGAATGTGATGCTGAACAGTCTCTGCTGCAGTTTTGTAGTGAAATGGAGGTAGCACTTTATTTTTGGTCAGTGATGTGGATTTAGCTCTTCATGCAGTGTCCAGCTTCATTCTGAGGGGACAGGATGGCGGGATGGCCTCACGCAGCAGAAGGTGATGACCACCCTGGTCCAATGGTTTTGTCTCTCTCGGGCTGAGGACTAATCTTAGGAAATCCCTGGCGTTCCCAAGGTCAGCATGGTATACAGCTCACAGATATGAGCAGCATCTCTGGTCCCTGTTCATTAGAACAATTTTTAGACCTCTTTGGGAATGCATGTGAAAAATGAGAAACCAAATCTGCATCTCCACAAGCGTTTATTTTGACAGCAGAGCTAGCCTAAGCCCTCCTTGCTTTGTTATCTGTACCTTTGTTCACATCTGTAAGCCTCCCCCGTTTCTCCCAAACGTGCTGCTACAGCTTTTCCTGTGGCGAGGCAGTGAATCTGATTTGGGAATTGAGCCAGGTTAAAAATAACTTGACCTGAAAAAGAAATGATTTGCTAAGGGAAAAACAAGTGAAGCTACTGCTTGTGATTCCCTCAGCCTGTTACTGGGGCAGTGGAGAGAAAGAGCATGCAATTATTAGAGGAGGAGTGTGTGATTCTTGGTGAGGCAAGGCAGGGTTGGTTTAATTCTGTGAAATAGAGAGCATCCAAAGGGATAATCCTTAAGTGGAGCAGATGGATGACATAAAGTTGGGCTGGGTAACGCACCTACAGCATTGATGAGGCAAATTCCCATACCTGTTGTCTCAGAACAGGCTGTTCTGTTTGTTCATGCAGCAGAACAGAGAGAGATCAGGGCCATCTTCCAGTGCTGTGATTCAGTGGCTCACTTCTGGCTTTCATCTTAGATGTTTTGCATCCCTTTGTTGCCAAAGGGTTGGTGAAGCTGTTGGCAGGGTGAACCCCATGGAAAGATATTTTATAGTGGATGTTACCACATGTAAGTATCTGGATGTTTCTTCCACTGCCAAGGAAAACTGCTGTGACAAGTCTGTCAGCATGGACGTGCATATGAAAATGCTGTTTGTCTGTAAGCCGTTTGGGTGCTCTGTGTGCCTTTTGACATCTGAATTTAGCTGTTTGGAAGGGTGCTTCTGCCCTTAGAAAGTTATTGGCTTGAATAAACAGGCCTGAGATACATTTTTAGGATTCATTTTCTAATCTTCCGGTTTTGGAGTCTCTTTAGCCATACTAAAAAGCCACAAGTCATTCTCACCGACATGCTGCTGGGTGCCCCTGAGGATGGATAATTCAACCACCATGAGTAAAACCCACCTGAAGCCATTCCTAGCCTCACATTCCCAAACCAGGCTGTGTGTAGTTTTCTTGGGATAAACTAACATCATTCTCCATTCCAATGGCCTTTTCTGATATCCTGCTGACACTAAAAGGTAGCTTTGTTGTGCGGACAAGCACTGACATATGGAATGAGTATATTATTAAATGCTGATCTCTAAATTAACTTCCTGGCTAGATGGGGATGTTATGTTCATGGACCATTACATTTCACTTCATTTTTCTTTTCTTAACATGATTCATCAGAGGAGCTCACATCAGCACCCTGCTTAGACACAATTCTTGACGAGATAATTGACTCTGCAACACTGTGGGACGCTGAACTAGATAAACACGGGAGCAAAAGTGTTGGTTGGACACTGCTGCAGCAACATGGAGCAAAGAGAATGGAAGGGAAAGTCTGCAAGCAGACATCTAGAAGTAAATACAGAGTTTGGTGGGGATGCTGCTTTAATTAGAACAAAGCACAGCACTTTCCTTTAACATTATGGCGGTCAGACATGATTTCCCTTCTGCCCACAGAGATGCAGACACCAGGACCACTGGTGGCTTGGTGTGCTGTGAGGAACAGCCTGGGGCTAGCAGTTAGAGCACAGAATACGCTTTGTCTTCTCTCCCAGGCTAATGCAGACTTGTCAGATGACTGGAGCAGCCTGCCTACAGCAATGCTGTCAGCTTAGAAGTAACATTTAAAAGAAGGAATGACTTACATGTCCAGGTCACAGTTAACTTTCTTTCCCTGAAGCTGAGAGCGGAACAGTGAAGTGAGGGGGGTTCCAGAAACCTTACTTTGCCTGAGCCAATAAACAGTTATGGTTTTTGTTCGCATAGTTATTGTGGTGTAGCGTTGTGCCTAGCCAGATTTCTGAGCAGGTACACAATTTGCAGCACACTGCCAGCTCTTAGGGTTGAGGATCAGCCACTCCTTCAGCAATTAGCAGACCTGCATCTGCCTTTCAGGAGGTAAATAACCATGAGCAGGATGGATGCATCACAGCCTGCAGCACTACTTCCCTTCACAGTGAGCACGGCCCATCGGCCCCACGTGGTACACATGCCTGCAGCAGTCAGTCACATGCGTGTGCGATGCACGAGGACAAAGCAGAGCAGTTCCCCCAAGCAGACCCCTCATTCCCTGGGGAGGAATGAGTCCGCAGCAGCCACTCAAGCCAGAGTTACTTATTCACAAATTCAGACATAAAAGCCATTAGGAACCACTAATCCCTCTTGTCTGACCTCCCAGGCCTTTGAACTTTGCCTGATAAAACATTAATACTCGAATGTAACATTTCCATGCCATTTAACTGACGTTGGCATAGGGCTGCTCGCTCACCAATGCTGGGAAGAACAGCATGGAGATGTGACAGGGCTCTGACAGCAAGGATGGGCCAGGAGCTGTGCCATGCATGGCACGCTGAGGGCTGCAGCAGCCTTGTCTGGGTGATACAAGAGCTGGGAACACAGCTAGCTTGTGGAGATGAAGGTACCAGTGCTGCCTCAGTCCTTTGGCATTGATCTTCTGGGCCACCTTCTGCACTAAGGGGCTCCAAGCTGGAATCAGCACAGACTCAGTGGAAACAAGACTCTGCCCCAAGCATTTATAATCTGAGCATGAGGCAAGAGGCAGCGGGAGCTGTGTGGGATGAGGTAAAGAGGAGATGGCTCCCATGGTCCGTGCAGGAGATGGGCGCCCGCTGCCTCCTGCTTCTTCCAGCCTGCTGTGTTTGGAAATGCCGTGTTTCAGATGGGTTTCCCCAGGAATCACGGCCTTCCTACTGGTGCTCTGCAGACTGGTGCTCTTAAGAGTATTTCTCCAGCCCTGAAGCACACTGCACTGAAACACCAACGTATGCTTCTGCCAACCTCCACAGGAGCTCAGATATGGAATTGCAGAGCTGTTATGGTTGGGAAAGACCTCAAAACCTTCTCTTGGAAAGGGCAGATAACAGCAGGACGAGGGGAAGTGGTTTGAAGTTGAGGGAGGGAAGATTGAGGATGGATGTCAGGTTCTTTAGAGAGAGTGGTGAGGTGCTGGAACAGCTGCCCAGAGAGGCTGCGGATGCCCCGTCCATCCCTGGAGGTGTTCAAGGCCAGGTTGGATGGGGCCCTGGGCAGCCTGGGCTCGTATTAAATGTGGAGGTTGGTGGCCCTGCATGTGGCGGGGGGTTGGAGATTCGTGATCCTTGAGGTCCCTTCCAACCCTGGTCATTCTGTGATTCCGTGACACTGTGAAAATCATCCCGTCCAATCCCTGCCCACCGGGGGCTGTGGAGAAAGCGCGACCTCCCCAAGATGGCGGCGCCCTGTCCCGACCTCCCCAAGATGGCGGCGCCCTTGGGCCGGTCACGTGCCGGGTGGGGCGGCCGTTCGGAGCGCTCACGTGAGAGGACCGGCGGTGCCGCGGTCTAACCGCGGCTCCCCGCCCCGCCCCGCCCCCCGCTCCCCGCTGCCTGCCGCCCTCCGCCGGCGGTCCCGGGCTCTGGGCCCGGCTGCGGCCTTTGGTCCGAGCGTGGGCCCGGGGCCGCTGGGAGGAGCCTAGACCCGGCCCGGCCGCCGGCTCCGCGGTCCCGCCCTGCCCTCGCGCTGCCCCGCTGCGGTCGGCTCCCTCGGCCCGGCGATGCCGTCCAACAAATCCGTGTCGGACGCTCCCATCGTGCAGTTCACCAACTGCCGCCTCCTGCGGGGCCGCCGCCTGCAGCGGTGAGTGGGCCCGGCCCGGGGCTGCGGGGTGCGGGCGCCGCCGGGCGGGGTGTGAGCGTGGTGTGAGCGTGGTGTCCCCGCAGGGAGGATCTGTGGGTGCGGGAGGGGAAGATCCTCAACCCCGAGAAACTCTTCTTCGACGAGAAGGGTTCTGCCGACGTCCAGCTGGACTGCAAGGGCTGCATCCTCGCCCCGGGCTTCATCGACGTGCAGATCAACGGTGAGGTGCAGGCCGCTGCCCTTCCCCTGTGCTGGGGGGAATGGATGGCGTTGGCTGGGTTTGCGCTGTCAGAACCTCGGGAATTCGGGGCAGAAGTGTTGGTGAAGCCTTTTTGTTTCCAGGCTGTGCCATGCAAAGCTCTGCTCACCCCAAATGCTTCCGCAGTGTTTTGGGGTTGGGAATCGTCAGGTGCAGCCCCAGTGCCTTGCTGGGCCCGGGCTGGAGATGGGGCTCTGGGCAGCACTGCCTGGCTGCTGTGGAGCCTGCGGCTTCATCTTTGTTTTGTTCATGGTGCAGGAGGCTTTGGGGTGGATTTCTCCCTGGCTACAGATGATTTCAGATCAGGGATTGACCTGGTCGGTCAGAAAATACTCTCCCATGGAGTGACCTCCTTCTGTCCCACCCTGGTGACATCCCCTCCATCTGTTTACCACCAGGTGAGTGACTTTCTCCACCTCTTATCCTTAGGGTGATAAAGAGCTGATGCTGGTACAAGAGAGCCAAGGCTGATTCCTCAGCCTCATCTTCAGACAATGTGACAGCTGCCATAGTGAATGAGTTGTGGACATAAGAACCTGAACAGCCCCAGGTTTCTTGCCCTTAAGCTTTAAACTACTGAGGCAGCAGTGTTTCCCAGGTCAGCAGGTAGCTACTTTGCACAGAGGGGCTTGCAACTTGCTTTTCCTTTGTGAGCTGCTTGGCTTTTCATCCCTGGTGGTGCAGCAGCTTTGTGGGAGCCCAAGGTTTGGGCTGCTTTGGCAGTACTGTGTATGTGAGGTGTCTGACTAACCCCTTTTTATAGATTCTTCCCCAGATCAGAATAAGAAATGGTGGAGCTCATGGAGCTGGTATCCTGGGTAAGTGATTTTGCCACTGTCCTATTTGGTGCCTGATGTTTATCCGTTTCCTTCTTAAGGAAAAAGAAGCTATTTTAGGAACAGAAGAGTTGGGAGCTGAAGCTCTCTTGCTGGCAGGGATACATAGGTGGGCACAGACCTGCTGTCTCTCTGAACCTGTCCCCAGCCTTTGCTGTGTGCTCTGCCATCAGCCCTGTGGGGTTTGATGGAGTAATGGCTGCGGGGCTGGCCAGTGCTGCATCTTCTGCTGTACTGAGCTCTGATTTACCTGAACTCTGCTTTACTGTGGGAGAATGGGAAGAGCTTGGCTGGAGCAGGATGGACACGGCAGGTTTCTTCTTCCTTGGTTGGAAGAGGAAGAAAGATGACTCTGTTCCCTTTTGAGCAGGGGCTCACCTGGAAGGACCATTCATCAGCAAGGAGAAAAAGGGGGCACACCCGGAGCACTGCATCCGCACCTTCGAGGAAAATGCCTTCCAGGACTTGCTTGCCACCTACGGGTCCCTGGACTGCATCCGGATTGTCACCTTGGCCCCAGAGATAAAAAGGAGCAGTGAGGTGATCCAGGAACTCACCAAGCGAGGCATCTGTGTCTCACTCGGTAAGGGCTGGGGGGAGGCTCAGTCTGTCCATGTCTCATGCAGCATGGGTCAGGCAGCCCAGGGCTGTGATATCTCTAATGGTGCTTCTGTGTGGCTGGGCTGGGTGGTATTTCCTTTTGTCACCCCTTTCCTGGCTTTTGGAGGGGTGACAGATGTGTGACACACAGAGAACTCAGTTGATGTTGTAAATCTGTCACCCTGTCTGCAAACAAAAGGTTGGTTGAAGGGCTCCTGTAGTTTTGGAAAGAGTAGTGCTGGTGCTGGGAAAACACAGGAAAGAACAGCAGTCATAATTTTTTCTTTCTTTTTTTTTTTTTTTTTTTTAAACATTCAGTTTAATAAGGATGTAATTCCAGGCTGACTACTTGGAAAGGTTCAAATTCTGAAGTTCAGCTTTAGGCCTTATTGACAGGTGATATTGTTTTCCAAAGGTTGCTGCTGAGTCTTGATAACTCGGTTATACAACTAGAAGAGCTGAAGACCTCTCCCACCACTGCCCTTTCTTCAGGGTGAAACTGAACCTTAATTCAGTAGGGTATTTGTGCAGCAGAGGTCTCTTGTCTCATAATCACATAAAGACAATCAAAGAAAGGCAAAAGATCTGCTGTCCATGTTAGGGAAAACAACATTTTCTTTCTGGATTGTGTTTTATCAACATTTCATTTCTTGGAAAAGTGCCCACTGTCTCCCTACTTCTTTGACACCTCTCTGTATAAAGCCTTGAAATATCTGAGGACAGCGGAAATGCATATCCTAGGACTTGTAGCCCAGCCAGAAGGCAACTCTCCCCAGTGCCTCTAGGAGCAAGGCAGCATTTGTGATGCTGTGACCAGTGAGTGTGTTCAGGTGAATCACCTCCTGCCAGTCCCCAGTGGTTGTGGTCAGACAGCTCAGCAACAAGGCTGGTGCTCACCTAAGCCCAAGGTGGGGCTTCAGAGCAGAGCCCTAACAGAGCATCTTTACTCTTGGACGTCCCTCTGGGAAAATAAATGCAGAGATGAGCAGAAGAATCATGCAGTGGTCTCTGTTCCAGGTCACTCGGTGGCTAACCTCTCCCAGGCTGAGGAGGCTGTGCAGCACGGTGCTACCT
Source organism: Meleagris gallopavo (assembly GCF_905368555.1). Taxonomy (NCBI): domain Eukaryota; kingdom Metazoa; phylum Chordata; class Aves; order Galliformes; family Phasianidae; genus Meleagris; species Meleagris gallopavo. The sequence continues at coordinate 14,041,966 of NC_139419.1, forward strand.
TCATCACTCACCTCTTCAATGCCATGTTGCCGGTGAGTTGCCAAGGGCATTTGTCCTGTGCTGACATTGCTTTCACTGCTTTCTCTCTTGCTCCCCACAAATGCTTATTCGCATCATCAACTTGTTTTGTACCAGGCCTTGCAGTGGGATTTCAGCACAGAACCTCTGGCTTCATGTTTCTACTGCCTGACTTAAAAGAGTCAAAGCTGTAGCAGACTCTTGAAATTGGAGGGGTTGCCTGGTTACGCTTGATAATGGATGAAGTGCCCAGCTGCCAGGCACTGTTTGATAGAGATGACAGCAGGAAGGGTCACAGCCTGCAAGTCCTGGTGTGACACCCATCATCTTTTCCTCTCCCACTTTGGGTAGTTCCACCATCGTGACCCTGGGATCGTGGGGCTGCTGACAAGTGATAAGATTCCTGCTGGGCGGAGGGTCTTCTACGGCATGATCTCTGATGGCATCCACACCAACCCTGCTGCCCTGCGAATCGCCCATCGAGCCCACCCCAAAGGTAGGCCATACTGTGCCCGCACAGTGGCACCAGCATGGTGTCACCAGCATCACAAATGCTGTGCCATCTCCCACGACTGCCGTGGCATGTTATCTTGCTGTCTGAAAGAAGTCTTAATCCACAGTCTGTCACCTCAGCTGGATGTGGCTGGAGATGTCTTGGTACCTCTCAGGGGGGGTTGGCATGGCACAGCGCTCAGAGCTGCAGTGGGATTAGTTGCAGAGCTGCTCCAGCCTGTTTCCTTGCATTCCTCAGGCATGGTGCTGGTGACGGACGCTATTGCTGGCATGGGGCTGGCACCAGGTCGGCATACACTGGGCCAGCAGGTGGTGGAGATCGATGGGCTCAACACCTACATTGCAGGTAAGTGCCTCTTGCCAAAGAGCTGCACATGGTAATACCACTCATGCCCATTCCTGGAGAGCTCAGCACGCCTTGCAGAGCTTGTCAGCGTGAAGCAGCGCTTGTGCCATCTTGGGTTTTGTTGCCTGATCATTTAATATCTCTGCCATAACTTGATTGCAAGGAGAGTAGTGGTGCATCTCATGAAAAGGAAATTTGACCTGTCTTGTTGGAGTGAGAAGGAATTTGACAATTTTTAGCTGTCTGTAACACCTTTGAACTCCTTGCCCAGTAGGGTGGATGATAGAAATTGTTGCGTGCTCAGAAAGGACAAAGAAATCCCACTGTTATTTATTGTCCCTTTTTTTTCTGCAACATCACCACTTTTTGCTAAGTAAGCTCCCTAATCTGCAAACAGCTGGAGACTGGGAAGATATTCTGGAGGGCTATTCCTTTGTCACTTCCCTCCCTCTGTCTCTGGCAGCAGGTACCTGCATTGTGAGCTAGAGTTTCAACCAGTCCAGCTGGTCTTAACAGGGGAGCTGCATGGTGACATCTTAATGCGTCTCCCTTCACTACCAGCACGAACACTCTTGCTTTCTGTTACTTCTCAGCAATGTCTGAGAGCCCTTCAACTTGCTCCTCACGTGACCCAGGATTTCTGCCCCTTTGGGGTTCTGCTCAGTGCTGTCCTGTTCTCTCCCAGGCACAAAGACCCTGAGTGGTAGCGTGGCAACCATGGACACGTGTGTGCGACACTTTCTGGAAGCTACAGGTGGGTAAGCATTGTCCACAAGCTGTTCCTCCCCGTGAAGAAGTCTTGTTCTTGCCAGCTGTGTCTGCTCAGCCATAGATGTCCCCTCTTGTCCGAGACACGAGGAGAAGGGCTGGCAGCAGTGGTACTGGCCTTGGAGACAAACACCTTTAGGAGAGATGCTTCATTTTAACCTGCGGCACTAATTAGGGTTGAACTGTTCTGCTCTTTTCACACACCTAAAAGTGAATGACTTTCCCCTCCTCATACCTTAAGTAATCAGTTCTCTTCTTCCTACTGTCTCCCTTAGGGATGTTTTCCCTCCCCAGCTCAGCCATCTGTGACTGGGCCTTGTAGTTCAGGGCAGTAGCAGTCAGATCAGTGTTAGTGCTCTACTGTACCAGGACAGGACATAGACAGCACCGACAAAGACACTGGGCCCCAGGCATGGGTTTAGTTGTCAGAAAGGTCCCTGCAGTGCCACCAGTTGCCTGAGCCAAGGACGGGGGCTGCTCTGCTGATGAGGCTGTTTGCTGCACTGACGCTTCTTCCTCCACTGTCCAAGGGTGCTCAATAGAGACTGCACTGGAGGCAGCATCTCTGCATCCTGCCCAGCTTTTGGGGATTGAAGACAGAAAGGGGACCCTGAATTATGATTCTGATGCAGGTACTGTTATGGGGATGGTGGGAAGGAGGGTTTTTGCATGGTTGGAGCAAAGTAGGGCCTGCTATAAATGCAGGCTGCATCTTCTGCTTTACTGGAGGCTCTGGGGAGCCTCACTTTGCCCAGGATCTGCTTTGGACTTTTGCTCTGATGATTTTTTTCCTGTGGGTGCTGGTGGTGCTTCATGAGCCTTTTGGAGAGGCTCCCACATCTCAGATGAGCATGGAGTAGAGCAAGGATGGTTCTACACTGCAGTCCTGCCCTGTTTCTGGAGTGGGGAGAAACTCCTCAGTGTGGAGGCAACCCTAGAGCCCAGCTCCTCTGAGACAGCTTCAGCTGCCCCAGTTGCTCTTCCTCTGCTCCTCTGACAGCTGTTTCTTTTCTCTCCTGTCTGGTGCAGATTTCCTGATGCTGGATGATAGCCTGCATGTGCAAGCCACGTACATCGCGGGCGAGGAAGTCTGGAGACGGGATGCCTTAGGCATGTGACACTGGGCTGCCCCGTGCCTTCCAAGGCATCCTGGCACTGTGATTAGCAGCTTTGGTAACCACCCCACTTCTCTTTTCTTGTTTTGTTTTGTTTTGTTTTTCCCTTCCTTCCTGCAACTCTCCTGAAGGAGCCTCATACCAAAGAGCTGTGTTTTCCAGCGCAACCACTGCTTCCAGTTACAGCCATGCCTGCAATGACTCTGGTGCTCAGTTAGTGGAGTGGGGAGAGCAAGCAAATTGGGAGGGTCTGTCAGTCTCTGGAGAGACCTGAAAGACTGCACAGCTGTCCTGTGTGGAGTCCCCAGAAAGGTGCTCACGTGTCCATCTCACAGCGGTGTGAAGCTGTCCCAGCCTTTGCACTGTTTATGCAGCACACAACCTGCCTGTGCCTAAGGCAGACTCAAGCCATATCCATCCCTCCCTGTGCTGCATTGCTCCTGGGCAGCTGTAGCTGGCAGGATGTCAGCAGCCACTAGTTCAGCTCACAGCTCTGCCCATTACAAAGTTCCTGTTGTGTCGGTGGAAGCTGAGGACCACATTCTGACCGAGTGGACCTCCCTCTTGTGTTCCCTGGAGCAAGGCTGGTGCATCTCACTGACTTGGTGCCGTTGAGGGGCTGTGAATCGATGTGGGCTGAATCCTCAGGGCAGAGATCAAACCTAGGAAAACGAGGCATTGCTGGTCCTTTGTGCCTTTTTCTCTGCATGGGCGTGGAGCCCGCAGCGTATGATTTTGTCTGCAGACAGAGATGCTGTCATGTCCTGGAAATCAACGTTCCTCTCAGCTCTGCATGCTGCCTGGCTGGGTTCTGCAGGCTCAGGACAGCCCCTGCCTCCTCCAGCCCTGGGAGGAGGAGGACACTTGCTTCAGGGGTGCATCCAGATGGGCAGTGGGCAGCTCAGAGCTGGAGGGAGAGAGCCCCGTGGCTCGTAAAGGAGAACTGCAGACACCTTCTGGCCTTTCAAGGCCGTCGCTGATAGCTCATTAATCTGCTCATTATTGTCTTATTCAGTATTTGGCTGTCAGCTCTTTCCCTGACATTTGGGCATTTCGAGCCAGGACTGACGCCGTTCCGGAGCCTCCCGCCGTCAGCGGGGCCTCGTGCTGCGTCCTGCCTGCTGCCCAGCCGCCAGCCTCGCGTACATCACGCCTGCAGCCCCCGGGACGGGGCGATGCGGGAGCGGCACCCGGGGTCGCGCTGCAAGCGCTCCGCCTCGGCTGATCCGGGGGGGGCGGGAAAAAAGGCAACACGAATAAAAAGTGTCATAGAAATAAAAGGAAGTCTAAAGCAGGACGGGCAGCGGGTGGGCCCGAGGTGGGGGGATCGGGCGGAACGGAGGCGCGGGCGGAACGGAGGCGCGGGCGGAACGGAGGCGCGGGCGGAACGGAGGCGCGGGCGGAACGGAGGCGCGGGCGGAACGGAGGCGCGGGCGGAACGGAGGCGCGGGCGGAACGGAGGCGCGGGCGGAACGGAGGCGCGGGCGGAACGGAGGCGCGGGCGGAACGGAGGCGCGGGGCACAGCGCGGCCCGGGGGCGCCTTTGAGCGGCGGACAGCGGCGCAGCGCGGGGTGGTGCGGGGCGCTGCGCCGAGTACTGCGGGGCTCTGGAGTTTGCCCGCGGTGTGCCGGCTGTCCCGCTGACGGTACGCACAGCCCTTCCCTGAGCGCTCAGCAGGAGGTTCCCGCCGGCAGGTCGTGGCCCCGGCCCCAGGTGCGTTGCCTCTTTCAGCATCCGCAACCAAACTCCAGCCTTGCTTGCCCCAAGCGTGGCCAGATTTGTTCTGTTATTTCTTTCCTCCCATCTCTCTTCTGTTCTCGCGTTACACGAGATTTGTTCTTAATGCAAAACGACACGAAGCTGTTCTGTGATTAAGGCGTTGAACTTCCAGAGCTGTCTGTAAGCTGCTTCATTCTTTTCCCCGTGGTTTTGGATTGCCCTGTGTTCTGCGTTGTCTCTTATTTCATCCCTGATTGCCTGTTGGTTGGTTCTGCTGCAGCTCTGCTTTAGTTTAAGAGACCTGGAGAAATACAGAATCAGAAACAGGCCCTTAAACACCAGTAAGTTTATTTTTATGAGGTTTGGGCTTCATTTTTCTGGTTTGAAGGGGGAAGATAAAATCAGTGCAGTGCTTTTCAGGAGAAGTTGTTAACATATGAAGACGTGTCCTGCTTTTACAAATGGCTAACACTTAACGTTTAGGGAAGAAGCATGGTTGCCCTTTGTAAGACGTCTAGCAGAGTGTTTGCTGGTGCACCTGAGGATGGAGCAGTAATTAACACTCACTGTGCTGGGGCATCATAGTGCTTGCTTACCCCTGTGCCTTGTGCTTCAGCCTTCAAGCTCCTGCCACGGGGCAGCAGGAATGGCCTCTAGAAGCTGTTCACAGCAAGGGATAGGCAGACTTGGCAGGAAAGGGCCCGTTTGTGCAGTGCCTGAGTGAGGAGAACGAAGCAGCATTGCTGAAGTAGCCAGGCTCTGTCTGGAGTGGCAGATTGCCATAGATATCTGTGGTGATGGGGCAGATCCCATCAGGGTTGGGATCACGGCTGGATCAGTGATGTGCAGCATAGCTCAGGCAGGCCAGCTATGAGATCTTCAGCGAAAATAGCTCACAACTGGGGAGGAGCACTTCCTCTGAGGGTTTTTCTAATTCTCCCTTTGTAATAGCTCTTAGTGGCAAGCAGTCCTTGATTGCAGACAGCTAAACTCAGGTGGAGGCATGTGTGCTCAGGGATGGAGGCATGTGACACCCAGGGGCTGTGAAGGTATGTCCTACTTTTTTGGGTGACCACAGCCCTATTGAGGTGTTTCTGCCTCATGCAGTGCCATTTTACTCCCTTCGTAACGTGGGACTTTCAGCATTACACCTGCAGTGCTTCTGCAAGATACCATTTGTTTGGCTGGTTTGTGTGAGCCTCAAGCAAGAGCCCTGTGTTTTAGGGTGTACTCACTATTCAGTCAGCTCTTCCCCAGTTTTCCCAGAGAATAGACACCATGCTGTGCTCCTGGATTTCTCAGTTGCTTCGAGGGAATGGTTGTTAAGCAGTCAGTAGCCTCAGTGCTGTTAGTTGCACATTTGCCTCACTGTAAGATTCTTCACATATGTATAGTAAGATACTAAGATCTATTTTTTTTTCTGTTAAGGATGTTTCATGGTATTGTTTCAGCTCCTAGAAGCACTTAGAGCTTACTTTCATCTAACTGCCTGTCATGAATTAGTCAGAGGTGGTGTAAACACAGTACACGTTCAGAAGAGACTCAGGCATTGGAGTCTCATGGGAGATTGTTTAGGGCCCACCATAACCTGTTTCTTGTTTCTCTCAGTCTTTTTCTTGAGTGCAGCAGAAGAGAGAAGATGTTCTCAAGGTCCTGTGCTCCCATGGGACTGCTTTTATAAAGAAGCAAGAAGTGGTAAACTGTGTGCTTGGGGATTATCATCTTGAGAGAGCTGAGGATTGGAAGAGCACAAAGAAGGCAGGTGAGCTTGAGCAGTCCCTTTGGGGAGTGGTGTTATTTGGTTCTTTTCTGTGAATTTCCCATCTCGCAGCTTTGTGTTGGATTGCTTCTCTGGCAGTGCTTTAGAGAGGGAGTGGCAGTAGCAGTTCCCCATAGTAGGAAACAGTCGTAATGATAGAAACATTCTTCTTCTTTTCTAGACACAAAACCTGTTGATGTGGAAGTACAGCAAGGCAGTGGGCAGGCTACAGAAGGTATGTCATATGGGGAACAGTCAGACCAAATTTCTAAGGCAAAACCAGAGGGGTTCACATCATCTCACTACAACATCCAATTTGATTTTTTGCTTTGTAAAGCAGACCCAGAAGCAGCTGGTGCACCTGTGGAAGCAGTCCCTGGTGTCAGTGGTGCTGAGCAGATGCAAACCAATGTAAGAACCACAGAGCAAAATAACTGCAGTGGAGCTCTGAGTTTTGCTGCCTCTGGCCAAGAACCCAAGTTGTCTTTCAGCTTTGCCATTCCTCAAGAAGACTGTCCTCGGGTCCCATTAGTTCCAGCCAGCCAACATATGGAGGGTGCAGCAGATGGTGAAGTGCTGGCTAATGCAGTGCCTACTGAATCAGTAGATATGGTGCAGATTTCAGCATTGGAGAAGTCTGACTTGGATCAAACTGCGAGTGCTGTGCCCAGAGAGGATGAAAGCCATGTCACATTAAAGATGTCCAAGCCAGAGAGTGCCCCTGGAGATAGCACAGTGATAGAGAAATCAGCATCAGAGGGAGCTACACAAAAGAAGAAAAAGAAGAAGAAACAAAATGCATCTGTCAGTAAAAAAGACATAAAAGAAACTGAGATCAAGAGGAAGGCAAAGGTGGAAGCTAATGGTTGCCAGAATAAAGATGCAGCCCATCAGGATGAGACCTCTCAGGTATTCAAACATTGATGGGATCCTATAAGTTAAATCCTTCAGTAAAAAAGAAACTTAATGTCAGTGCAGTTAGTATATTGACATGAATTGAGATAAATATGAAAGACAGGGATTGCTGCTGACTTGGAGCAACTGTTTTCTCCCCGTTGAGAGTCTGATCAGTGGAAGCAAATGTGATGTTCCTTTGTTTTCTGTTTCAGACCTGTGCTGAAGCATTTGATGTTTAGACTTGTAAGAGTTAATCCTGGGAAGCTGGGTGTCACATTTTATTTAAAATAAAATAAACAAAGAACTGTCATCAGCCAGTGCCATGCTGGTGTCAGGAGACACCGTGCTCTTGACTTGACATTATCAGGTAGGATGAGTTACTCACAGAATGCAAATAGAAAAGCTACGAGGTGGTGCAGCCGTGGCTATGGCACGTTGCAGTGCAAAGCCTGAGAACTTTCAGGAAGGCTCCCACTGTGAGGCAGGCCCAAGTTCAGCTGAAGTTACAAGTTATGTGAAGACACCATTAAGATTTTCTGATCTGAACACATCATGAGACTTTCTGATGTTCTGCTATGGTCCAGGTCTCCATTTTGTTTTTCTTTTCAGCATTGTTATAGTTGTTGTTAAATCCTGCCAGCTGAGCAATTCTGACATATAAAATTGCAAGAAAGTTGCTTTTAATGTTCTAGACTGAAGTTATATTATATTTTTACCTGCCTCTTGAACAATAACCCTGCTAGTAGACACTGCTGAATATCAGAGAGTTAAAAAGATTTGAAGGTAATGCAGATCCCCATCCCATTCATTGGAAAGAGACTGCTGTAAGGAAAAGGAAGAGGTAGCATGAGAACTCTTGTGCTTCAGCTGTAGGATGCAGCTCTTTTCCTTTCTTTTCCACTGGCTGGCTTTGTTTGTTAGGACTTCTCTCCTTCCATCTTTGTGGGCTTTGTCTCCCTTGACTTCATGCATTTCTGTTTGAGCAAGCACTCAGGCTGAGACACCAGGGCTCAACTTCTGATTTTGTCCATTGCTTACTCTTGGATTTGGGGCAGGTTTTTGGGTAGCCTTTGGTTTTGTTAACGTTTATTCCTCTCCTCCATAAGGTGAATTTACAGCTTCTTTCTTATGAATGGTCCTGACCATCTTTCCACTGTGTCATTTGAGTGACAGCCAGCTATTAAATCCATCAAACAGAGACAGTGAATTGCAACTAAACGTTTGCCCAGTGCTTTAAGTTTATCCAGTGAAAATGTAGGCAGCAGGGAAGTTGTATTGAAGCCTGTAATCTCCAGAACCTGAAATTCTGGATGGTCCTGCCTTTATGCAGATTGATTTTTTCCCGTTTAGCAACTGCTGCTGTAATTTTGGGGTGGTTTATTTCCTCGTGCTCACTCTGTTCCATGGCAGTCAGATGACCAGCTGCAGAAGGAGGTGGATTGGTGTGTGGAACAACTGGAAATTGGCCTGAAGACACAGAAATCCACTCCCAAGCAGGGTGAGTATTCTAACAAATGAGAAATCTCCCTTGTTGGATGGTTCAGAGAACCTTAAACTGAGGTGTTTCTCCCTTGCACTGCTTCAGTTGAGGAGGCTCTCCGTGCAATCAAGACGCTGCGCAGTGACAAGGCTCCGCTGGTGAAGAAACGTCAAATCATGAGAACCATATTTGGAGACTACAGGAAGAAGATGGAGGAGGAGCTGTGCAAACAGCTGAAGCTTATGCTATCTGGTAGGAAAACTTTGCATGCAGGGGGAAATTAAAGAGGAAGGGACTTTGCTCCCGCCCTACGTACAGCTCTGCAGTGTGGGAGCTTGCCATATGAGGTGCCTAAAATCCCTTCCTGCTATTTTCTCCCCTCTTTAAGATGCAAAATCTGCCAAGATCGTGGAAGTGCAGAACAAGAAATGCCAGGTCATCAGGAAGCGCTCTGGAGCATGCAGTAAAAGCCAAGGATCAGCAGGATCCCCTCCGGAGTCACCCAACACACCTGACACAGGCGCATTCAGATTCACAGTTTCTCAAGAAGAGTTTCGCTTTAATTTCTTCTAGGACAGTCTTTTAGATTGAAACCATGGCTAAAAACTCTGCTAAAGCTCCTTAAGAAGGATGCTGTGCAATAGAAAATGTTACTGAGGAATCTCAGTTTATTTCCTAAGGAAAGGATTCTCCTTTTGAGTGCCTTCAGAGGTGCAAAACAGATCTGCCAACCTGGCATATGAACCCAAGACTCAATCTATTACAGTAGTCCTCCATGCTCACACTGTAGAAAGTCCCCTTTGCAGCATGGAGTCTGGAACGTTCTGGTTTTCTTCCTGTAGAATTTCTGTTAACTTAAGAATGTTTTTTATACTGTGAGTTTTTCCCACTCTCCTATTGCCTTTAAATAGAGGAGGCCTTTTTTAGCAAGTGAGAAAGAAAAACACACAAAACGGAATGCTCTGTAAAGAAGACCCAGCTTCTGCAGAGGGAGAAGAGGGGAGGCAATCTAAGTGCACTGGATGTATCCATTCCACCTGACAACTGTGCAAATGCAGCTTCTGGTGTCAAGGAAGCACAGGGCAGTGTATGTAATTACTGCCATTCATAAAGTAAAAAAGTTTGGAATCTGGGAGGAAAATGAGTGAGAATCATCCTTGCTCTTTCATCTATTTAATTGACAGGTATTGACTTAGAAGAGAACAGCAAATGCTGATTTGTTCAAGCCTAGGAATGTTAGAGCAATTGTTTCCAGTCAGGGAAAGATTTGTGTTTCTGAGCTCACTTTCAAGTAGCCCAGTTACAACCAGCAGCGACTCAGTGGACACTCAGCTGTATGCTAAACTTTGGGTGGTGGTGAAATGATCTGTGGGAGCCCAAAGGTTCTCTTGCATTTGATTTGTATTAAATTTTTGCTTTCTGATCAGCTGAATGTATGTCTCCTGGGTCTCTGTGTTGCTTCAGCCAGTCAGCCCATGCCCTACGTTCATGCAGAAGTTCTTCCCCACTCAGCCTAAAAAAGCTGGAGGAACAGAAGTCCTTTAAAAGGAAACGTGGTATCAGGTGGCCCCAGGGCACAGTGCTTTCCTTCCTTTTTATAGTCCAGTCAGTCATCCTGCATGAGAAGCAAGAAATGGAAGTGTAGGCAGATTCCAGCATGTACTGAGAGCAACAGAGTGTTGGTGGGAAACATTTACAGAGAAAGACTTGAAAAAAAAACCTCCTGCTGTCTACAAAAAGAAATAGATTTTATTACTAAGCAGCCTGTTGCATCTGCAAGGGTATTTTTTGTTTAAAATATGTTAAATTATGACTGTCAGAGCATAATGAGAAACTGAACACGAGTAGCATGTGCAATGGGAGAAATAAGAGAGAAGACTTAAGTCTGGAAGCCAGTAGTTTAGCTGATCCCTGTGGTTTGCTGGGAAGTACTGCAGGCATTTTGACTCTGCGTAACAACCAGTATTCATTTTATTTCCAGGATTAAGCATATGAAAGCTGCATTGTTCTCAAACTTTTAATGTTTTCATGCCATTTACTAAGATTAAGCAGCATGCTGTATATGACCTCAGAGCTACAGTTCTTTCCTTACCTAGTAGGTTATGCAGAATATGCCTGGGAAATAGCTTTGGTTTTCTTCCCTTTCTTTTTTCAGATGAATCTAGAGCTGGTGAGACACGGTATGTTCCTGTGCTGTGGAAGGCTGCAGGAGCATTCTAGGAAGCAGCCTTACACATTCTTGCTTTGGTCTCTTTTCTTTAGATATTCACTATTAGAAAGGAGATACCAGTGAGATGAATGTTCAGTGTAACTTAATCCAGCCATGTTATCTGCAAGGAAATCACAGGAAAAAAAAACATTATCACAGGTGAGAGGCTGCTGTGGTTTTTCAGAGATTTTCATATAATGCTGACTTGCAAAGCCAATACATATTCCTTTTGCAGGACTTCTTCATTGCCATGCTTGGCCTGGGTTAGTATTTTTAGAGTCAGGGTTAGAGTTTAGGTAGAGGGACAGGGATGTTAAAGTTAGTGTTAGGGTTTAGAGTTGGATTTATCATGGTTAGGGTTATTAGCATCAGGGTTAGGATTAGACTTTAGGGATAGAGGTGGGTTTAGAGGGTTAAGATTAGGGTTAACTTTTTTAAGGTTATGTTTAGAGTACTGAAGTTAGTGGTAATGTTAGGGCTATTAGAGTTAGGATTCAGGTTTGGGTTAATGTTAATTTTATTAGCATTAGGATTATGCCCAAAGGGTTATGCCCAGGGTTTGCCTGGAGAGCACCATCAATGGTGGTGCTCATCCATGGGGATGCTCCATCTCTGCAGGTGTTCAAGGCCAGTTTGGATGGGGCCCTGGGCTACCTGGTCTTGTGGTAGGCAACCCTGCCCATGGCAGGAGGGTGGAACCAGATGACTCTTAAGGTCCACTTCACCCTAAGCCATTCTTTGATTCTATGGTTAGAGCTATTAGTGTTGAGGTTCCAGTTAGGGTTAGAGTTATTAGGGTTAGGGCTAGGCTCAGGGTTTGGGTTTGGGTTAGTAGGTTTAGGATTAGGGTTGGTCAGTTCCACAGGTAGTATGTGTCAGCTCTGCAATGTCTGAAGCATCTCTGCTGCATTACCGTTTCATTAATTTTGAAGGAAATAATATTATTGTAGGTTAGGAAATGCTATTGCTACTCAGTCAGTCTAATCCTCTTCATCAAAGTCATAATGCAGTCTTACTGACATTTGAATTTTTTCCCCTTTGTACCATTAGTTTCTTTAGACTTTTGGTGACGTTTATGGTTTTTGGGATGTCTTATTGCAGCAGTGTCAGATCTAGGGGAGAAGTTAGCTCTACTAGTTGCTGTAATATGTGTAGCTGGAGATGTCACCCCACAGAATTCACACTGTACAGCAGTGGGAAAAAGAGAAAGTGTCCAGTTTTGGTAGAAAATGTAGCTTAGTGCTGACCTACCTGTCTCTGCCTGCATTCCTGTCCTAAGCTTTGTGCCGTGCACTTGAGATTGCTGTGAGAGGCACAGGCAGGTTCATAGCTCTATATCCCTTTGGTGGTGCCCCTCAAAATCTAGTGCACCAGTTGCAGGCCAGGCTTGTACCAGCAAACTGCTCACAAGAGCCTCCAGTGTGGTTGTGACCTCAGTAAAAATGTAAAAACCAGGCAGAAAGGGGCTGCAAAGTACAACAGTGCCTCTAGAGTGGAACCTGACTAATAGCTTTGGTCTTGGAACAGCAGAAGTGGAGGATGACAAGGCACTGTATTTTTTTCTCAGACCGTTCACCTTAGCAAAGCAAGGGAAAGATCTCAGTTCTGGGAACGAAGTGAGGAATTTTGGAGTTGTTTCTGCGGCAGAAGAATGAGACCAAGTGCATTGACACACAGAGGCAGCAGCGGGCTGGGTGTGATCTCTGCTCCTTTTAGGCTTGGCAGCCTCATCTGTAAAAAGATCCCCTAGCAAAGGTTAGGAAACGCAATCCCATTCCATGCAGACCCTGACTCTGAGGGGAGAGCGGTGCTGATGGCTGGTGGCTTGCCCTCCCACCTCACAGGCTGGCCCCATCCTGGCAGATTTTGTCGCTGTTTCCCTTTTGGCTGTGAACTTTGGTTGGTAAGTTCTTCCAATCCCCTTTCAGGCTCGGTCTGTGGAAATGCATTCATTGGTCCTTGGGCTGCCTGTCCTCTGCCTTGAGCAGCTGGGGGGCAGAGCCGCAGCTGAGCAGCCTACAAAGGCTCTCCAAGGGATCCCTGCTGGGTGCAGCTGGAACCACCTCCCGAGGCCTGGGAGCCCCTCTCCCAACAAAACCAGGCCTACTGAATCTATAGCAACCTCAAGCAACTGATATTTCCTTCTGACAGTTTGTGGAGTGCTGGGTGTGCACCTGGAGTTGGCATCTCATGACCCCCAAAGGATAAAACAATCTATGATCTTCCACAGGAGAGGGAAAACCCAATCCTACTTTATCTTCTCTTTGAATTAGAAAGAAGAAAACCTTACCACTTCAAGCAAGACGAGAATTCAAACTCCACACAAAAAGAAGAGTTTTGAAGAGTAGTAAGCATTGTACCTGCAGTTTCTTAACAAAACCAAGGAGGAATACTGCTGTTTTAAGGTATAAGAAGCTGTGACAGATGATCCTCCACCTTTCTGCTGAAGTTATTTTACTCCAGGGACAAAACCGTTCTGTTTTCTTTGCTTAAATTTTCTTTTGCTGTCCACATTGCTGCATTCATAGTTGGAACTGAAGGAAAGTTTGCAAGCCACACTGCCTTAGAAAATAGAACATTACATTACCACAGTGCTTTGATTCCTGGCAACAGTCCTTTCCCGTGGATACTGACACACCTACTGTGTTTGGCACATCTGTCTTTTTTCCTTTGAGTACGTTGACAAGCATTAGCCACCGAAATGGAAGAAGTCTGGGTTGTGTATCTGTGCCTGATCTTGTTTGTCATCGTGGTTTATCTAATGAAGCATAACCGACACGTGGAGGAGGTCAAGAAAGAGATGGAAAGCAAAAGCCCTCCACCTTCCTCTTCCTTTTTTCCCAGTAATGTTGGCAAACAACTGGAGCACACCCAGGAGGAGCTGGAGCACTACCTGGACAGGTTAACCCACGTCTTCTTCGACACAGACGCCAGGAAAAGGGAGGGCCACCACGATCAGAAGTCCCACCATCACCAGCACAAAAGCGCCGATGCTATGTCTGAAGCTGTGGAGCACTCAGGAAAGGAGGCAGCTTACTCTCCACATCTGGCAAGCCATACAAGGGTTCAGGTATGAGGCCCATCCAAATCTTCAGGCCCCAGCAGACCTACAGCTCCTGCTTGGGGAGCTAAGCCTGTGGAAATGCACAGCCCATAAATTTGGATGGGGAAGAGGTGGGCGGAAAGCCTCGCTATTCTGAAGAATAACAGTGCTTCCATATTTTTGCAACATTGAGCAGTCAGTGAGAGGAAACCGTGTGTGACCTTACTTTTATATATGTTGCATTCACGTTAGTATCTGTGCATGTGTGTGTCTATCTAAACAACATTCCCTCCTGTGTAAACAGAAACAGGTTTCATTCCTTATTTTCAGAAATGATCGGGCACGTTTTTATCTGTAAAAATCTCCCACTTTTCCGACGGGCAGTAGTGTTTGGCCACTTTGCTCAGGCAAGGATATGGTGTGGTAGGGCACAGGAGCTTTGCAGACACCTGGCCTAGCCTAGGCTGAACACATGCTATTGAGCCATGAGAGAGACTTGGGTAATTTTTCTGCTTTGCATGAAGATGGTGCACAGTGTACTCTGAAAACATGAAAGTTGCTATTGGCAACCTGCAAAATTCTCTTACTTGGCCAAGGCACTTATTTAGGGAATGGAACAAGACACATGCCTTTATATTTTTATCGTTATCCTCATTGCAATACATCAGATTGTGCCCTTGAGATGACAGAGTTGCATGGCAGCTATGCAAGGCTGTGTTACTTTATGCTAGCAGCTGTTTATAGTCTTCATTCTTGAGACACGTATCTTGCAGTGCCAATACCCCTCTGTGTCAGTGAGCACATTCTGGGCCCAGGTGGGACGAAGCCATCCCCTTAGAGGACAGACCTTGATGTCGGTAACCACAGCCTGCCAAAGAACCAAGAGACAGGTTTCTTTTCATAGCATTGAAGGTGCTGCTATAAACAACCTTTTTGGGGAGCCAGGCAGCTCCCTAAGAGATCATAATTCCTTCTTCGTCAAGAGCTGCCTGAGCTATTTGGAGGAATCAGTGCATCCACGTGGAGGGAGAGAGGCAAACATACGAAATGTGAGACTGTTGTGCAGAGCGCATGAGTGGAGGCAGTAATTCCAGTGGTTATTTATTTACTGGCACCTTTCATTTACTAACGTCCATGCTATTAGTTTCATTAGATCTGCTGCAGATCAAAAATAGCAATGATTTTTCATGTGAAAACGCATCGTTGCAAAATAACATCTTCCTCCTGAAGTACAATGGAAAGCTTTTCAACATAATTTTCAACAGCATTAGTGCCAGAAAGGCAGAGTTTTTAATTACGGTCATGCAAAGTGTGTTGGGACAGTTCTGGAGCAGGATTTGAGTGGGCTTGGCTCCCCAGGTACGTGGCGTGATGGAGGTGTTGTTTCTGTGCCACCCAAGAGTTGGGCTTGGGTGGACACATGAAGGCTTTTCCCTCTCCTGGGCCGAGGAAGGACCTGCTCACGGAAGGAGCAGCATTCTTTTCCTTCTGAGCATTTCAATATCTCTTTCAAAGTGAGTGTAGGTTGGTGCCAAGTTAGGATCTCTGGAAAATGAAATCCTCAGTATTGTCTAGCAGAGGTAGGATTTGCAGCAAAAGCTCCTTGGGAGATCACATCAGTCTTCTTAAGCAGGCACATCCAGAATTTCTGCTGGCTTTCCTGCCTGGTTCTGAGAAAGCAGGCAGCTGGTGCTGCTGTGGGAGGGAGGTGGCACGAAACATGCTTTGATGGAGAGAAAACACCACCTAACCAGGCTGGGCAAGCATTCAGGTGCAAATCTGTGGAGATTGAGAATAACAGAAACGGTGCCAGCAGGAGGCTTTGCGGATTCTTTACTGAACTCATTAAATGGACTCTGATCAAGTCGCAGTTGGTCAGTGTCAGTGCAGACACCTTCCATTATCCTGTCTTCCACCAGAGAAAGCTCTCCTGTCTTTTAAACAGATGTCCAAAAGGATGTCTGTCCTTCATTGCACTCATCTAAGCCTTTGTTTAGTAGGGTAGAACCTGTTTCCTTATGAATTTCTATTTGGTTTTGCACGTGACTGTACTAAATGAACTAAAAGCCATTTCCAGAGACTCCCTGTTCTCATGGAAACTGAGTGGTCCACTATGGCAGCCAAAACAGAGCAAGCAAACAGTTGGAATTAACGCCACAAAGCGCAGGAAGGTGGGATGGGTGAAGGTGGAACAGAGTAGTAAGCAGACCATGTAGGAAAAATGTACTCCGAGGGCTTCCTGCTTCATCGAGCTAAATCAGAGCAGGGTTATTCTCAGGTTGTTTTCAGAAGCAATGAAAAATGAGTGGTAACAGATGGCAAGGAGGCGTGGGCCTCCTACTTGCTGGTAAAATAGATCGCCAGCCAAGCTGCGGTACCGTGGATGGTAGTGAATGCGTTCCTGTTAGGACAAGGCAGAATCTGGAAGTCTTTCAACACAGCTGCAGGTTTTAGAAAACCCTCGGCGTCAGCTGTGGGCCACGCAGCGGTTGGAAGCACAGTGCCCCAGCTGGGGATGAGCTGAGAGCTGTATCCAAAGGGACGTGCCCTGCGGCACAGGAAATCCCAGCTCCGAATGGGCATGTCTGAGGGGTCTGCAGCAGGTAAATGCATGGTAACTTCCCCAACTTAAAGGCAGTGACTCTCCTGACACCCAGTCAGGGGCCCATAGCTGTGTACGCTGTGTTCGACGTGAGTCAAAAGGTTCAGTGCCACCAGTGCTGCTGCTGCTGCTGGAAGTGCCTCCCAAGGTCAGTAAATGAATGCAGTGCTGTCTGTAAGTCATGAGCCCCCACCTGCGGCACTGCATCCACCTCCAGCCCTGGCACAGGGACTTATTCAAAGGGAGTTGATAAAAAAAAAAAGATCAAGACCAACTTGTTACATGGACTGATAATGATAGGACAAGGGAGATGGCTTTAAACTAAAAGAGGTGAGATGTGAGGAGAAAATTCTTTACCCAGAGGGTGGTGAGGCACTGGCACTGCTGCCCAGAGCTGTGGGTGACCATCCCTGGAGGTGCCAATGGCCTTGGATGGACCCTGGGGGGCAGCCAGTCCATGGAGGGGTGGGCAGGCCCTTCCCATCCACCCATGCTGTGGTTCTATGATATCAGAACATATATCTGAAAACAGACGTTTCACATTTGCTTCAGCCCTGACTTTTAAAGAGACACATTCCAAGCAGCACGTGGAACTGAGGTTCACCTTGAAACGCGATGAACTTCCAAGCTCTTTTAACATGAGAAGACAGTTCTGCCCTGCTTTTCTTTGCTGTTAAGGAAGCGAGGACGTTCCAGCAAGCTGATCAGAGGTTCAGTGCCTTTCAAGTCTATCATCGGTAATGAGGTTTACAGGTACAGAATTTCCTTCCCCTTGAATCACTTTCCCCGTCCCAGCAGCTGGTGACATTTAAGTAACAGCTATATTTGTAGTCTAGCAGATTAGGATTTTTTAACTTGCAAGATTTAACTCTGGTTGGCTGAAAAATTAATTGTGATATAAACCTTCACGTGATCCATAAGAATCCAGTATGTACCAGCAGTTGGTAATGTGAGCCAGCAACCAGCAATGTAGATGTGCATGAATCTGCTCCATGCCTTACAAGAGAGGGACTGACAAAGACTGAAAAGGAGAAGAAAATTCCTTTAATTGTTTGTGCTTTGTTTGCTTGTAGGAGGTTTTGTATACACTGTGTCTGGGAGGTGATATAGAAGAATATTCCAAGAATAAGTCAAAACTGTCATCTTGCACGACCCCTGTTTTTAGACTTGTTGAATAATTTCTAGTTTCAGTAGTGGATGTAAGATTCTTGTTAAAGAAGGTAAATGGAGGGGTATAGGATGACAAATAAGCAGGAATATTAGAATGGTAGACGATGGAAATTTATGTTCCTCTGTGGATCTTTGCTCTTGAATGACTGTTCAGACTGGACATTTTCAAGAGCTCTGTTCCAGGTTTTGAGGACTTTGTGTAAGAAAATTTCAGCCTTGGTGTTAGCCATAAGCTGACTGTATTGTAAATGTCATCACTTGGTATCACCATCACGTTTTGTGATGGGGCATCTTCAGTCGTGTGACATGCTCATACAGCTGGGTGAGATGAGATGAAGAAAGAATACGTGGCTGACGCAAGAAGCAATTCAGTTATTTCAGGAAAGATTAGAAAGAGTGGATATTATTTGATGGAAAACCAATGTATGTTTGGTAGCCTTGGGTGTTTCCTTTCCTGGCTGTTTGAATGAGGTATTGGTGAGGTCAGGCAGGCGAGATGGCAGCAGCAGAAGAAAATGACCATAAACAGGCAGGCAAGCTCTTAATATCATACCAATAATAATATCAGTATGGCTTTATCCTGTTGGCATGTCAGTTTGTCCTCCGTGCTGTGCTCTGCAGTGGCAGTGTTCCGGCCTTTGATGTGTAGGACTCTGTTTAACTGAAGGGAAATCTCGATCACAGTGTTGTCAGTACTCTGCTCTGAGTGTTGCCAGGCCTGCAGCAGGACCCCTGCCCGCCTCTTCGGGTGAGCAGAACTGATCTCAGGGGGGTATTCACACTGTTTAACTTCAGACGTTTAACTTAGGTGCCCCGAGGCACGATTTGGAACACTGAAGTTAGAAGCAAAAATAAAACGTCTAATGTAGTCTTGATGAAGGGTGTGATTAACCACGTCCCAGCTCCCTTTGCCTTTAGCCTGTACCACCCTGACTGTGGTATTCCCACTGAAGAAGAGAATGAGATCTAGAAGTAAAGCATTGCAGCTCAGAAATTCCAAAGCCTTTCAATGCTTGTTAGCACTTACAAGAGGCCTAAACCCTTAACTTGTCTAACTTGAGAGGGAGGAGTATGCCTGATTGCTGACTTAGATGCCTACAAGTTCCACACATAAAGCCTGAGCTAATTAACCACTGCTGCTACTGTACACAGGAGTAAACAGGCATCCTTGGAAGGTGATCTGTTCTGTGCATTGGCACTTCTGTTCAGATGGGTTGCCAAAGCTGGGTGATGAGTCCTGGCTCCTTTGCGGTGCAGCACTGTGTGGTACGGATGCCTGGTGGAAACTCAGTGCAACTCAGTTGGAGCAGTACTCCGCTCACACTAATTAGCTCAGTGTTCTCCTTACTAATTATTTCAGATTGCTTCACTATTTGCAGATCACTGCCATAGATTTTTTTTCAGGTTTTCACGAGGGGGACAAAAGTGGCCAAAATATCTAACTAATTGCTGTGGCCAATGGGCCAGAATAAGAAAAAGGACCTTTCCACTAAACTCAGGGTTTTCAGGACATACTTGTGTCCCCGAGAGAATGCATTCCCTTTAATCCCAGTTAAATAAGTTATCAAAGAGATTAACAGATGAGCAAATCTATACTTTAGTCTTAAACTAAAATGCCTGTTACTTGGGCAGAGTCATTCTTGTGATCATTCTGTGGTTTAAAGGCAGTGCAGAAACTGACTGAATATCTCAGGAAATTGCATGCAGACAGAAGGCAATTCTTCAAGTGGATGCTTGAATTATCGACTTGGTTTCTGTGGCATCCCTTTTTAATCCAATCCAGTTGATAGTAAACACGTCTCCTCTCAGTTTGGTACCTGCCAGAGTCCTGGCATGAGCCATCACAGTCCATGCTGTGCCTTTTTTATAGACGTGCATAGGATTGTGTGCTTGGATGATCTTTGTGCCTTTGGACAAATGTCCAGTTCAATGTCAATGTCAATGTTCAGAAAGCATTAATCTAAATCTCAAATGCATCTGGGAGAAAGTCAGATGAAGAGAATAAGGCCAAGGCTGTGCAACCTGAAGGACACAGGGAAGTGAGCTGGGGATGATGGTGTGCTTGCTCTGTTTCCTTGCAAAAATGTGAGCTAGCCAGCAGAACTGCCAAGCATCAGATTTACAGCAAAGAGCAGCACTCACAGAGCACAGCTGTGAATTTCTGCCAAACAACAGCACGGCAGTCAAATGTATGGATTTCTAAAGAACTACATGCATTTGTAAAAGCTGTGGTCACGAGAGGCTTTTAAACACTTTCATCCCTGAGTGCAAGAACCAGAAGGACAAATATCTACATAGGATCAATTAAAAAACAAGCAAACAAGCAACAATCCTGTTACCTTGTGTATGCCATGTCCTAGATTTGGGCATGACCATTATTCGATGACCATCTTTCCTCAGCAAATGGGATAAGCAGACCAAAGAGAGGCAGGGCACAGTGCTGAGCATTCAGCCTTTGCAGCCCGGCCAGAAGGGATGAGATTCTCCACTCCTGGCAAACACACAAAGTGAGCTCACAGATAAATCAGCAGCACCATTTGTTCCAGCCTGCCTCACTTCTGATAAACCAGGTTTCAAGATCTTCTGGTCATCAGAAGAGAATCCAACATAGTTGCTAGCTATCCAAATTGCAGGAATGAGCAATGATACCAGAATGTGTAATGACAGATTTACAATCGATCACATAGCAGTCCTCGTGTTGGGGACAGCTGAAGGGCTTTGTGAGAAATGCTAGTGCATTACAGAGGGCTCCAAAGGAGCACACAGGTCTACAGCAAGGAGTGAACCCTTCAAAGAGCCATTATAAGCCCAAAGGTATTTTTCTAGACAGGATAAAGACTTCCGTCTGCCAGTGGGACAAAGATACCACTTTCTTGGGATGGATCAGTTTGGACTGACCCGGGATTTGGGAGCTAACAGTGAGGTAATAATAATTAGTATCGACCCCTTTTCAGATTCCCAGTCTTTGGTGAATAGGACAGCATTATGGCCAGGGCTCAGCAGCTCTGGGTTCTGCGCCTCACTTTTCCGCTTCAGCTCGGATAAGTCTCACTGCAGGCTTTATTCAGCAGAGCACTTGGAGGCAGCCCTCAAGACCAGGTTTACAGAGAACTGTATATTCTTCAGATAGACTCTGATGGGCTGTTTGGGGCCCCTGCTGAGTGTACGGCACAGGTTGCTCACCTTCAAAGCCTTTGAATGCACATGAGGAAGGTTGGAGAGTCCATTATGCTCCCAGGAGACACAGCCTTAGCCTGCCTTCTGAAAATGAAGTCAATCCACCCATATATAAGTAAGCCGTAAGAAAGGGCAATATGGTGCTGCAAGAGGAAGAAGAGTAATGGCCCATTTAAGGCTTTTAGTATTCTAACCATGAGATGAGGAAGGGGACTGACCAAGAATAATGAAAGCTTGCATGCAGGGGCAAAGTCAAGAGGTGCCAGCTAATGCTCTGAGGCTATGGAGGTAAGACAGAAAGGATGTGATGAAGGGTCTTTCTAGGAAAAGACAGAGTATGCCTATGGCATGTCAAGTTTGGCAAAGGAGACAATGCCTTGGCAGAGACACCGGGATAAAACACCGATATTAAGGAAATAGGTGGAAATATTTTAAAAGTTTTTGATTGTACGCAGCACAATTTGAGAACAGAGAAGGTGACTGCAGCTTCCAGCAGGACCTGGAAGAAAAGAACTGATGGCAATGTGAGCACAGAGTGGGCTAGAGGACTGTGAAAAATAGAATAGGACAGTAAATTGGAAAAGCAGGTGAGTAGGAAATGTAAAAAAGCATATGACTGAGAAAGAATGAAGGGGTGGTGTTTGGGGATAGAAAGCCAGATAGGACTATGGTCTATGGACCAGGGTTTGTAGATTTGTCGACTGTCAGAAGTGTTTTCATCAGGGCTGGAAGTGAAGAGTCAAGATGAATTCAAGAAGTCATGGGACAAGAGGGTTGAAAGGAGCGGGTCAGGAGTAACTAACTGAGCTTCCCCAGAGTGAACAAACAGGGCTAATGGCCAACTCAGTAGGTGGAGAACTGGGCAGAGAGTCACTGAGCCCAGAGAGCCCACAGGATGGGGAGAGGGCAAGTCAGAGTGGTGAGAGAGGAACGGTGAGGAGCAACCCGCAAGAACTCAGTGAGAGGAATTGCCAAGAAGTGGTAAAACTCTCTGTAGGTTTGAATAAAACTCCCCAGCAGAGCTGCTGAAGCTGTCTATTGTGTGCCCACTGTTAGCCCACTCAAGTGTGAAGATCTGTACGTTAGTTTAAATCACTCTTAAGATGTTCTAAGTCATTTTTGCTTTGCCACCAGCATACGCCTTGGCTCAGCTGACGGTAGTGTGTTGAGATGTGGTCATTTGATCTCTTGCAGTGAGTCTGAGGAAGGGTGGAGCAAAATCACTTCTTGCATCTGGCGATGTCCAGTGGCACTGGCACATCTGTGGGTGGCAGTTCCTCGACAGGCCTGAGCTTGATTCTGTAATGTCTGCTCTGCATTAGACGCCCTTTGGGGTTTAGGAAAGGCAAGTCGCTGAGAGCCGGGCAGCCATAACCAAGTCGGGTGTGAGGGAAGCACTAATCCTGTGTGTAATTGCTTGGCAGGAGGAGCTGCTGTGGTTTCCCTATAAATTGTTTGTGCCCAGGGGAGCCAGCAGTCTTGAGTCGTACACCAGCAGCTTGTCAGGCTCTGTGGTCTGCTCCTCCTGCTGCTCTTGTTCAGGCTCTGTTCTGAGGCTCCGGACTCTCCGGGCATCCTGGTGTTTCTGTGAGGTCGTGTCAGAGGCCAACACTTTGTGGAGCAGCTGGAAAACCCATGGTTCTTAAGAGCTGCCTCCTGTTTGAAAGCAGTCTTGGTCCCAACATCACCTTCGCCCTCGGCCACTGCCTGCCCCTCCACCTGGCGGTGTGGGGCTCCTGCAGGCAGGGTGCTGCTGTATGGGCAGCCTGACCAGCACCGCATTGAGTTACAGTCAGGCCCCCACAGGAATGCAGGGCCCTGCCAGCGTGACCCGTTCAGATATCCCAACCAACAGCAGGAGCCACTGGCTGTCTTTAAACCAGATAGGTCAAGTTAATGTCACAGCGCGGCCTTGCCAGAAGGAGGGCTTCTGGAGTGCAGTCTGGGGGAGATAGCTGGGTTTGCTTTTCCCATTTGTCCTGTATTTTTCCATTCCTTTGTTCAGCCGCTCCTTCCCACAGATCAGCACTGACCTGTTGGGAAGGCACCAGGTTTGGGATGCCGGCGGGCGATGGTGAAGCCCTGGTGGGCCAATCTTTCCCTGGCTTGCTCAGATGGCCTCTGGGAGCTGTTTGAAGCCCATGGCTGCTACAGCGTGAGCCACCAAATAGAGAGACCCCTCAATGAAAAGCCTGAGCGGCAGCAATCTGTCTGTGCACCCAGCAAGAGTCTTCTCAGCCTAAAGATCAGGTCCTGATCAAGCTGCTCGCACCTGCCATGCAAGTAAGGAACGTGACTCCTTGCACCAGCTCCCTGCAAGGAAACTTAGTAAGCCACAGCTGTGCTTGGAGACAAGAGAAGCAGATTTAGGAGCGGAGTGCAGAGATTTATTTTACAAGCATATGAGGAGTGACCCAAAGGGCGCCCGCCTGTGAGCTGACCTGAAGTGCAAACCCGCTGTTCACAGCATCAGCAGGCAGGCGCTGGGCTCGTGGCTGATCCGCTGTAATCCATAGGCTCTAGGAAAACAATCTAACACGTCCTTATCATTAAATACTCGTGTGAGAGCTCAGGAGTCACTTGTATCCCTGCTTCTGGTTTGTAGCTGCAGCAGAGTTTTGCTGGCAGCACTCAGTGCTATTTGCTGAGAGAGCAAAGCGTGGCAGCTGGCTGCAGCCCTGCGTGTTCGTGCCTCCACTGCTCCGACACAGCCCTCGTCCTTAAGTCACGTTCATTTCCAAGCTGCCATAAGCAGGATGAGTGCAGAACATGCAAGGCACAATCGAGAGCTTGGAAGATATTTTGGGGTTGGTTAAAAGGGGATTTCTGTATTCAGCTGCTCTGTGTCCAAGGATGAGTCTGAGGTGCTGCAGGGAGGAGCAGTGGGGCAGCAGTGCAATGAGAGCAGCCACGGCAAGGGGCTATCAGCAGCAGAGGGCACTGACAGTGACAGCAGCGTGTGGCTGACGTGTACAGGACCAAAAATGATACTTGCATGTACAGTAAAGCAACTTAGAGTTGTGTTCTTTTCTTCCTGTGACAGTAAACGAAGGGATTCTTTGTTCTGATCTTTTGAAGTCAGTGGAACGGTTTCCTTTATTATCCCAAACTACAAAGCCACAAGTACTCACCACCTGGGGATCAATGCCCGTGTTTCCATAAGAAATTCTGTGAGACTTCAAACGCCATTTCGCCTCATTTCTTTTCCTGGTTCATCTTTTTCTCTGCTGTGTTTTGTGCTGAGTTTTGTTCGTCGTCGTTCCTCCTTGTGCATGTCAGCCACGCCAGTGATGTCTTTTGGAAGGATGAGCAGTGGCCGTTCTTTGCTCTTTCACCCAAACCCTGGAGCATGCAGAGTGCCAATTTTCAGGTCTCTGAATGTTGCTTTTTTTAAGGAAAAAAAATCCTGAGAAGGACTTTGCTCTTGACGTGGTTGCACAGCAGCATAACTGAAGGACTCACGCTGGATGGGATGGAGACCACTTTGCTGGGTGGAGCAGCTGAAGGCAGCTGAGAGCAGGAGGGCTCCAGCTCTGCTCCTGTGGTGCCCGTGGTCTTAATCGTAGCGATGGTGGAAAGCCCCAGGGCTTCCTGCTCTTCTCTCAGAGCAAAGGGACAGGTCAAGGAGGCACCCACCTGAGGTTGTTATTCTTTTTTGTTTGTTTTGTTTTGTTTCTGAACAGGAGAGAACCACTCCTCCTGGAAGCACTGAGAATATTGTGGAAGAGATTGGTGAGTTGGGCCAAACTCTAAGATTGTGCTTTTGCCACTTCAACCAGAAGTGATGGGGTGAAATACCCTTGGCTTTGCCCTCTCGTGCATGAACATCTGTATTTCCAGCCAGCTGTTCAGATTCCTTCTTCGTTAGCGCTCAGTGCTGTGCAGTATCTGCCAGGCACAAGGGGTGTCGTTGACTTCAAAACCAAACTTTATCTTGTCCCCTTACAAAGCAACCCTTCCTTCACGTGGAAGCGGTGAGACCACAATTTGAGACTTCAGGGCTGGTCAAATGAAGGAGAGCTGCACCAGGATGGGCCATGTGGGGTTCATGCTTGTCCCAGCCTTTCAACCACCGGCAGGTTCCCAGCCAGCCCTCAAAAACATGTAGTCGACAACTGCTTTTGGTGGCAGCTCCTGGAAGCTTTAGATGTTTTGCTACTATTGTCCACAAAAGTATTTTTTTTAACAACATGAAATAATTAAATCCATGTTTTGTTTTAGAAGAAATCTTCTGAAAGAAAAGCATTTATCAGTAACAAGATAATCTTAGTTTGGATGCTGTTCTTATGAGGAAAATATTTAAACCTTTTCACCTCCAAACCTACTTTGGCCTCCCTTACCTCCCCCTGGGTTTGGTTGTTCTCTGTTTAGCTTTAGTGGGAAAACACAGTGGGTGATTCCCACTGGACCCGTGCACTTGGCATCCCATCTGTGTGTTCTAGATAGATGCAGTCACTTGTGAATACCAGCATTACCTGTTCAACTATTTAAATAGTCATATAAGTATACTAGTCCTATCATGAGCATCCTTGCAAATTCTTGCCTTTGGTCTGCAGCACCTCTAATGCATCTTCATGTCCCAAGGGGCCACACACCAAAGGCTTACTGCAAAACCAGCTCTCAGACCGGCTGGGCCGTGTGTTGGATGACTTGACTACTCTCCAGCAATTTAGAATTGTGTGTATTAAAAGGAAGGAAGCCCTCATAATTTCAATTTCCTCTGCTTTATCAGACACAGGTAAAGCCACTTCGCTCACTTCCTTCCTCATTTTGTAAACTCTACAGATTTGTGTTTGGAAACCTCAGCTCATTTTTATACAGACTAGCTGCACACACATTTAACATAATAACTGTGTGTGCACTATTCGACAATGGTGAAATGTATGTGCAACACACAAAGCACAGGCACAGATTTTCACTTCACCAGTGGGTAAGGAAGAGACCAAACAGCAACGCACTGATGGCAGCTCTCCAAAAAGTGACCCATTTCTGGCCATTCTGTTTTGTGCTTTTCTATGCTGCCTGAACCAATGTGAGAAACAGAGCAGGTGAGCAGGTGAGGCACTTTCTAGGAAAGCAGGAAAGACAGCTTCAGGTACTGGAGGAGGGTGTGTTGCACTCGTCAGGCCTGCTCTCTTAGCCAGCATGGAGAAGAAGGGAGGCCAATGGAATGGCCATGGAGCCATTTGGTGACCATTCCTCTGTATGCACATAAGGACAGTGAGCGTGCTGGAGCCAGCGACTCCCTAATTCTGCCTGTGTGGGGCCGAGTAAATCACGGCTGCAGAAGCCCCTCTTGGTTCTTGAAGAGTGCGTGGGCTGTGGTCTCCATGTGCTGTGCAGTGGTTGTGATTTCAGGAGGTCAGTGTGCTGGGTTTCCAAACATACCAACCCACTGGAAAATCATAATCAAGCTGGAGAGGATAGATGTATTTTCAGCCAAGGAAAGGGGTCAGTGTTTACATAGGATGCAGCACTTGGGGCAGCCATTCCAAACCTCCTTAGCCCCACCAGCAACTATTGCCACACAAACTTCTGCAGGGCCTGCTGAAGACTTCGAGGGGCTTATCAACAGAGCTCTCTCTCTCTTTGTCCTGCTTCCAGAACAAGCGGTTCAGGAGACTGTAGACACAGATCTCTATGTGAGGAGAAGACAGCACCCGTCTGCTTCCAGGAGATACCATGAGGGTCACTGGTAAACACAGCTCTCTGTGGGTACCCTTGTTTTGGCTGTAGCTCTCCTTGCAACCTCCTTCTTTTATTTTCTTGCTCTCCTGGGCTCTGTTTCTGCTAAGCTCAGACGTGTCCTTAAGGGGCTGGGGGGAGAGGAGAGCTGCTGGCACCTCCCAGTGGTGTTGGTGGCCCTGTGGGGAGGCGTTTGGTGGCCCTGGGGCTGGGGGCTGCTGCAGGAGGCAAGAGGAGCTGCAGGAGTGGGTGAGGGAAGGGTGATGTTGTGAGAATGCGGGATGTGGAGGAACACAAAATAATCCCGGGATATTTCTCCTTCTCTGATTGTGGCAGAAGCTTGGGCCATGCAGGAGGAGGAGAACTGGAGAGCAGGTGGCACTATTTCCTTTCTTGATGTGGGCCGGTGAAGAAAGGTTTTCATGAGTGACCTGAATTGCTTGACATGTCAGCAAGGGTTTCCATCACTACTCTGTGTCCTATCTGGGGAAATGCAGTGGAAATGGAGAGGTCTTTCCCAGTGCAATGCCTCTGGGTGGCAGCTGAGCCCCTGATGGCACCCAGTGTCCAGCCAGCATCCTGTTGGGCTGCAGTGGCCATGCAAGGCACTGCACTTGGTCTGCCTTGTCTGAGCTGTCCTCCATCGCTGTGCAGACATGCGGGGCGTTGTGCTCTGGGTACGAAGAGGAAAGGCTTCATTACTGTGGCAGAGCCACTGCATGCAGACTCATCCCTCAGAGTCCTCCAGGCTGAAGGACTAGAGCTGAAGAGATTGAGAGTGGGCTCAGCCCGAAGTTTGCCATGACCCAGGTGACAGGAAGGGGAGAAATTGCACCTATGGAAGCCCCAGGTGTGCTCTCACAGCCAGGCAGCTGTCTGTCCAGTTTCCTGGCCACTTTGGGAAAAGTAGGAGAGCAGTGTGGGTATAGGATTTGTGCAAACAAGAGAAGAGTGTGACTACCTTGTGCTGTTCAGCCACTAAAAGGCACCTGCTTGGGATTCTTTTTCCTTCGCTGTTTCATTGCTCAATACTTAGATGCACTCAGAGAACACTTCTGTAATCCACAGCTTGGGGGAGCTTGGTTTCACACAGCCGCACTCCATCGTCGTGCTTTTGTCTGATGTAGTGCACAGATGAATGCGTGTGCAAACAGAGACGCGTGGGTGTGTGTTCTTCTAGAGCATCCTTGCTCAATTCCTCCTGCTTTAGCATACGTGAATCATTTGTTCAGGTTTCATGAACTAAATGCAGTTGGGGGTGGTTTACATATGCATGCTTACTGTTAGGTACTCCCTCCCAGCGGTGTTTGTGATGCACTATCTGTATGCAGTATATCATATCATATACAGCATGTGTGTATGCTGTGCATGTGTAATGAGACAGTTTAACCTTGTTTTGGCTCTGCAAGGTAAGCCACCCCAAATCCTCTGGGCAATTTAGAGCTGACACAGAGCCCCTGAGCATCAGGTTATCTTGACAGCTGAAGTAACCTTCCTTAGGCACGCCAAGTATCTGCCAGTTTATAATTAGAGCCCTTTCCTTGGCAGCTGCACCAGTGCAATGTCAGCTCAGAGAGAGGTGGGGAGAGTGGAGAAGGGCTCTTGGTGCCTCCCAGCGCACTGCAGAAAGGACATTCAGAGAGCCCATATCTCAGGAGGCAGCGAGCTGGGAAGAGGACATCCCTTTCTATCAGGGCTGCTGAAAGCAAGAACTTCTCACGCGCTCAGAGCCAAGGGTTTAGAGTTTGTTTTGACCACCTTTGCAAAAATGTCTGGATAAACAGCCTCAGCTTTTCATAGCTGAAATGCTTTTCAAGAATGGGCAGCAGGTCCCTGCATGTTGGAAGGGCTTTTGGCAATATCTGCTGTGGTTTCTGGTTTGCTCATCTGCGCTCTCACAGCTCAGCCCTGGTCTTACTTCATTCTGGTGTTAAGTCCAGCTTGGGACACTGAAGCCATTTGAGTTTTACACCTGTGCAAATAAGATGAGAGCTCAGGCTGGAGCTGTCAGTGTACAAAGAGCTCTGCAACCAGACAGGCAAAGAGCAGCCTGGTGGGGCTGGTTCTCCTCTCTCCCCTTTCCATCCCCAGTATGGCAATCAGGGCAGAGCACTGCCCCAGCCAAGCAGTGGGATACTGCCAGCAGGTTCTCACTTTGCTCCCCATGATTTGAGCTGCCATGTCCTTAGACCATGAGATACATCAGCAGGTCTCACCTGCAATTGCTGGGCTGAGGACCACTGCTCTGCCTAGCAAGTATTCTCCCTGATGCCACTGGTTTGTTTCTGCTTTAGCTTCAGGATGCAATTATCTTCCCCTCAGTAATTGCCTGCATATTTTTGTTCTGTTCCTTTCCTGCAGGCCTGAAACAGCCAGCAAGCCTGAGACCGACAGCACTTAGAGCAGTTGCTGGTATGTGTCCCTTCCCTCACTGCGCATCGCAGTCAGCTCCATCGTGGCGTTAGGTGGCCACAGCTTGCAATACCCCTGTGCCGTGGTCATTACACGTAGCTGTCCTGTTAAACCCTGTGTCCACGGATTGAGAATCAGACGGTCCCTGAAGAAGGCCACTTCTCCTCCCCACTTCCTCTGTCCATGCCCAGGGAGCCCCTGGGCAGCACTGCAGGGTGGGAGGGTTGGGCTGGTGTCCTGAGCTCAGCCTGCATTTCCTATAACATCCCCAGCAGGCTTGGGGTCCCAATGCTTCTTCCTGGCCTGCATGCCATTGCTTCCACGCCTGGATGCTTCAGGGAGGAGGATGGAGGGAGATCCCATCTCCTTTCTGTCTGCGTTGCCCCACCACTGCAAGGCTCCTGCCTCGGTCTCGTGGTCTCTGTGTTTTCCATGAGTACCTTGTTACCAATCTGTGAAGATCTAGGCCCTGCTGGGATACAGCCTGAGCCTCTCTGAGCAATACAGAGCTGGCAGAGGTGTTGCTGGCTGCAGAACTTTGCAGAGCCACCTGAACAAGCCGCTCGCTCACCTGAAGTTGCATTTACTCAGTGCCCAGAGAACTCCCAGGACCCAGCAAGGGGCTGAGAGATGGTGAAAACTCCCGTTTGTCAGGAGGATCAGAAATCCAGAAATGGAAATATACCTCTATAGCCATTACTGTCATCTGCCTTGAAGTGAATCTAGCCCTGTAGTGGGGGTTTGCTCCTGGGGAATAGTTTAGGTGCCCACCAGGTGCCCACCTGGCCCCATCGGAGCTATCCCTGGGATCTCCCCAGCTTCCTGCTGTCATTCCCAGAAGAGCAGATCTTCTGTAAGCCCCAAGTTACAGCTCTCACACCTTGCAGAGCTTTGGATGCCTCATAGCATCTCTGGTGGAACTGGACACCTGTGCTTAAACACCTGAATTGCATCCTGATTTCATCGTGTTTCCCAAATGAGTTTACATCTGATGTTTACTTTGCGTGCACATGCTCTGCGTGGTGTAGGAAAAGGAACTGCCCCTCCTCTGCCCTTGTGGAGATCTCAGCAGTCTGCTGCTGGGAAAAGACTGGGAAAAGAAAGGGAAGGGAGAGGAGGAAGCAGAACCCATAATCAGCACCAGCCTTGCTGGATTTGCCTTCTGACCAGGTCACGGACCACCAATGCTTACTCCTCCTCTTTGTGTGCTTCCCACTCCTGCAAGCCTCTGTCTTTGGGTACCAACTTAAGTCCAGCCTCACTCCCTCTCCTTCTGTTCCCCAACAGCTCCGGCTTCCATGGCGTGTGGTGGCAGCTTGCAGAACTTAGCGGCATTGCAGCCTTCCTGGAGGAGACCTGGAGTGAACCAAGGGGTTTGGTGGGGGGGGTGGGGTCAGGGCATCTTTATGGCAAACCTGGGTGAGGGGAGGAAGAACATTCAACATTGCAGTTCTACTTTAGGTAGGACAAAGAGCTTTCCCTGTGCTGAGGCCAGGTCAGGTACATTTGCTGTTTCTTGAGAAATAAACACTTCATCTTGTTTGTAAAGCTGCAGCATTGATCTAATCAGAAATTTACTGGCAGCATCCCACACAGCTGCTGGGGTTGGCAGGCACCACTCTACACCAAGAGAAAAAAGCAATGCCTAAAAACAGAAGGCGAAATCTCAAGAAGCACCAAATGATTTGGCCTGGCCAGTTTCTTTTTGAGTTAGGCACTGCAGGAAGTGCCTGTTTCAGGTACCTTGCAGAATGCAAAGCTGTTCCATGACCTGAGAACATCGATAGCTGGCAGCTGTCTGGCTTGACCCTTCTGGCTGAACTGAGATGGGGTTTGCACACACACACTGCTGACACTGGGGGCTGGCAGTGCTTAGCTCCATCAGGGGCTTCCAGGCAGAAGCCGTTGCCTGCTGCTTCGGTTCAATATCTGCAAATTGAGAGAGGAGCCAGAGAGTGCTGGGGCCGGACACTGGAGGGTTTTCCATCTCCAAAGCCCTTTCCCATATGGCAACATTTGAAAGTCAGAGGAGTTGGATGTGACCAGTGACACTGGGAGACAGTGACAGAAGCTCTGTGGGGCAGAAGAGTAAACAGTAGGTAGAAATGCACTGGGTGCTGATCCATCATCTCCTAACCCACTAAACCCCATCCACCAGCTTTTCAGTTCCTTCTTTGCAGTGTAAAGGCTGCCCCAAAGGCCTTGCAGCACTCTCATCTGCTGTGAGCACTTTACATCCTTGTGCTACAGTCCCTGTGATATCACATGGGATGCACAGCACCAATCAATTTAGTCTGCCAGGAAAAAAAGAAAAAACACCTCTACAGATCTCTCAATTCACAGCCATTCCAGCCAGCAATGCGGGAAGGAAAAAAGCTGAAGTGGATAAATAGTGAGGATTTCCTCAAGACTTCATCTAGAATGGTTGCAGGTGAGCAACACAGAGGTGCTGAAAATAGCCTCCGAGCAGACAATGGCTGCCAGGGTCATCCTGTGTGTGGTGCTGCCCTTCCAGGCAGGATCCTGGCAGCACACAAAGCCTACAGCTCCTGTAGCTCTGCCCCCAGCTCCCCCACAGTCTTCCTAAGCCCTGACATCTAATCCTAAGGGTGGGGAGCGTGTCCTTGTTGGGGGCTGTGAACTCCTGCCTGAATACTTCACTTTGCTCCTCAGATGGCACATAACCCCTCACCCAAGCAGCAAATGCCTGACATCTCAGCCCACAAGGGACAGGCCAGCAGCTCTGAAAGCGCTTTGCTGGAAGCAGTACAGAGGTCTTCAGCTTCAGGAGGGCAATGCATGTTAGACTTGCTTGCAGCAGTAGCCTTAGAGGCAGCACATGCAGCAGCCTGCGCTGTAGAAGTAGCAGTGAAATGGAAAGGTCCTGTGAACACAGGGAGGAGCTCAGAGGTGCCTCTGTTGCAGCAGCAGCGCAGTGCTGCTCCGCACATACACGGCCAGGCACGGCTCACCACAGCTGGGTGCTGGCACAGGCTGCGGATGGCCCACAACGTCGTGCCTCCCATGACCATCCAGGCACCAGCAGCTGGGTGCAGACTGGCCTCGTTTCAGGGTGCTTGGAAGCCTCCCCAAGGCAGCCTCCAGCAGCACGTGTGTCTGTGTGCACAGCAGAGTCAGCCCGTTCCTTGTACGAACCACCAGCCATCAGAGCAAAACCAATAAACACTGAGCTCTTAGTGCCTCCTGCCTGCTGGAACTGCTGACCTGAGCCTCGCTGCCCCACTCTGTGCTTCACCTCCCCACATCCCCTCCCCACTCAGTCCACGTGTCTGGTGGCACCTCGGCCACATCCACGCGGCCACACAGCCTTGTCTGGGCGCAGTGCCTGCGTGTCTCCAGCAGGACGTGATGCAGCAGTGAGCACCCACTGCTGAACGCCCACTCACTGTCACCTCAGCCCCATGCTGGCTCCAAGCACATCCTTGCTACTCCCCAGGCCCGCTGGCGCGCATCCTGCAGCCAAGGGACAGCAGCTGAACTCACTCCAACACCAAAGGACTCCGCTGGAAGGCTGCAGCCTGCTCTGCCCCCGGTGGGAGGACCCCACTGAGATTGGACCCCCAGGGCAGTGAGAGCTCAAAGCTTTCCTCTTCGTGCTGTGGCCCAGGGCTGCTGGCCCACATCCCTGCAAAACAGACACAAAGAGAATGTGGGCATCAGCAACAGGCCCGAGAACATCAGCCATGAGTGGGACGTGAACAGGAGGCCCAACCTGGCCCTGCCTCACTGCCCTGGGCTCCCTGCCCCACACCTGTCCTGGCAGTGGGCCTGCCATGCTTTTTGCCTTCCCAGAGCTGTGGGTTCAGTGAGAAAGACCCAGGAGGGGCAGCAGGAGCTTTCTGTGTGCCCGAGCACCAGCAGAGTGCTCAGGGGTGTGAGGGGACACGGAAGAGGCTGGGATCACACAGGGGACAACAGGAGCCCTGGCTGTGCCACCTCAGGCCAGAAAGGGCTGAGTCGGGTCCCCTTGGGAAAGGGATTTTCCCCTCCCAACAACTCTACACCACCCTTTGTGCATTAGAAGCCCTGTGATTGCATAAACACAGTGCTTTCAAAAATCACAGAACTGCAGGATCACAGAATGGCAGGGGTTGGAAGGGACCTCAAGAGATCATCGAGCCAAACCGCCCTGCTAAAGCAGGTTCCCTACAGTAGGTCCAACGCTCCATCACCTTCACCATAAGGAATTTCTTCCATATGTTAACACAGAACTGCCTGTGTTCAAGTTTTAGGCCGCTGCTCCTTGTCCCATTGCTATACAACACCGAGAAGAACCTCCTCCATTTGCCTCGCACCTCCCTTTAGATATTCATAAACATGAATCATCTTCTTTTCCCCAGGCTGAACAGACCCAACTTACTCAGCCTTTCCTCATCAGGGAGGTGCTCTACGCCCCTCATCATCTTTGTGGCCCTGTCTTCAATGGTGAAAGTGAGCAGACCCTGTCAGGAAGAAGACGGGTTCACAGGACAGTCAGTGACGATGCCTGCAGGCCAGGGCAACTCTGACACTGCAGAGCTCAGCTCAGTGCTCACCCCTGCATGGCATGCCCAGTGCCAGACACCACCACTCCAATGGCCATGAGATGCAGCACCCTGCCGCACTCACTCCCTGTGGGCCGCCCTGCACTGCCAGGAGCACTCCGGGCTCAGCCTCTTCCCGGAACAACTGCAGCCCTTCTGGCAGAGCTTCCCCCTTGTGCTGGAACCCTGGTTTCCAGTTACAAGAGGGAGGAAAACACCGCAAACAGCAGGCTGCTGAGTCACCAACAGGAACTCACATCTGGCTGGCAGCAGGAGCAGCACTCCAACAGCGGGGTGCTCAGCTAGCCTAGAGCGGGCCGGCCTGCTTCCAGCAGCTCTGAGCCCCCTGTGCTCTGAGGCTGACCCACTCCCAGCAGCTCCAAGAAAACAATGCTCTGCAGCGGGGCCAAACCAGTGGAGAGGTCAGCAAAGGGGCCTCGCAGCCCCACAGCAGGCTTGGGGGAGCAGGGCACCAGATGGGTGGGAGGAGGGTCAGGCTGCCC
The DNA here is from genome assembly GCF_905368555.1 of Meleagris gallopavo. Lineage (NCBI taxonomy): Eukaryota > Metazoa > Chordata > Aves > Galliformes > Phasianidae > Meleagris > Meleagris gallopavo. The sequence goes on from NC_139419.1 coordinate 14,075,927, forward strand.
CTCACCAGGGAGTGGGAGCCCAGTGCCACCTGGGGGGCTGCAGGCCGGGCTGGGTGCTGGTAGGTGCGTGGCACAGACGTAGCACTGGGGTGCAAGGGCTCACGGAGGTCTCACGGGAACCCAGTGCCATAGCCACCGGTGCCGGCTGCGCAAAGCCACGCGGCACTGCCCGAGAGCCCTCCAAATCCTGGTTCCAACGCTGAGCCGTGCGAGGAGCGACGCACAGAGCTGAGGTGGGGCTGCGAGTCCCAGCGGTGAGGCAGGCGCACAGCAGACAAACATCCGTCCGTCTGTCCCTCGCCTTGGGAGAAGGAGCTCCCGGGACACGTATGTGGGGACACGGAGCCCGTGGACGGCTGCCGCAGCTGTAAGGCGGGTGTTTTCCGCCGGGGCCGCGTGAGGTGACACCCGGGTTCAGAGGGGCAGCGCCCGTCGGGGCCGCTCTGGACCGCAGCACAGCCCGCCCCGCCCCCGGTGCTGCCCCCGATGGCGGCGGCGGTGCATCCGGGGAGCGAGCGGCGGTGAGTGCGGGGACGGCTCGGGGTTGTGCGGGGACGGCTCGGGGTTGTACGGGGCTGTGCGGGGCCCCACGGCCTCATCTCTGTCCCTGTCACCCTGCGGTGGCCGCACCAGCATGGCTGCGAAGCGGGGACGAGGCAAAGCCGCCCCGCGGAGCTGAAGGGAGCTGCGCCGGCTCTGCTGCCCCGCAGGCTGTCCGTCCGGCTCCGCGTTGCTTGTTGCTTGCTGTGTTTCTTGTGGCTTTCCTTCTGTCCGTGTGCAGCCCTGAACCGGAGCTCCCCCTTCTTTCTCTGTCCTTTAAGTGAAATGGGGAGAGAACATGGAAATGGGGCACCTGTAGGAATGGGACGAGGGGAAAGGTGAGTTCAGCTTCCATCTCTTTGGATGCTGGGAAGCACCGAGTCTGCCGATGGGTGTTAATGGAGGGTTTGCAGAGACCCGTGCATGGAGTGGGAAAAGAGACCATCGTCCCTAGTGCCGCTCTGTGTAAATTCCCATGGAGAAAGCTGTTAGCAGTGACATCAGTGTTGAAGCTCGCGGCTCTGAAGCCTGAGATGGCTTTGTCCCACTGCAGCCACTGCTGTGAATCCTGACAAAGCTCTGAAGAAAGAGAAGGGAAAATTCGAGATGCCCACACATGTGGGGCTTTTAAACCATTAAACTGCACTACTGCGTTTCTGTGTTTCCTAACTAGATTTTGTCTTTTCTTTCCCCTTCCCCTGCCTCCACTCCGTGCCTTTTTAAGGAGCTGAGCTGGGAAATCTTTGTTCAAACCATCCTCTTTTAAGTTGGATTTTTGTGGGACGGCTGCTTTGCTTACTCCCTGCAGAAGAGCCTCTTGCATCCAAAGGTCTCATCCTGGTGCCCTGCAGTGGCCCAACAGCAGTGTCCCTCCGTGCTGTTGTGGCTGTCAGAAGGACAGTCTCCTCCTCTAGGTCTGAACTGAAGCAAATCCCAGCTATTATCATGGGAGACATCTGGCTGGTTGGACTGATGGGGCTTATATACATCTGGTTTCCCAAAGTTGCTTCCCAGAGTCTCATAAAAAACCCCATGGACCAGAAAACAGAGCACACCCTCTTGATTAATGAAATCAACGCTGACACTCCAGGAGAGGACACTTCTGAGTTTGTGGAGCTCTATCACACCAGTGGTCAAACAGCCCGTTTGGATGGCTACTACCTGGTTTTCTACAATGGCAATGGAAACCAAGCCTACAGAGTTCTGAACCTCCAAGGCAAGGCTACTAACAGCCAAGGGTTCTTTCTCGTTGGCTCTGCCTCTGTGAACCCGGCAATAGTTATTCCTAAGAACACCATCCAGAACGGCCCTGACGCGATCGCTGTGTATTATGGAAAAGGGAACTACAAGGAAGGCATGAGTGTCACAGGTAAGGGACTGGTGGATGCCTTGGTCCATAAGACGAAAAAGACAGACAGAGCGGATACGCTGCTCAGGGTGCTGACCCCCGGCAGAGATGCTTTGCTGGAGGACTCCACCTTCAGGTCTATGGATGAGTCAATCGAAAGGTGCCGTGGGGCAGACGCTCGGTGGTTCTTCCAGGTGGCCGTGCCGACCCCAGGCACAGAGAACCACTGCATCCTCACTCCTCAGCTGAACGCATCCGCCGTCCTTATCAGTGAGGTCCACGTTGCCTCTTCTTTTGAAGATTTTGAGTTCATCGAGCTGCAGGGTCCCCATTCCACCGTGCTGAGGGACGTCGTCCTGGTGCTGATTGATGGTCGGACCAAAGACTTTTATTTCACTATGGATATTTATGGCAAGACTTCATTGGATGGGCTTCTCCTGATCGGCTCAGCACAAAGCAAAATCCCAGGTAAGGGCTGCACGTTGCTGGCTGCCTCGGAGCTGGGGGAGCTGTCTGCTGAGTCTGGCGCTGGAGGATGCTGTCTCTTTTCATGGTGGTTTGGCATTCTGATGGACAAATGTGAAAATTCCAGCTTGGTACTCAGTGATGGGTAGAAGAGCTAATGAAAGGAAAAGGAGCTGCATAAAGCAAGTAAAATATTGGAATTATTAATTAATTATTATTAATTAAATTATTAAGAGGAGAAAAAAAATGAGGAGATATCTCCGGCTGCCCAGAGAGGCTGTGGATGCCCCGTCCCAGAGGTGTTCAAGGCTGGGTTGGATGGGGCCCTGAGCAACTGGTCTAGTATTAAATGGAGAGATTGGTGGCCCTGCATGTGGCAGGGGGTTGGAGATTCATGATCCTTGAGGTCCCTTCCAACCCTGGCCATTCTGTGATTCTGTGATTTGATGCTACTGTGTAAATCCATTACTTGCTGGTATCTTGTATGGTACAGTGTCCTGAACTCATAAGGGATATATTAGGATGGGAGAGATTCAGAGAAGGTCGGGAAAGATGGCCACTGCGAGGCCCTGCTCAGAAGCAGAGGCTGTGCTCTCACCACACCATCTACCAGCACAGTTCCCACTCGTCCCTTCCCCTCAGTGCTCCCAGGCCACCGGAGGAAGAGGTGGAGGAAGCATCTCATTATTTTGGGTGCTCAAAAGGAGATGTTGCAGCTGGGGATGCTGACTCTGCAGATGCCTTGTGCAATTCTCTGACTCACGATTTGTGAGTCACGGCGTGCGTTCGTCACTCACAGATCTGGTTCCCATTTGCAATTCATGAAAGCCGAAGAACTGGGCCGTGTTGGAGTCAGCAGATGGGACAGTCCACGAAGGCGAGTGCTGTGCAGGAAGGGGCAAGCTGCAGCAATCTGACCGAGGTGTGTCCTCATGATGGCAGCTGCATGATGTGTTGGTGCCCAGCCATCACAGAGCTGCATCAGGGGAGGGTAGGAGGTCGATAGGGAAGGGTGCTGCACCTTGCTGTGCTCAGCAGCTCTCACTGGCTGGCAGGGAAGTGGCTGGGGGGAAAGGGAACACTATGTACAGGGAAGGAAATAGGGAAACCTTAACCAAACTGCAGCCTTAATTCTGTCTGCTGGTATCCTGGACCCTTGCTGAGTATGTGTATACATGTAGAGCATGTGTGTTTGTGAATAACAAGGATTGTTAGTGAAATGCTAGAACAGAGTATTGCTATTTTGAAATATTTTTGTGTATTGTCAGAATAACTGCTGCCTTAAATCTTAGTTCATTTTGCAGGCATCTTTTTTGAAGTAAAAATGAGCATCTGCACCTGTTTTCCTGCTTCCCTGCTCCTGCCTGAAGCAGCTTCACAGTCTGCAGCATCTGCAGAACAGGTGCTGCTCAGGATGCCTCTCCGCCCTCCTCCAGCCTGTGGAGCTGCCCAAGAACAGGGAAATCTGGGCTATGAGAGGGTGGGAAATGTCAGGGAGCAGAAAGGTGTTGAGTATCCCACTTGTTTTCTGTGTTACTGTATCTGAAGCAATGCTAGTTTCTTGTACAGGGGGAATTGCTCATGCCTGGCTTGTGGAGCATTGTTTTTGGGGTGTCACTCTTGTATATCTGACACGCTGTCCTTGTTCTTTTCCTTGCTGGTGTGCAGTGGACTTGGCATTCCCGGAGAACTCCACTCATCCTGTCCTTAGGGATGGCCCCAATGCCATTGCTCTCTACAGATGCAACAGCAGCAGCTTTGCTCCAGGGAAAGCACTGACAACAGCTGGCCTGCTGGATGCTTTCGTCTATACGAGCACTGAGGGACCGAGCCCTGAGCTGCTGGACACCCTGACACCAGGCAGACCTGCCTATAGGAGCGTGTGGTGAGAGGACAGTTTGCTGTCACAGCATTCCTTGCTGACTCTGCAGATGCCTTGTACAATTCTCTGACTCTGGGGTCATCCCTGCCCACGTCTCCAGCCCTGCTGAGAGCAGCCTTGACTGCCAGGAGGTTGAGGCCAATCGGGAGGTCAGGGGTGGGGGTAAATTTGTCTCCAGCTGGGTCCCTGCTGCCCTGTGCGAATGAGAGCTGATGGCACCTTGGGTCATGTCACATCCCACCTGAGGTGGTGGGTTCCTGGCATCTCCACTCAGGCCCTTCCAGTACTTGAACGGAGCTTATGAACAGGAGGGGAACTGACTTTTTACACAGTCTGAGAGTGATAGGACAAAGGGGAATGGCTTTAAACCAAAAGAGGGGCAAATTAGGTGAAATGTTAGGGGAAAATTCTTCACTCAGAGGGCAATGAGGCAGAGGCTGTCCAGAGAGGTTGTGGATGCCCCATCCCTGGAGGCATTCAAGCCAGGCTGGATGGAGCCCCGTGCAGTCAGATCTGGAGGTTGGCAGCCCTGTCCACAGCAGGGGTTGGAATTAAATGAGGTCCCTTCCAACCTAAGCCGTTCTGTGATTCTATTTGATTCTGTGATTTTGTGGGTGGGCATGAGAAAAGCCTGGCTGAGACTGCAGTAGTCAACTGTATCAGGAAAGAGTGTGGTTCACTCATTTCTGTGGCAGAGTCATCACTTAATCACAGCACATTCCTATTCCTTCCTTTGCACATGTTCTTCCCACTTGTCAAATAAACCTGCACTTGTCCCATAAGTAGGTTATAGCCTTCCCTGAGGAGCTCTGTTCTGTGCAGCTCCTCACAGTGGGGCTTCCTCCCCTTTCCTTTGAGCTGAGGCTCCTGCCTAATCATTTCACCCACAAGTGTTGCATTTCCAGTTTCCCTACTGTACCCTACTGCCCTTCCCAGTGCTCACAGCCTGAGCATGAGTGCCTCTATACTAACTTTCTTGTGTTCAGATCAGGCAAAAAATGAGTTGCCAGAAGGTAAAAGGTGGCACATGCTCTTCCCTTTTTAAGGCTTAGGGATGTCTTGGGCTCCTTTTTTAGACAAGGAGGTACTGATGAGGGTGGGATGTCTCTCCAGACCCCAAGAAGGGAGAAGACTTTGGTGAGAATTTTCCTCCTCTGGTACAGGCAGATGTGAGTGGTAGGTGATGAGCAGACAGGTCTCTGGTTGCAGGCTGTGTTCTGTCTCATTCTCACGTCTGTGTCTTTCAGGCACCAGCTTGGAGATGTGTCCATGAGCCAGTGCAACTGCTGCTCGGTGACTCGGGACTCCTTGTCCTATATCCTCAGCAGACCCACCCCTGGCAGATTCAATGATTGCCCCAGCAGGCGCTTCAGTCAGACTGTTTCCTTCTGCCTTCGTGTAGCAGGTGGGTATTGGTTACCCCTGGTTCTGTAGGCTGGACCTCCTAAGGAGCAGAGCATGTACTCCAAGGCCAAGATATCTAGAATATCCACCCAGGGTTGTGCTGGGGTACACGTAGGTACACCAAAGGAAATGCAGTCAAGACGTCTGACTGTTCTCTGCTGTACTGTTATTTGTGGCTGCCCTTTCTAGGCTGAAACTCTCTACTCTTCACTCCCACTCCTGGTGTGAAGTGAAGCCTTTTAGGCTTTCCAGGTGATGAACAGGAGCTGAGTCGCACGTGTCCCAGAATGAGCTGGAGCTGTGCCTGAGGTTGCAGTTAGCTTTTTGTTGGGTAACAGTTAGCTTTTTGTTTCCTAGAGTGCCAGGAGTGGCTCCCAAAGTCAGAAGAGATCCTGGTGACTCTGGTGCAGGCCCTTGACAGATCCTGCAGTTGTGGAGTTTTTCCAGCCTACTTCAAAGGTGAGGCAGTCAGGAGTGGAGGAGACTGAGTGCTGTCAGTGGTTAATGCTCATCTGCTTTTGATTTTTAGCCCTGGGTTCCCTTCTGGTTTGCATCCTCTTGGCTTGGATCTCACCCCTGAACTTGGTTCTAATCATGAAAGTGCTGAGAGTTGGGCAGAGTGTGGTTCTGCATTGTGCTCCATCTGCAGCTCTGGCAGCCAGCACACATCAGTGCTGGTTTGCAAAGGTTGAGCGTTTGCTGTCAGACAAATTATAGAAACACAGAATCATAAATGTTGGACAAGACCACTAAGATCATCCAGTCCAACCATCAACCCATCACCACCTTGCCCACTGAACACGTCCCTAAGTGCCACATCTTACCCTTTTCTTGATGTGGCAACAGGGCCAACATCCCATCTTGGAGACTGTTGCCTAACTGTCCTTGTGATCCATATGGACTGAGCCAAATTGCAGCAGGAATGCGAGTGGACTTACTGGTCTGCACTGTTTTTCTGGTATCCCTTCTAGATTACTGCACAAATGGGATGAGCACATGTGGATGCATGAAGAAAACAGCGTGACTCTGCAGTGTGCATTGTCAGCAGCAGTACTTTCAGCTCAGCATGTTTAGAGGGCCCCAAAAGATCATTCTATCTGCAGCTGGGGTTGCAAGGCTTCCAAAAGAATGAGGACATCTGTCAGTGAGCTGTGTCATCTGGCCCCAGACACGAGCTGCAGGGCAGCTGCAGTGTTGCACTGGTGGTACAAGCTGCCCCACCAAACTCTTCTCTTGTGTCAGTCTGACCAGGGGGCAGTGGTGGTAGATGAGGAGCTGATGAGCTCCTTCCAGGAGAAAGAACATCTTTAGAGATATGGTGACACTGAAACAGACCTCTGCTTGCCTTGGCAGATCTAAAGGCAGCCTGCCAGGACCAGGGGCTTGTGTTCACCACCCTGCTCACTGCAAAGTCAGAAGCCCAGCTGAGCAGCCTGCTGCTTGCCTTCCAGACCTTCCTGGAGAGCCCCAGGGCTGTGAGTTTTGATGGAAGGAATATCACAGCAGAAAGCTCCTGCTTCAAGGATGTCCCTGCGCAAGACTTGACCCCAGGTACTGGTCATCATTCTTGTGTGTTGGGGAACGCTGTGTTTGAAGATGAGCATGTAGGCCTAGCCTTCCCAGGTTCAGCTCCTTTATTTTACTGGTGTCCAGACACAAACAAGCTGTGAGAAGCCAGAGAGGTGTTTTCTTGGTTTACTCTCCTCTGGTTCCTCTGTGTACAGGGGACACCAACATGAGCTGGTGTGGTGTGAGGGGCAGCTCCCATCACCTGGGGCATCAGGTTCGTGTAGGGGTGGCACCAATGGACGCTGCAGAGGCCCATGGAGATCTCTGTGTGTTGGTACAAGAGGGGAAACGTGTGTGTTGGGGTGCTGGGCAAACATCCCCAGTGCCGTGCATAGGGCCACGTTCCATTCATGTCATTTTTGCTTTCCTAGCTGCCCCATCAGCGATACCAAAAGGAACAGCAGAGCCTTCTAGACAAGCAGGCAAGCTACTCATCAATGAGGTGAACCCAGACAACCCGGGGGGAAGAGAAGACACGGAATACATTGAACTCTTCTACACTGGACAAACATCCTTTGACCTCCAAGGATACTGGTTGGTCCTCTACAATGGCAAAACAGGACGCGCCTACCGGGTGCTGGAGCTTTCTGGACACCACACAGACAGTCTGGGTTTCTTCCTGGTGGGAAGCAGCGCTGTGCGCCCAGCACCCATGGTCAGGCTGCCCCCAAACACCATCCAGAATGGGGCGGACGCTGTGGCTCTCTACTACAGCAGCAGCACACGCTACATGCTGAACATGGCTGTGACTGCCAAAGGGCTGGTGGATGCCGTGGTGTACACATCCCGAGTGCCAGAGAAGGCAGAGCAGCTGCTCAAGGTGCTGGTGCCAGGGCAGGGCATCCTGTATGAAAATGATTCACACAGCACAGAGGATGAGTCCTTGAGCCGCTGCCACAGCCTGAGTGCTAGACTGCAGAGCAGCTTCCAGGTGGGTTGATGGCAGATGTCTGCTCTCCATCTGTAGTCACTGAGAAAGCAATGGTCGTGTTTCAGTGTGTCCCTGATTTGGGAAAGTGGAGCATTCTGCTGAGCCATTCCCCCTCCAGTGAGCTGCTGCTGCTCTCACCTGCCCTCACTTTTCTGACCCACCTGTGTGCCTCTTGTTGGCCAGATAACAGCTCCACACCCCATACCTCAGAACCAGGAGATCCCCGGGGCAGCTCACATGTCAACAGTCCCAAAACCTGGGGGCCTGCTTGTGGGCAGCATCCTGGAGCCTTCAGTTACCCTGAGCCACCTCTTCAGCCCCGCTTGCTTGGTGCCACTCTGTGAAGGCACAGCACTTCACATCCCTGAAACCCAGTTTCCCATAGGCTGGTGCATGACCCTTTTTGATCACTGGCAAGATTCAGTTTTAATTTGTTCCAGTTGTTCCTTTTTTAATGTTGAGCATCAAATAGGCCCCATAAGAGAATGCTGGCAGAGTGCATAAGCCAGATAAGGGAGGGTTGTACTTCTGCACTCCTAATGTCTGATGGGGTCAGGCCAGCATGGGGGAGCGGGTGGGAGGCTATAGCCTTTTTGGGTCTGACCAAGGGAACACAAGCAGATGGCAGCAGCTCTTGTATGTCCTGCAGGTGACTGTGATGACACCGCTCAAGGAGAACGCCTGCAGCAGCCCCTCTGCGCCATCCCCACCCACCATCCGCATCAACGAGCTGGGCCTGGCGGGTGTTGGAACCGTCCACTTCGTGGAGCTGAAAGGGCAGCCAGGGGCCAGCCTAGCTGGGCTCAGCCTGCTTGTCTTCATGGGCCAGGAGGGCAAAGTGCAACGCAGCATCACTCTGAGAGGCAGCATTGGGGCATCAGGGCTGCTACTGCTGGGCAGTGAGCACGGTGAGGCAGGCAGTGGGCACAGTGGGGCAGACACTGGGCACCGTGTGGGCACCATGAATCAGGCTGTGGGCACCATGGGGTGGGCCCACACTCAAGATATTCACCCACTTATCCCCCTGACATTTCCAGGTGGGACAGAGTTGACATTCGAGGACATCTCTGCTGCTAGTGAAGGCATCAGCGCTATTGCTCTGTACAGCACCAGTTTGGTTCCTGGTGGCACGAAGGCAACATCAGAGAACCTAGTGGACGCTGTGGTGTTCACATGCAGGCCGACCACAGTGGGAGGACACTTGGACGTCCTCGGCCCGCTGTATGCTGTGCCCTGCGGTTATGACAGGTGAGGCCACTTCTCTGGAAGATGTCCCTGGGCTTTTGGCTCCCAGAGCCTTGGCTGGCATATCACCAAACTTGCTGCTTTGTCCTGTGCAGCCAGGTGTATTCACCAGCCTTGAGTTGGAAAACAGATAGGTGGGCAGTGTACTGCAATGGAAAATGCTTCTAGTTCAGTGTAAGACATCTCTTTCACTGCCAGGTGAATTTTGCTTAGCAAGAAATGGGGTTGAGACTTTCTCTTGGTAGGAGTGCTAGTAGAATTTCTCCTTTCCACAAAATCAGCTCTTTTAGTTAAAACTGTCCTCTGCAAGTTCTCTGCTCCACTGTCACAGTGGCTCAAATAGAGGTTCTGTGTTGGCAGCCTGCCCTGGGAGCAGACGTGAACCAGGAGCAGCCATAGGAGCACCCTTTTCTCAGAAAATCAAAATCTTCAGCTTTTGGCTGGCTGAAACATTGTACTTAAAGACCTAGAAACCAGTCCCACTGAATAGGTTTACTATGGCCAAGCCCCAGTCCAGTCCAGCTGATGGGATCAGCTGCACCCATCTGTCACACCCTGTAAAGGCTGATTTCAGCTCCAGCAAACCATCTGTCATCCCTGGCAGTGCAGGGATTGGGAGCACTGAGGGGATGTCTGGTTGGAGTCTCAAAGACAGACGTAAGAGGCACTGATGTGCTTACACTTCTCTTCTGGTGGACAGGCCCGTGTCCTTGAGCCGCTGCCCCTCCAGTGATGCCAGCACAGAGCTGCAGTTTGCCATCTCGGAGCCTACCCCTGGTCTGCAGAACAGCTGTCCCCAGGGCACCTTCGCCGTGGGTCTGGACCTGTGCTTCCTGATAGCCAGTAAGCAGAGCTGTGTGCCCCCACCAGCATGTGGAAGCAGCATGGTGCAGGGCACGGCTGCCTGTGGGAGGTGAGGGGCTGGCAGGAAGCCTTCCCTGCAGTGTTGATGGGATAGAAAACAAACCACTGTCCCAAGCCAGCAGTCTTGCTTGTGGTTTTGGTGCACGGTTGTGTAAAAGTAGCTGCATGTTTCATATGGGACACCTGCAGGCTGCAGCTCCTGCTCGAGGTCCCACTGAGTTGTATCCATGCCCTGCTGAGCTTCGCTCCTGAGCTCAGGCAGGAAGCTGAGCATCGGGAATGCAATGGGGATGCCATCAGTGGGGCTGAACTGCACTCAAGAGGCAACCACTTCTCTTCCCACAGACTGCTCTGTGTGGATCCTGAACCATGAGAGGATGCTGGAAAGCTTGAGGAAGGCCTTGGTGAGCTCCCTGGAGGAGAAATGCTCCTGTGGTGTCTCTGAGCTCTACCTGCAAGGTTGGTGCCCCTCTCCATCTCCCTGGTTTGCAGCGTGCCTCCCTCAGCCACTCCACTGGGCACCAAAGGGAGGGCTGTGTTCCCACTACTCTGGAGGGCCAGGAGGGTTCATTGCCCAGCAGCCAGTCCCTTCTCAGCCCAACCCACAGGCTGCTCATGCTGAGAGTGTCCACTGAGAGTGGGCTGCGTACAGGGGAAGGGCAGCCTAGGGGGACCAAGAAATGGGAGTCTCCAGGTTAGCCAAAGCATCTCGAAGCCACACATTCTTCTGTAAGTCAGGTCCAAGGGCCAGTTCTGAATGCAGAATTCATCCAGTATGTCACGGGATGAGCCTGCCCCATCCCAGTGGGACAGCCTCATTACCCTTAACACGGGTGTCACACACTTTCAGAAATAGTCCTTGTCCCTTGTGCAGGGCTTCTGAGCCAGACAGCCTGGGGTGGCAGCTCTGATCTCCCCACTGAATTGCTCATGTTGGTTATGATTTAGGATAGCTGCCTCAGAAGGGCTTTGTGAAGGGTGCCCTCAGGTGTCTGTGAGACAAACTGAATATCCTAAACCCACTAAGAGCACTTCAGTTCTCAACCCTTTCTCAGGCAGGCTCCTATGTTTATTTGAAGTACCTGGAGCAAAAAGTCACTTCTGGAAGTCTTAGAGCCCTACCTCTTCTTGAGGGTATGAAGAAATATTTCTTATTTATTGGCTGAACTTGAAGGAAATGAGAGCTTTGCAGTCATGCTGGCTGTCAACCCTCCCTTGCTCAAACAATTTCTATCAGGTTTGATGGGGCCCTGGGCAATCTGATCTAGTGCTTGGTCTAGTGGTTAGCAACCCTGCCTGTGGCAGGGGATTTGGAACTTGATGATCTTTGAGGTCCAACCCAAGCCATTCCGTGATTCCATGATTCTATGAACACATCTTTGTCCCTTTGAACAGTTTCAGACAGTTCTGACCAACGGGTAAAGATCATAATTTATGAAGCAGAGTTGAAGGGACTTTACTGGATTCAGAGGACAACTCCCAGCCCATTTTGTCGCTGAAAAAAGAAAAGGCAGAGCACGTTCTCAGGTTGCTTGTTATGAAGTGCGGTGCCCTACAGAGGGTGGTGAAGAGAGCATGGGGGGAGGAGGTGGTTCCTGGAGCAGGAGCAAGGTGTTCCCATGCAGCAGGTGAGCTCCCCCCTGCTCAAGGCATGCCGCTGCTTCTCTGCAGAGCTGAACTTGACATGTGTAGACTCCGTGGTGAAGATCTCAGGTGGGATGCATGTTCCACTGCCAGAGCAGCAGCAGTCCATGGAGAACTGGCGCAAGGACCTGCTGTCCAGCCCCCACCGCTTCTCTGTGGATGGAAGAGAGTTGGAAACCAGCCCTGATTGTATTGCCCAAAGAAGCACGCCGGTGTCATCGCAAAGCAGTTGTGAGTGGGAGCAGAGCTGGGCACAGGGATCAGCATACAGCACCAGCAGGGCTGGGCTCGCACATCTGGTGCTGCTGCTTACACAGAACTGTCTTCTGACACTGATGGGTGATTGGGAGAAGGGTAACGATGGCTGGCTCCTTCGCTGTAAGGGGTGATGGGGCAGTCACCTTGCCATCTCGGTGCCCCTGGAAGTCTGGATGCCTGCATCTGCCTGTGGGGCTAGGGTAGAGAAGCCCCAGTGCTGGCTGCTTGAAGCCATCCAGAGCTAGAGTTCCACAGGGTGTTTGCAGGCAGGTGGAAGAGGGCTGAGATGGGGGCTGGAAACGGCCCCCTCATGGCACACCGTGCTGGGCAGGGTCCTGACTGCAACACCCCATCTCTGCCTTCACACCCCCAGCCTCCCTCCACAGCTGGGAGATCGCTCTGTTTGTCGTGGGAGCTCTGCTGCTTGCACTCCTGCTGCTGGGCCTGGCGTTGCACTTCATCAAAAGGTGAGAAACTGATAAAGCCATGGGTGGAAGGGATGCTCCTTGGGGCGAGCTGGAAGCCATGGATGGTTGAGGATAGTCTTGAGAGGAGACAGCTTCCACATTACAGCACCGCTTTAAGCAATTACTCGATGGCCCTAGCGTTGCTAGCGGGCTGCTTAACATTCAAGTGGTCAAAAGCAGTGTTAGTGGGTGGGTTATTTAACCAACTCAGGTGATTTATTTCTGTGATCTTCTTTTATCATTGACTAGGGTACTGCTATGCAAGTGCTAGAAGAAAGTTCTTAAATCACATCTGAGGAATGGAAAACTCAGGAAGTATTTTACAAGGGAGTGTAAAAAATACTGTCGGGTTTAGAGAGTCTCTTTCAGAAATCAGGGTAGTTTAAAGCCAATCTACTTGTGTAGGTGTTCTGCCCATTTTTCCCCACAGTGCTAACAGGCACCATGGTAAACTCAGTGACTGAAGGCCGATCATCCAGCCTCTTCATTTTAAGTGCAAAGCTGAGATAAAGAGTGAGAGCCTGGTGCCCAAACACAGGAGTGGAGATGGAACAATCATTCCCTGCTTTCTGCCAAAGAGCAGAGTAACTGATCTTTTGTTTCACTTTGTCCATTGCTTTTCAGACGTTTCCAAAATTACACCAACATTGAATTGAACGACTGCACAGAGATGTCAGCAGACTTCTAATGCTCCCAGGTACGGCTACAGTGGCACAGCCACCACCACCAAGGCTGGGCTTGTGTCTGCAGGTGGCAGACCAGCTCCCTCTTCCTCCAGGACCTGCAGAATCCCAGGTGTATATATGCATGTGTGGGTACATATACAGGTGTATACACACACGCACATACATACACAACATGCCTGAATTTTTTTTACACTTCTGATTTTTTACCTCAAACTAAAGGAGTTGAAAGAAACAGGCAAATTTTGTGCTGTGATGACCAGAAGGAAACCTCCTTGGCTCATGCACAGCCCTACAGCAGTGAAAGTCTTTCAGCCTCCCCTGAACCCCTCTTGTCCAGACAAGGGGGTTCAGAGCATCATGCCTCTGAAACCTCTGCTGCAGCAGCTCTGCAGCACCAACAGCTGGGCTCACCAGACTTTCTCTGCAGATAACCCATATAGCCTTTAGGCAGCTGCCACAGCCTCTGAAGCATGAGCTTCATGACTTTGTCCTCCTGTGGTGCCAACTGTCAGTGCAGCCTGCTAGAGCACCCTGCCTTCACGAAGGGTCAGAGGAGCTCCATCCTGAACTGGCACTGTGGGTGAGGGCTTAGCCATGCTGCTGAATGGATGGATTTAGGGCTGGTTGGCCAGCACAGCATCATGGCTCGTGTGGAGCTGAGCTGCTGCAGCATCATCAGCATTTCCTGCTGGAGCCGCTGCTGATATTCCTGCTGGTGCTCCAGGTGGCACTGCCTCTCCAGCTCTGTGCGCAGTGCCTGCCTCAGCTCCTGGATATCCGTGTGTACAGCATCCAGCTTCTCAGCAATGGCATGGGAGTCTCTTCCTGCTGCTCCATCTCAAAAGGGGTCTTAATTTTAGGGCTTGTGGGATTGGGCAGGGCAGTCTGAGTGCTGGCATCTTTGACCTGAAACAGCAGGAGGCATGAAGAAGTGAAAGTGAAAAATCATCAGCTGCTCCTTCAGTGAGAACAGAATCATAGAACATCCCATCTCTGCAGCCCTCATTTCGACAATCTCCCATAACTTTATGTCCTTCTGATGTTGTGGCACCCAACCTGCGCCTTGTGATGAAAGTGAGGCCACAGAAGCAGAACAGAATGGGATGATCCCTGCCCTCACCTGGTTGGTAGTGCTGGGCCTGGGGCACCCTGCCCTGGTGCAAGTGAAGTTTGAGCATCACTCAGGTGCAGCTGGCAGAGGTCTGGCACTTTCTTCCCCATGCTTCTACCAGCCTGGTCTGGACCAAGATACAGCAGGACACCATGCAGGACTACTCCTGTAGGCACCACAGTGCCCGCTCCAGCTGGAGCTAACAGGTCCTCTGGAACCTGCTTTGTCAGCATCCAGCCTTTTTCTGAAGAGCCCTGTCTGCAAGCATTGTCTTTAATATCAGGAGTGGGCTTCTGACAGGGGGCACAACCAGCCTCACCCAAATGGGTGGCATCTCTATGAGGGCAGCTGTGGTTCCTAGCACTCAGCAGCTCTGTGGAGCCATGGGGACACCCACAGAGCCATTGTCACCTGCAAGGGACAGAAGAGAAATGCCTCAATAGGAGATCCCATCCCCAAACTTCCTAGAGGAGAGGAGCAAGGAGCCCTCACCTTGCAGGATTGGGTGGGGGCCCAGCCTTACCCTTCCCAGGGGGTGGTCCTGCAGGTGAGCCTCCTCGACTGCTCACCACCCTGGCAGAGCGAGGTCATGCTGACAATCTGAATGTCCTCCTTGCTGTCCTGGCTGATGGCAGGAGTTGTGCTGGGCAGTGCACAGAGCTGTGTGCCCAGCAGCTGGAGTTGCTCAGCCACGTGTTTCTGCTCCATGGACCAGGGCTGTTCTGCACCTCAGTCAGCCACTGCTGTCCCTGGCTCCAGTGGTGTAACCTGGATACCATCCAGCTCGAGAAGATTCTTGATCTTGCAGAAGCTCATCCCAGCCCTGTGTAGTCCCACAATCTTCTTGGTGTAGTCATCCAGGCAGCCCATCACTCCCAGCACCTTTACCTAGCTGGTGCCACCGCTCAACCCCACAGCACAGAGCAGAGCAGGGACACAGTGACAACCAGACAGCACCACGCAGTGCTAGAGCTCTGTTAGCAATCTGCTGCCAGGCTGGTAGCCATGGGGCCGTGTGGTGACACAGGGCCCAGACACAGGGAACGAGGAGGGGGCTCTGGCTGGCAGAGAAACTTTTCCTTTGCTCACATGCTCTGCAGGGTCCCATCTGATGCCCCAGACCCACAAGGGCATGGAGGATACTAATGGGCTTTGCTCTGCCCGATGTGAGCAGTGCATCAGGGAAGGGTGGGAAAGAAAGCAGAACAAGAGCAGGTTCAGGAGGGTGTGCATCTCTCCTGATAGACAGATGGGTTGTTGGAGGACTAGGGTGAGTAATAAACAGGGTAACTCCAAATCCACTCACAAAACCATTCTGAGGTCTGTTATCAGTCCCTGTTTTTATGACCTCCTCGGATGGCACTGGAAGCTGTGGCTGACCAGGGCAGCTGGGCTCCCTTATTTCAGACACAGCCGTGGTGTCAGGGTTGTGCCAGCTCCTGTGGCAGTGATGTGTGGGTGTGCTACTCTTCATTGGTGGTGTATCCACCACACTGAGACCCATGGCAGCTCAGGTCTGCAAGTGGCCATGGTGCAGCTGTGTCCCAGTGCCCAGTCTGGGCCCCCAGGACTCAGCTCTGTGGGGAGCTGGGTGCAAGTCCTGCTCAGCAGCATGTCACTGTGGGAGTCCATCAGGTTCCTGCTGGAGCTTTGTGTCTGCTTGGTGGCAGGAAAAGCTGTGGTGAGCTGTAGCTCAGTGCCTGGGGAGTCCACCCATCAGGTCTGTAGGTGCTGCTGTCTCATACCATTGAGAGAAGCAAAAGCAACCACTTATATGTCAGTGTAAAGAAAGTCTGGGTATACACACATGACTGCACCTCCTGGGCTCCCCCTTTCCCATGCAGGGAATGCATGGCAAGGACAGTGGGTCAGGACAGTCACACACCACATGTACATGGCGATGTACCTGTAAATGTGGGAACAGTGCACATATACGTGTGTGCACATCTTCTACAGCAGTGGAGGTTTTTTCCATTTTCTGTCAGCTTCCTTCACCTGCAGGCATCCTTGGAAAATCAGTCCTACATCTGCTGCTCAGCAGACTTACCAGGGGGCCTCACCTCCCCAGACAAACAGCCCCCAGGAAACCACAGCACAGCACAATGTTTCGCAGAATACAGCACGTACCGGGAATCACATTAGGGGGCTGCTGCCAAGCAGATGAAATCCACACATCTTCTCCAAATCCCTCTTTCACAGGCATACGCTGGTCTTGAAAAAGACCTTACAACATTTTATGTGCCAAGAAGGCACAGAGACTGCTGTAGATCATCTACAGAACGCCAGGGAAGAAACAGCACTAGTTGTTTGGTTGTACCACTTTACCAGGACGGTATCTCTGATAAAGCAAATTTTATTTGTAGTTGCAGTGGCAGCCCTCCCTGCAAACAGGAGAGCACACAGAAAGCAGCATTACATCTTTTGTGCCCTATTACTCAATGCTCATCTCTTTCTCCCCTGGTTCCTCATTGGCTGAGTACTGCAGATTCGCAATCTTCCCAATGCTCAACTAAACATACAGATACTGGCTAAGCACAAACCTCTAATTATTTAATTAACTTCTAACACTTAGTCCACACTTGGTCATTGTTTCTGGACATCTGCTTGTCCTTCCTTACATAGGGATAAGCTCGGAAGGAGGATAGAGGGCAGTATCTGGATGCCTGCCTGTTGCATCCCAATCTTCCCACACATTGAGGCAGCCCAGCCTTGTGTAGAGGCCCCAGCTTCTATGATGTTTGTTAAATCTATTTTTCTTTTGCTGGGAGTTTCTTATCCTAACAAAACAACCCTACAATATGTTCTCTAGTCCCTAACACTATACCCCCATTGTTTGGAACATTTAAAAACTATTCCAGTTTTGCAAGAAAGAATTAATCACATTTTGCAAGAAAGAATTAATCACATAAATCAGCAGTTATGTTTCTAAAACATGCTGCTAATGTATACAGTATTCCTACTTTTTACATCAACTATTTCCAAGAATAAGTTACAGAATACAAATACATTATGTTCTACTTCTTCAAATCAATTGCCCTTTTAAAGATCAAATGCAGAAACAACATTGCATTCCCACAAGTATTAAGAAGAACTTCTTCTCTGAAAGAGTGGTCAGGCATTGGAATGGGCTGGAGGAGAACATGGCAATGCCCAGATGGACACGGGGCTGGCTGGAGTACTGTGTCCAGATCTGGAGCCCCCAGTACAAGAAAGACAGGGAGCTGTTGGAGAGGGTCCAGAGGAGAGCTACAAAAATGATCAGGGGGCTGCAGCACCTCCCTACAAAGACAGGCTGAGGGAGCTGGGCTTGTTCAGCCTGGAGAAAAGAAGGCTGTGGGGTGACCTCAGTGCAGCCTTCAGTACCTAAAGGGAGCCTACAGACAGGAGGGGAATCTGTGAAAGGGTAGGTAACTGCAGGACGAGGGGAAATGGTTTGAAGTTGAGGGAGGGCAGATTGAGGTTGGATGTCAGGGGAAGTTCTTTACAGAGGTGATGGTGAGGTGCTGGAACAGCTGCCCAGAGAGGCTGTGGATGCCCCGTCCATCGTTCAAGGCCAGGTTGGATGGGGCCCTGGGCAGCCTGGGCTCGTATAAATGTGGAGGTTGGTGGCCCTGCATGTGGCAGGGGGTTGGAGATTCATGATCCTTGAGATCCCTTCCAACCCTAGCCATTCTGTGATTCTGTAACACGGAGCCCCCAGCCGGTCCCTTTAAGACGTCCGACCTGCTCCCTCTCCCCCTTCTCCTCCCCCTCCCTCCCCGTGACGTCATCACTGCTCGCCACACGGAGGCGCTTCCCGCCCGCTCTGCGCCAATCGCGTGCGACGGGGTCGGAGCGGTGGTTGCGGAGGGCGCCGAGGATGTGAGTGGGGCGGGGGCTGATCGTCTGCGCGGGCATCGGCCGCCATCCGCCCGGCCGCCGCTCGGTGCGGCTTCGCCGCCGCTCGGGGCTGCTCACGGGAGCGGGCGGGAGCCGACAGAGGGGTTATGGAGGGAGATGAGAGACGGGGATGGCGCTGCGGCCTACCGCGGCCGGGGGCGGGGAGGAAGGCGGGAGGCCGGGCCGGGGCGGAGCCGGGCCTGAGGCCTGCAGCGGAACTGGGGACGGGGGTCCCGCCGCCCAGCAGCGGGCGGGCAAAGCGCCGGGAGCGCCCCGCGGGTCTCGCTCCGTCCGGCGCCGTACTGCAGCCTGCGAGCGGCTGAGCCCCGGCCGTGCGCTGCCCTTACAGCCGGGCGGCGGCGTTGAAAGAAGCTGCCGATTCGGGTCAGTCTTAAATCATGCTAGGAAAACTTTGCTATGCTTGACGAACAAGGATCTATAAGCAAGCTGCCGTTCCAGGAAGCGCCTGCCGTGCAGGAAGGCCGAGGAAGAGCCGAGGTCGTTGCCTTGGCTGCAGCTGTCTATGAGCATAGGTCTCCTCAGAGCTCACTATGTGCAGGGAATGGCTGGCCTGTTAAGAGTGCTCTGAGGCCGGCTGTGCTGGGCTGGGTGCTGCACAAATGCTGAGACGTTAGGGGGGAGCAGGGGTATCGGGGTTTGTTTCCATTTTAGGAAGGGTAGGTGTTGCTTAGGAATGCCTTGTGTTGTTAATGTGCTCACTCTGCAGTGTTATTCCTTATAGAGGTGTGTTCCAGTGAACTCCTGAGCACTTACACATGAAAGTGCCCAGAGGCTGCGTCTCCCAGGCTGAGGTTTCCAACTGAAACTTTCTTGGGAAAGGTATATTTTAATTGGATGAAGGAAAAACACTGGTTAGCCTAAGGGCTGCCTGAAAGCTGCCTTTGACAGAAGTTTGCTGGATGTGTAAGCATCATTTGGCTGTTGTGTCTGGTAAGTGCCAGCCCTGTGGGTACACAGAGGAGTGGTGCTGTTGGCAGCTGTTTACATGCAGTGCTTCCCAGCACTCTGGCAGCAGGCAGGGTAATGGCAAAGCACTTGTTGGTCTTCTGAGCTTTCACTTCCTATCTTGCAGCAAGGTGCAGCTGCAGCTGGCTGCCATTGGGAAATGGCTTTTGAGCTTGTGGTGTCCTGGCTGCAATGGTGTGAGAGGATTTGGTGTGTAGGGAGAAATAAGCCTGAGTGGTGTGCTCAGGAGAAGAGGGCCGGGAAAGGAAAACATCAGCTGCTTTGGTCCAGAACTTGGCTGTTCTTTGGAGTAGGCCAGCTGGTTTGACACAGGGACTTCTTCTAAGCTATGGGCCTGTCATTTTTCTTACCAGAGTCAGTGAGCTGCTTTGGGAAACTGTGAAGCTGAAAATTAGGAATGTAGCGATCTCTTCCCAAATCTGAGTGTCATTGCAGTGTAGAGGATCAAGGTGGTGATGGTCAGAACCAGAAACCAGAAGCAACAAGATCTTGTTTGCTAAATTTTTTGCAGCTGTTGGTGCACCAGCAACATGCAGTATGATGACTATGTAATGCCTCTGATGATGATGCTGACAGTTCACAGAGATGCTTGTCCCCATTCTGTATGATCTGGAAGGAAAACGGCTGTTTACAGGGGTGGATAGCAATAGGACAAGGGGGAATGGTTTTAAACTGAGACAAGGGAGGTTTAGGTTGGATATGAAGAGAAAGTTTTTTGCCCAGAGGGTGGTGAGGCACTGGAACAGGTTGCCCAAGGAGGCTGTGGATGCCCCATCCCTGCAGGCATTCAAGGCCAGGCTGGATGTGGCTCTGGGCAGCCTGGGCTGCTGGTTGGTGACCTGCACATAACAGGGAGTTGGAACTGGATGAGCACTGTGCTCCTTTGCAACCCAGGCCGTTCTATGATTCTTTGTTTCCCAAATATTTCTTGTGTGGGGAGATGATAGGTTTCACACCAACACATGTGTGCTAAATTCTTTTCAAGATTATTAAAAATATATGTGGAGGCAGCTTTGTGATCCAGATAGAATAAGCAAAATGCAGCAGCATGTTTAGATGTCACGGAGGATGTGATAGATGCAGCCCTCTTGTAGAAGATGTTTGAAATTGAGCTCTCAGAGTTCAGGTTCTCCATGTAGTCAGTTAATCCATACATGTGCAGCACACTGGCATACATATTCATTCTTTTCCAAGGACTCATTAATGTGTGCTCGTGTCCCCCTGGGCATGTGCAGTTGTATTGTGGGTGGTTACATGCCCACTTGGTTTATCCCCATTTTTTTCCACCGCCAACCTCATCACGGAGACTTTTGGTTGACCTGTAGCTGTTTTTTCCCCAATTTGGGCCAAATTCCATTGCTTCTTAGGCCATAACGAGCAACTTCCAACACAACGTGTGTGAAAATCCAAGGAAAGCGTCCTTGCACGTGGTGAAATCCAGAGATCAGTAATCAGTCATGACTGCAGTGCTGCTTGTGAAGTGGAATTAAGAGAAAACAAGGCTGATCACACACCAAGCAAAGCAGAAATGGAAGGTTTTAGGACTAGCACTCACTGATTCCTTTTGCTAAACTAATATATTGCTCCTCAAACTAATACACTGATCCCTGTTGCTAAACAAACCAGCCTGTATCAATACTCAGCAGCCATCTCTTCCTGCCTAGCGTGTGTTCTGCGGCACAGAGTGACTTTGGAGGAAAGCAGAGCTTGCTCCTCTGGAGATGAGGATGTCGTCAATAGGCAGGAGCTGCGTGTGTGTAGGAGATGGACGTCCTCTGTGTGCCTTCCAGGGGGGTGTATAGGATCCTTTGTACTTTTGTGAATGTCAGAATTTGTAACTTTGAACACGCATGCAAGTCTGTATGCCGTGAAGGCGTGAGCTGGCCCAGGGGCTGGCTGTAACTGCCATGCAGCACTGTGCCTGGCTGCAGTGCCCTGGAGAACTCGCTTGTCCTCTGGTATGCTGCCACTGCTGCACAGCAGGTCTGCTGTTCTGTGTCTGCTCATTTCTTGTTTCTGAACGCTCTTACCTTGTCACTTAGCTGATCTTTGGAGTCTGTTGCTCTCATTTAGGGGGCACTTCTCAGAATCGAGGAGTTAGAACTGAGATTTGACACAAGTGAGGCCCATTTGGTGCTGCTTTGGACACCTCTGCAGGGGGAAATGGAGTTAATGGGAATGAAAAATAATGGGAATGAAAAAGAAGAGTTTGCTAAGACTCAAAGAAAATAATAAAAAGCCCAGCACTAGGTAATCTTTCCAAATTTTCAAGGCCTAATGAAAGTGGGGGTGTTGTAGGGTACTGGGACTTTCCCAGCGAGGGAGAGGAGTTGGAGATATATTTGGTTATAATTGGTTATAGGATATAGTTGGAAATATTGGGTGAACTTACATATGACAGTTTCCATATGCTATAGCTGTTGTCCTCAGAGCTGCTACTCTGCAATGTAAAACGTTTTCCTTTTTTCTAAAAAGCCCAAACTTACCTAATGCTTTAACTCTGCTCTTACAATAATCCTCGGTTACGTTTGAAGTTCCATGTTTTGTGTTGCTGTTCTGTTCCTCGTTTGAGTGTGGTTTTCTGTTCTTTTGTGTTTTCCATATTAAACAATCCCTTCTGCCATGTATTCTTGAAGGGCTCCCTCACCAACCAAACGCAAGGATAGGTCTGAAGAGAAATCAAAGGACCGATCCAAGGACAAAGCGGCCACTAAGGAATCTGGTGAAAAGGATCGTGGTCGGGACAAGACGCGCAAAAGGCGCAGTGCTTCCAGTGGGAGTAGCAGCACCAGGTAGCTACCATTACAGGCAGTAACAAATACATGTTTTCAGAGCCACCTGTGGTTTACTGAATTCCATGGCTTGGACTTATACAAGCTTTGAATTGCGTTGGTCACGGTGAAGTGATGAAATGAAGGGGTTTTGGATTTGTGAGGTGTGATTGAATTAGTGAACTATGGAGAGTCGGTTTTCATTGCTTTAACTTGCAGTTACTTTCTGTCTCATTATCAGGAGAAGATCTTCAGCCATTCTTTTTCTGGGTATTCCATTCACTTTTTCTTTCCCTAACAGGTCCCGTTCCAGCTCCACTTCCAGCTCAGGATCCAGTTCCAGCACCGGTTCCAGCAGTGGCTCGAGCTCCTCTTCTGCCTCAAGCCGCTCTGGGAGCTCCAGCACCTCACGCAGTTCCAGTTCCAGCAGCTCCTCTGGATCCCCCAGTCCATCCCGACGGAGACATGACAACAGGAGGCGGTCCCGCTCCAAGTGAGTTCTGTGTCTTCTAGGAATTCCTAGAGAGCAGATAAACTTCCTTGTACAGTACAAGGTTGTGATCAAATAGGTTCTTGCCAAGAACTTTTTACTTTCTCTGTAGCTTAGAGATGTGAATTTTGTTAGAATAGGCGCGTTCCTTTTGCTGGCAGTCAGAACACATGCCTTGTGGAGACTAAAGATGAAAGAGTTCTTTTTTTAAGGGTGACTGTTACTTACTGTATTTTGCGGAGGCAGTTTTAGTCAGTGTTTACCCACTGGAATGGGAAAATGGGGCACAAGATGACAGTAAAGGTCTTCATATATTTCCTGTAAGTTGTAGTCGAGACTGACAGAAAAGTTGGGACTAAAAATGGTGGATAGGCACGTGTGTATATATGCTTATACGTGTAAAAATGATAAAAGTGGGGGGGACCAATGAAAGAATTTTTCTGTAAGGGTGGCAGAAAAACTTGCAATGCCCACATGTTTGTTTTTCCTTTGGATAATTCTGTAAATAATTATTTAGATTGTGGAACGCTAATTAAAATCAAGTACAATATTATAATCCAGGCTGCTTTGTGTATCCTTCAATTTATGGACAGTAAGATTTGGAAAAAGCATAAATACAGATATTCTGCATGCTTGGATTTGGGGTTTTCTTTTTGGTGCTTCTTACAAATGTACGTTGTAATTTTAAAAGCCTGCAAGCAAATTGTAACACAGATATTTAAATAATTCAGATGTGATGTTTCTTGTCTTCTGTAGTGAACAGAAGGCACAAAACCACAGGTCACTAGATCCATTATTTGTTTGGTTGTGCTATGCTTTGGTGCTTTTGTCCTTGTTTTGCCTCTTTAATTGTTGTCACATGATAATTTTTGTTCCTGCAACTCCAGAGTTCTCTAATGTTAGCAATGACTTTGAGTAAATCAAAAAAAGAGCCCCTTTGATTCCAGAAGGTTGTAAAGCAAAAGCAGACAAGGCAAATATAAATCTTCCTACCTTTCTGAGAGGAACACAACTACCACTCTAGTAATATCTAACTTGTAATATCCTAAGAAAAAAAGCTATCTTGACAAGAAAAATGGTATTTCTCTTAAAATCACGTGCTAGAAATTGGCTTCTAGTTCTTGTCTTCTTGTTTTCCCTGGAAGCTGTAAATGTTTTCTTGTCAAAATCAGGTCCAAGCCACCCAAGAGAGATGAAAAGGAGCGGAAGCGGCGCAGCCCATCACCCAGGCCTACAAAAGTGCATGTTGGGAGGCTCACTAGGAATGTCACCAAGGTAATGGCATGCTCTTCTCTGAAGCCAAGCAGGTGCTTCTTTTGTGGGTGTGTGTTGGTGGCTTTTTTTAAGGCCTTCAGTATTTGTTTTGTTTCTGGACTGCTGCCAGAACATTGCTGTTGGGAATTCCTGCTTTGTGTCCAAATTGATGAGTGAGGAATGCTTCAGTAGAAGTTCCCCAAGTCAAATTAAGTGCAGGCTTTTGAGATTCAGTAGTGTTAAAAGTTCTGTGTGCTTTATTGGTACCCCAGAGCTTGTACTTCACCTTCCTAGGAAGAAAGCTGTGTAAGTCAGTACAACAGTAGAAATCATGTGGGAAGTATTAAAGTCACCTGGTGGTTCAAAAAAAGTAACTCCAGGGGAGCTGGATTGGCTGGAGCTGTCTTTGCTAGAATGTAGTTTAGAGGTCTGCAGAGGTACAAGTTTAGGGTGCTGAAAAAATGCTATTTTAAAAATGATATTAAGAATTGTACATGAAGACTTTCTATCTGAGGACACAACTTCACTTTCCTAAGGTCCCCAGGAAGGTTTTCATACTAGTGCAGCTTTTGTAGCCTGTGATGTTCAGCCAGTAATTCTGTTAAGGTCAGGAATGAAGTGAAACAGACATAGACATCAGTAGAGGATGTGGTAACCCCAGTGTCCCTTCCACACCCGATTAGTGGAATATATCTCCTGCAGGTGCTATTGATGTAAAGCTGATTTGGTGCTGTGTGCTCTGTACCAACCAGACCTGCTCAGTGAGAGTGCTACACATCCTTAAGTTCTGCTCCTTCTTGGCAGGATCACATCATGGAGATTTTTTCCACTTATGGAAAGATAAAAATGATTGACATGCCAGTTGACAGGCTAAATCCACACCTCTCTAAAGGCTATGCTTATGTGGAGTTTGAGAACCCAGATGATGCTGAGAAAGCCCTGAAACACATGGATGGAGGTAGGTGTCAAATTTTGCAAGGAGGCTGGGTGCTTTGAAAGAAATCTTTGGAGCGGGTGGATTTGATGTGAAAATGAGATTGAGATGATGGGGTACCTTTTGGGGAGCTGATCTGATAAGCTGTCATTTCTGTTTTCAGCCAAAATGCCTTTGACTTTTGTATGGTGTCAGGGCAGATTGAAAAAAACAAAACTATTGAAACGATGCTTTTTTTCCAAACTGAAAATGGTTGAAATTTCTGTGGAAATCCTTCCTGGTCAATGTCTGACGGGGTACTTGGTTAAGAAGTCTGGTGTGCATGTGATTTGATCAACATAACTTCAGAGTGTGTGGTGGAAATAGGAGCACAGGGTTGTGTTGCTTGTGACAGAGCTGTGAATCGCTGCCACTTGATCTGTTGGTGCTGGAAAATGCTTACTTCATTTTTGTGACTTTCTGAACAGGGCAGATCGATGGGCAGGAGATCACTGCCACAGCTGTACTGGCACCACGACCCAGGCCGCCGCCTCGGCGCTTCAGCCCACCCAGGAGGATGCTGCCACCACCACCAATGTGGCGTAGGTCACCCCCTCGTATGAGGAGAAGGTGAGAGCTGAGACAGTTCTTATTTCCTTCTCAGTGTAACAAGAATTTATCGCCAAGTCCCAGCACGAAGACAACTTCATCTCATTGGACTTGATCTTCCCCTCCAAATGACTGTTTAAAAAACCAAACTAAAACACAAAAGAACAAACAAATCACCTTCTGGGCATCAGTTGAACTCGGATTGTACTTCTTGGAATGTTGAGGGAACTGGGCTTCTTTAACTTGGAGAAAAGAAGGCTCCAGGGAGACCTCATTGTGGCCTTCCAGTACTTGAAGGGAGCGTATAAACAGGAGGGGGAGTGGCTGTTTACAGGGGTGAATGGTGATAGGACAATGGGAACGGTTTTAAATTGAGACAGGGGAGGTTTAGGTTGGATATTAGGAGGAAGTTTTTCCCCCAGAGGGTGGTGAGGCACTGGAACAGGTTGCCCAAGGAGGCTGTGGATGCCCCATCCCTGCAGGCATTCAAGGCCACGCTGGATGTGGCTCTGGGCAGCCTGGGCTGCTGGTTGGGGACCTACACACAGCAGGGGTTGGGACTGGATGAGCACTGTGCTCCTTTGCAACCCAGCCTGTTCTGATTCTATGATAATTAATTGCTTAATGCCAGAGTTGACCTGCTGTGCTCTACTTCCTGGATACAGTCCATCAGAAATGTTTAGATCCCGGCCTGTTCCCTTCTGTGTAGTGCTTTGAGGTGAAGTGGGGACAAACTTGTGGCTGGCTGGTAGGATGCTTTTGGCAACCTGCTCTGGTTGCCTTTTTCAGAAGCCATTATCTCCTTTCTGTCAGTGGGAAAATGAGAGTAAAGCAATCCTCCTGCATCAGGTGCGTGTGACCCTAGGGAGGGACCTGACACACATACATCTGTTGTATGACTCAGGGCTGCCTGAATCCTCCAGGCTCCAAAAAACTTAACGTTGATGTTCCCAGCATGTGGGTGAGCTCCACTGTCGTGGAAACCGCTGAAACTCTTTTAGTCATAACTAATGCAGTTCCTGATTTGAACCAGCTGATTGCTTCTCCATAAAGTGCTTTTTACTGCAGTCTGGTAAATGCTGGGTTGGGTGATTTGTTTGCTTCCCTCATCTTCTGCTGTCCTGTCTGGCTCCATTAATACTCCATGCCTGGAACCTTGGTGTCATATTGATGGCTGTACAGACTAATTGTAGCACTGCAGATTCTGAAGCTCAGCTATTTCTTTAGAGTTAGACTTCCTGTGAGAAGTGTGTCTGTGGTACTGTGTGACCTGTGTAAATACTGAATGATATTTCAGGAGCCAGTTTCAGCTGAGCCTTTCAGATGAAGGAGCGTCTGATGTAGAAGGAACTTGTTTGTTTTGTGTGAGGTAGAAGATAAGATTCTTGTCTATTATTTGGATATGAAGCAATGTTTCAAATTCTGAAGCAGAAGGATGGTAAAATAGCTAGAAAATTCCTCCTAAGATATTCCTGTTCGGATTACCCTCTTGCTTTCCGAGTTTGTTGGATCTTTCAGAGTGATCTGTGAGATTTTTCTGGAGGGTACAAAAGGAACCAATTTGCAAACACTGCAGATGTTGCTGGAAGCTGTTGTCCGTGCCTCCTAATCGAAACCTTCTCCATCCCTTCCTGCCAGGTCCCGCTCTCCGAGGCGCAGATCTCCTGTCCGCCGGCGCTCGCGGTCGAGGTCTCCCGGACGAAGGCGCCATCGCAGCCGCTCCAGCTCAAACTCTTCACGATAAAGCAAAAAGAATGGACAGCTTTTTATTTTTTAACTTAAATTCCATGAAAATAAATATTGTACCTTTTTTTATAATGGGTCTAGGTGAGGAAGGGAGAGAGGGGGGAGAGAGGATCCTGGCAGTGAAGGTAATCCAAGAGGAGACAGCAGCAGTTCCTGGCCATTAGACAGCCTCTGCTGTGGGGCTTCTAGTTTCCTGGCATTGAATTGACATTGAAAAATGGCTTTGTTTTTTTTTTTTTGTTTTTTTTTTTAAGGCTATAAAACCAACATCTCTTTCTGGATAGATGTTATAGCCCCTTTCTCCAGTTAGCAGGCTGCTGCTTGATGATTTCTAAATCCTTAGCATGCTGTACAGATGAGCATGTAAATCTTGAGCTATTTTGGAAACGCTGCAGAATAGGACAGGGAGGCAGTGAGCCCAACTGCTAGGATTGCCAGAGCGGCTGGAGTCCAGATTACAAAATCTGTCTGAGACTTAATGAGCTCTTTGCTTTATTCCCATTCCCAAATTATGATTAGTTTCTGCATATTGACCTTCTGTAATGCATATACCAGTTGAACGCTGCAGAGACAACAGTCCAGCCTGCTGAATACCGTACTTTAGGAAAGAAACTGGAAATCTTAAGAGTGGGTTTGTAGCTGCTGCCCTGGTTGATTCCTTCCTCCTTTTCTTAAAGATTTTGGTAAATTTCCTATTCAGTTCCTTAAGGAAATGATGCAAGTGCTTCAGCTTTTACAAATCTCCAGTTAGCAACTGATCGTCATCCCCTGCAAGGAAACTGCAAGGCAGAGAGGGAGGCTCGGGGCTGTGCTGCTGCCTGGGGAAAGGCAAAGAACCACCTGTTGTACAGTCAATACTATAAAGTTTTTTTGTTGTTTTTTTTTTCATTATTTTTGTGTCGTTTTGTATCACTTTGTAGCCTTTGGGGCCACGTTGTGTTTGTACTTGTATAGGACGAGCGACTATCGAATAAAGCAGTAGAGATGAGAATTAGCTGCCCGTTTCGTTCGCTTCCGCTCGCGTAGGCGGAGGGGCTCCTGCACCTTTAAGAGCAGCGTGGGCGGGGCCTTCTTCCGGCGCTACCATTGGTCGCCATATGGCGGCCGGAAGTGGCACGGTCTCTATCATGGCGGCGGCCTTGGAGAGCGCCCTGCAGGCGGCTGGCCCCGGGCTGTGTCCTGGGGCGGAGGCGGTGGGCGCCGTGCAGGCGGCCCTGGCTGCGGCGGGGGATCCAGCGGCACTCGGCGAGCGAGAGCGGGCGCGCCTCGGCGCCTTCCTGCGCAACCTGGCGGCGGGGCCGGAGGAGCCGGCCGGCCCGTGGCGGAGCCTCTTCCTGGAGGGCCCGCCCGATCTCGCCTTCTGCGCGCTGACGGACAGCCTGGCGGCCCCGCGGTCAGTGCCGCGCCTCGGGGACCGAGCGGGGGGGTCGGGGGTTGCCCGGCGCTTCCCTTGTGGTCACGGAGCGGCCGTGCCGCTCTGCTCGGCGGTTCGGGGTCGCCGTTAGGAGATGGCAGAATCCAGGAGCGGTTGGGTTGGGAGGATCCTCGCAGCCCCGCTCCTGTCCCGCGCTGCCTGCACCCCACGCACGGCCGGGGTCGGAGCGCCTCGGGGCGGCGGTGCCCGCAGCGGGGTTGCGGCGGTGCCCGCAGCGGGGTTGCGGCGGTGCCCGCAGCGGGGTTGCGGCGGTGCCCGCAGCGGGGTTGCGGCGGTGCCCGCAGCGGGGTTGCGGCGGTGCCCGCAGCGGGGTTGCGGCGGTGCCCGCAGCGGGGTTGCGGCGGTGCCCGCAGCGGGGTTGCGGCGGTGCCCGCAGCGGGGTTGCGGCGGTGCCCGCAGCGGGGTTGCGGCGGTAGCAGCACGGCAGCCCCGTGCGCAGCTCCTTCCGGCGGGGCGGGGCGGGCACTCAGCGCAGCTCTCCTCCTTCAGCCCCAGCTGGCGGCTGGCGGCGGTGCCCGAGGTGCTGGAGCGGTTCCTGCGGCAGGGCCGCCTGTCCGCGCTCATCTGGGAGCAGTGCCAGCAGCATTCCCGGCCCGGCGCGGCCGAGCGGCAGGACGCGCTGCTGGGCAGGATCGTGTGTCTGCCCGACCTCGTCGGCAACAGCCTCCTGGGCCGGAGCCCCGCCGCGTTCTTCCCGCAGCATTACTTCCCTCTGCTGGGCGGCGCGGTTCTGCAGGTGCTGCACAACGTCTCCGCTTCGCTCAGAGGTGAGATTGCAGAAGTGGTCAGCATAGACGGCTCTTCTGGAGTGTTTTGTGCGTGGAGCCCTCGGCTGGTGCTCGAGGTGTGGATAATGGGTGTTGCGGAGCCTTAAGTTCATCTTCTATTGTGAAGTAGGTTGTGCTTAAAAGGATAAGATACCAGCATTGAGACTGAGGCTGTTAAAAGTCCTGCTGAAAGCTGCAGTCGTGTGAACTGTTAAGTATCCTCATCCCTTGCCAGCATTTAGCTGTGAGCTAAATGAAGTGTGTGGAAGACCAGCACTGAACCAACCAGTAATCCACTCACCGTTGTGCTGAAGCAGCACTGAGCTACTTCAGTGCTCTCACTCCACCTCTGCATGGATTGTGTTGGGCTGGTTTGTACCTGAAGGCAGATGTGGGGGGGGGGGGGCTGAAGCCTCAAAAGAAAACTTATCTGCATTTTCAGACTTCTGGCCTGTAGGTATGTGTGTACCAGCTTTGTGTGATGCTGGTGATGATCTTGTTAAGCTTCTATCTGTTTCGTTCCAGGTGGCTTGGATTGCTCAGTCTCTTTCGTTTCACATATTCTGGGAAAGGTCTGCGTTCATGGGAGACAAAGTGAGTGTTCTACTGACCTGGTGGCTTAGAGGTTTTTTTGTGGATCAGCACAGGCTGCTCTCTGCCTTCTGAGGCCGCTCAGCTATAGATCTGATAGATGGTGATGCTCTTCTATCACCTCATGCAAGTGTGATGTGCTCATACCTCGAAAATATGTGAGATTTCTGCCTTTCCCCTCATCTTTCCATTTGGGCCATAACTATTAAGTGCTCTTCTAGTGCATCTAATCCAGTAACCTGAAAGTTATTGTAAATACCAGCAAAAATCACTCTCCATATGTAATGATCATCTCCTATGAGTAGCCTTCAGTCTCGCTTGGCTTAGGAGTTTAAAGCCACAGTAGTTGCTGACAGGGCTTCAGGGACAAAAAGGAGAGATTGCACATCTGTTTACTGCAGTGAAGAATGCTTGCAAGTTTCTTAGGCTGCAGGGTGTTCCCACCACAGGAAGAATATAGAATTGCAGTCCGTTCTGTTTCTCCTTCCGTAAAGATCTTCACGCTTGCAGCTGACCTTGAGTACCATTGCAGCAGTTCTTTCCAGCTGATGTATTTCTTTCTTTTTTCTTCTCCTTCAGAGGAAATTCTGAGCGTTTTGATGCCCCACCTCACGGATCTCACCAAGTCTGACTGCATCTGGCAAAGAATTTGCTGGCGGTTGGTTGAATGTGTGCCAGAGCGCTGGATGGAGGCAGTGGTCCTTGGTTTTGTTCAGAGAGCACCGGGGTAAGAACTCTGTTTTCCAGCCTTTGCTCTGTTTCAGGGAGGAACTTTGCCACAGATACTTAGGAAGGATGCTGGCACACACACACGTGTGTAGTCTGTTTCTTACAGTGCCATTTCCTGAGGGGCCAAGGGACAAAATTGCTCATCGTTCCCCCTCAGCTAGAACCTGCACTGTTCCTTACAGAGCTGAGCCATGGCATGCAGTGAAAAAAAACATTTGCAACCACTGAGTGACTCTTAATATTTAGAGGTGTTCACTTCACTGCAAATAGCTGCTCAAAGAATCTCATGTAATGAGAGGCAGCGTGACGTTCACTCCATAGATTCCTAATGTTTTGCTGTTGTTTTGCTAGGGCAGATGTCTTGTCTAGATTGCTGGGGAACCTGGTTGTGAAAAATAAGAAAGCTCAGTTTGTCGTGACGCAGAAGATGCTGCTGTTGCAGTATGGCTACACGGTAAGGGCTCTGTGCTGAACAGAAGCAATGCCAGTCTTTCCCATAGTAACTTGGGTTTTGTTTTATTTTGCTGAGCTCCAGGTCTAGACCATGTCTGTTCTGTATTTGTCTGGTCTTGATGGTACAGGTGCTGTATTCCTGTCCTGATTTGCCATATATTTCATCAGCAATTGCTTCTATTGCTTTTTTGTTCTTATTTTTTCTTTTTTTAATTAGTTTTTCTGTTCGAATGTTGTCAACCAGTCCTTCCCATTGAAGAGTTTAACACAATAAACACACGTTCAGCATTGCTGGATGCTGACTTTATGCCCAGTTTAAAGCAAGACCTGTGGTTTTCATTACAGACTGCAGTGCTGCAGAATCTCCTTGGCTATCTATCCCTGGATAGTCTTCGTCGTGCCTTATTGATCAAGGTAAGGTTAAGTCGTGGTTTTGGTGAGGTGTCTGATAGGAAAAAAATCTACCCTATGAATGTGTGTCCGTGTGGTGTGGAGTTTTGGAACTTCCCCACATCACTCTTGCTACTGCTAATGGGAGCAGTGGCAGCCCTGTGATGCTGACTGGTGCAAAACGACTACATTGTGAAATACCAAAGACATTCTGCACTGCTGGTGCTTTTCATATTCACTTGGCAAATTGTCCTCCATGTAGCAAAACTGCAAAGGCCTGGGTTGTTACAGATGTCCTTTGTCCTCCTCAGCTTCTCTCAGCTGACCTGTGTGACAGGTGGAGAAAGTGCTGGAGCTGGTTATGAGCTGTCTGTGTGCTGAATGGTTGATGCTTCAGAATCTCTCTCCCTTACCCTCAGGGGGATACAGATCTTTTCTCTCTCCAATTTAGCAGTGTACCACCAGAACTCCTAGGAAGTTAGTATTTCTGGATATCAGCACTGTTTGGTTATCATTTTGATACGTTGGGCTTTTTTTGTTTGTTTGATTGGGTTTTTTTGCAATGGTTACAAGCTCTAAAACCCGAGAGCACTGGCAGCTGCTCTTTGAACATTGGACTGGAAACCCTGTATGAAAGCAGATAATATGCAGAACAATACGTATTATTGTCAGAAAGCAGTATGATACTGTGTTTAAGAAAAATAAATCTATTTATCATTCAAAAATATTACATTTAACAAGATATTAAAGGAAGATGGTCCGGACTTCTCAGCTGGCCAAGCACAATACCGTTTTGGTCTCTGAAATACAAAGTTAGCACCGTGGGCAGGGAGGCTAACTGCACTGAGGGGCATTAAGACCTATGGGCCATCATAGTGTGTCATGTGCTGTATGACTTACACGTGAAAAAGATCTGGTTCAAGATAGTTTGGATAAACAAAGTTATTTATTCTCTGATTCAGGTGCTGCAAGAGCTGTTGGAGACCTGGGGCAGCAGCAGTGCAGTGAAACACTCTCCAGTGGAGCAGCAGCAGTACATTAGTAAGGCCATTCTCATCTGCCTTTCTCACCTGAAGGAACCCGAAATAGAGAGCTGCAGACAAGGTGAGGTGGCAGAAGTGAGGCATGGATGTGTTTAACAGAAAGTCTGACTGGGAAGAGAAAATGATCTTGTTTTGATGTGTAGGTAAACGAAATGGTCCCGTCTGCATCCTGTCAGGCTGGCTGTCCTGCTGGAATCCTTTTCCTTTAGTAGTGATACAAAATGATTCCCAGCACGTAGCTTTAAATTATGAAGTTGGAGATTGGTATCTTTGAGCTAAAGATCTTATCTGAATAGTGGCCCTGGGAACCCTTAAGTTTTGTCTCAGGAAAACTTGGATTGATTCTGGAACTGGATAGAGGAATCGTGATTAAATTTCTTGGTACTGGAGCATGAGTAACACTTGAAAAGAGATGGGAGGGAAGTAGACCAAGAAAAAGAAGCTGTTTGGGTAGGCTCTGTCCATCTGCATTCCTGTGTTCTTCTGCTCCCTTCAGCGTGCTTACTTGTTAGGTGAGCAATGACAGTGAGTTATAGGCAAGGAATGAATGTCTGTTTTATGTTTATATAATGTATAGCAGAGTGGGGTTCTGGTCTGAAATTAAAACTTTTATTGCAAGAAAAATAATATCTGCCCAATTTTTAGGGTTGCTTCTTGTGTGGCCGTGTTTTTCACTTGTTGGAAGGCTGACATGGGCGACCTGCTTTGCCCATTTCAGGCTGGAGTTCATTCAACTTCACGAGACCTGTTACTGCCTGGTGGTGGTGAAGTTTTATAACCTGTCTTCTCTCTGGCAGCTGCTGAACACATAAGGTTCTCTGAGCTGACAGTAGATCTGCCAGATAAGGATGGCAGTCACAGTTCTCTCTGGGCTGAGAAATACTGATGTTAGTTACCTGTGTCAGCTTGCCCAGGTGATGAGGGAAACTCCTCCCTCTGATTTTTGCACTGGCCAGAATTTGCCATTTCCTCGTGACATGGTAGTTCACTTACCCAGTTTCAAAGCTCTAAACGTGAGTTAAGGATTGAAATCCTTTCTATTTTTTGTACCAGTGAAAAACTAAATATTCCAGATTCAGAATATGTTTGTAATGTGTGCTTGTGTGCCCACAAAAAAGCATGGCTTCAGTATGTTGGTGTTGAAGGGAAATACTGCCATTGCAGGCAGAAGTCACGGCTGCTTAGGCCCTTCTTACCTTTCTACCCTTCACTGGATGACCTCTAAAGGCACACATTTGGCTGTGGCATTGTTTATGTGCTGTCTGTGTTCTTCAGAACTTCTCACGAGCATGATGGAGGGCGTGAAGTGCCACCTGGATAGCAGCCTGCCTCAGATACGGCGCCTGGGGATGATAGTGGCAGAGAGCATTAGTTCAAAGGTTAACACGGATGGGCCCGTCCTGCAGTTTCAGGTAAAGGTTACAGTGAAATTTCTCTCTGCTGTGTGGGGCACAGAGGGAATACAAGTTTAAAACCAGGTGAGCCAGAGTGTTATCACAGAATGGCCTGGGTTGCGAAGGAGCACAGTGCTCATCCTCTTCCAACCCCCTGCTGTGTGCAGGTCACCAACCAGCAGCCCAGGCTGCCCAGAGCCACATCCAGCCTGGCCTTGAATGCCTGCAGGGATGGGGCATCCACAGCCTCCTTGGGCAACCTGTTCCAGTGCCTCACCACCCTCTGGGTGAAAAACTTCCTCCTAACATCTAACCTTCTAACACTTATTATCTGGAAGTAAGGAGAGTCAGCGATGTTTTCCAAAAGAGAGGTTGCCTGATTACAAAAAGGAATTGAAAAGCCAGGTGGATGGGTAAGGGTGGCCCTAGGGGTGTAATCTGATGGCTAAGCTTATGGTAAACTGTTAATAAGTAATGGACCACTGGAGGATTGTCACATTGTGTGAGGAAACCCCAATCTGACCTATGGGAGCTGTGAGTGGTGAGTGTGTGTTCCCTGCCGTGCTGGGAACACCTGCCCTGAGCTGAGATTTTCAGGATTGACATGGGAATCTTTGTCATGTTATTGCCAGTAGAGTTTATAAGAATTATGTGATAAAATCCCATTTGTTCCTTAAAAACCTGATTCATTCTCCTTGTTGCGTTGCCACTTATGAAACATTTTAAAGATTATAAATAACATTGAGACAAGGTGTGACCAAGTACTACCATGAAGTACAGAAGGGAAGATTCCGCATGGCACTGATCTCTGTGCAGCTTTAATGTTACTGCTGGGAGTGATTGAAACAAAAGGGATCGTTGTGTGTTCAGTTGAAGATGATTCAGTCCTCATCTGCACAGTGCAGAGGGGTCAGGTGTTGCATGCTGGGCATCTTTGTCGTCTTAGAGAGCAGTAACAGTTGTTCTGAATGTCTAGTATGAAGAAGATGATGAAGCAAGAGAGCTGAAGTCCCTTCTGGTACAAGCTGCACCACTCAGTGTCCTGCCAGGCCTTCCAGACAACGAGTAAGATATTGCTCTCTTCATTTCCATGTAGCAAATACAAAAAACATACCGAGTAACTGGAAAAGTAATGTTTGATTTGATTTTATTTTTTTTCCCTTGATAATCTTTAGGGGCTGCATCTGGAAAAGATGTGTTGTTTGATACTTAACTTTTTAATTCCCCTTATGCCTCTTTTGTCGATCCTTGTCCTTCCAGACAAACCCTCATCTTTTTAGTCATTCCTTGTTTGTAACCAATTTTGAACCCCTGATCATTCTTTTTGCCTTTCTGTGTACCTTTTTTGAGTTGTACACTAGGACCATATGTGGTATTCAAGATGTCTTTTATATTCTTACAAAGCATTGCAATGCACTGTTGTTATAATGCAATATAATTATTTTAAATTCACAATTCAAATGGTAGCATGTGTTAGAATTGCTTGTTTGACAGCTGATCGTAGTGAAACCATGCTGCAGTTTCTAGGGATTTTACGTTCCCCTGCGTAGAGTTGAATGGGCCTCTCTGTCTGCATCTGAGAGATCTTTGATGTCCAGACCATCCATCAGTAAGAAAAATATGGAATATCTGTCAGTTGACAGATATTCCATATATTTCTGGTTCTGTGGTGCTCTTTACTTTCATGGCATCTGCTGTAGCTCCTGAAGCACTTACTCTTAACAGCAGATAAATCAATCACTTAATGTTATTAGCAAATGAAGCTGTCCAGCACTCCAGTGAATTACAGAAGATGTAATGCTCCTGTTTTAGTGGCGTAGTCAGCACAGACAGCTGTTTAGACAGCATTTGAGAAGTAGAGAGATTAAATGACATACCAAAATCCAAAGCAATACTTTATTGCATATGTCTCTTTAGGAGTGGTTTAAGATCCTAGTTCCCCATTTGTTCAGAGTCATTGATGTCTCCAGACCAGTGTGATCCACCTACCACAGATGAGTCTTTCCTTAGCAATCCTAGGTACAACTTAGCAGAGGCAGAATGCAGCAAATGAGCAACTCAAGTTCTGTTTTCTATTACTTTTCAACTCTGAGATTCTGCTTCTCCCCTCACCCCGTTCTCTGTCCCAGGACTTCATTCCTTGTGTGGGTGGGACAACACAGAAACGAGTATTTGTCAAGAGGCAGTGGGGCTTTGATGGTGCTGGTAGTTTTTTGCTTGTGAATACAGACTGTTACCTTATTGGTTTTATTGTTTCTCATTGCTTTCAATAGGAATGAGAATGCAGATGCTGCACTGCCACCAGTACTGGAAAGTGATAGGAAATCACCTACAGCAACGACTCATGTGATGCCAGATGAGGAGTCAGATGCTGAGCTTGATAGGTATGAGTCAAGAAACTGGTAGGAAATGGAAAAGAAATAGTAGGTTCTTGGAGAGGAGGGAGAAAATTTTTTTCTTTCTGACCAGAATGAAGGAGCAGGCCTTGTTCAGCTGAGTGGTATTCAGCAGAGTAAGACATCGTGTAGGAAACTGTACACAAGAATGTTTGTCAATAACTGCAGCAAAGCCGCTGTCAGGTACAACCATTGTATTCATTCAATTTGATTGATTTATGAGACATTTCTTGGATTTAGTGATATATGTACTCATTTTATTAATGGACCTGTCTTATCCTGGCTTTTTACAAATAATCCATAAAGAAATCTCAAGAATCAGCTTCATGCCTCTGGGTCTCCTGACCCTACCTACACAGGAGATTTGCTTACATAGTCATTCATACAACTTCCCAAGGAGCTCCTTTAGCCTGGGCTCCAGCCCTGCTGCTCTGCATTGCAGTAGTAGTGGTGTAACAGTGGTGTTTGTGCTGCTTTACTTCCTTGAGGTTAGCTGGGCAAACAATAGCCTTCCCCTATGGGCTAACTCCTGCCTTTATTTTGTTTACAGTGATGATGACCTTATACCTTACGACATGTCAGAGGATAAAGAACTGAAGAAGACTAAGGCACCGATGTATATTCGAGATTGTATTGAAGGTATGAGATTTTGGGCTGAGTCTTCATCTTTTTCTTACTGTTTTGGAGAGAGTGGTCTCATTAGGTTTGTTTTTATCGGAGCTAATCCAGAGAAGCTGTATTTTTTTCAGTTATCTGGGCTCAAGTGCTGAACTGTCATTCATAAAGAAATGCAGTCTAGCTCCTAATAATGGTTGTGTGCTGGGTCAGCTGTGCCTTCCTATAAGAAGACAAACTGCTGTCAGAGGAAAGTTAGGGCATATAATTAGGGCATATACCTGGGCAGAACCATTCTGTTAATATCTTGCCTGCCTTCTGTTTGCCTTCAGTCCTGACAGGTTCTGAAGATCTGGACAAATGGGAAGAAGCTGTCAAGGCTCTTGAGAGCTTGGTTCGAAGGAATCCAGCGGCAGCAAGAGAGGTGAAGCAGTGTGAGCTAATAATTAGCAGGGGGCTCTGGTACAAGGCTGCCCTTTGCCCTTGTGAGGAGATCAGTTTTCCCAGCAGAGCAACCCACTGAGCTAATGCGTGTCTGAATTTTGAGCTTTCAGCTTGGGAAGGGAAATAGAAGGAAATAGGTGCTTTTGAGCTGAGGCTACAGAGCACAAAGAAGTAGGCAAAAGTGAAGGCAGCACTGTGGCACTGAGCAGCTTCAGCACTGAAAAAGAAATGTTTGCAAGTAGACCTTGCCAGTCACTTGGGCAGCAGGG
This sequence comes from Meleagris gallopavo, assembly GCF_905368555.1. Taxonomy (NCBI): domain Eukaryota; kingdom Metazoa; phylum Chordata; class Aves; order Galliformes; family Phasianidae; genus Meleagris; species Meleagris gallopavo. The sequence goes on from NC_139419.1 coordinate 14,113,516, forward strand.
CAAGTTCCATGCTTTGTGCTGGGCAGAAAAAACTTTGGAAAGGCAACACATAGAGCAGCCATGAATCCTATAGATAAAATAATTTTAATTTTGGATGTAATTGAAACTGAATTGAAATTGAATTAATTGGTATTTCCCAACAAAAATGAAATAAAACCAAATGGACTTCCTCTCTTTGCTTGTACAAATGTAGCTCCTTAACAAGGGAGCAGGTGGGTTGTATTATTATGATTAAAAGCCTGAGTGAAAGGAACTTAGGTCAAAGATGCTGATATGATGACTGCACACAACGACCTGGCAGAGAACACCTAAAGATGGGATTTAATTCATGACTTGTAGTGACAGGTCTTCCTGTCTCGTAATGTTAACGTTTGTCTAAAAAGCCAAAGTGAAAAATGAACATGGATAGAGAAATGAGCTTAGGGTTTTGTTCTGTGTTTTGAGAAATCCATCTTGATGATATTTATCTTAATGTGTTATTTCTCCCTCGTGAGTAAAGGGCATGTTGTTACCTATATTGTTCCCTCTGTGCTAAGGCATTAGGAGTGGAAGGTGGATGGTAAAACCTGTGAGAAGCATAACACCTGCAGTGACATGATTCCTGTTGTCTTATTTTGAGCAGGTTAGCGTGGAGCTGGCAAAAATACTGTTGCATCTGGAGGAGAAGACCTGCCTGGAAGGCTTTGCAGAGCTTCGTCAGAAGGCACAAGTAGCTGTTTTAACCACTGATCCAATACCTGTTAGTCCCTCTTACTGCTTCCTTTTTTCCAGTTGAGGCACAGGCAAAAACTTAAGGAGGTGAAATCTCTTGCTAGTTTGGTAAAAGCAGCTTCAGAGTGTGAAGAGCTGGTTCAAATCTGGCAGTGCCTCAGAGATGGGCTATGCACTGAAGGATCTGGAATGGATAACAAACAACAGAAAAGCAGAAGCTTGTTCAAGAGCTGTAACAGGCTAAAGGACATTGTGTGTATGGGTGTACCTGATGGGGCAAATTAGATAAGGACTTCTTGCATTAAAGGAAGATGGCTTTATGTAGGAGGAAGCTGAGGCACACTGGGCTTCTCTATAAGAAGCCTGGTGTTTGTAATCGGCTGTTTGAATACCTCTGCATAGGGGGAAGAGAAGAATAGCAAAGTCCCATTAGTTATTTACTTCCTTTGGGAGAAACTAGAAGTGGAAGTGTTTGATTTCCCCTATTCATAGAGTGCTCTTCTTCTCCAATCTCAGAATCTTGTTGTTAGCTAACAGGAAAATGGACATTGCCTCAGATGGAGAATTTAGAATGTTTAGAATGAGTAGAAAGGCTGTTTACAGATTGGGCTCACTGCTCCTTGATTTTTCTGCACAGGTAGCGCAGTACTTGACCTCCCAGTTCTATTCTCTGAACTACAGTCTTCGTCAGCGCATGGATATTCTCGATGTAAGTGCTCTTCTCTTTGCTTTCCACTTCTGCTATGTCTTTGTTGCACCAGTGCAGTGTCCCTAAGATGTAGTGGGGTGACCTTTATTCCTTGTAGGAGAGGTGAGGAGGAAGCAAAGGCATGGGAATCTCTTAGTTACTATTTGAGCCTGCCATTCCTCTCTTGCTCTTAACTCTGTTATATTTGAATTAAGCAGCAGTTGTTGCCTACAGAATGAAAAATGCATGATGATCTTTTGCCATAAAGCAGCCACTTTCTCCTGATGTCATCATTCTGGGATCTCTTTTTGAAAGTCAGCAGTCTGCCTGTGCCTCTTTCCATGTCATGTTACTGAAAAAGGAGCTGCTGTTCTGTTTCAGGGCAGAGTTTGGACCGTTACCTCAGAGTCCATTGACTGGGTTTAAATTGCTTGCCTTGCAGTTCTTAGTTCTAAACTTGTGTCTTTCTGCCTTGCTGTTCCTGTTGGTTTGGGTGCATGTTAACTTGTTTTCTCAGTACAGAGATTATCCCTATTTTAACACAACAACCCTCCTTTTCATCTAGGTACTGGTTTTAGCAGCTCAGGAACTGTCCTGTGCCAAAGGCCATGGGAAGACCAAACATTCTGGTGCCCAAAACCCTCGTATCCAGCTCCTTCCTGAGAGTGGCAGCTCCAAGGACTGGAGAAGAATTGTTGATGAGAGAATCAAAAGCAAGACAAGGAGGTTTGCTAAGGTGAGGCCATGGCAGAAACAAATGTCAAATCCAGCAGAAACAAGGACAGGAGAGGTTGCTGTAGTCTTACCTATAAAGAGCAAAATACACGTGAAATTGAGCCCAATCCAAAGGCAGGACTGGATAACTTAAAATGTCAGTTTCACTTTAGTATTTTGCTAAACTTTTTCCATAGGAAGTACCAAATCCTGTAGTCCTCTCCCAGGAGGAGAATGAGAATAAATCTCGGTCTCCTTGTCTCGCATTGAAGGATAGCTCTGGCTGTTCTTTGCATGTTCTGAACTTTGCTGGCCACTGCAGGGAGCTGTGGCTGCACCTCAGAGATCCCAAAGCATCCTCCTTCAGTGCAGCTGCATTTGGAGTGGACTGTCTCAGACTTCCTCCCTTTCTCAGGGAGATAAATTGTTGCCAGTTTCCTAGGTCCTGTGACTCCCCAGTGGTTCATCCTGGAGGACTTGCTTTCCAAAACTCCCTTCTTCTTTCTTATATGTAACCCAGCAGTACTGAGATATATTCTAGTGAAACATTTGGATGTGTGAGAGGATCTGAAGTGGAGAGTGAGTTGACTGGCCTGGAAACAAGCAGCCATAGGTGTTCAAGTAAGCAGTAGCTGACAGTGGGATGGCTGCAGTAGATGAACGTAGAACTGTGGTCCTGCATCTCGTGTCTAAACTTTATTTTTCTTTTGGACAGGGGCAGACTCAAGTGGAACAGCCTTCTGGTCCAAATGAGTTCAATTCTCTTGCTGGACACTTCTTTTTTCCGTTGATCCAGAACTTTGACAGGTGAGTGAACATCTTTGGATGCGGGCTTGACAACTCAAGCTTGAATCTCTTGCTTGTTCTGCTTGTCTCAGAACAGCAGAATAGAGCCTAGAAGTTGTGTGGGAATCTTGTGACAGCACACTGATGCCTGGCTCATGGATAAAGCATACTGAGGAAGATTTTCTGCTCTTCCACTTATCCGATGCAGTTTTCTTGGATGGGAATGTGTGAGACCTTGCAATAAGTGAATGCATTACTAAGCATAGCCTGTCAGCAGGTCCACAGGGTGATGATTTTTGGAGTATCCAACAGCACCTTGGCTGGCCTTGAGGAGTTCGTACAAAGCCACAGAACTCAGGCTGCTCTCTTTAACAGAAATTAACTGCATCATGTTACAGGACACGTATTATTGTCAATCACTCAAGTCTTTGTTTACCGAAGGAAGGGTCAGTCATTGATTCCACAGGAATCAAGATTCTTGTAATATCTGTCTTAATGGTTTGTTTCTAGGATGGCAGCACTGCTAGCTTTTGCATGCAGTTCTTTCTCATAAAGCTAGGCTGCTGGTCAAGCAAGTGATCCTCACTGGAGAGGATGTTTCTGGTCTGGGAGCAAGCAGCTTGGTCTGTATTGGACTCTGTGAAGTGACTGCTGTTTTAGGAATTCAGTTTTGTGTGTGACAGTTTGCTTTTCACAACCACCCCAACCATTCCAGAGATCATCTCTGTCACTGTTTCAGAACTGTGTCTTGCACTTGCAGACCTTTGTCAACGTTTGATCTCCTGGGGGAAGATCACTTTGTCCTTGGAAGACTGGTCCACACTTTAGCAGTCCTGATGTACCTGGCTGTCAACACCATGGTAAGGAAGGCTGTGTGGGGGGAGTTCCAGCCTGGGAGCTCAGAGGTGCTGTCGGACACAGCAGTGGGCTCTGGGGCCTGCAGTGAGTTTGGGTCACGTGCTGAGGAGTCCTCAAAGGGCTGAGAAAAGATGATCAGAAAGGAGGTGTGGGATTCAGGCATCCCTGCACTTCCTTCTGCTGCTTCTGGTAGTTTTTCTTTCGACTCCTATGGGAAGCTGAGCACATCAATTCTTTTGACTGCCTCAGTTTTCTCTTCTGTAAAATAATTGTTAACCCTGACGTTCACAGCAATGTGTCTCAAGATCCAGTCTTTTGAAGTGATGTGAATGTGAAGGTATTCAGTGTTTGTCATAATCCTGTTTTACAGGCAGTTACTGCAATGGGAAAGGCACTGCTGGAGTTTGTTTGGGCTCTGCGTTTCCACACTGACTCGTGAGTTGTAGCTGTGTGCATTTGCTTTTAAAGATCCTTTGTGAAGGCCAGCCACAGCCTGTCCTTGTCCTTATCCTTGTCCAGCACCTGGCTGGGAATGCCAATGACTTCACCAGTTCTTCTCAATGCTGACCTCTGGCTCTGTGCTCCTTTGAGCATTGCTAGAGTGTGTAATGAAATCATGGCTTTAATGTCAAACAAACAGGTATTTAGGTGGCGTCTTCTAGTGTGGAGGTACAATCATTGCCTATAAAAAACATGGCACATTGCTCCAACTATCCTTGTAATGTTTTCAGCTGAAGAAGCTCAGAGAACTTTAGATGCAGCTCCAGCATTCAACTTGAAAGGAAATTAACACATAGCTAAAATGCTGTAAACACACAAGATCTATTTTAACTTCAGGCTTTTCCAGGTCTCTGTGTTCTGCTATGCACACTGAGCCCATGTGTGGAGGGGCTCTGTATGTGAGTGGCATGCCAGCTGCTACATAATTACACTCCTAATTAGTAGGAAGGTGGCAATGGTTATCACAATAAGTCTGGATGAGGAGCTATGAGATATGGTTTGGTGGCCTGTGGTAGCAATGGTAGTGGGAGGATGGTTGGAGTAGATGATCTTGTAGGTCCTTTCCAACCTTGTGATTCTATGATTCTATAATCACAGATAGTGGAAACTGGAGAAGCCTTGAGGTGAGCCATAAGAAACAACTCAAGGTAGAGCAGGAAGCTACAGGTTCTGACTGGTTTGCCTTTCTCCAACAGGTACGTGCGCCAGGGGCTTCTGTCCTGTGTCTCCTCCATACTCCTCAGTGTCCCTGCAGAGCATCTTCTGCAAGATGTGACAGAGGAACTTCTGGAGACTCGGTCCTGGCTGGAAGGTGAGACGTGGTGGGGAATGTCAGTGTTTTTCTGGCTAGTGCTGCAGTTTGCATCTCTTTAAAAGTGTGGCTGCAGCAGTAGTGTGCTTGTCGTGCACCACACTGGCATGATAAACATACTCACTGCTTGCCTCTAAGTCTGGGGCAGATGGCAGAGCACACCGTGTGCTGTAGAGATGTATTGTAGAGATATCTAAAGCACAAGCTGAGAGGTGTGTGAGGCATCTCACACTTTAGAACAGTTGCCAAACAAATATCCCAGAATATGCTGTGCACTCCCTTCTCTGCCTAAGCCTCCAAGCACTCCTCTCATGAAGCTGCAGAACGCTGTCACGTTGCAGCCAGGCAGTGACTAACCAGCAGTGACGTGCAAGGCTTATGTGGCTGTTTTATGCTATGTGCACATTCTATAGGAGGAGGAAGAGCCCCATCTCCTGACATCCTGTTGCTGAAGGAAATAACAGCCTGTGAAAGAGAGCAGCTTGTGCTGAACAATGTGTGCGAACTCCAATTTTTATGAGTAGTGCACAGCTAGAACTGCACAAGTGCATGGTTGCGTATTGCAGTGTGCTGCAAGCACAAGAGGAAATGATGCTGTGTGATCTGTGCTCCTGGAGCCTGCACTGTTCTGTGTGGCCCTTGTGTGACTCCCTGGGTTGGTTTCCTTCACCATTGCCCCTCTTGGTGAGCTGGCTTCCCCCAGGGAGCAGGCAGGAAGCAGCACTGACACAGGCGGCCTCTGATCCTCACAGGTTGCAGAACTCTGTGGCCTTTAAGAGAAAGAGAGCTGCCTTGTGGGGCCAAAAGCTTTACTTTCCCCATGACATGGTACGCTCTGAAGAATCTGCTTGTCTCTTTGCTGTTAACCACTGCTATTACCAAGTAAAGCCTTTCCAGGAATGCTGTGGCCCTCTTTTCAGAATGAGGGGTGTGTGTAGTCTGGTTTTAATGAGTTGGAAGGAGGAGAACAGGGTTAGCAGCATTTTTTGTGTCTGTAGGTCGTGTAGTAGGCTTTTCATGTGGTGCTGTTGACTGCTGTTGAGTGCGACAGCTCCTGGTGGGAATGCATAAGCTCACATGATGTATTCGAAACCTTAAAGAACACAACTCTGCTCCACGTGTAGCCAGATATCATTGAAGTGCCACTTAAAACTTGTGTCCTTATGGAGCTTCTTCCTGAAACACAAGTTCTTGGGCTGTGGCTTTGCTATTTCTTGTAGGATTGTTGGTAAAAGAGCTCTCCCTGGGAGGTTCTGGGCTCTTCCTTGCTGCTCTTGCAGATGAGGTCAGGCATTAGAGACCTGCCTTTGTGACAGTCACGTCTGAGGGGAATACCTGAGCGTTTCTAGGAAACTACGCCTTCAAAGGCAGCTGCTAAGGAATTGAGGGAATTCCCCCCCCCCCCCCCCCCCCCCCCCCCCCCCCAGCCTTGCAAGTGCTGTGGAGCTGTCATGGTAAGTTTATTTGATGAAATGAGCTGGGTGTATCTTAGTACCCCCTAAGTGGCAGCAATTCAAGGCCTGTGCTTGTGCAATTAGAAGCAGTGCCAACATCAGTCTCTTAGCTTATGAGCTTGCAGTAAGCTGTCTTGTAGCCTTCCCGTTTTCTCCTTCTGTAAGAGGGAGTGTGGAAACACTGCAGAGAAGCTCTCCCTGAGTTTATAAATAGCTCTGCTCAATCTGAATGAGTCATGTGTTTGGGCTGACAGTGCTGGGCTCTGAGCACACTGCTTGTGCGTACAGGATATCCTTGCACAGGCTCTCTGCTCTTCCAGGCTCCCCCTGCTCAGACATCCTGCGTGCATCCTGGTTTGTGCTTTGCAGGCTCGGTAAGGGCCCCTGAAATAACAGCTGCTTGAAGCAGCTTCGTCCCCTCCCTTTCATTCTCCATAAAGCATAAAAAATTTACTCGTTTAGTAGAAGACCAGCAGAAGGAAAATTATGTTAAAGAAGCAGGCATTGAAGTTCCTTTCCTCCAGTTCAAGAGTGCTGTGACTACATTTCAGGAGGAAGCACTGAGCAGTTGTTTAGGAATTGCAGAACGGAGACTTTAGGCTTCTGAGTCAGTGTATTTTTAACTGCAGACTGTATTCATGCCAGTGGATGGGCTACAGAATGGTTCTGGGTAGCTCAAGGGGAGAAGTGTGAATTCTGGCATGGCGAATGTTTTGCTGTTGCCTTCAGTGCTGTGATGGTCAGTGTAACATTACAGACAGTTGGGTGAAGAGCAGTGTTTTACTCCATTTTCCAACTTAACCTTGGCATGTTCTTTTACAGATGTGGTAGAGAAAGATCCAGATGGGGACTGCAGGAGGCTGGCCTTGCAGAACTTGCTACTAATGGAGAATCTGAAGAAGAAACTGGAAACTGCCCCTTCCTAGCTGAAGGGTAAAAGAAATGACCTTAACCTCATCCTCTTGCCAGCTGGACTCATGTAGGCACTGCTGGGGCCTCTTCAGCGGTCACCTGGCTGGAGAAGAGGAAGAAGGGGGAAGGGTGCAGTGCTGTAAGCCAACGAACCTGACTTGACATCTGGACTTTGTAGTGGAGGCCAACTTAGTGAGCTATTGCTATCCGGTACGGGGTGTACAGATGCAGGAAGGTAGGCGAGCGCTGCCATCCTCCCCTCGCCCCCAGCCCCCACCCCATCTATTTATAACCTTGGCAGGTTTGAATGCTCTGCTAAAAATACAGGGAAGATCTCATAGCAGGCTTCTTGTCAGAAAAACAGGAGGGCTGGAAGCAGCCACTTACCTCCCAGGGCTGTCTGTGACATCCCCTGACAAAGGCTCCCATCCTCTGGCAGCATTGGAGGGCTGCTGCTTCGAGGGGGCGGTGGTGTAGGGGATGACCCTGAGAGATGGAAGCACTGAATAGCTGCAGTGAAGTTCTGAAATAAATTGCCAAGCATTAAAGGTTGGAGTTAGAGCTGCACTGGGGTGAGGAAGGAACAAAGTAATTCTTTCTGTATATTACATGTACAGAAAGGAGATTCTTCTAAAGTAACTGAGGAGCAGATTTTGATCTTAAAATGTTCCTTCACCTTTCTTCCCTGAGTGCATACAATTCAACGCTTTCCTGGTCACACCAATATAAAAAAAAATCAGTGTAAGCAGAAGGGCTCATTAATCTGAAAGTTCTGTGCATGACACTTTCATGCGGCGCCATAAGACACTGAAAGGTCAGTGAGCTCTTGGTTATTGATGTTGGCTTTATGTTCCACGGATGGCTGGTCCTGTTTGTGCCAGAAAGAAACTTCCATTCTAAAATCTGACGTGTACAGAGCAGTGAGAAGCTTTGCTGGCTGCAGGTGACCCTGCTCAGAGACAGGTGGGGTGTAGGACCAGATGACATCTAGAGGTCCCTTACAAACTCAACCATGCTACGATTCAGAGCTTTCTTGTAAACCACAGCTCCAGCCTGGATGACCCTATAATATTTAAATAAAGCTTTGAGGTGGGGAGAGCATGCAGTACAAGGACAGTGGTTTGACTTCTGCCCAAACTCCTGGCCACATGGAACTGAGATTGTTTACAGAAGTTTGCTAAGGAAAGAGAAGTATGTTGGCACCTGTACCTGAGAATTTGGTCAGCTCACAATTTTTCACCTTACTTCCTCCTCAAACAAGGCCTGAGTTGCCACGTGCAGCTCTCTTTTTAAATTTTTCTTTATTAAAATACAAAAACTAGATTCATACCAGGCTAGGCGCAGTCTGCTTTTTGTATGTAGTGTTTAAAATAATCCACCACTGTTGCTTGTAGAGGCAAGGAGAAAAAAAATGAATTTCTTGGTAATAACCAAAAGAGTCTGCTGCAACAGTTTGCTGACTGATTTGTGACCCCTAAGGCCTACAGAATAAATGATGTAGTGCTCAAGTCAGTCTTGGTGCTGCTAACTATGAGGTGTCAGGGACCTTCCACTTCATCAGCCACTTCTTCTTCCACGTCCTTGTTCTCCACACTGCTGTGCCGACTTTGCTCTGGAACCAATGCTTGGCTGATGGGAATTCCTGCTCCTCGGTGAACCGCCTCAATCGTCTGCTGCTTGACATAGTAAGTCAGGTTTGTGCGTGGAATTCTTTTCCGCATCTGTTCCAGGTACTGGTAAGCCTAAAGGAAAGCACAGAAATCACTGTTACAGGGAGGAGGGTGTACTGCTTCTACAGCTCCCAGCAAAAAGGTGAAAAGCATCCATCCTCAGAGCCTGGCTGAGGAGCTCTTCAGCTGACAAAGTGTACTGGTGTACGTAAAGTTTGGGCTCTTTAGCGTGTAAGAATTGAAAATTAACTTACCACATGGAATTCCTCCACTTGTAAATAATGTTCAACCAGAAATCCCAGGACATCACCCTGACGGATGGTGTCGTCAAGATCTTGTTCAGCAAGGAGAAGTTCGCACTGTCTGACTGCTTCTTTGGGATCCTCAGAGTAAACCCTAGCAAAAGAGCAAACAGAAAAATCATGTGGGGGAGGACTTTCAGCTTGCCATGTGAAGCATGGGAAAGATTTTTGTGCTGTGCACATTTCATAATCATCCAGCAGAAGATGGCTGTGGTTCTCCAAGTCAACAGTTACTCATATTTCAGGTTATACTTTGGTCTCGAATGCCAACATCACCGTTAAAATCACCTATGGTTCCCCGCTACAAAAATATAACAACCACTTATAGAAGTGTGTCTTCTGCAAATGATTTATTGAATTGTGAATGTCTTCCTCTTGTATGATACATTTGTCATTAGTCTACACGCTCCAAACACAGCAACTCACCTCCGAGCGTGGATGAATCGCTTTATCAGAGCCATCTTGCTTTGCAAATGTGCTAGTTTGCTTTCCTGTTCCAGAGGGCTTTTGGTCTTTGCTTTTGAAAGACATTTATATGCTTCTGTCAGTGCTCCCTGTGCTTTCTCATAGTTCTGATACTCATCAATTTCCACCTGCAGGAAGAGAGATTCAGATGAGGCTCTTACTCCACAGCTAACAAACTGAACACTTTGAAGAATCACAGCAGCTGGGTGTACCTGAGCGCACGCATCATAAAATCCTGCCAGCAGATCCAGGGCCCTCCCTTTGGTATAGAAGCTGATGATGTTCTTCATAATCTCTGGGTCCTTACGCCAATCCAGTGACTGCAAATAGTTGGCTGCCATGATGTAAATCTCTCTCTGTCTGGAGACTCCCGCAAAGAAGACAATTTTCTCTGTGTCTCCAGATCTCAGCAGTGCCTTCATAGCCTAACAATGGATGGGGGTGGGAGGACAGAGAGAGAAAATATTGTGAATACAAAAATCAAACAATGCTAAAATGATTGGGAAGCCTCATCTGGACAGCCTGCTGACTGTTCCAAGACCTACCTCTCAAATCACTCTTGTTGTAAAACTGTATAAAGGTAAGAGGCTCAGCCTCCTTAGCTTTTTTTTCTACCTGTCCCAACTGACCTTTAACTTATTTCCAGCTTGCGTGTACTTCTTGGTTGCCATGTGGTAATTGCCTTGTCTCATGCAGCAATCTGCAATTTGCTCCAGGAGTTCTCTCCGGGACTCCTCAGAGAGGTCCTTGGAGTCCTTAGAGACTGTCATCCGCTCAGCCATCTCCTCTGTGATGGTCAGGTTCTGCTTCAGGCAAAGCTGCAGAGCTTCATGGTACTAACGGAAACGAGAAAGCAATGAGCTGCTGCAAGCACTGCAGTGTGATTTCACGTTGTCTGTGGCGTAAATTTTAGAAATTAGCTATATGAAGGCACAAATGCAAGGAGATGATTCTCTAATTAGAACGCTTGTGTAAAGTGTCCTAACAGCAACTCAAATTCAAGCATACACTCTCATTTTTTCTGCTAAGAACGTATTTGTCCTTCCACTAAGAACCTGATTTCTCATCTCTTTTCTCAGAGGACATCATTAAGTGGCAGAAAAGATTTATCCATTTTTTCTTTGAGTGTGATGTTACCAGAGACATCTGAGTCAGATTTGTTTGGTATGGTTGATTACATGAAGGTTTTTCAGCAAATACAAAGAAAAGAATACAGGCACTTGAAGTATTTCATCAAATATTTTCTTACTTCAAATACAGAAACAAAGGAATAGGATACATTACAGCTATTTCCTTTTAAACCAGAAAAGAGCTACTGTGCCCTTGCTAACTATGGGAGACAGTTGAGTCACAGCAAATTGATACAAGAGGACTGCTTTGGGACTCAAAATTTTGGTAAGGCTGAACTGCCAGCACAAGAATGAGGGCAATGACTTCAGGTGAGAAATGAAGCAGTGTAACTACATTTGGTGGGACAGAAACACTGATTTTTATTAATTTATTTATTTTTGACTGATAATAATATAATCCCTCCATCTCCAAATATATTTAGACAGTAGGATTTCTTTTTTCTCCAAGAATGCAAAGTCTGTGCAGGTGCCAGAAACAAGACAAAGCCAGAGATTCATTCCTGGACCTAAGGCAGTGGGGCTGCCACCCTGTGACTCATCAGTCTGAAAAGAAACCTTAAAGGTTACAAATGTTTTTGTGTAGGAGCTTATGAACAAAGAGAGACGTGAGTGTATGCATGTGCACACCTGTTGTGCTCCTCTCTATCGGTGCACAGAGGGAGCAGGAAGGCAGAGCTTACCTTTTTGGCTGTGAGCAGCAATTCCACTGCCTTCTCATACTGAGCATGTTCAATAAAGAAATCAGAACAGCGAGCTAGCAGAGCTGGGTCTGACTTCTCATCCAGGTCTTCAGCAATTAGCTGTAAGGCTCCAAACTGCTGCGTGGCAAAGGCTAGCTCCAGTGCTTTGGAGAAATGTCCTGCCTGTAAAATTAAGGACAAGACTTTAAGGACTACAATAAGCATTGCAGAATTAGTTTACCAGATACCCCAGTGTGGATTAACAGAGTGTGAAGAAATGACTGATAATTGTACATAATCAAATCACATAGTTGATTAAATGCTCCTCTGCCGTAGAAACAGCGTCAGTTTAATGTCTGGTATTCTTACTAAGGAGTCATTTACCTTGTGGTACAACATCACAGCTCGGTCCATTTGTTCCCCCTTCTCCTCATAATAGCAGGCTGCCTCTATCATGTCTTCTGGAGAGCTCAGGAGAGCCAGGTTCATCAGCTGATCATCTAAATTGTTCTCCTGTTCAAAAGCAAAGATTGGGTCTTGGTATGCAGCAGACTGACTTCACAAGCCTGCCTCCTTTCAAGCTTTCAGTTCTGTGCTGTCACATAGCAGCACCACCTTCTATGGAAAACCCATAGCAACTCCAATAGCTTTGAGCTGCAACAATTATAGCTTGTTTTATACAGTTTTCTGTTGACATGTAGGACAAGAAAATACTCAGTGCCACACAACCCTTTGTAATGATGTATCCTTGTAGAAGACACAGGCAGAAACTGGAACCATCTTCATGATCAAGCAATCTCTCACAAGAGGGAATGAGAACAGATCTCTTGTACCACTTTCACTCTGTATGCTACCTAAGGCAGAATTCTACTTCAGGTTTGGACATAACAGTGTGTGTCTTTCATACCTTACACAGGCGAATGGCATTGTTAAATGCCTGGGCCCTGGTGTAGAAGTGCACAGCCTGCTTGATTTCATCCTGGCTCTCATACTGGCGGGCCAAGTGGTATGAAGCCGCCCAATTTCCTGTTTCATTTGCTATTTCAGCAGCCTGGAAAGGAAATCACATATCTTTATGCTGTGACCATACTCATCCTCATTCTCTGGAAACAAATTGCAGCAGGCTGCTTTACCTTCTGAATGTTGCCCTGAAAGCAGTGGACACGGACTAGGGAAAAGTAATCCTGAGCCAGTGCATAGTATTTTAATGCAGATTCCAAATCTGATTGGCTCTCCAGGTACTGTGCCCACCATTTCCACAGGCTCCTAGAAAAGCAACAGTATTAATTTCGGTAACTGGAATTGCCAGAGAATGCACTTGTCAGCCCTGGAGATCTTGAACTCAAGACCAGATTTATTTTCTTGGAATGCAGATAGGTTTTACCTAAACACAAGGGTGCTATTCAAAGATCTGCACTATGAAGGAGCTCAACCTAAATATCCAGTGTGGCAGTTTTGAGTGAAATGTGCCATGATCCTGAAAAGCTGAGGGAGGATCAAAATGCATTAAGCAGGTGTTGAACTCACAGAGGAGAGGATCCCTACTTCTTCCCTGCTCTCCTCACAGACTATATTTCAGACCTGAAAGTCCCACTCAAGAGAAAGAATGAGCACAGCACTGACTTGTCTTTCATCTTGTTGACGTAGTTCTCCAATGCCTGCAGGTCTTCAGAGAGCATTCGGGGTACCTCGAACCTGTGTGTGTCTGACTTCTCGTAGCTGTGGGCAAAAAGAACATATCAGATGTGAAATGACTGACTTAAATCTCACTTCCTTGTCTAAAAAATCCACTTCATAGTTTGTGTTTTTTGAGAGCTACCAAGTGGCAACCCTGATAACAGCGCTCCATGTGTTTCCTCTAAGATTATTAGCAATCAGCCAGAACCACCAACAACTCTTAAGACCACATAGGCAATGTGATCATAGAGTTGTAAACGCTTCAAAAGTACCAGTGATGCTCTGAAGAATGATCCAGGAAAGCTCTCAAAACATTAACTATACTCCTGTGCAACTGGCTGAAAAGGCAGAAAAAGCCCTGGGCTCCTCTTGCTTGGTATTTCTGCCACCAAACTGCAATTTCTGCCTCTTTCTCACTGCTGGGAGATGACTGCATTGATGCCATCCATCTACTGCTGGCATCTGTCCCTGTCTTCCTGCCCACCTGGACCACCTTATGGGTCTGCCTGATCACACTGCAGCTCTACTGCTGAATGGGCAGAACTTTCCAGTATTATTATTCTAGTGAGATTTCCCATGGGAAAAATCATATAAAAACAGGACTTCAAACAAATACAACACATAAAAATCACCTCCACAAACTTCTCCAGGGACTCACCAGCCACAGCAGAGGACTGGACCAGAAACACCCAAATCAAACTAAAATTTTGCCATACAATTTGTGACTGAGACTCTCAAAAGCAAACAGTTGTTTTTTTCATGGAAAAGGTAGGAGAGTAGCTATGACCTTCCAGAGACAAGCACAGGACTGGGTTAGGGCATTCAGCTATCAGCCCGTGACAAGACAAGGCTTCCTGACAATAAGCTTTATTTCCCTAGGACAGTACAGGCAGGTTGACTGCAACACTGCTGAGATAAAAAGCGACAAAAAAAAAAAAAAAAAAAAAAAAGGATTAATTGTTAGCACTCATTGCCAGACATCCTCTCTATCCCACTTCTAGTCTTCACAGAAGAAAAAGGCTCTGAATCCCCCAAACACAATTCTGCCATAGGCTGATGCTTACTGGCTGAGTGCAAGAGTGTGCTCTCCAACTGCCTCCAGGTGCTTAGCATAGTTGTAGTAAGTGGTGCGGAGGTGAACTCGGTCATGAGCTTCAGCTGTTTCAATGGCTTTCTGCCACTGGTTTGTGGCCTGATAGAACTTGTTCAGAAGGTCGTAGCGTTTGCAAGCCTTGTACAGCTGCTCTGCGTCCTCCTGAAGGGAGAGGATACAAGCAGCTCGTTAGCTCCACGTGTTTTATGGGTGTCCATCCAAGCAGGTCACAGCAGGCACTACACTGATGAGTATTTTAGTTATGCAGGTAATGCAATTAATGTAACAATAATTCAGTCAGGAGGGCTAACCAATTAATATATTTAGCCTGGAATAGCACGTTACTGAGAAACAGGATGTTTATGTGAAAATAAGGAAAGCATTCAGATCCTGGCACTTACTGTACAGTATCAACTGGGCGGTGACACGAGCAAGCCATCAGCAATTAAACGCTGTCATCAGGAGCGTGAATCACTTCAGAAAGGGGAGATATGTTCATATGGGGCTGCAGCAAATGGCCACACTGCCAGGGAGTGATGTGCAGAAGGTCAGAGGGACCTCAGAGCAGGTCTCAGAGGTAAGAACTCTTGGATAACTGAGAGCTAGTCCTGGCAATGAGCACTATTCATTTCGGACAGAAGCAGATCAGGAGGATTTCGTCTGTACTGACGCAAGGGTAAGCAAATTTGGAACTATTATTTTTGAGAGGTTCTCCTGTGGAAGGAGCCTTTTCCTGCCCCACCCAACTGCTGTTCAGCTGAACACTATTTTTAGTAAATTGAGATTATCTGTTCAGGATAGAAAAATAGTTTCTGTCTCTTATTGTTTCAAATTCTAAAAGCATAGAAAGTCAAGATGGAAGTTGTTGGCACTGTGATGCTACCGTACGAGTGAATAAACCAGCAGAGCAGCATTTGCCTTGTTCCAGCTTCCCTCCACCTCTCCAAACAGATGTCAATATCCAGGAGTACTAACACTTTTCAGCCTCACAGCTTTCTCTGCCAGGAAGCTTTTCCAAACCTCTGGTTCAAATGTTCCATTTTTCCTCTATTTAATTAAGGATAGTTCAGCTACCTCTCTAGCATTTAGACTCTTGAAATGGCTGCAGATTGCTGAATTCTAGCCCTTCCAGTCTTGAAAATCTTTCCAAGAGCTGAACAGTTTGCCCTGATTTTCTCTGAACTTCCAGTTCATCAACATTTTTTTTTTCTGGTAATGAGAAGAGGTGGAAGGCAACGTTCCAGCTGCAGCTGCAACAAACACACAGATGAAAGCCATCGCAGCCCCAGGATGCAGTGTCTCCATAGAGGCCCCTGCAGATTTTCTGCTGTCACAGCATTTCGTGTCTAATTGGTGATGTCCTGTGAACTGTGGGGTGTGTCACTGTTTCTGTCCCTCTTACTGATCCTTTGCCTGGGACTAAGTACTAAAGACCTCGATTGTGTTTTTCTAACAGATCATGATGAAGACGTGAGGTAAAGGCTGAGAAGGACGCACGCTCTCCTCATCCATTGACCTTGGCGGTGCTCCAGTCAGTTTTCAATCCAATCAGCCTAGACTCCATTTCAGATCTCAGCTGTATTGGTAAAGCACAATAATCAAGGGCAGAAAATTCAGATTAAAAGGAAGCACTTTGGTACGTGCTGGCTGCCAGGTCAGGCTCCAGGCATGAAAGACATTCTTCCACTGCATCAAGCTGTAAGGAGACAGCTGCTCAGTACTGGAACCAGGCTCCTTGCAGGAGCAGGCATGGAGACCTAGGCAGCTGCAGGACAGCAGAAGCAGCCAGTCTGACTGGGCAGAGCTCTCCATCCCTGCAGCCAGACCCCAGCACTGGGGCAGCAACATGAAACACAGCTCTAGACTTTCATTCTACAAACAAACACTTCAAAATAAAGCCTGCATTTATGGCACTGGACCTTAAAATATGCTTGTTGAAATATTTTAGCTAGAATATTTTAAAGTACATCTTTTTTTTTAATCCAGTCAAACCTAGAATTATTATGTCTGGAAGAATTATGGCCCAAGAAAAAATGCAAGACAGAGCTTACAATGTTTAATCCTTAAAAGATGCTTCCTCCATTCAGTAGTTTTACTGCCATTATATATCCTGAAAACAGACAAATTGATTTGCCATAAGTTATGGCTCTTGGCACTCTTATTTTCTGACACTGGATTCTGCCATACTCATTCTCATCTAATTTTCAAGAACCATGAAAACAGCTCATAGGACTGATGAGCCTACAGAGTTCACTGATAGCACAGAAAGACTCCATGCAATGTGGCACAGTAACTGTGCAACACTGGAAGGGATGCCTACTGCTTTAGGATAAAAACACAACTTCAAGGAAGTAGTGGTAAGAACTATTGTTCCTTACTCCTCGGAAATGTGGTTATGGATATTACTCGCCTCCAAAGTTTTGGCATCTCTCTCAGATTTCTCAAATGGTCACGTTTTCACTCTGTTCCCTAGTAAACAGAGTGGACATTCTAGGATGCATATGATTGACAGGCTTACCAGCATGCCCAGCTGAACTGCCAGCACAGCGACTCTGGCTTCCTGCTCAGGTTCCCGTTCTGCCTCTCTTAGTGCTTTGGCTCCTCTTGCATGACCCATGTTTCCAAGGCAAATTTTGGCAACATCAAGCCTCTGAGTCTTCACACACATGCGAGCCATGTTCTCCCAGACAGCCTCACTGTGATAAAGCAGACAGAAGGGGAGAGCTGTTATGCTGACACCATCAAGGAGTGCGTATTAAGCAGGTAAGAGGCCAGGAGCAAGAAAGGACAATGCATTAGCATGTTCCACACTTATCAGACATAAACAGACTCTGGTCGTTCCACAAAGATTTTAGAGGAATAGATATAGTTCTCAGACATAAAAGGTAGTAATGGAGCTGAAGGTCCACAGCTTTAAGGAAGTTTTGTGGCATTTGATTTATACCAATGTCTAAGCAAAAGCAGTGATATTTGCACATATATAAACATTTATTGTGCACCCATCACTTCTGCTTTTACTGTAGCAGCAACATATGTATCTTCTGACTCTGTATCTCCCACTGCATTCACCTGGAGAAGCTGCAGCCCATGACATGGATAGGTTCACTCTGCTGGGTAAAGAACAGGCAGGGGGCCGGGCCCAGAGAGTGTAGGTGCATGGAGTTACACCCAGTTGGCGACTGGTCATGAGTGCTGGTCCCCAGGTGTTGGTACTGGGGTCTGTCCTGTTTGATACCTTTACTGATGATCTGAGGGGGGCATTGGGTGCACTCTCAGTAAGTTTGCAGATGACACCAAACTGGGGGAAGTATTGATCTGCCTGAGGGTAGGAAGGCCCCACAGAACAACCTGGACAGGCTACAGTTTGAGTATTAGGAAAAACTTCTTCTCTGAAAGAGTGTTCAGGCATTGGAATGGGCTGCCCAGGGCGGTGGAGGAGTTACCATCCCTGGAGATGTTCAAGAACCATGGAGATGTGGCACTGAGGGCCACGGTCAGCAGGCACAGTGGGATGGATCGATGGTTGGACTTGGTGATTTTAGAGGTCTTTTCCAATCTTAGTGATTCTATATGCATAATACTCCCATATCAGTGTTCAGAAATAAATTTATAAAGAAAGAAAAAAAAAGGGGAACATTTTAACATACAAATAAAAAACTTACAGCAGAAACATGCTGCTTCTGTCCTGCACAGTTCAAAGATGGATCAGGCATTGGCAGCCCACCAGCCATACTCAATAGCAAGGAATGTTGTCTGAGAAATAACTGGCCAAACTATTGCATTCTAATCAAAGTGCATAAAAAATGGCACAAAGAAAAGCCATGCAGTGCTCAGAATGGGAACTCCTCAAGATTGAGAGTTTACACTTAACACTGCAAACACAACTGCCATTACTGGCAGCATTACTACCATCCCATCTCCAGGCTTCCATGCAGTATGATCAGGGCCATGCAGCTTCACAGGGTGAGCAGATTTGCACAGAGCCTCTTTACATCTGCGCTTCTGCAGAGTAAAAGGCAGCATGTTTGATTAACAAAACATTTGCATTCAAAATAGGGCCTCAGCGGAGATCCATGCGGTTCTCAAGCAGCACCATGACACAAATTAAGTACAAGGATGATGAAAGCAGGAAAAAAAAAAGTTTTCTTCTTCTTCTTTTTTTTTTTTGGAAGAGTTGAATGACACTTCAGGTCCTGCACCTGCAAACAAATCCCCTTCCAGTTTGGGGGTGGGGGGGCTGACAATCATGTTTTCCTATGATTAAAATGTTTTTCTCTTCCCAGTGGCTGTGGGAAAGACCTGCACAAACAGGGGAAACTGACTAACCGGGAAGCAGCAAAGGAGATGAGACGCAACGTGCTGTCAAGCACATTCAGTCAGTAAAGGAGGAAAAAAATGTTTTTCCTGATTTACTTTTAAATCAGATTATATTTTTATTTGCAACTACAACCAGTGCAAAATTCTCAGGTGGTAATCAATACAACCTACACTTCATAAATGCCAAAATGTATGAAGGAAATAAAGTAGGATCAGAAGTAATAAATCAGGGATGAATTTCAGGTGGTTCAGAAGCAAAAAGCTTCTTAAAGCAAAAAAGATGTCTCTGAAAATATTACTGAATTCCTTATATCTGCCTTTCCATGCTGACCTGGTTCAAACACAGCCTCCTCAGGCTCTGTGCCGACATATTCGAGTCTCTTCCAGAAAGAAATGCCAAAAGGAATATGGAGCATCAGAACTGGAAATTCAGTGCTACATCCTTCTGAGCGTAAGCCTACGATGCACTTCTGTTCTACACAGAAATGCTGATTTCTACCAGCAGAAGATGCAGCCATTCTCATTTTTGTAAAGTCTTAATTGTTTTTTTCTTTTAAGCAAGCCACTGCTTATACCCAGAACTGGGGACAGAAGGAAAAACATCTTTAAAGGACATTTAGGTCATATTAGATACTGTCACCTGGCTTTGATCAACGAAGACAGACATTTCCATCTCTAGCACAAGACGTCAAATGTAGCGTGCATGTATGAATGGCTGCACTTCACGACACACAGGGAAAAGGCATCTATTTCCCAAGCACTGTAACACGCCAGAAGAAGCTGCCAACAGCTGAAGGAACACAGGCCTGTCATGTGTTGGCAGCACTACGCTTTTGTGAATGGCGATGGCTCCTGACAACATGAAAACTCAGTGGGAGCTGCTGCTGCCCAAGGGATTCCTCTCTGGGAGCTCCTGTCCCACACACAAACTGCCAGCCTGTCACCCCTGTGCCATCCATATGCCATAGACCACAGTGTACCTCTGCTCTGAAAAGCTGGAGCTCAGCCATTCCATTTGCTCCTCCTCCACTGCAACCCATATACAGAACTAAGCTGACTGGCCCAGCAGCCAGCTACCAACTGGGTGGAACAGAAACAGAGGAAGAAACATTTCCCAGTGATGTGCTCTGGGTTTGGTTTGAATTTGTTATCCTAGGTCAGCAATCCCCTCCAGGCAGTCAGAGGAGCCCAGGCACCAGGTACAGACTCAGCTGGGCAGGAGATGGTGAGCACACGTTACAGATTGCACAGAGCACACTGAATTTATAAGTGTTCACAGCTGGGCAGTGCTTGCATGCGTTCATCCAAAGCAAGCAATGCACTAAGAGCAGTTCACCAGCATGCTGAGTACCTGCAACAGGAGAACACTGCCTGACTATTCCCTCCCTTTGCCTTCTAGAAGTGCTTGAAGGAATGTTTCATCCAAATAATGCAGAGGAGTTCCCATTCCCTCACTGGGGTAAGGACAGCTTACTTATCAGATGGGTGGAGAATCCACAGCTAAATCTTCTCCTGTGGCCCAGCTGCAGGAGAAGCTGGTTATTTCGTAGAGACCTGTCCCTCACACAAAGGACACTGCTCTGATGAAGGTATATATATGTATTATCGTAGAATCATCATAGAATCATACATGGCCTGGGTTGAAAAGGAACACAATGCTCATCTAGTTTCAATCCCCCCTGCTATGATCAGGGTTGCCAACCGCCAGACCAGGCTGCCCAGAGCCACATCAGACCAGGCTGCCCAGAGCCACATCAGACCAGGCTGCCCAGAGCCACATCCAGCCTGGCCTTGAATGAATACATAAACATATATACGTGCATTACTGCAGTTCAGTTTCTGCTCCTGCTTTGAGAGACCACTGTTGGTCTCTCACCAGGTTCCATGCACTGCAGCCTACTTCTGATACGGGATCAAGGCTTTCAAACTCAGTTACATGCTGGTCCTCTCCAAAGATTATTTTCATGAGCACATAAAGTTCTATTATACATTCACACATTGATGCTTGCATTTATTATTTTAATTATTAATTTATCTATTGTATCTTATTTAAAAACCAGTAAGGCATCAGAGTGACATCACCAGAAGTGTAAAAACAAACTACCATGCAAAAGGCAGGTGGTCTCATTCCCCAACAGAGGCACAAAGCACACAGATGCTGAGCACCACAGAGCACACAACCAAGTGGAGGCTGGGAAGCAGCACGGATCACATCGTGCCAACACCACAGCAGGATGGTGCAGACTGAGCTCACACAGTGACGGCAGCCAGGGCAAGGGTGCTGGGTTCATCCTCCCGTAACTCCTGCAGAAAGCCCAGGGGACCTCCAGCAACCAAAATGCAGCCAGAACCTCTGTTCTGCTTTGCCCTAGAATCTATTCTATTCTATTCCTCAGTGAGCAGCAAGACATCTCCAGCATCAGAACACCCCCAGGGACAGCCGTGCCACGCTTCAGTTTTGCTGTCTCAAGATATGTACAAACAATGCAAGCCAGGTTAAGAAACAAGAAACACCAGGAGCTGAACATTCTCACGTAATCCAAGGCAAGAACAGTTTCTTTTTTGACAGTTGGTAGGTCAGGGAGAAAGACACGTCTGTCTTTACATCCTTTTAAGGCAGCAACTCTTCTCCCAGGGCAGGCCTTGCTGTCACATACACAAGGCCAAGGAATAGTTTACCCTCCCCCCCAGCCCACATTCTGAGAACTTCCTGTTCTTCCCCTCCTCCTCTTTCTTTTCTTCCCTCTGGAAAGCAGCTCGCATCTGTGCTTCGTTAGCCACAACTGGATCCTTAACGAAGACCAGATGCAGCCACAGCAGAGCCACAGGAACGCACTCCCTCTTGTCTCAAGGAGCTGTGCCTGCCCCTGCAGCACGTCAGCAAACTGCCTGTGCTGCACCCTGAGCTTCAGGCCGTGCCAGGAGCACAACAGATTCCAAACAAAACCTTGATGCCACTTCAGACACAAGTTTTTCCACGTACTTGATAAAACAGTTTTTCTAACAGTGTTCTCACCTTTCTGGATCTGTTTTTCTGTGAAATGACGCTTCCAGCATCCAACAGTCTGATTTCACAAACCCTTCTATCGCTATGTATTTTTCCACACAACAAAAAACACAACAGGAAAAGGAGTATTACTTAAAGTGCTGGAGATTCACGTGTCTGAAGCATCTTACAACTCTCTCTCCTCCCTTTAATGGGATACATTTGAAAAAGGCACATACTTGCATTCCATCTCATCTCTAAGTATCTTGACCAGAAGAATGAATCTCTCTTCAACTTGGGCCCCACTTTGATAACAGGACCCTAAGCAGTGTGCTATAAATATCAGACATAGCATCTACAACACTAGTTATTTATGTAATACTGTAATGCTGTGGGGAGGAGGGGAGATTTTCCCGCCACGATCACTGAGGACATGCAGTGTAACACTCCCATTTGAACAAGCGACAAAAACAGAGCATGTATTCATCTCAGTCTCAACCACCCTCCCCCAGTAACTCCAGCACAAGGCCGCATCCCCAGCACAGCACCTGGGGTGGGTGGGTGTCCCCTGTGCCTCAGACACAGCCTGCACCACTACAGAGGGAAATCCACGTTTCACTGCTGAGCAAGTGGCAGTTTTTCTTGAGCAAAGACCAGACACAAGGATGCAGATTCTCAGCAGTGCAACTAACAGGAACACAGTGGATGTACTGTTCTGGTGTTAAGTGTTTACTGACAGACTCACCATAATGTAAACCACGTCTGGGCTGTCCTGGACAAACACTGGGCACCACCCTATCCCTATCCTCCACCCATTGCCTACATGCTGCTCTTGGGTGTTTTTCATGCAAAGGAAAAGGACGGGACAAAGCAGGTGCTGCTTCCTAAGGAAAATTAACAACATCTATTACTATTTTCCAAATGTTAATCACGTGCACCCTTGCCTGGATATCACTAAATTGAAACTGCACCAGACTAGCCCCAAAAGAAGTATTAGAATAATGCAATCTGTCTTAAATATAGCATAGAATCATAGAATCATAGCATGGCCTGGGTTGCAAAGGAGCACAATGCTCATCCACTTCCAGCCCCCTGCTATGTGCAGGTCCCCAACCAGCAGCCCAGGCTGCCCAGAGCCACATCCAGCCTGGCCTTGAGTGCCTGCAGGGATGGGGCATCCACAGCCTCCTTGGGCAACCTGTTCCAGTGCCTCACCACCCTCTGGGTGAACAGTAGGTGATTCTTATCAACTAATTCATTTATAAGCAACTTCACAGAATATGGTTTGCTAAACTGGTTACAGGACAAAAGCATCATGTTATGGACCATAGGACCATACTGAGGGCTTGGACATGGCCACGTCAGACACACTACCTGACACCGAAGATTAATGGGGATTCCAACCTCATCATTTAGAAGCGCTGCATAAAACTTTAAAGACATCTAAGAAATGAACACTGATCTTATCTTCGAATTAATGCAAAATCAACACAGAGCTAAAATGCCAGAGCTGGTGGGATGCTGCCTTTTCTCTTGGAACTGGGAAAGTTCATCATATTAAATGAGTGCTATTCTGGGAAAGGTGTCGGGCATTTTTCATATATGTTCAAAACATTGAAAACTGTCTGGACTATTGCTATGAATTCTTCCCTGGCAGAAACAAAATACTTGATAAAGCAATAAAAGTTTTACAGAATGGTATTTGTGTCATATTGAATACGTAGCTTTGTCTACTCCAAACTTATCCTGGTAAAGTCAACAGCAAGCCATAGTTTTGTGTGAATTATATCAAACAAAACCTTGTGTCCGAAGTACTACAATCAGTACTGCTTTAGACACAAGAAAATAAGTTATCCAATTCCTCCAAACACCCACTCAGACTTTTTCCTAATATTTTTTTAATCGTGGTATTCTGTTGCAATATTTGGCAAAATCACATTATCTATTTTTATACAAATGGAAATAAAACTGCTTGGTTATCATTGGTATTCTTTGCTTCCTGTTCTAAAAGTATGTGCATTTCAGTTCCAAGAAAGGACTGGAAGGACTAAGAATGGAATATGCTCCTACACATCTGCCAGTAGAGAAGTGTTCACTGCGGTGATCTCTTCTCTTTTAAAGGACAGGGAGGATTCCCTGACTGTTCTGTACTAGAAGCATAAGATCTTTACATGAAGAGAATATCACTAAGTGCCAACAAGAACCTGTGACAGTGAGGAGCTAATAATAATAATAATAATAATAATAATAATAGTAATAACTGAGCCATTTTAGTAAGAGGAAGCCAGGAAAACTTACTGGATCCTTTCAAAACTCATTTGCTTTTCATTTGGTCCAACCTACTCCTTTCAAGTATGCCCCAACTTTTCAGCTTTTGATGTCGTTATGAATAGAATGATAAATGATAAAAAAACCACTTGCCCATGGAATGCTGTTTCAACAATAGATCATGTCCTGCATAAACAAATGCAAAGAGAATTTATTAGGTACTAAATAGAGAAACTCCGTACAGAATCAACTAGTTATCCAAATTACTGAGACTTCAAAAGTAAAATTACATTATTTCTCACTCAGAAATGCTCCAAATGCTCTACAAGCTGCTATGCAAATTGCATGGGAAAATTTAACCCACCACTGAACAGAACTGCACCTCGTCACGGAAGACGGCAAACAGCTCATTATGGACAAGGCCAGCCACCAGAAATTCTGCCATGAGAAAAAAAGTCTTGCTAAACGTGCTTGCTAAATTACTGCAGACAGCAATTATCGCTGCTTTGCACTGCTCTTCAGATACACTTTGTGTGTTATCTGGGTGGGATGAAGACCGCAGTGCTGCCATCCCATCTGCTCTGTGTGGAGGGATTGGAGCTCCCAGAAACATTCCCACCATCATAAGCCTGGAATCAGCCGCAATGAGACCGTCCTCACCTACAGGGGGACAACACGGACATAAATTACACAGCACTTTCTGAGATGATCATCTCACTGTAACTACAAGATGCATCCTCAGTGACCAAAAAATCAGGAAGGAGCAGAGACAAGTTTATTGCTCGGTAGAAGAGGTTTATCTTTGGCATCATCTATGATGACCACATCATCTGCCCTGCTGCAGACTTAAAATAACAACAACAACAAAAAAAATCTATGGTTTCTTACTACAAAAGTATGGTCATTGCTGTTCAGACATTTCTGTGAAGAATGATTATAAATGTTTGCCAATAGCAGTGTTTGCCAGATTTCTAAGAATACGGATGTATACCAATATGACCAATCACTTACAGGAAAACAGACACGAATGATGCTGCACTGCTGTGGAAGCACAAAGTGCCTCAAGCTTCATCTGTTTAAGGATTTAAATGAACCAAACACACAGAGGGGAGGGGAATTTACAGCAAGCTTTGTGCGTTCAATTCTGATGGCTGAAAGCTAACTACAGGGTTGTATGGGATTCACGGAATCATTTTCCACCCCTGTTAGCAACAAGTCTCAGAAAAACTAAAAATCTCCTTAAAACAAATTTCCACTTTGTCTGCATGTCAGTAGGGATCTGTTTACTACAGGTAATGACACCTAGCTGACAAGACAAAAACTGCTTTAAAATTAAACATTTTTCACTCTCGTTTTGTTAATCCCATCGATGTGAACTGCTGACACACCTCAGCTCTGTACCCATCTCTCTCCTGACTCCTCGTTCCTCGTTCTGCAGGCTGACGACAAGAACACCACCCCACTTTACAAGGCACGAGTATTAGCAAATGTTAAACCTAGTGCAGCTGTGGGGTTTTTTGTCTGTTTGTTCAGCTTAGACACTCCTGATGGGCTCAGAGCAAGGAGTGACTGCAGCAGAGCTGGACTTGGGGCTCAGGGCCGCATCTGTCCCACAGCCACAGCCCAGCAATCCCCAGCTTCCATCACACCAAGATGCTCGCAACTTCGTTCAGACACCCACTATCTTCTCCCAGCTTTACATTTTCTGTTTGGCTGCCAGGTTCCAACCTAGGGTTGCAAGGAGGGATGGCAGCCTGCTCCAAACACTGCAGCCCGATACCCAGGGGTCTGTGTGGGAGCACAGGGGACCCCGATGTCCCGCAGCCCCCCCGGCTCGCACTGAGGGGAGGAGTGAGGCGGGAAGGGGACGCTCCAAGGGGAGGAGGGACAACTTTAGAAGTCTCCATATGTCTTTTCCTTTCAGGAAACACATCCTGTTCATGTTTGACTGCCGTGGCAGCGGCTCTGTTTGTTGCAGTCGACTACGCCCTGAGGCTCACCAAAAACAGCCACAAAAACAGCCATTTCCTCTGAGTGGAGAGGTGGGGGGGTGGGGGGCAGACCTTTTCCTCACGGCAGTCAGCGCTCCAGCCCCCACCACTCGCAGCTCTGGTGCTCGGAGAGACGCAGCGGAGCAAATTCCTCGGGATACTCCAAGCTTTCCTAGCTCTTTGGGGATGAAAACATTCGTCTGGAGTTCAGCTGGGCTTTAAGAATGCCATTTGTCAGCATCCGCGGGATATTCTGAAGCGCTCATCTGAAAGAGACCGCGAGGATCCCGCGCCCCTGGGTGCGCTGGGCACGCTGCTGGCCGGCACCCGGCGCCCGCGCTCTGCCCGCAGCCTGGATCCCCACAGCGCCTGCCTCGGCTCACAGGGAATGGACCTCCCCGTCTTCCAGTTCATCACCGGCCTGGCACTGCTCATCAAGGTGCAAGAAGGTGGATAAGCCAAAGCTGGGAAGGACAGAAACTTAAGTAAGCTTCTTGGTGTTCTTATTTTATGGAATTATCCTACCTACCTCACAGAATTCTCATTTGCTTCATCAGAAACACCTCTGGAGTTGACTTTGAGAATGAACGGTGATGTCCTCTAGCCACTCATAACATCCTATCCAAGCTGCCTCCATTTCAAGCCCCATTTCAATGTGCTGCAGCTGACTGAGACCTTGCGTCTTCTGCTAATAGAGACTGGCAGCGAGCTGACAGTCAGATATGACTGTCCAGAAACTGGTAGCCACAGCTGTGTTGGTAGCCTTGGTCTCACTTATTCTTAACAACGCGGCTGCCTTTACTCCTAACTGGGTGTACCAGACCTTGGAAGATGGGCGTAAGCGCAGCGTGGGGCTCTGGAAGATGTGCTGGCTGGCAGAGAGGAGCAAGGCAGGAGCGAGCACGAGCAGCAGGCACGGGCAAGGGGAGGAGCGCGAGTGCGAAGCCCTGGGCTGGGGCTCGGAGTCAGCCGGGTTCCAGGAGTCTCGCAGCACTGTCAAATGTAAGTTCCATCTCTTCTTTGCTTATGCTGGATTGTCATAGATACAGTGTGCCTGGTCCTGAGGAATGTATAGCCCGGCAGAACGTCCACATAGCTCTCTGACATCAGTGTTGACCATTTGATTCTAAAAATTTCTCAAGGTTAATAGTAAAATAAAATCACGAAAATGAGAATAATTATGTCCACCCCCTGGCTATGAACTATGATTCTTCCTCCCTTCCCAAAAGAAGTAATCTGCATTGCACTGTCCTGTTTTATAGCATATGGAAGCATGCACTTTGAAAAAAATCCGTCCAGAAAACTTAAATCTAAAGCTCTCAGACGCCTCCTGCTTGCCTTTCCCTCTTCTTGGATTCCTGCTATGAGCGTATCTCCTCTCAGTACATTAAATCATAATCATGGCTGCTCTGAATACTGAAAAAGTACAAAAGGAACCAAATTTTTTAGATTCTGTGTTAGTTCCTTTTTTTTTTTCACCTGGAGGACAGCTAAGTCTTTGGCAAAAATTATTAAGCTGAGCTAGGTATTAACATATAGAAATACACTTTTGGTGAAAAAAGCTAAGTATTCTACTTGTGGAATAAGAAAAACATTAAGCATGGCATAGTTCTCACATGCAAATTCAGACACCTTTGCTAAATCACAGCTGATGGGTCCAAAGGCACTCATTGAGAGCCTCTGCTTCCAGCAGCTCTCAGGGGCCTCCCAGCAAGCAGACAGCAGATGAGGGCTCTGAGCAGCACTGCCTCAGGGTTTGTTCCATCAGGCAAACTCAACCAACACTGAGTGGATCCTTCAAGGAAATGAATTTAAAGGATTAAATGTCTATAAAGTTCATGCCTTGGCAGACGTTAGGATTTTTTTTAGAGATTTTAATACTGCTTTTAAACTGTGCTGGTACCTCTGAAGACTCATAACAGTAACATTGGTAAGAAAAAAGGTTCCATGTTTTTTTTTCATGGTTTGAAATATGGAGAAAAGGAAAAATGCTGTTCTGCCCTAAAATCTCTTATACCCCTCTTGAGACCAAGTGAAAATAGGAATTTCTTTTCAAAATATGTTTTAGTGTGGGCCCACACAACATCATGTTTTCCAGAAAGCAGCGGTTGCCTTCTGTGCACGTGCTAACATTAAATCCCCAAAAGTCACCTGTAGAGAATTTGTCAACCACTATGAATCCCTGAATATGATTTTTGGTTTTACCCACCAGAATTTTTGTTATGACAAATAATAACAGAATTAGACTGTTGAAAAACTTCTTTGATGCCAACCTGTAACTTCGTCATTCGAATAACTGCCCTGATTGTTATTGGTCAGGTTCTGACTTAAAAAGCTTGCTTACCATTCACGAACTTTAAAAGTACCTGGTCTCTATGGAACAGATAGAATAAGTTCCTGTGTACTGAATTGGGCTTCTGCAGCTTTTTAAGCCCACCGACTTGTAGTTCCTGCTGTGCACAGTTCGGAAGATGGGTGGTGCTCTAAAGATAGGCATAGAAGAACTAGTTTCATAGCAAAACAGTGTGGCAACAATTTCTTACATGAAACAGAAGCAAAACATGATAGAACTTTTAGAAACATTATAACTATAGCATAGTCATACCCCTTCCTCTCTTCCCCATAGTTCTCTAACACTTAAAAGCTCTTAAAATGCTGGTTTCAAGAAGGATTTTGAGACCCAGTGACTCATTTTGTCCAGCATCCATGCACTAATGTGGGAGCCAGCAGTAAGCAGAAGTCAAATTTTCAGTCTCTGGAGAAAAGAAAATCTCACTTCTGCAGCTCTACCATGACAAACTAATGAAGAAACTCATCTGTTGCACATTAAGATGTGTTTCCATGGGTTGTACACCTTGTCAATATGGGCCTGATCCTGCATTCATAATTTCATAACTTTAAAGATGTTCTCTAACGATGAATCACATTAATGATGTATAAAAGGCAATCCTCATCTGTCAGTTATAATGACACCTGTGTCTGTGTACATAGATATGTACGGATGGGTGCCCCCTCCCTGAAAGCACTCAAGGCCAGGCTGGATGGAGCCTTGAGCATCCTGGTCTAAAGGGAGGTGTCCCTGCCTATAGGAGAGGGTCTTAAGGGTCCCTTCCAACCCAAACCATTCTATGATTCTACTCTCTCTCTATGTATATATATATATACACAGCTTTTTGAATGAAAAATTCCTTCCTCAGAGTTAAAGTGTAGCAGTATTCTGGATGCCACTTAGAGCAATGAGTGGAAAAGCAGGTTCTTCCAATAGAATGCAAGAAAAGATGCAGTGTTGGCCATAGCATTTCTTTACACATTCACATGGACGTGTTTGTGAGGCAAGTTTATCTCAGTTCATCAGGAAAAACTTAAACCTGTGGGAATTTCAGGTAGCATGTAAGTAACAGCCAACTAAACGCAGTGCTGTAAGTAGGCTCACTCACTGGCAGAAATGGATATTCTTAAAAACTGTTTTTCACTGAATATAATTTAAGGGCCTGTTCTTTCTTCCATTTAAATCATTGGCAAACCTCCTTTCACAGGACACAAAGCCAGGTTCTTCTCCACCCTTGGATACAAAAAAAAAGCCCAAACAAAATGATTTCCATAAGAACGAGGGAGGTAGCTCACTATGTCAGAATCTGCATGTGCTTCAACTGAAAATACACTACAACACATTGAAAGAAATAACAAATTAAGTCTTGCACGTTTGGTAAAAATGACAAAATTGCTCCGTCAAGATATCACACAGGAAGTGGACAGAAATAGTCAGTGTGATACAGCACTTCTGCCAAAACCCCCTCTGGAGATGGAAAGTCAAATTCCAAACCAAAACCTTTCTGATCCAGTTCCCCACTCATGGGACATCTGCGTAAATCATTGCATTGTAACAAACAAATCACTGAAGCAAGAGGAAAATTAAGGTGCTTTGCATGTAATCCATATGATATGAAGACTGCATCAAGGGTATTAAAGTCAATAAAGAATAGATAGAATAAATATCAAGATATACATATATGCAACATTATAGATGCTGCAGAGAGTCACCATGAAGAAACCGAGTTTAGAAATAGGGGGAAAAAGTCCAGCAAGAGGAGTCAGTGATGCTGAAGGAAAACTAGATAGTAATTAAATATCTCAATGTGAACCATTGCTGCAAGGTACAACATGAAAGAAATGCAAGTGACTTGGGCTCTGAGGGGAAAACCTCAACTCTGTTCTAACCAACACCTCAGTGCCCCTGGAAGGGGGGGATCAGTCCCTTCTGGCTTTAACCACATCTTCCCTTCCCTCCCTTTTGGCCACACATTCCTGCACCCTTCCTTCAGCCACCTGTGATACTAAAAAGCTTCTGTGAGCCAGCTGAAATGACTAAGAACAAGGAAATACCCAGGTTTCAAGTGGAATCCTTCAGGTTTGTTTGTTTTTTTTTCCTTTTGCTTGGTTATGTTCTGATGGATTAAGCAGTGGTATCAGGAGTCACTCCTTGTTGAAACGTGATGTGAAACTTGTTGAAGCACAAGCTGAGTGATGGAGGTGTGATGGTGGCAGAGGGCTCCCTTTCGGAGGCAGAAATCTTTCCTTATGCTGAGAATCCCAGCCTAGTTAGGAGGATATAGGCAAAGTTTTTCCAACGAGGGCAAGCCAATAGATGATACTGAAAGCCACTGAGCACTCACACAGCATGTTCTCTCTTCCAAGCACTTCAGGGAATCCTGCCTGCTCAGGCAGCCTGCCACTCCTGTACACGAGTGAGGGCAAGGAGTTCAGCTCGGTCATCTCTCCCTTCTCCCAGCCCTGCACCATATGAGCACACTGGGGTACCTGGAATCAGCACTGGTATTTCTGACCACGCTGTGCAGTGAGCTGTGCCCCTAAGCCCCACAGCACTACCGGCTCTGTGGACAGATGGAGCTCATTTATTTGTTAGCAAAGGTCACACTCTGTTCCTTTTTGTCTGAAGAACTCTACAAACAATTTGGAACTGCAGGAATAGATGTTTTTTTAAAAATTCACCTGGTTCTTCAGGGTGCCAGAAGGACTGAATGCAAATCCCAGCAGTGGGATGCTTGTTTCTACTACAGATGCCGAGAGCAAGATATCCGTAGTTCTTACCAGTGACAGGGAGAGGCACGGCATCACGAGTGACTACGTGACTCCAGAAGGACTAAATATAAACACCTGCCAGCCTCAGAGCATGATTTATGCAGACACTTGCACTATGAAGAGCAGTGCTAAGCCAGGCTGCTGCTCTGCGTGGGAACAGTGCTGGCTTTTGTTTGCAGAGGTAACAATTCAGAGTGACACTGGCTGCTGATGTTTGGCTGGACCGAAGCCATGCCATGTCAAGCAGTGAGCATCATATTAGTTTTTCTACATAGACAGATCAAGAACGGAGGGTCACTGCACTTGGAAAAGACAGCTACCAAGAGATTAAATACAGCCAGACACTTACTGTGTCCATGGGTGCCTGCCCAAGATAGAACCTGCTGAGGCTGTTGCACAGACACAGTCAGTTTGCCCTGCTGGCAGCTCTGAGCTTCTGATTTTCCTTCCTAGCACCTGCAATGTGATCAGCATCTCAGTTAGTGAAATGACTAATTGCAGGAGCAGAGGTGAATATGCAGTCTTTCTGGAGGTAAAATTTAAGAGATCCGCTGTTCAAATTGGAGTCAGTGCTCATTTTAACATAGATTTTACTTTGCTATGGACTCAGTCCTGAAGTTCCAAACCACTTAAGAGTTTACCGAGCTGTCGTTGTTCAGTTGGAAGAGACCTACAAGGATCATCATGTCTGGCTGCAATAGCCAGAATCGTTTCATTGGGCCAGAACTGTTTGATTCCTTCCCCCTTTTATTTCTCTAATCTGTAATGTATCCATCCAGCATCAGAGTGCATTGAGGACTCCCAAGATCTGAAAGTCTGAAAGCCATACAGCTGCTGATGGGGATTCCCTAAGGAAGACATTACTTTTAAGGAAAGCCCTGCTCTTACAATAAGACAGGCAAAAAAATATTTGTGTAGAAAGGGTTCCATAGTTCCATATACTATGGGACATTTGTTGAAGAGAAATTCCACTCTGATCTTTTTGCTGTCAATTAAATTCAGACCCTTGAAATAGAACTACTGAAGAGGCAGTGTTTTAATTCAATCTTCCCATGATCTGAGTTACACGATAAAAGGTGCACTTGGATATTCCCAGCACTCTTGTTTGCTTAACAGATACCTTTAAAGAGCTTCAGTACTTCCTAATTCATTCTTCCCCTCCCTCAAAATCCCAAAGACTAACATAAATAACACAAAACCTAACTCAACATGAGAAATGAAAAGTCCAAAGACTTGATAGCACAAAGGCATAAAATGATGCTGATTGTCGATAACCAGGGACAGTGATTCTGTTTATTACCTTCATCTTCACTGTTTTAAAATGAAATCCTTACTCTTGTGCTTCTGTTGTAAAATGAAGAATAACTCCTTGATCACATATTATCTTCCCACAAAACCTGTCTCATTTCCTCAATGACCTAAGAACGGAGAGATTAGTGGACATTCAAACTGTGATAACTAGGAGGGTAAAAACGACAGAACTGCTCATTAATTTTGTATTGTGAATTCATAATCACACCAAGAAAAACTTCTCAGCACTTTGTATTTTCTCTTGACACTCAAGGCCCAGCTGCAGCTGTTCTCCATGTCAGCAGAGGGGACTTTCTGCACATCTGACCTGTGGTGACAATGCTGACATCCAAATCAGAGTAACACACAATTAATTGTCAGAAGTTTGGCTAATGTGGATTTTTTTCGAATGATAAATAAGGGTTTCTTCCAAAAAATACATAATTCACTTCTCTGGGATGGAATTGAAGTTCTTTAGGAACAAGACCACAAGTAACAGCAAGATAAATCAAGTAGAGAGACTTACACAGCACACAGCTATGTGCACCCCAAGGCATCCCACATCCCCACCTGTCCCATCCCCATGCCCCCATATGGCCCAGGTCCCCACGCTGTGGTGCCCCAATACAGCACCAGCCCCACTCGATAGCATTGCTCAGCGCCTGCACCAGCTCTGTGGGGACAGAGAGAGCCCCTATGGTGTGGCTGTAGGGCCTATGGGGCTGTGTGGGCTCTGGGAGCACACAGCTATCTAAGTCTGCAAGCATCCCTTCAACATTTTTCCTTTCCAGTGTGCCTTATGCACTGATCCAATCAGCACTCCCATGAAAAACCAGTATAAGCACACTTACACAAAAACGTGCTGTTCTGGCTTTTCCTGACATTTGGATGTTTGGTTTTGCATTCCTGAAATATGATGTGGATTGTAAAAGCGATTTGGAAAGGTTGAAAAAGTACAACTCCACTACAAAGGACCACACGCTACCCCCAACCTGAACCATGGGCAGGCTTCAAAAAGCCTGGGCATAACCAACTGTTCCTTTCTGACTGCCTTAACTGCGGCAGGAGTAAGAAATTGTATTCGTCAGACTCCCGGAGGAAGGGCTCAGAGCTTGGAAGCACAAAACAAAACCAAGCTGCTGGCTCTCTGCTCTCTGAGGTAGACAGATAATGCAGTGCCTTCCCAGAAGCCAGGGGTGAACACATGAAGGCTGCGGTCAGTTTGGGGACACAACCACTGCTCTGTAACACAGCTGCGGGCTCAGAGAGATGCTGTGAGGAATATGGCTCTCATTCGAGGCTTTCAGAAGACTTATCAGCTGTGGTTCTGTTAAGGAAATGCGTACAAAGACTTCTCAGACTATTTACTGAAGTAGATTTGTTAGGAGCAACAAGAGATGCATCCTTCCTGGGCTAAGGCCTTAGCAAAGTGTCAAGTTCCAGATGAAAACCATGTACTCAGAATGTCTTCATCACGTCAGAGAAAATCTAATTACTTCACCAATTCAGACTAAATTGTATCAGAAGCAGCAGATGATCTCAGCCTGCAGACACAGGTTGCAAATAGATACTAAATAGTGTAACTTTGGAGATTAAGAGAACTGAAATTAAACGTAACCTAACCATTTTAACACTAACACAATCAGTAGGAACAAGCAAGTTTCCTTAAGAGAAGAATATCCTGAAGTACGGACACACTCACAGATGGAATTCAATGAGCAGCAGCTTAAGGTGGTACTATCCTTCCGTGCAATGAATTCCTAAGAGCTGACTGAAATTTAAGTTGATTTTTCAGATTTAAACACACTGTCCCAGAGCAGACAGAGGTTAGCAGTGTGCTCACAGACGTTTCTCCAGTTTAGATGACAAGCAGTAAGCTGTGAAACCATGGTGAGATGTGCAGGTTCTGTACTGCTCCTACATAGTGAGGGAAGCTGTGCTCACTCACCTCTTCCCATGCCTGGTAACTGAAGTACAGAAGCTGGCCCGAAGTTTATACTAACAATTTTGGAAGTGCTGTTCCTCAGGGGAAGTTGTGGATAAGTATTAGGGCATCTTGGGCTGCTTAGTATGAATACATACACCGTGATGTAATCTGTCAGCAGCTTGAATTCCCACCTATCACTGTTTTTTCCCTAAATGCAAACAAAATAGGGAAAGAAAACCTGAGACTTTCAGCGATCAGCACCATCTGATTTTTCAATGAGATCATCCTTCCCAATAATTCTGAAACACTGTGAATTACCCTCTAGCATGACTAATCTGCTTTTGCAAAGCACAAATAACCCTGGGCTATCATGTAACATAAATTGCTGCTTGCAAATAAGCAAATCAAATCAACATTGCTAATCCAGATGGATACTTCTGGTCCAGGAAATGAGCAATGCAATGGGGAATTTGAACTGGTCTCATCCCTGGGGTTTGGGTCTTGACCCTTGACTGGTCACTGTCAAAGAAGAACTCAATGGCCAGCCCCCAAACTGCCCAGCTGTACAGTAAACCCAGCTAGGTTCCCTGCCTGTGAATTAAGTACTTCTCAGAGTATACTGGGATCCAGATGAGCTTCCAAAAAGAAAGAGCCAGAGCTTAGTACTTTGTAGTATTTAACAACAGCCACCTAGAGCAGAGTACTGAAGTCGTTCAGTACTTATCCCTATCCCTGTTCTCAACAGCTAAATTGCATTAAGAGAGGTGAAGGAAAAGTGTGACAAAAGCAGGGGAGTACTGGATTGACCTCGACTCTTCACGTAAGTGAGACACAAAGTAATTATGAACACCTTCTGTTGTGTCCAGTTCTGTTCTGCTAGAAGCAACCCGATCTAGCTATAGGAAATGCCTTTGATGGTGAAGCTTCAGGAGATACGTGCCATTAACAGTGAATTCAAAACAAAAAAGTGGGATGTCCAAAATACCTGTGTAGTCAGGACAGCCTTACACAAGAGATTCTAGAAGCTAATGGTTAATTGAAATGCCTATAATTGTGTACACAACTGTTATGAACCTCTTACTTTCACATTCTGTGACTTATATAAATCATTTTGCAAAAATGAAGCTTTTAAAAGACACAAAGGCTGTAGTGAAATCAATACGGTTGAACAGCTCTACATTCATACCAATTTTAACAAATATGGAAAGCCCACTGGAATGGACTGCAGCTTGCTAACAGTTTCTGCATATATAAAATTTAAATATGAACAGGCAGACTGAAAGAGCAAAGGTAAACGTCAAATTTCAGGGCTCATACAAAAATGCTATTATTTATATTATTATTTCATGAAAGATTGCTTGTGCCTGGATTGACCACTGACACAAACATGAGAACAGCCTTGAGCCCTTCCTCATCATAATTTACAGCTTTGAAGACTTTGGGTGCAGGCTCTGAAAAAATGCTTCTCAACTGCACATTTTTTGGGTTATCCTCAACCACAGATACTTGTACAATAGAATCACAGATTCACCCGGGTTGGCAAAGACCTTCAAGATCATCAAGTCCAACCATCAACCTGAATTACCAAGACCTGTCACTACACCACGTCCTCTAGTGCCACATCCACGTCTCTTTTCCTCCAGGGATGGAAACAGCACCACTTCCCTGGGGCCACCGGTGCTTTCCACATCTCCCACCTTTTGGAAGGGGGTGGTGTGGGGGTGTTTCAGGTTGAAGAAGCTCAGCTTGGGGTTGCACACGTACAAAACAGAAGTGCTGCTGAGCTGACAACGTGTAAAGTTACAGTGGCTCAAGAAGAAACCAGAATAAGCGGCAGAGTGGCATTTCCAAACTGAGTAAAATTATTAAGTTCCACTGAGAAAAGAATGGAGTTAAAACACTATTAATTTTGATCCCCTTCCCTCTCAAAGAGCAGTCGTTACAACTCTGGAACAAAATGAAGAGATGACAGACGATACATTAAAAGTTATAGAATGAAAGAGCTGCTATATCCCAGCAGGAGGTGTGGAAGGGCCCTCAGTTATAGTCCTGCCTTATCCACAAAAGTAACTGCTTTCATGTTTCACAAGATC
This sequence comes from Meleagris gallopavo, assembly GCF_905368555.1. Classification (NCBI taxonomy): domain Eukaryota; kingdom Metazoa; phylum Chordata; class Aves; order Galliformes; family Phasianidae; genus Meleagris; species Meleagris gallopavo. The sequence goes on from NC_139419.1 coordinate 14,149,940, forward strand.
ACACCAACTGCCTCCTGCTTAACATTTTACTTAATGTGAAAAAGTTGAGTGGCCTCAGATCCTTAAAACGAAATAACATATTTTAATGAAGTTTAATTAAATCATGAGCTGTTTCTCACAACACTGGGAGCTAAAGATGAGCTGTGAAGAACATAAAAGTAAATTCGTTTTGATGGCTCACACCAATAGACTGGACCGGATGGTTACTACTGTGAAGTTCACTCTTGTTTGTTTCTGTCAAGGAGTTGTGGGGTTTTTTGCACTCCTGGCAGTCCTCTGAGAGGATCAGGAATTTCAGGCTCAGCTAAAGGGTTAAGGTGGCAAAGAATGGCAAGATCCAAGCACTTGGCAAGCATGACTCAAGTACTACTTGAACAACAGAAGAGATCAGAATTTCAGCTTACACTCCAAACTCTCTCTGTTCTCTGTGCTGTCTGCTTTCTTAGGTATCAGCTCTTCAGTCATTCATGGACTGTCATGGAAACGAAGGTGGAAAAAGCCTATCTTTCTAACAAGAAGTTAGTACAACAAATCACACAAAGCCTTACTGCCCAGTAACGTGCAATGGGAACAGTGACCTTTCCAAAATATTCTACAGAAAGGAAAAATGCATTGTGAGGTCTGGAGACACTGAAATCCAGAAACCTGCTGCCAAATAGGAACAAGCCTTAGGCACAGCATTCCAGCTGACAACTAATCCTTTGTTAACAGTTTCCCGGAAAATAAAATCAGTGCATCCAAATTCAGTCATAACAGCTAAGTCACCTCTGAAAGTCTGATGAAAATTAATGTCTGGAGTCTTTCTGTTTCTAATGCTCCGCACACTGAGCTGCTTTTATTTCAGAATAGCAGTGACATATTGGCAAGAGATGTCGGACTGGCACAATGATATTTACAAAACCCACCTTTTTGCTCGAGAGGAAGGAAAAGGATGAAAACAGGACATCCACCAGGTTAACAGGAAAAGTAGGAAAGAAGCCTGACTGAAAGGACTGAACTATGCAGTGAATATATTCTATCCAGCAGCCAGCTGAATCGGGGTCCAATCCAAGACTCGAGATATTTATATCTGTAATTATTTCTGCATTTGTTCTTTATCTTTAATGTGTACAAATACATAAGGTCATGCATCATCTTTTCATGCAAATGATGGCAGAACACCTAATTCAGAACTGTCAAACACTGACTTCATTACACAGCAAGAAATACAAGGGTCTTCTCAGAGGGTCCAAAAGATTAATAAATGTTAAAAGAAGGAAGATTTAAGAATTCTCTATTTAATTTTCTGTTATCAACATCTCTTAAACCAATAATATATTAGCATTTGCCCACAGAATGCTTAAGGACAAGAGAGCTACAGATTTCTTTTGCCGTGAGATGATTGTTTTGGGGCCTTGAAAACCCAAGCCATGAACCAAGGTTCCATTTCAATCAGTGCCATACAAAAGCAGAACAAAAGGACAGTTCCTGCAACACACAACTCTGACTGCTAATTACACACAGAATCTTTGCAGGGCAGAAGCCAAGAGCTGTTGGTGGGCTGTCCTTGAAAATGGGTTACTTGCTTCAGCCCAGATTGTTTGGCACTGAAGCAGAAGTGACAGGATTTTCAGTAACTAAAGGAAAGATTTCCTAAAGAAAATCTGTTCCTAATCAGACCACAGAAAATGCAGTTAAGAGGGTTAAGACTAAGGGCTTGTCAGGAGTCAGAAAGATATGTAAGAATCATTTTCTATGGACTGAGAATTTTACACACCTGCTTAGCCAGGATTTTTTCTTTTCTTTTCACCCTCAACACCCTCTTTTTTAATCTCATTTTAACTGTAGGCTTCCTTCTCATGTTTCCCTAGTGCAGTTTGACATGATGCGTGCCTGTAACCTCATCGCTACTGTTGCTCTGACTGCTGGCCAGCTCATCTTCGTCCTGGGCCTGGTGGAGATACCCATCATTTCTCAGGATACCCAGTGGTGGGAGGAGGCCATTGCTGCTGTGTTCCAGCTTGCCAGTAAGTACACTTCTTTTTTTAAGGAAAAATTTGTCCATCCCTACTAAATCCAGGTGGAAAAGATGGTTACTTGGAGCGACTTTCAAGTGACAAAGCACAGTGAAAAGGCCCAAATCTCAATATAAACACACACTGTCTCTCAAAAGCTCTCTCCTCAAGATTCTGCAGTATATGACTAGAAGCTTTCATGCTGAAAATATCAGAATGCTTTTTCTAAGTTGGCAGAAGACTAAGCCATTCCTATTTCCTATGAAACCTGAAAGAAATAAAATCAGTGCAATGTATTTCCACCGTTTAGCAGGACAGAATATACCTCAGCAGCTGTTTGAATGCAGAGTGACAGGGTGAATTTCTGAAGTCTTGCTGAAACATGATTGTTTTGCTTTCAGCTAACTGAATTTTGCACTGTGAAGATCAGCTGGACTTTGGTAGACAAACTTGTTTTTTGATCTTGCAAATTTTAACAGGGACAGTTGTAACTAAAATTCCCACAGCAATTCTCAGAGACGAAAATTGTATACAGAAATGAGTGAGGGAAGGAGGAAATCACAGGATCATATTGAGAGTTTTGCAGTACTACCTTTCTTCTTTACATAAAGTCACTTGGTATTTATTATACTAATCCCATAAAAATCCATGTATGAAACATCGTTAATGGAGTATTACATTCAGATTGCCTACAAGTCCATGTTAGAAACATATCATTATTATTAATGTACCCAATAGGTTATAATCACTGTTGTTTGGTTTTTTTTTTAAATTCAATTCTGATTCTTACAACACTGAATAGCTAGAATGCTGTAAGTGTGAGATCTCCAGCCCACACTGCCACAGGAACAGCATCTAGCCCAGGTTATTTAAACATGGTTCCCACAGCAATAACCACCCACACTAAGGATGAACCTGAACTTCAAACAAGAGGAGACTGCAGTAACAGCTCCTTTATCTCTCAAAGCATCCCCTCCAGTTTCCAGGTGCATTGGCTCAATGCAATGAAAAGCCAGACACACAGCCTCTCTGCAGAGCAGCCTCCCTCCAGTCTTATGCACACCATGGTCTTTTGCAACCCTGGATACCTTCTGCATAACTCTCCCCGACCTTCAGGTGCAATGCTGGCTTTACTCTCACTCCTCCTCCTCCTCCCCAAAACTCTCATGTCTGTTTTTCACAGAGGAAATGCATTCTGGCCCTGTTTAGATTTGTTGTTTCATTGACAAACAGCGCAGTGGACAGCCCTGTGCCTTTATTCTATCAAGGCTGCTAATTTTAGACTTTTTTTTTCCTGTGCTGGAGTCCGTTTTAAACACAGTCAGAGAGAGACTGAAGGGCGCCAGGATATCCCGACACAGGAGGAGGAAATGCCTGCTATTACCTGTTATGCAAGCTGAACCTTGAAATCCCCAGTGCTGGGAGGGGAGAAGGGAAGAAAGCCAGAGTCAGAGTGATTAACAAAACACTAATGAGAATGGCTGAAGAAGCTGCTGAATCAAGGAGTTCATCTGCTTGTCTGTGTTCAAAAGGTGTGAGGAGATGGATCTGGCAGCTCGTGACAGCTACAAAGAAAGACGTCATGCTACATGAATCCAAGCTCTCCCATCTGCACAAATGATGCAGTGACTTTGGTGGCTATTCCCCCCCAAGTCATCCTCCTTTACAATTACACCGTGCTCCCCTTTGCTGACAGATGGTTGTCTGTCTTGCAGTCAGTACCACTTTACACCTCATTTGCATAATGCAAATTTTACATTAAAGAAACTCCTTTCAGATATCCAAAACCACCAGCTTTGGGAATGTGTATTTAAAAGAAAAAATCCTAAAATCTGCCACGATCTCAATATAGAACTGCCTTCTTGGAAACCTCCCTAGTCTGCCAGAACGGTGGTATGTGAGTGCTGATTGCCTCGGTAAAGCAGTGGTCTGTCCTCTCAGGACAGGCAGTTCAAAGTAACAGCCTGCACTGACAGAAGAGCCTGTTTCCTCTTTTAGAAAGAAATGCTTTGCAATGTTGGGCCACCCAGACAGGCCACAGAAATCAGCCACACCAACCAAATGCCCTGGACCGAGCCCAGATGACAGCATTTTATGCATAATGGCTAATGTTATTTCTGATGGATATCAGACAAAACACACGTGCAAATTGTGAGCGTGCCCACCATTTCTGTTGTTCTGGTGTACGATTGCTGCTACATCTTAGGACACCACAATTTCTTTAATAAAGGGGAGGACAGGGGCTGCCTCTTGCCCTGCAAACCACAGGCAACGCTTTGCCTTTGAGCCTCCACCCCAAGGAGGAACAACATTTCACCTGTTTTCAAGTGCAGTAAAGCATCAGAAAAGAGCAGTGGATTATCCAAAAGTACTTTGTCCATGCAGCTGCCCAAGCTGAATCGCTACGAGGACCTACTCTACTCCATTTGTATTACAGTACAGTCTTTTGTCACCACTTCCCAGGAACACACATCCTAGGTAATCACATCCAGTACTCAGGCTGGTCGGTTCAAGGTCAAAAGATGACAAAGGCTTCTCAAATAAGCCACCTCTCTTTTAACAGTAAAGCAGCTACAGATTAAGTTGTGAAAGACCCTCTGCTTTCACCCAAGGTCAAGTCACTGAATTCCGGTCCTGTTACAAAGTCTGTTTTCCATACACATTGAGTAATGGGGATAAGAGAGGGTATTTTGATGGTTAAACCGATATATTTTAGTCCAGACAGATCATCCGTGTGAGAAGAACAAACATTCTAGAATGTACATACTTGGATCTTATTAAAGATTTCCTGAGTATTGTCTGGGCAATTTATTACACTTTCAAATGTCAACTGCTACATACTGAAAATGTAAGCACCCAGCTCATGTTTTCTTTTCCAAAAACCAAATGCTCAGGGGAGACTTGTTTTCAGACTTGTTTCTCAGAGAAAACACATCTTGGATCATGTTCCCTCTAACTCCAGTGTATGTCCAATCTCTAACTTCTGTGTCAATAGCAGATAAAAACAAAACTAGTAGCCGAAATCCAACATTATGGAAGAAGATTTAAGTATGCAGCTCAGAATCAACGTGAACCTGCCATTTACTTATTTTCAGTCACAGCACATTGCTAAAGCACTGTGTGTACAGTCTCCTGAACTCTGAAAGAAGTCACTTTTGCTTTAAAAAATTAAGCATACTAAATATCATCTTCCAAACCCTATCGCAAGTTCAAACCAACCATCTCTGGTCCCATGAGAGACTCCAGGCTTCATTCTGCCACCTGCACAAGTGTTTGACTGCCATTCAGAAAGGATGGACCTCTGACAGAAAATAAAGCCCCAGGAAGCAACGAGGAAGGAAAGAAGAGAGCAAACAGTGTTGCTCCTGGGCCAGCAATGGGATTCACACAGCTCCAGAGCCCTGCAACCTCACACCTCCCAGTGAACAGGAAAGCAAACTGTTTGCTTTGGAAAAGGAATGTGGTGAAAATGGAACCAGTGTTGTATGTGGAATTTTGTGTCACTGCTCAGAAATTTTTCTCCAGAGGGCTTTTCTTTGCTGTTTTTTTCCCAAGGAACTGTTAGAAACTCAACGTGCTGAGCATAAGATGGGTAACAGAGTCACCCAAGCAGTTGTAAAGGAAAATCCATACTAAAGGATAGGAAATAAAGAGCACTTCAGAAAATATTAATCTACTGCAAGCAGGAACCTGCCAGACTAGATCCCAACTAATGTATTCCAGCCAAGATTCCTATTTTGTACAATGATGAATATTAGGCAGTAGAGTGAAATGTTAGAAACAGTGGAGGAAAGCTAGAATAAAATATCTTTTACTTTAGATCTCATCCTGGTTTCTGAAAGTCCAACACTGGAATAAACTTGAATAATAATGATTAATATTCACTCAAATTACTTATCAGAATTAAATTACTTTAATACTGACCATCCTGAAGATTAAAACATTTTGTGCCCCCACTGAGCTTGTCACTTACAGCCAAATCATTACAATTTTACCTCTTCTGAATTTCAAGCCTTGCATACCAACTTTTCCAACGTTTTTCAGCATATTTCATTCCAGATGCCAACACAGCTGAGGAAATCTGAGTTCATACATATTCATGTCTGTGCTATTAAGCCTTAAAAAACAAAACAAAAGAGCATTGAACCATTTACCCTCTCTTCCTTCTCAGTATTATAACTTTAGATCTGCAGATATCCAGAAAAATCTTAATGCAGAACAGAACAGCAAAGCAGCCACTGGAGAATATAGCTGACTATAATAATGATAGCAACGTGATCCTGATTTCTGTATAACTTCCTTCCACCTTTTGCCTTCACAGCACCCACAAGCAAGGTCTGCTTTAAAAGGAGATTCTATGGAGCTCTAGCCTAATACTTCCTGAAAAAAAAAAAACAAAAAAACAAATTAATGACTCTAAGTCTAAAAATTGTAAGAAAAAGGAAGAACTCGGCTGCTTGACTGGTGCTAAATGTTTTTATTATTTCTCACTTATTTTACTGCAGCACCGAAACTTGCACGTTCTTTATGTGGACTGCAAACCTCAGTGATCTGGCTTTCAATCTCGGCAAAATTAACCAGAAAGATCTTAAAATATGGAAGGCTATCCTGCTTATTTTGACTGACGTGCTTCACCTGAACCAGCAAATGGGAAGGGCAGAAGCTCAGAAGGGTGCCGAACTCTTCAGCTGGTAAAACTGCGGACAGAAGACAGTCTGCCTCTATTTTTCATGTCTAAATACAGATTTGAGTAGCAGGCAATTAGTTAAAACATCTCAACATCAATGGCACATTCTGATTATAAAGATGGTATTATTACCAGATAAATATACAAGTGTAAGGAACAGGTTTTATGGCTGCACTAGAAATAATACAGTAATGCAGGAGAAAAGAAAAAAAAACACCAACATTTAAAGATCAGTTTATAAGCAAAAAATATTTGAGCTGGAGATGCCTTCTGAAGTTTCAGCCTGAGCCATTTAGCTAAATCCAGCGTTAAGCTGCTGTTTGTCCTTTGATGCATCAGAGGATGGAGGACAGTTCTTGAAAACCCTTAAAGACAAATGACCACCACTAACATTTCTACAAGTATCATCTGTCAATGACTGCTTTTCTCTGCAGTATTCTTCTCTGCAGCTTTTTGCTCAGGCTGACAAGAGCTCTTACCTGTCTGACTCATGATCTGCTTTGGTCAAAGGCAGAGCTTTCATCAGCTCTGGCTGCCTGTGATTCAGAGGTGCCAAGCAATATTTGCAGCTGAAGTTCAGTCTTCAAGCCTGCACGTTTATTTTTATTTAAGCAAATAGCCAACAGAAATTGTGTCTAATTCATAGGGAATTATTTTTAACTGTCATTCAAGAACTTGCATTATTTCTATGGAAAATTCCAAAAGGTAACTAAGAAAAGAAAGTTTATTGCCAGAAGACCTACACTTGTTAAACAGTGCTCAGCACCTCCCTTAAAAGATTTCCACCAGCATAGTAGAAATCAGTGCCTTACACCAAGTCTCCCAATCTTACGAGGTTACAGAGATGGATTGGCACATCCAAAGAACACCACAGTTGTCCCTGAGAAGCTTTGCTTCTCACATCTTGTTTAATTCTTAGAGATGTTATGTTTTAACCCAAATGCTTGGGAGTTTTTATAGTACTCATAATATCCAGCTGAAAACTCAAAGGCAGCTCAAGTCTTTGGGGCATCATCAGCCACAACAATCATACTCCTACAGCTCTCATACTACAAAGAGCACAGAGCTATTACAGAAGCTCTGCACAAATCTTGCTCTGCTATAACAGGATATTATTACAGGAAAATATGTTAATTGATTAATCATTTACATTAATTCCTACATCATTCACACTCTGGGAATCTACATCATTTTGATAAAAACGCACTTCTACAAGTAGATGATCTAAGCTTGCAACTCAGAGCAGTAAAATCATTCCTTATAATGTTTACTGAGTACGTAGAGAAGGGAGTGAAGCATTCTCCTCACATCCATTTGCTATTATACAGCATAAGGGTGGTTTGTGAATTCTGAACAGGCTGGCTGCTCTATTTTCCTTTGTCTTCCTCTTTCTGGCAGCAAAAGTCACCCTGCAGGACAAGCTTTAAAGAAGAGGATTAGAAACTCTTGCAGCAGTGACCTACTAAGCTGGTTTCTTTGTCTAGAGAAATTAGCCTGCTGTGTGCTCTCTAGATAGCAGGGAGCTAGGGGATAAGACTGCTTCCTGAAGCACATGAACCCTGTTCCTGAGAGACCAAGAAAAAATAAAAAATTAAAAAATAATAATAAAAAAAGATTTCTAAGATTCTAAGTTTTTAGGATTTCTAAGCAGTTGCACAGGCTGCCCAGCAAGATGGTGGAGTCACCATCCCAGGAGGTGCTCAAGGACCACAGAGTCGTGGCACTCGGGGACGTGGTTTAGTGGGGAGTGCTGGTGGTAGGCAGGCAGGTGGACTGGATGGTCTCAGAGGTCTTTTCCAACCTCGATGATTCTGTGAACCTAAGAAGGCAGCATCAGTGTACTGAGGTTTCTACAATTCAGCATGTGTCTGGGGAAAAAAAAATAATCACATAAGTACAAAGTGACTATGAAAGTTCTTTTAAAATGCTAGAAGTCTGCAGCTGGCTTATGGCCAGCCACGGTCAAACAGGAAGTTCAGCACACAGATCTAAAATACAAGTTCAAAAAGTAGCATTCTCCCAAACCACCCCCACCAACAGTCAAATACTGTCCCAACCAAAAGTCTTCCTAGTGAATTTGTTATCTGTTTCCTTCCCTAGCGGAAAAGCCCCCCCCCATTCAGGCTTGTTTTGCTACAGATGGGAAACAACTAGAGATAAACAGCAGCTCTATGGGAAAATAAAGTACTTTAAGTAATCTCATCAGGATTTTTAGTAAAGATCTGGCCTCTGTGCAGACTTTCAGACAATACACAATAAGTGACCTGAAATTGATTGAAATACATTTCTTCCCAGTAAAATTATTCCAGAGAAATTCAGCTATGCATCTAAAAGCCCTGTCATGGCTATCCAACAGAAATGAAATTAATCTAGTCCGAAATATTTAGTATTTTCATAACTAAACTCAGAGTATGGAAATGTATGGAAATAACTTCCTGATGCAGCTGGTAAAAGTGCCTACCACTAGGCTTAGTACTCACAAACAGAGAAGGACAGATGGGAGACGTGGAGGTCAGGAGCTGTCTTGTGGGCACTGTGGGCACTGTGGGCAGTGACCACAAAATGGTACAGTTCTCCACACCTGGTGAAGTCAGGAGGGGGCTCAGCAAAACTGCCTCCTTGGAGGGTAGACTTTGAACTGGTTGGGACATCGGTAGGGAGGATCCCTTGGGAGTCAGTCCTGAAGGGTAAAGGGGTCTGAGAAGGCTGGTTGCTCCTCAAGAAGGAACTCTTGGAGGTGCAAGAGCAGGCTGGGGAAGAAGACCAGTGTGGATGAACAGGGAACTTAGAGACTCCAGGAGAAAAAGAGTTTATCTCCTCTGGAAGAAGGGATGGGCAACTCCGGGAGAGTACAGAAAACTTGTTAGGATATGCAGGGAGAAAATTAGAAAGGCACAAACTGAGCTTGAACTCAACCTTGCTACTGTAGTAAAAGAGAAGAAAAAACATTTTTACAAATATATTAACAGTAAGAGGAGGGCTAAGGAGAATCTTGATCCTTTACTGGATGCAGCAGGGAGCGTGAGCACTGAAGATAAGGAAAAGGCTGAAGTTCTCAATGCCTTCTTTACATCTGTCTTTAAAAATCAGATCAATTATCCTTAGGGTACTCTACCTCCTGACCTGGAAGTCTTGGATGGAGAGAAGAAACCCCCCAGAACCTCCATTCAGATGGAAACAGTTAGAGACCTACTACTCCACCTGGACTGTCACAAGTCCACGGGGCTGGATGGGATCCACTCAAGTGTGCTGAGGGTGCTGGCAGAGGTGATAGCCAAGCCACTTTCCATCACCTGTCAGCATTCCTCGTCAACCAAAGAGGTCCCAGAGGACTGGAGACCTGCCAAGTGACTCCCATCTACAAGAAGGACCCAGGCTACTGCAGGTCTGTCAGCCTGCCCTCGGTGCCAGGGAAGCTTATCAAAGAAATCATCTTGAGTGAGACCATGCAGTGTATGTGGGACAACTGGGGTCAGGCCCAGGCAGCATGGGTTCATGAAAGGTGGGTCCTGCTTGACCAACATGATCTCCTATGATCTAGTGACCCGCCTGGCAGATGAAGGGAAGGCTGCTGATGTAACCTGCCTAGACTTCAGCAAGGCCTTTGACATGGTCTTGCACAATATTCCGTGCAGAAGCTGTACCTGTCTGTGGCCTGGACAAGTACACTGTGCTGGGTAAAGAACTGGCAGGAAGGCCAGGTCCAGAGAGTGGTGGTGAATGGAGTTACATCCATCTGTCATGGAGTCAGTACTGGGGCCTGTCCTGTTTGATATCTTTATTGATGAGGGCATTGAGAGCACTGAGTGCATCCTCAGTAAGTAAGTAAGATGACACCAAGCTGGGGGAAGTGGTGATCTGCCTGGGCAGGAAGGCTCTAGAGAACAACCTGGACAGGCTGAGGACAATGGGATGAAGTTCAACCAGATATTGCTATATTTACATTAACAACTGATTTAAACCCATTTTATATAACTACCAGCAGGAGTTGAATTCCAGCACCATTTTTCCTACAGCAGATTTTCACAAGTGATACAGAATCACAGAATTGTAGGGGTTGGAAGGGACCTCCAGAGCTCATCGAGTCCAACCCCCTGCCAAAGCAGGTTCCCTACACCAGGTCACACAAGTAGGTGTCCAGGTGAGTCTTGAACATCTCCAGAGAAGGAGACTCCACAACCCCCCTGGGCAGCCTGTTCCAGTACACTGCATGAATTTTCAGGAATATTCAAGACACCACATTAAAATATTGATTTAAATTCCTACTGCTAGTAACGACCACAGTGAAGGCTGTAAAAAAGCAGGAGATGATAACTCCATGAAAATACTCTGCTTTAGCTATGTTAGTAAAATATTAGTCAAATTCCAGTTTCACTCTCTTTCATTACAGAAATTAGTTACTACTGCATCAGCACTCTAGGATTTGCAACGACATGGTTGGATAACTTTCAAGGTTTTACCCGTTAGCCTGACAGAACAGACAACTTGGATATAGCCATGTAAAAGAGACTTACCAAAATTATATACACACACATATGTATCTGCTTTCCCTGATTAATTGTGGAAACAGTAGAGTAATGTGCTGTCAACTCTCCCACTTCTGTCATGCTTTTTTCTCTCTTAAATGTCAGTTCCTGTCTAGCCCATTGCAAAGAATTCTAAACAGATGCTATGTTTTTCACTGAAGAGCTCCAGTGACTCACTCCTGCTATCTGCCAAGTCAGGGAGCTCTGAAACTGATCATCTCCCAGTTCCCTCCCATTCAGACACTGGCACAGAACTGCAAAAGAAGAGAAAGCCTGTTGCATGATTGGCTGCTCATCTGATCTAGGGTTCAGGCAAAGGGCCTGTGAAGGGAAACAGTCTTGCTAACATAAATAGTTTTATTTTGGGTCCTGTGAGGAAGCCTTAGTTCTTTTTCCTGGCAGATAATTTCTCCATCAGATAGAAGGATGCTCATGAAGTCAGCCCATCTAGCACACTGATGTGCAGCCACTCAGGACAGCAATTGGCCATAAGTGATAAATAAGCAGGAAATAAAAAGATAACCAATATAATTAAAAGCTGTTTGTTTGGGAAAAAAATTAAATCTTGAAAGTATTCCTACAGTATTTATTGTATAGTGCCATAAAGGAACTGACTACTGCTGCCTCAGCTAAACAAGGCAAACGATGGGGCAAAGCTGTGCCCAGGGGATACAGCTCATACACAATCCTAAGGACTTTTCCCAGCACAAGCAGATCTGACTTTCAGTAAGGAAATGGGAAGCACAAGTGATCCATTACTTCTGCATGTTAGAGATAACAGTAAAAACTCATAGACCTGCTGTCAGGAAGGCATCAAGTCACAATTCAGCAGCTGAGCACTATGCTGCAAGGCACTGCCTGCCACCAGGGTTACTCTGTGCAGCTGGTGATCCTCACCTAGCTTCCTCTTCCGAGAGAGCATACTGCAAGGCAGTGTGAAGTGGACTATTAGCAATAAAAACTGACCCTCAGAAAAAAGAAAAAGAAAAGTGGTAACAAAATTTTGTGATGCTCCAGGCAGACTCATCAGTAAGATGGGTCCCTTGCTTTGCACCTCAGGGCCCTCCTTCCTCTGAGAATTTTAAACCAGAAGGAAAAGAAACAGGATAGGAATTACAACTCAGCTTCCTGTCTTTATATCAGAAAAGTGGTATCTATCAGCCATTGAAGAGTGGATGGCAACCTGTAAAGAGCAAAACAGTTGTATAAATACCTAAAGACCTCAAATAGAGAAGAGACAAATTCTCTATAAGCACATTACAGCTGGTGCACTCTGCTCTCAAAACCATGGCATTACAGAACCAAGACACTGAACTCAAGAAGAAGAGTGCAGTAAATGTGTTGCTCTGGAAATGAGACAAAACTGTTTTATTTCCCAGCTACACCAGAATCTTATGTGCTATTACTGCTAACCATAAAGGCAAAAATCATGCAGGACCCAGAAAACAGCATAATTAGAATCCAAAAGCAATCAAGGAAACTTCACAGCAAAGGAAGAGCACAATTAACTGGAGTTCTGGGGACAAAAGTGGCATTCTGGAAGGCCCAAACAACATAAAATTCAGAGTGGGTTTTGACTGCCCAAGGAAAGAACCTTTCCCCTTTCAGATGAGCAAAGCACATGAATATAAAGCAAAGTGAACTCCTTCAAAGACAAACGACACACCTTCAACATTCTGCCCCATATTCAAGGCTGTAGATGACAAGTCTGGCTTCAAAACAACCAGGATTTTTAAAAAGAATGCATAATCTGCTATACAGTATGTCCTCCAACACTTATGATCAAAAAAAGATTTAAGCTTGTCAATTTATGCTTGACAGTTGAGTTTCACCAGTTTTCTACCTCAGCCATCACTCAGTATTTCATCAAACTGGAATCAAGAAGCAACTTTCAAACTGGCACACATAGCAAATCATGCTGGATGAGCTGTGTGTTAATATCCCCTCTCCAACTCAGCTATGGTTAAAATTGCCCTCTTTTCCAATTGATGCATATTTTAACAAGGAATCCAAAAGCCTGCAGACTCACGTTGGAGTGCTGATGAGCAGTCACTGCACACCTCACTGATTTCTGTAACTGTGTTCCACGTGGCCACATTTCCCAGATGAAATTTGTTCATTTCTAATTAGACTGAACAATCACATAGCTACTAGACTTCACGATGCCCCAGAGAGCCTCACTGACAAAATCAAGGAGGAGTTTCATCATTGTCCTTACACTGACTCGACATTTTAGAACTCATCCAGAGTATGTAAGACTTCCTCTGCAGCAAATGCTTCTGCAAATTGGAAAAATGGCAGCAAAGACCAATTCCTACTGTAGGAACCTACTTCTTCCTTGTATATCCTTAGGGAGAAATGCCTCTCTGCCAGCCACCTCTGGTACGTGCCATCTGTGGGACAAAGCTACTTTAGGAGAAGGTGCAGCATGCAATTGAGTTAGAAACCAGCTTCTAGGCAGGCATGAGAACACCAAAGCAGTCAGATATTTCCTGAGTTCTTACTCATTCCATACGCATTTGTAAGGAGGACTAAGTCTTTGCATTGATTCTCAGGATAATAAATGCCATCCTTACTTGAGTGGCTTTCTTCCCCTCCTATTTGTATTTAATGTCCCTATTTTTTTCTTCTTTCTCGTGTACAATTTGCATCTTTCCTCTTCACTCATTGCTAGCATTTTTCTAAAAGAAGAAACACCTGATAGAATGCACACTCAGGCTGTGCTCTTCCACAGAAAAACCAAGGTGCAGAGCCAGATGCCTCGGACCATTTCAGAGCACTGTGGTGTATCTGTGGGAACAGCTTCCAAGTGCAGCTGATTGAGAAAACAGAGCACGCAGACTCTGGTGCTTCCTAAAGAAAGGCTTCCTCTTCACTTGCCCTTGCCCATGCACTTCAGGAGACGGTGTCTACAAACCCTTCTGGCTGTTTATGGGCCTTTGTTTATTCTCATCTTCCTTTGTGAAGGGCTCCCTCTGTCAATGCAGTTTCTTGTGGCACGGTGGTGGTTAAGGTATCTAAGAGATCTAAGAGAAAGCCTCTTTTTGTGTTAGAAACATTTTTGCCTCTGTTTCAATCTAAGTTGTCTCAGAAAGCTGAAAAGCAGTTTTATTTGGGAGTAGGGGTAGAAAAACAAATACAATGAACAGGGAGCAGAAAACTAACTGTGCTTACTGCTGCATTCTCCAAGGAAAGGGCATTCTTATTAACACTAAAAAGTGGGAGTCGAGGAACGTGGATTCAACCTGTTCTAACATGCATATCCTGCACGACTAGAAAAGTCACCTCACCTTATCTGCAAAATGACAACTATTTATCAGTGGTGCTCACAAAAAAAAAAAAAAAAAAAAAAAAGAGGAAAATCTTTTTCTTTCTCCCATGTTTTTGCAAGTGACGTTGTGACATCTGTGGATGGAAATACTAGATAAGTGCACTGTTGTTATTCCTGCATTAACTGCCTTTTAAGGAATTTAATACTGTGCTTACTGTTGGAAAAGGAACAGAAGCTTCTGGCAGCTTTTGCAGGCACATTAAAAAAGTAGGACTGTACCCAGTGATTTCAACCTCTTTCTTTTTCTTTTGTTTGCTTTCATGCATACACACACAGAATACATATTTTACCATTTCTCCAACACGGAAGGATAAAACATGAAATACAACAAAGTAGGAGTAAGAAATTTAGACCGGAGTCAACAGATTTAGGCTGAATGTTAAGACTGCTTTGCAGGCACCTCGTTTTGCATATTCCATCATGTTTAAGTGCGAGTTAAAGGAACATTCAGCACAGTGTAACAGCAAGGGAAAGGCTTTACAGATTGAGGAATATCAGGCTTGCAGCATCTGGCCACTAAAGAAATTCATGAGTAACAGAACAATTCTCACACTCTTTGCAGGTTTTGTTCTGGTCATTGGATTGGTGACTTTCTACCGCATCGGACCATACACCAACCTCTCATGGTCCTGTTACCTGAACATTGGAGCCTGTCTTTTGGCCACACTGGCAGCTGCCATCCTCATATGGAACATCCTCCATAGGCGTGAGGACTGCATGGCGCCGCGGGTCATTGTCATCAGCCGTACCCTGACCGCTCGGTTTCGCCGGGGCCTGGAAAATGACTACGTGGAGTCACCGTGCTGAAAGCATGGACTTGAAAGGGGAAAGATCTCCAAGGAGATCTGCGTTGGTGTTTTATATAAATATATGCTATAATTTAAAACTAAGGGTTGAAGGACATCACAAAGCTCACTCTTGTGGGCAGAGGCCCTCAATTATTATTTGGATGGGCTCCATCTATATACATATGTATAAAACATATAATTTTATATATATTATATTGCCCTTTCCTCTACTGTACAGCGCAGAATATTGGGCTGTCAGAATCCTGACAGCATCACAGCTGCGTGTCAGCAGGTGCAGCTGGAGCAGATAGATCCGATGAGACTACAGAAGAGAGACAACCTAACATTTACTGCCTGGATAAAGTTGTCTTGCTCCCTTACTAACATCGAAAGCTTTGGGAGACCAATGATGACCAGCTGCCCTTTGTAGTTAACAGGCAGTCTGAGAAAGCAGAAAACTCACTGTAGAGTAAGTGATGATTTTTAACAGCTGTTAAGATTTCATGGCTTTTTAGTCTTCCATCCCCATCCATTCATCCATTTCAAGGAACTTCTCATTAACTGCAACACCTACTCTTTTCAAGCCACATCATAAAGCAAGAGCTACAACTCTAATAGTTCTAACTGGTAAGGGAATGCAGAAGAATTCAGCTGCATTTTCTCCAGATACTACTTTTTTCACCCTAAGAGAGAGCTTCAGGTTTATCCTATATGTAAATAGATGCCATTAAAAATGAGAAGGGCATGCCACTAGAACAGGCCTTACATGGTGCTGAAAATCTCCTTCAGTGTTACACTGTGGGCAGATCTACAGAAGGTGATTACCTGGATTCTCTCATAATCATAGATACTACTGATTTGCTTCACAGGAAATTATTAGTAATAATCGATATTTCAGCCCACATAAGTTTCTTTCTGGCTTGCTTTAACATTTGCCAGGCAACTTCCAGATTAGAGTGCTATGTTAGGACATACAGCTCTGCCCAGCAGTGCTCAGATGCACCCAATAGAATACTGGAGACAGTACCTGCTACTCCAGCACATAAGCTGGAGAATAGGACAAACAGACTTTGCCATGAGATAAAGCATCTGTCCGTTAACTTCACGTGGTAATGAAAGGAAAATCAGCACCTTCAGAACTAGGCACGATGCCTGTCAGCATCACGAGGACTCACAAGGCATGTGCATGCAGCCTTCAGGAAGAAAAAACAACAGGTCAAAAACTGTCCTGCCAAAATATTCAGACACAGGGATAGCCGCAGTGACAGATGTTTAGGAGTTGTCAACAGAGGCTACTCTGAGCACTAACTGACAGATCTGAAGGACTGAGCTGTGAATATGAGCTGTGAACGTCACAGTCTGCATAGCACTGTTGTGTTGCTCCCAGCCGATACACTGCTCCTCTTCACCATTATTTTCACCATCTTTGCCACACTTAGAACGTGATCATCAAGCTGGCTCTTGAATTCTGTTCTCAAACTCAGTTCTGATGCAATAAGAAACTCAACCCCAACTGCAACTCTGCATCATGTTTGTAGTCAGCAACCCCCCGCAGAGACTGATGCTCCAGAACAATTGTATTGTTCTAGACTATCAGGATAGAACACCTAATGCTGACAAAGAGTTTCTTCTAACAGTAGGTTTGTAAAAACCAACTAAAATTTGTATTCACTCGCCTGCATTACTTCCTGGAAAAGCTCTACCTTTCCTAGAAGCAACATGCTATGATTAATTGCAGGGATTTTTAAAAATTAAACTATTTGAATATTTAAAAGACATTATATTATTTCTTCTAATATTGCAATATCCGTATTATAATAATGTACATTTAAATTTAAAAATCAGCTATGTGGTCAGTAAATTTGTAATACTTGGTATGACTGTGATTATTTTAGATGTATAAATAAAATTATGAATGTTCACTCTCCTCTGGTGATAACGCAGAATTTGTGCCAGGCACAGGGGAAGGTTACTCATTTTCCCCCAGTTAGTGATCAAAATCTACAGTTCACAATGCCTTGTGGACAAAGAATAAGCAGAGTTTACATTAAAAGTCAGTAAAATAAAGATTTCATCTTTCTGAGAATGAAAGGGAAAATGAAATAAAAGCAGTAAGTGAAATTAAGAGGGTCAGAATGTCATGTCAGCTTTCATTGAAAATATACTCCACTCACAAGGAAATGCATACAGTTACACGTTGTACCTTTTTATCAGCTTGATGGATTTGAACGCCTCATCCATGTCCCCAGCAGTCAGATAGAAGCTGAAGTTCAGCATGGCATCCCGGGTAGCCTTATCACAGTCTCCTAATCCAATGAAATCTCTCAGGGGTCGTCTGGAAGCCATCTGCAAGACCTTTGAGCCTGACTCCGCTTGTCCTTTCCCAGTTTCCCCTGGCTAAAATGAGCACATCATCATTTAGGTATCAAGGAGGATGAAGCTTACTCCTTTCCATGTCCGAATGTCAAATTTCCACTGCAGTCCCAAGATTTCTATTCCTACAAAACCACGACCAATCATGATAATAGCCACAACCTCCCTAGAAAATACCCCAGAATATGAAATGTCACAGACAAGGTTAGTGTGTCGTGAGTCAGAGTGAACAATCAACAATTCAGGATAGATAGCTCAGCGATTTTTAGGATGCCAGCCAGAAGAGGCAGCCATGATTCTAACAGCTGCTATTATACTCTTAGCTGTTATTTCAAGTCTCCAGATTTCTGAAAGTTTCAGACAAACTTCCCTGGGGGTGTGTTTCTTCTGAAAAATGAATCAGCTATTCTGGAAGTTAACAATATAGACCTGCTTCATTTATTCTTGCCCTCACGTGAAGGTTATAAATACTAAACCTCAGATTCAAGATGTTCCCCATACAATACGTGGTTCTCAAGCCTCTAAACCTTCAGTAATGCCCTCACTGGTCACTAAAAACCACCCCAAAGGACTTTAACCACTGTTCAGACAAAGAATAAGAATCAAGTCAATCACCAATATCATATTATCTGTCTAGAGTGTAATACACTAATTTTCATAACCCAAAAGCAGAAAATCAGCTGAGTCATGAACAACACCAAATTTCACGTATGCCCCATGCCAGCCTTATAGTAAAGTATTGAGAGTTGCAGAAACTATTGCAATATAGTGTTTTAAATGCACTATTTTTAAAATTATTAGGTATAGTAAAAGATAAACCAAAAGCACATATTGGTTTGACTATAGTTTGGGGAATTTCTGGAACCAGGAAAGGTATTACAATAAGAAGAAACGATGGAGTGAAACTCAGTCAAGACAGACTTCTTCACAAAAGCACGAAGGGCTTCGGTGGGAAGGGTCCTCCCAGCCCCCCAGTCCTGCCATGGGCTGTGCCCCCCAGCTCAGCTGCCCAGGACCCATCTGTGGCCATTGGCACCTCAGCTCCGGGCAGCAAACTGAAGGATTTCCTCCTAATATCTAACCTAAAACCTCTCTCTTAGTTTAAAACTGTTCCCCCTTGTCCTAACATTATCAGACTATCACCATCAGCTGTTGCATCAACTGGATTTGTTGTATTAAAGCAGACTACCCATGTAGTAAAACAGTTCCAGAATGAATTACTACATAACAATTAATTTAGTCACAAAGATGCATGTAATCCTACTGAGGGAAGGAAATGCAAACAAGAGAAAAGCAGACAATGAAGCAGAGCTGAATATTACAGTTACAGATACTTACAGGTTTATAGACAAAGTCCCTCCAAAAAATTAACTAATGGCAGCAATAATCCATACAAATGGGGAGAGAGAAAAACAAGAGAAGCAGTATCAAAGTAAAATAGCACAAGTCATGATGAGGGAAGTGTTAACAGAGTGGAAAATGCAGCAAATGTTTCAAACTGATGGGAAAGGGAAAGTAAGAGAGCAGCTCTAACAGCTAAATATATTTAAAGTGAAAAAATATCTAGAGAAAAGTCTCCTTGTTTAAATTAACCAGTATATTTATTTAGGCTCACATAATTGCACTGGTCTGTTATTCAGAAGAAAATCATGGGATTAGAAGTCACATTAAGTTCCTAAAATGCCTTGGCAGAATAAACAAAATAGGTTTCCCTACAAGAAGGCTGCAGGAGACTTAGTTAAGAACTGTGATTATAATGAGCAGACCAGAACTAGAAAACCAGTCTGCAGAGAATAGGCTTAACTTTCTCCAGTACACATGGCACTAAGATACAGACAATTCTGTCTTCATAGTTGAGTTTCCAAGATGTTACAGCATGCAATTCTCGTGTTTGCAGCAAGTATGCAGTGTCAGTGCACAGTGAGCATTCCCACTCTTTGCTATTCTGTGGGAAGTAAGCTCCATTCCAACAGGAAGCTGGCTGCTGCTGCTGAAGCTAGCAGGAACTGTCTGCTGTTCTGGGATGTGCAAGCCTGACACACACCAAATGCAAAAGAATGGTGCCTACATAACAATGGGGCTTTGTTGTTTTTGAACACCTCCTTAGTTGAAATGCCTGGTAACTACTCCTGTGTCTGTACATCACATCCAGTTCACAATACCCAGGAAGAATATTAACTTCATGTCACTGCCACAGCTGCCATCGGGTTTGCCCTACTTATTGCTGGCTCAGTTTGGTTACATTTGAACTCTACAGAATGAAAATTTTGAACCTATGGGAGGGGAAGGAATTGTGAAAGATGCCCTCACCTTTTTTGCGAAGTAAAAATGTGGTACATCAATACCCAGGAGAACCTCGTATGATGAAGGCAGTGGGAAGCTGTCCTGAAGCAAAAGGCCATGTTCTTCAGAACTGAAGAACGATACGACCCAAACATCCAGCTGGAAAAGAAAGTCGAGAATTGTTTTGTTTTTATGATGCAATATCCTTCTCTCGATTTGTTTTTATTTTCCATATTCAGTTGGCAAAACCTTCTCTCAAAAATAATGACATCCAGTCACCCACACCTGCTGGAAAGAGCAGAGCCACGCACTTCCTCCCTGTAGCGAGCTGCCAAAGATTCACTCTGCATTTCAGACCCTTCCTACTGCAAAGGGTCCTCAGCCTCTGCATCTCAGGAACTCACCTCATCAGTCACAAAAAGAGAAGCCCCAGACTACAGGCTGATGTTCTACGGGTCTGTCAGATACTCTCGTTTCCAGCATTTTTTAAACACAACGTTATTTCTGGCCCAATTTCAGCAGTTCACTGCTTTGAGTTCCCAGGGAATGCACCAACCATTTAAACACAGGCTGTGTAATGGCTGACTTATTCAAGTCAAAATACAAGCATTTATTTCCAACTGAAGTTTATCAGACTTCTCATTTCTTAAACAGTAACCACAGCAAAAACTTCTGTGGAATAAGGGCCAAAAATCCAGTTACACTCCTTTCACATCCTTTTCTTTTTCAACTTTACATAGAAACATTTTTGCCTCTTTACATAAGGAATATTAGGTTGTTCTTTTTTTGCTGGAAGACCCTAGCAAGGTATTTTGAGCCATCCCTATTCCATCTTTCATAATATCATTTTCTATGTTGACCTTCCCAGAACCTTTTTTACAGTCAGTTCAGCCAGCAAAAGAAACGAAGCTTTCCATCTCTAAATGGAAAAGATTTAACTAAAATTATGCACAAATCAGAACACTAATTGAACATGGACTGGACTTTTTAAATTAAAGGAGTATTTAGGAAGACATTATTTTCTACAGACAAATTTTTAAGGGCTACTGCAAGCGTGTTAGCAGGTTAAGCAGGGAACAGTTGTTGAACTGATGAAAGCTCTTCGCTTAGATTGTTTCTGATCAATAAAAACTTTCAGTTTTTCTACAAGATAATGCAAACAACTACTTCTACAGGTTAAAAAAAGTACCAATGATTTACTGCTTGGATAGGGAAAACATCACATAGAGCATAGAGAACCAAAAACAACCACACCGTGCTCTCAGTCTGGCTGTTCTTCCGACCTGGGGGCTGCACACCTGTTTCAGGAATTGTTTCACATACAAAAAGTCTCGGTTCACTGCAGTCCCAGAAATGGCAAACAGGGATGTGATTGTGCAGCTCTGGATACTCCACAACAGACCTATCAAAATCAAGAAACACAGAATCATAGAATCACTAAGGTTGGAAAAGGCCTCCAAGATCATCCAATGTAGACTATTTGCTGATGAGTTTACTACTTTTGATTTCAGGATGCTCTAAAATGAAGCACTGATAACTGAATCACTCACACAGACACGACTATTCACAAGTCACTGAAGCTGTAATACTAGTTTGTAGTGGCCTCTTATGGGCTGCACAAGACACTACACTTGACAACAGCTGTCATTACTCACATTTGCCTAACTGACAAAATTTGCAATGGGTTGTTCACTCTACTTTGCAGCACTGAAAAGCACACCATAATTTTTTTTGCCCATAACACCCAGTTTTTGAAAAGGATTAAATCACCTTCTATTCTAAGGCTGTTATTTCTTAAAAAAACTTCATTAAGAAAAATCACTGTAAAAACAAAGAGAGATTTCTACCCTAATGTTCCACTGTATTAGAAAACCCAGTTGACTGCATTTTCTCTCATTGCTACAAGGATTTCTAATGTGCTGTGGTGTTTTCACACTGATAGGTAGCTCAGCTCCACCGTACCACTCTCTACTTCTTCCTTCTCAAAAGGTTAGGGGGGAAAAATGAAGAAAAAAGCTCCTGTATTGAAAAAAAAGACAGGGAAATCACTCACCTATTACCACCATTGGCAAAAGGCTCAGCAGAAAGGAGATTAATGTAGCTTTTTGCCTACTAATAGCAGCTTAGAGCAGGGAAGCAAAGCAAAATCAAACTAAAAATACCTTCCATCTTCATCCACCCTCTTCTACCTCCTTCCCCTGAGGCTTGCAGTCAGTCCATAATGCTTTGTTTCATTTCTGCTGCTCTCTCCTCCTTGCTCTCTTACCCTGCTCCAGCATGAGGTCCCTCCCTGGGATGCTGTTGTTCCCAAACTGATCCTATGTGGGCTTCCTTTGGCAAGGAATGCCTTTCACTCAGCTGCATGCTGTCTGAAGAATCAACACCTCTCCTCATTATTTTAAGCTTGCTTTACATAGCTCTTTTTGATACTCCTTAGTTAATGGATTGGGAGAGTCAGGGATGCACCTTGATTGGCTGCTAATGCACCAGTTTAGTCAAACTAAACTTGTGAGTGCCAAATGGTCTCTATCATCTTTTGATAGGTCTTAGAGAATGAGAGAGGTGCCTGAAGACTGGAGAATATCAGTGTCACTCCAGTCTTCAAAAAGGGCAAGGAGGAGGATCTGGGAAATTACAGGCCAGTCAGCCTCACCTTCTTCCCTGGAAATGTGATGGAACAACTTGTTCTGGATGGCATCTCCAAGCAGTTAGAAAAAAAGATGGTTATCAGGAGTAGACGACATGATTTCACCAAGGGGAAATCATGCTTGACCAATCTGGTAGCCTTCTATGTTGTCATCGCTGGCTGGGTAGAAGAAGGGAGAGCGGTGGATTTTGCATACCTTGACTTCAGCAAGGTGTGTGACAGTCCCCACAACACCCTTATAATGAAGCTTAGGAAGTGTGGCATAGATGAGTGGACTGATGGGTAGATGAATAAGTGGACTGGCAGAGCTCAGAGAGCTGTGATCAGTGGCACAGAGTATAGATGGAGGCCTGTAACTAGTGGTGCTCCCCAGGGGTTGGTGCTGTGTCCAGTCTTGTTCAATATCTTCGTAAACACCTTGGATGAAGGGATAGAATCCACTCTCAGAACATTTGCTGATGATACAAAGCTGGGAGGAGTGGCTGACACACCAGCGAGACCTGGATGAGGCCACAGCTGGAATACTGCATCCAGTTCCACATTCCTCAGTTGAGAAAAGACAGGAATCTCCTACAGAGAGTCCAGTGGAGGGTAACAAAGATGATGAGGGGCCTGGAGCATCTTCTGTACAAAGAAAGGCTGAGATACCTGGGACTCTTCAGTCTGGAGAAGAGAAGTCTTAGGGGGGGATCTCATTACTTTATAAATATTTAAAGTGCAGAAGTCAAGTCAATGGGGCAAGACCCTTTTCAGTGGTGTGCAGCAATGGAAGAAGTGTCAATGGACAAAAACTGGAACACAAAGTTCCATACAAATACAAGGAAGACCCTTTTTTACAGTGAGGGCAACAGAGCCCTGGAACAAAGGGCGAAGAGAGGTTGTGGAGTCTCCTTCACTGGAGAGATTCAAGACCTATCTGGATACTTTCCTGTGTGACCTACTCTAAGAACCCTGCTTTAGTAGGGGAGTTGGATTTGATAATCTTCAGAGGTCCCTTCCCACCCCTACAAATCTGTGATTCTTGAGAAAACAATGTAAATGGCATAAACTCCTACACAGAGTAATGCCAGTATCAAGATGTTGCTCACCTTCACAGGGCAGATTATCTTAAAATCTCAAGTAATAATGCTCAGAATTGTTACTTACCTGTCAGTACCATGCCCAGAAGAAAGCTCATCTCTACCAATTCCTTGTTCAACTTTGAAATCAAAGAGTGTAACTTTGTCCATTTCAACATCATAGAAACAGATCTTGGAATCCGTACTCCCATTTCCCTGCAAGAGGGCAAAAAATATTGCTGAAGCATACAGTTAAAGAAAAAGGCTGAAAGTTTGGATAGTATGTTTATCTCATCTGATTCATATTCTTACAGTTTTGTGTACTTGTAATCATATAAGAACACTCTTTGGAAGGAGTATCAGAAAATTACTTCCATTCTTCTATTCTAGCAAGTTTGCTTTGGATTTCTTTGAAATGCTACAGAAGAGCTTTTGTTCTGCTTTCATTGCTGTGCTCTTCTTAGCAAAAGTACAAAACCTTAACACAGCTTAACTTAAGCATTTAGCTACAAGCTTGCACGTGCACTTTGCAGTCGCAATACAGTGCACAGAAGTTGAAGGTTTATTTCTGTGAAGTACATCTTGCATCTTTAGTAACCATCTTGACCTGTACACCAGTCTGTAACTGGTGTTGAGGCCACAGGGTGCTAAATGAAGTTTTGCCTCACCTTGCTAACCAGGATGCTGACTTTACTGCCGTTAGCGTTGCACTTGACAGATGCAATGTTTCCAAGGCCAGGAAACAGCTCAGAGAAATTCTTGCTATTGCAGTGCACTTTTGCCTCTCTGTGAAATGGAACAGACTCAAGTCATATAGTGGCAAGCACGTGACAACAGCTGTTGGCCAAAACATTTTTCAAGTTAAAAAATAAAAAACCTTATAAACAACACCAACAAATTATTTCTACCTCCCAGGACCATTGCCCCAGACTCTTGCTTCTCCTGCTGTGACCTGCCTTTCTTTTGAAAGTTAAGGAAGGAAAGGCTCATTCCTCAATGAATCAGCAAGAAGCTTCCATGCTTCTCCAGGAATCCAAAAAGAGAATCCTACCAGAGTTTTAAATTCAGAGGACTGCATTTTGCTATGTAAGTTGAGCAGTACTGTAATGCTGAATATAGCCTTTCACTGAAGTATGGAAAAAACACTCTGGAACAAAAGTAAAGAAAAATCACTGGGGAGTGGAGGTTGCATTTATGTCATACCAATTGCTTTCCAACTGTACACAAGTTCTAAAAGACTGTCCCATCTCTAAAGAATCTCATCACTTCTACAGATACAAACCCAGTAATTATTCACCAAAGAGGACAAACCTCATCAATCTAAAGAATGTGACAGAAAGAAGTGGCAGTAACTCAGACACATAATGTGATTCCATACAAGAAATCTTTGATTCTGTAAAAATGACATTCTTGGGTTACATGTTTGGACTGCTCATTTATTTCAAGTCAACAGCATTAGCTTTAAAATTAAGGCGTGCTATGCTGTCATCGTTTGAGAAGGGGTGCCAGGGGTATTATCATTATTAGCCACAACAATTTAACACAGTACAGATGAGTTCAGCTAGTTGCGTTCACTATCAACAATCATAACCAATCTAAGGCCTGCCCAAAACCAACACCTTCAAATTGTGTCCTATGTGTATGTAGGCAACCTCGGTCTAGCAGTTCTCTGGTCACAGTACCTGAGAACAAAGATTATTTTATTCTTAAAGGTAATTTGGAAAAACCTCATCATTAGCAAATAATTTTTTGAATTGAACATTGTGTCAGGCACATCTTTCACATGCCATAGCAGTTTGTCAGAATGGGAACACAGTATAAGTCAAACAAAATTAAATAAACCTCTCACTTAACCTAAGCAGGAGAAAGCACCCACAATTCACTTTCTTCATGGATTCACTGGATCCAAGTTCACTGGTTTATGAGAATCTGTGTCTTTTTGTCAGCTTTTCTGAGACCGTCAGCAGAAATGACCATAGAATCATAGAAACCTTAGAGCTAGAAGGGGCCTCTGAAGGCCATCTAGTCCAAGTCCCTGCAATGCACAGGGACACCACAGCTGGATCAGGTTGCCCAGGGCCTGATCCAGCCCGGCCCCAGGAGTGGGGCATCCACCACATCATGGGGCAACCTGTTCCCGTGCCTCACCACCCTCACTGTGAAACACTTTTTCCTTTTATCCAACCTAAATCTCCCCTCTCTGAGCTTGAAACTATTGCCCCTTGTTCTCTCACCACAGACCCTGCTAAAGTGTCTGTCCTCTTCTTTCCTGTAGCTTCCCTTTAGGTACTGATGGGCCGCTCTCACGTCACCTTGCA
Organism: Meleagris gallopavo; assembly: GCF_905368555.1. NCBI lineage: Eukaryota > Metazoa > Chordata > Aves > Galliformes > Phasianidae > Meleagris > Meleagris gallopavo. The sequence continues at coordinate 14,175,945 of NC_139419.1, forward strand.
GCCTTCTCTTCTCCAGGCTGGACATCTTCCATAAGTTCTCCACCCTCTTTAAGTTACTACATTATTTGTTCCGTGACTTACCCAATCATTCTATGATTCTGCTCTTCCCTTGCTTCAGAAATGCCATCAGTTCATACAGACTGATGTATTGTGTTGAGATTCAAAGAGGTTATCACTTTTCAAAGGATCTAAGTCAGCTAAAGATTTCCCACCCCCCCCCCACGCAAAATGAACAGATTGTTTTTAAGGCTTGTTAATACCTGCGAGAGAGATCAAAGATTTTAAAGTGAGACAAATCAGTTCCCACAGCCAGGAAGTTTCCACAGACATCCAAGAGGCACGGATTCCCCTCTGCTTCAGAAAACACCAGAAGCTGTTTAACTGTTCCCTGAGAAGAAAGGAATAACACTAGGTTTGAACATTCGAGTTTAACTAGGAGGGATTTTATTTTGTCACTAAGCCAGCCAATGAATCTCTGTATTAGACAATTTGCCATCAGCAAAATGAGAGAAACTACTTTTTACACAGACTTCAAAAGGTCTCACAGTCTGCTTCAGGTTGAAAACTAGATGTGTAGTCTCCAAAAGAGTTCAAATTTTTCTTCTGTAAAAATTGGCCCTTTGATAATACAACTTTTTTCATTAAAGAAGGATGCATGAATGCAGTTCATTATTATGAAGCTGGAAAAATAAATAATACATATATATAAATGAAATCATTCCTTAATCTGACAAAACCTACCTTTTCTTGAATGTTAAATAAAATTATAATCAGAACTATAAGGATTAGATCTCTCCCTTCGGTATGGTTGACAAGGATAAGCCACAAGCTTTAAGTGACACTCCACAGGGAACACACAATACACAGGGGGATTTTCATCCTCTCAAAATACACTCTATTTTCTATTAGTAATATATATTCATATGCTAGCAATTTAGATCCTCATAAGCAGTCTGGTCTCTAAAGAATTCTGTTTTCTATTATAAATACTTGTTACTGTTAGCTGAAGTGTAGTAGCTGTTAAATGTGACACACTAAAGAACTCAAATTGTAAAAGAACTCAACAGGTTTTTCCTATGACAAGAGTACAGTCAACAGGTTTGCTTCTTCCTTCTATCTTTTAAACTGCAACATCAGTCTCTGAAAAACAGTGACATGTATTCCTTGCTCTGTGTTTTCATCAGCTCTTACCTGCCAGGTACGAACTTGGACCCGATTCGGCTCAACTGTGTACAGATTTTCTCCATGCACTGACAGAACTGGAGAGTCACAAAGAAAAGAGCCTGGAACAATCACAATAAAACCATCATTACAATAAGCAGATGGCTGGGACTTTTGTGTGTGTTCTGGTGTTTTAAAAAGACTTATAAAGGAAATGACTACTCCCATTTGCACCAACTGCATTTTACAACCCATGACTCCTTCTGGTTCCCAAACTCCTTGGTGTTCTGGTCTTCCTCCAGTCTGACACTACACTGAAAGCTGGGACTCCTTCTGTGAACAGGCCATCTGTACATTCTGCTCATGAAAACAAGTGGGAGAGGATGGGGAAGGTGCTGAAATGGGTAATGACAAAGAAAACAAGTAGTGCAGTATGAAGTTCCACCAGGGAATTCACACGTTCCTTCACTGAATAGAGGAACATCTGTCAGAAAAGAGTGGTTTTAAAATAGTTTCATTGTTGGCAACTTGGTTATTAAAATACAAAGCCTGAACTATCCCTCGAGACTTTGGATAGGATTAATGAAATTTTGCATATCCTGTTTCTCAAGGAATGAATATTCAGGGAGAATCCATCACAGAATAAACTAATTTACCTTACCCAGCTGTACATACAGCAATGTATAAAACAGCTTTTCCTGACAGCTGACACTAGAACCCACTCCTTCCCCATTCCTGTGCAAGTGCTATGCAAACATGACTTGCAGATGACACCAGGCTGTGTGGTGCACTCACACACAGGAGGGAAGGGATGCATCCAGAGGGACCTGGACAAGCTTTAGATGTGCAAACATCACAAAGTTCAACAAGGCCAAGTGCAAGGTCCTGCACCTGGGTCAGGGCAACCCCAAGCACAAAAACAGACTGGGCAGAGAATGGGTTGAGAGCAGGTCTGAGGAGAAGAACCTGGGGGTATGAGCAGGCCAAGGGATTTTAATCAAAGACCTTATTTGTAACTCATACAAGAATACCAGCATATTCTGAGGTCAATTAACATGGTATATCCCAGCACATTTAGTGAATAAAGCATAGATCTAGGAGCTGGTATCTGAGCTCTGGTTCTGCTGATGACTTGTGTAACTACTGACCCATCGTTTTATAATATAACCTTTCTGTTCTACAGTCTGGGGATATGAAGTCTAGTTAGTATTCATAAGTGCAAAGTGAAAAATATTATTATGATATGACAGTTAATATGAATGAAGAGAATGCAACTTTCCATTCATTTTGGTCCAAAGAAGGGCAACGAGGCTGTGAAGGGCTTGGAGAATGTGCCCTATGAGGAGAGACTCAAGGAACTGGGGCTGTTTGGCCTGGGGAAGGGGAGGCTGAGGGGAGACCTTATGGCTCTCTTCCAGCACCTGAAAGGTGCTTACAGAGAGAGCAGGACTGGTCTCTTCTCACTGGTGACAGGATGAGGGGAAATGGCCTCAAGTTGCACCAGGGGAGGTTTAGGTTGGATATCAGGAAAAACAACTTTACAGAAACGGTGGTTAAGCACTGGAACAGGCTGCCCAGGGATGTGGTTGAGTCACCATCCCTGGATGTGTTTAAAATCCACTTGGATGTGGTGCTCAGGGATGTGATTTAGGGGTGGGTTGTTAGAGTTAGGGTGTATGGTTGGGTTGTGGTTGGACTCGATGATCTTTAAGATCTTTCCCAACCTCAGTGATTCTATGATTCTATGGTTCAATGATTCAGGAACACAAACACTTCAACTCTGAACAATTGCTCATTGCTGTTTTCCAAATCCTACCTGCATTTCTTAAGGTATCTTCTGAGCACTCAAAGACAGTAACTTCCTTCCCATTCCAGAACACTACAGCATCCTAAAAAAAATTTTTAAAAATGCACTCAGTGTCATCTTGACTCATGCAGTAATTTATGCAGAAACTGAGATTTTCCCACACAATTGCCACCTTTTACTAGTTGCCCTGTATATTAGGTTGGAAGGATTTGCAACTGAAAAAAACTGAAGTGAGTATCCAGAGAACTCCCAAGTCAGTGCACCACCTGAAAACCAGCACCAGTATGATCACTATAAGCCACAAGAGTACTTCTGTTATACAAATGGAATAGCAACAAATTATATTAAGGACTTGGGAAGTCTGGTCTCTACACTCCTAGCCAGGCAAACAACTGAGCAAATATCCAAAAAGACCAACGTGACCTTAGTAGCGAAGACTCCATTCACAGTCATATCAACATGAAGATTGTGTGTGGTTCCTGTGCTGAAGAAGGTCACATTAAACAGGCTGGGAGACACCTGCACAGCAGCCACTTGCTGATTATAGTGACATGACATGGCCTGCTCACTGAGGATGACCACAGAGCTGATGCTGTTCACTGCCAGGAGGTTTTTTCGGGAGCCCCACTGTGTACGGGAGCAAGAAAAGAAAGCACAGTGAGTAATTCCATCTAAGACAGTCACAGCAACATCCCAAAAGAGATGGGAAGGCTAGGAGAGAATAAACACTTTGTGTCTACATGTACATATACTCAAGCACACATACATGGCACAAAGTCCAACTATAGCCAACAACTAGGAATTATGAGATGAAAATATTATACTTGTTACCCAGCTGCACAGACTCAATTTAAATAAAGGAATTGTTTTTTGTATTAAAATCATTTTTCTTCTTCAGATATTATTATACCGCCTTATATTTGAGAGAATCACACTTAAAGGGGTTAACAACACTTTCATTTGTTGCACATGCAGTATCTTATTTGATTACCTCATTCTTCCTTGCAGTTTTGACAGCCCTCTCAGTGAAAGCAGTTCACATTCCTCAACAAACAGTGCTGTGTCACACACTAGGCGACCCAAGAAAACACAGGGATTCTTCAAGGAAAAGGAGGAAGTATTCCAGCTAACTTTTTAAGCAAGTGTTATGAAGATGTATCTTTCTCACCCTATTTTAGGATTGAAGAAGAGTGCTCATACAGAGCAGAGCAAGTCTAAAATTGAAGTTACACTTCAAAAATTCACAGAACAATAAGATGTGCTTCTGAGATGGTCTGCAAGGACAGACTTTAACACGCAGCTGATTAATTATTTCTGTATCAAGGAAGAAGTAATGCACCTTTTTTCAATCTGTCTTTCCATATTCACAGTTAAGCAAAAGCATCTGACACTGATCATGTTCATTCCTGTCACAGGACAATTCTTTTCAGAAAGCACTGGGACAACCAGTTGACTACCCAAGAGCTCTTCTTCCTTAAGATGTTAGTGAGAGGTGGTCCAAACGTTTACAGTCTGGAACCTATAACCACATGCACAGTGCAGGACAGTGGTGCTCTGCCTGAACTCCAACGCTATTGACAACACTCCCTGATAAGCAACACTGCACAGGTTTGGAATAGAAGCTGCCTTCATGGCTGGGCCAGGGCACACACAAAGGCTGGGGTAAGGGGAGGAGGCTCCCGCGTTAGTAGATGGTTTTTGTGTTTTGTGGTTGGTTGTTGTTTTGTTCATTTGTTTTAAAACTACTAGAGACAGAATAGCAAACCAACATTTTTTGACAAAAGCAGACAAAACATCATTTTATGCGTAAAAGTATAGTCTGTCCTTCTGGGACGCACCTCTTTTCACATGAAAAATATTCAGATGGAAATATATATTTGTTTAGCTACCAGTGAAAGCAAACTTTACACTGAGACAGTGACTAAAAAAAAAACCACCAAAACCCTATCTAGAAAATAATTTAGATTTTTTTTTGCTTGCTATGTTAACACATTTAAATAAACTTTGGATATTAGAAGGTTTTTCAACAGAGGGCATGGAACAGGCTCTCCAGAGCAGTGGGCACAGCCCCACACTGCTCTCAGACACAGAGTTGAGGTCTGGGAGTTGCTGTTGCAGGGATGGGATCGAGGATCCCTGGAGTCCCCTCCAACTCGGGATATTCTACAGTTCTATCAAATGTGACATTTCTGCCAATCTGTATTCTCCTGAAAATAATTTCAGGGTGTTGAATCCAAAGAGTTAATCAGTGAGAAATATGAAGGAGAGACGTTTGGATTTAAGGATGCTGCGACTTCCACTTCTCCCAGGCAGAGAGATCTACAAGGGCTGCTCCAAAAGCAATGCCTCCTATTTGATTATATTGGCCCACGATGTCAGAGGTAGGGATGGCAGTAGAGATTCTACCTTTCCACCCATATGCCATTATATTTTGTTGCCAGGTGACAGATGGCAGCAGAGGGGCAGTCTGACAACATGATGTCTGACATGGAAGTACATATGAAGCAAATGTGCCATTGAACTTCATGAGGGAAAAAATGACAACCACTGGCATTTGACACTTGCTGAACATTTAAGGAGACCAAACAGCAGATGTGAGCACGGTGAGGTGGTGGGTGATGCATTTCAGCAGTGGTGACAGTGGGGCACCTCTGCTGGTGCAGATTTCTGGAAGCACAGCATGTTTCTGAAGTCTTAATAAAATGCAGGAATGCTCTTTCTTTCCTTACCTTTATCTGAGTGATATTTCCTTCAAGTTCTGTGGATGCATGGAGTTTCCACTTCTCCTTGCCCTCCAAAGCCCCTGTGCTCTGACTGGATACTGACACGTTCCTCCACATTGCCACTCTCCCTTTGTTAGTACCAGCTGCTAGGAGACCTGCCATTCACAGACATTTCAGACACTTCTTATCTTATCTTATCAAGCTTTACAAAAACAAACAGGACACAAAGTAGTAGGCAGCCTAGCTCTGCTTCTGAGGCACTGGGAAGCCTTATTCTAGCACAGTTTGTTTCTTCGCCCTCCTGCAAATCAGCATTCTAGCCCTGTACTGGGGAACCTTTCAGGAAGAAAAAAATGGAAAAAGTTCTTTTTGAGAATCAATGGCTGTTTTCTAAGCTACCAGATGAAGTTATCTTTTAAATACATCAGACAGTGATTTCATTTTAACCATTTATTATTAAATATCTATTTTTGTAGCATAGATAGACAAGTCGCCATTAAAACCACTCTGCTAGGCCCAATCTATGCCTACATTAGCAAACAAGGCAACAGATAGGAGTGACTGTAGAGAAACCCAACATCCACACTGTGCATTTGGGAAGTTCTGCTTTGCATGAAGTTCTCATGTAGGCTTGTTGACTGTCCATAGCACAGTGGAACACACTAGCTGTGCTCCAGGAACACACTCACTGGTTCAGCCTCAAAGGGAATCCAGCCAGTGTGCTCAGAAACAACTTCACAATGGGAGAAAAAGTGCACCAAGTGTTGAGTGATCTCATTGCCCCTTTGGGAGGGCACTCCTAAGCTACACGAAACCAATTCTACAAGATATGCTACTACTGAAATGCCCTGTAAGAAGAATCTACTAAAATGACTACAGAGCACTGAAGGCTGACAATTTGAAAAGGGTTTGGAATCAGAGATCACAGCTGCCCTATTATTCCTCACCTTTAGCACTGCAGTAAGAAACACAGTTCATACACTCCCCAGCCTCAAAGCCAAACTGCACATCTGGGGAGAGCACATAGTTCTCACCTCGGTCCAAATCCCAGAACCTAAAGGTACACAAAACAAGAGTTAACAATGCTTCTCCTTCCAGCTATCTTGCTAAACTGTCAAGAGGACTTGTACATGGCACTAATCTGCTATTTCCTTAATCACAGAATGAACTAGATAGGAAGAGATTTCAAAGGTGATCTAGTTCCAACCCTCCTGACACAGCCAGAGTTGGCCAACCAGTAGGTCAGGCTGCCCAAGGCCCCATCCAGACAGGTCTTGAGCACCTTCAGGGATGGGGCATCCACAACCTCTCTGAGCAGCCTGTTCCAGCACCTTACAACCCTGTCAGTGGTAACACAGAGATCTTAATTTTTAAAGTGAAATTGCCAGCAACTGCCTCTGGGATGAGAACTTCTTAATCTCCTCTGTTTTCCTTTGACTTTTAGTCAAGATATTTTGGGAAAGGAGTCAGAAGCAAACCCAGTTTTAAGGAAAACAACAAAAAAAATGAGGCATAGCTGCAGTATTCTCCCCCCTCATTTGTGGCTCCAGTATTCCCTATCTCAACCAGCAGCCCTTCAGACTGCTGATATATTCTCTAGAACTAAACATTATCAAATTTCTTCTTGCTCAGTACTTGATCTTTATCACTTTGTCATAACGTTAACAGATTCTTCCTGGCAGTAGCAGGCAGATTCAAACAAATGAACCACAGATGTTAATGGAATTCCTTTCTTCCTCTCCTCACCCCTCAGACTCAGAGGAAATAAGTACAGTAAGTCATAGTAAAGATAGAAGGAAAAAAAACAACAATGTAGTACTTTAAAAAGACTCAAGAAAATGTACTTTTAAAACTACATAACATTATAACATAGCAGCATGGCAAAGTAACAATTGTTTAATGAATTATGGAAAGAAATCACTATAACACTTGTGTTATACTGCAGTAAAAGAGAAGTCCTGAACAACAAGCACTTTTTCTTGTTGTTATTGCCATAATTATCATAAGAATCAGACAAAAAACAAAAACTTTTTCCTGTTGTTATTGCTCTAATTATCATAAGAATCGGACAATACAGATCGAAAGAACAGCAAAGTGGTTTTCTCATGTCAATAAGGAAAGAAAAAAAAAACCAAAAACCCACACAACCCAAAAAACTCAAGAGACTAGAAATTGCTTAGTCAGATTTCTCATGTGCAGCAAGAAAGCTTAAAAACAGGATTCTTACCTGAGTACTGTCTCACCCATTGCTGTAACAATAAGGCTATGGTCTATTAAAATGATGTCTGCAGAATTACCAGTTTTCCCACTCAACTTCACCTGTTAACAAAAGTGACAGAAGGTAGAATCAACATGCTGAATGTCTAAGCATCCAAATTGTCCAATGTGACCCCAGGGTTCAAACGTAAACCCTGACCTGTGTGATAATTCATAGAGATCAAGGAGTGACCACCATTAAACTTAGCAAGTATCAGATGTATACATTCACAAAAAAAAGTTTTGCAGTCAGACAAGTAGGTAAGGAACAGTGTTTCTTCCTGTATTGGATCTCTTGGGATTTGGTAAGTATTGTGTTAACTGCAAAATCATAGAATCATAGAATGGTTGAAAAGGATCATAATGATCATCTAGCTTCAACCCCCTGCTATGTGCAGGGTCACCAACCACCAGACCACATCCAGCTGCCCAGAGCCACATCCAGCCTGGCCTTGAATGCCTCCAGGGATGGGGCATCCACCAATTAATAAAAAGCTGACACTCCTGTGACATAGAAGTGCCCACTCTTTTCTGATCTTAGATGAAGAAAATCAGAAAAAAAAAATGAAGGCTTCTTCACTCTGGAAGCAGTATGCCCCGACAGTACAGCATTTTATCTGCACATTGGATCAAGATGGCTGTACCTACTGGAAGAGGTCAGTTTGGTTTTCAGCCCTACACAAATAACAATGTAGTGACACAAAAGTAATTCTGTGACTTGGGAGTTTCTGTTTAAAGTCTTCTGGGACTTCTGCAGCTGCAGAGGACGCTATCACAAAGTAAGAACAAAGCCATCTTTCAGATTTACAGAAAAAGAGCATCACGGCAAGGATTGTACTGCTCCTGCTAATCTGAAATAGGCAACTGAGCAACTGATGGTGATGAAAATGAGGACATACAACCTGTAACTATTTCTCCATGAAATGTTTTAACAAACATTTGATTGCACCAAAATTACGTATAGATTTTAAGAGTATCACCTTTTAATTCAGTAAGACAAATTAAGGAGTAAAAAAAACTAACATAGGATCACAGTGAAAGAAACTGAGACAAAACACAAGAGCAAGACAAAAAACATCTTTCCAAGTTCAGTAGCACGCTTCTATTTTACCTTGAAATGCTCATACATTTGGTCTCCAAGATATTAAGAGAGAAAAAAAGCTGATTCAGTTCTGAGTGAAGGAAACAATAATTTAAAAAAATCCTAAGAGGAGATTAAGTATTGCAACTCTACTTTGTTGTCTGATTCTCACCTTCATGAGCTCCTTGGCATCTCCCTCAAGAGTAATTGTATGCAAGGACAACAGCAGGTTCTCTGTTATTACAACTAAAGCATCTTTTTTCTCCATGAACAGAAGCTTCTGTACAAGGTTGTCAGCTGACAATATGTGGCTTGTCTTTCCTTTCTCATTCGTGTAGTGCACAGAACCTGTAAGACACACAAACAAGTTACACAGCTCTTAGTTAACAACTCTGTAGCCATAAAAATTGAATTTGCTCCTTGTTACTTCAATAAAATAGTCCTCAAGTGCTAAAAGAAAAATAACCACAATGCTGTCTCACAGTTTGTCTCTGGATGTGGACAATTACAAGAGCTGACTGTAGCAATAAATCAAAATTATTTGCTTTCTCTCATCTAGAAAATCCAGATGCAAACCATTTAAGTGGCATCACAAATATTGTTCAATTAAAAAACCATTTTCTACATATGTGTGCAGGTATGCAAAGGCCAAACGATGGCTAAAATCTTCAGTAGTCATAATTTGTGAAAGAACCTAAGAATTAATACATTTACAGCAAAGTTTAGATTACAGAAGCCCGAGCATATGGAGTTTCTCATTGTTCAAAAACATCCCAGCACACACTGTGAGCAGCTTTTCTACATGAGTTCCACAAAAATAGTAGGTAGAGTAGGAGTGAATGATAACAAGCAAACAGGATCATGTCTCACCTGAGAACACTTCCAGCATCGTGCACTGCCCAGTTACATGGTGGTAATGCCCAAGTCCAAGGCAGAGCTGTGCAATGAAAAACCCTATAGCACCTAGCAGTTTGCAAATGGGATTACTGAAAGCACCTGTTGCAACCTGACAGATGCCAATGTTATAGATATACCAATTCTTAACAAATATATAAATGTAGTATTTCAATTTGCTGCAAATTTAATTTGCCCTGTGAAATGAAACATGCCCAAAAGGAGCTGAAGTAGAAAACAGAGGTGTAAGTCTGATCGCCGAGGATCTATGCTGAAATGTTGTACCTAAAGGGTAACATGATGTAGCTTTAAAAGAATGTTTCAATTTATTGCTCTCTACACATCATCTGCATTACCTACACTTAGAAAGTTCCAAACTCCTGTCCCACCTGTGATCATACTGCTAAGTTTTCTACCTAAAATAAACACTGAAGTTTCTCTTGTTAAAACAGTTCTCCAACCCAGTACTTCTTACCACACAGAGAAAGGTTTATTGCAGTCATCCTTTGTAATAGTCTGTCATTACAGAATCTGGAAGTAGTTCACAAACAGCATTCTTCACAACACATTTGCAAGACAAGGGAACAGATCCCTGCAGCTACAAACAAAAGTCCACCAGCAGAAAGATCAGGATGCCTTACAACATCCATGTTATGTCCCAGTACCTGTGCCAGTCATCTCAAATGCTTTGCACTGAAGATTTTTTGTGGTCGTGAGAGTATTGCAAAGCAATCTTTTAGAACTGCTAACAATCAGGCATCCTTTCCCTAGATCAGTATCTTCTGTCACATATTGTCTGAATTATTTTTTTTAACTACTCTGATCAGCATTTTGAGTGCAGCAATAGATCTAGGCTCCTACTTATAACAGATGTTTACCATCTTTTGAGGAGCTCCACTGTTCATTCCAGTGTAGCTTTAAGTGATGCTGCTCTCCTGGCTTCAGTCAAGTCAATTCTGAGATCTTTTACAATTGCATTAAAAATGTTTAAAGCATTAAAAATGTTAAAGCAATAATTTAATTTGTTTTTATTAGAACAAGTTTGTGATGAAAAATCACAATTTAATCATATTTAAATGCTATGAAAACGTTCACTCATTCTGACAGACCACCCTCTAAAATAAGAACCGACGCCAAATTACATCAACCTCTGCAATGAGAAAGCTCAGAAAAGAAACCACCAGTGCCATATGGTAGAAAAAAGTTTAAAGTTTAAACAGGAGGCCCGAGAAACAAAGAGAATTTTGAGTACACCCACTTGCAGGACTCCGGGTCTGTCTCTAGATGGGGATGTGTACCAACAGATGCTCACTTTCAAAGCAGCTGCTAACAGGCACACAGCTAGCCAGAGATTTTCATCTTCCACGTTTGCATTAAAAAAAAAAAAAAAAAAAAAAAGGTGTCCTGTAACCCTTTTAAATTTGAAAAAAAAAGGTTCATATTTAGTAGAGAAGCTTACACCTCACAAATGCAATTAAGGTAGCAATTAAGGTCACATATTGTCTGAATTATTTTTTTTTTAACTACACTGACAGCATTTTGAGTGCAGCAATAGATCTAGGCTCCTACTTAAAACAGATGTTTACCATCTTTTGAGGAGCTCCACCGTTCATTCCAGTGTAGCTGGATGCTGTGCAAGGCAACCATACCGCTAGACCATAATGCAACTGTAAGGAAGGTAGCCATGCTGCTGTTAATTATGGGGCCTAATTCCACTACCAGAATGAATGTAAACACTGAATCATGCTGTAACTGAGAGCCAGCATAACTTCAATAGTTTTTGGAGTTGTCAGCACTTGAATGGAAAGGATTATGTACTCATTACAGTGATTGCCTCATACTCTGGCTCTAGATCCAAGATTACAGGTAAGCAGGAGACAAAAGGCATCATGAGTAGGAAGAAAGCTAGTTGGTAATTGTAGCAGGAATGCTAAGACACACCTGAACCAGTGATTCAGTGCCTGGTGGGAAGGCAGAGCCCATCCAGGGGAGCTCAGGTGCATTCAATGCATTTGAGTGACCAGAAAAGGTGAAGCCAGGATCCATCCCTTCCCAGCCCTCATTTAAGGACTGGCAGTGGAGGCAAAAGTACCTCATTGGAGATCCCTGCTTACCAGAGGCCTTACAAAGGTAAGCAGTTTTTCTTCTTTTGTTTCTGTATCTGCAACTGCTACATTTGGGCTTGTTCTCATTTGCTGTAGTCAGGATTGTGCCACTCCCTATTACTGCTGTACTTTCCATCAAGTTACAGCATTACACCTGGTGAGCCAGTCTGATACTTATTTAGGATGGATTATCTAAAAAAAAAAAAAAATGGTGCACTGGATGGTCACTGGGACCACTAATAAACCGAAAAAGGAACTCCCAGGGAAAACTCTGAGATTCCTGGGTTCCCCATACACAGATTATTGAACAATGGGGACCTATGAGGGCCAATGTTCCCATTATTAAATCCCCTTCAAAAATGGCTGACTTCCTGAAAGAATTAGGACAAAATCTTTTGATAACTGAGGAAAGAGTAGTAGCAGCATCTGCTGTGGCATGGCTGCTGCTTCTCACTGTTAATGCATATCATTCCTTGAAGGAAGAATTAGAAGATGGGGGGGGGGGGGGCGGCGGGGAAGCCTTTAAAAGCCCATATTAGACAACTGGAAAAGAAAATTACATCTTTGACAGGGCAAACTGCTCTACCTTTAAATAGAATTTCCTCTCTGAAATTAAGACCCATGTCATTAGAAGGAGAAGAAGACTTGGATCAGCAGGATCCTTGGATCCTAGTTGAACCTAAGAACAAAAAGAAAGCCAAGCAGACTAGAATCCAACTAGAAGATCTGGGAACCTCAGATCCACTAGAAATAAGACCAGTAATAACTGAAAAGACAAAGAAACTCCAGGACAGACCAGCAGGATTGGCGCCTGGAGAGTTGCCCCCTGCCCACACCACACTACAAGTAACAACGTGTCCATATGCAGCTGCTGAGCTTACCCATTTGTTGCAGCAATTTAGGCAAAGACCCCAAGAGAGCATCCCAGCTTGGCTTTTGAGATTGTGGAATATGGGGGGGTAAAAAAGTGGTAAATAATGGGTCTGAGATTTCCAAACTTGCATCTATTATCACACATCCGCCTCTCAGACAAAGGCTGTATGCAAGGGAATACATAGTGAAGAAAACCATTCCTTAATTCAATGGATAATGGCAGCATGTAGAATTATGTGGCTGAACAAAAGTGATGTACTGATAATTGCTGGGTTATGGACCTCAGTGGAAGACTCCAAAATTTTATCAGAGAACTAGGGATGAAGGAGGTCACCAGAATGGCACGTGTCCATACTGAACCCTTTAGTGGCCTTAGAGGCCATCATCCAACAAGCTATCCAATTGGTGGCTGATCCAGGAGAGACAGAGTGCTTTCAGAACAGGTGAAATATCCAAATGTTAGAAGGGGCCAAGGTCCACTGCGCAACTAAAACCAGGAAACCCGCCCCACAGACTCAATATGGACCCATACAGGTATCCTGAAAGCAGATGTTTAATGACTTAACCTGGGCTGGGGTTCAATTTGCTAACTCATTTTTCTTCTGCTGGGCAGAAGAAAACAACACTGAGTGGCAATTCCACCTGCCATATAATCTGATGGGATAGACTCTCAGTCCCTGCTGGGGTGGACAAAGAGACCCTACGAAACCCTATGGGACCTGAACAAAAGGCCTTGAGACAGCAGACCCAGTGCCCTAAAGATGCTACAAACAACATGAGCCTCCCCACTTAGGATCCAAATTGCAGGCACAGACAGTCAGGTAAGACCCCAAATTGCAATGACAATAATCTGCTCGCTGCCCCTGAAAACCTAGAACCCTGCACCCATAAAAGAACGGCCCTGGAAGTTGCAAATTAGACCAAAGTTGTGTGGCCTACTTGCACCTTGGGGGAGATTATTGGAGGTTGGGGGATCTGTAGTCCCCCCAGTAATAGGCACATGGCCTGCAGGCATCATAGTCAATGCTCTGGTTTTCATTGCTAAGGGGACCTAAATCATGGCCCTGTGGCAAATCTGGACTCCCCCTTTGGTACCCGATATAGTTGTAAAGCCTTGATATCGGGCCAAGGGTATGGTACATATGGCCAGGACATGCCTCAGTGCAAGCTGAAGTATTGACCCAGGACAGGAAGGTGGCATGTATCTTGCTGTGGAGGGCAGACCTACACCTTCTGGTACTTCTGAAACATCTATGCTATCCCCCGAGTCTCTTTTGATCACCGGGAGCGGCAACATGACATCCAGTGTCACTGAAAGATCAGCATGACACCTGGTGGTGGGCTATATGGGACTGATGAAATGCAAGCCAAACCTTCCCTGGTCCAAGCAGCTATGTGCTTCCAGAAAAGCATCGAGTACTGGCCCACAAAGGAACATGAACTTCAACCATGAACCAGTCATCTCATTTTGTCAACCTACACAGTGACAGGCAAACTGTACAAAGCATCATGGTGTACTGGATCACTGGAATGGGAAAGGGCTTATCTTCAACCTGCTCAATCATCAGTTCAAGCCATGAAGGGGTGGAATGTAGCAGAAATCTCAGTCATTGAACTGTTTTGAACCACTAATAGGCAAGTTCACAGCAGCTGAAAGAAGTGTTCTTGCTCTTACCATCAGTCAAGGTGACAAAGAAGGACAGTCCTTCCTGGAGACCTATTTTCAGAGGTGCTTCAGTTCCAGCTTTTCTCCAGTTAAACATATCCAAGGCTTTCTCATCACCACTCACAGCAGCTTTTGCCAGCTGTAGGAAGTCCCTGCAAACAAAAGGTACTTCATTTCCAATTCCCTACGTAACAGAGTACATTCCATCCTAAAGAAAGGAATATTTCATAGAATTGTAAAGAGAGAAGAAAGATGTTTCATGCACTGGTTGGAAATCGATTAACTCCCAAAAGATATAAAGCTCATTTAGTACCAGTTTTCACTTGTATTGCTTCACCCTTTTTTTTCCCCCCTCTAGGCATTATTATTTTTAGAGAGATGTGAAACAATGTCCTGGAGAAAGAATAATCTGTTTTTCTTTTTTTTTTTTTTTCTCAATATTATAGCTTACTACTACTTCTTTCTTGAAGAAAAAAGACAAGATTTAAGAATTCAGTAATTCTTGCCAATAATTTCATGAATAACTGTTTCCAGCGTGCTTTGTGCTTTTCTAATTGGCAAATGTCACTGATTATGAAGAACTAAAGAAAGAAGAATGAGCAGCAACAGTGAGAGGGATGTTGACAAAACAAAAGATTTGTTGCTGTGTGTAGAACACAAATAGCCTCTGCTGCAAATAGAGAGGAAGAAAAGCTTGGAACCAGAGGACAACAAGGAACCAAGGACAGTTTTGTATTATTATTTTTTTTTTAAATCATAGAATCATAGAATTGCTCAGGTTGGAAAAGACCTTAAAGATCATCAAGTCCAATCGCAACACAACCATACTACCCTAATTCTTACAGCCTACACCTAATTCACATCCCTGAGCACCACATCCAAGTGGATTTTAAACACATCCAGGGATGGTGACTCAACCACCTCTCTGGGGGAGCCTATTCCAGTGCTTAACAACTGTTACTGTAAATAAGTGTTTCCTGATATCCAATCTAAACCTCCCCTGGTGCAACTTGAAGCCGTTTCCCCTTGTCCTGTCGCCAGTGAGAAGAGACCAGCCCCACTCTCTCTGTAATCATCTTTCAGGTATTGGAATAGAGCAATAAGGTCTCCCCTCAGCCTCCTTTTCCCCAGACTAAACAACCCCAGTTCCTTGAGTCTCTCCTCATAGGGCACGTTCTCCAACATATTCTCTTCACAAGCCTTGTTGCCCTTCTTTAGACCTGCTCCAGCACCTCAGTGTCCCTTCTGTACTGAGGTGCCTAAAACTGAACGCAGCACTCGAGTTGAGGCCTCACCAGTGCTGAGTACAGGGGTAGGATGGCTTCCCTGGTCCTGCTCACCATTGCTGATCTAAGCCAGAATGTCCTCGTCAAGATAATTAATAAAGATGTTAAATAGAAATGGTCTGTGAATAGGCTTTTCTTTCTGTGGCACAAGAGGAAGAGCTGGTCCACCTGCGCTCCGGCAGGACGCACCACTTACTCGCCAGGAGGGGGCGGTCGGAAGATGCAGTGTGACAGACATTTTCCATGCTCGTGTTTCAGCACGGGAGGACCTTGCACTCGACCTCGCTGGTCCGTTCTCCATAGAAACAAGATGCCATGCTGGAAAAAAAAAAAAAAAAAGACCGCTGTTAATTCATCACACATTGCACATATGTGAGAATCCAGACGCTAGAAGAATCACAAGTTAAAGAAAGCAAGGCTAGTTAGTTAATTAATGCAACAGTAGTCGGTGGAAGTTGATGCCGGAAAATAATTGTGCCCCATTTCTTTCAGTCTGATTTTAAAAGAATTTTGAGTAGCAAAATTTCTACCATTTCTCAATGAAAGAACTTCATAGCCTTGCTGTCTGCCCCTTCCCTTAACTACATTTGTCTAACTTTTACCTGCTTCATTCCGAAGAAAACTTCAATCTTACAAACAAGTCTCAGAATTGTTCCTGGATTTCATTACGACAGATTGCACTCTTAAGATTTAATCTGGCTATCAACTGAATATAAAAACTAGGAATATATACTCACTGTCTTTTTTCTGTTCAAACACACGTACTTTCTATAACACGTGTATTTGCAGCATAGGTGAGAACCAACTATCACACAAACAATCTCAGTTTGTGCCTTTTGCTGCAAGGAGGAACACAAGCACACACCAAAGTGCAACCACTGTGCAAATCTTAGAGCCTGGCACAGGTTTTGGAGGTAACAAGCATTTGGCAGTGCCAGTTCAGAATGCAAAAAGCCCAATGACTAGGAACTGTGGATGAAGAACGCAGAGATGCAAAAAGCCTTCAGCATGTCATATGCCTTAATTGTCCCAACAAGCTGACCTACGCTGCAGCTTCACAGCTGGAACTTTATTATTTATTTTTGTTATTATGTTCATGCTTAGGGAAACAAATGGCATTTGGATGGCCTCTGTATAAGCACTGCATGAACAAAACAACAACTTGCGATGCAAAGTTCAACCTCATTTTGCTTCATTAACGCAGACAACAAAAGGAGTGCTATTACTGACTCTAAGAATGGCTACACCTGTTTCAAGGAGACTCATTGTGATCCAGCACCAAAAACCAATTTGAAAAAGTCTGTTCCCAAGTGCAACATGAATGTAAACAGCAGGCACATTAACATATTCTCCACATGAACTCTCAGTTACTGTTTATCATCCTTTTTTCAGGCAGCATCTCTTCTTTTATAATTAAGAGGATAAATGCAATGTTTAATTTCTACATTTCTGTCAAATGATGGAAGTGCAAAACAATTTTACCAAGGACGATGTAAAATTACATTTCCCTCCAAATCATAGGTAAAAATCTGAGAACCGAACCAAAATTCTTGGGCACGCTCAGGTTTATCAGAAAGAATGTAGAAAAGCACGTTGTCACCATTTGCTCATTCAAGAACTGACAAATCGGAATCTTCTATGAATGCTTAGTCCTGAATACTAGATATTTTATTATTAGCATCTCATTTCACTACATAAAGGGTAACAAGCTTATCAATAGACTGATATTTCAACCATTTCCAAAATGTTTTCCATACAGTAAGTACAATTCATATTCGTGTACTGTTAAAATGCAAACTTCCTGCATACACAGGGACAAACAACTGAAATCACCCACACCTCAAACATTCTATGCATCAAACAGCCTGAAACCCTGACCTACTGTTCTGATCATAGAATGGCCTGGGCTGTAAAGGACCACAATGCTCATCCAGTTCCAACCCCCTGCTGTGTGCAGGTCGCCAACAAGCAGACCAGGCTGCCCAGAGCCACATCCAGCCTGGCCTTGAATGCCTGCAGGGATGGGGCATCCACAGCCTCCTTGGGCAACCTGTTCCAGTGCCTCACCACCCTCAGTGAGGTTAGAGATGCTCATTTAAAGACAAATTGAAAGAACTGTAGAAAAGTTAACACAATTACATTTGTTTTCACTCCCTAACCATTTTAATTTGTACCTAAAGCGAGGAAACGTATCCCTCCCCTGCTCCTGCAACTGTTCCCTTCCTTTGCAATCCATTCCGTGATCCTTTCCATCACAAGGCATGCACTGTACTCCTGATCCAAGGTTTGACACCTGAGCTGCTTACCCTATCCCCAGACACGAGGCGGGAGCCATTGCTGCTCCAGTTTAGGACTGTAATTTTGGCGTTATGATTTGGCGGCACAGTGTGGAGCTCCTTGTCTTGTTTGTTAAGTATGACAACTTCTCCAGTCTCCCAGCCAGCTGCCAGGATCAGCCTGGAAGGGTGCCAGGAAAGCGATGTGACCTGAGAGCTTCTCTCGATGTGTGCGTCAGGCACGTGTTCTCCCTGCAAATGGAAACAAAGGGCAGGATCAACACAAGAATGCAGCTAAACCTTCAGATTTCCTCCCCAGCCAACAAGATATTTTCTTGTCTAAGAGAACTGACTTGCATCAGAACATCTGGTAAGACACAAGAAGTGGCTACACCACGTATTTCTGGCTATTTCACATGGATAGGTCTGCTACAATATGCAGCACATCCACTTGAAAATAGCTTCTGAAAACGCAGTGGTGGTAAGTGACAGCTTCCCTCTGCTTTGCAAGGCTATTCCTCCCTCACAGCATGCACAAAGAGCTCTCACTAAACATGAGATTCCTATAAGAACAATATGATGCCCCCCACCACATTTCAGTTTAAAAAAAGAAGAAAAAAAATAAAGCTCTTCACCAAGAATACAATAAACTAAGGCTTAAATAGCTCCAAAAGGTAGGCTCTCCTCTGAGCACAGTTTGCTGCATTATTTCAGGAAAATTGTTTAACAGCTCCATGTACTTATTTTCCTATTTATCAAATGTGGATGACAGTTTTTCGTAACACACTCTGAAAGTTATGCATTTTATAGAATACTCATATTAACAAATGTCAGTGTTTTCAGTGCATCTGCTCTACCATTTCCCCAAATAGCACAGATTCTTATTTTCCCCTGGAAATTGTGCAAACTGAAGTGCTACACGAGCCCCTCGTGCATAGCTTATGAGAGCAGCACAGCAAATACCTGTCTACAGCCCTCTCAGATGCCATGAGCTGAGTCTAGCAAACAGACTCAAGTCAGTCAGGCTCAAGGAGAAGAATGATTTTTTTTTCTAATTCCCATTATTGAGTACACTTGATTCACTTAAAGTTTAAAAAGAGAAAAAAAAAAGCACGTGGCCATTTTATTGTTAAGCCTAACAAGCAAACTGGTAAGCATCACCAGTAAAACTTGGAATTGCAGGCATATGTAATGCAAAAGTGAAGTTTCAGAGCAGCAAAGCTGCTGATTACTCACCTGCTCCAGATAGATATCCACACAGCCTCCTGATGCTGTGCTGATGGAAGCGACTGCCAGGAGAGGATGGACAGAGTGCCACGTTATAAGAGAAGGGGAGGCAACTGAATCTGGAGCCTCCGTTCGGTGATCCACATACACTGCCATGGCAGAAGCCGTCACTGACTGCAAGTTTGCATGAGGAAAACAGGTGTTTAATAGGGAGGTATGCAAAAAACGGGGAGAAAAACAAAGCTACCACATCACCATCTCAATGCAGCAAACACAAAAAAGGTCAAAGTGGTATTTTTAAAGAGTACTGGGGAGTACAGAGCCTTGTAGCCCATAGAGCACAGTGTGCACAGACTAGCACCTGGTCTCCCAGTGGCTTATGCTGATTTATTTCAGAGAACACTCTGGTAAGCTCAGAGTTATTTCAAGAGTATTTTGAGCACTTCAAATCTGAAGAGAACGATGTGTAGCGTGACCTCAGGCTGTAAAGCCTCACATCTGAGCTTTCTTTCAAAGCAAGCTTTAGAAGTTGTCACCATTTTGGAGCTTACACTGCTGAAGTCACCAAACATACAGGTTTAAGTCATGCAAGACCAAAGCAACTTATCTTAACATCTGAATGAAAGTCCTCAATAAGTGATCCTTTTCCAAGGAAAATAAACCTGAAATGGTGCTCTTCTCAGAAATGGAGTGGGTAACTCGGTCTTTGAAAGTTTACATATGGAAATTGTTTGGGGGATTTGTGTTGTACAATCTCATTGGCTTGGTTTAGAACAAACAAACAGCCAGAGACAACCACCTTTTAAGCACCTCAGTTATTAGCTAAAATGCCAAGAGCTGAGAAATAAGAAATTAAAATAACCCATCAAAGGTTTAAACAGTTCCTTGACATCTTTGGGGACAAAGATCTCTTATGAACACCTCAGCCATGAGTTGTTGACCTGTAGGCACATATACATAAGAAGATCTGCCCAGGTCACCAATCAGACACAGAAAGTCTCTTTAGTTTAAATATTCCATCATTGCTTAAAATAAACATTTTCCTATAAGAGAGTTGCCTTCTCCCCCCAAAAATAGAAAGATCAGATTCAGCACCTTTGATCAGATATGTTAGGAAGATAAGCAATGTTTTTAAATAGCCTGGTGGTTCTGTACCTTGCCACTGACATTGTCAGCAACGTGAACTACACGCAGGAACCAAACCAACATTATGTCTGCATAATCTTAAAAATTTGTTACCTATCCTAACTGTTCAAAGAAGAAAGTAAAAAATGAGGACTGTCTTCCATAAGGGCTCCTGGCATGGCACGTACTATTTTTTTCCAAGGTTGAAAAGAGAAGAATTTCTCACAAAGTTCAGGTATGGAAGGTGATCAAGCCCAGCTATATGATCTCTTTAATCACAGAACAGCTTAGGGACTTAAAGACCTCGTGTTTATAAGCTCCCTTTTTAAGTACTGAAAGTCCACAATGAAATCTCTCTTCTCCAAGTTAAACAAGCCCAATTCCCTCAACCTTTTTCACAGCAGAGGTGCTCCAACCTCGGAGCATCTTCGTCGCCTCCCCCGGCCCCGCTCCAACAGCTCCCACCCTTCCCGTGCCGGGCCCCAGGCCTGGACGCAGCACTGCAGCTGGGGGCTCCGAGGGCAGAGCAGAGGGGGACAATCCCCTCCCTCACACGGATCACAGAGGATATCACTGAGGATGTACACGATAGACACTTTTGAAACAATGCACAGAAAACGTAACAGAGGAAAGCAGGAGGGATTGAAGCTCAATCTCTGCTCCTGTTCCTACCTGGCCAGAGCAGCAGCCCCACTCCGGACACCAGTGCTGGCACGGCTCGGCAGTCCGGCCCTCATGGAATCCTCACGGAGCTCAGCCGGCTGACAGCGCACCCACCACTACTAACCTAACACAGCCATTGGGATCCCGGGCCGGAGCAGGTCGGCACTGTCAGGAGCTGTGCCTGGCTACACCTACCAACCTAACAAGGTACAACTTCACTACAGCGCACAGCTGGATGAAAAGGGGAAGATCATCCCGTAAGGTGGAGAGAGCAGCCCGGGCAGCGCTCCCACCCGCGTAGCAGCGCTGCCCTGCACGGCTCCGGACCGGTTCCGTCGGGACGAGGCCCGGCCACCGCTGCTCGGCCCCGCTGTGCCCGCAGACCCGGCTCCCGGCTGAGGCCGCCCCCCCGCCGCACCGCGTTCCGGCGCCCCGTCCCGCGCAGGCCGTACCCGCAGCCCGCTCTGCCTGCAGCGGCCGCGCCACCCAAAGTCCGCGCTCGCTCCGATGCTCCGCGTTACCCCTGACAACGGGGAGGGGCCCTGAGCGGAAACTCCCGAAGCGAAGCCGAAGAGCGACGGAAGCGAACGACGCGAGGCAGCCGGCAGGAGCCGAGAGGAGCCGGCAGGAGCCGAGAGGAGCCAGTCCGGCCCCCTGTGGAAGCGCCACGCAGGGCTTCGCAGCTCTCGTTCTTCAGCGAGGCGTATATCGTTTACTGGGACATTTCGGACAGAAAAACGTCACTGTTGTTAGAAACAGCACTGGTGGGAGGCAGCATTGCATGAGAACGCGCGTGAGCGTCTTCCACACCTTAACAGGAGTAAGAATTATCTAAAAAACGTGGACCATCTTTGCTCGAGTGACCACTTCACAGCTTTCACATTTACCCGATTCCATTGCTAATGCAAGTCCGGCCAATACCTAAATTACATATCCCCAGTTGTGCAGATCTAGATGGAAACTGGCGTTTCCTAATAACATTCAGTAGAGAAGCCCTGCTGGAAGATGCCCATATCCTATCAGAGACATAAGCACAGCATCCTCCTAGGGTGCTTTGATCACCGCCTTTGTGAAAGATGCCCAGTTAGCAGCTCTGAGGTCCCAGGACGTGCAAAAAAGAGGCTCGGCAGCACGGTCACATGCAGTGCATTTCATCCCTGCCTCTAAGGGCTTGACCTCAGCTGCTGAGGAAAATAAAGCTGTGTGATTAGGCAATTCCTGTTTAGTAAGACATGAAGGATTAACAACAGACGTCTGACCTTTGCTTTAAATCCTCTTACCTGAATGGGAAAGAACTGCTTTAGAAACACCAAAATCATCCATCATCGTTTGCCAGATTATTCAATTTAAGAGTCTTTTAAGAACGGATGCATTATTAAAATTAATAGCTAAGCTAAAAGGATGACACCCACTTTGGTGATGGCTTCCACACCTAAGAAGTCTGAGAAATAAGTTTCACACTGTAATTAGCACAAAGTGCAAACTTAAGACCGCAACATAAAACAAATTTAAGATTACCACAGACAATAAAACATCGAGTACGCAGTGTATGCAATCTATATTCATTTCAAAATACACAGGAAGAGTAACAAATCCACATTCATGTTCTTGCCCAGTCTAGAAAACCATGGCAACAAACACTGAAAGATTATTTGCATTTTGTATCTGCACAGGTTTGCACAAGCATGGCCTCCCTACCATGAAAAAAAAAAAAGAACAGTTCAAGTGCTTTTCAACATCTCAGCCCAGCCTAACCCTGCCTCTCAGCTCTTGTCCAGTGCCTTTTTATTCAGTCTTTCTTTCATGGACATTTATGCACATGGACAATTTTACACCTTAACAGTCTACTTGAGGGGCTACATACAAGCATACAAAGTTATCTGCATACATTGGAACCTCCAGCTCTGAGCCTTTGGGGAACTGAATGTATCTTTGTGTGTTTTTGCAAAGCATTATTTAAATACATGGCACTGTAGATGCAGAAAGCCTCATTTCCTGACAACGTGGTTAAATTTGCTTGTGGTTAAACCGAGTGGCAAAAATACTTGATATAAGCCATATGATCTCTGCTACATTATAATAAGACTAAAAAAAAATACAAACTAATTAAGGAGTGGATTAAAACACAAAGCTCTGCAGTTGTGACAAAAGCTGGCTCTTCTGCATTTACAAATTTCTAACTTTTTACTCATAGCTGTGCTTTAGAGCGTATTTATAGACTACAAAGGTGAAGGCATGCTTAATTTATCATCATAAGACAGTTACTTGCAACACCAGGGGGCCTGAACTGCCACAGTTCACCTGCCATTCTGAAGGTCAGATTGTTAAACCGCAGATTTCTGCACTATAGCTTAGAACCATAGAATCAATAAAATTGGAAAAGACCTCTAAGATCACCAAGTCCAACCACCAGCCCATCACACTGCGCCCACTGACCACATCCCTCAGTGCCACATCTCTACACCTCTTGCACACCTCCAGGGACAGTGCCACCACCACCTGGGTGGCAGTCCATTACCTCACCTCTCTTGCTGAGAATAAATTTTTCCTAATATCCAACCTGAACCTCCCCTGGCACAACTCAAAACCATTACTTCTCATCCTGTCGCTATCACCCCCACAGCCTCCTCCCAGGGAGGTATTGAGAGCAATAAGGTCTTCCCTGAGCTCCTTTTCTCCAGACTGAACCATCCCATTTCCTCAGCCTTGTGCTCCAGACCCCTCACAGCTCCATGCCCCTCTCTGACACGCTGCAGGGCCTTGCTGTCTTGTCTTGTAGCCCAGAGCTGAGCACAGCACTGCGGCCTCCCCAAGGCTGCGTGCAGTGGGATGATGACCTGCTTGTGAAAATTTTCCTTGAATGGATAGGAATAAGACAGCTTTTCCTACAGTGAGACCCAGGAAAATTTTTTAAGAGGGTATCCTTTCCATGCATCATTTACCAACAGCTGTTGGGGGAAAGAATTGCACAGGACTTGTGCTAAGATTTGGAAAATTGTTTTAGCTAGCCATTAACAAGAAGTCACTGCTTATATGCTGCAGTCACTGGAAAGCAAACCATTAGATAGCAAATGAAATTAAACCCCTCTTAATTTTGTATATCACTGAATAATGCTTCCTTCATTCTGGAGATGGTGAGAACTTTGCATGAATTAGACTGGAAGCCCTGAAAGTGATAAACCTTTCCTAAAGATTCCACATCTGTCAGTTTATGCACTTCATTTTCAACGCTAAGGAAAAAAAATGAGCTGATTAAAGCTGTTAATTGCTATGAAGAGTGCACCAGCCAGCGCCTCGCCAACCCAACCCCACGCCCTCGCTCCGACTACAAACGCTGTTCTTTTTCCGGCGGGCAATGAATACAACGCCGCACGCAAAGCAACACCTCGCCGGCCAATGATATTCGAGAGCATGCCCAAGGTCTCCAACTATAGAGCTCTCAATTGGTTACCTTTCAGCCAATCGACAGCCAGATCTTGGGAATCGTCCCGCCCCCAGACGGACAACGGCTGCCACCTCTTCCTGTGCGTGAAGTTGTCGTCACCCGCCCCGCGCCGCACTTTCATTGGTCGGCGTCTAGGCTGAGTCCCCGCCCTCCGCCTCGCTCCCGCGTGCCGTCAGCCAATGGGACGGTTTGTTTGTGTCGCGGGAGGGGCGTGCCGCGGTGCGCCTAGCGGGGCCCGCGCGCCGCGCCCCGCCCCCTCGGCCCGGCGCAGGCTGACGAGGAAGCGGAGCCGCGGCGGCCCGGACCCATCGCGGCCCGCGTAAGGGCCGAGCCTGGGCGCCAGGGAGCCGCGGCTCCGGCCGGCGGCGCCGCGGTTGCGGGGGAGCCGGGGACGAGAGGTCGCCTCTCCGGTCGGGAAGCGCTGCCGCTCCCGCCGGCAGCGTCGGGAGGGCCGCTGGAGGCCGCGGGGGTCGCGGGGCGCGCCGGCCTCCCCCCGAGCTGGCGGCTGCGAGGCGCAGCCTGGGGGTGCCTGGGGCCGGGGGAGCCGGAGCGGCCGCCGCAGGGACAGCCGGAGCGCGGAGGCTGCGCGGCGGCGTTGATGCGGCAGGTAACGCTGCGGGCCGGGCGGGCGGGGACCCCGGGTCTCGCGTGTCCCTGGGGCCGAATGCCCGAGCACCGGCGACCGTGCGGGGAGAGCGGCCGGGCTGCGGGGCGGTGCGGGGCCCGTGATGGTATGACGGGAGTGTTCCGGGTGGAGAGAGAAAGGGAAAGTGGTGTTGGGCGAGAAGGGAGGGGATGCGGCGGGGTGAGCCCGGCCGGAGGGCTGGCGGGAGCGGGAAGGGGGCCGGGGGTGGCTCCGTTGCCCCGAGGACACGCTGAAGGGGGGGAACCCTCACACCCCGCTGCTGGGGTGCAGCGCCCGGTCTGTGGCCGTGAAGCTGAGGGTGGGGTCAGATCCTGCCCTGCTGAAGAGGACGTCTTTGAGCACGGGCTGTCAGAGTTGTAAGATTTCTGTCATCGTAACAACTGAAAACATCGTGGTTTGGTTGTTTGGAGAAGTCTTTGCGTGGGTAATCAGGGCTCTGTCAGGGTTTGATGTGAAATTTCAGTATGGAAGTTTTAACGTGGGTTTAGATTTGTGGTTCACACCAGCGTATGGTGCCTACTGCAAGGAACAGAACATCACCCCGCATCCTTCTGGGCTGCTGGGCACAGTGCGTCGGCCAGGAGCTGTTAGAGGGAAAAGCATCACTTCCGTCACAGGAGCACGTGCCATGACCTGCAGGCACACATGCTCCCATGTCACAGGCAGGTGATGCACCTGGTGCGCTTTAAAGCGCTTTCTTCTGATATCGGCCCAACACACAGGAATCCCGTTGCTCCATGGGTGATGTTTTGAGTTTCCTTCTTTCGTGAGCATCTCTTTGCCCATGCTTGAAGTTGGCTGCTGTTGCTGCCATGGGGAGCCGCAATGCGGGCGTTCTTCTCCCGCTGCTGCTGGACGGCCTTCCTTCCAGGTGGACTTCAGGAGGTGCCCACCATGCTCCCACCAAAGCGTAGGGTTTCAGTAGGCAGTTGGTCTGAGCGCCTTTGGGCGTCCGCACCGGGTGCTGTGCTCCAGGTCCAGCCCGCAGCGCAGCGGGCACGTTTTGAGGTCAAGGCTCACGCGGGTGCCCCTCGAAGCCCATCCCCGGGCAGAGAACCCCGCGCAGCTCCCTGTGGCCGCGATCCCTGAGCGCGGCGTGGAGGCGGCGAGGCTCCGCGGCGGTGTCCGCCCCGGGGCGCATCGATGTGGGGGTCCCTCCGCCGCCGCCGGGCATCGCGGGCAGACGCCGACGAGGCGGCCCCGGGCCCGGCCCGGCCGTCGCTGACGGGAGAACCGCGGCCGGGCGATGCTCCCCGCAGAGGCGGTGGGACCAGCCGTGCCCGGAGCCCCCCGGGTGGAGCGCGGCCCCGGGGAGGCGCGGGGTGGGGGCGGAGGGGAGCTGGAAATCTTGGTCGCCGCGGCCAGTCCCAGCCCCAGCCGCACACACACACAGGGAGGAGGAGAAGCCGCCGCCGCCGCATCGAGGAGCATGGAGCCCCCCCCCGCGGCGGGCCGGGCCGGCTCGGCCCCACGGTGAGGAGGGCGAGGAGCCCCCCCGAGCTCCCGGAGCCGTCGGAGGGGTGGGATGGGGCCGAGCCCCGGGCCGGCCCGACCGCTCTGCCCCGCTCCGCCGGGCCCGGCGCTGCCTCCCTCGCCGCCTGCCGAGCGCTTCCAGCGCCCGAGTTCGCCTCCGCGATTTCTCCTCTGAAGGCGGCCCGGAGCCCTCCGGGGGGTGCCGGGGGGATCGCCGGGGGAGCCCCGCCGCCTTTTGGGCCGGTTTGGGGGGCTTCCCGCGGAGCTCTCCCCTCCCGCCCTCGGCACAGGTTGTTGGGTCGGGACAGCAAACGAAAGGGGATTTAGTAACAAACAACGGCGGCCATGTTGAGAGGAATTTCTGCAGCTAAACTTCTCCCCTCTCAGCCCAGGGGTTTCTCCCCCTCTCTGGGGGGCTCCCCGGTCTGACTTTATGTCTCTCTCCTTTCTTTCTCTCCTCCCCAACAGGATGACAGTGAAACTGGGCGAGAGCGGCGGGGAGGAAGGGGTGAAAAAGCTGGGCAAGAGAGCAGGAGGAGATGAGGAGTCCCTGGAAGAAGAAGGGGCAGGAGGAGGAGGAGAGGCAGCTCCAGGCAGCAGCAGCACAAAGAAAGAAGAGAAGATCATCAACAGCAACACTACCAGCAGCCCCCCGCCGAACCCCAGTTTAGCCCAGGCCCCGGCTGTCCTCCAGCCCTCCCACAGCCAGGACCAGCATCATTTTCTCAGGTCCAGTGTCAGACCTCAGAGCAAGAGGCTGAAGAAGGATTCCCAGGCATCCTCTTCAATTGGCAGCAGCGCAGCTGTAAAAGGCAAAGGTACTGTATTTTGGCACCCCCCCCAGAACCCGCAGGGGGGTGGGGTGTGGATGGGCCACCTGTGTGTATGGGGGTTGTCATTCTCTTCCTGCAGATGCCATCTTTTGTTTGGTTTTGGGGAAGGAGCTGTGGGGCCTGTTTCTCACAGCAGCTGAAATCTTCTTTGTGTCCCAAGGCTTCAACTTCTCTGCTGCCCACTGTCCTGTTCCCAAAAAAAGGGGGGTGGGGGGAGTGGGGGTAGGCTGGGTTTGTATGTGGAAGAGGAAAATTCCATTATTGGAGCAGACCTTCCATTCCTTCCTTGCATTTCATCACTTGAGTTTTAGGAAATTTCTGTATTTTCACTAGGAAATTAGACTCTAACAAGCTGTGTAATCAGATTGCTGCGCCCTGAACTCTGTCACTGAATAATAAGAAATTCACTGGGTGATAGCTTAATAAAAGGGGGGAAAAGCAAACCCCGAGATATTGTTGATTTTGCCCAATGATTTCTGTGACTGTTTTAACCATGGAACTACTTCGGAAGTGTCTTTGAGGCGCACGTTTTGAACTTTTTGTTTCCAGAGGTTTGTGAGTCGCCCTCACTGTATTATATATCAGAGCAGAGGGTGGGTTTTTGTTGTTTGGTTTGTTTGTTGTTGTTGTTGTTGTTCTCTTTTAAGGTTTTCATCGCACACATCTATGTGTACATGTACATATGTGCCTGCATGCATACGTACACACATATATATGCTTTTCTACCTCAGCATTGAGGATGAGAATGTGACTTCTAGTCAGAGCTGTTTCTTTCTGAAGTAGCTGGGAGGCAGCGAGGCCATGTGAGTCTTTGGTGCTATTGTGTTTGCTCGGCTCTCCCCAGCCAACACCTGGCGCTGTAACTGTGCTGTGCTTGACATTAATCTTGGGTACCTTGTACAAAAGTACTCAAATATTAATTTCTGATACATTTTGAGAGAAAATAACATTTACAGGTTTCTTCAAGACTAGAAATAGCCAAGTTTATTCTTGTCCGCTGAAACAAAATAAAACTCTGCAGCTCAAGTGCATGTTGGGCATTGCCTCACTTTTTCAGTCCACTGCAGTGCAGGGCAATAGGTGAGCATTAAGAATTGCTGTAGTTTTGTGTTACGGTAAGCAAGCAGCCCTTTGCACGTGGTGGTATTTTAGTTATTGCCATATAATGAGAAAACCCTGAGCTCAGTTGTTTGACAGTCAGTTTATGTAATTGGCTGAGGGATTCTTAGTGTCTCAGTAAGTCCGCTTTAAGACATTAAACTTTTTTGTTTTAAGTGAAGGTCTTCTGTGTGTGCTGTTGGAAGATAGAGCAGAAAGGGCTGCGTAATTTTTCTCCCAGCTGCATTAAACCAAATAAACAAACAGATGGAATACCCAGGAGTGTTTAGCTACAGACAATTATTTCAAGGGTTGTAAGTGGTATTAAATGGAAGGAGATGTTTATTTGTAGTGCATATTGTCCATCATGGACAAGTGCATTGTATGCATTTGAAATTATTTTTTCGCTCTGAAAATGAATGCACACATGCACAGAGATGACATAATTTGTTCATGTGTATATTTGCATTTGTACATAAATACTCATTTATGATTTTAGAGGAGAGGAGTTATTCTTCCTGGGATAAAACACAGCTAAGAATGAACTTAAGTTTATTTTGCAGTTCAGATTCTAAAAGAGCCATAATAAAACTATATACAGAATAAGCCATCTTATTTCAGTAATTGGTCATAGACTGGTAATTGCTGTACTTGACTACACTGTCAGGTTTGGGGAGACTTTCTTAAATTGTTGGGAGTGACAGTCATTGGTAGAATGACAGTTGTAGTTTCCCTTCTTGAATTATAAGACCAGCCACGTCTTTGCCTGGCTAGCTTAGATGTGAATGTATTAAAGCTGATTTCCATTGTATGGAATGGATTGTAACTGCCAGCTGTTGGAGAACAGACCTGTGCAGTGGGGTCCTCTCTATGGAGGTTGCTCCAAAAGTAATGCCTCCTAATAATTTCCGTGGAAACTTCAGCAAATCCAAAGAGCACAGTGGCACTGTTTATTAGAGCACATTCTCAGCTAACAAACAACTAAACACCATTTTTCAGCATAGGTACCTCTGGTGGTGGTGCACTTTTGCCAGTGATGAACAAGACCTGCATGTCATGCCCATACAAATTGCAGCAGTGGAGGTGCCCCACTGTCCCCGTTGCTGAAATGCACCACCCTCCTCCTCTCTGTGCTCACATCCATTGTTTAGTTTCCATTGGTGTTCAGCAGGTGTTGATGGATGTCAGTGGGTGCCGTTTTTCCATATGGAGGAATTCAGTGACACACCTTTGCTCCATGTGCACTTCCAGGTGCCCTTTTGTCAAGCTGCCCCTCTGCTGCCATGTGTCACACAGCAACAAAAGGTAATGGGATATTGGTGGGAAGGTTCAACCTCTGCTGCCGTCCCACCAAAAGAGATGGCTGACATTGTGGGCCAATGTAGTGAGGTAGGAGGCATTACTTTTGGAGCAGTGCTCATGTTTTGAGTTCTTTACATGCAGAGCTCCATACAGAGATGCTTTCCAGGTTTGTCTGAGTTCTCTCTAATCCAGTGTTAGGTTCTCAGAATTTATAGGGCTTTGCATTCCCAATGAAGTGTCCCTCTAAGCTGACTTCTAGTAGAGAACCAGTTGAACATTGAAAATTTCCAGTAAAGTTGGGACTTAAATCCCTGTGCTTGCTGTCCCATCAACTTTCTCTTCCCCTCAAAGTATAACAAAGATAAAGAGCTTGAATGCCTTCAGCAATCTTTTGTGTCAGCCCTGGAAATTTGAATCTATTTTATGATTTGCTTGTCACAAGCAGTGTGATAACTGCAAAGGTGACACTGATCTTGGTCAGAAGGGCTGTTCAGACCACTCCTAGATTTGGTCCACTGAAACCAGGAACTTGTTTCTGCTGTGATCTTTTAATAACAGTAGGTAACTCTTAAGGTTATATCAAAGTGGGCCTGCTTTCAGAATCTGTGTATTCTGAAGTGGAATCTCTTTGCTATTATTAATAATAATGCTATTATTGGTTGTGGAGCCCCATCCCTGCAGGTGTCCAAGGCTGCAGAAGGGCCCTGGGCAGCCTCATCTTGGGGGGGGGGGCAGGCTGCCCACAGTAGAGGTGGGACTGGGGGGGGGGGGATATGAGGTCCCTTCCAACAAAACCATCCTTTGATTAAGAAGTGTGATTGTTAAAATTAATGTCTTTCAAATGGTCGTTACCCAGCAGGCATTAGTTTGTTCTAGTTGTGTCTTTAAAAGCCATTTCGAGGTGGTAGTATTTTCAGTTTGTCACAGATCTTTTTTTTTTTTTTTTTTTTTGCTCTTCTGTTTTTAGAGTACTTTATTGGAGCAAAGAAATTGTTGAAATCAGCTTCAGTGTACATAACTCTGGAGGACTTCATGCACTCAGCATCTGCTGACTTTTTGACTTTACTGTATTCCTATGGTTCTGGGAGGGTTTGTAAGAACTCACAAATTCTTCTGAGTAAAATGCATGAAAATACTCATTTCCAAGATGACTGTGATAGAACAATTAGCTGCAGATTATTTTATTTAAATTTTTTACTCTGATTTACCCTTTTTGTGTGTACTGTGTTGCACTTTTATTTCGGGAGGGGAGAAGAAAAGCATGAAATTATTGTAGTAGAGGGAAGTTTGAAAACATGAGCTTCCATAGGTCACACCACTTTGGTTGCTGAAAGGTTTACTAAATTCACTGCACAATAATCTAAATGTGTGTAATTTGGGGGGAATTATTGTTACCCTATTTTCAAATGTTGACTATCTTAATTATTTCAAGTTCCACGGCTCAGATGGAGCACTCCTTTTGGAGTACGGATGCTTGGAGGTCAGTCTTGAAGTAACTTGCAGCAAACCTGAGAAGGAACCTGAGGGAATGGTGGAGGCAGCTGATTGAGAATTTGGAGATAAAGAAGTTGATTGAGGAAGAGGAAGAAGAGGAAGCAGGCCATTACAAGGTTGCTAAAGAAGAGGGATTTCTGAGTTTTCTTCTTCAGTGCAAACAATCTGCACTGTTGTAAGCATCAGTTTTAGAGTGGGTTTGGGGACTTCTGTCTGTGAAGCAGTAAGTGGTGAAAATATACACGTGAGTGTTGTCATCAGGTTACCAAAAATAATTGTAGAACGTTGCCATTGCGTGCTGTAGCTCTGTTATGAGCTAACATAGGGTGTTCTCACTTGTGCTTCTCACCTGTTTTGTGAATGCAGAATGCAGTCAGGAGGAAGGAGGAAGTAGTAACAAAATGTCGTGGTGATGAGCTGAAGCTTGAAGATGTCTTTCATGCTGTTCTCCAGATTTATTCCTAAAACGTATAATAAGCAGTTTTCTTTAAAAAGTAAAAGCCACAAACAACCTCTGCTGAAAACATGAGTAGTATTGAAACATTCCATCTTTTTGCACTGCGTAAACCTCACTGGAAAGCATTCCGTAGTTTGCTTCAGCCAACCAAAGTTGCTTGTTCTGTAGATGTGTGAATTAAATTAATTAGTATGTTCTCCTGTGAAGAGTCTGAATGTACCAGAATAACTGATATATGTACTTAACAAGATGATTTTACTGTATCTTCCCAAATTTGTATGCTACACGTGTTGTAGCCTTTGAGTGAAATACTGTTCCTCCATCATTTCTCTAGGGAGTGAATGACTCTTTGAAAACTATTCGTACAGCCTCTTGTTCTAATATTCTTAATTCTGCCCATCTCATTTACCACTGATACTTCTCCTTCCATCCCACCCTGACATATCCACTTACGGTGGCTTAGGACCAGAACTCCATGGTATCTCAGACCACAACAGGAGGATTTTGTTTCATGTGCCCTATACTGTAGGTACTGAGCTTTGAAAGGTGCCTGCCTGCAAGGTGCAGGTGCAGATGGAACCCTGCGCCAGGCTCTGTGCCTAGCATACATGCTTACAATGAATTATTCTACTTAAGGATTTTTTTCTAGTGGAACAGCAAGGGAATGATTTACTTGAGGCAGAGCAGTGACCAGATTTACTTGTTTAAATAAAAGACTTTTTTTTTTTTTTTTTTTACAGTGATGCTTGGTTAGCTCAGATACTGCTGCAACTGATAGCTTAAATGTATACTGTCCATACAAAAGCAAGCACTGGTATAGTTTTGTGTGTGCTCACCTGTTGGTTTAAACACATTCAGCTAAATCAGAGAATCCTAGAATGGCCTGGGTTGAAAAGGACCTCAGTTTTCATCCAGTTCCAACCCCCTGCTATGTGCAGGTCGCCAACCAGCAGACCAGGCTGTCCAGAGCCACATCCAGCCTGGCCTTGAATGCCTGCAGGGATGGGGCATCCACTTTGACCCTATATCTGAGTTTTGCAAATCTAAATAGTAAGAGATGGAAGAAGCTGTGCTATTTGATTTCTGTAGGGCGTTTATGTGTTGTATTATAAAACTTTGGATGTTAATTCATAATGAGTGTAACATGGTATGAATGTACACCATGGCTTTAGCTGTCCTAGGCCTTCTTAGGAGTCTCTGCTACTTACTACAGAGACATATAACGTAGAAGCTCACTTTCCAGTTAAAATGTTAGTCCTCAGTTTGAAGCAGTGACTTGCTGGGAATATGTCAGTCTCTCCCTCTCTTGCCTGTGTTCTCAGCTGTGGTTCTTGGAGAGAAGAGCAAATTAGATCCAGCTGCAGGTATGTTGGGTCTTTCCACAAAGCAAGTGGCTTCACTTAAATTCCTGTATCGTACACTAGCAGTGCAATCACTTGATGTGTGATGGCTTATTTACCTTTGGGAAAACGTGGCTAAAACTGGGTCTTGTTTACCTTGTGATCAGGAAGAAAGTTTGGAAGTTTCTTTTTCTTTTTTTTTTTTTTTTTTTCAGCAATTAAAAGTGAGAAGTAAATGCATTTTGAGGAGAGCTCTGTCATGAGAATAGCAGAACAAGTTTGGAAGTGTTTTGCAAAGTTTAAGAATATTTGCATTTTATGCAACTCTGTTGGCTGCAAGTGTTTTGATGCACGTTTCTGAGGACTGCCAAGGCTGCAGGTGTGTGACAATAAACAGTCAAGCGTTTTCTGCGGTGGCTTTCTTAGTGGCACTCCTTACCAAGAAGTGCTTTTGAACTTCTCTATAGTTCAGCCTTGTTACTGGCTTGTATAAAATCCAAAAGAAGGATAAAATGCTTTAAAGGAATCTTGCTGGTGTGTTTCAAGTTAGTGTTTGCATCCCATGCCTTGCAGAGGCAGGCAGTGTTTTGTACTCTGGATTTGGTTGCAGCATGCAAACGTCACAGAATCACAGAACCACTCAGGTTGGAGTGAGTTAAAGATCACTGAGTCCAAAGAAACATCACCGAGTCTGTGAACTCAGGTCTCCTTTCTGAAGGTATCTCCTGGTAGCTGTTCCACCTGCAGCTGACTGGTGACTCCTGCAGAAGTTCACACTTTGCAGCTAACCCTAAAGAATGCCAGTAAGAAAGGCAGCCTGCATGTTGAGATACATGAGTGTAGTGGGGCTTGACTCTGCCAAGTTCCAAAATCCCTCAGAGAAGGCAGGGATCAGCAGGCAGGTGGGAGCTGCTGGTAGAAAATGGAAGAGTAGACACTAAGATGCTGCCAGGAGTTTAGAAGGAGGAACTTGTGGTTATAGTCAGGGTGAGACACTGGTACTGCCTGCAACTCGTGATATGTGCAGTGTTCCACTGAGTGTCATTTTCACGTTAGATCTTAAACTGCACTCTTTACATCCCTTTGTATTTTTTTGAAAGTATTTTAGTTTCCCGTAGGACTGTGAAGACGTCTTCACCTGCAGAAAATGATACTTGAAATTCTAAGGAAGGACACTGAATTACCAAACAAATTAGTGTCTGAAGCACTGATTCTCTCATCTGTGATCTTTCTGGAGATTATAGTTCAAGTACCAAGTATGGAATCTCCACATCTCTGTGAATTGTTTGTTGAAAGCTGAATAAAAATTCTGTGAACTTCAGCATCCAAACTTTCTGCTTTGTACCTCACAGGCAGATCTTCCTGTCTTATCTTTTTCAGCTGATCCCCATCAGCCTTGTGCTCCAGACCCCTCACAGCTCCATGCCCCTCTCTGACACGCTGCAGGGCCTCGCTGTCTTGCCTTGCAGTGAGGAGCCCAGAGCTGAGCACAGCACTGCGGCCCCCCAGGGCTGAGTGCAGTGGGACGATCACCTCCCTGCCTGCTGGCTGCACTATTGCTGACACAACCAGGATGCCGTTGGCCTTTTCGGCCACCTGGGCACACTGCTGGCTCACGTTCAGCTGAGTGTTGACCAACACCCCCAGGTGCTCTGGGATGTTGACTAACACCCTTCCAGCCGCTCTGCCCCATGCCTGTAGCGTTGCTTGGGCTGTTGTGGCCAAAGTGCAGGACCCGACACTTGTCTTGTTGAATCTCATCCCACTGTCCTCAGCCCAGCGATCAGCCTGTCCAGGTTGTTCTGTGGGGCCTTCCTACCCTCGGGCAGATCAACACTTCCCCCAGTTTGGTGTCATCTGCAAACTTACTGAGGGTGCACCCAATGCCTTCCTCAGATAATCAGTAAAGGCGTTAAACATATTAAAGATGTTATGCTAATTATGATATAATAGTTTCACCTTTACAGAGTAAAGAAGTGATTCTGGATCTTAAAACTGCTGTTTATCTTCTCAGCCATGTATTACATGGCACATGTCACATTTTTCCAATGATTTTGCATTTTTGAAGGCTTTACAGTATCAGAATTAAATTGCTAATTGTCAGTTATTTCATGAGGCACAGAGGGGGGCTTTAGGAAATGGAGAAGCTTTTTGTTTGCTTGGGGTTCTTTGGTAGATTATTATTATTATTATTATTTTTAAGGTGAATTCTCTTTCATGCTTTGTCTTATGTGCTTCCCTGTGGTGACAGCAATTGTCTTCAAAATGATCAAATGGTTCCTGGAAATGAAAGAAAAATTAACTTTAAAATGACCAATTTATTTTGAGATAAACCACATAAGGGACAGTGACTGGACAAGTGGAAACAGTAATATGTTCTTTGTTTATAGCAGGTAGTGGATGTTTAATGTTAGAAGAATATTTTTTATAGGGTACACTGCTGCTCTGATCTGTGTGGCCAAATCTTAAATGCTGCATCTTGGCAAAATGGGGGAAAGTGTATTTTGGGAGTATAAGCTATTGAGAATGCTTGGACTCTCTTGGAAACAAAAGGAGGGTTCTTTTGGGGAAATCTCTCTGGTTTCTGGATTCTGATGACCTGTTAGAACACTACAAATGCTTGGTTTGGCTTCTGTTGTGGATGAATAACGCATTTAAGGTTGGATGACAATGTTTTTAATGATATCTTCAAAAGAACTTCGTTTCAGGGGTGATTTAAAAGAAAAAGTAAGAAGAGTTTTCCTTCTCAGTCAGGGCAGGGGGAGTGTGATCTACTGCATTATACACAGCTATTGCCTTCCTACTGTTCTTCCTCCCCATTTTCTTCAGTGCCTTTTAATCTTTCTGCTACTTGTAAAGCTGGTGATTCCTCATAGTTGCATCAGGGGCTTTATCACCCTCACCCCACTATTTCTGATCTGTGCTTTTTGGTGTTCCCTGCCCCCAGATCGTGTCCTTTGGGGTGCCAACAACTGAGAACGGTACAGTCAAGTTTGCACTGCTGTGCCCTCTTGCAAATGTTGCACCAGAATCTGGGGAAGGAGGAAGTGCTGGGACTTGTCACTGGGATAGCTTGGATTATTTTTGTGTTTTCCTGGGTAGGCTGAATTCCTCACTTATCCGTGAATCCCTCTGTGGGTTTAATACTCACATGTGTTGCTTTGGGGTTTTTGCAGGGGCAGATAATGGAGGGACTGCGTCTGGTGGCACATCAGGAATACCTCCCAGCAATCCTACTGGGAATTCCAAGTCAGCAGCAAGGAACCTGGGCTCCTCAGCTGGAGAGAAGGAGGAAGGGAAGAAGGTCCGGCGGCAGTGGGAGTCGTGGAGCACAGAGGACAAAAACACGTTCTTTGAGGGACTGTATGAGGTAGGCGTAGAGGAAAATAACCAGGTTACGTGGTTTCATTGGGTAGGTGAGTGTTGCTAAAGAAGGTTGATTTAAGTGCGTTTTGCAGGAGCATCTCCCATATGTTTATATTAGGTTTTTTTTGTGCATATGTCCCCGTGCAGTTGGCTATACAGCAGTTGTGAATCAAAGCCACCTTTCCAAAGTTGTCAAGCTTTTTTTCTTTTTTTCTTTTTTTTTTCTTTTTAAATACACTGGTAGATATGTGAATTACTCTTAATAATATTTTCAATTATGATTCTCTTTCAACTGAGGAAAAAATAATGTTGCCATCTCAACTTTTGGAAGCAACACATGCTAATATTAGCAAATGAGAAATTGTTTTATTTTAAAGTGTTGCAGAATACTGTATTTAGTCCTCTGATGATAAAGAGTAAAACCATTTTGGTGCTAGGGTTGAGAGACAAGGAAAGTTAGATCATCTAACTTCTTATCTCATATATTGAATGTGATATATTCCTCTTTTTTTTCCCTGAAGTTATTTTAAGAATACTGATTTAAGAGCCTTTATGGCTATTAAAATATGTGCTGAAGATGAAAACAAAAGAAATGGTCACAAGTTTGTTTTTTTTAAGTGTTATGATTCATGAGCTTTGTCAACACAACAAACATTTGAACTGTTTCCTTCAAGTCCTTCTGTCACTGAGAGGAATTGTTAATTTGGTTCCCTGCTGCCATTCTTTTAATGCTGTTGCTATTTAAAAGAAGTTTTCCTATTTTATAGCTGTATTAAAATCAACTCCAACCTTTTCTGAATTCAGAGAAATGAGTTCACTGGTAATTTATGTTCATAAAGGATTTTATAGAGATTGGATGGTTTTTAAGGGGCACTTACGTGTCTTAGTTTTATTTTTACCCTGAGAATAAGCTGCCCCTGTAAAAGCGTTTCTTCTGTAGGTACCACCAACTTTCCCTTCATTATTTGAAGCTCAGATGTAGCACTAATAACTCAAATGTGAAATTTCCTGTAAGTAGAAGTTGTTAAACAAAACATTAGTCCCAGGTTAGAAGTATATTGGGGAGTGAAGAGAGGGGAAAGTAGTGAAGGAAGTAAAGAGAGCTGAGTGACAAAGTCAGTGTTTTCAGTTCTGCCACTCAATGCATCTGAGTAAAGTTGTCTTTTGAAAAAGTTACCAGTAATTTACATTTTAGTTTGAAACAACCCAATAAAAAGGTGGCATCCATAATGCATTTTGCATAAAGGAAAATACTGTCATTATTTTGCTGTTGAGTTTTGACACTGAAACCTAACTTCCCAGAAAGAACCCCCAAAACCTTCATGTTGTTTCAGTTGTCTTACAAAAAGAGATTTTGACTGTTTGGGTTTGTTTGATTTGTCCTTCAGCATGGGAAGGACTTTGAAGCTATCCAGAACAACATTGCCCTGAAGTACAAGAAGAAAGGCAAGCCAGCAAGCATGGTGAAGAACAAGGAGCAGGTCCGCCATTTCTACTACCGCACCTGGCACAAGATCTCAAAGTACATTGACTTTGATAATGGTTAGTATGCAGGGAAGTGGGCTTAGTGCACAACTCCCAGGCTTGTCAGTATGGGAGTCCAACCTTTTGGAATCATCATGGAGGGTAGGAATGATGGGAATGAGAAAACAAGTACTGAATAGGATCTGTTGTGAATACGTTGTATGATTGTGAACGTAATCACAGGGAGGTTCATCATCTTTGCAAAATACTTCTCAAAAAGTTCTGTTCTTTTTTATCATTGCCTTTCTATCAGTTCACACCATATTAACTGCTGATCCTGGTGCTAGTGCTGGGGAAAAGGCAGGTTTGAGAAGTTTCTCTTTCTGTTCTCAGGAGCATGCCCTAGAGAACATGTGCCTAAATGATAGCTGGTCAGGCATGACTTCATCAAGCAAACTGACTCTTGCAGTTCTTTGCACTTTTCAGTGGAAGGTAGAAATAATTAAGTAGTCTGATACAGATGTGAATAATGAAATGCTTATTTACACTTTAAGCCTGAAATTGTGTCATTAATTCTTTAGTCAGGAGTTCCTGTGTTCTGTTTCCTACTTAACATTCTTTCTTTCCTTCCCCAGCATGCTGAATCGAAGCGAAATTGGGAAGTTGTATGAACTGCTAGTGGTGTTTTGTAGCAATGTGTGGTCATTGATTTTTGTCAGTTGCTTACTCTCCAGTAATGGGCAGTGAGGATTCAGGTCAATTTGTGGATAGCCTGCTTTGACGAGTGGTTAAAGGAATCTACTGCAGAGTGAATAGACTGTACTAACGTGCAGTTCTGTTGTCTATTTTAAGATATTATGAAGATTGTTAGTTCTCCTCTTAGCTTTTGTTTGAATAAAGATTTCCTGGGCTTTCCTGACATTTTGGTACTGTATTCTGAGTTGCATAGATTGTGATAGTGTCATCGTTGTCCAAAGTTTTGGTCTTAAAACAATTATTTTTAACTTCAGCAAGTCTGGACAGCAAATTCATCTTTACAGTTTGTGGCCAGAACCTCTCACATTAAAAATCACTCAGTGAGAAATGGCTGTGACTTTAAGTGCTAATAAAAAAATAAAAAAATAAAAAGCTGAATAAATGTAAAGATAGTGTACAAAACAGTCTCTTTATGAACTTAATTTTGCTTCTTCCTGAGATTAGGTTATCCAAAGAAGGGCTTACACATCTAAAGCACTTCTCATAATGTGTATTTTTAAAGGTTTTTTTGTTTGTTTGTTTTCCACATCAAGACAAGACACTGAAATGAACCAAGCAATTAGTATTTTATTTTCGAGCAAGCACTGTGTGGAAAAACTTAAACAAAGTTGTCTTGGAGGAACTTCATCTGTTTTTTGGATAATGTTAATACTTGGGTCTGTACCTAAAAGGTACAAATCCCATTGGCTGTAGTAATTTAAGAATTGGTGTTGTGCCTTTTTTAGCTCTAATAATGGTCAAAATACGTGTGTCTGAATTTTGAGGTTAAGCAAGCTTGCAAGTCCAAGAACACCAAATTCTTGATGAATGGACAAGAATAAATGCTTTCTTCTGATTTGTACATCACCACACTTTGACTACTGTTATAGATATTTACATCTGCTAGAAGTAATAATGTTTCTGCGATGTGTGTTAATAAGAAAGGGGAGGGGAGCTGTTTGAAAAAGCTCCTTCAGCTGAAAGAGTACAACTCTTTAGATAAAATATAAAATCTAGGATTTGCCTTAAATCTCCAATTTGCTTTCCTGTAGAGTATGCATCTTCTGGAGAATTCAGACCAACTTCTTAAAGAGTTATATGCAGTTTCTGGGGAGCATATGGATAATTTCTTCAGAAATTGTAAACAGTGTCATGATAGTAAGGTTGATGCAACTGGATTAGCTCTATTTTATATATTGAACAATTGGATGCTTGTTTAAATCCTGCGAAAGCTGCTTAGTCTTACCTTCTGTGAGGTGTTTGTCTCATTGCTAAAAATGTGAATCATTCATCTTTTCACAGAATTGAAATGAGTATCTGCATTTTGGATGATGTCATCTCACTTGTACCTTTTCTGTTTTTTTTTGTTTTTTTCAGTGTTCTCTCAAGGGCTGAAAAAATCATCCCTGGAGCTTTATGGCCTAATCTGCTATGGAGAATTGAGGAAAAAGATTGGGGGATGTGAGTATGAATTGTTTCAGATAACTGAAAATTATTTTTAGACGGTAGAATCAAAAGTATCTGCACTTGAAGTTAGGCACGTCTGGTACAGTTTTACTTTTGTCTTATTAAAGAGTTTGTGTTCATTGTACTCTATTGCAGTCAACTGCACGAGTCCCCTTTTTCTTTGATACATTTCTTTGGCTTTTACTATATGTGAGATGCAGCTCATGTGATATCCACAGATGACAGGTCAAAGTATTTGCAGTTTGGGTTATCTGTCTGTTTTGTTATACTTGAGCAGTATTTGTACTCAACAGTGTTTCTGCTTACACTGTCAAACTCTGGGCTGGCACCTTTCTCCAGGTCAGTTCTTTGGAGTAATAACGAACACTGAAGATGGAAAAGGCATTATGTATTATAATAAGAAATATTAGCTTTCCTGGCTAGTCAGAATGCATTGGGACCTTCATGTCAGTCCCACAGGCAGGTTGTGCCCACAGGGACAAGTGTAGATGATGAGCACGTGCCTTACCTCTGCTCCCCAGTCTTCTGGAGACAGATGGGTTGCATTAGCAGGGTGCGTGGTCTTGATGGCTTCCAGAGCAGAGTGACTGGCTTGGAGAATGGGGAGGGTAACAAGTGTTGTATGCTCCAGCCCACCTACATGTATCTTCTTTTCATTCATTCCCAAGTTTTTTTGTGGAGTTAGTTGGTGTTAGATCCAAGTACTGCACGTTTTGTTTGCAAAAGGAAGGAAATAATCAAAATTCTATCATTTGTAAACTCAAGCTGGCAGTGAGCTGAAAAAAAATGAATGTTGTGACCATGTACAAATCCCAAAGCGGCTGTTATTTTTGCAGATTTTTTTGTTAGATTATCCCCTTACCTGGGATTTTAATGAACTGTGTCATCAGTTAGGATGTTTGGAATGTTCTTACTTTGTTCTGTGAAGACATTTTGAACTGTTCTGTGACAAAGAAGGTCAGAGGCAGAGCAGAGGCAAGGTACAGATGGCACTGCCAGTAGAAATGAGTTTTAGTGTTTCTTTCTTTTATCCACATCTTGTCTTAAAAGCAGACCCTCCTTGGCTCCAAATGGGAACGAGGGTTTGCACAGTCACCATGGCAATGCGTGCATACTCTGTGCTTCTGCCTTTTTATAATTTTGGTACTTGGTTAGATATTTTACCTTACAATTTTCTCACAATTAACTCTCTTCTCTGACTTCAAATGGACTTCAGCAGACAAGCCCCTATACCCAGCTTAAAGGGGTCTGCTCTGCAGGTGGTGGAGGTTATTTTTCTCCTTGTTTTGCAATTCCTTACCCAGTCCTGTCTGCCCAAAAATTGAGAAAACTTTTGTAGAGCTACTTAGAAACAAAAGCACGTCAGGACTTTCATCATTGCCACAGGGAGGTTAATTGTACAGTAAGTAGATTTGGGCATAACTATTTATAGAGAATACAAATCAAGTTATCATAATGTCTACTTTAAAACGTTGAGTGTAGTGCATGGAAGAGAGCTGTGATTTATACATGCATTTTGTTATTTTGATTTTTTTTCTCCTCTCCTCGCGAAGGCTCTGCTCTTTCATCACGCTGTGCTGCCTTAGCAACAGAGATGGAGCAGATGAGGAAGCTTTCTTTTTAGTACTGCAGTGTCAGATTAATGCACAACAACCCAGGATGTGTGTAGCACCTAATCTGGGGTCATATAATTGTTAAGATGTAATTTTCATTGCAAGGACCATGCAGTGCTTGAGCACTATGGGAATAGAATATTTTCTAAAAATTAAGCCCATTTATGCACCTTAGTCCTTCATAAGAAGAAAATGTGTTAGTTTTGAAAACCAAACAGCACAGAAATAAAGGTCAGAACTGCATCACTTAGAATTCTAATTTACTGTTTTGTCCTTTTTACATAAAGGTATGGATGACAAGAATGCAGCCAAACTTAATGAGCTTATTCAGGCCGGGTAAGTAAGAACTTATCCCTGAAACTCTCAAAATGGATTGTTGGATTGGTCATCCAGGCTCTGAGACCACTTTTAGTTTTTCAGGGCTG
This sequence comes from Meleagris gallopavo, assembly GCF_905368555.1. Taxonomy (NCBI): domain Eukaryota; kingdom Metazoa; phylum Chordata; class Aves; order Galliformes; family Phasianidae; genus Meleagris; species Meleagris gallopavo. Next base: position 14,218,246 of record NC_139419.1, read on the forward strand.
GAGTTTCACATTTGATGCTTAGTTTCTTTTGTATGTGTTTTTTATCATGAGGGACTATGGTCATCAAACTGAATGCCTTCCAAGCTGTAGCTGCTCAACAGGCATCAGCTTGCCCTAATCGCGTCTTCAGAAGAAACTGGAAAACAGTTTCATTTTGTCTTACACGGGTTGCTTTTTATTTTTGGCATTTGTGCTTTTAGACTATGTTATTGTAGCAAATCGCTGATGAACTAAGCTGTATTGTAAAATGGAGGAAAAAAAAAGAAAGGTTTGTCATACTGAGCAGCTGCTGACTTCAGCTTACATAAGGGGGACACTTGGTGCTGCACTTTCACTGGTTGTAAGTTGAGTCCCCATGTGGGTGCCTTACAGTTTCTTCTCCTGAAAGCTGCAGTCCAAGCAGCCTGCTGATGTGTTGTAGCTCGTGGATGTGATTGCTGATGAGATCACTGGTTCATTCTTTTGTTTACCAAATTTCAAATTAAAGCAGAAGCTTCCATTTGGGTTTTGTACAAATCTTACCTTTTTTTTTTTTTCCCATAAATGAAAGGATTTTTAAAACAGATTGCTTAATCCACTTTATGTATCAGTCAGAATGGCTTGGGCTTCCTTTTTCCTCCTGCACCTCTTACTCTGCTTGGTGGGAAACCTTGTTGTTCTTACAGGAGCAAAATGTGCTCATGTTTTCTTCCTCATTAGCACCTGCACATCTACACTAAGTGAGTTGATCCCTGCACGTGCAGGACAGCCCTGTATCTCCACAAACAAACACAATGGATGTATCCCATTAGATAAAATGTTTTCATTCCATCTTGCTCAGAGGTGTTAAAATTCTGTGATCTCTCTCTTTGTAAGCGGGTCTCTTTTTTTCAGTTCCTAACATCTTTCTTTCAAGTCTGGTACACCTCCTTTCCTCTGAGTGCAGAACACTTGTCGCTGTGTTGAAAGTCTTGACTGAAAGTAATTAGCAATTAAGAATGACAAATGTGAACATGCATGATTGCAGTAATCTTCTCCTGAAGCAGGTAAACGTGAGCAGAAGTTGTTTGGTAGGGGTCAAGGAGAGGTAGGACTGCGAGGAGCTGTCTCTGGCAGTCTGCATGTTTTGTCTGTTAGACATTGTCTCTGACTCTGTGTAATAATTGCTTGGTGTAAGAAAAACAAATGTCTCTGAGATGCTTGTAGCAAAACCATATTGAAACTCTTCCTAGTTGAGCTCATAAACCCAGCTTACATATCAAAAATAGTGCTTGAAAATATAATTAAGTTATTTAATGTAAAGGCAAAATCTTTGTGTTAAATGTCCCTGTTTGATTACTGAAGCTAACAGCTTCAAGACTTCTGTGTACTTGTCTGTAGAATGTCATGGATCTGTAAGAGCAGCTAGCACGTAGCTTTTGGTTCAGCTGCAGTTGGCTGAGTCAGTGATATGTCAGAAGATGGATCCTAGTTATAAGTCCGAGGGGAGCAGGAGAATTTCTGTGTCAGCTTCTGTAACTGATCCGAGTCGCTTGGCACGCTCATGCCCACACTGGCACACACAGGCTGCTTACACAAGTTTTCAGAACTGCCAAGCAGGACATCTATGAAACAAAACTCAGAAAGCACAGGGAATCCAAATCGCTGTTTGCCCAGTCTTTTCTTGCTAGTTCTTTGTTACATCTGCCCTTCCAGCCCTGGCCTGTTCTGAACCTGCAGAGGTTCACAGTGTGCTGTGTGAAACTTCTGCACTGCTCACCTCTTCCACTGCATCTTTGCCTCCTGCTGCCCCTTTGTGACTTTCCCTCTTGGCTGCATAGACAAGTGCTCACTTTGTGAGATGTTACCTTCCTTACATCCAGATCTTGCTCTAACAACATTCTCCATAATTTCTTTCCTTTTACCTACAAAGGCTCGTGTTTATCTTGCTGCTTCTGTGCTTGGTGATCCTTACTGCTTGAGGTGTAAATAATTCCATCAGTACCTTTGTATCAGTGCCTGCCTGCCTTTAAGCCTCTAAAAAGACAGCAGAGCTGACTGGATGAAGATAGCTCTGCTGCTCGGGAAGCAAAAAGTAGTTTTGTTTTTAAGGATCTTTATAGCTATTTCTGTGGTATTGGAACTACGGTGTAGAAGTGACTGTTCAGTTTCCTGCACAAGTGGTTTGGCCTCGTTTCTGCAGTGGTTGTGTTTATATTATGGAGTGGAAGACTTTTTAAGAGCTTCAGGTTTTTTGGTTTGTTTTTATAATGAAAACTAGGAATATAAAGAGGAGACAAAAGCACAACCAATTGTCTTTTCCAAACAAGCTTTATCTGAGGGTGCTGTGCAACCAAGTAACATGATTTTGGTCTGTATATCTTAACAACCCTTCCCTTAGTGCACATAACAGGACCCAGTGTGTTGTGGATGTCTGGAAGAGGAGTGCTACAAGAGTAGCATTTCTATAATGAAAAGTAAGGTGATGAAAAATATATATAAAAAAAAAACTGAATGCCTTTGTGAATCTGCATTGCAAACCCTTATATTTCTTAGTTTCTGTCGAGATGACTGTGTCTGATTGTACCACTGCTGAGTACCTACAGTCTCAAGTTAATGGTGCCTGTAAATACTTCTCTTTGAATATATCCAGGGCTACGACTGTTCGTTACAAAGGCAGAAACCTTCGTATCAAAGCTCCAATGTGCAGGGCTTTGAAGAAGCTCTGTGATCCAGATGGTAAGAGATGCTGAAATGTGAAACAGTTTTAACAGAGAGTTGGAGGAATATGAGAGTAGAGCGATTTTAATGTATATGTTACTGGCAGGGGAGTTTGTGTTATTTTACATTTGTATTGGGCACAGATATGTCCCTGTTGTCTTATTATAACCCTGTTTGTTTGTAGAATTTGCTAACTTTAAAATCCACCTGAGTATGGCACTAATGAAATTACAGAGGAGATACTTATACCATAGAAGATGGCTACAGCTTTGCCAGTTTGCTTTCATTATATTTGAAGATTAGTTGTCTTCCTATATCAGTGAAAAAACAGGAGTGGATTTTTACCATCAAGCATTTTAGACTTTGTTTTTTACCTTCTTTATTTCAGCCCTTCTCCCACCCCCAGTAAGTAGTATCAGTACAATTTAAAGATCTGAAATACTGCACTTGTTCAGAGCTTCTAGCTGGCTGACATTGGCACTGCAGTGTCCAAGGCAAAACATCAACATATTGGAACAGAAGGTAATCTAAGGAGGCAGGCTCCCACCACTGGTAAAGCTGAGTTCCTTAAGTTGTCTGTAGGTGGTGCTGATACCTGTGATGCTTTTTTCTTACGTAATTGAACATAAAGCATTCTGCTTGAGCTTTCTTGCTTTGATCCATTCCCTTTGTGCTTCATCTCCCTTCAGGCATTAGTGATGAAGAGGACCAGAAGCCAGTACGTCTTCCTCTCAAGGTCCCCGTTGAGTTGCAGCCACGAAATAATCATGCCTGGGCTCGAGTGCAGAGCCTTGCCCAGAATCCACGGCTCAGGTAACAAAGACTTGATTTTGGTGCTCAGTGCAGAACAGAGAAGTGTGTGGGCAGTATTCTATTCCATGGTACATAATTGATAATGTAGTTTACCTAATCATACTTATTCTGAAGCCTTTGTCCAACCTGAGTACATGATTCTCATGGAAAGTTTAATTTACTTTTATTCTTTACACTTTTTAATTCGGGCAATGATAGGAGATGCTAAAGTTGGAGATGGATTTGTTTGGTGCCATTTACACCCAGTTGTCATAGTAGAGACAAATGGACTGGGGACATGCAGCATTAGTTCTACTAAAATTTGTATTGGGCATGCTGTGAGACAGAGGCATAGGGGATGGAAGTAAAACAATGGCCAGAGGCACCTGCATCAGGAGTCTGAATGTGTCAAACGCAGCACAATGGTAGCAGGAATGGAAATATTTAGCTTGACTTGCTTCCAACCAAATCTGCCTGCTTTTGTTGCTCATTGCTGTCAGTGGCTGTCCATCTGAGTCCTTACAGCTAGTCTGAAAGTTGTGGCTGAAGGGCCTCTGTGATGCTGACGGCTCCTTCTTGTGAAGCATTTCTTTATAATGACTGAATGTCACGTGGAGAAGAAAACAAAGATGTGTAGTGCAAGATTTACTTCTAAAATGCTTTAAGAGCAAAAAAGTAAAATAAATAAATAAAATTTTGTCCCCATTTCTCTTTCCATGTTTCACATAGTAGCACTGTGCCTTGCTAGATCTACTCAGGTTTAGCCAAATCTTGCCATCTTCTCCAATGTTTTGTTGTTTTTTCTGTTTCTGTCTGGTAGAACTAGTATCTTGAATGGTGGCAGTCAGAGTTATCGGATAGGCTTTTAGGTCTTTCACAGCTGCAAGTTAATTAGGTATTAATGTTGCAATTTCTGGCCAGCTGTTTTTGTTTCGTTGTTCAGGAATGGTGGCTGTGTTCTGTGTGCTATGTTACAGAATGCCAGTTTGTTCCCATAATTCCCATGCTAGCATGGGGCTCTGATTGGAATTTCTGTTGACTTTTTTTTCCACTATTTGTTTGCTTCGTTTTGTATACAGGATGATTGTGGAGTTGCATCGGAAGGTTTCCAGCCTTATTGAATTCCTGAAGCAGAAGTGGGCTCTCCATGAAGTGCGTATAGTATCCTTTTCTTCCTTTGTTCTGTATGCCTTGGCTTGGGACCAATTCCCTTCTTAAAAGTTCATCTAAGAAATGTAAGTCTGCTTAATAAATTTACCAGCCCATGCTTGATGAAGATAGAAGTAGTATCTCAGCATCACTAATGTGAAGGTGCCTTTCGTGGGAAATCCTGTAGCATTTCACTCACTTCCACCTCAACTCTTCCATAGTACGAAAAGCTAGTTAGTAATAAGTCCCCATACACTTAGTTTGTGCTTGTAGCAGATCTTCAGTATAGTTTATCAACACAGGACTAACTTCTGATCGTAGAGCCTTCATATCTATGCTGAATAGAGAACCTCTGATTAGCTACTAATTTTGTTCATCTGCAAAATAAGCCATCAGGTGCTTGTTTTGAAGGGGCAGATAGTGGTTATAATCTTTAACACATCTTTTTTAGCGTAAAACACTAGAGGAACGGCAGCTTCAAGACTCCAGAGATTCAGAAACAAGAGGCAGCCTCTCGGAGGAGAAGGTGATGCTCCATCTCTTTCCAGGAGAGAACTGTACACTCACCCCACTGCCTGGGGTAGCCCGAGTGGTCCACTCCAAGGCTTTCTGCACGGTGCATTGGCAGGAAACTGGCAAATGCAAACAGAACACAAAGGACACTCACTTACTACCACCTGCACAAATTCTGGGCATACAGAGTGGTCAGGGAACAGCTAGGGGACAACTGAAATACCCGCGGGGAACAGAAGGCAAGAGTGTTGGAAGGGCTGAGAGCACTACAGAATCGAGCAGAACCTCTCAGCCCACAGCTGAAGTTTCTGCAAGCACTGAAGATGGCTCTGCAGATTCTGGTCTGGTGGAAGGAGCAGCCTCAAACCTTGGCATCACTAACTCTCTCAGCAAGCCGCCTTCTGGACTTCAAGATCAAGAAGGGAATCATGAAAAGCTGAGTTCAGCAGCTTTCTGTGTGGAAGGCAGGGAGGCCTTGGCTGGTGACCAAGCAACTGTACTAGCATCATGCAGCACAGCTTGTGCTTGCAGTAAGATCCCTGATGTGGAAGAGCTCTCTCTGCTCGATCCATTCCCACGGTACATGAAGTCCTGTCAGGATCTGATTGTCCCAGAGAAATGTTCTTGCACAGACAAACCGCATGGGAAGGATTCTACTCCAGCAGCTGGTGATACTTCTCCTGTGGCTTTTCCAAGTGGGAGGAGCACAGAGACATCTGACTCCTATTCTCAGCTACTGAGAGGTGGTGTGGCTTCACCCAGCAGTGGCACAGCCAGATGTGAAGCTCAGGCTAGCCAGAGCCAGCAGCTTGATGCATGTACCAAGGAGATAACAACAGATGCAGTAATGGAGGATTCTCAAGAGAAGCTGAGCTCCTCATTTCCACCTCCACCTCAGGGACAATCTAACACGAAGTCTCTCAAGGATGACCCAAGCCGGCTCTCTCAACAAGTTAGAGAAGAAGGATGGAGCCTGCGAACTTCTGAGAGCCTTACGCTGGCTGAAGTCTACCTCATGATGGGCAAACCGAACAAGTTGCAGCTGGAATATGACTGGCTGGCTGTCTTGGAGCCAGAAACCCAGGATGCCAGGGAGCAAACATCTGAATCAAGTGCTGTTCCTACATGTACTACCTTTCACAAGCAGAAACTCCTAAATTGCCTTTTAAAACTCATCTCTACTGAAGTCAATCCCAAACCAGTAAGTAGCACTTCTTTACCCTTCAGATGCTACTCTCTTATTTGAGCTGGGAAATAATTCTTATTCCTACTATGTTCCTGGTAAATCAATAACCAGCTCCGCTAAAATTGGAGAGATTCCTGTGTTTGTTTTTTTTTTTTAAAAAAAGTCCAAACAGGTTGCTGCAGAGTGGACTTGGCCTCACTGTGCTCCATCTGCTTTTTACAGTAGTGTTTGGTTTCTGGCTTGTCGAGTCTCAGCAGTATTACAGTGAACTCAGGAGATCAGTCATGAGCAGTTAGGTGCCTTCTCTCAAATTAAAATTCCAAACAAAAACTACAATCCTAAATTTCTAATGTTAATGCAGCTCAAAATCATGCCAAGTGGAAAAACGATCAATTTCCTTGAAACTGGCTAACTACAGTAATTTTTTTATTTTTTATTTATTTTTTTTTTTTTAGAACTTCAGGGGCTCTAGGATGTTTAACATATCTAGAAAAACAATTTCTTGTTAGGCAGACAAGTGGGAATGAACTTGCTTTCCTTGTTGTGTGCTGTAACCAGTGTTTAAGATCTGCCACTTTAGATCTTGGCTGCTGTTTCTTCCTACTGTAATTAATTGAAACGTAATAAAATATGCTTTTCAAGATCAAAAAAAGCCAAATTCAGCATATCTGACTGAATTCCTGCAATGAAGATGTGATGAGCTGAAGATACTATTTGCATCATATTCCAGCATAGGATGCAAATGAATCTCTTCCCTGACACCTGTGGTCTTTGATCTGATCTGTTTGGTGCAGACTTAGTAACAGCACAGCACCTCCTTTTGTTTCTGATTTTACAGTCTTACATTTTTAGACTTTCTAAATGTAGAACCATCTTCGCTCAGCTACAGCTCCTGATTTAGACTTTATTCAAACTCTGAAGACTTCTGGTGCACCATCAGGCAGATGTGTGACAATGGCACAGATCTCTTGGCATCTCCTGCAGGTGGCACACGTGACAGGCAGGGAAGATGTTTAATGACTGCCAATAGAAGGAAGGGTATCTCAAAAGACTTGAGGGAGAAGGCAATACATGAGGATATGAGGCTGTTATTAACAAATGTTTTCTTTTTGGCATTGTTTGTCTTAAACAGAGCAAGCTAATACACCTGAAAAGCACTGTGCCTCCTAATACATTCCAATAAAAAGTAACGTAACCTTTTTCTTTATTTGCCAAATACCACTTTATCTTTTTCTGAAGCATGAAATGCATAAGCTTCTTGTGGCAGTGAACGTCATTAGAATGACATAAGCATTCAGAAGTCAAGGATGATACTTGCTGCCTGTCTGAAGGTACCAGATCCTGCAGTTTGCTCAGGATAATCAGAATGCTTGATTGTTCCATGGTTCATTCTTCTAAATGAAGATTACAAGCATAAAGCAAACTGTATCAAATTGCATTGCAGTCAAGCATGGGTGTTAATTTTATGCCTGTGGTTGCACACAGATTGTTTAAAAAGGGTACATTTTCTAGAAAACCATGTAGGAAACAAGGAAATCAGTTGGATAGACCTGGAAAATCAGTAATGTGCTTTGCCATGTGCTTCTGTTTTTACTGCCATGTAACGGTATGGAGTAGGAAAAGGAATGGGAAAAATTTCAAAACTATTTGTTTGTATTTGATAAGCATTGACGGCAAAGTATTTTTGTCCAGGTCTGCTTCCTAGGTTCTACTTCCAGGTTCTACTTCATCATCTCTGGATGATTAGAGCTTACGGAAATTTCTCCTGAATTAAAAGCAGCCCCTCTTTTGTTACTGTGCCGAATGTTTGTCATTGCCTCTACTTTTAAATGCATATGGGAAGAATTTCAGCCTTTCACCACACGCTCATAGAGGCATTGGTTAGAGTATTACAGGTATTCTAGTACATCAGGGTTGGTTTTTGGTTTTTTTTTTTTAGTGTTTCCTATGTAGAATGAGTTTAACAATGTGTTTGCTGTAACAATGGCCAATATTCTTTTAATGTACTTGTGTTTTCAGACCCCTGAGATGAGCTCTGTTGCCACATCACCTATAAAGCCTACTCAGGAGGAGCAGTCACTGACTCCTCCAGGGAAGGTGGTTACCATCAGCACCAGAAGTCCAGGCTGCACTCGAAATCAGTCTGCCCTTCGCAACAACAAGACGTTTTCTCCTGCTGCTGCTTCCAGCTCCTCAGGTGAGTATTCATACAAATCTGTTTCAGTGGATCAGACTCTGAACACCTCATACCATGATGGACAAGTTCCAGTCGTGTGACTCTGGCAGAGTGAGTGCTACTACTGTTACAAACGTTATTGCTTAAGAACATGGTATATTTGCTTTAGGGTTGTCCTAAGTTCAGTTCTTTGAATCTTGCAAAGCAGTCAACAATACAGCTCTCAATCCAGAAGATGTCTCAACAGTCAGAAGAAGATGCCGGCGTTTGCTAGGAGAAGGGATAGGAGGAGGTAGGGGATCTTCAGAGAGTGAAGGCTTCCAGAGCTGGGAGGTAAACACATGGCATGAAGGCTGTTGGTAAAATCAGCGCTGAAAAATCTGTGTCATTCTCCTGTGCAGCACCTATCAAAGAGTCTGAGTGACTTCAGTTAATCTGTTTGGCTTGAACAGAGGTGCATGAAGTGCTGAACACAGCATTCTACCTACCTTGTTTATCTCCTCAACAGCTCTGCTTGAGATATTATATTCAGCATCTGCCTCAGGTGTTGGCATTCCATTACATCATATTGATAGCAAGCATGTCCTAACTCATGCTCTATTGGTAGATAAACTTAATCCCATTTATCATTCCTGATAGCATCCTGAGGGTGTTTTGACTCTAAAATAGTGATGGATTAGGACCTTTATATACAATAATTATCAAGCTTCTTTGTATCCTCATATGCAGTGTGATTATGTGGCTGCAGTAGTGTGGCTATCAGAAGCAAGCTGCTTTTGGTGATGAGTCTTTTGGGTTTGTTCCCTGACAGGTGTAGGTCCTGAATCAGTCTAGCTGCAAACTGTTTTTTTGTTTTTGTTGTCTTTATGTTCCTAAAGATAAATAGATTTGCCCTTGTTAGTAGAAAATAAAGAAGGTGGCTCGTGTCCTTTGCAGAAGATCTGAAAGTGCTGATAGACAGCTTCACAAAAGGCACACAGCTAGCTGGGGAGAAAACAGGCGTTAAAAGGAATCATGCTAAGAGATTCAGGGAAGAGTGAAGCAACAACTGTGATGCAACATAACCTGTAATATCTACAATATCACTACATAATTTGGGCACATCCCTTGACAGATTTTAAAGAAAATATGTTGTGCGTGAACAATTCCTAGTCAATCAGGAGACACAAATACATTGGGTGTTCAGCACTTCATTGTTTTTTAGGTATTTTGGCACCCTGTAATTTTCACTATCCTATTGGAAAAGGGCAGTGGTGCAGAATGGCAGGATGGAGGTGGCAATTCTACTTTTCAAACAAGAGGATAATAATTCCTCCTATTTGTTACGAAGTTTCTTCTTCAGAACTCCTCCTGAGTAGTTAGCCGTCACTGTGTTAGGACAGCTCAGTCCTGTGCTGAACTGTTCTCCTGCCCAGCGAGGCAGCAGGCTTTGGTGGGAGTCATTGAGTCAGATGAGTTTTGCTTTTTTGCTGATACCTGCAGCCCAGCAGGAGGCTGAGAACCCTGCCAGGCAAGGATGCCATACTGAGTGTGGAAAAAAGCCATTTTTGTCTATTGAAATGAAGCAGTGTTGTATGTACAGCATATAAGAGAGGTACACTTAGTTGTCTCAGGATGATGCACTAACAGTGCTGCTGTTCATTCTCACTGAATGCCTGCAGAATTGGCACAGAGCTGTGAAATAATAAATGTTTTGAAATTAATTTTTTTTAAATGTAAACAGAGAAGTTTTATTCAGACCAGATATCATTATTTCAACATGCTGTACATATTACTAAGAAGATCCACCTTTTGGAAGGTATTTTTGGTAAACGATCCTTGCTTTTTGTTTGTTCTCTCACTAGGATCATTTTATTGAGGTTGCACTTTGAACTACCACACTGGGGAGGGGTGTCCAAATAAAACCTAGTTATTGTACAATGAATCTGTATTTGTATTATCTTAGCCTACAAAAGGAGTGGATCATGTGCATATAGAGCTTATGTAGTAGAAGGACTGACCCTCAAGTGTGGAGGTTGCACTGAATGTAATGCCTTCTATTTATCTTCCATGGAAACTACAGCAGGTACAAAGAGCACAATAACAGTATTTGATAGAGCAAATTCTCGGCTACAAAACATTATTTTTCAATATAGCCATCACCATTAGCTATGCATTTTTGCCAGCAGTGAAGAAGAGCTGCATGCTGTGCTTGTACAAATCTGTACCAGTGGAGGTGCCCCACTGTTGTTGTTGCCACTGCTGAAATGCATCACTCACTGATTCACTGTGCCAGCACTCACTGTTCGTGCTCCATAAACACTCAGCAAGTGCCAGTGAATGTCAGTGGTGCCATTTATCCACCTGGAGGAATTCAGTTCCAGCCCTTTGCTTCATCTGCTCTTCCATGTCAGACACTGCTCTGTCAGAGTGCCCCTTTGCTGCCATCTGACACACAGCAGCAAAACACAACATAGTGTTGGTGGGAAGGTTCACCTGTGCTGCCATCCCACCAACATCCACCTCTGATACAGTGGGTGAAGGCAATGCAATAGAATCATACAATCCTAGAATAGCCTGGGTTGAAAAGGACCTCAAAGATCATCCAGTTCCAACCCCCTGCTATGTTCAGGGCTGCCAACCAGCAGCCCAGGCTGCCCAGAGCCACATCCAGCCTGGCCTTGGATGCCTGCAGGGATGGGGCATCCACAGCCTCCTTGGGCAAATGTTCCAGTGCCTCACCACCCTTTGGGTGAAAAACTTCCTCCTAATATCCAACCTAAACCTCCCCTGTCTCAGTTTAAAACCATTCCCCTTGTCCTAATACTATCAACCCATGCAAACAGTCTTTCTCCCTCTTGTTTATGTGCAGCCTTCAAGTATTGGAAGGCTGCAAACAGATAGTGGCAGGGCCAGGGTCCATAAATCTAAGCTCTCTGTCTCCTTCAGTTACCAGATAGTTATTTTTGTCTTCATTTAAGTTGCACTGAAATCTTCCAGGTTTGAGAAACCTCCCCAGACCTCTGCTGGTGGCTGGACCTTCGAGTTCTGGAAGCTCTGATGCTGATGGTGGACTCTTTGCTGTTCCTACAACTCTGCCCCCCAACAGCCGCCACGGGAAGCTGTTTTTGCCTAGCAAGGAAGCAGAACTGACCTTCCGGCAGCACTTAGACACAATCAGTGTAAGTGAGCTCAGTGTGTGAAGACATGCCGTTCTGTGCCTGAGCCAGCTTGTTGGATTATAGGCTTTTTGTTTCATCAGGAGGCACGGGCGTCCCTACAGAGCAGTGCTTCCAGTAGTGCTGAAGCATAGCACTGTAGCAGCTGAGTTTAATCACATTTTGGTTATTCTTGAGGTTGTTGTCACTTCTTCAGAGCAAATGCCATCATGCTTCGTGATGAACCCAGTTTGCTCTCTAATTAAATTGCTCCAATAAAATCTATTGGCCAGGTTGATCACAACTAGCTAAACGTACAATGAATTTTAATACAACCTCATTTGCTGTATTTAATGGAAATATTTATGCGATCTCAGTAAGAGCTTCTTGCCAAGCTATGGTAGACAAGCAGTGAAATGACTTTCTGCGGGGTGGAAGCTTTCTTCCTGTAAAACAAGAAGAAAAATAATGCACTACTAGTGAAAAACTTCATTGTTCTAGCAGAGGGTTGGAGATATGAAGATAAGTGTTAGTTCTTAAGTTAAGGAAATGGGATTTTCTTACTTCATTTTCTTTTACTGGACTGTACGTTTGAGGAGTTTTCAATTAAAGCATAAATAGGTGGGGTGAGAACATCAAAATCAAATGAGATGCACTTAACTTAAAGGTACTCTGGGAAAGACTGTTAGACAGTATGAAACAAAGCAACATTTTAATAAATAGTTGCAGTTTTATTGAAAAAGAGTTTATGGATGTAGTTTATTGTGTGCATGCCTAAAATACTTTCTGATGCATTTCCTGTTCTTCTCTAGATGCAGTCAGACTTTTTCTTGCCAAAGCCAAGGAAGCTGAGGAACCGGCACCTGCGAAAGCCGTTAGTAGTGCAGGTGAGAATGATGTGCAAAGTGTGAAGTGGGACCACAGATGTGTTGTAGGCTCTTGTGGCAGGTGGGTAACATACAGAAATAAAACAGTGGACGCTTGTATGGGGAAAGGGAAGTTATCAAGTACCAATATACCCTTTGGTCTCTGCTGCTCTAGGAGACCTAGAAGATGTATGCAGTTCGTTTTTGGTAGTGAGACACTCTGCTCTGTGCAGTTTGTTTTTAAGCCTGACAAATGGTGCAGCTCCCTCTTGAATTCATTCTTGTTTAATTGTGATGGGAGATTGGTTTGTCTTGATCCAATCCTTAAGCTCAAGATACTGTAGTATCTTGGGAAAATTAAAAATGATTGCATGAATAATCAGAATGGAGTTCAGTTCTAATTCCCATTTGTCTGAGAGCTGTCCATGTGAAGATCTTATCGTAGCTTACAGAGGACACACAATTTGTATAACATTCTGCTTCTTACTCTAGAAGGTATCATGAACTTCTGTGCCCCAGAAGACCATTTTACACTCAACTTGTAATAAAATGTGTTTTGATTTATTGTTGTTTCTGTCACACAGAGAACACTGCTCCCCAGGCCATCTGGAAATCCGTCCCAGCACGTGTGTTCCTTTTCTATCCTATCCAACTCGTCTATTACAGGTGAGTTCCAGGTATATTTCACTTCTTTGCTGTTAGGAGGTTACGCTGCAGAAAGGAATCACTTTTGAGCAGAGGAAAATACCATGTTATTAATTGATGGAATCACTTCCCACAAGAACATGCAGTTGTTCAGCAAACCATGATTATAACTGAAAAAAACAACACCAAAAGTTTCCCCGTTTCCCAGCAGTGAAATTAGGGGAGAGCAAGCAGTATCTTTTTGCAAGGAGACAAAACTGGAATAAATTACTAAGATAATTGTTTTTTTCTGTAGGGTGTAATCATTGGTCTGGGTCTCCTAACAAACTTTTCCTGGTATCTGGGATGCTCTTTGAATTTCATGCATTGTAAACTATATGCTGCCCTTCTTGTTGTGGGACGATATACTTGTCCCTACTTGCCGACGTGCTTCTCTTGAGCACAGTGGTGATACAGGTGATCTCAGATCTCAGCTTCAGTCACAAAATCAACATCAAAGCTTAGAGGTTATCCTCATTCAAAATGATGAAAGCAGCTTCAGTTACACAGCAGCACTCGCATTTCTGTGGTAAGGCGCTGGTCAGCTTGTGTTACTCTTTAAGTCTGTTTCTGTGTCTGCTGTTTGCATTCATGGAAGCTGGCTGCTGCTTGGAATGAGTTTATTTTTTCTTCCACTGAACTGCGTTGTGCCCTGCTTTGAAGATGTTGGATCTCATTTGCTTGATTGGTATTTAATCTTTCACTTAGGGAGAGGTTCATTTCGGCCAATCCAGTCCTCACTGACGAAAGCTGCTGTCTCTCGTCCCATTGTGCCCAAAGTTCTTCCAACGCAGGCTACCAACCATCTGTCCAGTAAGTCATTTGCTAAGCAACGAAAATTAAGGTCTGTCGTGATCTGTGTGATGTTACACTGTTGGTTTCTTCTTCCTGGGTAAAAATGGTTAGTGCCTTTTGAAGTTAAGGAAAACGTGGAATGTTGTAAATGGCATCTTCCATGCAGACTTTGTGGCTGGAGAAAGGGAGAGGTCACTGGGAAAGTCCAGACTGTTTTTTTTTTTGTTTTTTTTTTTTGCTGTGTCTAACTTGCAGGCTAGAAAGGGCTTTAGAATTGGTAAACAAAGTCAAGGACTTGGGTGATAGGTTGATTGTTTTTTGCAAGACCACTTCACACAAAAAAAAAAAGAGGTAGTGACATCTGCCATAAGTTTCTTTCAGTCATCTACTAACATGGTACTGGGAGCTCTGCAAAAAAAAAAAAAAGCCAGCATAGCCCCAGCAGCAACTGCCTTGTAACAAAAGAAGATGGTCCTATAACTAGAGTGCTTAGTGACATAATGCAGTGAGTTCCTCTCAGAGAACTCTCTGTGATGGGAAGACATTCAGATGTATACATGGATTTTCAAAGATCTGGATGATGATGTTCATGCAGTAACCTAAGTTTATATATTGAGACTAAATTGCTGCTGGAGGCAAGGTAACAAAGTAAGACTATTGTTTCTATGCCTCCTCTGTTAAACCATAGGAAATTTCTAGGAAATGCATAACCAACTACATAATAATTTTCAGGACAAAAAAAAAAAAGTAGAGGGGAGAACTAAACTGTTTTGATATACCTGATAACATACTGGAGCAGAGCAGAAAAATTGTAAATGTTCAGCTGAAATGAACGTTATACATCATGAAGGAACAATGGATAGAGATGATTAGATAGTAACCATTCTTTTTGCATGAATCAAGTTTTCATTTACTGGCCAATTTTTAAAAAACTGACTTATTTATTTATTTTTAGAGAGTCACTACAAGGTAATTGCGTGAAGGAAAGACCTGTAACGTGTCTTTTTTGTGTGTGTTTTTTTGTTTCGTTTGTTTCACCAAAGGTGCTATTGACTTGGCAGCTAAAAGTGCTGGTATTATCCCTGGTAGCCCTGTGCCTGTCCTGGATGCAGATGGTTTGTCAGGTGTATCTCCACTGTCACCAGACAGAGTGACCACAGTGGTAACAGGGCAGGAGTCGACGACTGCACATCAGAATGGAAGCTCCATCACCACTGTGGAGGTTAGAGTCTCTTGAGTTTGCTCTTCCATTGTGTAAAAAGCTGTAGTAATGATGAGTCTCCAGTGAACTTTGTCTTGTAGCTTGCTATTAGATGTGACTTACCATGGCAAACCGAGGCTGTGCTGCATGGCACGTATTCAGGGGCTGAAGGATCAAATCACCATTGCATTGAATGGATTTCCATCCCATAAAGTAGCTTTCATCGGTGAGACTGTGCATGTTGTCCATCCAAAAATCTGGGCATAAAAAGAAACAGTGGCATTTCTGCCACTGACTCAAAGAGAGAGAGTGACTCAAAAAAGAATGTGGGGACAAAACATCTGTGATGCATTTGGAATGGAAACCAATTTCTCAGTGCTGGTTTCCTTTACTGAGATCCTTGACACATGTCAGTCCTTCTCATTTTCTTGGGGAGCTGATGGACCATTTTGAAAGGCAGAAGATGTAGAAAGAACATGCATAAATGGTGATATACACTTCTCTCATCTCCCTGGCTATATTTCCATCATCTTATGTGAAAGTGTGACTTACGTGATTCCTGCTGTTCCTTTTAGGGATCAGGCTCTGGGTGTCGAGTTCCATTTATCAGCCTACCAACACGTCACGAGCAGGAGACAGTTCCTGATGGTTTTCAGGTAGAGTATGTGTTGAAAGAACAGATGTATGAAAGGAGTAATGTTTTAAAAACACCACTGGTCTTACTAGCTAGATACCCTTACTCTCAGATAGTTGCATTCCATCATTAGTGTTTTGTAGAATTGAAAATCTAGCATCAAAGATTTAAAGAAAGATCTGAAGAGGTAAAGAAATTCAGACACAATGCTTAAACTTAATTGGAGGCCATTCTCTAAAAATGCGAAACAGATGTGACAGCTCTAACTTCTGAAGGATATAGAAGTCTGACTTGTTTATGATTGCTCAGCAATAAACTACATGTGTATTTTAGACACCACAAAGAAGGATTTCAGCAGTCCTTTGCTGAAAGAGGAATGCTTGTTTCAGTACATTGCTGAGGGAGGAATATTAAGCCTAAAAACATGATTGTTGTGTCAGCATCCACTTCAGAAAATCACATTTCTTGATGCTGGATGCAATAAGACGTAGTTACTTAGAAGGTAGGTGCTGCCATACTTGCTTCTAAGAGTGTTGTCATCTTGTCCCCACCTTCCTTCTCCAGTGGGTCCGTGACCTTGTCTGTGACAGGTACAGGCAAAAAAAAAAAAATTTGAAGACCATAAAGGAAAGGAAGCACAGTTGTCAGGATCCTAGAAGGACTTAGGTTGGAAAGGACCTCAAAGCCCATTTAGTTTCAGCCATTGAAGCCACTGATCACAATCCTTTGATTGCCACCATGCAAGCAATTTGTTATCCACCAAATAGCACACCCTTCAATCCATCTCACTTTAGAGGTAAGGATGCCATGTGAGACCATGTCAAAGGCCTTGCACAAGTGCAGGTGGACGACAAGTTGCCTTTCCTTTGCACACTGATGCTGTCACCCTATCACAGAAGACCACCAGATTGGTCAGGCATGATCTTCATGAAGCTGTACTAGCTGTTTTGGATCACCTCCTTATCTCTCATGTGCCTTAACATAGCAGGAGAATCAGCTCCCTGATCCCAGGCACAGATGTGAGGCTCACTAGCTTGTCATGTCTCAAGTCTTCCTTTCTCCCTTTCTTGAAAATGGGAGTGATGTTTCATTATTTCAGTCTTCAATTGACACACCTGACAGCCATGACTTCACAGATAGCATGGAGAGCAGCTTGGCAACCACATCAGGCAGTTTTCCCAGAACTCTGGGATGCTTGTCATCTGGTTCCACAGACTTGTGCACATTCAGTCTCATGAGGCAGTCTCAGACTTCCTCTGCTCTTAGTCTGGGAGGGATTTTGCTCCCCCAGCCCTCAGCTTGAGACTGCAGGATTGAGTGAGTGGTGTGGGAAGCCTGACTGCCAGTGAAGAAGGACTGAGACAAAGAACTCAGTGAGTACCTCAGCCCTCCCCATAACTGCTGAAGGCAGTTTTCCCTTGTTATTTATCAGAAGGGGTACACTGTCCTCTGTCTTTCTGGCCAATATAATGTAAAACTCCTTCTTGTAGTTCTTGATATTCCTTGTTCAGTTCCATCTGTGCCTCGTTCCAATCCTGTTTCTGCATGTCCAGACAGCATCTCTTTATTCTTCGCAGGCCTGATCCCACTGCCTGTAACTTTCCATCTTTTTGCTCAGCATGTCCTTTTTGATCAGCATGTCCTTGTTCAGCCATGCCAGCTTCCTACCTCTTCTACTTGAGATTTTTATATATATTTACATATTTTATTTTTTAAATATATACTATTTTTATATATATTTATGCTGAGGATATGAACCTACTAAGGGTATATCTGTGGTGATGAGATCTTAAGTTCTGGTTCCTATTCTCAGGATCACTCTGTATATTACAGAATCACGAAATGATTGAGGTTGGAAGGGACCTCTGGAGGTCATACTGTCCAGATTCCCCCTGCTCTGCTTGGGCCATTTAAAGCAGGATGCCCAGAACCACGTCCAGGTGACTTTTGAGGATCTCCAAGGATGAGTATCTCAATAGCCTTTCTGAAAAACCAGTGCCAGTGCTCAGTCATCATTCACAATAAAGGAGTGCTGTCTGATACTCAGATGAAGTCTCCCGTGCTTCAGTTTTTGCCCTTTGCCTCTTGTCCTGTCACTGAGCAGCACTGAACAGTGCATGACTCTGACCTCTCTGCATCCTCCCTTCAGGCATTTATGTATGTTAATAGTATTGCCCTGAGCCTTCTCTTCTCTGAGCTGGAGTCCCAGCTCTCTTACCCCTTCCATGTAGGAGAGATCATAGAAAGATTACAGAATCATTATGGAATCATAGAATGATTTGGCTTGAAAGGGACGTGTAAGATCATCCAGTTCCAATCCCCCCCATAGCCAGGGACACCTCCCTGAAGCCCAGGCTGCTCACAGCCCCATCTGGTCTGGCTTTGAGCGTTTCCAGAGAGGGGGCATTCACAAACTGCTGGGCACCTGTTTCAGCATTTCACCACCTTCATCTTCAGAATTTCTCATATCTAGTCTAAATTTACCCTCTTCCAGTTTAAAACCATTTCCCCTTGTCTGGTTGCTGCATACCCTTATGGAAGTCCCTTCCTGTAGAGGAGGGATGTTTATAAGATGCTCCACTTCTTTCTCTGCTGTCTTCCATGTATTTGTGTCTCTGTTTTTAATGAGGAGTCCAGAAGTAGATGCAGCACTTCAGGTGTGACCTCGCCAGTGCTGAAGGGAAGGAACTCCTTCCTTGATGTGCTGTCGGTGCTTTTCCTAATGCAGCCCAGAATACCACTCGCCTTCTTTGTGGTGAGGGCATACTGCTGCCTCATGTTCAGCTTGGTTTCTACCTGAAAACCGTGTCCTTCTCTGGAGAGCTGCTTTCCTGCTGGTGAGCCCTTAGCATATATTGGTGCATGGGTTTGTTCCTGCCCAGGTGCAGGACTTGGCACTTCCCACAAGACTCTATTAATGGCATACAATTACCTGAGAACACGGGTATGTAACTGGTAATACCAGTTGGGTTTTCAAAACATTACTCATTTTCTGATACACATCAGAAGAAAACACAAACAGTTGTGTTAAGGGGCACTAGAACCAAGACTGCTTACAAAAGAAGATTTAGTTTTGGCAAGTCTGGCTAGAAGGAGATAGGAGTTAGGCTTTTAAAATATTTATAATCATTAGGCAGCTACAGGGCTTTTTTGCCTATGCAAAGGCAAATGTAATACTTAATTCTTAAGAACTATCCTGCAGGTTCTAGAAAATAATTTTATTGTTATAATTCAATGCTTATTTCTGTTTTGTAGGTTGTATTAAATGTTCTTTGGAATGTTACCGACCAGTATTTTTTCTGATGACTTGGCAGGTTATGGGCTGAGAAATACTTGTTTGTGCTTGCAGATATATATTTTTTTTTAATACAAAGAACGTGAGTTGCACTTATTAGTGAATATCCAAAATACGGAAACGGTCTTCTGTAGCTAAGTGAAAAGAATATTTTGAGGCATTTTTGATCATTAAAAGAAGATTAAGAATATATTCTGTTAGATTATCAGTCTTCTTATTGTTTTATTTTTTAAACTCTATCATTTTAATCTGTTGTTTAGAAGCTAAGCTGTTTTTTTTTTTCAGAGATGTATCTAGGACTTCCATAAATTCATGAACAATTAACTGTGCTTCTTGTAACAGGGCACGTCAGTCCTTTCTCTGTCAGAGCTGTCCAAGACTCCCCTCCAAAATGGTCTTTCCACTCCTCCGCTTCCTTCATTAGAGGCTTCCAGTACCCGGCTCTCTCCTCCCAATGTTTCTGCTCTCCTGGATATTTCTCTGCCTGGACCACCTGAAGATGTACTTTCTCAAGGAGAACCTGCCACTCAAATCAGTGATTCTATCATTGAAATAGCTATAAGCTCTGGTCAATACAGTAAGTCTGAGTTTAGCTAAGGTCGTCTTGTTAACATTAATAATAATAATGAAAAAAATCCTTGTTATCTTGCATGTCAGCAGAAATTTTTTTGGGAAGCTGTTTTTGAACTTTTCAAAGATGTGTTTTGGAAATCCATTGCATGGCTGACCTGTCTTTCCTGATGTATGTAGGTGGTTTCTTGTTTTTAATGTAAATTGGTGGGGTGTCGTGACTTTACCACATTGACTGAACCAGTGACTCTTGACGTTGGCTTACAGGTGAAGGTGTTTCTCTTTCTCCTGCAAAGCTGAATGGCAGTGACAGCTCCAAAAGTCTTCCGTCCCCATCCAGTAGTCCTCAGCAGAACTGGATTGCCTCTCCCAGCCACGACCCTCAGTGGTACCCCAATGACTCCACAGACTCGTCTCTCAGCAGCTTATTTTGTAAGTGTTGGTTTATGAGGAAATGCATGTGTACAAAAAAACAAAACAAAACCAAAAAAACAGAAAAACCCTCTGTTTGTTGGAAGTGATCCTTTGGAAAATAGTTAAGTAGGACACTTGTGGAATTTTTCCCTTTTTTTGTTTTGTTTTGTTTTTGCCTTGAATGCATTTTATTTCTCTTCGCAAATCTGTTCCTAAAACAATCCTGTTGCTAAATTGGAGCATAAATTGAAGCCGATACCTTTGAGTGAATAATTCATTGGTACTTCTTTGGAGTCTGCTTGGAGCCTGACTCATCAGCTGGTTGAGACATTTTGGATGTCCTGCCAAAATGAAAAGGTGCCCTTGGCTCTGCTGCTGGAAAATAGGCTTCGCTCTGTGCTTGGTGAGCCTAGCTTCAGAGATGAGATCATTGAGTTTATTTGTTGGGGGAAGGTGTTTTTTCTGTTTGCTTGCCCTGGGTTTTTTGTTGTTTGTTTGTTTGCTTTTAATTAAACTTAATGAGCCTGCACTTTGCTGATGGTATTCATACTGGCAACATATAATTATAGGAGATAGAAGAGACAGTCATCCTTCATTTGTAGTTTCCTTGTCGTCTTTATCCTCATTGTGGCAGACTTTTCAGTGCATTGTCTTACTGATGTGCCTCTTCTTTATAGCAAGTTTCATATCCCCTGAAAAGGGACGAAAGATGTTGCCAACTCCTGTTGGGACTGCCAGTGGCACCTCCTTACTGGGACCTAGCCTTCTGGATGGAAACTCACGGGACTCTTTTGTATCACGGTCTCTGGCAGACGTGGCAGAGGTATGTAATCAAATTGCTTCCAGCTGTTTTTGCTTCCTTTTTTAGTACACTGTTATTGCATTTTGTCCCTCATATCTTCCTGAGGTACTTAAGACAAAGATGCTTTAATATCTGTGCTGTACCTTAAGAAAATAAGTTTACAGTCTTAAATGAACGATGCAAAATGGTCTCAGGTAAGAGCTGTTGTATGAAACTGCTTTGGATAACTTTGACACAGGCTCTTTTTGCTGGAAGAGGTCATATTTGCCTTGTTGGATATAGCTTTGTTTTGACAGAGGGAGTTTTAATCCTCCCATTAATTCTTCTATTTTGTGTGTCCTACTTTATAGAACAGGAGTTGAAAAGACAAAGGATTAGAGAAGGATTAAATATTGATGCACCTACATTACAATTGGAGGACTGGTAGAAAAAACAAATGGGCCCAGAAGGAAGAAGCATGAAATGGCTAATGCTGAGTTACCAAAAACGTAGTTATCCTCTCTATTGGTAGAATTATATTTGTTTTGAGGAGGTGGAGGTAGACTCTGACTACAGAAGTTATAAAGGAAAGCTTTATCACCCTGAGGATAATCAGGCAATGGAACAGGTCATCCAGAGAGGTTGTGCAATCTCTGTCTTGAGAACTTCTCAGGACTGATGAGGGTAAAACCCCAAATAAAGTGATCTATCCTCCTAGGTGACCCTGCTTTGAGCAGTCTGTTGACACTTCTTCAGGTCCCTTCCAATCTTAATTAACCTATAATTTACTGTCACTGATTTGGTGTAACAACATGTACAGAGTAACTTCATGAGTGCTTGTCCCAAGGGAAGGAAAAATGTCAGTCCTCTATTGGATACGAATAAAGAAATTCTATATAAACTTTGTAACCAGAAGCTGCAGAAAGCTAATGTTGGTCCAGTGTTTCTTTGAGCTTCAGAGTCTATGCACAGCTCCATTTCCTGGTGTAAATACAAAGATTCTGCAAACTGAGAATCTGTAGAGCATGCACGTTGATTAGCATGCATGCCTTTAATTTCTTTATGGTTTTGAAGTGACAGTGCAGCCCTTGATCTTACAAACTGCCTTCAGAGGAAAATGGGTTAAGTCATAATTTTAGGCACACCAGAGCTGCTGCAGTGTTTTGTTGGTATTGTGACAGATGCAGGTTTGTATGGGAGTCTTTAAGGAAGCAAGTGTCATTAAAAATAGCTTTAATTATGAGAGGATTCTGTAAGGCCTATTATTAAGTGTCCTGCAGAATCAAGTTTTATTTACAAAAAAATGCAGGTATTAAATAGAGAATGCAATATATATACAGCTGTTGTACAGCACCTTTACTAGTGTGTCTTCATGCTGAATTAAGGATGTGCAGGTGAGGCTTGTTCAGAGCCTTTTTCCTTTTTTAAGAGGCTTACATTTAACCACACTTAAGAGCTATTCTCTAACTCAGATGAAGTGAGACAGAAAGCATCTTTCATGTGAGAGGAGGTGAGAATAAAAGACAAGAAACAGTGGGCAAAAATTGAAATGCGTGAAAGACCATATAAACATTAGAAAACTTCTTTGCTATGTGGGTCGTCGGGTTGCTTGGAGAGGTAATGGAGTCTCCATCTATGGAGATATTCAGAACCTGACTGAATGTAATCCTGGGCAGCCTGCTCTTGTTGATCTGGCTTGAGCAGGGGAGTTGGACAAGGTGATCACAAGTTCTCCCTTGCAACTTAACCAATCCTGTGAAATTTCCACTGACATGTGACTCTTGTCATGTTTCTTACAGGTGGTGGATTCCCAGTTGGCTTGCATGATGAATGAAAACAGCATTGATTACATATCTCGTTTTAATGACCTTGCCCAGGAACTATCAATACCTGAGCCAACCCGCAGGGAAATTCTGTTTGATGGAGGAGGTGGTGGCCCCCCTATTGGGGATCTCTCCCAGTGAGTGTATGAGACCAGCAGGCTGGTGTAGACTGTTCAGCTTAAGTTAGAGCTTGCAGTGCTGGATCATGGCAAGAGCAGATTGCAGAAGCTCAGTTGTCCCTGTCTTGGTGCACTTCTTTCTGAAAAAGAAGCGTTGTCTTCAAAGGTCTGAAGAACTACTTGCAGGTCCTGGAATGTGCAATATACTGGGAACAACAAAATGTGGAATGATATTACAGAAAATAGTGTGTCCCCTGCATCAGTGGTATAAGATGGCAGGTTTGTGAGACAGTCCCGGACTTGTACTTCGGAATGGCCAAGGCAAGAAGCTCAAGCAGGAAAAGGTATTGCCAGAAGCTCCCCTACATGAATTGTTTTTGCATAGCACTCAAAATACCATGATTTGGATTTCACACTGAAGTTGTGGAGAGTGAAGGGGGTGGGTAGGTATGAAAACTACTTTGCGTCTACTTGACGTGTCCTTGTTGGCACTCTGTGTGTGAATTCAGTCCAACTGAAATGTGTTGCACTCTCTTCAAAGATGCTGCAACTCTGTGATGCTTCATAGACCTCTGTGTTTCTCTGGCTGTCTTTCTTTGACCATTCCAGCAGGGGCACATGCCTGCTTTCTTGTTTTGTAGGGGAGCTCTGCTTTAACCCTTCTCCCAGATTGCATGGATCCGTGGGGAGTTTACTCTAGTTTTAAACCCCTTCACACATCACAGTCATCCTTCTGACTGCACTCACGTTCTTCACCTTTGAGATTCTTCACCACATTGCACAGTTCACCCCGGGAGTTGGAGAGTGCTTTACCACTTTCCATGAGGAACAGTTGCTTTTCATGTCAGGAAACACTGCAGAAGAGCTTATCACTATGAAAGCTTTGTCATTAGTTTTGGCTGTGCTGGAAACCTGTATATATTGCTATCTTTCTCAAAAAAAAAAAAAAAAAAAAGGCAAAAAAAAAAAAAAAAAGCAAGTGCTGAGAATTTTCCCAGGAGAGGAAATAGGAAAGAGTAATGTAATCTATAGATAAAAAAATATTTTAATGCTCAAGCTGTTGAAATCTCTCTTGTGTCACAAAGAGAAAAGGTGTCAAGTCCTAGCTTAATCCCTTAGCTCCTCCTTGTTCTATGAATTCCAGGTGCTCTGTAGTACCTCAGGGCATCATTTTTCTTTATCATTGCTCCCAGGCACTGATGGATCTGGAACTCCCTCTGCTAAATCCCTATGCATTTAATGATAGTGTTTCAATATATGAAAGACCCAGATCCTGATTCCGGCTGGTTGAAAGGAATCTAAACTTGCTTTTTTTGCAGTTGGTTTTTACTTCAATTCTACCTTTATAACTCAGGAGACTTTTCCTATTTCCTTTCCTACCAGTTTTGAGAGAGAGTACCTTTCTGTGTCCCTCTGCTTAGCACTTGTCTGCTCTCCAGTGAGAGGCTGTCCTCTGGCTGTTTTAAGTCACTCTGAAATTATCCAAGGGGACAGTCCTATATAAACCTCAACTTTATATTATTACTAAATAAACAAGACTTCCCCATTTCTTAGGCATTTATCAGGGGTTCACTTTCCCAACTTGCACTATACTCGGTGGATGGAATTCTGCCTGCCTGCCTTTAGATGCTTTTTACAAGGCATTTGACTGAGACTTTCTGCTTGTAACCTTGCTCATGATGCACTGGTGGCATTTGCTGTTTTCCCACTTTACCCTGCTCACATAGATTTTGGTTTACTGCTATGTAGTTTGCCTTATGCTCTTACTGTTTAGGGAAAACGTGACGAGTTTTCTGAGGCACCTTTTGTGCAGCCCAGAGTGACTTTACTGATGTCAGTGAAAAAGTCATGAGATTTATATGACATTCCAAGACACCACATATAAGATTGCTACATTCTCCGGCGTAGGAACTATGCACCTGTGTAAAAACCATGTTAGTATCAGCAGTTGTTCCCAGCAGGGAGTCAGGCTTGTATTAGTAGCAGGAAGATGGTCATGACTAGAAAAACTGAGAATTTCATACCTGTGAGCTAACTTTCTGTGCTGTATCATGTGGGACGTTCCTGGGTCTTTATTTCTCTTCCGTCATCCTTACAGAGTGTTGTTTGAGAATGGTGATGCTATTATCAGGAAATTATATAAACTTGGAATTTAAAATCTCAAATGATATCAGAAGAATGAGTGCTGAGGATTATGTGATTCTGAGCATTCATCCTTGTTATGAAGAGAATATCTATTAATCTCGAGTCACTCCCTCCAAAACGTGTCAAGTTTTGCTGAAAATCGAGCTGTATTTTGATTTAGTGTTACCAAAGTGTCTCCATTTGGCTTTGGCTTCATATATTAGTATGCTGGTAATTGTACATGCTGTACCTCCAAAAACCCTTCAGCCTTGCAGGACAGAAGCAGAGGGCTCCTCGTGTAGCTGGGGCTGCAGATTACAGGACATGCAGGAGGAGATGTGATGTATTCCAAGCAAGTACTGTAACAATAAAAAAAATCTGAACTTCAGAATAGTGAAAGACCAGCTTGGTGGTCTCTAACGTGTGTAGATAGCTTGGCAAACATTTCATCTTCTCAATCCATGCCACTAGTGAAGGGGAATGCCGTGCTAATTTTGACTCTTAGATTGCTCAGAAGTGGTGCCAGTGTCGCTGCACCACATGGCAGAGCGTTTCATCGCGGTCTGTGAAGAGTTTTTGCCACCTGATGCAGGGAGCTGCCAAGCTGTCCCTTCTCAGCCCGTTCAGTTGCCATAGAGGAAAAAGAACAAATGTCAACATAGTGGCTACTTCTAATGGTGCTCCGAGATCAGAACATTTTAACATGCTGGACCCCTGCAAGTAGACTTGGACCGCTGAGTAATAACAAAATGGAAATGACAGAAGTCAGTTCAGCACCAACACTTTTATGGTTAGACGTTTTTAGCATCAGCCTCTTAAAATTCTGATGACAAAACAGAGTTTGGCATCCTTTCTTTCACCAGAATCTCTTGGCGTGGTCCTGTCTTTTCAGGCTGAAGTTCCTAAAGACCCCTGCCTTCCATATTTACCTTCTGACTTCAGAAGTGCAGTGCTCTGCAAACAGCATTTTAATAACTAAGCCCTTTCAGGACAATAATGCTTTATCAGGGAAAAACTTGACAGTAACTTAAATTGTGATAATTTGAATTGATGCAGAGCTCGTTACCCTTATCATATGAAAAGTCACTTAAACACACTTCTGACGTATTTCTGTATTCTCTGTGGATGTGCTTTGCGTGCCAGCTGTCATCAATTTGTGCCTAAGGGAAAATCTGGTGGGTGGATGTGTATGTAGGTGTGTTTGTGCACACATACATACTGCTAAAAGCCAAAACTTTTGTTTCGGGTTTAATTTTTGCAGCTTTCCTGACAGAAGTAAGAGGATTTGTGTTTGTAACAATGTCAGCTTACCTTAAGCAAACATTCAAGCAAGCTGTGCTGACATTTGGGTAGGATTGTTTGAATGAAACATAACTTTGCTAGCTTAATAGCTGCCTGCTGCACTTGGGACAGTTGAAGAGGACAAATGGACACTAAGAACCTCCAGTTCTGGTACTAATTGCTGTAAGGCTTTAGTTTTTTACTAGTTCTACTTGTAAACCTCTGCTAGGTTTGCCCCATGCTGGTTTAGTGACTGTATGTACAACACAGAAGCAGTGAGTGGCTCAGCAAGGTATTTGTTGTCGTAACAGCCTGGGTGAAAAGCAGTTCTGCACCCAGAGAATCAGCTGCTGTGTGTGCTGACAGTGCTCTTTCTTCTGGGTGTTGCACCCCCAGTAGCCACGCAGTTCATTTAATCCTTTATCACTAAATCTACTAAGCATAAGAATACTAATTGTTTTTAGTATGGCTTTGTTAAGCCTTCCTTCACACCCCTGTTTATATTTCTAAATTGAATTAAGTAGCTTGGATCAAATCTAAACTTACAAACCATCTCATGTACTGACTCACAGATCCCAGAGTGGAGATTAAGTTGCATTTTGGTTTTTACTCTCAAACTTCGGATGCATTTATAAAGGAAAGTACTGCACTTTTTTTTTTTTTTTAAACTTTTTCAAACCTTTGAATCTCTTAATTTCAAAACAATTTGTAAATGTTAACTAAGTGAAACCTTGGCAAGCACTACGGCGATAAGTTATCATTAATTATTGAAACATGATAACTGCTTTAGAGCTTATGGTTCTGGCAGCAAAATTTAATGCTGTTTCTTTTAATAATAGTTAAGCCATATCATCTAAGGTTTCTGGCTTGTTTGAGATGTGAATTTGTTTTATAGATTATAAATATACCTATATAGTGTATGTATAAAGCAGAATGCTTGTCCTTACTGATTATTTTTTTGTACCATATTGTAAATTATATTATTTATTCTTTACCAATTTTGGAAAAAGGTGTTTTGGTTATTTAATATAATATACAAAAGCTGTTAAACTTCCTCTGTTTAAATTTCCAATTCAACTTGTAAAGCTGTTTTTATTCTTGTGCATAAATACATACTAATACTTGGTCTAACTCATGTCCAGTGTGTTCATTGCAGTTCATGGCCTATCAGATTTCTCATTTAACCTCTATTTACAGTGTGAATAATTACCATTCATATCTCCCATCCCAGAATTCCCTGGATTTTCATGATGGGGAATGCTTTGATTTGGGGCTGTAGTACTTTCCATACCTTCCAGCTTCTATCCCCAGTAATGTCCTCTAATTGTTAACGTCAGAAATAAGTCAAACCAGAGGGTTCTCTGTCCTGACTCCCTGTGTAGGACACTGGTCACTACTATAACAAGGATGGGGGACGGGGGGGGGAGGAGGAGTCTATTTTGATTCCTCCCCCACCCAAACGCACTCACCCCAGTACATCTTCAGTAACAACAGATGAGCAGGAGCTTCGACAGAGAGGTGTTGTGCTGTTGTATTTATATACATAACTCTGGAGGAAACCCACCCAGAGGCAGCGAAGGGGTTACCAGCAGCTGTGCAGCTTCAGCACAGCTCTTCAAGGCTGCTGGTGGCTCACCCTGCTTCCAGCAACTGGAGGACTCCTGAAGTTCCCTTCAGCCTGAATTATCCTATGCTACCTTACCCATTTCTGATTCCTTTTTCATACATGTTTCAGCAAATGAGAATGCACAGGGGTAGACCTGTGAGAAGAAGTGAAGCACATTTGCAGGAGCACGATGCCCCCTGCTCCATCCCATGCTTCCTCTCCCTCTCAGGGGCGAGGATTCAGCTCCCACTCGTGTGCTGGGAAGGCACAGCTCTGTCTGCTCACAGCTGAGAGAAATCTTCAGCTCTTGCCAGTAACTTTGGGAAAAGGGCCTTGGTGTACTGATGGACAGTTGGTTGAATATGAGCCAGCACGTGGCCAAGAAGACCAATGGCATCCTGCCTTGTATCAGAAATGGTGAGCAGGACCAGGGAAGTCATCCTGCCCCTGTACTCAGCACTGGTGAGGCCTCACCTCGAGTACTGTGTTCAGTTTTGGGCACCTCAGTACAGAAAGGATGTGGAGGTGCTGGAGCAGGTCCAAAGAAGGGCAACAAGGCTGTGAAGGGCTTGGAGAATATGGCCTACGAGGAGACTGAAGGAACTGGGGCTGTTTGGTCTGGGGAAGGGGAGGCTGAGGGGAGACCTTATGGCTCTCTTCCAACACCTGCAAGGTGACAACAGCAAGAGTAGCATTGGTCTCTTCTCACTGGTGACAGGACGAGGCAAAATGGCCTCAAGTTGCACCAGGGAGGTTTAGGTTGGATATCAGGAAAAACTTTACAGAAAGGGCAGTTAAGCACTGGAACAGGCTGTCCAGGGAGGTGTTTAAAATCCGTTTGGATGTGGTGCTCAGGGACACGATTTAGTGGTGGGTTGTTAGGGTGTATGGTTGGGTTGCGGTTGGACTTGATGATCTTTAAGTTCTTTTCCAACGCGAGCAAACCCGCGGCTCTGATTCACCCACACAACCCCCTGGTGCTGTCCGTCCCCCGCCGCCCCTTTAAATCTCCTCCCCCGCTCGCCCCGCCCTTCCTCTTCGCTCCGTTGTTTCCTGATTGACACGCGGAGCCTCCAATGGGAGCCGGCCGGGCCCGGCGCCGGCGCGTGCCGCGTTCAAGCTTCCCTCCCGCTGCGAGGCGCTCTGGATGGGCGGGACCCCGGGAGGGGCGGACCGGCTCCGATAGGCAGCTCGCCATGATGGACAGCTGCGATCACCAACCGCGGGGCGGGGCGGGGCGCTACCTGCTCTCCAGGCGGCCGAGGAGGAACGTCGCGCGGCTCGCGCTGTCGCATCATGTTCCAGGGCCCCGAGGCCGAGCCGGCCAAGCCCAGCTCCAGGTGAGGCTGCCGGGCGCCGCGGGGCGGTGCGGGCTCCTCGGTTCCGGGGCTCGGAGCGGGTCGGAGGCGCGCGGGGGGCTTCGGCCGGGGCGTGGCGCCGAGGGGCGGAGGCCGGGGGATCTGGCCGCGTTCCGGGGGCTCTCGGGGCTCCGGCGCCGCGCCGAGGGGGAGCGGCTGCGGGTTCGTTGTTCCCTTGTGGAGCCGCGACACGCCGCGGCTGCGGGCTGCGGGCTGGGCGCTGCTCCCCGGCCCGCCTTTGTCCCGCGTGGCGGGTAGCCGGGCTCCGCCCTGAGCGGCCGCGGGGTTCTGAACGGAGCTTTGTTTGGCCGTCACGCGAATCCTCCTGCGCTGCTCGCCGCGTGGCGCGCCCAGGTCGAGGAGCCTTGCGGCCGCCGCCGGGAGAGGCGCGGAGCTCTGCGAGGTTTGCTTTCGTGGATCATCGGTTCGTAGAATCGTTAGAGTCGGAAATGACCCTCGAAGCCATCCGGTCCCACTCCCCTGCTGTGAACAGGGACGCCTGCAGCTCCGCCGGGTGCTGAGAGCCCCGCAGCCTGACCGCGGCTGTTTGCAGGGATGGAGCAGCGCCCGCTGCCTCTCTGGGCCCCTCGTGCCACTGCGTCACTGCCCGTGTGGTAACAAACTTCTTCCTTGTAGCCAATCTAAATCTTCCTTCTCTTAGTTTGAAACCGTTTCCCCTTGTCCTGTCACAGTAGTCCCTGCCAAAGAGTCTGTCCCTTCTTTCTTACAGCCTCCCTTTAGATATTGAAGGCTGCTCTCAGCTCTCTGCAGCTCTCCATGCCGCACAGCCCCAGCTCTCAGCCTGTCCCATACAGGAGGAGGTGTTCGATCCTTTCGGTTGCTTTTCACTCCTTTTATCATTTTTGTGGCTCTCACTTGGTGTGTGAGCAGCTTCCAAACTGCCGTGCTGAAAATATTGAATGTTGTCCTAACTGTTGGCCTTGCTAACACAGCAGCGAGGTGCACATTCTGCCCTCCTCCCCACCAGCATCACTGCAGTGTGCTGCAGGGCTTCCGGATCAATGGCATAACTGCTCTGAAGCTTGCTGTGTGTCTGTAAGACGGGTGAGCTGTTCAGTGAGCAAGGAGCTTGCAGTGACCCACCAGCAGAAGCTGACCAGCAGCTTTCTGGTCTTTGCTTCAGAGCTCGTTGTTCCACACCTTGGTGTTTGCCTTCTGCTCGTTGGCATAGTGCTGGTCTCTGGTGTGGAACGCAGCTCTTCTCTTTCACCTTCTTTAATAGAACTGTCTGAGAACCAGTAGGGCTTCAGTGTTCAACTTCCAGATGTACGTAACTGTAGATGTGATTTATAGGTGTATAGATATATAGTTGGGTAGACAGGGTCTTGAATTAATGGATGAGCCCTGGAGCTCCTTCCATAGCTTGGCTGAAAGGCTTAATTGGGAAAGAATGTTCAAATTCAGTGTTTGAATGTAGCAAAAAAGCTCACAAGACCTTATTAAAATTCTTCAAGCCTGCTAAGAGAGAACAAAGCAATTAGTAGAGGCTTTTATACATACAGGGTAAGTTCATAGTTTGGCTGCTTGAGACGAATTGACAGACTTCCAGTTAACTGGGGGTGCTTAATTTCCATCTGTTTAAACTACTTCTCTCTTCCTTTCAGCCTCTGTGGTAGCATACTCAGATTAGTGCAGCTAGAGCTCAGATAAGAGTAAATGCATAAAAATAGCTGAAGTGATTGGAAGTCAGAAATCACCCCAATTCTGCGAGGGCAGCAGCAGGCTTACTGCTTTAACCAGAGCCCCTTCTCAAACTTGTCTTGTTTGTTCTTGTTCCTTTTGTTCTTCATTCCATCTCCCAAATTTAAATACTGAAAATGCTTTTTACATTTTCTAGACTGATTCCGTCTGAATGATGGAAATGTGTAACTTGCCCGTGTATGCTTTAATAGCAATTTTAGATCTTCTGAAGTATATGGAAAGCCTGCAGAGTAGTTAGATCCATAGTGTGTTGAACACTAAACTGTACATCAGCCTTCTGCTCAGGTCCTGGCTGCACAGCTTTTAGTTGCTTCCTCAAACACAAGAGGTTCATGGAAGCCAGCTGTGCTAAGGGCTGAAGTGCTGGAATTGGCCAGGAAAGGCAACATCCTTCTGAGGTTGCTTCTGACTTTATAAACTACTCCCAGACCAAAATGGGAACTGCTGTCTCCCTCCTCACAGAGAACAGAACTGCTTTCTGCATCCTGATGTGCTGACAGAGCCCATTTCCTGATGGGGCAGCCTGATATCTCAGCTTTTGTGGGATTGAATCTTAATAAAAGATGTTGGCTGAGAGGAGCCCCTTCTTACCCCCGATGGGTGTCTGACCTGCACTGGCTGACCATGCTGCAGATGATGGAGTGCTGTGCTGTTTCGCATTGTTAATTCACTGACATTTGAATTCATCTAGAGGGGTGGTGTTAAAGATCCTGTAATTTATCACTGCTCTCTTCGTATAAAAGGAAAGGTTTGTTAGGCTCCAGGTCGGGTGTTTGGATTAGAAGAGGTGCAATTGAGCTGCTAGTTTTGCTCAACTACTAGGATTGCAGGTAATTGATCAAGTAGATACAAGTGTGAAGGTGGGTTTCAATGCCTGCATTGGCACTGCGTTGCTGTTCTTTTTCTGTGGCTTTTCCAATCAGTTCCACTTGCACTGCTGCCAGGTAATGGTTCTGTTCTCTTTCAGGACAGGACAAATTGTTGATCAGGGCATTGCAATTAGCTGTAGGCTTATTTAATGGCAAGCGTGACTGCTGATAGATTTCAATAAGTCAATCAATCTCTAATATAATCTTCAATTTTAATAGGATCTATTTGCTATACCTGTAGTGCAGAACTTTGGTCTCAATGGTTTTGCATCAACAACTGAAAATTTATCTTCTTGCATCTTCCTTTGTGAAACTTGAGAATATTTTATTGGGACATCTGCTGAAAAGTAGATATTTCGTGGACTTGGATTTGTCTGAAGTAAATTCAAATCAGAGTAGTTAATCATGGCACACAAGGGAGAATGTGGAGGAGGGCATCAAATATGTTTCCAAACAGACATTTATCTCTTGCTTCCCTCCTCCTGTGCTGCAGGGTACTGAAGCCCCCTGGAGGAGGGTCCAGTAATCTCTTCGGAAGTGCAGAAGAAGTTTCTTCTTCCAGCAAGCCACACCGAATGGCATCCAATATCTTTGGAGCATCAGAAGAACCACAGAATCTTCCGAAAAGAACAAACCCTCCAGGTAAGGGCAGCCACTCCCACAGCATGGCTGGGCTCTGAATTGCAGAGCTGGGTTTGTGCTGCTGCTGTGGAATGCTGTTGTCTGATGTCATGTTTTTACAGCATGAGTGGGCCGAGCACCAAATCTATTCACGTACATGAAGGACTGAGTATTTCAGTGACTTACATATTCATAGGCTTTTTAGCACATCAAGGCTAATTCTTTCTGAGTTAAGGCCTAGGAAGTGATGAAAGGAAGCTGATTCTGTTCTAGAGCTCTGTTGTCAGCTAGCTGCCACATGTGAGTCTGAGATCTCTTTACAAAGATTTCAAACAGTATCTTCAGGTAAGAGAAAATCAGTCTCTAGCTAGTAAGGTTCCAGAAGTCTTTGAATTGTTACTTCTTTTTCATAGCTTGGTAAAACTAAGTCATCTGAAAAAAAACCAACTGTTTTTCAGGGGGAAAAGAAAGTGGTATTTTTGAGGATTCTGGTGCTGCTCAGCCTCGTCCACGTATGAATCCACCTGGTGGGAAGACAAGTGATATCTTTGGCTCTCCAGTATCTACCAGCGTTGTGCGAGCACACCCAAACAAGCCTAAGGTATTGGTATTGCTCTCACTGGACCAAGGAGCTGGCAGCTCAGTGAGTCACCCTGGAGTCTGCTCAGCCATACAGCAGTGCCTGTTGTTCTTGAGGTGACAAACCTAAATGATGCATAGGGTAACTTCAGATTGAACACTTAGTCCTGAAATCTCTTTTAATAGTTTATCCATGGTGTGTTGGTTCTCAACGTGCTTACAGTTTGTGATAAAACTGTTTATTGCTGTTTAATAACTCTGTTAAGAAAAAAGTGCTTCTGAATTGTTTGATTTTAGGTGAGGTTTGGCTGGAGCTTTCGTGGCACACAGCCAAGAGATCTTTTAAGATGGGTAGGAGGTTTTTCTCTTTATTCTACAATTTGGCAGAGGTGATGTTGACACTCTGGCAAGCCAGTGGATATCAGTGAGCTGCAGTGACCTTGCTGTCCTCTTCACCTCTTCTAAATGCACGCATCTGCGTTCAGTGTGAAAGAACTCCAACAAGAGATTAAGCTTAAGTGACCAACACGAGAAAACTAACTGAAGGTCAGCTTTGAGTGCCAGATCTGCCATGGGTCTGTGATGTCAGACGAATGCATATCTTGGTACATCAGTTATTGTTTGTCACTCTGAAAGCTGGGATATGGAACAGTTGGAGATGCTTGTGGTTGCAACCAAATCTGGTTTTGGAAAATTGAAAAAAGAAAAAAAGGATACTTTGCAAATTATATTCAGCTTTCGTGTTCAAATGCCCTATGTT
The DNA here is from genome assembly GCF_905368555.1 of Meleagris gallopavo. Taxonomy (NCBI): domain Eukaryota; kingdom Metazoa; phylum Chordata; class Aves; order Galliformes; family Phasianidae; genus Meleagris; species Meleagris gallopavo. The sequence continues at coordinate 14,251,980 of NC_139419.1, forward strand.
GGCATTTGCTGCTTTCCTGTAAGTTGGTAGTCTTGAAGGAGTCAAGACTCCTTGCTGTGTTTCAGTGGTTCTGATATCTCAGGTAGCTGCAGTGCAGCTGACACTGCTAATGATGGGAATGTATTAGCAGTCTCATTTTTCCTGGAACCTTAGGAAGGAAAGATTGCATCAATTTAGTTTTCTCTATTTTCCCCCTTAAATTTGAAGGTGCTGGTCGTGGGCTCTTACCTAACTTTTAATGTGAGACCTCTAGTTTATTTGGGAGGCATTGGGTGATAAGGGAAGAAGAAAAGAAAGGCTGTGGCATCTAGGTTGTGCTGGGAGCAGTGCTGCCGGAGTAGGAAAGTGCTTTTTGTTCCTCTGTACCCCTTCGTGGGGCTGCTCTATGACTCCTCTCAGCTTTTTTTAAATGTAACATTTTAATTCCCATGAATTCCTATCTAAATGGAGGACGAACCTTTGGAACTCCTGTAAGTTTAGCTACAGCATTGGTATGACGGGAAATACAGGAGACTGCAACTTGCAGGGATTGTAGCAAATGAGTTTTTGTGGGTGGGGATAACAGGGAAACTTTTCTGAAGTATTGCTTTGTGTTTCTGACGATCAATGTTATTGGAGAAGTGGTCTCAAAAGCCTTTAATTACTGTCCTGTTTGAGTCACTGTTGATGCCTACCTGCAGCAGGAGCTGCTACTTAGTGAGGTGAGTGCTGCAGGCTGCTTGTGTTCTAGCTGCTCTGGGTTGAGAGTTGACTTCTCTGAAGTGATATTAAGTATTTGTCAAGTGTGGTAATTGGAATGATAGAATCGTTTGAGTTGGAAGGGACCCTTAAAGGCCATCTATTCTAATGCCCCTGCAGTGAACAGGGACAGTTCTTGGCCTTTGGGCTGAGCTGTCTGTCAGCAGGTTTTAAGCATCTGAAGAGTTAATGTAATGTTTTGACTTGTTTCAGTGAATTGTCTGAGATGTGCACCTGAACATAATGTAGAAGTTAACTTTGAGAGTTTAATTCTAGTAATGCTTTTGGGATTACACAGGTGGGGGGATGAAGGGCTGTGCACAGTGTCTGTGGCTATCGGCTCTTACCACAATAAACAAGTGAACTTTGGTCAGAAACAAAGCAAAATCTTCTGAAGGTTCTGTGGCGGGGTTACTGTTTGAGAACTAAGGTTGTTTTTGGTTTCATTGCAGGATCACATCGTCTTGAAGGAAGATGAAACACCAAAGAAGCCAGAAGGTCAGCAAGAGAAACTGTTGTTTTTGAGAATATGTGTTGTGAGGGGATAGCTTCTTGTGCTTCCTCTTAAAAACATAAGTCTAACACCAGAGGTTAGCAGAGAGGTTTTCCTTCTCAGTCAGAAACTGAGTCATGTGATTTCAGGGAAATTGTCCTCTTCCTCTTACTGAGGAGAACACACGAGTCTTGATAACGTGTATAGTGTGTGTATATACTTTGCTTGGTGCTGTATTGATACTGTAAATAGAGATGCATCTGCATATTTATAAAACACCCTAATAGATTCTTTGTTTCTCCTTTGCCATCTCCTACAAGTGTGTAATCTAGGCATCCTCTAGCTGTAAACAGCAAATAACTGTCTGACAAAATGTGCTGTTGCTCTGTTAATTATAGTTAAGGAATGATGAGTGCATGGTTGTTAAGCTTGATATGACAGAATTGCTTGGTATGTTGCATCTCTTAGTTGCCTGAAAGTGCCAAAATAATTCTGAAGGTACATTGCTTAGCCTACATGTCTTTCCTAGAGAGACTGCTTAAGGAAGGAAACTACTACAAAAGTGAAATTCTTTCCTGGTATCTGTTACTTTCAGTAAAAATGAATAAGTATAAACTATGTCCTTGGTGTGCTGTGGATGGGAGACATTGGGAAGAATTTTGTCTACTTGGGATGACACGTACAAAAAGTGCTTCATTCACTACAGAGTGCAAGTTGGTCTTATCCTCCTTTTCTTTTTATTCAGCTGCAGAAAATAACAAACCACAGCTGGAAGATGGTGGTGAGAAAAAAGATGTGGGCAAGGAGGAGCGATGCAAGGAGCCAGAACCCAAGATAGACAATCATGAGCCCAGATTAGGGCCGAGGCCACGCTCACACAACAAAGTTCTGAATCCCCCGGGTGGAAAATCTAGCATTGCGTTCTATTAGGGTCATCTGTTCACTTTCACTAATGGAGTCTGCACAGAAACTCTGGTCTGTGGTTGCAAGGTCAGTTTTCAGGGTATTGTTTGTGGATAGATCCTTAGGCTGATGGATGAGGGTTGTGCTAAAGTGTGTGGAAAAGAAAACTGATGATTTGGGGAGGGAGGGCTGAGGGAGGGAAGGGATGCCCTGTGGAAGACAGGCGTATGGGACTGCCTAGGTGGGTGGTGGAGGGGAACATTAGTGTAACTTTGTGAAAGAGCAGTGCTACTTTGTGGTGAGTTCATTGGGCTAGCAAGTGGCTCAGGACCGGTGGAACTAGGCTTCTCTGTGTGGTCAACGTGTAAGATGTTGTGAATGGGTAGGGACCTGGAGGTCACATCTGGAATATTTTGAAGCAAAGCAAGTAGCTTTTTTCTTGGCAGTAGGAGACAGCTTCACAGCGTGAGTTGACTTGCAGTCACTTTAATGTAAATAGTTCCACTGGAACAGCTAGTGCTGCCGTGTTCTTGGGAGACTTTAGTCTTTGGTTCTCTTTCCCTTCTTGCTTCACAACATGTGATTGCTGATATGAGAGCAAAACATGCTGAAGGTCTCTTTTATACTCTCATAAATCACCATATGTTAATAGATATCTTGATTTATTTTTTTTCCCCTCCCCAGAGCATTCAGGCCTTTCTTCTGCCTTCAGTAATCTGCTGATTACTATGAGTAGCTCTAGCTCAATGATAACACCAGTCCAGTGTACCGTTTCGTGTAGGTGTTTCTAGAAGTCTTTAAATGAAAGTACCATGGTTGAGTGCTTGCACACTTTATGGAAAAGATGTGAGTGCAAGCAGTTGCTTAATAGTACTCTTTGAACAGAAACAACATATGATCTACAGTTACTGTAGCAAATATGCTGAGATGTCTAGCCAGCTGGCTTTGATAACCCAACCTGTATAGAAATGCCTTAGTTTCTGCAATGTTTTTTTACTTTTGTATGCTGCAGAAACCAGGACTGTTATGCTGTCTTCACCACAGTGCATTTTTTCTTTTGCCTGTGCTGACTCTGTTAGTGAATTCTCTCGTCTTCAGTCAGCCTCGCGTTTGCCTTTGACTGCCTCGGATTTTTGTTGCTAAGGAAGAAAGCTATTTGAATTCTTCCCAAACCATGATTGTAGTTGTTTTGAGTCATACTGTAGACTATCCTAGCTGGAGAAGCAAAGACAATACAGCCCTTTTGTTTATGCTGGCTTTCTTAAATCATGTTTGGAAGATGTGCATTTATTGCACAAGAGTAGGTGGGGAGGGTAGCTCCCACCATAGGTTCTCTGAATGGGTTTTCTGATCATATTCAGAGCTTTCATATTTGGATGTCAACATTAAGTGCTTAGACAGTTCAGTGTATTTAGTAGTGACTTTTTAAATTTGACATTTGCAAACAGGAGTTGTTCAGGTACACCAAAGAACAAGTGGCCTTATCTGCCTATATTCACTGCTGTTCTAGCCCGGGTTCCCTGAAAATTGCTGCTGTTTAGGGGGAGCTTTCTCTGGGTCAGGTGCTAAAAAACACTCTTGATTATGGTGCTTATTAGTCTGTTCTGTTTATAGTCCGCTCTGCTTAGTTTGTCAGAAGTGGTGGATGACTGTGTGCAGACCTAGTTGCCTTTCAGATTGTGAAAGTGAAGCATATGGGGCAATGTGAAGGATCTAAATAACGTGGGAAGTAGGAATTCCAAAGCTTCTGTGTCTTTCACATGGATTTGGGGCTCTCCGTTGTTTGGCTCCCTTGAAGAACAACACAAGGATTCTAACTTAGACCTTATATTGCATTTATGCTGCTTCCAAACATGCATTTCTTAGCAGCTTTTCTCAAATCTGTGCTGCCATGCCTCTGGCTGAGTTTCAATCACATCTGTTTCAATACCTTGTTCCATACTTGTCAAGATTGTAAGAAGTTACTAGGTTTAAAAAAGAAAGAAAGAAAACAAACAAACAAACAAAAAACAACCTCAACCAGAAGCTGCTTTCTGCATTGAAAGATGTGGTACAGTTGATGTTGTTCTTTAATACTGAGCTTAGGTTTGTCATCTTTTAGTCCATTGGCTACAGTGCCTGCCTTTTAAACAGACTTCAGACTGGGCCTTTACATTGGTTAGTTTGTTTTCATGGTTTTTTTTTGTTTGCTGTCTAAACCACGCCTCCAGTTCTTCAAGTGAACCTGATAAGAGCCTTTCTCTGCCACAAAAGGTGATTTGAAATCAAATGATGAATCATGTACTTGTCAATAAACCTCTGTATTTTGCTACTTCACTGTGTGCTGTAAGATGTGTGCTCTTATAAATTAATTGGTGGTCTAGCTGAATAACACTGAATTTTATCTGAAATTGGAAAAGCTGCACAAAGTTCTTGGGCCTTCAGTAGTGTAAAGCTTTGGAGATGTGACCCTACCTGAGGTTGCTCATGAGAAAACATCTCCTGCCCCTGGGGAGTTAAGGGATGCAGCAGGGGTGGGCTAGTCAGACTTATTTTTTGTGGGGGAGATAACATTTCATGTTCTCAACAATACAGGAATGCTGTTATGCTCTTCAGTGTTGATTTGAATATTCAAATATTTTTAATATTTAAGTCTATTTGTAGTACAGTGTAATAACTCCCCTTAAGCAGAGGATTCTCTTTATGTGAAGAAGTTGTATTCCTACATCTACGCTTCCAGTGAGTGTAAAACTGCCCTCCTGTGCCATGTTATCTCTGCCAAGAGAATGGAGTGACCATAATTTCAGTTCAGGTGAGTTGGATGTGGTGGCTTCTCAGCTAGGGTGTCTGCTGATACTGTGCCTTAAGTTTCAAGCTGTGATGCCCTGCAGAGCCTCTCACTTAGCACTTGTTACTTGTCATTTTTCTATTCTGCACAGAGAAATTTGCCACTTACAGTTAAAAACTCTTCTCTCAAGTATGCACAATGCTTTGGATAGGATCTTCGTGTGAGAGCCTGTGAATGTCCTTGAGCTTGTTGCACTGGTAACAAGGGATTGTCCTTGTAGACTACAGAACAGTTTCATTTCACAGCTCTGCACATAACTTCATTACTTTGCCCCTAAAGTGAGGATTTGAAGCACCCTTGGCGTAGATTGTGATCCAGGTTACTGGTCCAGTTGTGGAAGGAAAATGCAAATAGTGTTGTGTTGAATCAAGATCAGTGCAATTTTTCTGCTGTTAAGACTGCTGACTGTTGTGCACTACACTTTAAGCATCTTCTCATACTGTTCTCTTGCATCACTGCATGACCTTTGATAAGCAAAACCCACAGTTTTCACTCTTGATGAAGAATATTGATGTACTGTCTGCTTGAAGTAAGCAGCATTACTGCTTTTTTATTTGCCGTAGTTACCCAGTGATCATGTGAAGAACTGTTTGATGTCTGCCCATCAAAGTGTCTCTGTTAGGTCAGGAGTCAGCTGGCCACCTAGCACTTTGCTCAAGTCCTCTGACTTGCCTGTTATTTAACTTGTGCTTCAAGCTCTGCTGACATCCTGTCTAGCATCCCTCTGGGAAAGATGAAGGTTCAGAATGCTGGGGTTGTGCATTAATTAGTTTACTTTTCTTGAAAATAAAGAAGTGTCACAACCAGGATGTTGTGTTGGCTGTAGAAAGCAGAAGGATACTGACTTATGTGAGCGTAAACTATGAGACTGCTACAATAACAAACCTCTTATGTGACTACTTTTTATCAGCCATACACAAAGTAATGATTTACTGCTAGCCAAAAATTGAGGAACAGAACCCCAACAAACAGGCAGTGGACTATGTGGGTGTGTGGGCTTCTAGCCCAACTGGTTCCTGCTCCCCTTCTTGAAAACAAAGTTAATGAGCAAAAAGAATGGTTTTTAAGTGCTGTGTTAAATTTACAGCCCTTGCTGCTGCGAATGAAGATTATCCACTTGAATCTGACTTTCCCTTCTTTCAAGTTGCAATGCCTGTTGTTAACGCAATCTCCTCTTCTTCAAGCAGCTTGAAATGCTGACTGTAATTGGCAGGAATGCTTTCATTTGCTTTACCCATCAGCCTGTCTCCAGCCAGCTTCTAATTCTGGACTCCTACACTACCTCTTCCCTCCTACGTATACATATATTTTAAATAGCAGCTATGCTGCCCGTAGCTACTTGGTTATCCTTCCCATTATACGCCCTGATACAAACCTTATGCCACTTAAGCCACAACCAAATAACTTTGTTATTGCGTAACAGAAGCATAGAAGTATCTATCAAAAGTGACCAGGAACATACTGTTGTCTGTTAGTTCATGAAGATGATGGCTTTTCCTCAGCTGCCACTGCATGTGAACGTATGTAACTGTGTGCTCCACTGTGTTAAAGTGTTCAACATGCTGGGTTCTGAGTATGCTCTGGAGTAGTGCTGGCAAAAAGATGAGTGAAAAATCTTACTTCAGTGTGAGCTGCCTGAAGTCCCCTTTCTAGTTTTGCATAGTTTGTTGTACAAGTTGCTATCCAGTGTGTTGTATGCAAATAAAGGTTCTGCCAAATAACACTATCCAAAAGATTATAGTATTTCCAGGGTTGCCCAGGGCTAGAGAAGGGTAAGGAGTGGGGACTTCCAATTACCTGTATACATAAATGCAACACTACAAGAATTAAACAGATGCAAACCGATTTGTTACTTTCCATTTATTACAGCATGTTGACTTCTGCGAAAGCCACTCTCATTTTTGTGGCAGGCTTAATGAATGTAGAGAACCATTTAATTACTTTGGAAAAAGTTTCTCAGAAGTGAGCTCTGACAGTGCAGCAGCTGCTGTCAAACTAGCAGGAAGCCAGGCAAAGCAAAGCTTTCTCGTCATTGTTGGAGTAATGAATGAAGGAGCAGTTAAACAGGAGTGACAGGAGGCTGCTGATGTACTCACGTGAGGATGCACAGGTACTGTTGCTTGTTCTCTGCCTCCTTACTGCAGTTACATCAGCTTCAGGGCTTTTAAGTCTGAGCTGAAAGACATGAACAGCCTTTTGGAAACTGTTTGTAAGAGACTCTAGCGGAGTCCTCCTACCCAAAGATGGTTCTGGGCTAACAGGCAGTAGGGCTGCTAGGAATTCCCTGTTGCTCACAGCCTTCATTTCTTTTTAAGATGATATGAGTTTTTAAGAGTATTTGCAGGGATCTTTGCAGTGGTGTCTATTAAAAAACTAACCACCAGAAGTTCTGATGTTACATGCTGCAATGCACAAATAGATAGGAAAGCTTCACAGTGACACCTGGTAGGCAGTAAAACTTCCAGGGCTTCATCTTCATGAGATCCATTAACCAAGGGCAGCTTCTATGAAAAGTGTATCACAGCTCTTCCTCAAAACAGGGGAGTAAAGTTGTAACCAGGAAGTAGACGATGGGATGACAAACAAGGACTGGCAGGTTTATGAGTTTCCATAGTGAAACAAGTACAGGGCTTCAGTGCATGTTCCAGCACTCATTACAGCCACTCTGAGTTTAGCTGCAGCAGTATATGGTGTAGAAACTGGGAAAGCTGATCACCTCCTGTTAATCAGCCTCATTTGACTGACAGTCATTGCTTTAAAGCCAGGTGTTGGTAAAATATGACATGCAGAATCTGATCTTTTGAACACACGGTTTCTTTTGTAGATAAACCTCCAGCATAAGTGTATGCTAAATGGTTTTTTTTTTTTTTCCAATAATCTTTTTTTTTTTTTTTTTTTTTTCCAATAATACCTCTCCTGACAGGAGGAGAGGCTGAGAGCTGGAACTGTTCAGTCTGGAAAAGAGATGGCTTAGGGAGAGCTTATCAGTGCGTATAAATACCTGCTAGGAGGCAGTGGCAAACAGGGAGCCAGTCTCTGCTCAGGACGAGATGGGGCTTAAATTAATTTGTTTTTATTGTTACCAGTGAGGGTGGTCAAATATGAGAACAGGTTGCACAGAGGTAGTGGAGTCTCCATCAGTGGAAACACAGCTTGAGAAAAGTGTGCTGTAATGGATGGATTCGTCTTCTCCGATCACCACGTAAGAGGTGGCTTTCCTGGCATGCTCTCAGTGACTACTAGTGCTTTTAGTGCTCATATTAAACGTAACTTGAACGGAACTTTTTCACTTAAGAACTTGTTATAATTAATTTAAGTCATTTATTTCAGCATGCCTTGCACTTGGCCATGTTAAAGGTTTACTTCATTCCTGAAGCATAACTTGTGCTTCTGTAAACAGTTGCATTTTGCACAGTGAAAAGGGCAACTGAGTAAGTAAAGCAAGCCATTAATGAGCGAGAGCACCCTGGTTTAAAGGACAAAACTTCAGATTGAAACCTTTTATCCTTTTGAGGGTAAATGAATGGGCAGTGCTTGTGGAAACCTTGCTGCTAAGGTGATGTGCAATTAAGCTATGCTTGAGGGCAAAAGGCAATCCCTTTGATTAACTTGTCTCCAACCTCCAGCGTAAAGGTTAGCATTATTTTGGATATCTGATTTGTACAAGATGCATAGTAATGTAGGACAGTAGGGTGGGACAAGCCTACTGAGGTACAGGGATTAACAAGTTCTGATACGCAGCATTCTTGTGACTGAGCAACAGCAGTACGGGCAGCTATGTCTTATGGAGGTAGCTTCTATGCAAGACTGAAAAGCAGCTATCTAGTGGCTTATGAACAAGCTGGGGCTAGAGAGGTTTCACTTAGTGTATAGTTCTTGAAGCACCCCATGCAGGTCTGTGTGTGTTGGAGAACCACTCGACTGCCGTGCTTCATTTGTGTGCCAGATACAAGAAAGTTTTGTCTGTAGATAATTCCCTCTGAGATTCCCTTAAACGTGTTTAAAATGCATACGTAGAAATCAACTTTCAGACAGGTTAGTGCTGTGTCTGGCAGCTGTCATTCTTCTCAGACTGCAGAGGTTCAATTCACAGAGCCTATGTCTCCTGCTTCATCATCAAGGAGTGGTGCGGTATCCGCAGGGATTCTGTCCTGCTGCACAAGTGTTCCCTTTCTTGTTCTGTTCTGCATCCCACCCTAAAAATTCACAGAAGCACTTAGTGGCAAAAAGGACATCGTTCCTCCTGCACACACATCACAAGGTGAGGAGGCCCTTCCCTCACCTCCTTTCAAAAAATGATGCACCCACCAGTAGCTTGAGACTGGGTCAGACTAGAAAGTGCTGCATCAGTATTCTAGGAGATGACTCTTGCTATGGAGTCCTCTTTTTGTGTTGGAGGAATTACTTATGCGTGCACCCAACAGCTGTGACATCGATAAAGGCAAGCTGGTGATGCAAGGCTGTTTTTCACCTTTATCACATTTACTTGTTTCTTTTCCACAATGTTGAGGCTTATGGAAGCAACAATGCATAAACAGTGTTTGCCAGCTAAGGATCATTGTTGCCAGAACCACAGGAGAGTCTTTAATTCACTAGAAAGGGGCAAGAACATCTCAAGGGACCAATTGTTCTGTCTTAAGGCACCCCTATAGTTCCATGCAGGTTGTGAAGACACTGATTTCTCTTCACAGTATTCCACTAACGTGCTGCTGATGTCTCTGTGTGGAATGGTAGGGGAAGCATTCCCACCTGGACTTTGTTCTGAGAATGCCCAACAAGATTTGAAAGGCCAGCTCCAATCATTTGAACAAAGTTGCAAGCCCCATAGCTGTTCCTAAAGTTGCTTGGGGGACCACAGGAGGTACAGATGGCCTGGCAGGACTAATGAAAAGAAGAATTAGCAGTTTTTGAAGGTGCTAGGTTGTCATTGGTTCTAAGAGGAATTAAAGACTTACTATTTCCATTAAATAAACATCTGTGCTTCCTCTTTAAAAAATCTGGTGTACATCCCTCCCAGCCAATGGCAGGTTCAAGACTGTTCTCTATCCCTTTCAAGCAGCTTGAGAGAGCACAGACAACGTGTGTAGTTTCAAACTGGAATAAGGCGACTGGGTTCCTGAATGGCACGTGATGACTTAGCGCATAAGCCTCTAAGAAAATTTGGTTGAGAAAAGCAAAATTCACTGGGAAAAGCAAAAACAAGTTTAATGCTTCGTGCTGTAACAAACAGTCCCTCACTCTGGGTTTTGTGTTACGGTGGTTTGTTGTTGGGTATTTGCAACCTAGCCAAGTTCTTCAGGTTTGGAGTGCCAGTGACTTCAAACCATACCTGTTCAACTTGCTCATCAGACACGTGGCTGATATTGCAGCAGGCTATTGCTAGTTCCTCTCATGAACTGGGACAAACCCTTACCAGAGAACCTGCATCAAGAATTCAGGTGAAGTGGCAGGCTTTAATAAAGAAGAAAAGTAAACCATTGTGCTCTAACAGTTATAGAAATAAGGTAAGGCTCGACTTCTCCAGTCGTACTTCCATTTGCTAGCATTTGCTGCTACTGCAGAAGAATTAAGGAACAGAGGCTTGCATTCAGGTGGGTTTATGTTATTTCTTACAATTAAATCAAAGAGCATCTTGCAGGCTACAGGAAATGAAAGGAGTGCTTGACCAGGAGTAACAAGCCAAAATCTGCTGAGAGATCGTAGCAGACATTTGGAAAGTTAAGAGAAACACACTGGGTACTCATAATTAATATGCCAACTGCTGCAGAGAGAACAGGGGAGCTGTGCTACTGCACCAGCAATATATACTGCATATAGTAGCGCAGTATGTGCTGCACAGCAGGATACACAGCAGCCTGCTGATTGTAACCAGAATGTTTATCTTGAATAAACTTGCTAAAAATTAAAATGACTGGGGGAACAAAGAAAGTGAAGTCACTTGATCTGGTTATTTTGATGGAAAGTAAACCTGAGTGCAAGCATATAGCAAGGATGTTAATGAGAGGATTTGTAAGGAACTTTGGTGCAGTTTGGTTTGCCTTTGTTTCCTTTTTAATCGGTGCACATCAGATGGAAGCTGCTAGTTTAAAACTCCGCTTTGGAAGGGTGTTCTGCACTCAAAAAACTGCAGGTTAAGGTTGTACTTATGTTCGTTAACTTCAGCACAGCTCACAAGAAGAATTTTGTCCCTGCCTGTCCGAAACAGGATTTGTAATGTTTCTCTTTGAAGAGGCAGGAGACTTTGTCATTCCAAGGATGAGAAAACTGAGGGGCAGGAAAATATTTCAAAATAATGTCGGCAAAGATCAGCATATAAATTGAACATCTGTGTCTTAGAGGTACCAGGAATTCTCCCTCAGTCTCCAAGGATCCTTAAGAAGACTTCTGTTAAAGCAGAAATTATACAAACCAGGTTTAGTGTCAGGAACTCAGCCTTTCACCTTCTTTAGGGGCACGCAAAAATGGCATAAAAACTTACTCAAATTCTTTGCAGTTTACAGTCATAGCATCTTTGAGAGACCAAGTAGCGATCTTGTGCCTACCTGAACCTCTTTTGGCTTTGCGTGGCTTCTTCCTATTAGTAGTAATTAGCCTTTATAGCTTGTGCCCATCAGAGTATGGAACAATGCTGTACTCTGATGTTTTATGCAGTGATAGCTACCTGTGGCCTTGGGCCCGCTGTTTTCCAAGGGGGAAGATGCAGAGCATATTTTGCTAGAAAAGATGTTTGAAGTGTGACTTAGTGGCTGAGTTTTCGCTGCACAACAGAATGCAAGGATGCAGAATTGCAGAAATGAGGATTCCGTTTTCAGTTTTAACTGTTTTCAGGTTAAAATGAGAAGGCAGCTCATAGGAAGCCCATCTCATCAAGGTGAACCTTTCTTGCTTTGAATTTATTTGTCTTAATATTTAGAGTTTGTTCTACATTTGTTACAACAGTTGATGGCATTTCTTCATCCTCAACTTCAGAGCAGACTACTATACTATATATCACTAATGAAATAGTACCAAAATAATGTTTGTGTGTTTAATAATGGCCTCTGCTCTATTAAAAGTCCACAACTAGAGAGAAGCCGCCTTATCCACATTTTACAAATAGGAAGAAAGCAGCAAAATGGTGAGTGTGAAGCAGAGCCTCAGAACAGAAAAGGGAGTCCCAAGTGAGCTGAGCTGTCATAAACAAATGGAAGTAAGAAACAAAGGAAATCTGTAAGACTTAGGTTGGGACGCAAAGATTTCCTCGCTTCCAAAGCAAGGCTGATGCAAACTTAGCTTGGTTCCAAGCACAGCAGACAACGTGCTGGAACTGCAGGGCAGAGCTGCCTGCGGCGGTGCAGCTGAAGCTCCACCTGCCTGCAAAGGCAGCCAGCTTGTGGGACTAGCTCAAAGGTGAAATGTCTATAGGCTGTTTTTCAAATAAGGCATTTCTTCCCCTTCTCCCAAATTGAATGAATCATTTCCCTTTACGTTGTTGTTCAGAAGCTTCTTCGAACTGTCTTTGAAGGGAAAAGAAATCAAAGAATCCTCATACTCTTCAACTAAGTGTTAAAAACATGTTTCTCTGATTCACAAGTGGAAGGAAAAGGTTTGTTACTCCCCTATTTCCCAGTCAGCTAAAAATGAAAGGTGTGTGAGGCTCAGAGAGGCTTGTGTCAGTCGCTGCGGCTACAGCCATGGAGCAATATGTGGCGTCTGCTGCAAAGGGGAGAGCTCCATTGTAGAACAACGTGATGGTGAGATTCAGGAGCCAGTAGTGAAGCGGAAGATGCCGGCTGTCCTCTGTCCTCTGCAAAGAAGAGATGCCCGCAGTCAGCACTCTGCTTCACTCCAGCGTCACTTGCTGTAGGCCATCAGAGGACGCTGAAGTCTTAAGAAGTTATAGCAGGTAAAAGTGAATGCAAAGGCAGCTCACACTCTGACAGAAATTCTGCATGTGCTGTAAGTGTGAAGAATCTGTTCTTTAACACTATTCAATTTTAAAAAACCCCACAACAAATAATATCCCACAGTGTCATTTTATAAAGGCTATGGGTGCAGGACACTACTCCAAGCGGGCTGTAAGAGCCTACTGCACTACCTTGGAGGAACCAAAAGATACCGTATAAACAGCTACAGAGGGAAAGAGAAGCCAGTAGAACACATAGTGAGAAGAAAGCTGTCTAATTTTAAGTGCCGGAAAAAATTGTATTCTACTGTCTGTAATGCTTATTCCAAGACAGATGAATGCAATGAGAAATGGAAGATGAAGGCTGGAAGAAAATAGTTCAGTATTGACCAGATTACCTATTTTCTATTCCAGATCTTGAGGTAGAAAACAGTTTCAGAAGGAGACTACTATCTAGTTTTATCCAGAAAAGCCTCCTTTGAGTGGTGACCAGTAAGAAATACCTGCCTCAATGAAGTAATACTATTCAGAGTACTGAGGTGGCTCTCCAAAGGCTCCAAATACACATGATCTGAAAAGTTGCATTTGCCCGATAGCTTGCGGATGCCATTTCCTCAGATATCCTCCAAGTCCTATGCAAGATTTAATGCAGTGGTGCTAATGCCCTCTCCTGGCCAGTAGCAGTGCTTACCTCTGCATCCCAGCCTGTCCAAGATGAAATGGGAAAGCTGTGTACAGCCTACCACCTTTTTGGATTCTTGCTGGTTAACCCCATCCAAGCTACTTCAGACCCACTTTATCTGGTGTGCTGACCATGAGGGCTGAAATAAAACCAAGCACACAAAGCAGAGTACCTGGAAACAACACAGCAGGTGTTAGAAAACCAAATGACAAAATCATGTCATGCATATAATACACAGAATTCTCTATGACTGTTCACAGCTTCTCTTAACATGAATACTACAGTCTCTTAGTAGGACTGTTTACCTTTTACCACCCTCTAAGACAGTCCTCATGCTCTTTGTCCACTAAAATTTCCACCCTTCAGAACTTCCTGAGGCCTGTGACACGGAAGCACCTCTCTCTGAAGATGGCCACACTGAGAAATGTTGATGAGCACAGAGGCACTACACTTGGGTTGGTACTGGCAGCCAAGTTGTACCTCCTCACTTGACCAACTGCAGATACCACAACAATTTCACCTGTTAGCATGCTCAGCTCCATAGACTTGAGTCAGGTTATGTGCCAGAAGCAACCTTGGTAGTGGGCATGCGCTGCAGACAACATCCTTCTCTTAGAAAGAGATTCGTATCTGTTTTGTTCTGCAAAGAGCCAAAGCAATCTCTGCACGCACACCTCATCTGATGCACCTGTCCCTTCAGAGGCTACTGAAGTTGCTGTGCTGCACTTGCAAGTGCAGGCTGAGCACAAAACTGATGGTGCCAGATGGGGTGCAGCGTGCCGTGCCTGTCAGTTTCTCTTCAAGTGCTGGCATCAACAGAAGAGAGCAACAAGCAGGTTAGTTTCTGAGGACGTTTAATTCATACACACACACCCTTTTTCACTGATGATTGCTCATATTGCTTTGTTGTTCAGCAAATGACATTTTCTATAAACCCTGAGGCCACCCTGAGGCAGATCTTCATAACGCCACTCCAGCGTCTGAAGACATAATGACACTACTTAACTGCAGTGTGAAATAATTCATCTTTTCTGCTAAGGGCAGATCATCTCTGCACAAAGCAGGGGACAGAAACTCAAGCTTCCTAAAGACGCGGATCCTAAGGAGATTCACTAAGAAACATGTAATGAAGATTCTGCTTCTCACAGTAATTTAAACCTGTGGCCAAGGTCAGTCCATATACAAGATCTCTTTAGCTATGCCACTATGCTTGTTACTGAGTGGAGGTCAACTGGGGGCTGAGACTGGCCTTTACAAGGGCACCAGGACCCCAAAAGCTGTTGGCTCCATCTCCAGCAACATTCTGTTGCCCCTGGTCAGAAATGCTTCTGACAGTCGTTTTCAGCTTCTCTGGGGCTGCAGCCATAATAATGGAGTAAATTGGCCTTGGGGATGGCATCCAATGGAGTTGTTTATTAGTGTGATTCTGTGCACAGCCCCAAGGCCCTGTGGCTTCAATGATCAATCTGACTGCAAGGTGGGGGGAGGGACTCGTGCAGATACAGATGGTTATCTCTGAACAGTAATTGTCTGGATCACCCCAAATATTACCACCCCATTCTTCAGGAGATGCATTTTCCAATTTGAGCTATGTCAGGCAGAATTTGGAGATTGCATCAGTGCCATTTCAATACATTAGCCCAGTTTTTGGTGTTTTAATTGAAACCCTTGAAGCTCATTTAGCAATTTCTCTGTTTCTAATAACAGATAACAACAGCTCAGTCGATCAGACATCTACTGATGTCATCTTGTAAAGCCTCTATTTTACAGTTTGGTTTTCCCCTCCCTTGGCAAGAAGACACACTGCAACCTTTTGCAGATTATACCTTCATCTTTTTCATCCTTAGACCAGCATCAGTTAACTGTTCTCCTACTTCTGCCCACTTACACCAGTTATCAAAAGCCAAATCTTCAGGGAATGTAGGCTTTGGTTCGATCCCACATTGTTGTAACTATTCGTGACTCTGCTTGTCATCCTGCTGACTCCACCAATTTGACTTCACAGGAAATGACAAATGCATTTCACTTGGTTTTATTTATCAGCAATTCAAGAGGTGTTGATAATTTTTAATGATACTGATAAATTTTAACTCAAAGGCTAACATTATAACAGCACTTAATCATAAACCTATTTAGAGGTCAGTAACACAATTTAATGAAATATGTCATAATTAAACAGAGACCTGATTACAGATTCAGAGATGACAAGATCCACACTCACTACCAGGATACCCTGCATCTATGTACAGATACTCACAGACACACACAGATAAGAGAAATATATGGATCTAATAAAGCAACACCCACATTTGTGAAAAAAATGCATATAGTTAAAAGGCATAAACAAGTACAGAGGTGGATGTAAGAAAAATGAGCTGGCCTCTGCTCACGGTTTCCCTCTACTTGAATTCAGAGCAGACATTCAGCATGCACTGGCATTCCGCAGCAGATGATAACTGAGGGTGACTCGAGTGGGAGGACTTTGCCCCGGTTTCTGTTGATCAACAGCCCCGAGGATTTGGTCGTCCCTGAGAGGTGTCCCGACCCAGGTTTGGCCAGGTGCTTGTACAGAGCAGCTCCATGGATGGTGCAATCTTCTGGTACTTACCACCAGCGGCACAAATGCCAGCACTTGCTGGACTCACAAATTCCGTGCTGCCACCTTGGCCACGATCCAGTGCAGATGCACTGGGCTGTCAGGAGATGAGTGACTCCACTGCTGTTCTTGGGCAGTGGGATGAGAAGCAGGAGTCAGATCCAATAAGGGATTGCCCTAACGCTCCAAGCCGCTGCCCCTTGCTGCCCACGGGCAAGCAGAGTCTAGGCAAGGAAAGGGGTGTGCTGGTTGTACTGGGTCTGCACCTTTTATTCAAGGAGAAGAATCGCACCATGCAGCGAGAGGCCTGAGAGAAGGGGGAGAAAGTGGGAGGTGGGGGTGGCAGTGCTGCAGTTGACCCAAAAGCATTGTCCAAGGAATCAGAACCCCAGAGCTTCCACAGGAGCCCGGTGCAGAGTTTTGCCAGGGGGAGGAAGGAAGAAGTTTCAGGTTCAGCCTTGTGGATGGACGTCTTTCTGTGGCCACACAAGTGCTTTGTGCCCTTGATGCTGAAGGCAGCCACCCAGAGCTGGGGAGTGGGTGCACGGCCTCTGAACTCAGACCAGCAGGGAAATCAGGAGAACAGAATGCAGGCACTGCTGATTTCTGCCAGTTTGCTTTAAGACTCATTGCAGTTTCAGGAAAAGTGTCCCCACAGTGTAAGAAAGAAAAGAAACAGGGTTGAAAAGGAATAGGGTTGGTTTTAATTGTTGTTTGTTGTTGTTTGTTTTAAAATATACAATCAGTCTATGGTGTTACACTGTCAACGATCTCAGACAGTTCCTGAAGGAGCTCATCCACATCGTTCTCACTGTCCACATCAATTTCTCCTTCCAATTCATCTCCTATGATTTCCAGCATTAAGTTTTCGATGTCATCATCCTCTGAGACGAGTGCTTTCCCCGCCTCTGTGCAGCTCAGCTGCTGCATCTGATCTGCTTCTTGTGAGGCATTCCTCACAGAGTCTGCCACGGAGTCTGCCTGGCTTCCCGGAAGCAGTTCCAGACTGGGGAGAACAAGGAAGAGAACAGTCAGTACCTGACATTTCTAACTGAGATACGCTTTCAGCAAACCAGCTCTGAGGTCTGTGGTTAACCCCTCCCGCACCTCACACTCACACAGGGATGGCGATTCAGTTAACCTGCGGCTGCCTTTAGAGTGCAAGATACCAGCAGGCACATTGCTCGTAGTGGGAGCTGATCTGGACAGACAGAGCAGTTTGAGCCTAGCCAACAGGGGCCAGGTTTTGTAGCAGAAACACATCGCCAGCCTCATTATTTGACTGTAAATATGTGAAGAAGTCATCCTCTGCATAAACCTGTTCACTGACTGAGTTACTTCTCCCCATGACACGCTGTGCAGAGATTTTGAGTGTGCAATTACAATTATTGCAGATGACCTCTTCCTTTGTTGGATTATGCCACGGCACATCTCAAACACCCCATCTGTCCCCTGATGCGAAAGAACTTATGTCTAATGTAAAAATGGCACTGATGAAGAGCAAGTTGTGGTCATCACCTGCTTGGAGGTGTTTGGACTGCAGGAATGGTCACCAGGCTGTCCCCAGGCAGGGCTGAAACGATGGCCTAGGAAGAAACAAGACAGTGTGTATGATGCACGGGTCAAAGCTTCCGAAGTAGCTTCTTTTCCCAGGGAAGTTGTGGATGCCCCATCCCTGGAGGCACTCAAGGCCAGGCTGGATGGGTTTCCAGGCAGTTGGATCTCATGGCTGGCAACCCTGGCCACAGCAGGACAGGTGGAACACTGGATGATCTCTGAGGACTCCTCCTCCCTTCCCTGGGCGCTGCTGAGCCTGATCCCAAATACAGAAGCACGCGGCTCCTGAAGAAAGGGTTCTCTTGAAGGTTACAAGTGACCTTGGGTGTTTTTAACAGCACAGCATTCATGGACAAAATCCTTCACACCACAGAGCAATCTGAGAATTGTAGAATCAAAGAATCTTACATAATCATTGCTCTGCATCTAATCAATATAGAAGTTTTCCACAAGTACCCTGTGAGACATCTGCTGCCTTCAAAGGAAACAGTAAAGCTGTAGAACATTTGAAATTTCTACCATTACTACAGGAGCAATGTAAACCTTCCTTATGCACTACTGCTGTTGCCGCTGTTCTTACCATTGGTAGTTTTCTGGCTGGGGGCTCATCGGTGTCCTCAGCAGCAGATGGTTGCATCTCTGCTGCTTTTCGTTTCTGTCTCTGCTTTTTGGGGAAGGTGGCTTTCCAATCAATAGCCCTCATTTTCACCTTGCGTCCACCTGAAGTAAAAGGAAGAGATTGCTGATCCATTCTTGCTGTGCCTCAAGAGAAATCCACGTTCTCGTATCATTCCCACAACCCAACTCACAACAAAGTTAAGTACATTTGACCAGCGGAATTACATTGCCATGTCCAGGATTCTCAGCAATGTTTTCCACACAGTCATCTCTGTCTACCAACAACGCATCAAAAGGAACAAAGAAACCCAAGAGCTGCACTCGGTAATAGTCCAGGGCAGGGAAAACTCTGACACAGAACAATGCTAAGTGACAGCATTACTGTGCTGAGGCACTGTAACAAGCTGCTTGTGCTCACCCTTGACTCTTTTCTTGCAAGGCAATTCCCTTGCTTTGCCCTTCTCGTCGCATCGCTTGCGTTTTTGCGCAGCCGGGCCGTGGGAGGAAGCTGGGATGTCAACTGCAGAGAACAGTCCAGGAGAGAACAATCAGAAAATCTGAGGAGAAAGACAGCGCATCCAACCCAGATGCCTGTTCAGTATCTGTACCTCTCTCTGGTGCCTTCTCAACCTCTGTCTGGTTCCCCAGACTTTCTGCAAGGCCGCTGTTGAGAGGAAGGCCACTCGTGTCAGCTTCTGGCAGAAAGAAGACAAGAAATAATTGAAGAGCATCTCTTTGGAGGAAGGTTTCAGCACAGTCAGCCACAAGCTTCCAACATTCAAGCATAGTTTCTTACATTTGCCTTTCCCCTGCTCAAATGTTGTGCCATTTCTGCAGTCAGCACAGACCTGCAATGCATTTACCTCTCTCCAGAAAAAAATCCACCCCTATTTTGACAGCCAAAATGCAAGCCAATATTTCACTTATCAGGACTCTTCCCTGCCCTCCCCAATGAATGGTTACCTGACATCCTGCACCCGCTCAGAAGTAATATTCATAATTAAGTCTTTCCTGATGCTTCATGCCACCAGGAACTCACCGTTGCTTGGTGGTACGGTCGGTGCGTTCCCACCGCGTTCCTTCTGGTGAAGAAAAGGGCAGTGGGCTTTCTGACAGCCTCCCGGCTGATTCTCCCAATAGCAGGGAATCTCACTGCGCTTCTTCTGAAGAGAGAAAGGAAGGAAGGGTCACGGAAACAGGCAGATGAGATTTGCAAAGAGATGCAGCGCTCCAGGTCGTGCCTGAGAGAAGTGGAGAGCTCATCTTTAGGCAAACACTCACATCAATTTTCATATGTCTGAACTTGCAGTCGCTGCTGGAACAGCGACCCTCCATCCACTGTCTGCAGACTTGTTCACTTCCCAGAGCCGCTTCACAGTGGCGGAAGGCACAGCTGTCTCCCTGCAAGCAAAAGGAAACCACACAGGAAAATAAGAGTACAGCCTGAAACGTGTCCATGCTGTCAACCCAGGTTGTTAGCAGCGAGCGCACAATCCCACTGCTGATGAAGGTAACGCATCACCAGCAGGTCTCCCCCTGCTCCACCCCTTCCTCTTAGAAGTGAGGAAAGGGAAGAAAATCCAGGCAAAAGAAACCCAACCATACCTTAAAGCAGATGGAGTAGAAATAAAAGTAGCAGTCGACTCCTTTCTGAGGCATGGGGAACTTCTTAGAGCAAGTTCCTCTCCAAAGGAATTCCCCGCTCTTGGAAAGAGCCGGCTGCACTCTTGGACTGCTTGGATCCCCAAGCTCACCTTTCAGATTGGAACCCTAAGGAAAGAGTCAACAAGGGAAGAATCATGAGGAAGAAGCATTTTCCCAGCTTTCTTCCTTTATGCTGTGTAGACTCTCGAGGAGTCTCGGAAGCAGCTGGCTGCAAGAACTGTGCCAAGTCTAGATCCAACTTGTGTCTAACTGCCACGGCTTCTCCCAGCAAGTACTGTCCTCCATCTCATCACCAGTTATATACCCTGCAGCACACATTTTGCGTTCCTGACATGAAAAAGACTCCCTTCATCTTCTCCTCTTGCTGCAGCTGCAATGGATGCACTGGTACGACTCACATGTTTGACAAACGTACAGTTCTGGCTTACCAGGCACAGCTGCAGTCCTTCTCCCTTCCAGCTAACACACCTGGCTGAGCAGCACCGTCAGCGAGAGCGGGCAGCACCCGTCAGCCACCACCACTATCACTGCCAGCCGGGACGAGAGCTCACGCAGCGTGTCCACACTCCTGCGCAGCGCTCACGGCTGTGGCACTCACTGGTGCAGCCACGGCCCCAAGCACCGTGCTTGTGGTGTCACAGTGCTTGTGATGTCACAATGCTTGTGGTGTCACCGTGTTTGTGATGTCACAGTGCTTGTGGTGTCACCGTGTTTGTGATGTCACAATGCTTGTGATGGCACAGTGCTTGTGATGTCACCAGACTGACCATGTCCCAAGCTGAGCACCCGGCTCTCCACCTTGTCTTCAGTAGGGTTAAAAATATGCTGCATACAGCACAGCCAGCGCTCCATGGGTCAATAAAGCACAAATTGCACTGCATGAAGGCAAGTCTGTACTCTTCTTCCTTTGTCATGTCTGAGATGAAGGCTGGGGTCCGGCAGCAATTTTGCAGGGCTGTAGTGGCAGTGCTCAGTCACAGCTTGAAGCAGTGATTGAGCACCTGGTGGGAAGGCAGGGCCAACCCAGGGCAGCTCAGGTGCACGCAAACCCTTCCCAGACATCAGTGGAGGGTTGGCAGCAGAGGCAAGGGTGCCCGTCTGGAGATCCCTGCTATCTGAGGCCTTCCAAAGCCCAGCAGCTTTTTTCCTTTCTTTCTGTTGTCCCCAACTGCTGCACTTGGGCAAATCCTCACTTGCTGCAGCCTAGGACTTTGCCACCTTGTTATTACTGCTGTGCTTTCCATTGCACTGTAGCATTACACAGGGGAATGATGACAATTCATCATCCTCACTGAAACGTGTGACAGAATCTCACAAAGAATCAATTTCCCCTGGAAACAGCCATTGGGAAGGGCCTCGTTTGAGCTGGGAGCTCCTCCCCAGCCCAGCTTTTCTGCTGAGACTCCTTCCAGCAACCCCGCAGCACCAAGCCCAGCTCACCTCTTTGTTCAGGTCAGTCTGAGCTGTGCCCAGGTCACACACACACCGCAGCGGTGCTTCTGACGGGCAATTGAAGGATACAAGAAAAACGGAATCCACTTCACTGTAGGTGGTAAGGGTTGGAAGTTGGACTCTGAGAAGGTTTTCAACTCCTTGTAAGGCACAAAGTGATGGGATGATTTCCCATGCCTGCAGAAAGCCAGATCTGCTCTGCACCAGGTGGCTGAGTGAAACAAAAGCTGTGCTGCCCATTCAGAAGCACGTGGGGCACGGGCATGGAGCCGTTACACACCAGCACGTGGGATGTGAACGTTCCTTGGGCACTTTTTCCCCATCAGAAGGGAAATCCCTTTTCTGTCATGCCGTATCCCTACCCGTCCTCAAGGGTTGTGGGAAGGCTGCAGAGGCTCTGCACAGGAGAGTGTAATTTCTCCTCGGTTGGTGCAGGATATGGTGTGACCTCTGGGAGCAAAGCAGCATAACGAATGTTGCTGCGTCCCAGTGCATCAGCCGCCCTGCCTTGAACTTACTTTTGCTACCTGATGAAGGTGATATGCTTAAAGAAGTGCATCAACCTCTGCTCAACTGCGAATGCATGGAAGCCCTGTTGCTGTCATTGCCTCTAGAAATGCATTATAAAACAATATAGCATAGCATAGCAATAACTTTTTGTGGATTTTATTACTGCTACAAATGGCTAAAAAGATAAAGAATGCAAAAGAAAATACGATGGCATGTATGTAACTGTTCTGTAAGCGCAATTTCAGCACAATTATCATTGTTAAGCCTTCCACAATAAAGAGAATCAAATCCCTCTCTCAAGCAAAAGAAATACAATTTGGTGGTGACAACTGAAAAATAAAAGTATGTGCAGGATAGCACAGGCTTTCTGCAGGCAGCATGATCTGTGTAGAAATTTGATGAACATATCTTGCTCCATAGAGAGGCAGTAAGCAGCCAAACTGTACAGCAGTGAAGGTCGTGAGGTTTGTTGCAGGAAGGAGTCTTTGGTTCAGAGAAAGATGATAGGACTAAGTTTTCAGCTTCCAGAAGAGAAAAACACTGGACTGAAGGATGCTTAGCTGCCTTTTAATAGTGTTTCCATTGTCTTCAGTGGGATACTAGGTTGCTTAAATCTAGGAGAATCCCTAAGACAAGTCTTGGATCATGGTCACCCCTCTGCAACATTCCCTTTGTGGAGATAATGCTGACTTGTCGAAGGTTAGTTAGCAACATCATCTGAAGACCTCCTTTTGGAAGGACATGGGTGATTACACCGAGGACATTACTAATTATGCTAATGAAAATAAATGAACTGAATATAAGCCTTATGAGGAGCGGTTGAGAGAGCTGGGGTTGTTCCGTCTGGAGGAGAGGAAGCTCAGGGGTGGCCTTATCGCTCTCTTCAGCTACCTGAAGGGAAGTTGTGGTGAGGTGGGAGCTGGCCTCTTCTCCCAAGCAACTAGCAATAGGACTGGAGGGAACGGCTCCACGCTGCGCAAGGGGAGATTCAGGTTGGACGTTAGGAGATACCTCTATTCCAAGAGCGGTGAGGCTGAGGCACAGGCTGCTCAGGGAGGTGGGGGAATCACTGTCCCTGCAGGTGTTCAAGGAACATGTAGATGCTGAACTGAGGGACGTGCTTTAGTGGGAAACATTGGTGATAGGTGAACGGTTGGACTGGATGATCTCAGAGGTCTTTTCCAACCTTGATGATTCTATGATTCTATGATATAAACAAAGCCAGGCTGCAGGCACTGCCCTACAGTACAGGAAAAAGGAACTCTAAAGCCTATGGCACGTCTGAGGTGAGAGGGAATAACAAGCTTGAAGCAGTTGTTAACAGACTCAAAGATGAGTCCTTTGTTGGTTTCCTTTGTTCTTTTCTTCACCTATTCTGTCCTATTAAATGTCTTTATCTCTACACGTGAGTTTTGCCTTTCTCTGGTCTTTCTCCCCCATTGCACTGTGACAGAACAGCTGTGCAGCGCTGGGCTGCCTGCTGGGTTAAACCACAGCAGTTCTTAACCCTAGTCAGGTTCTGCAGCAGTAAAGAGGAAACGCTTCTGCTCTTTTCCCCCAGCAAAGGGCTGATGATCTTGGAGGTCTTTTCCAGCCTCATCAAATCCGTGATAAAGCCAGTGGGAAATTTGACCTTGTTTTGGTGAAACTAATGCATCGGCCTGGTTTGATGGCGGTGAGGTGAGATGTCAGGGTGTTCGTCCTCGGGGTGTTTGTCAGGACTTCATGGAATTTGACCCTCCTCGTGCTTCATCCTTGAAAATAGTTGTTCACAGCTTGTGTGTGTGTGTGTGTGTGTGTGTGAGAAAGCAATGGTGTGAATAAGGTGTGATTATGAAGGGAGGGGTATTTCGTATTTCTCTCTGCTAAAAGAGGTCAGAGACGTGAAGTTGAATATCTTTGAGTTGAATAGCTGATACAAGCCCATGTGTTCCATGTGGAAACCTGCAGGTAACAGAGCTCCAAACGTGAGATGAAAACAGAGAAACTGAGACACAAATAGACCAGAATTGATGATTTTTTTTAAAGTCTTCAAACCTATTTTCAAATTCCTTTGTGACACTTAGAGAAGCAGGAGGGAATCGGGCAGGAACACGTGCATCTGAGCCCTTTGGCTGCACGAGCAGTGAAACAGACATTGTTTAGATGTTGTCCTGAGGGACGCGGTTTGGTGGGCAAATGGTGGTGGGTGGGCAGCTGGACTGGATGATAGTGCAGATCCTTTCCAGCCTGGGAAGATGAGGCGTCGTGAGCCACTCTTAAAAGCAGTGTGTGTGGAACCCGAGGAAAATGCCCTTGCACGTTTTGAGGCAAAAGATAAAAGCATCCTATCGCGACTCCAGCATATCTTGTGAGGCGAAATGGTTGAGGCTGAAGATGGCGCCACGGCAACAGAGCCCTCGAGAGGGGGCAGCGGGAAGGGCTTGCGCTCCGCACGCATGCGCTGTGGCCGCCGTGCGCGTGAACCGCCAACCGCCCCAATTCGAATTCGCATCCTCGTCGTCCAATCGCGGGTCGCGGGGCGGGAACGGCCCCACCTCCCGTCATCCTTCCGACCAATCAGACGGCGCGCCGTGTTTAAAAAGAAGTGCGCGCGGCCGGTAGGCGTCGCTCAGCGGATTTCGGTCCGCGGCGGAGGGGCGGAGCTGTGGCCGCCCCGCGGAGGCGCCGCTTGAGCTCGGCTGGGGCGGAGTCAGCAGCCTCAGCCTCACGCTCGTTCCCTGACCCGCGCTGAGCGCCGAGGGGGCGCGGCCTCGTGCGGTTATCGCCGCCCCTCGGTCGGAGCCGGTCCGGGTGCGGCGATCGCTGCGTGCGCTCGGTCTGCGAGGAGCGCCGCGATGAAGGCGGGCGGTGAGTGCGGGCCGCGCGGCTCTCCTGCGTTTTTTTCCCAGCCTTTGCCCCTCGGCTCCGTGCGGGTCCCCGTGAGAGGGCTCTGCGGGCGGCACGGGGGGCTGCGGGGCCGCGGCGGGGGCGGGCAGCTCGGATGGCGGCTGTGCGGGGGGGGTCGGAGCGGGGCGGCGGTTCGACCCGAGCCGCGGCGGGCGGAGATGCGGCCGTGCCCGCTCCGTGCCGGCCGGCGCTGCTCCCTGCGGGGCCGTGAGCCTTCCCGGGCGTCGGGCGATGGGCGAGAGGCGTTGAGCGCCTCCGCCGGAAGGTCACCGCGAGGGGAAACGCCACGGAGCGGCGGCGGCCGCCTACGGACGGTCCGATTCCTCCGTGCCCGGTTCGGCTCGTCCTTCGGCTTCCCGATGTTCGTTTGCTGAATCGCGGCGGGCTTTGGGGCTCCCGAGTGCAGGCGGAGCTCGGGCGGCCGCAGCCCTGTGCCGTCCCAACGGATGGATGGATGGAGGCGCTTCGGGATTTCTGCCTTCTGCCGGCGTTATTCGTGTGCTGCTCCCTGCTTGGCCTCGTCTCTGAGCTCGTTTGCTTCTCCTGGCCGATGTGTCCAGGGCAAACTCCCAGCTAGGAGCGATGTTACTGGCGTTCCCCCGGTCTGTGAGCGCTGCAAGATGCTGGAACGGGCTCTGAGGGCTCTGCCGGGAGCAGCTCCTGAGAGAGATGGGCTTTGGACTCGGGTACTTAGCGGGCCTTACCTTCCTAATCTTTTCGGTCGCGGTCCAAGGACTGTTATCTATTGATAAGGAGGAGTTGGAGCGTGGGGGAGGTTCGTGCAGTTGCAGCAGTGGCAGCTGAACAAAACGCAGCCGAATGATGGGCTCGGAGCAGGGCTGTGCTGTGCTGGGTGTGTGCCGGCCCTACTGGGCACCTGGCTTCAGCTGGCTGAACTGAACGAGTCGCTTCTTCATGGTTTGGCCTCACAGCGTTCTGTGCTGCGTGCCGAGTTGCTGCGGTTGCTGTGCATGAAGAACTGCCCTACCTCATGAAACACACCTTCTGTATGCACCTTTTTTCTCTTACTGTTCTGTCACTAACTGAGGTGTTTTTGTTTTTCAGTGGTTCACTGCCGCTGTTCCAGATGTTTCTCTTTCCCTGCCAAGCGAAGGATAAGAAAACGGCCCCGAGTCCTGACATTGCTGAGTCTGCCTGAGGATGTTCTGCTCCATGTTCTGAAAGGCCTTCCTGCTGAGGACATCCTTTCGCTCAGAGCGGTGAGTGCCGGCCCCTCGTGCAGTGCACAGCCTTATTGCTGCCCCCGGGAGCCAGAGCTGCACGTAGGAACGCCTGCATCCAAGGAGATGTGAGGAGAGCCACGAAGTCCATGCAGTAGATAGATATCTGCTGTGCTAACAACTTGATTTCTCACTGCTCTAGCCTCAAAGACTCGCAGCAGTATTTGTGTGTTCTGTGTGAAGTTTCTGTGGGAATTGTCCTTCCAGCTCAGTGTGACTGGAAAAGTGAATTTGGTTTGGCATCTCTTCTGTAGTGATGGGTAGACAGGAAAAGAGTGTTAATGAACTTGTGTTTAGTTACCTATCTAAGATTGGATCACAAACTATTTTTCTGTTGGTTCCTTTATTTTAACAATTATTTGATGCTCCTCCTCCTACATTGCAGGTGCATTCCCATCTTAAATACCTCGTAGATGATCATGCCAGTGTTTGGGCATGTGCAAGTTTTGAAGATGTATGGCCTTCTCCAAAAACTCTGAAGGTGTTTGAAAGGTGAGCTTCAAAGGAATGCTGATGCTTCAAGTTGCAGAGGAGGGCATTTAATGCTACACCTACAATTCCTATCAGTCTTCACTGTAAGTGGCGGAGCTGACTGTCCTTATTTGTAGAAGTCTGCACAGAGTGATGAGGGTAGCGAACTTTATGTTGAAACTGCAAATAATAATGGCTTTTTTGTTAATTGGAGCAGGGCCTACAGCATACATGGAAGCTGTTATTCTGAGGGCATTACTTTTCCTGGTTTGAACATAACTCATGAACTGAAATTTGTTACTGGTGCTTCCATGTGAACAAGCGAGATCAAAGACTGCAGTTCTAAGTCTTGATTTTTTTTATTTTTCATTTTTTTTGCTAAACCAATGTAGTAAAAAAAAAAAAGTAAACTTCAGTATTAAAGCACGTGCAAAAGGAGAATACCTTTTTATCCATCTGATTTGAAGGAGATGGGTTGACTTAAATGTCATGCTAATTGTTCTGCTTCTAACTATTATGCTTGCTCTGATGCATGTATTATCTACTTTCTGAAGAAAGCTGTTATCTGAAAATAGATCTGTGAGGGAGGAGCACAGGAATTGAGGCATGTCCTTGAGGATGCAAGTACCTAAACCTGCTTTCTTGCACTTGGGATGTTTCATGGGACTGGGAAATGATTCCTGTGAGCTGTCAGATTGTCCTGGGACAGATGTATGAAAGTATTGCAGCAAGAAGAGCCACATCATAACTCATGTGTAACTTCTGTAGTGAAATCAGGTGTGCTTGTGATCAGTGAACAACAAATTCCTGCCAAGCCTTCACTGCAGTAACTTGTCAATAGGTGCTTCCACATCAGACTTCAACCTGAAGTATCTTCTCTGTTCCCTTTTAGGGCTGCTGAAAGGGGCAACTTTGAAGCTGCTGTGAAGCTGGGGATAGCGTACCTGTACAATGAAGGCTGTAAGTGTGCAAGCTTTACTTGGGTCCCCGGGGAAAATGGCACAATTGAAAGATACACAGATGAGCTGATGGCTTAATTATAGATACAGATCAGACTAATTGTCTCAGTTTTTACTGGTTATCTACAAAGCTATTTCTTTTAAATACTGATGGTTTTGTGCTCAGATTCTAGAGCAGTAATGTGCAGAAGTGGTCTGCTCTCCTAAGTGTATGGTTAGGTTTCACTTGCTGTCGTGCCTCTTCAGCTTTATCTACAGTGTGACTGAAGAACTGTACAGCAGCAGACTGTTAGGTGTTCAGTGATAGCATGGCACACAGGGCTTCTAAAACTCCCAGATGTGCCCATGCATAGCTTTTGAATTTGCACTGAGAAGTAATCTTTTGTAAATTTCAATTGAACTCTGCTACGTCCCTGGTGTGCTGGATGAATTGAAAGGGACTGATGGTTGATAGGAGGAGCCTCCTTGCTGAAGGAGACTTGCCTACCCCTTTGTGCAGTGCCAGGAGTTAGCAAATACACCAATGCTCAAAGCAGTGTTATTGTAGAACTTCTCTCAGGCTTAAGATCTTATGTCCTCACAGACTAATTGTAGTAAGATTTTTTTTTTTTCCCTCCTTTTGCCAGCTCCATGACTTGTAAAGCTTTACGGAGTTCAATCTTTTCCTGGAGTTTCACTGTTCTCTCGACTGCCAATACCCTGTTGTGGATGAACTCTAACCTATTTCTGACTTTTTTTTTTGTACAGTGTCCATCTCTGATGAGGGCCGTGCAGAAGTGAATGGATTAAAGGCATCTCATTTCTTCAGTCTGGCAGAGCGGCTGAATGTGTGTGCAGCCCCATTCATCTGGCTCTTTATTCGTCCTCCCTGGTCCTTGACTGGAAGTTGTTGTAAAGCTGTGGTCTATGAGAGTCTTAAAGCAGAATGTCAATTGGATAAAGTAAGATTGCTTTCTGCCTTTGACTTTAAGATAGGTTGGGAACTGCACTGAGCCCCTTTAGAGAAATGATTTTTGCTTCCCCAGGAAGCTCCTATTCTCCCACTGCTTAAAAAAGTGTGAATCAGTCGTTCCAATGAACTTGCTGCCAAACTACAGTGTGTCATGATTGACAGAGGCAAGTGCTGTCTGTTCTGAGGCATTCAGTACTGTCCCAAAGATGACAAAGAAAAGCAGAGGGGGAAGAATGGAAGGCCAACCCAATTTTAGTCTGGAATACCTAGCAAAAATTGCTGTTGTTCTTTGTTTGTCTTCATCAATGTTTTATCTTTTTTTTTTTTCTTTTTTTTCCAGGCTCAGAAAGGATCTATTCTGTACTGCTTGGCTAAGGTCTTGAGTCTCTTTGAGGTGAGCAGTGTTTCTGATTTGTGTGTTTGGGGATTTTGAAAATGACTTCTTTGCTAATGTGGTTTAGCTTGATTTTGAAATTATAATAATGGTAATATGAATGTTTTTGTATTCCTCAAGTGGCCTAAGGTATTTCTACTCTCATGCATTTTACTTACTGGTTGTTTTAAGGAATGTGGTCAACTTACTCAATTTTAGAAATGGTAAAATTAATTTTGGCTTGATCATGGGTTTGCTGTGTGGTCAGGTCTTAAAGCCTTTCTTTCATAATACGAACCAAAAGCAACCAAATGCAAATGGCCTTCAGCAGAATGCAGGTTAGAAAGCTTTCCTATAGCTGAGGGAAATCTCCATTTTCAGCCAGTATCTTTCAATGCTGAGTGGGTGTTGGAGCAGCCCTTGCAGTCTGAGGGGGCTCACAACTTTTGTAGTTTACAGAACAGAGTTTTCTGTAGTTTCTGAAGCATTAAGTTTGGCTGGACAGCATAAATACCATCGTGCCTTTTGTCCTTAGGATGAAGAAAAAAGAAGAGAGTCTCTTGAAATGTTTGAGGAGTCTTCGAAGCAGGGTTGTTTAAATAGCTCCTACCTCCTTTGGGAAAATAACAGGAAGGTTGCTGTAAGTAATTTTCCTTTTTTCTTCTCTCAAAGTATTTTCATTATGTCTGGACCTTTTATCACATGCAAGGAACATACTTGATACATTTTCCTCAGATCTTACCTTCTTCATTATGAAGAAGAGCACTAAAAACACTCAGAAATGAGCTCTTGGTATTTAAAGCCTGCAAGTCTACATGCCTTTGTCAAAGAACTGCTTGCACCTCTGCTACATTGACTCTACTAAAGGCATGGGCACTGCTGGTCAGGCTGCTCACTCTGAGCAGGGAGGCTGCCTGCCTTGTCACTAATAATTTCGCAAAACTCATATATTGGAATCCCAAGTGACCCATCTCATTTCTTGTAAGACCTTGGGCAAGAACTGAAGGAAGTTTTTTAAAAGCAATATCTCTCTGAGAGAGAAACAGACTGGTTGCTGGAATAGTAGATGTACCTACAGGCTGTGTTTTTTCTCTGGATGTTAGTACTACAGTCCTGCTTTTTAAGTAAAGGTGATGGTATTTGATGGTATTCTTCTCTGTAGATGTTAGACCCTGGTAGATACCTCCAAAGTCTCAGGAAGCTACGGGACTATGCAGCAAAGGGATGCTGGGATGCACAGGTATGTTTTTCTGGTTGTGTTGCTTTTTTTTTTTTTTTTTTTTTTTTGTTCTTGGGGAATTTATTTGCTTTTTTCCTATGCTGTCACGGTAGACTTAAGCCTCTCCTTCCAGAAACATGGTCAGAATTGCTGAGTGATATCTTTGTGTGCATATCTATTCGTCACTAATCACTCTTTTGAAAAATGCTGTACTTCTTTGGTGTGATCCAAGGATTGAACTAGTGACAGATAAAAAAGCCTGTCCCTGAATAACACATACAGTGTTTAGCATTCAAGCTAGACTAAGAACCAATTCTGCTACCAGTTCTTTCAAGATTTTCATTTGTTTGCTATTTCCACCAGAAAAATTACAGGACCATTCTCTACTGCTTTAGTTTGCATTTGGTAAAAGTCCTTTTTTGTGCATGTGCTTTTTCCTCTACTACAGATAGCTTTAGCCAAAGCTTGTGGAAATGGAAACCAACTAGGATTAGAAGCAAAATCTTCCAGTGAAATGGTGGCTCAGCTGTTTCAAGCCTCTCGTCCTATCAGCAAGCAAAATATCTTCACT
Organism: Meleagris gallopavo; assembly: GCF_905368555.1. Taxonomy (NCBI): domain Eukaryota; kingdom Metazoa; phylum Chordata; class Aves; order Galliformes; family Phasianidae; genus Meleagris; species Meleagris gallopavo. The sequence goes on from NC_139419.1 coordinate 14,282,581, forward strand.
GTGCAGAAAAAAATAAATGAAACAATGAGGTAAAAACTCAAATCCAGAAGTGAGGCCACACAGCAGAAACCACTGTTTATTTCTATTTGCATCAGTGAAGGGGGGAAACATCTAGAATGAGGCCTGTGAAAGATAAACTCTTTAGCTTTACCCATCTGCAGTGTGCAATCGGAGAAAGGGATGACATTTTGCAAAGGGTCAGAAACCTCACTTCATGCCCAAGTAAAGAAGTGAATGGAGGGGTGGGAGGTTGTGGGGTTTTTTTTTTTTCTGGACTGTAAATACTTTGCATTTGTCAAGACTGACAGTTTCCCACAGATCTGGAGACTCTAGTTGGCTTTCTGGTTTGTAGTTGCTCTCCAATTTTCTTAGGTGGCCTTTGGACTCCCAGTTGATACACCTCACCTATTGTGTGAGTGCACATTACTTGTGAAGTGAAATGAGAAGCTAACTTACGACCTGAGATGACCACTGACCCTTCAGAGCATAACAGGCCTCTGGCTACAAATCCTTATCTTGGTGCCACGTGTTGTTTTTCTGAAAACATCACCTCCTCCTTTTGTTGAATTTCCTAGTTTGGCACTGTTGAGTAGAGAAGGGATTCAGATGACCAGACACAGGGAGGGTGTTCAGCACTACTTTGGATGGCTTTTAACTGGGCAGGTCATGTTTCTCTCTTTGCCATCTAGGTACATCCTGGTTGACTGGCTGGTGGAAGTGGCTACCATGAAAGACTTCTCTTGCCTATGCCTTCACATGACAGTGGGGTGTGTGGACCGTTACTTGAAGCTGAGACCTGTGCCCCGGTATCAACTCCAGCTCCTGGGAATAGCCTGCATGGTCATTTGCACACGGTAGGAGTTCTGATGATGGGGGTGGTTACTGAGATTGTTCAGACTCATTTGTGCAGCTCAAGCTTGTTTTTTCTTTTTTTTTTTCTTTCCCCCCAGTACTGGAAAGAAACCTCTCCACTAACTGCTGCTTGAACTGTTTTCACATACAAACTCTTCCAGGCACTGCAAATAGACATCTAATATTTCTCAAACATGTTTTTAATACAGAAATAACTCCACAGTAGCAGATAAGCTTAAGCATTCCATTCCACTGAGAACTGAAGTCTTTCATACTCGCATTAGCATGAGTAACCCTGTGTAAGGAACAGCAGTGTTCTGTAGTTTCATCTGTTATGCTCAGATGAGCAGTGTGGTGTGTTGGAGAACTATTCTTCTCCGTTAGTTACCTCAATGTCTTGCATCCATAAGTGAAGAATTAGGAATGTTTTAGTTGATAGTTCCAGCATAAAGGTAAAAACAAATGAGGAGCTGCTGTTCCTTCTTTCACAGCTTGTACCTGACTTACAAAGTTTACCTTACAAAGTTTAACCTTAAATCTTTAAGTTTAAAAACCTTATGGAGTTTAACCCCTTGGTTATCTTGGATACATTTACTGGCCACAAAAAATAGTGCATAGGTACACAAACTGACTTTATTCTGGAGCTAACTGTTAATTATACTTGATATTGCAGTTTTATCAGCAAAGAGATCTTGACAATACGGGAGGCTGTGTGGCTAACGGACAACACGTACAAATATGAAGACCTCGTCAGAATGATGGGTGAGATCATCTCTGCCCTAGAAGGAAAGATAAGGGTAAGTTTGGAAAGTGGATGGGCAATTTTATCCCTGGGGCTGCTGTTGAAGTGGATCTCTAGTATAAAAAGAACAAAGATGCTATTGTAAATGTTCCCCGTGGAGACTGCACATTTAAGAGCATGCAGATACCAAACCATCTGCCTTCCTGTAGAGATTAAAACTTGAGTTTCTTATGGCACATTCAGAGGTTGTTTATTGTTTCACTGGGGATTATTTCAGTGTTAGCATAGAGTTTAAAATAATACTTGATAATGAAAGCAGTGTCTTGTGAGTACAACTGTGGTCTAAATACTTGGTGCTTGAATTATATTGCCAACCTCTGTTCTCCTTTGTGTATTAGATACCTACCATCGTGGACTACAAAGAAGTACTGTCAAACATAGTCTCACTGGAGAGAAGAACTCTTCACCTTTACAGCTTCATTTGTGAGCTGTCTCTCCTAAACACGAGCCTTTTCGTGTACTCCCCAGCTCGGCTGGCTGCTGCAGCACTGCTGCTGGCTAAGATGCTGCATGGCCACGGTAAGGAGCAGCCCGTTCAGTGGAGCTGCAGCAAAGTACATCAGTCTGCCTTGTCCCTTCAGGGAGCTCTGTGGGCAAGGTGCCCCAACCACCCTGAGGAGTGTGGGAGAGGGGGACAGGTGTAATATGTGAGAATGGAGTTGAGTTCAGTCTATAGCAATGCAATAATGTAAGCCCTGCATTTAAATGAGACTGAAGGTTTTTGCCCTTATCTATGCAGTAGAATTCTCTTTAGGTAGCTTCAATTTCTCAAGTAAGCCTATCCTTGAAGCTAATTCTGAACTTCAACTGTGTACAGGCAAAAGCTCCTAAAGATCATGCTTATGTGATGATAATCTTTATCCCATTAAAAATTCTGTCTGACTATAGAACTTGCAAGCTCTGTGAAATGGTAACACCTGTTCCCTTCTCCAGCACATCCCTGGACCAGCCAGCTGTCTGAGTGCACTGGGTTCTCTCTTGAAGACCTGTTGCCGTGTGTGCTGCGCCTTCACCAAAAATGGTAAAACTTTGGGAACTCTTCTGGGAGTGTTTTTGTATTCTGGCTCTCGTAGCCCTGCTGTAAGTCCTTCCAAAGGGAGGAGGTGGCTTTAGCAAACTGCTTTACTCCCCCTACTACAGGGCACTGAAATCTGGGGGCTGGTTCAGTGGCGGCTGTTGCGTTTGTCTTGACAGGCAGTGGCCCTGGGTTACAGAAGCCCTGGTGCTCCCCAAGCCTAGCAGGTTTCAGCTTGCCAGCACCGCTATTTTCAGGTGATTGTGACCAGCTTTTTGATGAGCTCCAGAAGAAGTTCAGTAGCAAAAATAATTCATTTCTGAAAGGCTAGAAGTCAAATATCTCAAGAAACAGAAAGGGAATTAGATGCTTGTATGCTTAGCAACTCTGCTGAGATGCCAGTTTCCTCAGCACAGAGCTGAGGTGGACAGAGGGAAAGTACTTACATTGCCAGAATTTGCTAACAATGTTTTATATAATCCATTCTAAGATTAAAGCCCTGGTCTTTCTTTTCAGTTTCCATGATGAGGTCCCTAAGGATTACAGGCAGGTGTCTTTAACTGCAGTGAGACAGAGATTTGAAGATGATCGTTACGATGAAGTAGGCAAAGAAAAGGTGGGTTTGTTCTTCTGTTTGCTGAAATCTGACACCTAGAGCAAAAGCTACTATGTGGCAGGGTGTTCAAAACTTCCAATAAAGAGAAGTGGGTTTTAACTTCAGGTTTTGGAAGTAGAGAATAGCTGGGTAAGGTTGGGGCTTCTAAATTTCATCTGCTGGGACTCTAACTGCTGTGTTTAAACAGCAGTTCTAGGAAGGACTCAGCAGGATAGCTTTCTCCTGGACAGAAATAAAGATAAATAAGGATAAAATAGTTGCTTCTTGGCAGAGGGAATCACATGGTCTAATTCTTAACCCTTTGTTTTTCAGGTGATGAGCTACAGCCAGCTCTGTTCACTGCTGGGTGTGAAGCAGGAGGACGTGAAACCCAGTCCCCTGCACACAAATGTCATAGAAATTAAAGCTTTCTTTAGCTCTCCCTCTGGAAAGAGATCTAAAAGGTGAGTATAACTCATGGCTGTAAAGGTCTATGAAGACTTGCATGAGCCTTTCCTCCCCTCTGGCATCCTGACCTTCCATTCTTTCTGTTGTTACCTTGGCTGACATGCCTATTAGAAGAGCTGGAGAAGCAGACTTGGCTTTTAATGTGTGACTTCTGGATGCTCTTGCTACAGGAGGAGGGAAGACAGCACTCAGGATGACAGGGGCAGCTTAGTGACTACACCTACAGCTGAGCTATCCACCCAGGAAGAAAGTCTTCTGGACAGCTTCCTGGACTGGAGTTTAGATTCCTGCTCTGGTTATGAAGGTGATCAGGAAAGCGAAGGCGAGAAAGATGGAGATGGTAAGACTTTTAGTCTTATTTAAAAAAACAAAACAAAAAAACCAAACAATAAAAACCACAGATGAGAGAACTCAAAATCTGCCTTTCTATCTTTGCATAAAATTCCTTCTGGGACACCAGAAGAGCCTAAACTGCAGCTGGGGAAACTCTCCTTCTTTCCCCCAGTGGTTATAGTTGTTAAACTTCTAGGAGTACTTTTTTTCTCTTTACTGCTTCAGAATATAATGAAGGATTTTATAGCCATTTAGCATTTCCAAGACAGTGTTTTTTAGATACTGCTACAGCAGTAACCAGCCTTGAATGGGATTGCATTGTAGCCAGTGTTAGAACACTGTCAGCTGTTTGTCTTACTGACACACAGGCTTTGGCCTCTCATTTTCCAAGCAGTTGCTAGACAGTACCTCTCCAAACAGGTTGAGAGGGAAATACTAAAATATTTTAATGAGGGTAAACTCTACTCTTACCTTCCTCTCTCAACAAGGTTTACAGTTGCACTTTTTTTCTCTGCTTGACTGTTAGAATTTGGGCAACACGAAGCTAACTGGCCTTTTCCTTTTCTCATCCCTCAGTCACAAGTCCCAGTGGGATCTTGGATGTGACAGTAGTTTACATGGATCCAGCAGAGCACTGCTGTCAGGACTCCAGTGATGAGGACAGCCTATCTGTAGAGTGTCCTGGGCACACAGCACCACCGAGGAAGGCCAGGACACCAGATGAAACTCACAGAGTTTCAGCCTGTGTTGCCTCAAATCCCAGCTGGGAAGGGAGCTCCGGCTACTCTTCTGTCAGTGGTGCCAGTCCTACATCTTCTGTGGAAAGCAGCTGCGGAATACCTCTCAAACCTACCTCAGCACTGTCTGGTGGCAGTGCCATGAACAAGGAGCCATGCCTTCCTCCCTACCTGGAATCACGTTTACAACCAGTGCGTGCTAGAGCTGGTGATAGGAATTCTGCCCGAAGACAAGTCAAGCGCAAAAACCTGGCAGAACACAGTGAAGAAAGGGTGAATTTGGGCTTCTTAAGCCTCTGATTTCATGCTTCTCTAGGTTTTCTGGAAACAGCATTTCTGTCATAGCTGTACAGGAATGATAGTGAATAATTGTCAATACCTCCAGAAAGAGCCCTTTCCCTTAACTTTGCCTATTCCTACCACATTCTATAAGCCTGTCTCTTAATTCTGTATCTCATTTCTGGCCTTTTTCCATCCTTTAAAAAAAAAAAAAAAAGCAGTTAAAGATTTCTTATTTTCTGATCCTCTCCAAGTTTCATATACTGAGACGAATCTTAACTTTACAGCTTGTGTCATACCTCACCAATTATTCCTTGAAAATGACCTTGTCCTCTCCCTTGCTTCACTGTGAGGCCTGGCACCATGAAAGAAAGAAATTACTTTGGTCACGAAGTTACTGGATGTAACACTATGCTTGAAGTTGATAGACCTTTTTGCGGTTATGCTGCATTTTAACTTTAGCCAGGTACTGTTTCACGTCAGCTGGTGCTTCCCTCTTCTATGTATATATCTTCTGCTGCACTGATTTAAGGTTTTTATAGATACAGTCAAGAGGTAAATGAAGGCTCATTGCAGGTCTGAGCTTTTTTTTAACCTACCTCTCATGGTTTTAAAAACCCTATTTGACTCAGGCCTTAGTTGCCATGTGTTCCTTCCCCTGAAATGTTATCCTCCTGTGCCTTAATGCTTCACTGCCCAATGCTACAGTACTGTGAACTGTTAGCCCATGCTGCATCAGTGTGGTTTAACTGCCACCTCCAGCCCGTGGCCCACCTTCATTGCCTGTTTTCCTCGTTATTTCCATGAATGTGGCCTTCAGTAAAGCACACCTCACTTGAACACTAGAAGCAGGCAGCAATGCAGTAAGGGCAAACTGTCTTAAAGCCCTCATTTAAGCCTTGCAACTGCATCCTAGTCCACAAGGGGAGCATATGCTTTTCTTATTAAAACTGCAATCTTCTGTACTGTATCAGTAGGGCTTTGAAGGAACTTCCTACACTGACCTCAGCCTAGCCATCCTGGCTTAAAACTCCTTCAGCCTGTCTACATTCAGAACCTGTCTACATTAGGAAAATAGTTTTCTTTTTATGTGTTGGTATTTTTATGTTCATTACTTGTTTTTAAGACTTTCATGAATTGACAATGACTTTAACACTGGAACTGGACTCCACAACTTTTCCTTTATCTAGAAGTTACTGTGGCAGGTGGCAACAGTTCAGATAGGATGTAGTTTTTTTTTTTTTATATATGTATAAAATTTGTTTTTACATCAATGAATGGCTCCCTGTATTGCTTTTAAGGCTGGTATCCATTCACTTATGCTGAACTGGGGGATGAAATCTGTTTACATCCATACCGTGAGCAGGTGGGAGAGCACTCTGCACAGAACATAACATGAGACTCAAATCACAAATCTGCTGCATTGCCATGAGGAAAAAAAGCCAAAGCACAGCCTTGAATATTCTCCCAGTAACCCCATGCTGCAGGCTGTGTGTGCTTTCCAATAAGTTTATTATAAAACAACAGTAGATAAAATCTCTCACATCTTTTGGAAAAGCTTCACACTGCAGAAAGCTCTGAACTGTGTTGTCCTGTGCAAGTTTCCTTGACCTAAAAGAAAAGGGGACAAAAGGGGAACATAAATCAGTTTGTACAGTCTCCTCCCTGTAACTCAAGAGAAAGCTGAAACACCATGGAAAACATGATGAAATGGCAGGGTAGAAAGGTCTTAAGCTACAGCAAGTGGAGATTTGCTGAGATAATAGCAACAGTGCTCTATTGCTGCTTGGAGTGCAGGGGACTGGTGCTGTGTGCTGCAGCAATCTGAACTGTGGGCACTTACTTAGGGCACTACCATGATATCCACAGAATCATAAGCTGAAGCTTTCAGCATTTGCAGTGGCTTTTTGAAGAGCTGCCGCAGGGCCTCATAGTTTGGCTTCTCCTCATATTCTAGTGCCATTACTTGCTGCAGGTAGCTCTGAAGGGCAGCTGCAAAACACAGAATGTCACCACATGGACCGACACAACCCATCACCTTCACAAAACTGACAAGTAACATTTCCAGACTCCATTCCCTGCACAGAGATCACTCCTCAGCCTTGGCCAGCTGCAGAGAGAGGAAACCTAAACCTGGGCTACAGTGGAAGTGCAGCCAGCAGGTCAGGGAAGGGATTCTCACCCCTCTACAGCTACAGAAAGACCTCAGTGCTGCCCTTCAGTACCTGAAGTGACTATGGGAAAGATGGGGAAGGAACTTTCTACAAGGGCATGAAGCAACAGGACACAGGGTAATGGCTTTACACTAAAAGAGAGACTGGCTTTAGATATAAGGAAGCAATTTTCCACTATGGAGAGGAGGCCCTGGCACCACTGTCCTGAGAAGCTGTGGATGGATGCCCCATCCCTTGAGGTGCTCAAGGCCAGGCTGGATGGGGCCCTGGGCAGCCTGAGCTGGTGGGAGGTGTCCCTGCCCATGGCATGGGGGAGGGTGTCAAACTAGATGCTGAGGCCCCTCTCAGCCCAAACCATTCTATGAAAACAAAGAACTAATATTAAGGTTAGACAGGATGGAGAAATGACCTCAAGCCCCAAATTCTGCATTTTTAAAGCCACTAGGACACTGGCCTCTTCAGCAAGGTTTATGAACATAGATATAACAGGTAGCAGCCTTCTTCGCTTTGCTACAAACAAGGGCTTTGTTCTTAGGAGGAGCCTGGCAGCTGGTCTGTGCGCTGCTTTGTCACCATCACCACCAAGAGTCATCCCAGTTAGCACCCCAGTGGGAGGAAAGCTCTGGCTTCAAGTATGGTCAATCCCCCTTCCCTCCCCAAGAGGCCTCTAGGAAAGCAAGCCTGCACCTGGAATCGACCTCTGCCTGCTGAAGCACTGCTGGAGAAGGCATGTCACATCATTTTTGTACCTGGAAGAACCAGTGCAGAGAGCTGTCAGAAGAGAAGCAATGGAGCAGGCACTGAAGCATCCTGTCTTTGACAACAAGAACAAAATACAAAAAAGGCCAAATTCAGATGGTCAGGTTCTAAATGCTGCTGAGATCTGGGCTCACCAATAACCCTTTCACCCGGGAGATAATATTGGCCACCTGCTTCCAGTGTGACTTTCCAATGGGATTTACCCACACCACAATAAAGAGAAATCGTTTGATCTCAGTCCTCTTGTCACAGAATCGCCCTCAGTGTTTCCTTCTGAGCATTTCCCAAAAGAGCAGATGAATACTCCTACATTTCTTTCTTTTCCATCACAGTTTCTACTTTGTCCAGCTCCTTAGACCAAGGCAAGAAGCCGCAGAGCCATTTCAGAAGACAGTAGCCCAGAGATTCCAAGTCACTCCGTCGAGATGGTGCTGAAAGAAGAGAGATTCACATGCTGAAAATGGATTGGGAGCCATCCTAGAGGAGGTCCAGGCTAGCACCTCTCCAAAAGAGCACTTCAGCACTCATGGCACATCCTTGGAAGTATCTATTTCAGAGACCCAACCAAGTAGCCAATTTGAACATCCTTCCCGCTCTCTGCTTCAAGGTCAGAGTGGAGTCTGTTTTGGGCAGGGATCCAGCCTAGCTTGAAGCAGATCCCATCTAAGCCAGCATGAAGCAACCCAGTTTTCTATTCCTTGCACACTTGCAGGAGCCACGACTCCAGATGGAGCAGGAACACACCTGCACCCCTTGCTACAGTCGCTGAGTAACCTGGCAATTCCCAACACAGCAGCCTGGAAAGAGGTTTGAGGAAATAGGCCAAACAGAAACTGGGTTCCAGGTGCACATACACACCTGGAAAGCAGCAGTAACAAGTGGCAGCAGGAAGCCCTAGCTTCAGAGAGCCCTGATACAGAAACAGCTTCAGGTGGGCTTTTTACCAGCTTGTGTCAAAAACAGACTCACCTGCTCCCTTGTGGCTGTCCTGGCTGATAAACTCTATCGTGCCCTCATGAGGAGTCCTGCTGCCTTCACGCCTAGCCACATGCTTCCCTTCTGGGCAGTAACGGAAGGCGAAGTAGTAGCCTGCTAGGGTCACCTGGAAGACAGCAGGAAACACACATCTGAGCATTACTGCTTAGGGCAAGGACTACAGGCTGTGCATCTGCTCTGCTTGCTCCACAGAGGTCTCTTCAGTCAAAGCCTGAATCTTCCCTCTGAGTAATCCCTTTATGGCACACTAGGTGGCTTCTAAGGTTCCCTGCCTTCGGGTGTTAAACCCATGCATCCCCCAATCCTGCACTGCTGCACCTGAACACTGCATGAACTGCATTGCTCCCCTGCTCAAAAGCTGCTCTGTCCCACTTGTATGAGCCCAACTCAGCTGCCATTTCCTTGCAGCACTGCTCCCACTCAATACCTGCGTGAGGTCTGCTGGGTTCACATAGATGTTGTCAGCTGTGATGTCCCCATGCACATACTCATTTTCATGAAGGTACTCCAGGCAGTCCAGCTACAGATAAACAGAAGAGCAGAGTGTATCAGACCCACACAATCCTCACTCAGCACCCAGGCTTTCACTGTGCTGAACCCTGCTATATGGAGGATACATGAGCACCATGTCCCACAGCCTCTGATTTTCAAGGTTTCTTTCACCCTCCTTACTTCAGACTCCTTCTACTTTACACACTGCTCAACAGACGCTACTCAAGTTTACAACAGGCTCTAGAGATGCTACTTTAAGAGCCAGCAAACCCCCTGGATTAGCTTTAAAGTACCTTTAAAAGATGAGGGAGGAAGTTATATGCCTTTCCTTAGCAAGTCTTTTGGAAAGCGTTGGCTCCCTACGTACCAGCCGGACTGCAATCTGAAAAGCTGCCTTCTCATTCAGGTGTAAGTTGTCATTCAGAATGGACTGAAGAGATCGCCCTAAATCAGAGAACACCAAAAACCTACAAAAGACAAGAATGTAGCAGTGCCTGCCTGGTATAAAAGCCCTGCAACCAGGATTAGACACCCCCCACTACTTCACACTGACCTGGGCAAAGCTTTCCTCACTTAGATAACAAAAGTTCCTTGTACAGGAGTTTGTTGCAGATACAAAGTCTGTCTCTTTTTTTTTTTTTCTTTTTTTTTTAAAAAAAAAGTTTACAAGGCAAGAATAAGGTGTCCCTGGGCCAGAGGAACAGAAGCTACAAATGCAATGGCTACACCAGCAACCCAGGGACTAGAGGAAACAGGATGGTGAGAGGCAAAGCATTTGTTAATAAACTAGGAGCAGCACATTACATTAGGAGCCCAGGGAACAGCAAGAAAAAGGACAGTGCACAGCAAGGAGGGAAGAAGGAAAGCCCAGGAAGATGGCAGTTGCAGACAGAAGAGCTCAGCTGTGCCCTTTACAGAGTCACCTCACCTGTATTTATCTGCATGCAGTCCAAAGCCAAGACAGCTGGGGATGCCCAGCAGGGGCAAAGAGTGCAGCTTCTTCCACTTCTCCACTAGGAGGGAAAAGAGTACGGCAGATGCCAAGCTGTTTTCATACTGATCTGCCCGAGAAATGCCAGCCTAACGTGCCAGAGTGTTGGCATGTCAATGCACACAGCACTGCAGAGCAAGAATAAGACAGCAAAGATGCTGGGAATACCAGAGCAGGCTACAGCATGTGCTTGCTGTGGGGCTACATACAACAGCAAGGGGAGAAGAGAGAGTCAGGAACAGCGATGGAGAAGCAAATTCTACAAACAGGTCTGGGAAGGACTTGATTACAGCCCTCCCAGAAGCGTTCATTTGGCAGGAATCCCCCTATCGTGTCTGGTCAGCTTTGTTGACTTAACAACCTGAACGTGGGCAAAGTAAATACTTGACAGCAGCTGACAGAAATGCCCACAGAGGGGACCCAGAAGGGAACAGCAGCCCGTCAGGCTGCGTGACAATACAGCTAGGGTTGAGTAGAACAAGAGAGCTGCAAAATGCCAGTGCTGTGGTTTCTTAAGGTACACTGCTGGAGAGCAGGCTCAGGGCTGAATTGCTCAGCACTGGCACAGAGGAAGAAGCAAACTGGTTTATTCTAGTGCAGCCTTCTGAGAGACTCAGATAACAAAGGAGAGATGACAGCTTTCCTAACAAGCAGCCTAGTCCTCACCCTGCCAACGAGCACCAACCTCTGTCTTTCTTTGCAGCTCGCTGGAAAAAGTTCTGTTCATTGTAGATCTTACTGTCTTTGACATCCTGAAATAAACAGAAAGAAAGTGCATTACTTCAGCTACATACTTCCTGCTAGGAAGGGAAATTTGGACACGATTGCTACAAAACCTTCACTATACATTTGAAAGAACTTCCCCTGTCCCACCCTCTTCAAAAAAAAAAAAAAAAAAAAAAAAGCAAGAGAACAGAGTTTGGGTCTCATCTCGCTGTTTAGCGCTGCACACAACTCCAAGCATCAGCACAAAGCAAGGCAGCAGCTGCCTCACATCTCAAGCACCACCACTAAGAAGCATGTGGGTTAACAGCACCTAAACAATGCAAACCAGCCCAGAGTGAGCTCCAGTCCTGAAGCTGTTGCATTAGGAGCCAGAGGCAGCCTTCTTAGCCACAGCATGAGGAGGTTATTTCTGCAAGCAGGTGAGTCCAAAAAGCAGCTGTTCTGTTTTATGCTAGCTGTCAGAAAACAAGACAAGCAAGAAAGTCTGTAGTCACCACATTTCCCACATGTCTGGGTGATGCTGAATTCTTAAAACCCATCTTTTTTACAGCAACCAGCATTACTGCTCTTTTAGTGCTGCTGCTAAGAAGTGACCTGACAGCTCACAAACCAGTACACTAGTCTGAGTGCCCACAGACATTTCTGTATGTATACATGTGTACTCAGCACATCGCAGACTAACATGGGAGGGATGCTGTGCAGGGAGGAGGTGGGCGTTTCACACCCTGCTGTGTTTGATACCACAGGTCCCACCCATGAGGGGCTCTGCTTTCTGCAGGATCAGCAGTCTCCAGACAGCACAAATAACCACATCTCCAAAGATATTTTATCATGCATCTTGCCTGGAAAGCCAATGTGAACTGTCAAACCCAGGAACTGAAACACCCTCTGGTGCAAAGCCAGGAGGTGCCAAAGGTGTTGAGTTGGGAGCGTTATGCTCACAAGCGAGCAGAGCTCCCCACCTGCTGGTCCTACTTCAGTAGCAGTTAGGCGTCTCTTCCCATTAATAACACTGCTTTCACTCCCTGACACATTACTCTGACAGCAGAGCGAGTAATTTTACAAGTGCATGTGAGTGGGCACCACTACAGCCCCCACACAGCCATCATTCATCCACCAAGCTGCAATCACAGAGCAGCTATTACTGAAAATACCACATTTCTGAAGAAGCCGACCCGCTGGCAAGTGCCCAGGGATGTAAAGATGTGCTCTGGCATTGTCTCTCAGTGCTGGTTCATGGCACTGCCTTGGCACAGCCACCAATTCTGCCATCCCCAGCTTCCCCAAGACTGCAGCAGCATTTGTGCACGTCATACCAAAACAGCACATCTGACACTAACAAAGCAGGAACCTCACACCACTGCATTCGGTTTTGGAGATCACTGAGCCTGCTGGATGAAAGAGGCAATCTCCTGGGATGAAGGTTTTCTTTTGTTGTTTTAAATTAAATCCTCCTAATTGTTTTTGCAGCATTAGGGGAAGAGCCAACCAAGAAGCTCCTGGGAAGTTTTATCTGTTCCCTAAGCAATGGGACCCTAAGCTCCCTCACTTCTCTAAGGGATACACCCATGGTAACAAGGACAGTGAGCCAGCGCCCACTCCATGAGACAGCACAGCTTTGGCCTCTCAGAGTACATTCTCTGCGTTCCTGAGACACTATGGTGATACAAAGCAGACAGATCAGGCCCAGGATGCAGCACTACACACTATTCCTTACCCAAGCGTATCAAAACTCACAAGTTTGAGGGAGAATCTTTGCTTTTGAGGGCAGGTTCCAGATGCTGACTGTGCTGTGGAAGGATGGAACAGATGTGGTTACAGAGCACAGAAAAGAGGTACCTGCAGCGTCAGCTGCATCGCTCAGCACCGCCTGCACAGCTGACTTCTACTGATCCTCTGCTTCTTTCTCTTGATCTTTGCAAAAGCATCCTCTGTGACAGAGCTTACCAGTGCAGCCTGGCACAAAACAACTCTTACCTTGCTCTGGGAGCACAGCACCCTGACATGGCTGCAGGTGCAGCTCTGCTCAATTCACGTGAGCATCTGGAGCTACAGTAGTGTGGGCTTTGAGGGTGGCACGTAAAGAACAAATTGTTAGCAGAACCTCCAAGGCACCCACCATTAATTTGGTGAGCACTCCCTCCAGCTCACTTTGTAGTTTATCAGAGCTGGATGAGATCAGAGTACCTTCCCCCCCCCTTGTGGGTGTCACAGATATACGTGACAAAATTCCCCCAGCATTCTCACCTATTACCTCGCCCTGGAGAAGCTTCTGTTGTTCTGCCCTTTACCCGAATGCTACACACAGCTACCTGCTGCTGCTCAGCCAGAGTGTGTCTCAATGACAGCACAATACTCTTCCCTTCTTCTCACACCACGTTTGCAGATGCACAGCCTGCATTACGCAGCAGTGAAAGTGAGCATAACGATGCTAAAGCCAAATATCAGGCAAAGCTTTGGAGTGGAGAAAACTCATCCTGAGCAGCGTCCAGGATTGAAATGTCTCCCTTGGAAGCCTACAGCTGGTCAGGCGTGCATTCGGGGAGCAGCCCAGCACCCAATTGTGTTCCTGCCTGCCCCAAACTGACCCGCAACACGGAGAAGTGTGACCCGCAGGGCAGCAGCAGCGCAGCCAGGCCACTTTCTTCCGAGACGCACAACAGCGTGAAGCGCTCGGTGCCAGCGTCTGCGGTCCGGAGGTCGCGGGGTCCCGTCTCCCCCCCTCCCCGCGGCTCGGGCTCCCGCCCGGTCCCGCACCTTCGTAGAGCAGCCCGCAGCCTCCCTGCTCCAGCAGCCGCCGCAGCCTCCAGCGCCCGGCGCCGCGGTCCCGCAGCTCTTCGCCCTCCGGGAGCGGCTCGGCGGGGCCGGGCCGGGCCTTGCGGGGCGAGGGGGAACCGCGCCGCGCCGCGGGACACGGCGGGCGGGGCGGCGTGCGGGCGGCCGGCGGGGAGAGCACCGACACGGCCGCGCTCCGCTCAGCCCCGGCGGCGGCCGCGGGGTTCGGGGCCTGTAGCGGCGGCGGGCCGGCCGCGTCCCTCGGTGGCGGCGGTGCCGGCAGTCTGTCGCCGCAGGCCGGGCAGAACCTGAAGGTGGGCTCCACGCCGCCGCCGCACTGCGGGCAGAACCGGGTCACCCTGTGGGCACAGCACACGACGTCACGGACGGACCGGAGCGGCACGGCCCGCCCGCCCGTCGCCACCACCTGTGGCAAACGCGGGGCGGCTCCTGCTGCGGCTCCTCTTGCTCCTGCTGATGCAGCTGCTGCTGCTGCTGCTCCGCGCCGCCATCACGCGCGGCCCCGGCCGCCGCACGGCCCCGGCCGCGGCTCCGCCGCCCGCAGCCCCGCATCGCCATCACAGCGCCCTGCTGGAGCGCGGCGTGCGCGTGCGCACAACGAGAGGCGTGGGCTGCGACCAGTGCGGTGGGCAGGAAGGGGAAATGGAAAGGGAGGGAAAGGGAAGCGGAAGGGGAGAGAAAGGGAAGGGGAAGAGAATAAAAAGGAAGGGAAGGAACTGCACTGTCCCTGCCACCTCGAGGCCTTCCCAGCTCTGGCCAAAGGGAGTCCTTCAGAAGCCACGCCGGTTGCTGGGGCTGCTTCCTGCACAGCACCTCGGCCTCCAGCTCCCTCCTGAATCCCCCCATCGCTGTGTTCCCCTATAAGCCTCCTGCGGGCCCCAGTGTGAGTGCTGGGCTTCAGCATCAATTTATTAAGCGCCACAGTTATGACATATACACACACATACACACATTACTTTTTAAAACAGTGTTAATTTGTGTCACAGCTCTGTAATTCCAATGGTTGTTGCCTAGGGAGCAGTGATCACAAGCTGACAATGTTCAGTTTGGGAAGAGAGTATCTGGTAATCCAGAATATGAAGTGATTTATCAAGACAAAGTGCACAAGGCCATTAGGAACCAATGAGGAAACTGGTGGGAAAAGGTGGGCAGTGAAGAAAGGGTGAATTTGGGCTTCTTAAGCCTCTGATTTCATGCTTCTCTAGGTTTTCTGGAAACAGCATTTCTGTCATAGCTGTACAGGAATGATAGTGAATAATTGTCAATACCTCCAGAAAGAGCCCTTTCCCTTAACTTTGCCTATTCCTACCACATTCTATAAGCCTGTCTCTTAATTCTGTATCTCATTTCTGGCCTTTTTCCATCCTTTAAAAAAAAAAAAAAAAGCAGTTAAAGATTTCTTATTTTCTGATCCTCTCCAAGTTTCATATACTGAGACGAATCTTAACTTTACAGCTTGTGTCATACCTCACCAATTATTCCTTGAAAATGACCTTGTCCTCTCCCTTGCTTCACTGTGAGGCCTGGCACCATGAAAGAAAGAAATTACTTTGGTCACGAAGTTACTGGATGTAACACTATGCTTGAAGTTGATAGACCTTTTTGCGGTTATGCTGCATTTTAACTTTAGCCAGGTACTGTTTCACGTCAGCTGGTGCTTCCCTCTTCTATGTATATATCTTCTGCTGCACTGATTTAAGGTTTTTATAGATACAGTCAAGAGGTAAATGAAGGCTCATTGCAGGTCTGAGCTTTTTTTTAACCTACCTCTCATGGTTTTAAAAACCCTATTTGACTCAGGCCTTAGTTGCCATGTGTTCCTTCCCCTGAAATGTTATCCTCCTGTGCCTTAATGCTTCACTGCCCAATGCTACAGTACTGTGAACTGTTAGCCCATGCTGCATCAGTGTGGTTTAACTGCCACCTCCAGCCCGTGGCCCACCTTCATTGCCTGTTTTCCTCGTTATTTCCATGAATGTGGCCTTCAGTAAAGCACACCTCACTTGAACACTAGAAGCAGGCAGCAATGCAGTAAGGGCAAACTGTCTTAAAGCCCTCATTTAAGCCTTGCAACTGCATCCTAGTCCACAAGGGGAGCATATGCTTTTCTTATTAAAACTGCAATCTTCTGTACTGTATCAGTAGGGCTTTGAAGGAACTTCCTACACTGACCTCAGCCTAGCCATCCTGGCTTAAAACTCCTTCAGCCTGTCTACATTCAGAACCTGTCTACATTAGGAAAATAGTTTTCTTTTTATGTGTTGGTATTTTTATGTTCATTACTTGTTTTTAAGACTTTCATGAATTGACAATGACTTTAACACTGGAACTGGACTCCACAACTTTTCCTTTATCTAGAAGTTACTGTGGCAGGTGGCAACAGTTCAGATAGGATGTAGTTTTTTTTTTTTTATATATGTATAAAATTTGTTTTTACATCAATGAATGGCTCCCTGTATTGCTTTTAAGGCTGGTATCCATTCACTTATGCTGAACTGGGGGATGAAATCTGTTTACATCCATACCGTGAGCAGGTGGGAGAGCACTCTGCACAGAACATAACATGAGACTCAAATCACAAATCTGCTGCATTGCCATGAGGAAAAAAAGCCAAAGCACAGCCTTGAATATTCTCCCAGTAACCCCATGCTGCAGGCTGTGTGTGCTTTCCAATAAGTTTATTATAAAACAACAGTAGATAAAATCTCTCACATCTTTTGGAAAAGCTTCACACTGCAGAAAGCTCTGAACTGTGTTGTCCTGTGCAAGTTTCCTTGACCTAAAAGAAAAGGGGACAAAAGGGGAACATAAATCAGTTTGTACAGTCTCCTCCCTGTAACTCAAGAGAAAGCTGAAACACCATGGAAAACATGATGAAATGGCAGGGTAGAAAGGTCTTAAGCTACAGCAAGTGGAGATTTGCTGAGATAATAGCAACAGTGCTCTATTGCTGCTTGGAGTGCAGGGGACTGGTGCTGTGTGCTGCAGCAATCTGAACTGTGGGCACTTACTTAGGGCACTACCATGATATCCACAGAATCATAAGCTGAAGCTTTCAGCATTTGCAGTGGCTTTTTGAAGAGCTGCCGCAGGGCCTCATAGTTTGGCTTCTCCTCATATTCTAGTGCCATTACTTGCTGCAGGTAGCTCTGAAGGGCAGCTGCAAAACACAGAATGTCACCACATGGACCGACACAACCCATCACCTTCACAAAACTGACAAGTAACATTTCCAGACTCCATTCCCTGCACAGAGATCACTCCTCAGCCTTGGCCAGCTGCAGAGAGAGGAAACCTAAACCTGGGCTACAGTGGAAGTGCAGCCAGCAGGTCAGGGAAGGGATTCTCACCCCTCTACAGCTACAGAAAGACCTCAGTGCTGCCCTTCAGTACCTGAAGTGACTATGGGAAAGATGGGGAAGGAACTTTCTACAAGGGCATGAAGCAACAGGACACAGGGTAATGGCTTTACACTAAAAGAGAGACTGGCTTTAGATATAAGGAAGCAATTTTCCACTATGGAGAGGAGGCCCTGGCACCACTGTCCTGAGAAGCTGTGGATGGATGCCCCATCCCTTGAGGTGCTCAAGGCCAGGCTGGATGGGGCCCTGGGCAGCCTGAGCTGGTGGGAGGTGTCCCTGCCCATGGCATGGGGGAGGGTGTCAAACTAGATGCTGAGGCCCCTCTCAGCCCAAACCATTCTATGAAAACAAAGAACTAATATTAAGGTTAGACAGGATGGAGAAATGACCTCAAGCCCCAAATTCTGCATTTTTAAAGCCACTAGGACACTGGCCTCTTCAGCAAGGTTTATGAACATAGATATAACAGGTAGCAGCCTTCTTCGCTTTGCTACAAACAAGGGCTTTGTTCTTAGGAGGAGCCTGGCAGCTGGTCTGTGCGCTGCTTTGTCACCATCACCACCAAGAGTCATCCCAGTTAGCACCCCAGTGGGAGGAAAGCTCTGGCTTCAAGTATGGTCAATCCCCCTTCCCTCCCCAAGAGGCCTCTAGGAAAGCAAGCCTGCACCTGGAATCGACCTCTGCCTGCTGAAGCACTGCTGGAGAAGGCATGTCACATCATTTTTGTACCTGGAAGAACCAGTGCAGAGAGCTGTCAGAAGAGAAGCAATGGAGCAGGCACTGAAGCATCCTGTCTTTGACAACAAGAACAAAATACAAAAAAGGCCAAATTCAGATGGTCAGGTTCTAAATGCTGCTGAGATCTGGGCTCACCAATAACCCTTTCACCCGGGAGATAATATTGGCCACCTGCTTCCAGTGTGACTTTCCAATGGGATTTACCCACACCACAATAAAGAGAAATCGTTTGATCTCAGTCCTCTTGTCACAGAATCGCCCTCAGTGTTTCCTTCTGAGCATTTCCCAAAAGAGCAGATGAATACTCCTACATTTCTTTCTTTTCCATCACAGTTTCTACTTTGTCCAGCTCCTTAGACCAAGGCAAGAAGCCGCAGAGCCATTTCAGAAGACAGTAGCCCAGAGATTCCAAGTCACTCCGTCGAGATGGTGCTGAAAGAAGAGAGATTCACATGCTGAAAATGGATTGGGAGCCATCCTAGAGGAGGTCCAGGCTAGCACCTCTCCAAAAGAGCACTTCAGCACTCATGGCACATCCTTGGAAGTATCTATTTCAGAGACCCAACCAAGTAGCCAATTTGAACATCCTTCCCGCTCTCTGCTTCAAGGTCAGAGTGGAGTCTGTTTTGGGCAGGGATCCAGCCTAGCTTGAAGCAGATCCCATCTAAGCCAGCATGAAGCAACCCAGTTTTCTATTCCTTGCACACTTGCAGGAGCCACGACTCCAGATGGAGCAGGAACACACCTGCACCCCTTGCTACAGTCGCTGAGTAACCTGGCAATTCCCAACACAGCAGCCTGGAAAGAGGTTTGAGGAAATAGGCCAAACAGAAACTGGGTTCCAGGTGCACATACACACCTGGAAAGCAGCAGTAACAAGTGGCAGCAGGAAGCCCTAGCTTCAGAGAGCCCTGATACAGAAACAGCTTCAGGTGGGCTTTTTACCAGCTTGTGTCAAAAACAGACTCACCTGCTCCCTTGTGGCTGTCCTGGCTGATAAACTCTATCGTGCCCTCATGAGGAGTCCTGCTGCCTTCACGCCTAGCCACATGCTTCCCTTCTGGGCAGTAACGGAAGGCGAAGTAGTAGCCTGCTAGGGTCACCTGGAAGACAGCAGGAAACACACATCTGAGCATTACTGCTTAGGGCAAGGACTACAGGCTGTGCATCTGCTCTGCTTGCTCCACAGAGGTCTCTTCAGTCAAAGCCTGAATCTTCCCTCTGAGTAATCCCTTTATGGCACACTAGGTGGCTTCTAAGGTTCCCTGCCTTCGGGTGTTAAACCCATGCATCCCCCAATCCTGCACTGCTGCACCTGAACACTGCATGAACTGCATTGCTCCCCTGCTCAAAAGCTGCTCTGTCCCACTTGTATGAGCCCAACTCAGCTGCCATTTCCTTGCAGCACTGCTCCCACTCAATACCTGCGTGAGGTCTGCTGGGTTCACATAGATGTTGTCAGCTGTGATGTCCCCATGCACATACTCATTTTCATGAAGGTACTCCAGGCAGTCCAGCTACAGATAAACAGAAGAGCAGAGTGTATCAGACCCACACAATCCTCACTCAGCACCCAGGCTTTCACTGTGCTGAACCCTGCTATATGGAGGATACATGAGCACCATGTCCCACAGCCTCTGATTTTCAAGGTTTCTTTCACCCTCCTTACTTCAGACTCCTTCTACTTTACACACTGCTCAACAGACGCTACTCAAGTTTACAACAGGCTCTAGAGATGCTACTTTAAGAGCCAGCAAACCCCCTGGATTAGCTTTAAAGTACCTTTAAAAGATGAGGGAGGAAGTTATATGCCTTTCCTTAGCAAGTCTTTTGGAAAGCGTTGGCTCCCTACGTACCAGCCGGACTGCAATCTGAAAAGCTGCCTTCTCATTCAGGTGTAAGTTGTCATTCAGAATGGACTGAAGAGATCGCCCTAAATCAGAGAACACCAAAAACCTACAAAAGACAAGAATGTAGCAGTGCCTGCCTGGTATAAAAGCCCTGCAACCAGGATTAGACACCCCCCACTACTTCACACTGACCTGGGCAAAGCTTTCCTCACTTAGATAACAAAAGTTCCTTGTACAGGAGTTTGTTGCAGATACAAAGTCTGTCTCTTTTTTTTTTTTTCTTTTTTTTTTAAAAAAAAGTTTACAAGGCAAGAATAAGGTGTCCCTGGGCCAGAGGAACAGAAGCTACAAATGCAATGGCTACACCAGCAACCCAGGGACTAGAGGAAACAGGATGGTGAGAGGCAAAGCATTTGTTAATAAACTAGGAGCAGCACATTACATTAGGAGCCCAGGGAACAGCAAGAAAAAGGACAGTGCACAGCAAGGAGGGAAGAAGGAAAGCCCAGGAAGATGGCAGTTGCAGACAGAAGAGCTCAGCTGTGCCCTTTACAGAGTCACCTCACCTGTATTTATCTGCATGCAGTCCAAAGCCAAGACAGCTGGGGATGCCCAGCAGGGGCAAAGAGTGCAGCTTCTTCCACTTCTCCACTAGGAGGGAAAAGAGTACGGCAGATGCCAAGCTGTTTTCATACTGATCTGCCCGAGAAATGCCAGCCTAACGTGCCAGAGTGTTGGCATGTCAATGCACACAGCACTGCAGAGCAAGAATAAGACAGCAAAGATGCTGGGAATACCAGAGCAGGCTACAGCATGTGCTTGCTGTGGGGCTACATACAACAGCAAGGGGAGAAGAGAGAGTCAGGAACAGCGATGGAGAAGCAAATTCTACAAACAGGTCTGGGAAGGACTTGATTACAGCCCTCCCAGAAGCGTTCATTTGGCAGGAATCCCCCTATCGTGTCTGGTCAGCTTTGTTGACTTAACAACCTGAACGTGGGCAAAGTAAATACTTGACAGCAGCTGACAGAAATGCCCACAGAGGGGACCCAGAAGGGAACAGCAGCCCGTCAGGCTGCGTGACAATACAGCTAGGGTTGAGTAGAACAAGAGAGCTGCAAAATGCCAGTGCTGTGGTTTCTTAAGGTACACTGCTGGAGAGCAGGCTCAGGGCTGAATTGCTCAGCACTGGCACAGAGGAAGAAGCAAACTGGTTTATTCTAGTGCAGCCTTCTGAGAGACTCAGATAACAAAGGAGAGATGACAGCTTTCCTAACAAGCAGCCTAGTCCTCACCCTGCCAACGAGCACCAACCTCTGTCTTTCTTTGCAGCTCGCTGGAAAAAGTTCTGTTCATTGTAGATCTTACTGTCTTTGACATCCTGAAATAAACAGAAAGAAAGTGCATTACTTCAGCTACATACTTCCTGCTAGGAAGGGAAATTTGGACACGATTGCTACAAAACCTTCACTATACATTTGAAAGAACTTCCCCTGTCCCACCCTCTTCAAAAGAAAAAAAAAAAAAAAAAAAAAGCAAGAGAACAGAGTTTGGGTCTCATCTCGCTGTTTAGCGCTGCACACAACTCCAAGCATCAGCACAAAGCAAGGCAGCAGCTGCCTCACATCTCAAGCACCACCACTAAGAAGCATGTGGGTTAACAGCACCTAAACAATGCAAACCAGCCCAGAGTGAGCTCCAGTCCTGAAGCTGTTGCATTAGGAGCCAGAGGCAGCCTTCTTAGCCACAGCATGAGGAGGTTATTTCTGCAAGCAGGTGAGTCCAAAAAGCAGCTGTTCTGTTTTATGCTAGCTGTCAGAAAACAAGACAAGCAAGAAAGTCTGTAGTCACCACATTTCCCACATGTCTGGGTGATGCTGAATTCTTAAAACCCATCTTTTTTACAGCAACCAGCATTACTGCTCTTTTAGTGCTGCTGCTAAGAAGTGACCTGACAGCTCACAAACCAGTACACTAGTCTGAGTGCCCACAGACATTTCTGTATGTATACATGTGTACTCAGCACATCGCAGACTAACATGGGAGGGATGCTGTGCAGGGAGGAGGTGGGCGTTTCACACCCTGCTGTGTTTGATACCACAGGTCCCACCCATGAGGGGCTCTGCTTTCTGCAGGATCAGCAGTCTCCAGACAGCACAAATAACCACATCTCCAAAGATATTTTATCATGCATCTTGCCTGGAAAGCCAATGTGAACTGTCAAACCCAGGAACTGAAACACCCTCTGGTGCAAAGCCAGGAGGTGCCAAAGGTGTTGAGTTGGGAGCGTTATGCTCACAAGCGAGCAGAGCTCCCCACCTGCTGGTCCTACTTCAGTAGCAGTTAGGCGTCTCTTCCCATTAATAACACTGCTTTCACTCCCTGACACATTACTCTGACAGCAGAGCGAGTAATTTTACAAGTGCATGTGAGTGGGCACCACTACAGCCCCCACACAGCCATCATTCATCCACCAAGCTGCAATCACAGAGCAGCTATTACTGAAAATACCACATTTCTGAAGAAGCCGACCCGCTGGCAAGTGCCCAGGGATGTAAAGATGTGCTCTGGCATTGTCTCTCAGTGCTGGTTCATGGCACTGCCTTGGCACAGCCACCAATTCTGCCATCCCCAGCTTCCCCAAGACTGCAGCAGCATTTGTGCACGTCATACCAAAACAGCACATCTGACACTAACAAAGCAGGAACCTCACACCACTGCATTCGGTTTTGGAGATCACTGAGCCTGCTGGATGAAAGAGGCAATCTCCTGGGATGAAGGTTTTCTTTTGTTGTTTTAAATTAAATCCTCCTAATTGTTTTTGCAGCATTAGGGGAAGAGCCAACCAAGAAGCTCCTGGGAAGTTTTATCTGTTCCCTAAGCAATGGGACCCTAAGCTCCCTCACTTCTCTAAGGGATACACCCATGGTAACAAGGACAGTGAGCCAGCGCCCACTCCATGAGACAGCACAGCTTTGGCCTCTCAGAGTACATTCTCTGCGTTCCTGAGACACTATGGTGATACAAAGCAGACAGATCAGGCCCAGGATGCAGCACTACACACTATTCCTTACCCAAGCGTATCAAAACTCACAAGTTTGAGGGAGAATCTTTGCTTTTGAGGGCAGGTTCCAGATGCTGACTGTGCTGTGGAAGGATGGAACAGATGTGGTTACAGAGCACAGAAAAGAGGTACCTGCAGCGTCAGCTGCATCGCTCAGCACCGCCTGCACAGCTGACTTCTACTGATCCTCTGCTTCTTTCTCTTGATCTTTGCAAAAGCATCCTCTGTGACAGAGCTTACCAGTGCAGCCTGGCACAAAACAACTCTTACCTTGCTCTGGGAGCACAGCACCCTGACATGGCTGCAGGTGCAGCTCTGCTCAATTCACGTGAGCATCTGGAGCTACAGTAGTGTGGGCTTTGAGGGTGGCACGTAAAGAACAAATTGTTAGCAGAACCTCCAAGGCACCCACCATTAATTTGGTGAGCACTCCCTCCAGCTCACTTTGTAGTTTATCAGAGCTGGATGAGATCAGAGTACCTTCCCCCCCCCCTTTGGGTGTCACAGATATACGTGACAAAATTCCCCCAGCATTCTCACCTATTACCTCGCCCTGGAGAAGCTTCTGTTGTTCTGCCCTTTACCCGAATGCTACACACAGCTACCTGCTGCTGCTCAGCCAGAGTGTGTCTCAATGACAGCACAATACTCTTCCCTTCTTCTCACACCACGTTTGCAGATGCACAGCCTGCATTACGCAGCAGTGAAAGTGAGCATAACGATGCTAAAGCCAAATATCAGGCAAAGCTTTGGAGTGGAGAAAACTCATCCTGAGCAGCGTCCAGGATTGAAATGTCTCCCTTGGAAGCCTACAGCTGGTCAGGCGTGCATTCGGGGAGCAGCCCAGCACCCAATTGTGTTCCTGCCTGCCCCAAACTGACCCGCAACACGGAGAAGTGTGACCCGCAGGGCAGCAGCAGCGCAGCCAGGCCACTTTCTTCCGAGACG
Organism: Meleagris gallopavo; assembly: GCF_905368555.1. Lineage (NCBI taxonomy): Eukaryota > Metazoa > Chordata > Aves > Galliformes > Phasianidae > Meleagris > Meleagris gallopavo. Next base: position 14,306,558 of record NC_139419.1, read on the forward strand.
CACAACAGCGTGAAGCGCTCGGTGCCAGCGTCTGCGGTCCGGAGGTCGCGGGGTCCCGTCTCCCCCCCCTCCCCGCGGCTCGGGCTCCCGCCCGGTCCCGCACCTTCGTAGAGCAGCCCGCAGCCTCCCTGCTCCAGCAGCCGCCGCAGCCTCCAGCGCCCGGCGCCGCGGTCCCGCAGCTCTTCGCCCTCCGGGAGCGGCTCGGCGGGGCCGGGCCGGGCCTTGCGGGGCGAGGGGGAACCGCGCCGCGCCGCGGGACACGGCGGGCGGGGCGGCGTGCGGGCGGCCGGCGGGGAGAGCACCGACACGGCCGCGCTCCGCTCAGCCCCGGCGGCGGCCGCGGGGTTCGGGGCCTGTAGCGGCGGCGGGCCGGCCGCGTCCCTCGGTGGCGGCGGTGCCGGCAGTCTGTCGCCGCAGGCCGGGCAGAACCTGAAGGTGGGCTCCACGCCGCCGCCGCACTGCGGGCAGAACCGGGTCACCCTGTGGGCACAGCACACGACGTCACGGACGGACCGGAGCGGCACGGCCCGCCCGCCCGTCGCCACCACCTGTGGCAAACGCGGGGCGGCTCCTGCTGCGGCTCCTCTTGCTCCTGCTGATGCAGCTGCTGCTGCTGCTGCTCCGCGCCGCCATCACGCGCGGCCCCGGCCGCCGCACGGCCCCGGCCGCGGCTCCGCCGCCCGCAGCCCCGCATCGCCATCACAGCGCCCTGCTGGAGCGCGGCGTGCGCGTGCGCACAACGAGAGGCGTGGGCTGCGACCAGTGCGGTGGGCAGGAAGGGGAAATGGAAAGGGAGGGAAAGGGAAGCGGAAGGGGAGAGAAAGGGAAGGGGAAGAGAATAAAAAGGAAGGGAAGGAACTGCACTGTCCCTGCCACCTCGAGGCCTTCCCAGCTCTGGCCAAAGGGAGTCCTTCAGAAGCCACGCCGGTTGCTGGGGCTGCTTCCTGCACAGCACCTCGGCCTCCAGCTCCCTCCTGAATCCCCCCATCGCTGTGTTCCCCTATAAGCCTCCTGCGGGCCCCAGTGTGAGTGCTGGGCTTCAGCATCAATTTATTAAGCGCCACAGTTATGACATATACACACACATACACACATTACTTTTTAAAACAGTGTTAATTTGTGTCACAGCTCTGTAATTCCAATGGTTGTTGCCTAGGGAGCAGTGATCACAAGCTGACAATGTTCAGTTTGGGAAGAGAGTATCTGGTAATCCAGAATATGAAGTGATTTATCAAGACAAAGTGCACAAGGCCATTAGGAACCAATGAGGAAACTGGTGGGAAAAGGTGGGCAGGAAAGCACATGTGGGGAAAGAATTTCAAGAGCCTCCGATCATAAAGCATGGAAAGGCCTCAGCTGGAAGGGACATCAAGGATCATGAAGCTCCAACACCCATACTGTGCATGCAGGGTCACCAACTTCCCCATTTAATACCAGACCAGGCTGCCCAAGGCCCCATCCAACCTGGCCCTGAGCACCTCCAGGAATGGACGGGGCATCCACAGCCTCTCTGGGCAGCTGTTCCAGCACCTCACCACTCTCTCTGTAAAGAACTTCCCCCCGCTGGACTGTCAGGAGATGAGTGACTCCACCGCTGTTCTTGGGCAGTGGGATGAGAAGCAGGAGTCAGATCCAATAAGGGATTGCCTAACGCTCCAAGCCGCTGCCCCTTGCTGCCCACAGGCAAGCAGAGTCTAGGCAAGGAAAGGGGTGTGCTGGTTGTACTGGGTCTTTTGTTCAAGGAGAATTGCACCAAGAGGCCTGAGAGAAGGGGGAGAAAGTGGGAAGTGGGGGTGGCAGTGCTGCAGTTGACCCAAAAGCATTGTCCAAGGAATCAGAACCCCAGAGCTTCCACAGGAGCCCGGTGCAGAGTTTTGCCAGGGGGAGGAAGGAAGAAGTTTCAGGTTCAGCCTTGCGGATGGACGTCTTTCTGTGCCCACACAAGTGCTTTGTGCCCTTGATGCTGAAGGCAGCCACCCAGAGCTGGGGAGTGGGTGCACGGCCTCTGAACTCAGACCAGCAGGGAAATCAGGAGAACAGAATGCAGGCACTGCTGATTTCTGCCAGTTTGCTTTAAGACTCATTGCAGTTTCAGGAAAAGTGTCCCCACAGTGTAAGAAAGAAAAGAAACAGGGTTGAAAAGGAATAGGGTTGTTTTTAATTGTTGTTTGTTGTTGTTTGTTTTAAAATATACAATCAGTCTATGGTGTTACATTGTCAACGATCTCAGACAGTTCCTGAAGGAGCTCATCCACATCGTTCTCACTGTCCACGTCAATTTCTCCTTCCAATTCATCTCCTATGATTTCCAGCATTAAGTTTTCGATGTCATCATCCTCTGAGACGAGCGCTTTCCCCGCCTCTGTGCAGCTCAGCTGCTGCATCTGATCTGCTTCTTGTGAGGCATTCCTCACAGAGTCTGCCACGGAGTCTGCCTGGCTTCCCGGAAGCAGTTCCAGACTGGGGAGAACAAGGAAGAGAACAGTCAGTACCTGACATTTCTAACTGAGATACGCTTTCAGCAAACCAGCTCTGAGATCTGTGGTTAACCCCTCCCGCACCTCACACTCACACAGGGATGGCGATTCAGTTAACCTGCGGCTGCCTTTAGAGTGCAAGATACCAGCAGGCACATTGCTCATAGTGGGAGCTGATCTGGACAGACAGAGCAGTTTGAGCCTAGCCAACAGGGGCCACGTTTTGTAGCAGAAACACATCGCCAGCCTCATTATTTGACTGTAAATATGTGAAGAAGTCATCCTCTGCATAAACCTGTTCACTGACTGAGTTACTTCTCCCCATGACACGCTGTGCAGAGATTTTGAGTGTGCAATTACAATTATTGCAGATGACCTCTTCCTTTGTTGGATTATGCCACGGCACATCTCAAACACCCCATCTGTCCCCTGATGCGAAAGAACTTATGTCTAATGTAAAAATGGCACTGATGAAGAGCAAGTTGTGGTCATCACCTGCTTGGAGGTGTTTGGACTGCAGGAATGGTCACCAGGCTGTCCCCAGGCAGGGCTGAAACGATGGCCTAGGAAGAAACAAGACAGTGTGTATGATGCACGGGTCAAAGCTTCCGAAGTAGCTTCTTTTCCCAGGGAAGTTGTGGATGCCCCATCCCTGGAGGCACTCAAGGCCAGGCTGGATGGGTTTCCAGGCAGTTGGATCTCATGGCTGGCAACCCTGGCCACAGCAGGACAGGTGGAACACTGGATGATCTCTGAGGACTCCTCCTCCCTTCCCTGGGCGCTGCTGAGCCTGATCCCAAATACAGAAGCACGCGGCTCCTGAAGAAAGGGTTCTCTTGAAGGTTACAAGTGACCTTGGGTGTTTTTAACAGCACAGCATTCATGGACAAAATCCTTCACACCACAGAGCAATCTGAGAATTGTAGAATCACAGAATCTTACATAATCATTGCTCTGCATCTAATCAAAATAGAAGTTTTCCACAAGTACCCTGTGAGACATCTGCTGCCTTCAAAGGAAACAGTAAAGCTGTAGAACATTTGAAATTTCTACCATTACTACAAGAGCAATGTAAACCTTCCTTATGCACTACTGCTGTTGCCGCTGTTCTTACCATTGGTAGTTTTCTGGCTGGGGGCTCATCGGTGTCCTCAGCAGCAGATGGTTGCATCTCTGCTGCTTTTCGTTTCTGTCTCTGCTTTTTGGGGAAGGTGGCTTTCCAATCAATAGCCCTCATTTTCACCTTGCGTCCACCTGAAGTAAAAGGAAGAGATTGCTGATCCATTCTTGCTGTGCCTCAAGAGAAATCCACGTTCTCGTATCATTCCCACAACCCAACTCACAACAAAGTTAAGTACATTTGACCAGCGGAATTACATTGCCATGTCCAGGATTCTCAGCAATGTTTTCCACACAGTCATCTCTGTCTACCAACAACGCATCAAAAGGAACAAAGAAACCCAAGAGCTGCACTCGGTAATAGTCCAGGGCAGGGAAAACTCTGACACAGAACAATGCTAAGTGACAGCATTACTGTGCTGAGGCACTGTAACAAGCTGCTTGTGCTCACCCTTGACTCTTTTCTTGCAAGGCAATTCCCTTGCTTTGCCCTTCTCGTCGCATCGCTTGCGTTTTTGCGCAGCCGGGCCGTGGGAGGAAGCTGGGATGTCAACTGCAGAGAACAGTCCAGGAGAGAACAATCAGAAAATCTGAGGAGAAAGACAGCGCATCCAACCCAGATGCCTGTTCAGTATCTGTACCTCTCTCTGGTGCCTTCTCAACCTCTGTCTGGTTCCCCAGACTTTCTGCAAGGCCGCTGTTGAGAGGAAGGCCACTCGTGTCAGCTTCTGGCAGAAAGAAGACAAGAAATAATTGAAGAGCATCTCTTTGGAGGAAGGTTTCAGCACAGTCAGCCACAAGCTTCCAACATTCAAGCATAGTTTCTTACATTTGCCTTTCCCCTGCTCAAATGTTGTGCCATTTCTGCAGTCAGCACAGACCTGCAATGCATTTACCTCTCTCCAGAAAAAAATCCACCCCTATTTTGACAGCCAAAATGCAAGCCAATATTTCACTTATCAGGACTCTTCCCTGCCCTCCCCAATGAATGGTTACCTGACATCCTGCACCCGCTCAGAAGTAATATTCATAATTAAGTCTTTCCTGATGCTTCATGCCACCAGGAACTCACCGTTGCTTGGTGGTACGGTCGGTGCGTTCCCACCGCGTTCCTTCTGGTGAAGAAAAGGGCAGTGGGCTTTCTGACAGCCTCCCGGCTGATTCTCCCAATAGCAGGGAATCTCACTGCGCTTCTTCTGAAGAGAGAAAGGAAGGAAGGGTCACAGAAACAGGCAGATGAGATACGCAAAGAGATGCAGCGCTCCAGGTCGTGCCTGAGAGAAGTGGAGAGCTCATCTTTAGGCAAACACTCACATCAATTTTCATATGTCTGAACTTGCAGTCGCTGCTGGAACAGCGACCCTCCATCCACTGTCTGCAGACTTGTTCACTTCCCAGAGCCGCTTCACAGTGGCGGAAGGCACAGCTGTCTCCCTGCAAGCAAAAGGAAACCACACAGGAAAATAAGAGTACAGCCTGAAACGTGTCCATGCTGTCAACCCAGGTTGTTAGCAGCAAGCACACAATCCCACTGCTGATGAAGGTAACGCATCACCAGCAGGTCTCCCCCTGCTCCACCCCTTCCTCTTAGAAGTGAGGAAAGGGAAGAAAATCCAGGCAAAAGAAACCCAACCATACCTTAAAGCAGATGGAGTAGAAATAAAAGTAGCAGTCGACTCCTTTCTGAGGCATGGGGAACTTCTTAGAGCAAGTTCCTCTCCAAAGGAATTCCCCGCTCTTGGAAAGAGCCGGCTGCACTCTTGGACTGCTTGGATCCCCAAGCTCACCTTTCAGATTGGAACCCTAAGGAAAGAGTCAACAAGGGAAGAATCATGAGGAAGAAGCATTTTCCCAGCTTTCTTCCTTTATGCTGTGTAGACTCTCGAGGAGTCTCGGAAGCAGCTGGCTGCAAGAACTGTGCCAAGTCTAGATCCAACTTGTGTCTAACTGCCACGGCTTCTCCCAGCAAGTACTGTCCTCCATCTCATCACCAGTTATATACCCTGCAGCACACATTTTGCGTTCCTGACATGAAAAAGACTCCCTTCATCTTCTCCTCTTGCTGCAGCTGCAATGGATGCACTGGTACGACTCACATGTTTGACAAACGTACAGTTCTGGCTTACCAGGCACAGCTGCAGTCCTTCTCCCTTCCAGCTAACACACCAGACAATGGCTGAGCAGCACCGTCAGCGAGAGCGGGCAGCACCCGTCAGCCACCACCACTATCACTGCCAGCCGGGACGAGAGCTCACGCAGCGTGTCCACACTCCTGCGCAGCGCTCACGGCTGTGGCACTCACTGGTGCAGCCACGGCCCCAAGCACCGTGCTTGTGGTGTCACAGTGCTTGTGATGTCACAATGCTTGTGGTGTCACCGTGTTTGTGATGTCACAGTGCTTGTGGTGTCACCGTGTTTGTGATGTCACAATGCTTGTGATGGCACAGTGCTTGTGATGTCACCAGACTGACCATGTCCCAAGCTGAGCACCCGGCTCTCCACCTTGTCTTCAGTAGGGTTAAAAATATGCTGCATACAGCACAGCCAGCGCTCCATGGGTCAATAAAGCACAAATTGCACTGCATGAAGGCAAGTCTGTGCTCTTCTTCCTTTGTCATGTCTGAGAGGAAGGCTGGGGTCCGGCAGCAATTTTGCAGGGCTGTAGTGGCAGTGCTCAGTCACAGCTTGAAGCAGTGATTGAGCACCTGGTGGGAAGGCAGGGCCAACCCAGGGCAGCTCAGGTGCACGCAAACCCTTCCCAGACATCAGTGGAGGGTTGGCAGCAGAGGCAAGGGTGCCCGTCTGGAGATCCCTGCTATCTGAGGCCTTCCAAAGCCCAGCAGCTTTTTTCCTTTCTTTCTGTTGTCCCCAACTGCTGCACTTGGGCAAATCCTCACTTGCTGCAGCCTAGGACTTTGCCACCTTGTTATTACTGCTGTGCTTTCCATTGCACTGTAGCATTACACAGGGGAATGATGACAATTCATCATCCTCACCGAAACGTGTGACAGAATCTCACAAAGAATCAATTTCCCCTGGAAGCAGCCATTGGGAAGGGCCTCGTTTGAGCTGGGAGCTCCTCCCCAGCCCAGCTTTTCTGCTGAGACTCCTTCCAGCAACCCCGCAGCACCAAGCCCAGCTCACCTCTTTGTTCAGGTCAGTCTGAGCTGTGCCCAGGTCACACACACGCCGCAGCGGTGCTTCTGAGGGCTCTCCAAGGATGATCCTTCCAAGGAACGCTCAGAGCTCAGTCTCTGTGTGCAGCACGCTCACCAGAGCACCAGCTCTGCTCACCAGCTGAGGGCCAAACCTCCCACCCCAGCAATGATGTGACCTCAGCACGGTTCCGCATCACTTCTGCACTTTCATTATAAGCAAAGGAAGCGGACACCTCCTAGATCCAAATTCTAAGAGACCGACACAAGGGGCACCCAGTGGGGTTATCTGAAGTAAGATAACAGAGAAATTAAGGTGACTCTTGGGCAGCCATCTTGGGTCACCCTCTCGCTCAGGCACTGCACGATTGCACCCAGGAGATGTTGCCTCCAGCTTGAAGGCTGGAAGGATTTGGGCTCCCGAACAATCAGCAAGCTTTGGGAGGAGCCAGCCCTCTGGTTTTTACGAGGACAGACACGTCCTACTTGGGAAGCCAGCCCGGCGAAGGCAGAACAGCTCTGGTCGTGGGCCGCAGCTTTGCACTGCCCGGCTCCTCAGGGGTAGGGGAACAGAGCTCCCAGCCTCCCGTAAGGGTGGCATCAGGGGGTCAGTGCAGTGCTATCTGCCAGCTTCTGCTGCTCCACAAGCCTTGGGAGAAATCTTCACAGTCTTTGCAAAGATCCTGAAGCAGAAAGACATCAAGCACATGGCTGAGACACACCAGAACTGGAAGATCAGGGTGTGTTGCTAGGGAAAAAAACACATCCCCAGGCCCTGGCTGGATGAGCCTGCCCCACATGCCCAGGCTGTGGGCTGTGCAGCTGTGCCTGGCTGTGCAGTCCCAGCTCAGAGCCCATCGCCTGCAGCAGCACCCTTGCTCCCTTTCCTCCTGCACAGGACTTTGGGGGCTCTCCTGCAGTCCATTCTGCCCTTCCTGGCCCCGATAAGCTGAAGGAGACCCAGGCCCTAAGGGGGTCTGAGCACTCTGGGGTCCCTCTGCCTGCAGCTCTTCTGAATGTCAGAAGCAGGAGCCGAATGTCAGGAGGCCTCTGAAGAACAGCACCATGAACCTGCATGATGCTGAGCGCAGACACAGCTGCCTTGCTTCTGCCCTGCCTCCCCCGTCACCTCCACCTTTTTCTTCAGTCACTGCCTATTAGGGCATGCACATTTGATGTCTTAAAATTAATTCATATTTTGAGGTTTACTCTTTCTTCCCTCCCTTTTCAGCACCAGCTCGCAAACTATCAGGAGTGCAGACTGGAAGCATATTTCACTGCCAAACCCTTGGGAAGGGGCACTGTGTAGGACCAGCACTGGTGTGGTGAGGTCAAATACTGTGGGAGGGCAGTGACAGAGGCATGCCCATTGCCCCCCGAGCTTACCCTGTGTCTGGAAGGCTCTGGGGTCTCACAGAGTACAGTCCCAGCTGTTCTGCCAGGGGTAAGCTTTACCAGTTGAGTTAGAAGATAGAGTGGCAAAGCTGTTGCTGCACAAAGAAGTTGGAAATGCTGTTGATATACTTCACCAGCTGACCCAGCACTAACATGAAATGTGATGTTGCAAGGTGATGATGGTAAGGAAAAATGGACAGGCATAAAAACACTTCAGGTGTCTTGTTGGCTAAAGGTAACCTACTGCATATGACCCAGTGAAATACTGCTGAGTCTGCAAGTAAGGAGCTAGGTGAACCGGAAATCTATGGTTATTTCTGTCTTCTATCCAATTAGATACTTATATGGTAGAATGGGTATGGACTTCGTCACAATCAGAAGAGGAAAAAAGATGTAAAACTGAAGAATTGCCTCAAATCCCATCTAGTTGTAATGCTCACAGGACAGGAAGCAGAACGGTTCAGACAGAAGGAGACGGAAGAGAGCTCTTTTTCTATCATTGCCTCAAGAAAGAAAAATTAATGCTTGATAAGAAATATAAATTACCTGGAGATTGACGCATAAGATGGAGATTCTGAACCATCCTTGAAGAGAATATTGAATCTAGAGGGCCTGTGCTGGGTTTTTCTGTTCTGAAGCACAGCTTATAAATATCTGAACTGCAGGAGGCAAGTGGATGGGGCCAGGCTCTGTTCGGTGGTGCCCAAACAGGACAAGGGCAACAGGCACAAACTGGAACATAGGAAGTTCCATACAAACATGAGGAAACACTTCTGAGAGAGACAGCCCCAGAACAATCTACACAGAGAGGTGCTGGGGTCTCCTTGTCTGGAGATATTCAAAACCCATCTGGATGCCTTCCTTGCTGTAGGGAACTGCTTTAGTAGGGGGTTGGGTTGACAACCCCCAGAGTTTCCTTCCAGCCCCTGCAGGTCTGTGACTCTGTGGGCTGCTGGTTAATTCATAAGGTTTGCCCCAGGTTCTAACTTATAACATATCTGTGGTTTTAATATTGTCTCCTTCCTCTTAGGCCTGTTACTTTCTGCCAAATTCCACTCATCCTAATTTGAGCTGGTAGGAGTTCAGTTGTTTTCCCTTGCTTCTTCCCTGTCTTTTCCTTTTTCCTTTCTTCCTTTTCACTTCTTCCTTTTCCCTCTTTCCTTTTCCCCTTTCCTTTTCTCCTGCCTGGTTCCTGTATCTGTACATCCATAACTGTACCATCCTTACACTTTGCTTTTACTGTATGTTTATTCCAAAGCTGCACAGCTTTTGTTATTTCATGGAGCTCTCGGAAGTCCTGGCTACAGTCCTGCCATAAAAAACCTACATAGATCACATTCACAGAAAACTTGTTGATAGTAGTACCAATTCCTTCCCCTTGCCCTTGAAGCCCTTGTGCCAGTTTTCCCCATCTTAACACTTCAGTGTTCTCCCTTAAAACAGGCCTGTGCTGGTCTGCCTTGCCCCCTGTTTATCTGGACTTTTTATCACCAAGGCTTCAGTCTCAGTGGCTCTTCAAGTCCCATAGACAGACCTTTACGTGTAATGCAGTAATTAAAGCATGTGTTATTGTTTGCATTCTGTTTCCACTTTGACTCATCTATGTGCAACGTTTTCAGACTGTTGAATGATTTTGACGGTCTCAGGGTAATATATGTTCTACTTCATTATACAGTGGGCTATGTATTCTGAAAACAAAGCGAACAGGAGCGTTAATGTGTAATCCCTTAATGTATTTTGCTGCATCCTTACCATGCTTTGCTTGCTGACCAGCAGGCCTTCTCTCAGGCCCATTGGGTCTGGGTTATGTCCTGCTGCTGAGCTCCAAAACATCTCTACTGCTGCCCATGGCTCTGCCACTCAGCACTGCGCACTGATCATCTCGGAGCATGAGGTGGCCGAAGGGAGGGGACCCCCAGTGCATGCAGTAAGCAGGCAGAGGAGGGGGCTCTGCAGTGCAGGAAAACCCGCACTCCTGTGTGTTTGCTGTCTGTTGTGACTGAGGGATGAGCTCTTCTTCTGTTCTTTGCTGTCCTGCTATCCACAAGAAAGCTCCTTTGCATAATTAATGATGTGGCCTCTTCTAACATTACTGTTCCATTTGCTAATGCTCTTTCCAGCTTGCTCAGAAATGCTCTCCCACAGGTTCACGACAGACCTTAAAATCTGCACTGGATTTCACGTGGTGCCAAACTAAGGAGTGCTGTTAGCAAATTGTCACAGAGGCAGAATTTCCCTTTTCACAGAACTGCTAATAATGGCAACCTCTTTCAATACTGTTCTGCAGTCGTTATTGCTGAGCGTTTGTCTGTCACCCTATGTTTGTAAGATTGGTGAATCTGTGACGGGTACGGATGGGGCTGGGTGTAGGATCTGGATCTATAAATAAAAGTATGAACATTTAACTGAAGGCAATTAGCTGTCTTTTTCAGCAGGATCATAGCACTTGAGCAAGCTGTCTTCTGTAGGGAGGAGGATGGAATTGATCACTTCAGGGATGCCTGCTGGACAGTTTGAGATTACAGTCAAGAAGTGTGGGTAATACCATGTATCATCATGTGGTTTAGTGGGGTTTAATTGGTGCTAATCTCATTATTAGTTTTTTCTATGTGGATAGGCAGAATACAAGAAAATTTTACAGATGCCTTTTGTGTCCTCTCTTGACTACATGAAAACAAAATACTTGATGTAAGGAGGAGTGTACCAGAACACACTGCAGCAGGAACCTTCTCTCCATTGTTCCACTCTTTTTGCATGATCTTGTGTTTGTATTGTTACTACTGTTAATGCCATCAGGAAGGCAATTAAGCGTGCTTTGCTAGTGTGCTACTTCTTGTTTATATTGTTTCCCACACAACACAGTAGGAATGGAGGCCAAAACCTTGGGCCAAATTTCTTGCATTTTATATTTCTTAGAGGGACTTTTGCATTCACGTACACACCCATGACATCCTCTGCACAATGCTCTGAGTGGAGCTGCCTCATGATTAACAGTGATCCATTACATAATTAAGTACATCTCAGATGAAATAATTATTTGACTGTCAATTCTCCCTTTCCATGAGACAAGCCTTAAATGTGTCTTTTTAAAGTTGTCATGCACTGAATCTACAATCCATTGCTAGCAATATAGTTAGGTATAATGACATCACATAGGATGGAATATTTACAAGACTTAAGACCATTAATCAGGGGTGAGATGTGATTGCAATTAAGCTTCTAGGGTAGGTTTAAACTCCTCTAGCTTTGTGTAATACGGAGTCTTTAGGATAACAATAATGACCTTGGAATTACACTCACCTTTGAGCTCTAAATCAAATTAATGTCAGGAGCCTTTCCATAGATCAGCCCCTCGTTTGCCTATCCTGCCAGGTTAAACTCTGTGCAGGAAATGGATGTGGACAGAAGATGGCTTTCTGCTGCTGCCGCTGTGCTCAAATTCTGCAGCCTAAGATCACCTGAATCTGAGATCTCACAGAGCCCTCTGAGGTTTCTCTGCAGTGGTTTTCTGCTGCTATTGCACAGCACGGAATAGCTGGGACCCATCCAAGCACGGCCGCGCTGGCACTTCCCTCGCACCGGTAACTCTATTATACTCAGGAAGTGCCGATGTGCTGAAGGCAGCCTGTCTGCCACGCCAGGGCTTACACAGATCAAATGCAGACTGCAGATCTGCTTTCAGCCCTCACGAGCTCCTCTGCCCTAATCCCGCTCTAGCACTCCTTCCGTGATGCTCTCTGGGGGTTCACTCAGTACCTGTGCCTCCGTTTCTTCAGTCTCTAACAGAGAGACAATATCCAAAAGAATGCCTAAGACCTAAATAGTGTTTGTGAAGTGGACGTTACTGAATTACTGCTGTTAATCTTTGGTCTCATACATACTGAATATTTCGTGCCTTTGTCATTGACAGGTGCATCGCTACAATCGCACTCTGTTCTGTATTAATTCCACTTGCAGAGTATGTTATTAAAAACAGATCTCTGCCTTAGCATGTACCTTCATTTGTCATATGGAAGAATTCCCAACCGCCTCTGTGTTGGCACTGTTTTTTCTAGTTTTTTCTTTTTCCTAGATCATAAGGTTACTCTGGATGGGTCCATTTGTCATCTCTCTGCCTTTGTCTGCATAGAGTTTATGCGCTGCTCTCGTGGCTCATACTTGGAGTTTTTGATGTTACTTTAGCATAAAAGCACATTTGCAACTAACGCTAAAAACTCTGTTTAGGTTATGAGAATTTCATCCACCTTTTTTATTGCATGGGCCATACAAACATTTTCTGTTAGTTCTGGGGACAACTCTTTCATTACACCTAACAGGGATGACTGTTTCTCATTTGTGAAAATAACCAAATCCACTTTTTTCTAAAAAATTTTTCCCAAATGGGACCTCCTCAGATTGCCAAAACTATTCAGAGGGTTAAATATTGGAAAGGCAGCTGGACATGTACAAATAACAATTAATGACTGCAGACAGATGCTGAAAAGTATTGCTTGCCTGTGAAAACAAATTTGTTAAGTTACTTTATTAGATGTATTGCAAAATGGAGATTTCAGTGGTGTCAAAAATAGGCATGTCTTTTTTTTCTCCATTCTTTTTTCCCCATTTTTTTTCCAGCACTTATGGCCTTTAATAACAATGTGAAGCCTGACAACCTATTCCTGATTTTAAGCTGTTAGTTTATGTAGTTGTTTGTCTGATCTCTTCCTTTCACCACCCAAATTGAAAATGCTTCTTTGTAGTGAATGGGCTTTGAAGTTCTCTTAACCTCTCTTTGGACAATTTCCTTTTTATTTTTTTAGAGCATTAGGGACACTGAGAACCTGGAGTGTATCCAGAGAGGGGCAAATGAACTGTAAAGGGTCTCTACAAATATGTATGTTTCAAGTATCTCAAAACTTCAGCTGTTCATGCATTGCAGTTTTAAGTGTCTAGGCTTGATCTGTAGAATTCCAAGCGAAAAAAAAAGTAAGAAATCAGGATTTGGATGAATGCCATCTGAATGCTCCACTGGAGTTTCCTGACTGTTAATACTTTGCAATTAACACAAATGAGCATGACCACTATGAAGTCCTGCACTGCCTCAATAGATTCAGGCTGAAGTAGTGCCTCAAAAAAAAAAAGAAAAAAAAGCATCTCCTAATATCCAGAATCTTACTACAAGAACAGTTTGGCCATTCTCCCACACCGACAAGTTCTAAGGGTCTGTTCTGCACATCTGAAATAAACACAGGTGAAAGTTGATTGAGTACCAGGGGGCCAGAAGAATTCCTATGACTCTGTTCTTGCTTTTGTGGGCGTAAGTCAAATATCCTACTTGGGACAGGCAGGCTGTGGTAATGCGAGAGCAGTGTGGTGCTGGATTCTTCACTTGAGAAAAATGATAGGACTGTGTAGAAAACCAGAAGTGGTACCTGCTGCCATAAACAGATTTTCTTTATACTTTCATTTCAGGTAGCTGGAAACTCCGGGAAGTTCAGAGAAATAAGGGTGTGGAGAAGATGAGATATACTGTGTATTTCTGATCATCAGGTGATTGCACAGTTATTTTTCATATCATAAATTCTTTTTCAGGGCTGCATTTTTTATCTGCTTTTCTAATTATAAAATCTTCTTCTCCTTTGCCTATGTTCATTTCTTCCAATAATGTAAAACATGTACCTAGCAGGTATACCTTTTTATTTCTGATCAGAATGCCTAAATGAGAAGCTTTCCAATTTCACAGACGTGTAAAGGATTTAATGATGTGCTTATTTGCCTTTTCTTTGTCAGGAACCGTAACCGTATGTCCCTCGTACTTCAGACTCTCTCCACTTCCTCAGCTAACCACGTGAAAAGCAATATCTCTCACATGTAGGTTATTCACAAGGATAGTTTGTAAAAGGGCATCAAGATGAATAAGGATGTAATGTCATCACTGCAGTGAGAATGGGTGAATGCTGATACCATGTGCATTTTGGAGCATTATTTCCCTTTTCAATCCCCTTGTTAGATTCCGTTAAGTTGTATTACGTAACTGAGTACCACATACTACTATGATATGAGCTGTGGATGCTGGAGTCCGGTGCATTTCTCTGACAGTGCTTCTGCTTATGGTAATCTGTTGATGAAGCTGTGAGGCTGCAGTGCTGCTTTCAAGGGCTCAGGCGCTGGATTTTTTAGCACTTAGGACAGCCAGTTTTCCCTCTGTTTTTCTCTCTTGATTCATCCCTGTCTGAATACGGCCCTTGACCCTTTCACTGTAGAAACCACAGCCACTTCACCTTGAAAGAATAATTACCTTAATTGAAACAACCATTACATATGGATGCACAGTAGTGCCCTGATTTTCATAGACCCTGGGCAGAAACATGCAGGTCTGAAAGTGTTTGGTGGTTGGCACTAGTAACTGGGTTGCAAAATTAGGTTCTAACTCCTGACTCCACCCTCTTCCAGAAATACACCTCCTAGATCAGGCCTCAGACTGAGCAATAGCCGGTTTGGATGATGCTCCTTGCCTTTTTGTGAGATGACGTGAGAATTTAAAGGTGTACTCAGGGAAGAATTGACTTGTTTGCAACCTTCATAGCATGCACTTTGAAAGCCTTCCCAGTTTGTGGCTTGTTAGGGTTTGAGGCCTGGGACGGCTCTGTGCCATGGCACGCTCAGCCGTGGGTTGGGGTCAGGGTGCTGAGGACAGAGCTTGGATTTGTTAAGAGCTAAAGGGACCAAAACACAAAGCCAGATTTGCCGTGGCCACGTCCTGGTGCCAGGAAAGGTGTTCCCGCAGCAGCAGCACGGCTGTGCGTGTTTCTGACACGGGCAGCAGCGCCTCGCGTACCCGGGGATTGCGGGGCTCCGTGCGGTGAGGGCACAGCACGGCACGGTGGAGCGGGGCGACCCTGAGCAGCGCTGGGGACAGGCGGAGGGTGGCGGCTGCGTGGCTTCGTGGCGGCTGCGGCTCCTCACAGGGAGCGGAGGGGCAGCGGCAGAGCCCGACGGAGCAGCGCGGAGCCGCGGCTGGGGAGGGCGGAGGGGTGAGGGAAAGGCTGCTGCGAATTTGGGCGGTGCCGTGAGAAGCCGGGGGTCGGCTTTGAGGGTCTTCGTGGGCCCCTCCAGATCGGCACGTTCCGGGCTTCCACGAGTCTGGGATTCCCGCCCGCCACCACTGCGCGGCTCGGGACGCACGGAAGGCGCCAGAACGGGGAGCACAAACCCCGCCCCGCGCGGCCGCAGCTCCGCGGCCCTCAGCACCGGGCTCGGTGACGGGGCGGGGCCGCGCGCTTCATTGGCTCCCGGCGACGGCGGCGGGGCGGAGCCCGGTGGGGGTCTCGGCGGCGGAGCGGAGCGGATCGACGAGGGGCGCAGCGCAGCGCTGTGAGGCCGGCAGGATGCTGGAGATCCAGCTGGACGATGGCGGCGTGGGGGGGTACCCGGGCGACGACTATTGCTCGGGTTCGGTGATGTCGGAGCGGGTGTCGGGCCTGGCCAACAGCATCTACCGCGAGTTCGAGCGGCTCATCCACTGCTATGACGAGGAGGTGGTGAAGGAGCTGATGCCGCTGGTGGTGACGGTGCTGGAGAACCTGGACTCGGTGCTGACCGATAACCAGGAGCACGAGGTGGAGCTGGAGCTGCTGCGGGAGGACAACGAGCAGCTCCTCACGCAGTACGAGCGGGAGAAGGCGCTGCGCAAGCAGGCCGAGGAGGTGAGCCGGCCCGAGGGCCGCCGGCCCCGGCCTCCATCTTGTGCGCGGCGCCGAGCCGGGCGGTGCGATGCGATGCGATGCGGGCGGGGGGGGCCGTGCGTCCCCGGGGCGGCGATAGCCGGCGGCCGCCCCGGCGGTGCCGCGCATCGCAGGCCGCGCTCCCCGCCCCGCTCCCGTCCGCTGCCCCCCGGGCCGGGGGCGGCCGATGGGGACGGCCGCGGGGATCGGCGCGCTCCGGTTCTCCCGCATCGGCGGGCGCGGCCCGTGTGAAGGGGAGTGGGAATGGGAATGGAAATAACCCCGCGTGGCTGCGGTGCCACGAGTTCGAATACCAGCGGCACGCGGATGACTTGAAAATTCCTGCTGGTTTCTGGTTTGAAAAGCGACCCTTAAATTGTTAATTTCTTCCCTGTGCTTCTCCCCCGTAGAAATGGTGGCCCGTCTCGTTACAGTAGGCTGCGCGCAGGCAGACGCCGCTGTTCGGGGCGGAGCGCTGCCCGCACGCACGGGCTCGGACGGCCGCCGCCCCCTGCCCAGGCTCAGGGGGTCCCGGGTTCGCGGCGCTGCGCCGGGCGCTGTGCGGGCTGTGGGAGCGCGGCCGGCCTGAGGTCAGCGCCTCGGGCGGGGACAAAGGAGAGGAGGCGACGTGCGCCGCTCTGTCCCTGCGCGCCCGATTCTGCTGAAACCACGAGCATCTTCTTGGCCTTAGGCGAGGCCTGCCAGCCCTGGCCTCCAGAAGCTGCTGTCTGTGCAGTGGGCTAAAAGCATTGGTGGTGCTGGAAGTCCGCCGCCCACCGCGTCATCCTCATGTCTTTACAAAACTACTGAAAAAGGAATACATATTTGCTGTGTTTTAAGATAGGAAAGAGGATTTCGGTTTCAGGAGTCTTGCTAAGAGTCAGGTTTTGATTTGCTTAGATGTTGTAAATGAAATATCTTCAGAACTCCAGGACAGTGTAAAGCACCGTGCAGTATTTTAATGGAGGTGTTCTGGTTGCTGAATAGTGATGTGCAGGAATCTTGCTAGCTGGATGCTGAAGAGGACTTAAGCCCAGGATGCTTATTGTCCATTACTAATACTGAGAGCTATAACCAGGCCTTAAGTTTTAAGTATTAATAAATCTTATAGCTAATCTTTTCAAATTCTTATGAAGGCATGTGGGGATTGAAAAATAGTCCCGAGTGCGCAGGATTTCATTCCATAGATCCAGTATTCTGTAGCTTCTGAGAATTAAATGGGTGGAAATGTGCTATTCATGGGATGGAATGGGACTTGAGGTGTGGAGTGGAACAGCCCGATGGAATGATCTTGCATCTTTGGACTTGCATCTTTCTGCTCTCGGCTTAGCAGGTACAGGGTGTGCTTCTTTCGAGTGTGCCTGTTCCTGGAAGCAGATGTGGTGACAACACTTACATCCCCTGCAGGGATGCTTGGGATCCACAGCAGAGTGCTGTTGACAGAGATGTAAAAAGCACTCTGTCATCCTCAGGCGCATCTGAGCTGAATGGGCAAAAAAGTATCTGCAGAGAGCCGTGTTAGCAGAAAGGAATAGATAATGTGCTTCTTATGAGAACAAATGAGTTTTGTCCCTCTACATAGCCTCTGTTATCAGCTTATGTATGTAAGATGCAGCTATTACTTCCCTTTGCACTTGCCTGCACCTGTATGCCTCTTACTGTGCAGCAGATTAACTGTTATGGAAGTGAAAACCTCTGCATGTTACAGAGAATTCTGCTGTTCATCAGTTCATAGTAAGCAGAGAAATGCTTTCCCCATCAGAGCACGCCTTGCAGTTCTGTAGCAGGGAAGCCCATCTCTGTCCCTGAGCAGCATTCAGTGCTGTGTGCTTTGCCTGTGCAGCTCCTGGGTCTGCAGCTTCCAGTGCCACCTTCACTGGCGGATCCTCCTCTGGGAACAAGGTTTAATCCCCCACTCTTGATTTCTCTGCATGTATCATTCAGCAACATTTCAACAACTAAAGCAACACTGGGATGCTGGGAGTTGATGATCAAAAAGTAATTTGTTCTTCTGTTGCAATATCATGTCGAAAGACCTGGGCTTCTAATTACACTGTTAGTTTATTGATTTTAAGTGAAATAAAACCAGAAGTGGATGTTGTTCTCTGGCATAAAAATTGTGTGTCGTATCCTCTTGTTACCGCTACTGCAGAACCACCCAATCTTGCTTTTACATAAGTGTATTGGGATTGTGCATATAGCTGTGTCCTGTTAAATTAGGGCTGTGTGCACAGCCTTCGTTTCCCTTCCCCTGAGTGCTCTGAAGGAAAGATTTCTGTCTCGGTATCCTTCCACGTGTTTCCCCAAGATGGTTGTATACGATGTCTTTTAAAACAAACTTTGCCAAAAGCAAAGCTTTTCTAGACATTTTGACTGCAGAGTGACTCAATATTTTCCACTTGCCCTGAAATAGGGCAGCAGAAGCACCTGGACAAGAGCGTTGAAATCAGAAGTTCCTTGAAATGAAGCAGTGCTGTCAGTCTGTGATCGCAGGGCTTAGAATATAACATTTCTTTTCCTTAACCTCCAAACTACTGAAGATGTAGAACGGCATCAGATTTTTGGCATTTTTGTGTTCTTCCATCTGCTTTGTATTGTGTGAGTGTAGGGAAATGACTGATCATATGGCACATTTGCAGAACTGCAGCACAGGCTGTCCAGAGAACTGGGGGTGCCCAAGGGCAGGCTGGATAGAGCCCTGCTCTATGGGTGGGACTGGGTGCTCCTTATGTTCCCTTCCAGCCCAAACCAGTCGATGATCATGTATTTATTTATCTTGAAATGAAGTTCCTGTGGATGCTTTCAGGCTGATGCCCCCAGTAACTTAGGAAGGCAGTAACCACTGTCAGGATGTGAGAAACACTCAGAATCAATAATTTTTTGTCAGGCAAAGATCTTCATGAAGAAGGAAATGTATTCATTGCAGTAATGGGGCACAGCCCTTTATAGCAAGGGAAGAATTGTGCAACTTATCACAGAAATTCACTTCATTAAATACTCTCACTCCAGCACCTCTCCTGGTGTTACTGTTACTCACTGGTTGAGCGTATCAAGCTCACAGTCTTCACAATGTGATTACTAAAATATTTTTCCATATCAATTTATCATCCACCTGTTCTTTCATCTTTCAGTGGGGAACAAGCGAACAGTGCATTCTAGGCCCCTCCATTTTTCAAGGGTGACTGGAGGGCAGTGCATATTGGGCCCACCTACACTTCTTCATTTATCAAGGGGACAGGAGGACAATGCATGCTAGATTCTCCCTCTCTATTAACTTATCGTGGTCTAGGTATGCTGGCAACCAAGCTACTTGGCAAACTTACTCTACCCTGTACTAGGCTATGCCCCAATGATTCGTTGTGAACAACAACCCCTGCGGCCATTTTGTAGGAAAGCTTAGCAAAAGTCTGTATCTTAGTTAGCATTGTTCTACTGCAAAACACAATTTACTTCTCACAAGATGTTTTGCCATTGGACAGGACCAGCACTAAGGTCACAGGCACCAACTTAAAGAAGCATGTTTACTTAAATTTAAAGCAGCAAGACAATCAATTCTTTACAAGGGTAGATAATGGCAGGACAAGGGGAAATGGTTTTAAGTTGAAGGAGGGAAGGTTTAGGTTGGATGTCAGGGGGAAGTTGTTTGCTGTGAGAGTGGTGAGGTGCTGGAGCAGCTGGAGCAGCTGCCCAGAGAGGCTGTAGATGCCTCATCCTTGGTGATGTTCAAAGACAGGCTGGATGTGGCCCTCGGCAGCCTGGTCTGGTATTAAATGTGGAGGTTGGTGGCCCTGCCTGCAGCAGGGGAGTTGGAATTCAGAGCTTTATGATCCCTGAGGTCCCTTCTAACCCAAGCCATCTGTGATAATAAGTGAGATGATACAGCAAGAATAATAGAGAGCAAGGCAATGCACCTAGCCATTACTGCGTGAGGATTGCAATAGTGATAAAAAAGATGCATCACCAATTGCCCGAATATTTCACCATCGTCTAGATTTCCAGTTGCTGGGAGCCCCAGTTGCAGTGAGGTCTTGGAGAGCCCTTCCCTATAGCTGGGGGCCCTACGCAGTATATCTGTTCATAGATGAAGTCTCCAGTTTTGCTACCAGAGGATCCAGCTGTTATATTGTTGAATAAACAAGTTTATGTGACAGTTAGGCAGAAACATAGAATCACAGAATGGCTTGGGTTGGAAGGGATCCCAAGGATCATCAGGTTCCAACCCCCACTACCGCAGGCAGGGCCACCAACCTCCATGTCTGGTACTGGACCAAGTTGCCCAGGGCTCCATCCAGCCTGGTCTTGAACATCTCCAGGGAAGGGGCATCCACAGCCTCTCTTGGAACATTTGGTTTCATTCTCTCTAGGATTCTACCTCAAATCCAGCTAGGGCTCAAGGAGGAACCAATGAAGTTTGTGTACTAGTAGGCCTTGACACAATGATTCTAAACGAGGAAAGGTTAATACATTTTCATAACGCTTTTCTAAGCTCCATCTCTTGCTAATGAGAGGTTTTGTCCAAGATATTTTGCTAATTAGCTTAAGTATTTGTCCAACATATTTTGCTAATTAGCATATGTATTTGGCTAATAGTCAGATACTGATGATATATAATGCTGAGTTGTGAGATTCATCTAGAAGTCAATTTTGGTTCCAGGCCTGCTGTTCAGGCCTTAGTACTTCAGGAGAAGGGAAAGGAATGGTACTACTTTTTGGTGGCAATCAGAAGGCCTGGTGGAGAAAGGTCTGGTGAGGGCCCTGCCTGCGGAGCAGGCTGCAGGGCACCTGCATGGCCCTGGGCTCATGGCATGGCACCAGCCTGTGCCTGCTGCCTGCTTGGTGTGCTCAGACCTCTGACAGGTGAGCAGAGATCATGGGTGTGCTAGCAGAAATCCCCACGGGAAATCAATTTTATTTTGTCCAATGTTAACAATTTTTGATTTATGTAAACCTGGATTCTTCTTTGCTTGCAAGAAAAGTGTGGTGTGCTCAAAGTGCTGGCTTCCACAGAGGTTGGTGGGACCCCAGCTGTTAGGTGACCACGAGTGTATGTGCAGCTGGAAGCTTCCACAGGCTGTGTGGCCTTCGGGCTGCTGCTCTGTGGGGCACAGAGGGGCGGCGAGGGGCTCTGCCAGGTTGGATCGGCTCCGGGTGTTGTGTGGTGGTGCTGCCAGTTCACCTCCAGCACGTGGTGGCTGACCGGATCCAGTGGGCTGACAGCAAAGTAGTGTTTTGTCCAGTGGGTGGCTTGCAGCATCAGTTGATACTCAGTAGAATTTTTAAAACAAATGTTAACTTAATATGCACATTGATACAGTACAAAAATAAGTACCTGGTGCTGCTTAGTAGATCTGGCTCCTTAATAATAAGCTTTTACAGTTAATGCTCTGTACAGGGACATTCCAGCGCCTGGGGCAACCTCCTTTGGAAAACAGTAGAAGAAAAAAAGAAACTGAGGGCTCTGTAAGTGTGAGTGCTGGCTGTACATGCCCCTTCTCCTCGCAGCAGGGGTCTAATTCCAGGCCATAGCCGTGAGCACTGCCTGCGTTCAGCTGCAGGAGCATGGAGCCAGGCACTGGTGCAGGGCTGCAGTTGGCAGCGGCTGCTGTGTGTATCAAAGCCCTGTCTGGTCTACCTGGCACCTGCAGGTGCTTGGGTGGAGTGGTTTGTGGGTGTCATCCTTTCCCCCACTTTTGCTGTCATGTTGCTGTGGCCATTGGTTCATCTCTATGGCTTGCTATACAAAATAACAATGGCATTGTTATTTGCAGTAAAAACACTTTTGCTCACTAGCTGAAGATGCTTCCAATGTTTTGTTTGAAAATCGGTGGTCAGCACTGTGGAAAAAAGTGGTCCTTGGAGAGTGCAGGTTGTAGTTGTCATAGGTGTGACAACTGTGTGGCTTGAAATCATTGAAGAGCTGTTCAGCTGGGTGGCAAGTTCACTAGCTTGTGTCTGCATCTTAAGCAACATAATCGCTCGTGAGAACCGCCCTCAGCCCAGCATAAAGGATGCTTTAAGCACAGTCCCTCCCTCTTAGGTTAATTCCCTTTACCAAGGTGATGGAGGAGAGCTCTGTACACAGCCATCTGCTGATCTCTGTTGTGAACGCTTTCCTTGCTCTGCCTTGTGTGCTGGAACAGTGGGAGTCTGGGAGGGCACTGTCTGTTTCCCCACCCTGAAATCCAAACTCCCAACGACCTGATGGATGGGAGCTGATGGAAGGGAGCCTCGGGAGCTTCATGGCGACCTCATAGTGTTGGAGGGGGAGAAGCATTCAGAATAGCAGATGGAGATGAGGGCTTTGCTTATCACGTGGATCCTTTCCACTGTGTTGGCAAGTGTGGAGTGCAGGCTGACTGTCCATGTATGAGACCTGTTTTTGTGTTCTTTAGACGCTGCTCTTCCTTTCCTGATGCCTGTGGGTAGTGTCAGGTTTTGCTAAAATAATGAGCAGCAGAATTTGTAATTATTGGGGGATTCTTCCAATTTAATGAGAAACTGCTTTTGCTATTGTCTTAATTTACAGAAGCTGTCAATCCTGAAGAAACTGGATTTTCTTTTTTTCTTGAAGAATCCTGTAATATTGTAATGATATTTTTCTAATGAGCCTGCAGTTATTAGGTGTCATATTTCTGATGCCTGCCTCCTTACTCGCTGTCGGGTGAGATATCCATATAATTGTTCAGACATGAGAGGCAGTGCAAGTGAGCACTGGCAGAGGGATCACCTGCATCGTTTGGAGACAGCACTTCGGTCACAGGGCACTGACTGTCTTGTCTCATATTTCTGTTGTGTCTTTGGTCAGGGATAGAACTTGAATGTGATTCATAGTGTTGAGAATGATGATTAAAACAGAATGTTGAGGGTACTAAGAACTGACTCCATTTATTAAAAAGGTTGGAACAGCAATGTTTCTGGAGAACCTTGTTTCAAGTTCATAGCTACGTAGGCAAGCACTGGTTCTTTTTGGTTTGAATTTTCTCCTTTCTTAGCTAGCAAGTTCCCTTTACCATTTATCTTTACCAGCAGTCAGACCCTGGTCACTGATTTGGCCTTCACTCCACACGTCCACTCCGGAAAAGTCAGAAATCTTTTGATTCAGAGCATGTCTTTACTTAATGAAAATGCAGCGATAAAACCAAATAGGGTTACAAGCTGGAGATTTGGCTTTCCATTACCCGTGTCCTGCTGCAGCCCTGAGATCGAAGGTAAAGCAAATAGTAATGATAGAAATGTTTCATTCCTTCCCCTGAAGGTGAACAAGGAGCGTACACTGGGAAATAAGTAAATGGCATCTCGTCTGTTTTATTGTGAGGCCTGAAGACTGCCTCTTCAAGCTTAAGGACTATTCACTGCTGTTTTCTGCTGCTTTTTTCCCCCAAATGCCCTCCCTCAGTGCCATGAGGGAAGCTCCCACCTGCAGAAGCTGAGGAGTGGGCCGCTTGTCCTTCTCCCACAGGATGGTTCTAGTGTTACAGAAGGCAGCCAGCTTTTTTATTTGCTTTCTTAGTAGTGCATCATTTGCTCTGAAGCAGTGGTTGCATGGTAGGCTGTGTGTCTGCGCTGAGGAGCAACCCAAATGTGAGCTGGTGGGAGAGCAGCCCCTTAACAAGTACAGAACAGGTCGGTCCCTCCTGTGACCCCATCTCCCATGGGATCCTTCTTTTCACACACAGGGTGGTGAGGCACTGGAACAGGTTGCCCAAGAGGTTGTGGATGTGGTTGAGGATGTTCCCATCCCTGCAGGCATTCAAGACCAGGCTGGATGTGGCTCTGGGCAGCCTGGTCTGCTGGTTGGTGACCTGCACATAGCAGGGGGTTGAAACTGGGTGAGCACTCTGCTCCTTTTCAACCCAGGCCATGCTATGATTCTGTGATTGGTGGCAGACCTCTTGGCTCTGGCTTTGCGATGCATGACAGTGCAGGAGGGAGATGTGTCATTCTGTTGGGGACGAGCCAGGCTGGTCTGACACAGGGCTACCAGAGGGCTTAGCTCTAGCGATTTCCCAACAGAGACATTCAAGTAAATACAGTCAGAACTTAACTACAAATTAGATAATTTATTCTGTAGTCTTTTGGGAGAGGGCAGTGCGTGCTTGGAGGGGCACACGTAGAAGGATTGTTCTGAAGTCTGTGGGTGGTTGTTTCAATATTACACTTGATGAGCTCTGTAAACATCAAATGGATCAAATGCTGAATTAAGAACTAAAAAGCAAGACATAATGCTTTGGGGTTAGGTGGAGGAAAAACACTCTTGGAAATGCAGAAGCAGCATGTCCTTCCCTCATCACTCTTGATTATTCCCCTCTAAAATGTTTCAGTGCAGAACATGTCTGCTGAGCAGAAATTACAGGTTTGTTTAACATATTAGAGATGTTCAGATCTGGCAAACAGTTGCTGGAAAATTACTTGCTCAATACAATTAGTTATGGTAAAGGTTTCTGATGTATTATATGAATTCTACACTGATTTGATGAAGTACATTTGGAGTCTCTTCATGTCACAAGTTTTATCCATCTTGTGAAAATTAGCGGACTGGGTTTGTGGTGGGCCTCACCCTATGATAAATATATCTGACTCAGTTCATTATGAGGGATGAGGCTCTTAAAATGTGGTGCCTGTCTGGGCCCTATGGTAAGTTCATTCATTCCCAGTAATGTTAGGGGGAAAAGTCTATGTCCAAACATGGATTCTTCATGCTTAGGTTCTTCATCTTCTTTACGTCACTTAAGCTTATGACACTTATTAATATCCATAAGCAGTGTATGTTATTAAAAAATACCTTTAAAGTAAAGCTGTTTTGAGCAAGCAATATGAATTTTTTTTTATTTAAAGATCAATTTGAGGTAATGTTCTGGATGACCGCTGATGATGATCTGGGCTGATGGTCAGGTCTCCTCGTAGCACATTTACCAGCAGCAGTCAGACTGTAATCCCTGTGAAACTGAGTCATGACCTGATTGAGCACCTGGGGAAAGGACCTGGTCAGCCCTGGCAGTACAGGTGAAGGCAATTCAGCTGTGTGACTGGAAGGGATGGAGCCTGCTGCACATTTCAGACCTCATTTAAGGGCTGACTGCCACTGGGGAAGGATTTCTTTCTGGAGATCCCTTCTTGGTGGAGCTTTCTTCTGCGAACCTGGAATCTTTTGGTATGGGTGAGCAATTTCTTCCTTTCCTTTATGGTGCCTTTCTATCATGCTGGTTTTTCAGTCATCACACCTTTGTTGTAATGCTCTTCCCATTGTATTGATCTGTCCAATTGCTACCATTGCAAATAAAATAACTGTGATGTCTCTAATTTCAGGAAAAATTCCACTATCTGTCTTGACAGAGCTGCAGTAGCACAAGTGGCAGCTTTCTGAGGGATGTGGTTTTGTGCCAGACAGAGGCATGTGTGGTTCTCCTGTCCTGTCCTGAAGGGAGGGTGATGATGGAGAGGAGTTGTCTTGTATCCCCTTTGCAGCTCATACCTCAGCCCTGAGGCCATTGCTGTGGAAGGCTGGTGGCTGTTTCCCTCCTCACCCACTTGCCCTGATTCTGAGGGCTCTGCTCGAAGCAAGATGTCATCCTCATCTGGGCCTGGCAAAGTCAGTATTCCGCTTCTTTTTGCTCCTGTTCTAATTGGGATTTGGCCATTCCCACCTCAGCGTGCTGCTCTGTGGGACAAATGCTGGCTGCTTGGTGCTGGAGCAAAGTGCACATCTGCAGGAGGACAGGACTCAGTGTCAGAGCAGTCCTGCTGCCCTCCCCTCTGCCACACCTGCCTGTCAGACATGAGCCAAGTTCCTTCCTGGAGGTAATGATACATCATGCTTCTGTCTTCAATTAGGATTTACAGTGAAGTAATCTGTAAGTGATTGGATTTTTTTCCCAGCGTATGCTGCTCAGAGGCACGTTTCCTTTTTACTTCCTTTTTCAGAGTGCTAACATTTTTAATTTTTGGAATTTGGTAGTTAAGTGGGCTGAAAAGACTCACGTGCAATGCATTTCTGAACAGCACACTCAAAAGAAATGTGCAGTATTGCATGACACATCTAGAACTCTGTTGTGGAAAGGTACCTTCCCTTTCCCACTGCAGGGAGAGGTGTCATTTTGGGATATTTCATGGTTATCTTTCACCCATCAGTTAGAGGTTAGGAAAAAAAATGATTTGATGGAACTAAAACTGAATCTTTTTTGTCTACTTGGTTGCTTCTCGATGTAAATTAGATTATGTCTTGCAGAAAGCAGGACATAAGGAGCATCCAAGCTCAACATGTCACAGCAAACATGTGAGAATGATGGGAAGCATCATTCGTGTACATGCAGACATGCAGATGTGGCCATGTGCAAGACATGGAGGCAGCAAGGTGCTGGTGTGACAGGGCACAGCTCCTGCACCCGGCCCTGGCTCTTCCCTCTTTAGTTTGGAGCTGCAGTTGGGGAAACAGGGCTTTGTTCTCAGGAGGAATTGTAATAGTTTGAGAAATGAATATGCAGAGTTTGTGGTATTTGTTGTAGAGCTGGTAATAAAACTAAGAGGATTCTGTTTCTCTCAGCGTCTTATTTGATGTGTATCTTTTTTTCTCCTCTGATGTTACTTAAGGAAACCATATAGGCTGTGTTTCAGAGCTCACTTAGAGCAAGTGGCTTCAGAACTAAGATATTATCAAGGAACAGATACATTTAAGCGGCTTTTTTCTTGGCAAATATGAAGGAGTTCTGTGTTCTGTGGTGATGCAATGATGCTCAGTGTTGGTGTGTGCCTGGCAGGGCACGCTGCTGGCTCACGTTCAACTTGTACCAGAACCCCAGGTCTCCTTTCTGGGGCATTCCCCAGCATCCAGCGCCCACTCAGCACATAGAGCTGACGCTGCCCTGTCCCAGTGCAGAATGTAGCACTTCTCTTGTTAATCCTCGTGTGGCTGCTGATGCACATCCCTCTAATTTGTCAAGATCTCACTGCAAGGCCTCTCTACCCTCAAGGGGTCAACAGCTCCCACTAATTTAGTAACATCTGCAGCTTATGTATAAGACCTCGCATAGTAATTTTTCCTCCTGCTCTGTAACTGTTTTGTCTCTGGTGTTAGGAGGGCACCCACTTGTATAGGAGCATAGTACTGGAAGGGACTTGCTGACTCAACATGTCCAGTCCCAGTATTGCAGGCAGTTGCATTACGTAAGCTGTTTCATAAATTTATCAAGCTTCGTCTTAAAACCTTTAGTTAAATCTCTTGCTTCTACTCTTCTAAAAGTAACCTCCTTCTGAATTCCAGTTTTTTTTTTTTTTTTTTAACTTGCAACCTCTTTTTACTGGTTTGTTCTTGTGCCAGCGTTGTCTTTTGCTCTAAGTAACTTCTGCCCCTATTAAATATTTATGCCTTTGATGTATTAATAGAAACTAGTCCAGCCTTTGGTCTCCATTGGCTTGGCAGTGCAAGCCAAGCTCTGCTTGCTGCCCACTGGAGAAGGGGGCAGCTTGGAGTGCCACGTGGGGGTGTTTGTGCAGCCACCTGCTGACACACAGCCTCAGCTTCCCTCATCCCTGTGTGATTTGGTGATGCTTTGCTGTGCCTGGCTTGATCCTCCCTGAACATTGCAGCTACCTGCTGCAATAGCAGGTGGCTTTCCTGGAAGGCTTTAGCAGTGTGGTAGCATGAATGGACGTACTGGAGTGTTGCATTGTTCAAAATCACAATGGTAGGATTTATCAGGGGTGATCGCTCTGCTTGTTCACCTCTGTGACATCCTGCTGGCTGGAGATGGCAGCACATCTGTCTGTCTCCCTCCTCACGCTGTGTTGCAGTGGCCTGGGGCACATAATTGCTCTGTACTCAGCTCTTTTCTCTCGAGACTTCTCATTGCAGTCAAAATGTTTGCCATTACATACATGCCCTTCCTTAGTCCCAGTACCTCTCTGGCCATCAGCATCACTTAGTTCCTCCTGTGTGATGTTTTGATTCTCTTCATGAGTGGCATCTCCCAGTCCTGTGTCATCTGCACTTGACTAGCACCTCCTCTCTTGTCAGCCTCACTTACCACGAGGCTGGCTGTGCTGCCTCTGTGTTCCTCTACAGCACTGATCCATGGCCTGTGGGAGCAGAGCTGTGTCAGGGCTGGGGTTGGGAAGAGCCCCTCTGTCTGCCCTGGCTCTGTTGTAGCACCAGGCCTGCTTTGTGGAGAGCATCTGAAAAGCAGAGCTCTCTTATTCTTGAAAAGAAGGCTCAGATCCCTTGGAATAGGAATTCAGGGGATAGTTTTGTTGATATATGCCAAAATAACAAGTTTATTTCACAGAAGCATTCAAAGACCAATATACAGCTATAAAGTAGCTAACACATAAAAGATGTATTTGTGAATCCTTGAAATTAGCAACAGAAGCAAAAGCCTTTCAGTGCTGCAGTTGTCAAGAAAATGTTATTTAACTATGATTGTGTGCTTCTGTGCAGATGGAAATGTTTCTTCAGAAGAGTGTTCGTCTTTGAGGATAGCAAAGATTTGAGTGTGGGGTGCAGCTCAGAGCATAATGCTGTGTCCTGCTGGGCAAGTGAATTCTGGAATCTAGCTTAAAATACGATTAAAATGGCTCTACAGTGTATCAGAAAAAATGGGGAGGGAAGAAGGAGGGGTTGTTCTCAATGCTCTTATGGCAATTTAGCTGTTTTACTAATGGCCTTTTTCACTGTCAGCTTTACTTGAGGTTCAGAGACCTCAGCCGAATCTGTGTTAAATGTTTTAGTGTTTGAAATTTGTGTAAGGATCTTCATGTGAATTGGTGTTCTGTGTCATGAATATTCAGTACAGAAACATTCATACAATCATGGAATCATAAGTACAAAACAATTCCTGGTCCCAATGGTGGTGTGTGCCATAAGGTGTATGGTGGAACTGCTTTGAAGTTCAGGCAAAGCTCAGCAATGAAAACTTGTGAGAGTTCTGTACCATGGCTGTTAAGCTGGAGCTTCGTACTTGTGGGATACAGCAAAACATGGGGAACCCAAGCAGAGCATAAGGAGAGGCTTGAGAATGCCTTTGTTGTTTGCTAAGTCTTGCTCTAAGTACAGGATAGATTTCTTAGAAGCTGTGAAATTTGAGATGATGAAGTAATTACCTGAGAATTTCAAATAGCATAGGGTAGGCAAGTGTTCGGAATTGCTGATTGCATCATTTCAGAGTTGCAGCTGAACTTTTTTCTCCAAATGATTATTTGCTACCAGAAGTTGTCTGTCTGCAGTTTCTGTCGGTGACCTTGTAGTAGTTTGGGGTCTGATGGTTGGGTGTTTGTTTGTGTGAGTGTAAATATATAAAAACTGTCCTTGTTCTGATAGAAATGAGGAACGTTTTCACACAGTGGAGTCAGATTAACACTCATAAAAATGATATGCACAAGACTCAGTTTCTTAATCATCCCCTTTTGCTTTGCTATACAAATGACTTTATTTTATATACATTCTACATAAAATAGAGATCTGAACGCCTATTTATAGTGTGGGGTTGTTAACTATTTGTTGATTTTTACAGAGCTCTGTAAGAGAAGTAACTGAACCAATGGAGCTGAATTCAGAAAGTGAGAAGCAGGATTCTTTTTATTTTGATGATGGAAACTGGAAGTTTTTTCCTGACCAAACCTGCTGTCTATGGCCACATCTATGAGAAGTGGCTTACTTTGAAGCATCCTCTTTCTAAATGTTAAAGTGGAAAAGTACAGCTTTACTTTCCTGAAGCTCTGGCTTTGCTGTTTGACTTGGAATTGCCTGAAGAGTAGCTACAGTAGGAAACTGTGACTTGCTGTTTGAATGTCAAATGCCATGCTGTAGGCATCTGTGTCACGAGAAAGTAATCCTCCCTTTTTGAGCCTCGCGTTGAGTGAAGTGAATTCTGTTAGGAGAGCAGAGCAGTGACTTCTCCTTGGGTAGCAGCTTAGTAGTCCCCCCACTGGTGAGTATAATGGAGTAGAAACTTAGTTTGGAACAGGTGAGAAGTCAGATAGCTGAGAATTGGCCTGCTCCTCTGTCTTGGCTTCCTAAGACAGAACACCGTCAATGTAACTTCCCAAATTGCCAGTTAATTCCTGCCCCAAATTGTGAGTTGATGGCTGCATTGCCTCCCTAGCCCATAGGCTTCCTGCAGCCCATAGGTGCATCCAGCTGAGTATTGCAGCTGTTCTGCAGGGCACTGCACCACAGCACTGCTCTCTGCCCAGCATGGGGGTGGCACTGGCTGAGCTGCTGCTGTTCCTGTTGGCGTGTACTGCGTGCTGCCAGCCAGCCCAGATTAAGGGCTTGTAATAAGATTTCCGCATATATGCATATCTAGCTCGCTCTGCTTGATTTATTGTTAATATGATATGATGATTTCTGACTGCGTGCTACTATTTTTAGTCATTTTCTTCCTCTGAAAGCCAGAAATGCAGGAAGCTAAGCAATCTCCAGTGTACCACTGCTTTTCAGAGCATTCTTTCACTTAAGATGAATTTATGCTAGATGTTTGGTGTTTAATGATGAGAGTGTGAGTCATGTTGGTTGTTGTAACCTAATCCTGAGTTGTTAGAGACCAGTTATCCTGCTTGAAATCCAGGGAGAGACTCTAGCAAGACTATTGTTTCAGCTTTCTTAATAACTGTTTAAAAATATCCGGTTCCTGTAACTGCTGAAAAATTATCCTTTGAAAGCAAGTATAAGGGTTCTGAAAAAAATAGTAATGCTGTGGTGAGCTTTGCTATCCAGAACAACTGAGAGTGGGCTGTTTGTTCTTCCAGTTCACCATTCTATTTTATTGTAATGGGATTAAAAAAAAAAGGAATATTTTCCCTTAAACATAATTGGAGTTATCTGTTACATTTAATTTGTTTTCTAAAAATCTTTGCTACATCTCCATAAAAATAAAGATAGGAGCTGTGAAATCATTGAGGTGTTGGTCTGAACTGAGCTCCTTCAGTGAGATAACTGAAGAAAATCAACCAGAGCATCTGCCTCTGCACATGAGATACCTCTTGATCTGCAGGACATCTCCGAGCATGAAGTTAAGCCCATGTTTCCTAACCAGTGCTGTTTTTTTTTTTTTTTTTTTTTTTTTTTTCTCTTGGCAGTGGTAAAGTGAAAGAAGGCAGTCAGCAAATGCAGCACTCACTGCTCTCCATGAGTTCTTCTCCTGGTCTGTTCTCTTACCAGGGATTGCCTCAATCCAAATGCAACACCCCACATCTGGCTTTGTTGAACCTCATTATTTCAAGTGGCCCCACTTCTCAAGCCTGTCCAGGTCCCTCTGTTTTATCAACTGCACTCATTCAACATAGTGGTATCAGCAAGCTTGCTGAGGGTGCACTTGAAACCCTTGTCTATGTCATTGATAAAGATTGGAATAGCACTGATTTCAAGACAGACTCCTGAGGGATGCCTCTTGTGATGTCTTCCACCTGGACATGGAGCCATTGGCCACGACCCTCTGGCTGTGACCATCCAAGCAATCCTTTATCCATTGAATACCTTTCAGATTTATATTTCTCCAACGTAGAGATAAGAATGTGATATGGTACCATGTCAGAGGCCTTGCGGAAGTCCAGGTAGATCATTCGCTCTTCTGTCTGGTGATGCCATCAATCCATTGTGGAAGTCCACCAGATTGGTCTGCTGTTGGTGAAGCCTTACAAAGCTGTACTGATTTTAGTTCAGCATCAAGAGAGGTGTGCAGCTTCGTCTTTCTGCATCTAATTGCAGCATCTAGATAGGATTGACAGTACACGGTGTTAAAGGAAAAAAAACCCAAACAAAACAGTAAAATAAACCAGAGTAAAACAGAGGGATAATTTTCCTGTGATGCCTGCTTTTGATGCTATTTATTTTGGTGCTATTTATGAATGTACACGTGGAGAAAAGATGACTTTTGAATCAGTGTCTCCACTGCCTGTTCATTTTTAGAAGTCTTGGAAAGAGTGAAATCTTTCTCTTGTTTGAGTTAGTGAGAACTTTCCCACAGTTCCAGTACAAGCAGGGTTGTACACTACATGTTAATGTAGTCTAGCATTAAATGGGGAGGTTGGTGGCCCTGCATGTGGCAGGAGGGCTGGAGATTCATGATTCTTGAGGTCCCTTCCATCCCTGGCCATTCTGCGTAATGAAGGAAGTGGAAAATGTGAGATGTATGTGGGTTTACTGAGCTGCATTCACTCAACAATATGCTTTAAAGTAAGCACGACTGCCTCAGAGTCAAGTTAATAAAAAATAACCAAAATTCATGATTCCTTTGTTGGAGTTGGAGGAGACCCACCAGGATCATCAACTTGCTGTCATCGAACCCCCAGCTCCCCTTCTGTGGGGCTGCTCGTCTCCCAGTCTGTGCTCAGAGCTGGGGCTGCCCTGTCCCAATGCAGACTCAAGTGCTTGGCTCTTGTTAGACTTCATGGTGCTGGTGATTGTTTACCCCTCTAATTTTTCACCATCTCCCTGGGAGACCACTCCAGCCAGATTTAGGAATCTCCTGGACTTTTTGTACCAGCTGTGTGGAATTGTCAGTTAACACCTGGCAAGTTGAAGTCACCCATAAGGATCAGGTGGCTGATCTGCAGGTCTCTCTTTGTTCCTTAAAGAACAATTCCTCTGTGTCCCTGTGCTTGCTGGGTGGCCGCTCCCACAGCACCCACTTGATTCTTGTCTTGACTCTCTGATGCACGGGGAGACGCTGGCTGAGAGATTCTGATGTGGGAACAGCTAGAAAGTGTTTTGGAGCCAGACAGAGTAAGGAGCCTTTGGGTCCCTGTGCCCAAGAGCTGGTGTTCGATCTCTTTAGGAGACAGAACAGGATATGCTGCAGTACACTTACCTGAGATGTTCTTCTTCCCTGAGAGCACTTAGAGTGGCATTAATTTTTAATATTGCTGTCTCTGTTTCTTCTCCAAGTGGTTACTGATTTCTAGTTTTCTGTTTCTTTGATTACTCAGATTGCAAGACAGACAGGACTGAGTAAGAAGACCTTTACTGTGGGACATTTAATCTTCCAATCAGTTTCTCTAAACTAAACCCAACCAGTGGCAGTAAATCCAGGAATCCTATTAAAGTTGACCTACATAGTGGGAATAAAATTGGTCTCATGCCTTCTTTTGCTTCCTATTTTACTGTTCAAATGTTTTCCTTAACATCAGTTAATGTTTCTGGCTACTATAAACATAATTCCTGCCTGGCTGGGAGGCACATTCCTGGGTGGGGAACTGGGGAAAGATGGGCCCCTCGAGCCAAGAAAGCTGTGCAGGAGTGAAAGCCAGGCACGTGAGATGCGACAGGGATTTGGCAGTTGGCTGTAATTAGAAGTTTGTCAACAGAGCATTAGTGTGGAGCACTTCCAGCAAATCCCTGAGAGGAGGCAGAGGAAAATACTTCTTTTCTTAGTATTGCTTCAACCAGTCCGAACCAAGTTAAATGGCTTCTTTAGGTCTGTTGCTCATGTGGTAGATAACTTTTTTTGTGGTTAGAACTTTTTTTTTTCTTTCCTTTTTTTAGTCAGAGTTGAACGATACAGTTATTCTGGAAAACATATCACAGAATGGCCAGGGTTGAAAGGGACCTCAAGGATCATAAAGCTCTGAATTCCAGCCCCCCACCCCCCGCTGCAGGCAGGGCCACCAACCTTCCCATTTAATACGAGCCCAGGCTGCCCAGGGCCCCATCCAACCTGGCCTTGAACACCTCCAGGGATGGACGGGGCATCCACAGCCTCTCTGGGCAGCTGTTCCAGCACCTCACCACTCTCTATAAAGAACTTCCCCCTGACATCCAACCTCAGTCTGCCCTCCTTCAACTTCAGACCATTTCCCCTTGTCCTGCAGTTACCTACCCTTTCACAGAGTTGATTCCCCTCCTGTCTGTAGGCTCCCTTTAGGTACTGAAGGCTGCAATGAGGTCACCCCACAGCCTTCTTTTCTCCAGGCTGAACAAGCACAGCTCCCTCAGCCTGTCTTTGTAGGGGAGGTGCTGCAGCCTCCTGATCATTTTTGTGGCTCTTCTCTGGACCCTCTCCAACAGCTCCCTGTCTTTCTTGTACCGGGGGCCCAGATGTGGGCACTGTACTGGGGAATAAGAATTTCAAGAATAAGTCTGCCTTTCTCACAGTCCATAAAGTGGTTTGCTGGTTGTTGGTTAGCGACTGCGTGGTTTTCATGTTGCATTGACATTTCAGAGAAAAAAAATCTAAAATTTTCTACAGCCTCAAAATTTAATGAAAAAAGGGGTATCGTGGTACATCAAGGCAGAATGGAAAAGAAAGTTGAAGGCTCCATTAAGGATTAAAAGCACAGAGTGCAGGAAAATGAGGCATAGTCAAAATGTGTGTATGCGTTTCTATAGATACAGGTTTGTAGGAATAAAAAGTGTTTTATTGTTGAGGTGAATTTACTGATGTCCAGAGAAGACTGGCTGGGATTTCCTTCCTGTGAGGTCTCATCAGCCACTGCTTCCTTTCTGCACTGATTGAGGCGTAACTCAACTTATAGAACTGAGAAAGTAAGACTCAGTTTTTCTCAGCAACTCAGGAGTTAGAAGTGCAATCCTTACAGAATCATCTCTTTCAAACTTACTCTGTTTTTGGCATGTAACTCTCTATCCCTTATTTGATGTATGTCTTTTCCCTAACCTCTGGTTGAAGATCTGGGAAGTGGATTGCAAAGGTGACTGTGAAGTCTGACAGTTTTCCACAAGACTTGTACGTTTCCTGCAAAACTTAGGTGCAACATCATTTATAGTGGAAGTTTTCTGATGTCTGAAGGAGATTTCTGACATAGATGCTTCTAAATGCATGATGTAGGCCCAAAATTTGTCTTTTCTGACATAAAACTAACAGGAATCCAAATTCAGCCTAGCATGACGAATAAAGATGTGCTGAAGATGATAGAATCATGTTGGTTTACATAGTTTGCTTTGGACAATAACATATCTTAGTGATACACAGAATACATCTTTTACTTTGTTTTATAAGAGACTATTTCTAGCTTGATTAAATGTGATTATACTACTTAAAGCACATGGAAATTCTCATCTCTTGCTTTCTGTGTATATATGTATCCACACAGCATGGGAGGAGAGGAGGGGAAAAGTCATATAGCACAAACACTTTATGTTTATTCCTCATCCTTGCTTCCTTCTCTGGTTTTTCCCTGTCCAGAAGTTTATAGAGTTTGAAGATGCACTGGAACAGGAGAAGAAAGAGCTACAAATCCAAGTGGAACACCTTGAATTTCAGACTCGACAGTTGGAGCTGAAGACCAAAAACTATGCAGATCAGAGTAAGCAAAGTTGTGCACCAGTTATGATTATATAGTTTGCTTTCCATGAGTATGTACTTGCAGATATTTTTCATGTGCTGTTTTTTTGTTATTTGTTTTAATGTAATTTATACAAAACCTGAGATCTTTGGCTGTCCCCTTCTTTGGTAGAAAATTCTGAGCCATCTACAGGGTGGATGTATCCACACTAGTCTAGTACAGGTTTAGTTGTTTGTCTTGCGTGGAGCATGTCTAGTCTCCCCAGCTGTAAGGTCTGGACCATGGCTGAAGGTTTTGATACCTGGTTTTTAGTTTCTCCTTGTACCTGAATAGAACCTCCCATGTTTTTCGTCATATAAACAAATCATATTTAAGCATTTGTTTATGCAAATATTTCCTTAATAAGCGTAATGCATTTTGTTGGTTAAGGTTCTCATCATGTTCTGTCTAACACTCCTACTGAAACAGCCAGAGTCACCCACCCCAAAGGATAACTTAAATTGTTGTCAAACCACCACACTTACAAGGCACCAGGCTCAAGAGTTCTTTTTTTACACTTGTCTTGCACTACCTGGTCTACCTGTTTTGGGAATGTGCTTGCATCCATGAAGTGACTTAGTAACGAAAACCACATACTCTAATGTGCATTATTGTGTTCCTTTTTGTTCAGTAGGTAGGAATTCATTTTCAGCATAGCATACCTATTTTGTGGTACAAGTTTTGAGATTTCTCTAGATTCTTTGAGGATCTTCATCTGTATGTTAGCTAATGGTTGGAATCTTTTCTTGGCAGTTTCACGGCTGGAGGAGCGTGAATCAGAAATGAAGAAAGAGTACAATGCTTTACATCAGCGTCACACAGAGGTAAGCTTTTGTCTGATTCCTTCCAAATAAACAAACTCTTACTCATAAAATCATGTCAGAGGATTCAATTTTGTCATCCTGGCAGTGACTAGAGCTTCTGAACTTTGAGAACATCAGAATTATCTGAAGGGGGGGTGCAAGGAGGATGAAGCCATGCTCTTTTCAGTAATGCCCATTGCCAGTCGGAGGGCACAGAAGGTTCTGTCTGAATGTCAGATAGCACTTCTGTGTGTTCAGGTGACCGAGTGCTGGCACAGGTTGTGTAAGGAGATTGTGGAATCTCCATAATTGGAGATATTCACAAGCTGTCTCGGCATGGTCCTTTGTGACCTGCCTTGGGTGGTCGTGCCTAAATAGGAGCATTGGACAAGGTGACCTCCAGAGGTCCCTTCCAACTTCACCGGTCAGTAATTCTGTGAACAGAGCTCTCCTCCCTCACCTTCCTCAATTAACCAGCCTCATGCAGACCTATATAATTGTTGGATATGCTTTTTCATGGCTTAAAGGTTAAAAAAGGTTAAAAAAAAAAAAAATGGCGAAGATGAGTGTTTTATATATATATATATATATATATATATATATATATATATTTTTTAAAGAAAAAGGAAAATTGGAAGTGAATGCTGGAAAACAATATTCAACAAAACAGGAATGACAGGATATCCCAAGTTGGAAGGGACACAACGATTGAGTCCAATAGAGTCTTTTCTGTTTGGCTCATGTATGTTTTCCTCTTCACAGATGATTCAGACCTACGTGGAACACATCGAACGATCCAAAATGCAGCAGGTTGGGGGAAATAATCAAACTGAGGGCAGTGTACCTGGGAGAAGGTAGGACCATAACCTCTCCATATAATGTTGCCATCCAGGAACTTAACAAATGAGTGCATATTTGTGTGAGAAAGAAACCAGACAAAGGATCTTTCCTTGTGGGCATGGATTATACCTGAAGCTTTTTGTAATGGGTTGAGGGTGAGTTGTAGGTAAGTTCTCTAAGGTTTGACAGAGAGGAGTTCTGTGTGTTCTGTTACAAAGCTTAGACTTTATGGTGCTGCTGCAGATGGGGGTCTTCTGGAAGGTGATGTTTGTATTCTCAGGTAGTATGTAAAAGACTTATCTATAAAATGGATGGAGGTAGAAGAGAGTGTTCACCTGTGTGTGTGTGTGTCTGTCTGTGTGTGTGATGGCCAGCAAAACTGGAGTAGTTAAATGTATTAGCCTTTATATAACTTCCTCCCCAATTTCTTCAAGAGAAGATTTCTCTGAGTCAGTCACTCAGTAGACCTACTTATGCCCCAGAAATATTTTTTTTTTTCCCCTTGTTTTCATAGCACCAAACTGATAAGAACCAGCCTCTGTTTAAAAGAATGACAGTAGTACGAAATGAAGTTTAGTATATAAAAGCACTATTTTTTTGGAGCCTTAGTCTAAATTTAAAGCACAAAAGTTCCAATTGCAATCATTTCATTACAGATATGTTACATGGACCAATAATATTGCCCATAGGCTGTGAAAGAAAAAAAAAAAGTGGTGTTCCATAAGTACCAATCGGAGAAGTAATAAATCAAATAAAACATCGTATAAATCTATTTAGACTGAGCACAATCTATTAAGCCATATAAAAAGATTATTTCAAATGAAGAAAAGAAGAAGTATGTTTAGAAAAAAGGAAGAATAAGAGTATTTTAGTACACTATGTTTAGATCTGTAACATTTAAATACTAGGGTGTCCATTGGGTTTGGGATAAAGAAAGTGGAAGGAAGTGTCAGGTCTCGAAATAAGAAATATAAGTTCTCTAGAAGCTGTGGCTTCCTTTTGCTGGATTGGAGTGCCTGGGAAGAAATTCAGATTGTCAAAGTTTTGACTGTGTATTGTAGAAAAGAAAAGGAGAGAGCAAGAGAGACACAAACTCCTATCCCAAGGAGGGAGGCTTGAAGGATGTGGAGAAGGAGAAGTAGAAAACATGAGTTTTTGGAAGAGCGTGAGACTTCTGCCTGATTCCTTATGGACATGATATTCCTTCTCCAGCCACTGCTTTGCATTCTGCCAGAGCGTCATGGTGTGAGAGGAAGGTGGGAGGGTCAGCCTCTGGTTCTGTACTGGTGGCATGCTAGTGTGCACACAGGGCTGGTGGGGGGAATAGGAGTTTTGTTCACAACTGTTGGTAATGTAACATCATAGTGTTGGAAGGGAGGGAGGATGCTGAAGGAAAATGGGCTCAGTAACTGCAGAACATCCACGTTTGAGACTTCTGCTGAGCTGTGTGCCTCTGCTGTCAGGTGACTTTGTACACCCATGGTAGAGGAGAAACAGGGTAGACTAGGTCTTGGTCAGTCCACCTCACCTCTCCCACCTGCCTGAAAGGTATGGATGTTTGTAGAAATAGCTGTGCTGATGTGTGCATTTATCTCTTGTTGCCATCTCCATGTCTCAGCTGGGAATGGGGGGAACTGTGAGCTGCTGAGCTGGCAGGGTGCAGCATAGCTGGAAGCGAAGTGTCAGTGTGTGCTCCTGTTTCTTTTGTTCTGCAGGGAGCAGCTCAGCTCTCCTGCCACAGAAAATATTCAGCAGCATTTCAGGAGCAGCAATATAGCAGTTTTAAGCAGTTGTATCCTAACCTCAAGAGGCAGAGAGTCTTATCTAGGTTTTCTCCCACATACGCGGTCTGATGGACAGTACGGATCTGTATCAGATCTAAAAGGAACTGGAACAGGAGCATTGTGATCTGGCTGAGCTCTTTCCATAGCCATAGAAATCCCAAGCATTTCAGAACTTTAGAGCTGGTGATCCTCTGTGGATCTGTCTTTCCAACATGAACAGTTGCACTTAAAGTCAGAAGCAACTGCTGTGTGACCTGTGCTCCGTCAGAGTTTAAAAAACAAAAAATAAAAGCAAACAGCAAAGTTGTGTTTATTTACTATTTTATTGCATTCCATAATAATTAAAGATACTTACAGCCTTAGCTACAATACCAGCATACAGCTGGAAGATAGTAGTGTAAGAAGGATCCTTCATTTACACTGAATTGATAGATTGATGATTATAATTTCTAATCTCATT
Organism: Meleagris gallopavo; assembly: GCF_905368555.1. Taxonomy (NCBI): domain Eukaryota; kingdom Metazoa; phylum Chordata; class Aves; order Galliformes; family Phasianidae; genus Meleagris; species Meleagris gallopavo. The sequence continues at coordinate 14,345,563 of NC_139419.1, forward strand.
ATCATTTCTAATCTCATAGGGAGGAGAAGCCACAGTTAATTTACTCTTCCTCTTCTGATGGTTGAGTAGTCCTTTCAGGAAAGAGTATCTTAATGTACTTGTTTTAAAGAGGAATAACTAAAGGTTGTAGTCTTGTAAAGTGGGCTGAATAGTAAGTTCTCAGTGCTGTGTTTTCTGCAAAACAATAAATTAGTGTCTGGTCGGAGAGTGGCGTAGAAGAATAAAAGTGATTACAGGATACAGTGTTTGGCATTCTGGCCCCTTCCCATCTGAAGGTGATGCTTTTCCAGTATACTGGTGGACAAGTATTGAAGCCTATACAGGGAAAAAAGAGCAGCAGCTAGATGGTGGCCTCCCTGGGCAAACAGAGGCAGGCACAATGGGTGTGGAAAGAGAAGAGATGGTGTGAGAAGAACCAGTAGGTTGTTCTTAGGATTGTGAGAGCATGTGTTTCTGACAGCTCCATCAACAGGCTGTTTCTGTTTTCCTTCTCCTCTGCCCCAAATTGATCCTGGTCACAGCTGTAATGGTTGGAGTGTGTTGGGCTTGTTTCCCTCCCCAGTTTTCCTTCTGTAAATAAGGATGTATCTGTGCAATTACTTAGATGGTAAAATATGAAAGTACTGCAGGCAAAAGCAAGCTCGGCCTCCCTCCCTGCTTGACATATGCACCTGCCAAATTTGGAATGGACTGCCTAGTAGAAATTGGTTTTGATGAGTTTTCTCTAATTATGAAAAAAGCTAAAATTAATGGTGGCTTTTTGTTACCATTCAATGAAGGAAATACACAGTGAGAAGTGTTTGCTGGTTATACCTGTAAGACCACCGTTCTCTGGTGCGAAGGACAAAACTTTCACTGAGGATTGTCTCTGTGATGGAAGAACACTTTTACATGTACATATTGCTAGTTCCTGGAAGAATGAAAAAATAAAGAAGCTCTCTGTGTGTCTGTCACAGCCCTGCCAGGCCTCCATCTGAGTCTGTAGGAACAACTGGGCAGTGGGTCTTTTTCCTTCATTCCAAGCTCTGCACTGCTCGTGTGTGCTGTGTTTGTGTATGCTTGTGCCTTTGAGGGATGTGTGTTCCTGTGTCTCTGCACAGCTGCGTGTGGGTGAACACCAACATTTGTGAGTTGGTACATTGATGTGTTTTGGGGAGGGTTATGGCTGTAATCTCTCACTGTCTTCCTAGGTGTTTGTGAGTGCTTTTGGTTACTTTCACCTGTGGATGTGCTTGGGTGTGTTTTATATGGTAGACTATGTAGGTACATATTTGCATAAGGCCATAAATACACCAAGGATGCTTGCTTGTCACTTGAGAGAAGATAGTGCAAGAAATGCTGGGTATGTGTGTGTCTGCTGCCATCTGAGTAGGGGGATGAGTATAGTGCACACCTTCAAGTAGTAAGAACAAAAATGCATGTATATGCTGTCTCTGGTAGGGCTGCATGTTTGCATGACCTTCATTCTCTAATAGTTGTTGTTGTTTTTTTTGTTTTTTTTTTTGTCTTGCTTTTTGTGCAATTGCTGCTCTGTTTTGGCTGTTACGTTTGTCGCTGCAGTCATCGCCAGTCATGGAGGAAAAGGTAAATCCTACTGCTGCATCTTAACTTTGTTAATTGTAGTTTTGGAGGTTGCTGTTGGGTGGCCATGGTGTGATGCTGGGAGGCCTGTTTGCCCTCTTTGTGTACTGACATCCGCGTTAGACTCACTTACACATGGCACACTTCCCTTGGCTGGTGCAGAGGGAGCCAGCAAGCTGCTACATGTGGAGCTTGTGCACTCAAAAGCAGAAGGTGCAGAGGTTGGGTCCCAAACCAGGATCAGCCCTGTGTGATTGGACTTTTGCACTTCACCTTCCAGAATACTTTAAAAAGTTGTCTCTTCTCCCTTAAATTAGAATCATGGAGTCACCAAGGTTGGAAAAGACCTCCAGTCATCCAATCCAACTGTCCAGCTAATACCACCATTATTTTCCTTCTAATGCAGATCCCTTCCTACTGCATCTACATTTTTCTTGAACACTTCCTATAGGAGTACAAAATAGGCATATCTCCTAAGCAGGGCAGGGAATGCATGTCACCAGTAACTGTCAGAAAGCACATCTGACTTTGGGCGAGGCAAAGCTCTGCATGCTCAGCCTACAAAGAGGGCAGTTACCATCCTGCAATGATGGCAGACCTAGTAGTTCTGTTACATTTTCTAAGCTTTAGGATATTATGGGAGGAGCATTCGGATCCAGGTTTTGGGTACTGCAAGCCACTATAGAGGCTTTTGCTGTTTTCCTCACAACACAAGGTGGAACTCACCAAGTGCTCGGAGTCCCTCTGGACCAGAAGGGCGTGGGTGTATGAAAGTCACTCCAAAGGGCTGTAGTCAGCACTGAAAATTTATACCAACCCTGAGGATATTCTGAACTACTTTGAGGACTGGTAATGCCAACATCAGGACTGCAAAACTGAAGTTAGCTTTCCTGCAGTTTTTGCTCTTCCCTGGGAGATGCAGAAGAGACTGGAAAGTATTTCCAGAGAAACACAGTGTGGAAATTTTAAATGCAGCTTTCCTTGCAGTCTACATCAAAATACTTCCCTGAAGATCCTACAGTTTCTGATGTTACTTCATACTCCTCTTCTTTGTTAAAGTTCAAGTAGTCTGTGTACATTCAGTGGGGATCTGACAAATTACCTGAAGAGGAAGTATAACTTAACATCAGTGTCAGTGTGTTTGGGATGGCCCCATTTCTCCTAAGTGGCACAGTTGCCATAGGTAGGCCATAATCTCAGAAGTGTTTATAGTATACTGTCAGATAATTTGACACTTGTTTTGCAGAAATAAATTATTTTTTAAGAATATTTTAGAGCTATGGGAACTTTTCTCAAGCTGTAATGCAGCTGTGTAGTGTGATGCCCTTAGAGCCATCATTTTCATAGCGATGTGCTGCTTTTGTAAGAGGATTTATTTATAAAATTTCCCTGTGTGAATCGTTAGGATTTTCAGGTGAAGATTTTAATGGGGATTCTTAAGAATAGCGTTTCCCAAGTCACCCTGCTGGACCACAGTGAAAATTCCTTTCTGCCTCTCCTGCTTTTCCCAGATGGGCCACAACAAGCAGCCACTCCAAGCAGGAGCCACACTGGCACAGCAGTGCAGCGTGCCATGTCAGCTGGTCAGTGCTCAGAACAGAAAGGCTGAGCATTGTCTATTCTGTTAGACATTTTGCTTTCGCTTTGTAAATGAACTCTTTTCTGCCCCTGTGTCAGTGTGTTTGAGTTGGTCTTGGGGTGGCCTTAAATGCAGCTGGAGTTGTTTTCACCCATGGTCACAGACCACAGAATCACAGAACAGTTTGGATTGAAGGGACCTCTGGAGTTCATCTGGTCCCACTCTGTGATGGTGGTGGCTAAGCTGAATCTTAGTAAAGAGATTGCTGTGTCCAGGAGCAGCACTGATCTGGGCTGGCATGAAGCCTGGTGGAGAGAGACGCAGATCAGTGTTTTGCAAGGAGATGCCCACTGCTGCCCTACTTCTGGAGTGTTCATGCTGACAAACCACTTTCTTTCTTTGAATTTCCACCTCCACTGCTTGCTCTATATTTTCTCCCACTGGAACTTTGGAGAAAAATCCCCAAATCTGTGTTAGCTTACATATTCAGAATCAAATCCACCGCTCGCTGGTCACCTGCACTTGACAGAAAAGAGAGTGATGAAGAAAACGTAATTCAAACATCTGGCTTTATGAGTGATGCATTTATTTATAAGTTTGTTTAAATTCTGAATTTTGAGTAGACTGTAGTTAGATATGGAGAGTGGGTCACAGAATGCAAGTGTTACTTCTCTTGCTTAGTATTGGAAATGATCCCAAACCCACTGATTTCTGCTGCTGGTGCAAACCAGGTTTGGGGTGGAATGTACAAAAGTGGCATGTAGGTGACTCACTTCAGCCTCTTTCTTCATTCAATGATGACCATTTGGTTGTGGGATTGTCTGCTGTGGCTTGTTTTCCCACAGTACATCCGTTTCTCAAAGGCCACATTGGTTTAAATTGGCTCAGTTCCTTGCACTTCTGCATTTCCTTGAAACATTGCATGGGGGTGATGATGTCAGTTGTGCCTGTTTTGGTCTCTTGACCCCTTCTGACTTTCCAGGAATATGCGTGGCTCTACCAGTAGACACCCTGAATCTGAACAAACAGCACCATGGAGCTGTGGGTTTGGGAGTCCACCCAGCTGCTAAGTTGGGAGAATAAGTGCAATTCAGTTTCTAATAACTAATATTTTGCATGAGCTAGTGTGCTGTTTCTTTGGTGTATGAACCTTGTAAACAGCTAACAGATTGGCTTTCCCTCTCTCTCTGTTTCTCTGTTTAGCAGGAAGGAACGTCCTAACTCTCTGAATGTCTTCCCCCTCGCGGATGGCATGGTACGTGGGCAGATAGGGGCCAAGATCGTCCCAGCACTGGACCACTGGCACCTGAGTGACCTCGGCCAGCTGCAGTCCAACTCCAGCTACAAGGTTTTATAGACCATCTCGGAGCAAGGGTTTCCCATTCTGCAACTGTCAATAGCATCCCATGTTATCATTAAGGTGGAGATTAACCTGTGTCCATAACCCTTTGCAGCCTCTTCCTGCTGCGCGTTTACTCCTGTGATGCTGTGCTGAGGTGGGAGGATGTCCCATCACAGATCTGGCGTACGGTGCAGGAGGGATTTATGCAGCTCCTCTTGCTTGTTACCTCCTTGTCTCAGTGTTAATCTCCTTTTCTTGGCTGGCCCCGAGTTGAAAGGAGTGTGTGTGGAGGCAGCTAGAAATATAGGGAAGATAAAATCTTCACCTTTTTTAGCTTATTTGTGAGAGGAAATGATGGAATCTGCCTCCTCTCTTCCTTCAGTAAGAACAAGGCTTTTGCTCCTCAGCTGGGGCCAGGCATAGGGTTATACTTGCCCTTCAGCAATTGTTCTTTTTGTCTTACCACTCTTCTGGCCTTCCTATTTTCAGTTAAAAGGGGTACTAAACCTCCTGACTGCACTGTGCTTAAAACTCTTCACTTCCTCACACGTCTGGTCTGTGGCTCTGTTCTTGCCTTGTCTACATCCAATACACTTGTCACATTCAGTGCACGGCCTTCTGCACTGGGTCTTGCCAGAATTTGGTGTGGCCACGGCAGCCACACCAAAGCAGCTGGATAGTTGTGCCTCTTGCTTCAGGTGCTTGCTCTGCTATTTGGAGACTGGTTTGAGCCCAAAGACCCAGAGGTTGTGCTCTTAGTTGACAGATTTGTGCATTTATCAACATTTTATGCCATGCACAATGAGCCGTATTTCCCACATGCTGTACCTGTAGACTTCTCAAAGTCTTTGCTCAGAATCCTACCGAATTCCTCTTCAAACAGTGTTTCCCAGGTGCCTGGTGGCAGGCCTGACAGCCAGTAATGCATCCACCCAGCATGGCTTGCAGTATGTCCTCCCTGCAAAGCTTCTGGTCTGCTTTAAAAATGTCTTATAAAGTGCTAGTCAGATCCTACACTACTTCCTGGAAAGTTTTGCTGCAATTAGGGAATAGCAAAGCCAGTACAGTAGGATGAGGATGTGAAGGTGTGGCTTCAGGTAGACTAGGATGTGCCAGCACGTTGCTGGAGGTATGCACACAGCAACCAAAATGTACAGAGACTATACTTCTGCAAATGACTTATTGCTCTGGATCTCCAAACAGAGCTGTACACTATTGTATGAATGTGCTCTCAAACTCTCTACTGGTCAGGCACATGGGGCAGGTGTAAGCCTCTAGGGGAGCTGTAAGGAAGTTGAGGTCAAATCCACCTTCCAGGCTTCTGGAGGTATAATTCTTTCAGATATATATCATTGCAGAGCTTCTGAAAGGTTTTCAGTGAGAGTTGAGTGGAACTCATCAGTAACTCAGGATCTGCATTACAGAATACAACAGGAATCCAGATAAATTCTGAGCTTTGGTTTCCAAGCTTGGATAATGGAGAGTTACTGACTTGATAACTTTGTAATTTATTATTGGTGGTGTCAGGCAAAAAGTCCATTTCTGGTAAAAAGAGAACATTGTGCAGAGGTAGTTCTGTACTACTCTACATGTATTTGATGGGTAGTTCTGGGATTTGTGTTGATGCTTGTTAGGAAAATTCAGAATTGGGAAACACTTGAGGAGGTCAGCTGATAGTGTGCAGGTAGAGCTTGGGCTATGGAACATTTGGATAGCCAGTGTGTTATGGTGGATTTCCTAAGAGTATGGAACAGACCTATGAATAATTAAAAGGACTGATTAGCTGACTTGCTAAATTTGCAATTTGGAATGGAAAATTTTCCTCTTGCAAGCTACTTGTGCACTCTTTGACTAAAATGCTATTTCTCAGCTCTTCTGCATGACCGAAATCTCAGCACTGGTGGTGCTCATGCACTCCTTGCTTTTTCTTTATCTGCTCTGGTGTTTCATTGACAATGACTGCAAACACATAATTTACTTTCCCAATATTTTTATCTTGATTTTTCTGTCTAGTTTTCCTCCTTCATGGGGCCATATGTTAGTTATGTTTTAATTGTCCTTGTATACTTATTATGACTATTTTTTATTTAAGTTGCTGTCTTTGTTATTTTATTTTTACATTCAGTTGCACATTTATTTTCCATAATAGTTTGGAGATGAAAGTCCTTAACATTTTTGTTTTTATGTACTATGCTTTCAGTGTTATAACCATACAATTGTGACTACTCATGGTGACATATGACTGCTATGAATGTTGAGCCTTTGCAATGCATTTTGGAGGTCACTACTACACATTTGATGTTTAGGAGGTTGACAGGTATGGCTGTAGGTAAGTGGTGGTTGTGGAGAGTATTCTTTGGGTGAGCTATGGGCTAAGCGGTGTGCCTTCTAGACTGCAGAGGAAAGCTGTACAGAAGGACAGTAGAAGGAAGTTTAATAGAGATTCTGGACTGTGAAGAAGAGTGTCTTGGTAGTGTTTACATTTGAGAGGAATTTCTCCAGGGCAGGCAGGTAGACTTAATAAAGGACGCTTTTAGGTGACTGTAAACTACAGATATATAAAGTAAGTGTAATTACATGTGTAATTGCTCCCTGATGTGTTCTGGGTGAAAGAAAGATAATGTCAATTAACAAGAAGCTATAGGATATTTTCTCAGTACAAGTATCACTCTATACACTGATGATGTAGAACTTTAAATGACATCTAGATCTCAAGTGCAAGAAACTACACGTGTACCCATCTGCATGTCTCTTTTGCAGTGCTAAAATCCTCATGGACTTCAGTTATGCTTACATGTTGTGGGTACAAGAAGAAGCTCTGAATCTGTTCATTCAACAGAAGTTCTTTTTGGGTGGGGAAAGAGGTTTTATGATTGCACTTTACACTTGGTTTTCTTTGTCCCTTTATATGACAGAAAGCACAGCAGATAAATTGCAGCTGAAGTGTTACAAGGTTTACTGGATCACATTCCCAAAAACTGAACAAAACTATTAGAAAAGTAACTCACAAAACAATCTGAAGTAGAGATGAGAAGTGTGGTTTCCACATGTAGCCACATAAAGTGTTTCTATCTCACTTTTACTTGTAAAATCAGCAAACGTGCAGGGAAGCAACTGGAACTTCCAAGTGGGAATATGGGGACTATTTGGACTGGCAGTGCAGAAACCAAACAAGTCATTGATTTTATTGAATGGTCAAATATTAAAAATCTTAACTTTTTATGTAAATACACAGATGCAATATAAAACCTTTGACTTCTGCAGTACAATGTATTGCAGGGTATTTTAAGATAAGCATAGAGGCCAGTCTAACTAAAGGAAGGTGTTAATAAGATACCAGATTAAAAAAACAAAAAGGCTGCAAAGGGTTAATATATTTCAGTCTTTTCTCTCATCTCATTTTGAATTGCTTTGTTATGTTGTGCAGTTAATATTAGAACAGTAGAGCAAGACTTAGAAATCGGTGAAGTGAACCAGCATCACAGCTCCGAGGATGGGAGGCCCTGAAGCAGCTGCTGAGCAGTCTGAGTCTTTGCAGCAGTTGCACAGGAGGGGAGAGGCAAGCAATAACAATTATAGCTGAGTCTGGGTGTGCAGCTGCTGAATGTCACTGCACCCAATTGCAACTCGTTAGCACATATAACTCTCCAAATTTATTTTGCCATCTCCCTGTTGGCAGCAATTAGAGTGGGCTGCCATGAAGAAAGGAGAGATCTCATTTGGTTCTGGGAATGATCACTGCATCGGTCAAGACGTTAATTGGCTGACTTTGTAGCAGTGCTACTTTAATTGACAAAGAAAGGCTGTAGTATAAAATCCTCACAGAGCCTTACAAGCTTCCCATGTTTTTCAAGAGGTGTTATTACAAGAAATGGGGCTGTAATGTCTGTAAAGCTGAGACTCATTTGTGCACATTTCACAATGGAAGTCTGTCGCCTATGTTAATTTGTCAGCTTCTTATTGTTGAGTTTCTGGGTCTTGCCTAATCAATTTGGGGAGACCACACCTCTTTCTGCTGTGTTGTCAAGCCGGACCCATGCCTGGCTAGCTTCTGCATAACATCACGTGGGGACACAGGTCCTCTAGTGACATCAGACCATCAGTTTGTTATCTTTGCTTCTACAGTTTGGTGTCAAAAATACACTGCTGTTCTCTCAACACAAGGGATTCTCATCCTGGTTATGTCAGTGGCTTACTATAATGACAGCTTCTGGATCCTCTAAGAGCTCACGTCTTTCCCAAGCAATGTCCGTGTTACCTTCCAGTCTTGGGAAGTGCTGTCCTGGCTTACTGCAAGTGCCAAAGCCCTTCAGCTTCTGCTGTAGTCAGTGGCAATTGGAGGTGCTTTTCACTTATGAAAAGGCCTTCTTCCTTGAGGTGCATGATGAAGAGGTCACATAATGATGTGACTTGTGAAGATAAGTCTTCATAGTAGAAGAAGAAGGATGTCAATCCTTTCACAGGTAGGATTTGCTTGCTGAGTTCAGCATGAGAACTCACTGCTACGTTCTGGTTGCAGTGCCATGTGTCACCTGTGAACGCTGGGCATTTAGTCGGTACTGTGAGCAAGGCTCATTTTGCTTAATGCTATAAGGCAGCCATATACCAACAAATGGGAGATTAACTGAAATATATAGCTCTGCTTTTCCCTTTTTATTCTTTCCCTACCCTGGAATTGCCGTAGTGTCCCCAAGATGAAATGTCTGAATCTGGGCAGTCCTCAGCAGCTGCCACGCCGAGCACCACCGGAACCAAGTCCAACACTCCCACATCATCTGTGCCCTCTGCTGCTGTCACACCCCTGAATGAGAGCATCCAACCCATCAGTGAATACAATGGCACAACCAAGAGCAACAAGAGGACACGAGAAAAGCGGAACAGCCGGAACATGGAAGTCCAGGTCACGCAGGAGATGAGGAATGTCAGCATAGGTATGGAAGCTGGAGCATGTGTTCTTGATCATTAATTTACTTCACAGTGCTTGTGTCCTTCTGTAACAGGAGGGGCTGGGAGACTGATAGGTAATCAGCTTCAAGTAGAATTAAGCGTGAGGTTTTTTCTGAGTAGCAAATTTTGTGAAAAAGTCAGTAATGTGACTCCAGGTATACAGGATGACAGTAGATATTGAGTCCATTTCCCTGCAGGTGCGTTCATCCATGTCATAGAACCCCTGTCATGAACAAGCAAGTCCCATCTTAGGGCTTTTGGGAAGCTGTTTCTGGGCCTCATTAATATGCTAGTTAAAAATTTTGTTAATTTTTTTTCTCTGGATTTATTCTCAAGTATTTTATACCAGCTATTCATATATCAAAATTGTCAGTCGGGTTAAATAATTATTTTCCCTCCTGTGTGTTTACACCCAGATATATTTTAAAAGAACACGAGAAAAGCCACTTTCAGTGCAGTTTAATATGGCAGTACCAACATAGTGTGTGTCATCAGCTCTCGGGTTGTATTGTGTTTAGACTTGTGGCAGCCTTCAGAAATGAGAAGTGATGTGTTTCTTACGTGTCACTGACTTAAATTCAAAAGGACTGTAAAACTCAGCGAAGACCATAAGGAAGAAGTCAGTGTAGGAGCATCTGAATGAGCACAGGTTTCCCAGGACCATCAGAACCAGAACCTTTTCCTGTGTAATACAGAGAAAATGCCTGTGCTAACATTCAGCAGCTGGTTCCTAACAAATTAAGACTAGAAAACAACATGTAACATCTTCTGTTGTAGCATTTGAATAAAAAGAGTCACAACTGAGTCCCATGCTGTATTTTTATTAGCAGCTGAGGGGCTCCCAACTTCATGGATTTCAGTCTGCCAGAAACCAGCACAGTTCTCTATTAGGACATATGGCTTCTGCATAGACAACTGAAATTGTTATTTTGTGTGTATCCTGGCCAAGGCGAGTCAATGGGCATTAGTGACAGAGAAATTGAACGTGGATGTCTGTGGTGGCTGAGACCAGAAGTTAGAGCTGACAAGAATAAGCTGTACTGTGCGTGCAAGAAAAGAGGGATTGCTTTAGTAGGTCCAGTGATGATTCTGTATTTGCTTCAGTCATAAGTTTGTCCTAGTCCTAGTATTTCTGAGTTCAGTAGCTCAAATGTACTATAAATAATTATCCTCATTTTACATTTGCTTCTGAGAAGACTGTTTACCATCAGTAGCTCTCCTTTAATTCTGAAGGAAATGCCCATGTGAAAATTTAAGTTTTCCTGGTGAAATGATCACAGTGTGCAGTGTGCTCCAGGCAGATAGTTGTGTCTTTATGTGCTCTGCTGTTCATCTTTCTCTCATGTGTAATGCAGAACACATCTCTGCTGTGGAGAAACTCGGATACTTGAATTGTAATGACATATTCTATGCATCTGTTATTAAAATGTCTGTTACTGATGCAAATGTCTTAAAGAGGAACCAACAAAAATTATATTCCAAGGTATTTGCTGCAAAGTTTTCCAGGTTGAAAAGAGAAGGAACTGTCTGTTTGTATGAGCTAGAGAACTGCTGTGTATGGATGCCTGCTTTGGCAGCAGATACACATCAAGCTTTGTCTTCAGCATGGCATTGCTTGCCAGCTAGCCTGCAGTGCCTGCCTGAATGGAGGAAAGAACGCTCTCGTTGTTGTGAGCTTTGTATATCTGGGTTCCAAGGCAGTTTGGAAAGGACAAAAATGTCACCTCTAACACATTAAATAGACTAACATAGTATACAGATGACGTCCTTAATCCTTCAAGAATTTTGTATCTGAACAGACATTGTGTTTATGTTGCTTGCCTCAGCTTTTGAGCATTTTGGTTTCTAATACACATAAATTGACAAGAGGGGGAAGTCCCTTATTTACTTCCTCAGATATTGGCCTCAGGCTATAGATTATACAGAAACCAGAGTGGATTTCATGCATTGTACAGTGCAGTTTCTAAGTGAAATTTCACTACAGTGGATATCTAGACTACTTGTAGATTTGAGAAATTGTGTTGACTAATTGTTTGTATTTAAATGAGCCAGTGCCAGTTCATAGCTAGAATAATCTCTGTGAAGTGATGTAATTTTGGCTAAATCTGCACAGTGACTGAAGAATTTTTACTGATTTAAAAGATTATATGGAAGTTATTCTAATGGATGAAGTATTTCTGGTTGTTATGTTCTAATGAAGATCTAGGCCAGCAGTGTTGGTAGCACTGTGGTATTGCAGGGAGCATGCTTATGGTCTGTCTGCCCTAAAGATATGAAGGTATCTTTCCAGCACAGGTGCATTTGTGACTCCAGGTGATCTGCTGCTTTCTGTTCCTATTTTAACAACTGTACACAGCACCATGACATTCTCGATTTGAAGCTGCAGAAGTGCCTTTGAGGAGAAGTGTTACATAGATTATGTGTTGTCTCACCTAGGTATGGGAAGCAGTGATGAGTGGTCCGATGTTCAGGACATCATAGACTCCACTCCTGAGCTGGATATGTGTCAAGATCCCCGCCTGGAACGCCCTGGGAACAGGTACTGTTGTGACTTTCTGCTCTTGGCTCTCTGTCTTGATTTTGTGAGGAGTGAACAGTGGATACCGTGGTTCAGAGTTCAAGATGCAGCTGTTTCAAAAAATGCATGTATCCTGCCTAATGCAGAAATGAGGGCGTGTTGGCCTTCTTTGAGTTCTCTGGGGAAGGCACATATCAGCTGGTAGTCTGGAAAGATCTGTGCAACTGATCCCTGATCTAGGCAGGTTAGGTTGCCTTGCTGGATCAGGGAGTGCAAAGAAATGTAGCAACAAAAGGTTAAAGTTAAGCATAAGTAATATGGGCTCAAGTTTTCAGGGAGAGGAAAAAGATGTGTTTGTCTAATGAGATCAGTTCTGAATGCAGTTTAAAGCTTCAGGACTTTTAATTTTGTGTGGTATTCTTTAAGTGTTGGAAGAGCAGAAGCAGAGCTGCTGTGCATGGGAGGACAAGCAGGAACAACCCCACTGGGCAGTGCTCATCATGAGCAGGGTGCAGGGGTGTAGTAGAGTGCTGGTAAGAGGCTCCATCAGCACTGCCAGACAAGGAGGGGATGCATTAGGTGCAGAGGATACCCAGAAGCTGCAGACAGAGCTGAGGATAAGTACTCCTATAGCATAGCTCAGATAAGGACTGAAAACACAGGCCTGAGGTTTAAGGGATGCCTTGGACCAGCAGGATGAGAGTGTTCAGGTGTGAAGTGGTCAATCAAAGCACTCAAGACCTCTATAGAGTCCTCTGAGTTAGTGAACCAATACGCTGATGTGGTTCCTGCCTGGCACCTGGCACTCAACTCCCTAAAGGCTAGTAATTTTGGCTCCATGTGTATCTGTGAAACATGTATCAGACTAGAATTATTAGTCTAGGTTCCTTGATCCATTTTTACCAAGGTCTAGCAATTTTGTAGGTTTTTTTTTACTCTTTTTTTACTGTCTAGTGGGTAACTTGACAACACGTCAGCAAAAAGGTAGGCAGAAAATAATAGTCTGACAAAGCAAGATTTCCTCACAGACCAAATGTGAGCTGGATTGCACTTGTTGGGCACTCTCCTCTAGTCTCTAAGAGCATATGTGAGCAGCAGTGACAGATGCCTTTCTCAGTTAAACTTCCTTCAGAATATGTAGGATGCGTGGGCAGTTGTTAGCAGTGCGACGAATCCAGTCAGCCAGAACAGTGCTGTGTGAGGAAGGCAAAAGTGACTGCTGTGGTTGGACCAATAATTGGTTTCAATCTGAAGAAGATAGGAGTGGAGAGTACTGCTGCATGGGGAGCTCTTCAGGCAGTGATCTCTGATCCTGAAAGCTACAGGTGACACAAGATAACTCTGGAGCTGCACCTTTAATAGCAGAATGCTTTTGGGAAAATGTATTGCTTCAGAAAGTGGAGTGCTAAAGCTGAATGATGCCTTCAGGTCAGACCTTGAATGCTGGTTGCTTGTCATCAGTTGTGCTGCCTGTTAGACTGCATCAGCTGATTAATTCTGATGCAGTTGTGGCACCCATCTGTATTCCTTAGTGTTCTTAGATTAGATACCTGGATAGCTTTGTAGTTAAGAAAGCTGTTTATTTCTTTTCTCTGCAATATGCTGCATTGCTGATGTATCAGTGACATCTGTAATCCCCAAGCTTGATCACGGAGACTTGATTTACCTAAGAACAAAGCCACAGAACTTGGGATGTTATCCAGTGGTGCTGGCGTTTCTGCTAGACTGCTGGAAAGATTGCACAAGCTGGTTCCCCTTGTACAAGGCATGGCACACAGAAGTGTTTTTGTACCTGCTTCAGTGCTGATTGTTGGAGTAGGCACTGGCAATCCCACAGGACACCTCACTCATGCTGTGCCTTCCTGCAATGACTGTCTTCTCTTTTAGCCACGAGTCTGTCAAGGCACGCAAGGTGATCCTCCATAGAGAAGTTGTGGAAATGTACTTCCACATGATGTAATTGGAGATCATTAACTTTGATTACCTTTAATGAAGTACATTTTGCTGACGTACAAAAAAGCATTTGTGCCCACAGATTCACCCAAAGAAGAAACTAATCCTTCAGGCTGATTTTACTTACTAGCTGGCAAAGAAAAAGGAAAACCACTGTTGTTTGCAGCATTTGAGTCCTTATCTGATCTTACTGCTATGAGGATTGCTGTTTAAGTTGGTGGGAGTGTAGGCATCATTGCAAAGTCTAGGACTGTGAGTTGAAAGTTTTCTATGAAATACTGAGAAGTCATCAGCTATTTGAAAAGGAGTCAGCTAGGAGAGCTTTGAGGTTATATATGGTAGGTACTTGGTATGGGGATTAAAACATGCTTTTTCCTTTACTTACTAAATTCCCTCAGTCAGTCCATCGCAGGCAGGTGGAATCCACTCCACCTGTTTTGATTATAATGGTCTGTGATGCTCAGTATTTCAGAGAAATTATGTTCTAGCTTAAACATTGCCAAGTAACAAGAATCCTTGCCTTTCCTTCTTCCAACCACAGCCCAACCCAGGGGATTGTGAACAAAGCATTTGGCATCAACACAGACTCTCTCTATCATGAACTTTCCACAGCAGGATCTGAGGTGATCGGGGATGTTGATGAAGGAGCAGATCTGCTAGGTAAAAACTTGTTGGAACTGTTTTCTCTGTTTTCTCTGATGCAGTGACAACTCCGTTAAGCTTCTAGAAGCATTTAAATTCACTCTTTTTTCAGAATTTGGTCATTTGGCCTTTAAAAAATGGCATGGAATTTGGGATACACTGTGACTGAAATATGTACCTACAGCACAGTTATTCTTACCCAACAATTTAAGTTAATGTATGTATTGGGCTGTCTTTATGTGTCTTTAAGTTATTTTCCTATAGAATTCTCCTACACGAGCAGTTTGAAGATTGCTTCTTCCACTCCTTCCACAAATTTTCACTCCAGTAATTCTGCACTCTAGCAGCTTCACTTGAAATAAAGGTTTTGTTGGAAGTTTGCAAGAAAACAACTCCTTTTGTTAAGTATTTTAAATTTAAAGGAACAATTTTTCTTTGTTCTCATATGGAAACATCATAGTCTTCACTGCAGTTTTTACCTTTTTATAGTCAATCCAAGAGAGATTTGCATTTTCCTTTTAGGCTGATTTTGAAGAAGCTTTTTGTATCTGAAGTCTGATTATATTCTGTGTTCCTGATGAGGACTTTGAAGCAGTCAGAGAAGTGGCTTTGTGTCAGTAGCAGTCTGAGCCCTTACCATGCTTTCTGATATTGAACTCTGAGTATGCAAAGCTTAATTCATAGCAGAATTTAAGCTTGTTCTGAAGGCCTACTGAATATTTTCAGGAAAATATTATGGTATTTGAATATCCCGATAACATAAGCTACTGACAAAGTTTATAACTGTGTAACTCACTGTCAGTTTTACTGCTTGATTTAAAGAACTGTAGAAAATACAAGGACTCCTACAATATTTCTGTTACGACATTGAGCAGCAAGAGATCTGATGTGAAAGTGAACATTTCTGGTGGTTACTGACATAAGAGCTGCATTTGGATAATCTTACAAGTTTGGTTCTGGAAACAAAATTTTTACTGAAAAACTTTTGGATATACATGGGTTGCTCCAGAAGTAATGCCTCCTATTTATTTTCACAACAGATACAAAGAACACAACAGCACTGTTTGATAGAGCAAATTCTCAGCTTCAGAACATTATTTTTCAATGCAGTCACTACCATTAGTTATTCATTTTCACCAGCAATGAACAAGAGCTACATGATGTGCTTGTACAAATCTGCACCAGTGGAAGTACCTGCTGTCAACATTGCTGAAATGCACCACCCACTCCTCACTGTGCCAACACCCACTGTTTGGTCTCCATCAACGTTCACAAGTGTTGATGAATGTTAATGGTCCTTTTTTTTTTTTTTTTTGCATGGAGAAGTTCAGTGACACCTTTGCTTCATCTGCACTTTCATGTCAGTTACCATTCTGTCAGACTGCCTCTCTGCTGCCATCTGTCACATAGCAAAAAATTTAATGCAGTGCAGGTGGGAAGGTTCAACCTCTGATGGATTACCACCAACATTCGCCTCTGACATCATGGATCAACATAATAAAATAGGAGACATTACTTTTGGAGCAGCCCTCATATATCTAGAACATGATCAGCTGAATCATGTCGCAGAATTGCAGCAGCTTCTCTTTACAAGAATTAAATTAGGGGAATACTTATATTACCTTTGAATGAGTCTGGTATCAGGAACCTCTGAAGGAGATGTTTCTGCAGAGAGGACAGATTTTAGCCTATTCACTGAAGATTTAACCATGAAGAAGTGGACTGAAGGCTGTAGAGTAGGTTAGTATATCATTTCTTGCTCTATCTAAGACAATCTCTGAAATTGATACTGTTGTGGGCAAGTGTGTGACTGGAATGTAAAAGAGATCTAGACTGTGATCAGAACTCTTGCAATAGCTGTTTGATATAGATTTGTTTTTTCTAGAAACATGATGCTAGCTCTGCAGCATGCAGCCTAACTCTTGGGCATGAAGTGATGACCATTGCCAGAAGTCTTAAGACATTTATTGTTTGACTCCTCTTTCACCATGGTGGAAGAAAAAGTCTATAGAAGAGTAGAGATAAACTTTTGCAGTTTTGGAGCCAATATGTGCAGATATTGAAAATATCAGAATTAAAAAGAAAAAGCAAGAATTCTAGGTTTGAGAGTGACCTGTATGTTAGCAGTCATTGCAGAAGGGTTTGATCTCCTGCTCCTAGTGAAGGTGGCAGTAGCAACAAATTGCAGCGGCAATTAAAGCTTTAATGTGGGATGAATTTTGTTTAGTCAGCCCCCATGCATTATTGGGAGCTCTCTTTGTGACAGACTCGAATTAAAAGCAATCAGAATCTTGCTATTTAGCATGTGTTTTATCTTGATCCTTAGGTGCTTCCTTGTCTAGAAGAGCATATGATGTAATACATGGCTTTCTTCCCCTAAATCACATATATCTTCTGTGCCACTTGTTGCTTTTTATCTCTCTTGAAATGGCTGTGGCATCAGGAAGCATGAGCATCTAAGAGTCATTCAGGAAATGAATGACTTGCTGTATGAACTGCTTGGGAAGACCCATTTCCCACTTCTGGAAGCCTGTCTTCTCTGAATCCACTCCCCAGAACCCAATAGTCTGACCCAGTGATCAGTGAGAAATATAGACTTCTTTTTGAAGGATACAAGTGTTTAGTTGCCCAGTTTGGACCTTGCAAATTACATCACCACTTCCAGTTCCAATTAGTCACCTTTTCCAGTAATAAGACAGCCCAGACATTTGTAGACGTCTTGAGTCTTCTGTTATTTGGCAGTTAACTCTTCTAAGAAAATTATAAGGAGACTTTGAACAGTATATCCACGTAAGTATGGCTCGTGAAGATCAATTTCCTTTCCACCTAAAGCCTAAACTATCAATATGTATATATCGAGTTTTTAAATTTAAGCATTGAGTTTCTTCCTTGGGAGGAAGTTCTTTACTCAAAGGGTGGTAAGGGTCTGGCACTGCCCATGGCCCTGGATGGGGCTGTGAGCAACCTGGTCTGGTGGGAGGTGTCCCTGCCTGTGGCAGGAAGGTTGGAACTAAATGGTCTTCAAGATTCCTTCTAACCCAAACCATTCTATGATTGTATGATACATAGACATAGCTTGTCTTTATACACAGGGATGCCCAAATACACAGGGAAAAAAGGGAGATTGTTTAATCCTTCGATTTCTTTTTGCTTAGGAAATAAAAATCTCTTCTCCCCTCTTTGTTAAGCACAAAAACATTTCCAGCTTACACTGCTGTTGTTAGGTTTCTGGTATTTTGTATCTGTTAGTTTTCCTTTGAACAGTACACACATTTCAAGCCTTATTGAAGTTGACATTCTTTTTTCTGTTCTTCATTTTTGAAGTATTCTGGACAAAATATGAAAGTCTGAAACACCTAAAATATATTTTAATGAGAGCATTTGGGAGGTTTGTCTGAGGAGCAGTAGCTTAACTATACGTGCATGAATTAAACGCTTAATGGAAAAGATGTGCACATTTTCTTCCTCTGTCCTGGAGATGTGTATACAATGTGCTATGTGTATACAATACCCTATACAGTGTCAGAGGGAGTAGTATTAAAGTTGATGTCACTCTATGTTTTTAGTTCTGAATGGCTCCTCTTTTTACTGGCTCTTTAGGAATGAAATAGAAGGATGAAACTGCTAATGGTGAAGAATTCTAAAACTCCTCAGAAGGAATTTCTCTTTGTAGTTTGTGTTCCTAACTCACTTACAGAAGAGTTACATTAAACCTTGGTTATCATCTTCTCAGCAGAGATGCTGTGACATGTAATTTGGCAGTTTTTCTGTACTCTTCTCTGGGATAATTTTCTGATTTGAGAAGAGCAGAAAAACTCTTGCAGATGGTGGCATGGTGGGCTAGCAGAACAGGAAGGCTTCTTCCAGTTCCTTTTGAGATCTGGAGTGTGATTAAATCAGTAAGCTGAGTGAGTTTCATGACAGAATTGTCAATCTAATTGATTATTTTGTTGAGTTCTGGCTACCACCTCTGTCTTCTTGAAAGTGTTCTTTAACATGAACACGTGTTGCCAGGATTGTTTAAAGGAAGGAGGACAAAGAGAGATCTGAGAGGTCATGCTTCTCTGATCGAGAAATGAGATTCAAACTTCTTTTTTTTTTGCTTTGAACTATAAAAAGCACTTAGAATGTCCGGAGAGTAGATCTCAGTACTACCAACGTTGGCACAAGAAAATTGGCACTCTTCATTGCAATTTTGAAATATAAAATCTACTTTTCCCCCTTGTTCTAATACTGCTCTACACAAATCATCATAGAATCACGGAATGATTTGGGTTAGAAGGGACTTTAAAGATCATCAAGCTCCAACCCCATGCCATGGGCAGGGTTGCCACCCATCAGATCAGGCTGCCGAGGGCCCCATCCAACTTGGCCTTGAATACCTTCAGGGATGGGGCATCCACAGCCTCTCTGGGCAGCTTGTGCCAGTGCCTCACCGCTCTCTAAATAAATAATTTTTCCTAAAATCTAACCTAAAATCTCCCCTCTTGTGGTTCAAAGTTATTCCCTCCCCTCCTCCCCCCATTTTGACACTATCAGAGTTTGTAAAAAGTCATACCCCTTCTGTTTACAAGCTCCCTTCACATTCAGGAAGGTTGCAATGAGGTGTCCTCAGAGCTTTCTCTTCTCCAAGCTAAACAAGCCCACCTCTCTCAGCCTTTTTTCACAGCAGAGGTGCTCCAACCTCGGGCATCTTCGTCGCCTCCCCCGGCCCCGCTCCAACAGCTCCCACCCTTCCCGTGCCGGGCCCCAGGCCTGGACGCAGCACTGCAGCTGGGGGCTCCGAGGGCAGAACAGAGGGGGACAATCCCCTCCCTGCCCGCTGCCCCCCTCTGCTGATGCAGCCCAGGATGCAGTTGGCCTTTGGGGCTGCGAGCGCACACTGCTGCCTCACATCCAGCTCTTCGTCCCCCACAGCCCCCCGTCCCTCTCCGCAGGGCTGCTCTCTGTGAGCTCTTCTCCCAGTCTCTGCTCTTATCTGGCATTGCCCCAACCCAAGTGCAACACTCCTAGATTCTCATGGCCCCACTTTTCAAGCCTGTCCAGATTCCTCTGGATGACGTCCCTTCACAGTTGTGTCAACTGTGCCGCTCTGCTTGCTGAGGGTGCACTTGATCCCATTATCTATGTCATTGATAACGTTGTGAAAGAGTACCCGAGATAGGCTTCTGGGGGACACCATTTGTCATCAGCCTGCGCTTGGACATAGAGCTGTTGACAGCAACCCTCTGGCTGCAACCATTCAACCAATTCTTTATCCGCTGAATGGTCCAGCCTTCAAATTCATAGCTCTCCAACTTGGAGATACGGATTTGGTGTGGGGCATGTAAAAATCCTTACACAAGTCCAGATAGATGACATTAGTTTGTGTAGGGTGCATTCTGGAGAAACATGTAGAATGTGACCGTTTTCTAGTGTAACTGCTGATAATTACCTTCTTTCTCACTACAGCCTTTGGAATATTCTCACCATCTAGTTGGCTGCTTTCCTGCCTGTTTATTAATTGCATTTCTTATCAGCTGCTCGTGGGTAGTTCCCACTTTCTCTCATATCCCCTTTCCCAATATTCATTATCCCAATACTCTGGAGATGGGGGAGGACTAACAGTTGGGTTATGGGCACTAGGAAGTCCTTTCTTTTAGAGTTAGGATGCTTACCTGTGTTTGCTTTGGAGATTAAAGTCTCACTTCATGTAATGGGTGTTTTATGGTGAAGACAGCAGGTTTTACATTAGTGGTAAGTTGATGTATATAAATACTGTTTTTCTATACAGAAGTTGAAATGAAATTATCAAACTGAGTCCTGGCACTGCTGTAGGGAAAATGCAACTGTCCTTTGCACACTAGGGGTAGCTGAAGCATGTGGTTGCAGTTATAACATGAGTTACCTCCCCTGGATTTTTTTTGTCCTGTGTGTGGAATCGTGCCTCCTACAGTCATGGCAGTTCCCGTCCTTACTATTTCATGCCTTTTGACATTGAAATGGCTGAATCATTGTTAATTTATTTTTTTTAAACAAAATTTTAATTTTGTTGGTTTCAGTCACTGATCAATCCTTTTTTCACTTCCTTTTTTCCCTTGTCTCTCTGTGCTTCGCTGGACATGGCCCATAGGGGAGTTCTCAGGTGTGTATCTCTCCTCTGCTCAGTTTCCTTTCTTGTTTGTTTTTACCTGGTTGAGACTGAATGACATGGTATACACGTGTGATACTCCCCTGCTCTTGTCCAATCACGGTTGGCTTTGCTGACTTTCTCCCACCTTTGTCTTGCTTGGTTCCTTGCACTGGCGGGCCCCTGGGCAGTAGGGCTTCCCTGCTTTGTGTTCACGTGTCTGCTGCGTTTTGATCCACTTTTTGTGTAGCTTTCTGCAGGTTTGCTCCCTTATATTGCACTGGTCCGTCTCTCAAGGTCTTGGGAAAACACACTGCACCTTTCCTTTGCTTCAGGGTGCAAAGTGCCTTTTTTTAGGGCAAGTGCTGTGCTCTGATCAGAGTTAGTTTACCACTTTTCTTCAAGTGAACAAGGCTAAGAGGAGTCCCTCTGCTCCTGTGATGCCCACTATGAGTTTCTTACTGCATACAGACCCTCTTCTGCACAGCTGCAGTGGAAATAAAGACTTTCTTGTGGGGCAGAGCCACAGGCTTTTTTAAAGTTTTGTCTTTTTGATAGGAGTTTGAAGTGCTATCTCTGTTGCCTTTCATGCCATACAAAGGTCAGCAGGCCCTAAATTGCAGGATTTTCACCTTTCTATTAAATGCAGTTGAGTGCTGATAAAAAAAAATCAGATGAAATCAAGGCCATCTCTCGTCAGTGCAAACTGTAATAAGGGTAGGTGACTTGGGCTGATATGGTACAAAATCTGTAGCATAATAGTGTGCAGTGATAAGCTCTGTCACATTCCTCTACACAGCACCTCCTGATGTTGGGTCTGTAAGGTTACAAAAGGAAGGAATGGCATCATCCTTTCTCTTAGTTCAGATTGTTTGTACTGTTACCCTAAGCCACTTTTTTGTGTTTTTTTCTCAGAAACTCTTCCACTGAAGTGGCACTGGAATTCATCTCAGTAAAGTGGATTTGGGTTTGTGCAAAAAGGCCAGATAGCAGCTTTGATATCCCTCCTCTTTTGTTTTTTCTCCTGCCCCTGTCCTTTTTTCACCCTATTCGTTATGTCTGTTGAGTCCCCGTTGTGGTGGGGTTGGAAAGCACGAAGATATTTAGTCCAGGGTAAATGATGAAGATGGAAGAAAAAGATGAGTTCATCTTGAGCTTGTCCTGAACAATCAGGCATAAATCTCCATCAGGCCAGGCTGCAGCTGAACAGGATGTATGTTAGTTTATGCTGAGCATCACATATACTGGCACCACATACGTTTGCACATGCTGATGAGCTGCTCTGTTTGCTATTTACAGATTGTTACTTAATGGCTGCTTTTTTCTCTTCCTTTTTTCCCCTTTGCCCCCCTATCTTTCTGTTCCCTTTCTCGTATGGAATGGTCCTCATAGTACGGGATGATTTCTTTGGTAAGGCGAAGGCCTTTTTTCTTTTTTTTCTTTTTTCTTTTTTTTCCTCTTTTAACCATGCGTTTTTTCTTTGAAAATTTCTTTCATCCACTCAACATTCCCCCCATATGTCTTGCATTACCTTGGTTTGTGGGTTTGTTTTTTTCTTTTTTTCTTTTTTTTTTTGTGTGATGGTGGTGTCACCTCTCCAAGAAGCAGGATGCAGCTGGTGCAGAGTTGTGATCTGGGGATTCTCTTCTTTCCCTTGATATAGTTGATTATCCACTTTGATGCTTCACACTATTTGCCTGGCTATAGGAGGTGCACAGTGATGAATGGCTCCCTCCTTTGTTCCACACCACAAAGAGTAAAGAATTCTCTTTTTAGTCACTCCACAGTGCCTTTTTTTCTTTCTCATGAGTGGGGCTTTGTCATTACAGTTTGCATGAGATTATCTCATAATGTCTCACTCTGTGGCTGTAGGATGGTTTCATCCATCTCTTCATTGCAAGACCAGTCCTTCAGACCTCCCACAGGTTAAAGCATTGGGCTGGGACTGGGCCACACACTAATTAGATGGTTCTGGGGTAACAGCTGACCCTCTGCACCAGAGTACCTTTCTCTCCCAGAGGCAGACTCATGAGTGTTATCTTACTCGTGGATGAGAAGGAAAACTGTTACTGACCAACCCACCAACAACAGAAAAACCAAGCTGTGAGGATGACGATGCCCCTCAGCACTCACAGTATCCTTGTGCCATTTTAATGTCTTACTAGTTAAATACTTATTTGATCATTTGTAGAATCATTCAAAAGGAACAAGAGAAGTATTTAATAAACTGATGTCTGTATTGTATGACCTCTGGAATTTAGGAACAACATATATGCCATGGAAAAAAAGGGCTTTAGCTCATCCACCTTACCGATCCAAAAGTACACTTCAGTTGTCACATTTTTGTTTGCAGTATTCCTTGACACACAAAGAATGCATTGCCTGAAACATCAAAGTGATTAATTATCTTTCTACTGATTAAAAAAAAAAACACAAAAAAACAAAAAAACTTGAAAATGCTGCTTCTTATTCCTTCCTGCTGGGAATCTGCTTTTGCCATCATAACTTCATGCCATCTAACTGTGGGAAGAGGATTTGTTTTGTTGGAGTGTTGTGATGTGTTCTCACTTCTTGTATGCTATCACGTTTCTCTAACTTCCATTAACTTAAAGTTTATTTTGTTTTTATTTTATTGTGAATATTAATCAGCAAATAACAATTGTGGGAAATATTGATGCCTTTGCTGTAAAGGGATAGGTAGTCCAGAGGGCAGGACAAGGAACACTTCAGCACAAACACTGATGGTTGTGATGCCTTTTTGTTCCCTGGGGCTTGTGTTGAGAAACAAACTGCAGCACTCAGCACTGTCCCTTAAAAAACCAGGTAGCCTCTGTATACATTTGCAAAATAGAAGCAGATCCTGGGATCCAGCAAGTCCCTGGCAGCAGGAAACACTTCTGCTGTGCATTCGGTCCCTAAATTCCTTTCAGTTCATTTTTACTAAATTCAATCTCTACACTTTGCACGCACTCTGAAAGATTTGGAGCTACCTGACCTGTGTGCTGCAGCCCTCATGCATTCTTACCCAAAGTGCAGTATGTCTGGTCTAAGTGCTTTTTTGGGAGTGATCCTTAAGTCATGGGCCTGAGACTTCAAACTGTAAATCCCTTTTCAAGGTAAATAGTAGAGTATTGGACAATATGAAATCCTTTTAATGCTGCCACGGTGGAAGGTTGGTAGTAGGAAGCCTTTCAAGTGGATGAATCTGGCTGTAGGGAAGCCTAACAACAATTTCTCTTCCTCAAGCATCAGTCAGTCAGTGCCACGCAAGCTCCATATCCTTAGGAGAACAGATGAAAACTGCTTGACCTTTTTTTTGTTTTTTCAGGAATGGGCAAAGAAGTAGGCAATCTGCTGTTGGAGAACTCACAGCTACTGGAGACCAAGTAAGAAACTGTTGTGTGCTCTGAACTGCCTGCCTGGTTATATAAGTGAGATACCATCACAAATAAGGTTGTGGCTAGAACTCCAGCCTCACTATGGCTGGTGTATCTGGCAGTCTCTCTTGAATACTTGTTATGCTTTGAAATGTAGAAGAGGAACTCCTCTCCTGACTGGTTTTCCTAATGGGGTCTGATCCTACCTGAAGTCAGTGGCAGGCTTTTCACTAACTTCAGCAGCAGTCTAGATGGGTCTGTGTCTCTTTGAAGTTTTTATTTGCAAGGTTTACTATTTGAAAATAAACTTGTATTACTGTTGAGAATATCTAATAGTTGATAAAGAAAAGTGAGGCAATGTAATTTGCTTATCCTTTGGGAAAGGCTGGCAAGCTAGATAGTAAAGAATGGCTAAACGGCCATGAAGAGGAAGGAAAAGTAATCCTAAGGGCGGTAGCTGTAGAACTTGCTATGATGGGAAGCTGCTCATTTTAAAGATTTGAAGATACTTCAGAACTGATTGGAAATGATGAAGTATGTCACCATCATCTCCAGCTATCAATAACTACAAATAACGTAGGTTCTGAAAGGTATGTTTCAGTACTTAATTCTCTTTAAATGGATTTTAATGGAGTTTAATTTCGTGCAGCTGTTAAGTTGCCCCGTATATCTTTCTGCATCTTCTATGAAGCATCTGAGGTTGGTCTCTCAGTCAGAATGCAGAACTGGATGGACCTCATCCTGACCAGTTATGTTCTTCTGCAAGTTGTGCTTTTTCATGACTTATAGTCTGACTTATTTCAGTGTGCTCATTTCAGGTTTCCTTGTAGTGGCTGTGAGTTTAGTTTCAGGTCTCTCTTATGGATGGCTTACGGTTTTGGGCAGTTTTGCTTATTGTCCCTTTCACACCTTTAAGAAATGCTTTGAACGTTGTGAAGAATGATTTGATTGCCAAGGTGGACCAATTGTCTGGAGAACAAGAAGTACTGAAGGGAGAGCTTGAGGCAACGAAGCAAGCCAAAGCCAAAATGGAAACCAGAGTGAAGGAGCTGGAGGAAGAGCTGAAAAGGTGAGTGATTCCCATGCTGTGTCGGGGAGCTGGGAGAACCTGAGTGATGAACTCACAGCCTCTGTGAGAGGACCTGAGAGAGAAACTTGTGCCAGTCAGCTTTTCTGCATTTCATTCATGAGCATTAGTGTTAGAATTCAGAGGTAGCTTACAGAGCATTTCAAGGCTGATAGTACGTGGCTGAGATAGTTTGAAATGAGTTATTGAACCTTAGAAAATCTACAGAATTTTCCCCTCCAATATTAGGGCTCCATCACAGTGGTTGCAAATCTAGGCTTCCCAGAGTGAAGCTTTCAGCATTTCAGTTTGCAATTTAAAACAAACAGCAAAGGAATTTCTGAACCAGTAGTTTTGAAGAAAACTGTCAGGAGCTTGATCCTGTTGGTGGCCAAGATTGTGCAGAGAGGCATGAATGCTCATTCATTTAATGAAAGAACGAGTGCAGATTCTTACAAACAGTGTTTAAATGTCAGTATTGTTAATTGTCTCATTGTTCACATTAAGAATAAGAAGAGGGAGAGGAGATTCTAGAGTTCTGCACAGGTGGCATTTGGACAGATCCCATTTCTTATTTTCCACTCAAATCAGAGAAACCCAAACCTGAATGCCTACAAAGCCTGGGAAGTTTTCACTTCCATAAAGCTATGCATGCCCCATTGGTCTCCTGGCTACATAACTGCATTTTAACTAGCTGTGCCAGCTGCACTGTGACACTCAGATTCAGAGGCCAGTGTTTATTTTGCATCTTGAATCTGGAAAGTTGCCTCTGTTCTTTTGAAATTCTTGAGCACAGAGTCTCTAACAACAGCACAGTCTGGTTTCTTCAGTGTTCAGAATGTCTGAAGTGAAGGTGATCTCACCATCAGTGGAAATAGATCTGATTTTTTGAAAATGCCTTTTTGAGTCTCCTGATGTGTTATGTAGTACATAAAATATGCTATGCAGCATGGATGTGGACTTCTAACTGTCCACTGTGCTTTACTAGGAGATAAAGATGGCATTTTTTTTTCCTTGCTAATAGAAGTGCATCTGATTCAAATGGGACTGACCCTCATCATGAGGCTTAAATAAATTTAAACCATTCAGATAAATACTTTAAATTTGTATTTACATATATTTGGGATTCATTTCTTTGCTGTGATGGTAAACTGCCCTTCATATTAGAGGTTTTTTTACTACATTGGACAGAGAAGCAGCCCAGAAGAACTTAAACCAACGTTAACTGCTGGTAATGGCTCATTTTTTTACATTGTTAAGATCTCAACAAACATTTGAGTATAAATTCTGGCTTTGAAACAAGTCTGTCCCAGTGGTCCATATTTTGGAGCCCGGTGCTTAAATCACGTTTTCCAAAGAGAGGGGATGATGTCAGTTAAGCTGTTTTCAGAAACATGCTGCAAGAGTGAGGAAGAATGGCACAGAAGCACCTTGTAATTTGTTTGTGTTACTCACAGTTGGAAAACAGTTTCTTTCTGATGCAATCAGATCTCCCCCAGAGCCCTCTCGTTCAGCCCACCCGTTGCAGTCACAGCATCACTTGCTGGTTTGATGCATTTCTTCTGTTTCCTAGAGTGAAATCTGAAGCGATTGTTGCCCGACGAGAGCCCAAAGAAGAGGTGGAGGATGTAAGCAGCTATCTCTGTACAGAATTGGTATATTACATTACTAAAATGCCTGCGGGGAAAGGGGGTTTATATACTTATACTGTAATAATTGATATAAGGTTCTTGAGATGCACACTGATCTGTCTTTCGTAGAATCACCAAGGTTGGAAAAGACCTCCAAGATCATCCAGTCCAACTGCCCACCTATCACCAATATTTCCCCACTAAACCATGTCCCTTGCTGCAATATCTAAACGTTTCTTGAACGTTTCTTTGTTAATGATGAGAACAGATCTGCTGAATTGCAAGTGGTTGTCGTGCAATTACCTTTGCATATAACTTGCAAACTATAATTTGGCAAAGAGCAGCAGCTGACAGTGTGCACAGTGTGGTTTTAAAACACCAGTGTTAGAGCAGTGCCCAGCTCAGCACCTTTCCATTTTACCTGTTTTCCCTCAGTTTTGGAAGCCAGACAGCACAGTGTGTGGTGAGCTTTCTCACAGAATCTAGTGATAGGCTTCCCCAGAAGAGTTAGTCTCATGTTGGCAGTGAAGCTGTAAACCATGAGGACTCTGTGCAGTGAAACTCAGGTTAACAGCCAGCTTTTCAGCAGAAACTGCCTTCTTTTCATAGCTCTGTAAGCTCCAATCTTGCAGTGTTATTTTTTTTACTTTTACATAAGCCTGTACTTATTACAGAGTGCAGGCAGAGAAGGCTCAGTACTGCCTTCCTATTTTGGCTGAGTTTGAGGCTTTGCAGCAGAGCACACTGTAGTCAAAAATAAAGCAAACCAGAGACTAAGAGAGTATCCTCTGTAAATGTCTCCTCTGCTAGTGTAGGAGATCAGAATCATGGAACTGTGTAATGGCTTTGGTTGGAAGGGACGTTAAAGATCATCTAGTTCCAACCTCCCTGTGCTTGCCAACCACTAAATCAGGCACTAGGTAAGGTTGCCCAGGGTCCTGTGCAACTTCGCCTTGAAGACAGATAGATACATTTCTTTTTAATATAACTGTGTTATTCCTTTGTAAAAAGTATAGAACTGAGTTCAGTTCTAGCCTAATTCTCCTGCGTTAACTGAGGTGAAATTACTCTGGTTAGAATGTAGGTAGATAGGAAAATTTTCAGGTTGTGCTTGTGAAGTGCTGCAGCCTTGTTTGCTTTCATTGGGAAACGCCATTTTGTCACCAGGGAGGAGAAGGTCGTTCTTCAGTTTCGTGTGCCCTCTGCCTTTATCAGTGCATACTAACAGAATGCTTTCTGCATAGCCATCTAGAAGGGAGAGAGAACATTATTTTCTGCTCTCTGCTGCTTGTTGCTGAATTTGCTACTGAATGTTTTTCACTAAAACTTTGATTTCCAAACTTTATGGGCCAGCAGACTGCTGTCAGTTCTCAAAACCTCTTGCAGATTACCAAAGCACCTTAATGGCAATGTTCCCTGAGTAGGGTCTTCAATTTGGTGGTAATTCTAGTTCTATTTTCCCTGGGTTTTCAGAGCACCCAGATGTCCATGGGCCATAGTTTGGAAATCATTTGTCTGGAATTAGTGCCTCATTCGGGAAGGGTGGGGGATGGGGAGGGGTGCAGTCAAGCAGAAAAGGAAGAGCACTAACCAGTATGTCTTTCTGTCTCCTGACTTGCCCTGTACTAACTTCAATCCCCCTCCATCTTTTGTTGGCTGAAGCAGTGCTCCTCCCCTCTGCAGGACAACATTCCCATAGCTCAGCGCCGACGCTTCACCCGTGTAGAAATGGCCCGGGTTCTGATGGAGCGCAATCAATACAAAGAGAGGTTGATGGAGCTCCAGGAGGCTGTCAGGTGGACTGAGATGATCAGGTGAGGATGGAGGTTGTTGCAACATCCATTTAGGACAGAGCCTGCTCACACTGGACCTTTTGCTTTTAGCCTTAATGCCCTTAATAAGATACGGGAGATATGCTGACCATTTTCCAAACTAGATTCTTCTCATACCTAATCCTTTCTCTCTTATTGCTGATCCTGGGCTGCAAATCAAGAGTTACCATTATTATTTGGAGACACTGGGCAGCTGTTTCTTTTGATAGTTTCTTGTGCTAATTAAGCTCAGAAAAGCTGTAGGGAAAAGGTTTGCTTCTAATTACTGAGTTCCTTTGGCGGTGGCTTTAAAGGACTGTAATGCTGCGGTTTGGGTTAGGATTAGGGTTTATAATTACCAGACTTATACTGGTAATTGCCAGTTTAAGTCAAACTGGCAATTTTGCAAATACCAGCATAAGTCTGGTAATTGCACAGTGATACTGTGAAAGAGAATTGATACAGCACTGATCTGAGAACATTTATTTGCACTTCATGTTGACATTGAAATATAAAGCAATTGGATGTCCCTTCATTGAAATGACTGCATGACATTTGCTCTGTGTTAAAATGAATTCTGACTTGTGACATGGCTTCCTTGGTGCAAATGGCCTGCTGGTTGGTTGAATTTTAGGTTGGTTGGCAGAAATTTGGGTAAAAGATGCTGAAATTAAATTGATTCTTTTGTATTTGTCCTTAGAGCTTCCCGTGAGCACCCATCCGTCCAGGAGAAGAAGAAATCCACCATTTGGCAGTTGTAAGTTCTTTGGTGATCTATGTGAGATGAAGAAAAGGGGAAATGTTGCCATTTCTACTTCATACAGCAGCTTTGTAGACTCTTCCCCTCATATTAATGAGAAGTCAGTTGAAACTCTTGTTAGCTGAACCCTTTTGCCTTCAAGGGCTTTCTTTGTCCTTAGCGAAATTAAGATCAGATCTGAACATCCCTCTCAGTTTTGCTTCACAAGCTGAAAAGGGTTCTGCTTGACCTGGGATGGAAACAAATGTATACTCAGAATCTTTTTTAACAAAGGAGGTTTTTCAGAAGGCCCCTGTTTTTTAAAGCTAAGAACACCTCATGTTGATCAAACAGAAGTAGGGCAGTTTTCACGAAGAGCTTAAAGCAGCTGTGGGCACCCCTGTTGTGTGTCTGTGGTATGTTGTGTGCCTGGGCTCCTTTTCTCATGTCGGCCTTTTCCTGTCCCTAGCTTCAGCCGTCTGTTCAGTTCCTCCTCAAGTCCCCCACCAGCGAAGAGGACCTACCCGTCTGTGAACATCCACTACAAGTCTCCAACCACAGCAGGGTTCAGCCAGCGACGCAGTCACACCATGTGCCAGATCTCCTCTGGCAGCCGCACCCTGGAGTTCTTCCCTGAGGAGTGAGTTACGTGCTGTGTCCCAAGCCAGGTCCCCCAACACTCACAACTCACACTTTTTCTTAAAATGGGCTGTTTTCCACTGGGAAAGAAAAACCCACACATTTGTGTGTGGTGTTAGCTCATTGATTACTGTGTGGATAGGCTCAGCAAAGTGAGCAGTTTTGTTCTCTGAAAGTATGACTGCTGTGGTTTTTGGGCTGTGATGGTTCATATCAGCAGAGACCACTTTTGGCCTCAGGATTCGCCTCAGCCCTAGTTGTGCCCTTGTGTTTGCACATCATGTAAGAAAATGAAGTAGGGCTTTTGTGGTAGTGTGTGGCAGCACTGGGACAGTGGACTGGGGACAGTCTTGCCCAACCCCATCAACCAACACGTCAAATGAAGACAGAAGTTCTCTCAACAGCACATTTGTTTTTCAATATTTGGTTTTAATTTTCCTTTAAAAGAGCTTCTAAATACTGCTACTGCAGCACTTTCTCTCTGTCCTTTATTTCTCTGACACGAGGTGAAAAAAATCTTCAGTTCTTCATGTGATTTCAGAATGGATATGTTCTACAACTACAAGGTTGTACAGTTGTATGTGCTGTGTTTGTGTGGAAGGGCTTTGGAGAGTGCAGTGATAAACTACAATATGTAGTGTCTGCAATATGAAGTTTTTACTGGAAGGCCAGTAAACCAGCTGTACGCAGATTTTCTGTAGGTAAAAAATATCTTTAGGAGGGTGAATTTGTATTTTATAGATGCCCACTGCTTTTCTTCATCTTATCTGGTTACTATAATGCAGCCGTTGTGTGGTTGCTGAAGGCATTTTAATACTACATGAAGTGATGTGGCTAACAGCTGCTAGAAGCTGTTTTCTCCTCTCTCCGAGGGAAGAAGCATGTGCTGGGAAATGTTTTACCTTAGGAATTTGTTTGAAGTGTATTTTTAAAGTTTGAAATTACATTTTAAGTATAATCACTGAAAAATAGTTCAACTATAATTTTTGAAGTATATAAGTTTGATGGGATTTATTTTAAGAATGTGCATCATTCCGTGTGTGGAGATGTTTGGCTTGGATCTTTTTGCTTCTGTTGTTCATACCTTGGAATGATTATTTAAAAACCTACTGAGAGCTGAAACTGATATTCAAACAAACCTTGTTTATATGAAAACACATCCTAAGAGGTGACTGATGTTTCATCTTACCTTTGCCAAAATTGAATTTATTGTGTTGAAACCAGAGTTTCAAAAGCAATTAGTGCATATTTTCCCTGTCAGCAAAGTTTAAAATGGACATAAAAATAAATAGTTGAACATAATGAAGGAGGGAAGAGATCAAAATGCATTCCTCATGGAGTCATTAGCTCAGGAAACTGTAACAGCTAAGCAAAAATGGATGGAGTCTCATAGCTAGTCATATGGAAGGTGGATGCTGTGTCTAAAGGGCTCATGGAACATTGAAGTGGAGATGATCATGGTTTGGCCTGTGCATCATTCAGGTGACAAGGCATTGGAGGTTAGGGCTGCTGAGGGCTGTCTGCTTCAAAACAGTTTTTCTCTCACTTCCTGCATCTCCTTTTCTCCCCGTGCAAAGATGGACTGATGCTGCTTTGCACTCTTAGACTTTCTGCCTGAATTTCTACTGCCCCGTTAAGGGACAGCTGCCCGTGTTTTTAACCCCAGGCTGAGAAATAACGCTGTTGCTTCTCTCCTCAGTGACTGCACGTCCTCAGCACGCCGTGAGCAGAAGCGGGAGCAGTACCGCCAGGTCCGGGAGCACGTGCGGAACGATGACGGGCGGCTGCAGGCCTGCGGCTGGAGCCTCCCTGCCAAGTACAAGCAGGTAGGTACCTGCCCAGGGAGACAGGGGGTGTAGACTCCATCCCTCCTAGTGAAACTCTGAAGACCTGACTCTCCCTCTGGTAACCTTAGCCGTAATTTTTAAATATTCCAATTGAGGTACCGTGTATGTGGTAATTTTCTGTGTGATAATTGCAAGCACAGAATAAATGAATTTTTTTCTGTATCTCCACCAAAGTTAACAGGAGATAATTTTTCTTTTTGAAGGTACAGAAAGGACCTAGCCTAGAACTACAGCAGCTGCTCTTTGTCCGAAGTCCAATCCTTGTTTTCATTTCCTTCATTATTGAGTTTCAACATCAGCTATTTTATTTACGAGAACTCTACTGGTTGTTCAGTTTAAAAGCCAAATGCAGTGCAGTTTGTTCCCCATTCTCCTCTTGAGTAAAACAAACAAAAAGTTATCAGCCTCATTTGTTGGCCTATGGCTTGTATAGCTCTGATCAGAAATGACCTGAAAAGAGTGGAATTGAATGCATTTCAGGCTACGATGGAAAAGAATGCCAGTGTTCTACCTCTGCACAGGGAGTGTACTCCAACAAAACCTTTGTCTTTCGTCAGCCTTGGCTGGCTGTACCTGGGACACCGTACCATGGTGGGAGAGATGGTTTCTCAAGTTCCCATCCCTGTAGGGAGGGACATTTTCATACATGATGTCAAATGAAGCAACAGCTGCTATTGGCAACCAACTCTGAAGCTAAGAAGCTTGGTCTGCCCTGTTGGTTAGAGCTCTGACAGTGCCACGGCCTGGTGTTTATGCCCTGGTACTGTCTTTTCTGTTTTCTCTTTCCCACAGCTGAGCCCCAATGGTGGTCAGGAAGATACTCGCATGAAAAATGTCCCTGTGCCTGTATACTGCCGCCCACTTGTAGAGAAGGACCCAACCATGAAGGTATGTTGCATGACATTTCAGTGCAGAAAGGGGCATGGAATAAGCAGAATTTATTTGCAAAGTATGCAGTTTTTATGACAGTCTGCATTTTTTTCATTCCGAATGTTATCTTCTGCTTCTTTTTTGGAAATAGTAGTTTCTAGCATATGTGGGGAAAAGTACCTCTCATACATAATTATCAGCTGATTCTCAGTGCCAGGTCCCACATTTGTCTTACTTTTTTTTGGTTTTTTTTTTGAGGCATCTCTTCCATAATATCAACAACATTTAATACTTAGGAATAAGGCTTTTGATAAGTCTCATACAGATATAATACAAAGCAATGTAAAAATTCATGAAAAGGAGCAGGTTAAAGCAAAAACACATTTCATCACCCTTCCTTTGAGTTCCACCATCGATCAGGAATCACTGATTACAAGCCAAATTAGCTAAGGGAGTCTTCTGGGAAGCTGTGTCTCTCAATACTGGAATATTTTCAGTAGAATTGCAATTAAGAATAAATGATCTTCTTCCTGTATGTAGCACATTTGTCTGCTGTAACTGGTTGTTTCCAAATAAGCAGTCTATCATTAACTTCACCAAGATTTAGAGCTGATTTTTAGACATTAGGCTTTGGTTGAGTACAGTGCTTCTTACTGTGCCCCAAATAGTTAGAAAGAACTGCCATGTCCTGCTTGCTTTGTTACTCTGCCTTAGGAACACCAGAGTCAGATGGAGGACGTTTCAGAAGTCTGTTTTCAGTGATGTACCTGATTTTTATATTTATTTTCTTTAAACATTAGTCATGTCTGTTAAAAATCAAAATGGTTTTCATGAGGTGGCAGAGATCCTTTTTCTTATCTCCATTTAGTCTGACTGGGTCTCCTAGCAGAAATCAGCAAGACCTGTTGTTTCCACCTCAGTGTTTGAGGTGTTGGGTATTGTGCTAAGCAGTGTGGGCTTAGGATTCCATTTCTGTTGTTTAGCTCTGGTGTGCAGCTGGAGTCAATCTCACTGGATGGAGACCATTGGAGCAGGAGGCTGGGAATGGGCAGAAACTGGATCCTGGACGGGATCCTCTCACCTGTGATCGGGAAGTGGAGGGTGAGAACAACAAAAGTAACCATACATCCCCTGAAAAGAAAAAGGTCAGATTTTTTTTTTTTTCTTCAGTGTTATTTCTCATTCCATCTCTTACATTCCTTGTCTCTCTGCACTGTCTTGACATTATGTAATGCTCTGGATGAAGTCTTCTACTGTCACTACTGCTGTAGTCATTCAGAGGCATTGGCTATTTGGGGAAGCTTAGTGGGGTTCTCTTAGACAGGAACTTTTTGAAATTTGGCATAAATCCTCTGGGGCGAAATTTTCCACTGTCAGTTTTTGGAACATTTGGAATTTTGAAAAAAATTCTAATAGTGATAGATAAGGACCGATGAAGTTGCTAGGAAGACTGCAGAGTCCTCAGCACTATAAATGAAAAAAGAAAACCACACAAAACCAAACAGCAAAAAATGCTTTGAGAAGAACATAGACATAACAAAGTCCATGAATTCATTTGGTTCATAAATTGAAGTTCTTGAGATTTTATTACAGCTCTGTTTTTTCAAATGTTGTCTTAAGCGTTTTTTAAGACCCACTTACAGAGTACAGATGTATATATACAGATACAACAGATACAACATTTTCTCCTTCCTGGTTTGTAGATTTTGTCACACCTGTCTCACACTGTGATCAGTTTGCTTATGCTGACAGCTTGAGCACATCCCAGCTTCATGGTATTCTGTCTAAAGTGAATGTTCAGTGATATTAGTCAGATAGCTCAGAAATTAATGGCTGAGTTCCCCTGGCCCTAGGAGCCATACAGGCTTTTGGCCACTCTTCCAGATACAAGTGCAGCAGTGTGAAGAAAATTTGCATTGCTTCCGTTGCACCAGCTAGGAGGAGAGTGGGATCTTTGGAACTGGTATTGTGATCTTTGCATGCACAAATGTTGCCAAGCAAGAATATGCTCGGTCTGATCTGAGGGGAGCACTGATTCCGCCTGTGTTTGCTCTCCTGAAGGCAAAGGAGTTCCATGAAATGGATGCCACGTCCAGTCGTGTCTGGATCCTCACCAGTACCCTGTCAACAAGTAAAGTTGTAATCATTGATGCCAATCAGCCTGGCACAGTGGTGGACCAGTTCACTGTCTGCAATGCTCATGTGCTCTGCATCTCCAGCATCCCTGGTAAGTAGTGCTCCACCACTGGCTGTGGTCTGCACAAGGTCATGACCTGCTCAGCTAAGGAGTGACAAATGTAGCATCCTCACTTCAGAGTTGGCCTTTGGAAGCTGCTGCATTCTGTAATTGTCCCTCAAGAGCATAACTCCAGAGCTTGCCTTCTTGTAAGTGGAATCTTTTGGAGATTCTTCACTTCTGAGCATTTAATAAGTGATTCCTTTGGCATGCAAAGGATGACTCTTGGGGAGAGGAGTGACCCTTGCTCAGGTTTGGAGGGCTCTGTAGCTGGTGTGATAGTTGACACTGGAATGAGGAGATTCACTACAGTGTTGGCTGATGCTGTGGTCCCTCCCTGGGGCTAGTGAATCCTGAGTATCAGCATCCAACCATATGGTGACCTCAGGACTACTGGGATGTGTAGGTTGGCAGTGACTGCTAGATTTATGGGAGAATCTGTTCTTTGCCCTTCAGCGGCCAGTGAGAGTGATTATCCTCCAGGAGAGATCTTTCTGGAGGGAGATGTAAATCCTGAAGAGTCGTCTGGAACAGATGGTGTCTTGGCAGGAATCACTCTGGTGGGCTGTGCAACTCGCTGCAATGTGCCACGAAGCAACTGTTCCTCGCGTGGTGACACACCTGTGCTGGACAAGGGACAGAGTGAGTTTTGGATATAAAGCCTAATGGCAGCTATTAATAGCTAGTTGCATGTGATCTTCTGGTCTTACAGCTGCATCCTTCTGCTCTGACTTAACTATTTCAGAGATTTCAAGACGTTTCTTAATGCAGTACATGATATCCGAAGCCCATTTGGTGCTTTTTCCTTTAGACCCATCCTTTTCTGAGTGATCCACAGCCTAGTTGTGGGGTCAGTCAGGAAGAAATAAAATAAATAACAGAATATTTTTAGTAGGTGATGTTAGCTCTCCTAAATCCTGTTCTAATTGCTTTTTCCTCTCAACCATGTCTTCAAGTCATATAAGCTTATATGAAAATGTAATAATGCTCTTGCTGATTATGTACTGCTGATTACATGCTAGTGATTACCCACTGCTGTGGGTAGCCTTGGAGAACTCTTGATATTCTGTTAAGCTCGGGTGGTGTCTCACTGGAAAACTGCCTCTATTTTCCTCCCAGAGCAGCAGACATTCTGGAGGAGCTTCTGTCTGCGATGCAGTCTTTAGGTTTGATTGTAATTTACAAATAAGGATAAAGTGAAAGAAATTAAGACACGATTTCTTTCTGGCTAGCTTTCAGCTCGGTCCCCCTGCTCTTTGTGCAGCTCACACTGTTCTTTGTCTCCTAGGTGAAGTGGCTGCTGTCTGCAATGGGAAGATCAACCAATCTCAGTCTACAGAGGAGGCAACAGAAGCTACAGAGGTGCCAGAGAATGGTACAAGTGAGACAGAGCCCGTTCAAGCCCGTTCTGGACCCCTCACAGAGCACGTGTTTACAGACCCAGTCCCTGTACAGGCACCTCTTCGTCAGAACGGGTAGGCTGTGTGGGGCCAATGTGTCCCTTCAGTTACTACCAGGTCTGATTTCATAAGCTGCTTATGAGAACAAATCTGATCTTCTCATAAAGTGTCAAACTTTTTCCCATTTTGTGTCCAGATAGTATTTCTGATGGAATGATGAGGGCAGGAAGAAATAAAAAAAATGCAGTTCAGGCAGCAGCAGATTGTGTCAGCTGTTGAAGAGCAATTATTTGATCTCTTGATGATTATTTAGATAGATCTTCCAAATACACAAACACTTAATGTTCTTACCAAAGGGGCTTTTTGATCCATGTGTGATCATTTGTTTATGCCAGCAGTAACTCTGAATGTCTGTAAAGATAATGAAGAAAGCATAGTCAGTGCCCCAGAATTCTTAATGTGCCTGATATGATTGGTTGAGGGGTTGTTCTGACTGATTTCTGTTGGAGCTGAAAATGAACAGAAATTGTTAGAGAAAATTACTTCCGAACACTAAATTAATTTTGTTGGCCATAAAGTAATGGCTGTTTGTTTTGGCAGGGGATGGGAAAGGAAATTTTGCATATTCAGGAGCCAAGGAACTGAAAAACACTGAGGGGAGGGATGTGTTGTGTATGTAGAAGTGCCTTTATCTGCTTGTGCAGTGCCAGTCTGTGAGTGCAGGTGAGCATTCTGTGCATTACAGCTAAAGGCCTCTAACAACCTTCCTTTGCCCTTTAAGAG
The DNA here is from genome assembly GCF_905368555.1 of Meleagris gallopavo. Taxonomy (NCBI): domain Eukaryota; kingdom Metazoa; phylum Chordata; class Aves; order Galliformes; family Phasianidae; genus Meleagris; species Meleagris gallopavo. The sequence continues at coordinate 14,382,633 of NC_139419.1, forward strand.
AGAATGGGCAGCTGAAGACAGAGTCGAGCACAGCACTGCCAGATCAGGAGCTGAATGGGGATGCTGCTGGGACGTGCACCAGTGCTGCCCCCACCATGTGGCTGGGAGCACAGAATGGCTGGTAGGTTCCCTTTATGCAGATTCTCTGCCTCAGTCGTCCTCTGGCCTCCACTTTTCATGTCCTTGCATATCTAGTTTGCTTTTGTTGCTAAAGTAGGTATTCATTACTGTTTCTGAGTCCTTAGCTCATAATGGGCGCTGTAACTTCACCTAACTGTGCACATTTCTGTCTTACCAAAAGAAAAAATGCAGGCCTGGTTAGTGTTAAGATGTGTGGCCTTGCTGCTAACCCTCCCTGATTTGTCCTTTATCCCAGGCTTTACGTGCACTCTGCTGTATCTAACTGGAAGAAGTGTCTGCACTCAATAAAGCTAAAGGACTCCGTGCTGAGTCTAGTGTAAGTACACACACCAAGGGACACTGAAGGAGGATGCTCAGTGCCTAAGCAGTATCTTCCATGGGGGTGGTAATTCTTTGTCAGTCATCTTTTTTCTTACTCTGAAGTGCATTGATCTATCGGGATAGTTTTCCTGGGGCTCCTGCTGAGTCACTTTCCTGTACAGTTGCAGACGTGAGCCAATACAGTGAATAAGGAAGGTACTACAATGTATTTACAATATCAGGTGAAAACAAGTGGGAAGGAGAAGAGGAAAATTTGAGAAGGGTTGTAAATAGGGTGGAACCTGTTGAAATTGATGGAGTTGATAGTGTGAAAGAGAAGTTAAACTCAGAAGGAAATTGATGATCTGACTACACACAAGGTAGGAGATTGGACTCTGAGCCCTTATAGGCCATTCCAGCAAGACTAAATCTGAATGGAAATACTAGAGAAAACATAAGAATGGTTTGCCTGGATATCAGAAAGAGGATCTGTTAAGTTTTTTATAGTTTTTCCTGTCCTGTGATTTCAGACATGTGAAAGGAAGGGTCCTCGTTGCTCTGGCAGATGGAACACTGGCCATATTCCACCGAGGAGAAGGTAAGGATTAGTGTAATAAAAGAAAAACAAGCTGGTCAAGACTGTGGCAGTTATTTAAATAGTATTCCAAGTCAAGAAAGAAAAAGTGCTAGATTGCCAGAGTACAAACACATAGTTAAAATGCATAGCTATTATATACCTGTAACCCTTATCCTGAATCATCTCCAGACATCTCCATATATATTAGAAATTTTCCAACATCATTTCCTGAGGTTTTCTGAAAAGAAAAAAAAAAAGTGTAAAAATGCTATATAGCATAGGTGGAACAAATGCAACATGCCTAGGAGCACATACACTGTGCAGTTGCTTGAGGCATGTTTGATCTCATCAAACATGAGATTAATGCATTTGGGTCATAACCAGTATTACTGGGCGTTCACAAATCAGCTGTACGGTTCGTGTGAAGGGAGCTCCAACAGCTCCGGGAGGCAGTGCCTGAGCAGATCATCTGTGCAGTGCAGGGAAGTTAGAATCTGTGTCAGTAGTGGAATTGGTCTCTGTGTATGCAGAAGGACGGAGCTAGGATTTTCTGGAAGACTGAAAGTCCCAAACAAATAGATCCTTCACATTGCACCACTTGTTCTTGTGATAAAGGAAAGATGTCTGAGTAAACTGATGTGCCTTAATCCTCTCATTTCAAGATATTTTTTTGAATTCTGTGTTTCTTGTCCTCTTCGCTGTTGTAGATTTTGTTTCCCTATAACTTCAGCAGTTCCTGAGCTGTGCTCATACAGCTCAGAGGAATTTGCAAAAATTGTGAATAAAAGAATTTATTTATCAGGTGTTCTTTGGGTAACAGTTTATCAACCAGATACTCTGGTTTTGTGCAATGTAATTTTCGATTCAGGCTTTTTCGTGAGTCTAAGCCTGACCGCTGGCACACTCTAAATGTTCCCATCAGAAATATGATAATGCTTCATCACCTAGAGGCAAAAGACAGTATCTATCTGATGAGGTAGAAAGTAAGAACAAGAGAAGAAATATCTGATTCCTTATCCTGGATTTGACAATTCACAGAAATAGTGTTGTCTGTGTATGCAGTGGGACAACCTCACCATAAAGAACTGCGTGCTCCATTTGCTTTTAAGTTTCCACAGAGTCTTGTTAGCTTGTCTTTCTTCTTCCCCTTCTGATTTTGTTGTACTTGTTAAGGAAGACTGTTCACTTCATTACTGTAAAAGGATCTGTAAATTAGCCTGAGCTGGAGAGCTTTTAGCCTACCAAACTAAGCTTTGTCATGTGCCTGCTAACTATAAGGCTGTGCCTGAAGCAGTATCATGTGCTGATGGGGAGTTCACAGACATAAGCAAGATCAGCTTTTAAGTATCAGCTAGGCCTTGTATACCTAGATATAAGTGGAATGGCAGAAATGCATCTTTCTGCTCTTATTTTTCACCCTAGATCGTCAGTGGGATCTCAGTAATTACCACCTAATGGACCTTGGTCACACCCACCATTCTATCCGCTGCATGGCTGTTGTGTACGACAGAGTCTGGTGTGGCTACAAGAACAAAATCCATGTTATTCAACCTAAGACAATGCAGATTGAGGTAAGAGAGCAAATGTGTGCATGTATGCATACAGATAGTTACATTTATTCTTCTATCTGTTTTCTGCTGCAGATATGGAAACACAGAACTTATTTGTTGTTGATACTGACTGGGATGAAAACTATCAAACTGCCAGCTGGGGTTATTTTGAGACCCAATCTGCCAGGGGGGGTTTTATTCCTTCCTCCATTGGCAGAGATTAAATCTTGCAGAAAGTCTGAAATGAGCGCTGTCTTTGCCTTTGTTTGTGAGACCCTGGGCTCACATGCTGTACAAACATGTCTGTGCATTACAGCTGCCTTCGTGTACAGTCTGAGACTTCTCCATCTGCAGGCATTGTGGCATGAAGGAAGAATAAGTCAGCAAGCCAAAGTGGTTCCACTTGCCTAATTAAAAAAAATAAAATACTCAGACCCTTTTGGTTGAAACATTTGTTTAGTGGTGTTAGTGCAAGCATGCTTAACAGTGCGTGGAGTAATTTACTCATAGAGAGAAGTGTTGAAGCTACAGTTCACATCAGTGAGCGAAGGCAGCTTGCTGATCTTCAGAATTTCTCTTGGAGCTGCTGGTTTCTAAATGTTTTTGCTCCCAAAGTGGCATGCAAAGACTGTCATATTCTCTGGGGAGCCACAGCTCTGCACCATGAAACTCATTGTTTGATACAGCATCATCTGTACCCTATACTGAACTTCTGAGGTCATGTGGCATTAATACATTTTGTCCAAGGCCTTTGAAACCCAAACAAGCAATCTGTTAAGGAAAATAGAATATATGTATAGATAATTGGAACACCTTTTGTGAACTTGCATTGCTCTACTTATGTGTCATTTCAGAAGTCCTTTGATGCCCACCCTCGGCGCGAGAGCCAGGTGCGACAGCTGGCGTGGATTGGAGATGGAGTGTGGGTTTCCATCCGCCTGGATTCCACCCTGAGGCTTTACCATGCCCACAGCCATCAACATCTGCAGGACGTTGACATTGAGCCTTATGTCAGCAAGATGCTAGGTGAGGCAGTAGGGATCGCCTCTCGATGGTCTGTTGCTTACTGAGATCAGAGAGAAGTGAAAATTCGTTAGCAGACATTGCCCAAAAGTCATACAGATTTAACTGCTGCTCCCATTCTTGTGTGTGCTTACAGGTACTGGAAAATTGGGCTTCTCATTTGTACGGATTACAGCCCTGCTCATCGCTGGCAATCGTCTCTGGGTAGGAACAGGGAACGGTGTTGTCATCTCCATTCCATTGACTGAGAGTAAGTGACATTTGTCAGAGATTTTTCTGTGCCCCCCTGAAAAGAGCAGTGCTTTGATGTAATTGGTGATTCCTGGCAGGTGGCTTTGGTGGGCTAATACTTTCTGGACATTTTTACTCTGAGCTTGACAAAGTGTTAGAGAGAAGAGCGCTGAGTGTGAGTGACCCAGGCCTCGATTTAACTCTTCCTCAGTTATGTAATTAAGTGTTCAGCTGAATGGATTTAACCTGTTTAAAGCCAAATAGACATTTTATCACTGTTCCTTTTCAATTCAGTTGAAGACGTATTTCTCTTGGGTGCCAATGTCATCTGTACCCTCTGTACAGCCTTCTCTTTTGAGGGTGACCTTGACAGAGCAGGCTGATGTGAACTGATTCTGTACCTACTGGGAAGCAAGTTGAAACAGTTGGGAATTGTAGCAAGTCTCCAAAAGGAGGAGGCTGTGGGATGAGAAGTCACCAGGAAGATCTCCCTGGAAATTTTTATCTGGTGTGGAGATGCTCAGATGTCTATGAGACTATTTTGCAGAAATTGACCTTAGAAAAAGCTTCATTTTCTCAAATTAGAGTTCAGTTTTTATTAGTCAAGTAGAAATCAGCATCCTAAGACAAGTCCAGTGGCAGCAGTTGTTGAAAGGCACATCTCCAGCACTGGAAGTTTAATTGAAGCTCTCAGTAAGCCTGTTCAGTACCTGCCAGTCATCATCTAATTTTTCGTGGTGGAAGGTCTGTTTCAAAATATAACAAGGAGTAGGACTTGAGGCTGACTGCAGCTCCTTTCAGTGGAAAGCAGCGAGATGTACATTTTCTCATCAGTGCTGGCAGGAAAGCTGAGAAGAAAATGGCTCTCAAGTAAAAGGGGCAAACCTGTTGCAACTCTTCTGGAAGTCAGAGTTGAGGTTGTCTCCTCTAAGGCTACTGGAGCTGAACACCTCCTGGGTCTGATGCTGTTGTCATAATTCCAATTTAAGCTTGTTCCCTGCTGTAAACCAGTTCCATTATCTTTTGATGTTTCTTTAAAAATGTGATAAGCTGTAATCCTTCACTAGAAACTTTAGCAATAGATCTTTGTGACCAAGGACCTTCATCTGTCTCAGATACTTCATTTGTCTTTGTAAGATAAGAGTAAAACGAGCAAGAACAGTGTTGGAATGAACTAATGGAGCCCGTAGCTCATGTGGTTTCTCCAAGTATATACATTTCTGTTGCTACCTGAATTTTCTCCCAGTAATCACCTTTTTCTTTTCTCCCATCCTTCCTGTCTCTTCCTGTGCCCCTTTGTGTTCCCACTCCTTGCCTCTGCCTAGCTGTAGTCCTCCACCGAGGCCAACTCCTTGGGCTCCGGGGTAAGTCCATTGCCTCCTTCCTTCAGCTTTCACTTCTGCAGCTGCTCACCTTTGCAGTCACTTTCCTACCCTTCCATCCTGCCATTCAGCTCTCCCCCTCCATTTTTCCTCATCTCTTTCATTTTAAGTTAGTCAAGTAAGAAAAGTGACCAGAGACAATAATGTAAATATGATCATTTCCTACGGTCTGAAACGTTTTCATCCATCTCATCAGCTGCCCCTCTGCTTTTTGTGTCAAGTACTTTACTATATAGTACTATGCAGTACTGCCTTTCTGGTAGGCCAGGTCTGAGTTGGAGACTGTGAGGATTCATTCATTCAGCTCCAGGAAGCAGGAGCACACTGTTCTTCCAAGGTCGTCCTTGATCATCCTTGGTTTTCTGAGGCTGCATCTCACATCAGTTTCCAGGCCAGTGTAGGAAGTGCTGTGACACCTGCCAGCTGCAGGTAGTCAGCCAACACTTAAAAGAAGAACTTGGATGAATACTGAGAATTGTTTGGTTGTGTCAGTTAAAGCAAGGTCTGATCTTGCTGTTCAGATTTATACTTGCCTCAGCGTTTTTAGAGACAGAAAGTGTTTTTTCTCATTGTAAGATGCTCCTGTCCAGAAACATTATTGGTGCATCTCTCTTCCTTTTAAAGCCTCTGGTAGTGATCACTGTGAGAAGCCAGATACTGAGCTGGAAGAGCCTTGTCTACTGGGGCTCAGCCAGTTCTGTCTGTCCTCAGTAAACCAAAGCACAGAGGTGCAGAAAGCTTTCATCTCAGGGATCTTCCCCCAGCACACACTGATTCTCATTCCTCCATCCAAATATTTGTACTTACCTCAGCATCCCATTGCAAATCTGCTAGGTGAGAACCTCCTTTGTTCCTGAGCCTCTTAATAACTGAAAACCAGCCCAAGCCAACATACACAGCTACAGATAGTAAGTAAGCGATTCATTTTGCTCTGTCAGTAAACAGGAAGTGAAAACCTTCTGATTTTAGTACTGTTTGGTTTTGTTTACTGATATGGGTACATGCAGAAGGAAAGCATTTCCCGTCCTCACCTCTGAGAACTGCTTTCTTCCCTGGTGAATGGAAGCTCTCCCACCCTGAAAGCACAGGCCTGATAGATGCATGCCTCTGAGCTCACCTTGAGGTCCTTGGATGCTGTGGATGTTGAACATCTTTTTGATGTTCGTTGTTTGAGTAGCTGATCTTCTAAATCAAGGACTAAGGAAGGCGCTGGTTCCACTGCTCTGACACTTGCTGGGCTGAGAGGCCTTTGCCAGACACAGAGGCTGCTGAAAGCAGCTTGGCGTGAGCAGAGGACTTGATTTGGAAGCAACTTCATTTCCCAAAATAGCAGTAGTCCTCCAGGTCTAGTATGGGAGACTAGAGCCTTGATTGTGTCTCAGGTACAGTGGATACATTTGCTTACATTGCCGAGTCCCAAAGGCTGATCACTAGGACAGTAAGTGACTTCTGAAGGCTGGACAGGATTGTTCCTGGAGAAGAACATTATTATTATTATTATTATTATTATTAGCGCACCCCAGAGGCCTTGTCTTGTGTGCCCTAGAGTCACTCTTGTCCACCACCACCACCAGGGAAGTGTGCATCATTAACAGCCAAATAAAAAAAGGACTTTGTTACTATGAATGGATTTAACCAGCCTAATAGAGAGGGACCATATAGACTGCTATGGTCTCCTCTGTTACAGGGATGGGATGCCATCTAGGGGGACCCAGACAGGCTGAGCAGTGCACTCAGGAGAACATCATGAGGTTCAACAAATCCGAGTGCAAAAGGTCTGCACCTGGGTCAAGGCAACATCCATTACCAGTACAAGCTTGGGGATGAAAGGATGGAGCACAGCCCTGCTGAAAAGGACCTGGGGGTACTGGTGGATGGCAGCAGGACATGAACCAGCACTATGCTCTCACAGTCCAGAAAGCCAGCCATATCCTGGGCTGCATCCAAAGCTGTGTGGCCAGCAGATCAAGGGAGCTCTGCTCTGTGAGAACTCATGTGGAGCTCTGCATCCAGATGGGGAGTCCTCAGTACAGAGAGACATGGACCTGTTGGAGCACATCAGAAATGATCCAAAAGATGGAACACCTCTCCTGTAAGGACAGGCTGAGAGAGCTGGGGCTGTGCAGCATGGACAAGGGAAGGCTGTGAGGTGACCTGAGAGTGGCCTTCAGTATCTAAAGGGGAGCTACAGGAAAGAAGGGGACAGACTCTTCAGCAAGGTCTGTGGTGATAGAGCAGGGAGAAATGGTTTCAAGCCCAAAGAGGGTAGATATAAGTTGGATAAAGGAAAAAGTATTTTACAGTGATGGTGGTGAGGCACTGAACGGATTGCCCAGAGATGTGGTAGATTCCCCATCTCTGGAGACGTGCAAGACCAGGCTGGATCAGGCCCTGGGCAACCTGATCTAGCTGTGGTGTCCTTGTGCATTGCAAGGGAGTTGGATGAGATGACCTTTAAATTTCCCTTCCAACTCTAGGGATCCTATGAGTATAACCCTTACATAATTCTGGGCTTAGTTCTAGGGCCTGTTCTATTCAATATTTTATCAGTGATCTGGATGTAGGACTGAAGTGCATCCTCAGCATGTGATGGCACTCAGCTAGGAGGTGCTTTTGACTCCTCAGAGGGTTGAGAAACCTTGCAGAGGGCTCTAGATAGATAGAGCATTGGGCAAGGAGCAACAGCATGAAGTTCAGCAAAGGAAAATGCTGAGTTCTGCACCCAGGATGGAGCAATGCTGGACACAAGCAGAGCATGGGAGACGAGTAGCTGAAGAGCATCTCAGCAAAAAGGGATCTAAGTGGTGACAGCAGGCTCAGTGGGAGCCAGCAGGGTGCCTTGGCACTAAGAGAGCAAACTGCATTTTGGAGTCTGTTGGGTCACAGCATGGCTGGCAGGTCAAAAGAGGTGATTTTCCTGCTGTACTCAGTATTGGTGTGGCCTCACCTTGAATATTTGGTGTAGTTCTGGGCTCCACAATATAGAAAGGATGTTAAGGTGCTTGAAGGCATCCAGATGGCAACAAAGCTGGTAATGGGACTGGGAGGCATGGCTGTAAGGAGAGGCTGAGGGCATTCTGGAGAACAGGAGGCTGGGGGTGACCTCTCTGCTCTGCACTCCCTGAGCAGGGAAAGCAAGGCAGGTGCTGTGCTTTGTGCCTGGGAGCCAAGGACAGCATGTGTGGGAGCAGCCCAGAGCTGTGAGGAGGATCACACTGGGAATCAGGAAGAATCTCTTTACATGAGGGGAGGGCAACAGTGGAACTTCCTAGAGAGGCGAGTGCTGCCCCATGCCTGTCAGTGTTCATGAGATGTTGGACTGTGTATTGAGATGCCCTCAATAAAATGCTTTAAGTTTTGATTAGCCCCGAAGCGGACAGACAGTTGGAGTAGATGATCTTTGAAGGTCCTCCCTGAACATTTTATTCTATAAGACCTTTTAAGAGGTTTGAATCCATAAGGGTTTTCCTTCATGGCTCATGAATTTTCTTTTTGATTGTGCCCTTCCTGTAAATGGGGCCAAAACTATCACTAACAGTGTTCTTTCTCCTGTCCATAGCCAACAAGACTTCACCCACCTCTGGAGAGGGCAGCCGCTCTGGCGGGGTCATCCATGTGTATGGCGATGACACCAGTGACAAATCTGCCAGCAGTTTTATTCCCTACTGCTCCATGGCTCAGGCACAGCTCTGTTTCCATGGTCACCGCGATGCTGTCAAGTTCTTTGTCTCTGTGCCTGGTAAGGATGAGCACAGCCCTTCCTTATGAGGGTCTGTTAGTGCTGTCCATTCTGAGGCAGGAGCTTAGGCTGACCTGCAGCAGAAGGCTGCCAGTTTCTAGCACTTGGCACTAGCCAAGTGCTTAGCACTAGCACTGTGACTCAGACACTGGTAGCTCAAACTGCAGTGCCTTTGAGGTTTCACCAGCAGAAGGCCTGCTCAGTCGTGTTTGTCTCTCAGAGTCCCTGAGGGCTGAACAGAGGCACTGATGGCACCTTTGTCCTGTCCCAGGCAATGTCCTAGCAACTTTGAATGGGAGCGTGTTGGACAGCCCCTCGGAGAACCCCAGCACAGCAGCCACAGAGACCGAGGGGCAGAAGCTGAAGAACGTCCTGGTGCTGAGTGGAGGAGAAGGGTACATTGATTTCCGGATCGGTGAGTGCCTGCAGTGGGGGGTGTGGAATTGGATGGGGTCCAAGGGAACTGTTTGTGAAGGAGAGGGATCATTGCTGTGGGAAAAGAAATCTGAAAAGCGAGGCTGTTTTTCTCCCACCTCCTGCTGCGGTGGCAGATAGCAAGTATTTTCCTTCCACAGCATGAAGCTGCCAAACCTTCCCCCTGCCTGTGCCTGCAGTGCTGTGCAGTCAGCATTAATGGCCCTGGAAAAATAAAAACATCTGTGCCACTGGCTGCAAACACTGCCGTCCCACCGGAGTCACCTATGCTGTTCTGGGGCACTCTGCTGTAAACATTGGCTTCCCCATATGGGAGGGGGTTTTCCCTTTAGCTGGAGGCAGTTTGTTCCATTCACAGAAGCCTAGTACAGAAAAGCACCGTGCTGTTATAAATGTTCTCCAGGCATGCAGGGAGGTCTCGGCTCCTGCTGCCTGTCATCGGACTGCAGAGCCTGTAGCACAAATATCCACCTCCTCTGAACAATTCCAGGGCAGTGTAGCTTGGGATTTTCTTTCCAGCCTTTTTTACTCTACTTTCTGTCTTCAGGGGATGGAGAAGATGATGAGACAGAGGAGAATGCAGGAGATGCCACCCAGGTGAAGCCAGTACTTTCTAAGGCAGAAAGGAGCCACATTATTGTGTGGCAGGTATCCTACATCCCAGAGTGAGAATTTCTCCTTTCCTACCAATGTAAGTGTCCCTGTTCCCACCTGAATGCCACGATGTACATACAGAACGCCTGCATTATTCCTACTGCTGGAAACCGACCCCAGACAACTGCAGCGGCTCCTGCCTCAGACTGTGACCCCTTTGTAACCTCTGAACTTGCAGCTTTCATCTTGGGCCCATGAGCTTTCTGCGTGGTTGGATTATTGTTCTGCTCTGGAGCTGGCGTCTACAAGGAGAGAAATGACAGCGCATTGATAACAGTGAAGCTTGGAGCCAGAGCTGTGCAAAAGCTTTGCCCAGGGCTGGGGAGCTGGACAGGTGGTGGGTCTGGTTCTCCAGCAGGATGCCTTGCTCCCACCTGCATGAGAAGTAGTACAGCACCCTGGCATCCCCGCCAAAGCAGCGATGGAGGATCACAACTCCTACAGCACCCCAGAAGAAATCCTTCCTTGTTCACCAGTGGACTTTCCACCTTATCCACTATGCACAGAGTGCACCCGAGCATAGAATAATATCCCACAGACTGACAGCAGCCAGGTCCATGGAGCCTCAATAGAAAGGAATGTCGAGGTTGGGAAGTGCTTTTGCTGTTTGGCTGGAGAAGGTGGCAGGGCCATTAGTGCGGGGAACGCATCCTCCACACTTGCAGATGGAAAATCTCCCTCCTCTTCTGCTGCTTTTATCATAGCAGTAGTGTGCTGGGTGACTGCATGTGTCCAGAGGGGTTGTTTGGTAGCCTCAGGTGGGTGACAGATGGTTGATTGTGGAGGCCATGGGGCCTTTCAAAACTATTAACAAAGAAGTACTGGAACCCTGTTATTTTGAAGGGGGAAAAGGCAGTGATTTTTTAACTCCCCAAAAAAAAAAAAGTCAACCAGAAAAGAATTGAGTTCATTCGTTTTGTGAGCCTGAAAGCTTTAGGAGAAAGTTATCTCTTCGTAGGATTTATTGGCTTTTAAAATAGAGGCAATGGCAGATAATGTTGGTGTGCTATGAATTCTGCATTAACACACTGAGATTACTTTGACTCATCAGGTTCCCATCCTGCTGGAAGGAGGTGGCTGTTTTCCTTTACACGGTGGCTGTCAGGTTAGGAAAGGCTGTGTAGGTGCAGTCAAGGTGTACAGGCTGTCTCTTGCCTGAGGTCTTGAAGATAAGGGAATTGAGGCCAGATCTCCCAGCTCCTTTTACCCAGCATCACAAGCACTGATTGACTTGGTTAGCGAGTAGTTTAAAAAGCTGGATCTCTGTTACTGCTCTAAAGAATGACAGCCTCTGAGAGAAATTCTGACTGCGCTCCTTGTGCAAGCTGTGTGTCCTGCTTAGAGGAGAAGCAGCCAAAAATGCAGCCAGGGAGAACAGTTTTAAGCTCCATATTCGAAGTGTGGCAGCTCCAGATGTAGAGGCAGTGGTTTGTTTTCCCCTTCTGACAGTTGCAAGTCCTTTCTCTACAAAGACTAGCTGTTAGCAATGAATTTAGAAGATCCTGGAGGCTGTCTTGTTGGTTTCCTGGATCTCCCAGGGGTGTCCACCTCCATCTCTGAGGAATATGGCCTGTGCTTGTTGACATGGGCCAGGCTGCTCCCAAGCCTTGTGGTCTGCAGCTGTTTGTGTGCTGCAGGAACACAGCATTCACTGGGGAAGCTTTAACACCTGTCCTCATTCAGCAACCCTGAAATGCTCTTTGGATCCTCAGTTCCAAAAAGGCTCGGGCACACAGTTCCCATCCAGGGAGGCAAGAAGACCTACCCAGAGTGCAGAGGCCTCAGCCATCAAAGTATGGGGCCACGGTGCTTCCCACACTGCCTGAGCAGCTGGTGACGTGCAGACCCACGCTGCTCCTTGCAGAGGTAGGCAGCCAGCTGGGCTGTATCTTCAAGCCAGCAGCTTGCCAGGATTTGTGGCTTGCATTTGGCTGACTCTGCAAGCAGCCATTCATGTAGAGGGGAATATTTGAGAGGAGACATCTCACTGGGGCAATGCTGACCATGCCAGACGCTCACTCATATCTCCAGAATGCTTTCTGCTAGAACAGGCTCTCTGGGTCACGGCACAGGGTGCAATAACAGATGTTTAGACAGCAGATTCCACAGATATCTAACAGTTAGAGCCAGGAAAATGGCATAATTTGGTGTCATTTAATGGCAAATGCTATTCTTTAGGTGTGTCAAACCTTCAGCGTAAAAATACAGGATTGCAACGTTCTTACCTCTTACAATTTGTTCTCTATCTGGTTTTAGCAGTAAAAGTGACAATATTCAGTCTTCTGTCACCCACTGGTCCATGGCAACATAAGGAAACCACTCTCGGGCCTCTGCCAGCAGGTTCCTTCCCAGTTTGGTGCATGGTTTCCTTCAAGAGAAGCACACATGTCAGAGGGGTGGCTCCAGCTCAGCCTCTGCTATCAGCTCCTGTTGGGATGTGGTGGCTGCTGGGCAGCAAGGTGAGAACTGACTGGCTTCAACACACTTCCCTGTCATATCTCCACTGTGATGTATGTAAAGTATCTTGTATGTTACAAAAGGATTTTAAAAAGTGTCTTAAGGCCTGTAAACTCCGCTGTTTGGTCTGAAGATGGCATTCTGTAAAGAGACCGCTGTATGAATACGTTCCCGTGCTTTTTTCCCTATGCTATCAAACAACAAACCATATCTGTTCTGTATGTAATAAATGTGTTAACATCAGCAAGTGCCAGTGCGTCCTATTGCTGGAAAGGTCACTGGGATTTCCGCTCAGCCTTTAATAACATCATGACACTCAGAATGGTGGGAATGGCTCCCATTCAGCAATTAGCAGGAAATGAGATGTGTGTTCCTCACTGTTTGACCAGGAGGTGCTGGTCCTGCAAGACACGTGCCCTTGAAGCCAGTGCACACTGTGGCTTCTCTCAGTGTCAGAAATAAAAGACAGATCCTTCAGCTGCAGTCTGTCCACATGTGTCCTTATGGACCCCTTTCAGACAAGCTGTGGGGAATCTTCCATCAGTTCCCTGCTGATACCAGGTGGAAGTTGACAAAGTGCAATAGGAATGGTGACATTCAACACTTAAGAAGGTGAGTTCAGCTGTTCCTCCCAATCCCAGCAGTATTTAGATACGCTCATACTTATTTTGTAGAATTGAATTCATTCAAAGGATGTGTACAGCAGTAATAGATCAGAGACAGAAAAGGAGTGAAACATACTAAGATTATGAATATTGACTCAGACAATTACCAGCTGTCAGTCTGTATGTTGAACTGCATTAAGCAGCTACTGCTGTCTTCCTAGACAACTTTAATTGCATGATGAGCTGCTTCCTCATTAGCTGCATTGCCTGTGCATCCTAAGAGCATGCATATAAAATTGCAAATAGCAGCATGTTGTAGTAGCAGTGACACAAATAATTTGGTGCAGCACCCTGAGAACAGAGCACTTGGCTCACACACTTGGTACTAACTGCTGTGCTCACTTAAATAGGCCATCCCCATCTGCTACCCTTATGAAGACCTGGGGAAGAGCCCACAGCATTATGGAAAAAAAGTGGCCAAGCCTTGCAGGTCTAAAGTGACTTCTGTAGTGTGCTGGGAGCTGTAAACCAGCTCTGGGAGAGAGAGTCCTGGCTGCCCAGGAGCCGTGTGTTCTAAGCAGAAGGGTGAAGAAGCAGAAAGGTTCCTCAAGGACACCCTGCCAGGGGTCAGCTGGCAGCCCTGTAGACCTGCCCTGCAGGAGCCGTACAGGACGCCCAAGCCCCTCATCTCAGGAGCTGTGTCCACAACATGGCAGGGTGTGGGGCCACCAAGCAGTGATCCTGAGCTGCTGGCAGAACCTCAAAAGCCTGGTTTGGAAGCAGGGTCCCATTCCATCTGTTTCTTCTGTTTCTGCTTCTGTCCAGGCTCCCTATCCATGCCCTGGGCCTGACCCATTTCTTGCTTTGTCTCTGGCTGTTGGTGGGTGCTCTGCTGCTGCAGGCTGCCTGGAGGAGGGCACTGCAAGTTCTGGCTGCTCAGCCAGGCTATGCAGGACCGACGATAGGATTGCTCCTTCTGAACCCAGAACTACTTTCTTTCCCCATCCCATAGCAGTGTTAATGCATTATCAGCACTCTGGACTTGCCTCCTATGGATGCTCCCACTGCTTCAAAGTCCTTCTGAACCCTACAGCTCCCTACAGCTGTCCACAGCACAGGAGCAAGAGCCCAGTGTTTCCCAACTATTATGGCTCACTATAGGACCAGCTGTTAACCCACATGAAAGCCCTCATCCATCTTAAGCCTTCATGAGCCTTTGGGGAGGAAACCTGTGAAACACAGGTAGCTGCTGACCTGTTTGCTCTGTCTGGTGACAGCCTCTTTCTGGCAGCTGCAGCCACGCTACCTTGTGGCATCAAGGCCTGCCATGCAGACAGAGGGCACAGAGTCACATTTTTGCTTTCCTCCAGTAAATCCCTTTGGGCAACTTGTGATTTTAGGATGCTGCTGCAAATGCAACAGCAATTCTCAGACAAAAGTGCCAAATGTTGAACTGCAAGGAGCTGAACAGCTCGTGACACCTTCACACACAACCAAACTGGAGCCCCCCACCACAGTCATTCCTGACACTGCACCAAAGCCACAACCATTGGGAGAAGAAATGAAAACATAACCTCTGCACTAAGAAGATGCATTTTTGTAACTTTCACCACAATGTGCTGCACCAGAACAAGTGATATTTTGCAACTGGCTTCAAATAGTAAGAACTAATCCTGTATACCTTCCGTGATCAGAATTAAAATGATTCCTCTCATCTCCTGACAGCCATTGCTGGGAATAATGCTCAGTATCCAAAGTTCAGCTGTATTCTTGCCATGCTGTTCATTGCAGTTATATGTCAGTAAATGAGATGAGACTGCACTGGTAAGAGGAATTGATGCTCTACCTCTATTGTAAAGGCTAAATTTGGACCCCAACAAATCACGCTGATCTCCAAGCACTGAATAAATAAATCACCCACCAAAGAACAGATTTTCTTAGAAATATGCTGTGGAAATAAGAGATCATTTATTTTGGCTCTGTGAAATAGCGTCATATTTAACTTAGTCATTTTTCCACGATGTAGGACTTACTTAAACTACTTGAAAAATGTTCTTAAAAAACTCCTTGATTTTCAAGCTGTAAATGAAACTGTGCTCCCAAGCATTGTAGCTGGATGACAGGAGCTCTAAGTTCAGAAAATATACAGTGAATCTGACTGAGACCAAAGTTATGAGGAGAAAAAAATAAAATAAAATCCAAATGCATCTTCATCTTTAATTTCAGATGAGATTACCATATAGTCCAGGGGAGAAAACGAGGTCAACTGGATACACTGTACCACAGTAGGCAAGGGGGTCTTCAGTAAGGTGATGTACTGCCAATACGAAGCAAGAGCATGTGGGAAGATCAGGACACAGAGCAGGACGTTACAGTGATGTCCCCGTAGCATTTTTCTTTGCAGCCTTAAGGTGAGAGGTCCTCTGCAGATCAATCATTGGCTCCTCTGTGATCTCTTTCCCCTCTTTCTGCCACTGAGCAAGGATCATGGCTCGGAGCAAAGGTGGGTATGGAAGGTACCGACAGGTCTCCTCTGGCACTGGGGTAAATTTCTTGAAGGCCTCCTCCTCATGCTTGGGCACCATACGCCAGTCATGATACATGACTTTGTCAATCTCTCTGTCTTCTTCTTCAGTTTTACCTGATAAAAGACGATGAACGTTAGTGGACAATGTTCTCAGCAACAGATTCTCTCCAGAAACTACAGCAAGTGTCAGCTCTCCTGTGCCACAGATACTGAAAGAAGTTACAGTAAAGGAAATTTTCAAAAGATCATACGGTATTCTCACTGCTATACTATGGGATCCCACTTCAGTCCTTGGAAATCTGACCAGGAACAGACTCAAAAGACACAGGCAAGCTGCTCCATACTGTGCAGAGGTCATGAGCTGTAATGTAAGGAGTCACCTGTATTAGTTTCCATGGCAAAGAACGAGAGCAATGCATCTCCACACTGTAAAGTTCAGTGACAGAAATACTCAACAACTTTAAAACCTTTGAATGAGAAGTGTTTCAAAAACTCTAATAGACCAGATTTATAAACTTAACGTCAAGCAGCTTGGAAAATGGAAAATTCACACATGCAACTCTAAGAGTTACTTTACAGTCCCATCCAGAAGCTGCCCTGCCACCACTGCTGCTCCACCGATGACTCTACCTGGCACATCCCTGCATGCTCAGCACACGCTTTGCATTCCAGGTCCGCGAGCAGCCCATCACCTCAGCCCTGAGCGCAGGGCCCAAACTCAGCGTTACGGCTTCCCCATAACGTCCCTGACAGAGGTGTTCCGGGAGCGCCGGACCGCAGCATTTGGTATCAATGGCCGGGAGCCGCTTTGCTCAGCCCCCGCCGCCCCCCGCCCCGCCGGGGAGGCCTTACCTCGGAACGTCAGCCGGCCCCAGGCCCTGCCGTGGTCCATGCCCTGCAATGAAGATCAGGGAAGCTCAGGGCCGGAACGGCGCGGCTCCCCGCAGCCCCGCAGCCCCTCGCCGTCGTTACCTCGGCCGTGTAGTCCGCGCGGACCTTGGTGATGACCCAATAGCAGGGCTCGTCGTGCGCCCACAGCCAGGACTTGCGGGTGACCACGCGGCCCACACCGAACAGCGGCAGGCGGCACAGCAACGAGAATAGCCGCTGCTCGCGCCGCACGTCCTCCCAGGCCAGCACCGGCAGCCGCTTCTGCGTCAGCGGCCGCCTCATGGTCTCGTAGTCCAGGGCGAAGCGCTGCGAGTCCCGCGGCCGCTCCTTCAGCGCCCGATACTCGCGCACCTTTTTGGCCATGGCGGCGATCGGGCGGTACAACTTCTTGCGGGCCATGGCGCCGGCCCCGGCCCACCGCCGCCACCCTCAACTTCCGGCGTCCCCCGGAAGCCGCCTAAGGCCCCGCCCCCGGAAGTAGGACTGCTCCGACTCCAGTCCACTGCCGCCACCCGCAGCTTCCGGCGCTCTCCGGAAGTCACCCCCGCTCCAGGCCCCGTCCCCGGAAGCAGGCCCCGCCCCTTTCTTAGGAAATCACCCGCCGCGATGTTCCACGGCGCCCTTTAGTCAGGCGTACAGACGCCAGCTTTTGTCAGCCAGCAGGCGAGAGCGATGTGTGTGGGACAGGGAGCAGAGGAGGATCCATTAAAACTCAGTTTTGTGCCGTTAATGCCTTTAAAACATTCAATGTTCTCATAACGTGCCGCATCTCTCCTGCAAGGAGCGCGGAGCTGGAGCGGGGCAGACATGTCCGCTTAAATCGACAAATGCCAGTTTGGAATTAGATACTCAGCCTCAATCAACCCTGCAAGGGAAGCGGCTTTAAGGCAAAAGACGGGCAGTCAGGTCCGATGACGGATTTTCTCTGAAGGGCGGTGAGGCGCCGGCACCGCCGCCCACAGAGCAGCGGACGACCCAACCCAGGCGGTACCCGAACGCGACGGGCGCCGCAGCGGCAGCCACACCCCGGGGGAGCGGCGCTGACAGCCCTCCCGCCCACGTGACCGCGCCTGGCCAATCAGCGCCGCCGCGGCCCCCGGCCCCGCGGGGGGTGCCGTCCTGTCCCGTCAGGCCTTGCGCGGCGGTGGCGGTGTCGGTAAGATGGCGGCCGTGAGTCTGAGGCTCGGAGACCTGGTGTGGTGAGTGCGGTGCGGGCCGGCGGGGCGCGGCTCGGACTGTGCGGGCGGAGAAGGCGCCTTCCGCGGTGCCCGAGGGAGCGGCGCCGAGGCTCCGCCCGGAGCGGTGCAGAGGCGGGCGGGGCGGCGGCGGGGCTGCGCCCGGTTCGGCTGAGCGCGGCGGCGGGGCTGGGCCGGGCGGTGCCGCCCCGGGGCCACGGAGAGACCGAGGCCCTGCGGCGGGGGGGGACGAGCTGGGGAGGGGTTCGGGAGGGCGGGCGCCGAGTTTCGCCGTTCCTCTTCACGCCGCCCCCGGGGGTTGGCGGCGGCGGCGGCGGCGGCGGCGGTGGTAGTGACGGCTACCGGGCTCGGCGTCGAGGGGAGCGGCGCTCGGGGCGGAGGGGGGGGAGCGGGACCGAGGGGCGGTCGTTGGCTGGCTCGGCTGGAAATGCGGTCTCCTCCCGAGAGGAGCGAGAAGGAAAATAAGTAAGCGAGTGAGGTGGTGAACGAGTGCGTCAGCCAAGCAGCGCAATAACATGGGAAAGCACCTTTTTGTTTTTTTTGCAGGTTAGGATGTTCTCCTTGAAGCTCACAGAAGCTCCTTCCCTTTGTCACTCCAGTTTTACCTTCCAGTAGTCGGAGAGCTGTGGTTTTGTATTTCCCGATCGGGAGAACTGAAGGGATTCCTTCGAGGCCTGTAAGCACTGATCTCCAAGTGCTTGGAGGGGCTCTCTTGAGGCTCTGCTTCACCGGACAGGTTAGGGCTTCCTGTAGGGCTCGCAAGAAATAGCTAATCCCCACCACGCAGGTTTGTGCGTTTGTCTCAGGTAAAAAGAAGGGTGTGCTTCTGGCTGTGTGACAGCTGCAACTTCTCATCTGAAAAATGGACAGTGCTCTGAAACTGTTTAATATATCTAAGAAAGTAAATAAAGCTTCCTTTGAGCACCATTTGCTTCAAATAGGCATTTGGGCAGTGCAGTGCTCTTGGTGTTGGAATGCAGATCATCCTGCTTTAGTTACGCATGTGACAGACTAGACAGCTACCATCCCTGGCACCATTGCAGAAGACCTATAGCAGTAAGACAGTAACATAGAAAAAGCTTTAAGCATCTTGTTCAGCTCAGGGATGGAGGCATCAGCACTGAGCTGTGAGCTTGGTTAAAGCTCTTGGCAGTAGCTCTGCCTGATCATCGCTACAGAATCTTCTGGGTAACATTCCCATCTCAGGAGGGGCTGGAATGCCTCTTGTTTGGAGTTTTTTGCTTAGGAGTTGGCAGGAGTTACAGATTCTCTCTTGCTTTCTTGTAAGGCACCAACCAAATGACTTCTGTGAGAGTACTGCAGCTTCTGTAGCTGGGAAGGGTAAGGTAGCAATAAAGTTGGCATGCTGTGAACTAAGGCTAATGTCTCTTCTATTCCTCTGCGGAAAAAATAGTTTTATTTAGTTCCTGTAATTGAAACACACACAAGTGTAGGAAGTAAACTTTTCTGCCTTTCTTCTGGCTCTTTTCTGTGTAGCACACCACCACGTGTGGTGGCAAGCATCTGAAGAATGTGGCAGTGGAACACCTAGTGCAGGGGTCCTGCCAATTAGTGCTTCCCTGTGAGAACTTCTAAGAATCTCAGCTGTCTGAGCTGCAAATCCATCCCTTCTGGGTTTACCAGACTGCTCTATCCTGATGGATAGAAGTTACCAACCTAATCTTTGGTTTGGTTGCCTGCATCACTGCTTATCTCAGTTCTTTGTGAGAGAATATCCAATCTTACAAGAGCAATAAAAGCTGTAGCATTCAGTCTTCCAGGCAGTAGCTGTGCTGCTGCTGGTGTTCTTCTGACTTAAATTCTGATTGTGCAGCCAGTTCATGCAGACGTCATAGAGGCTTAGTTCAGGTACAGGTACCTCCCACTAACAGTGTGTCGAGTGCTCGCGCCTTGCCTGTCACGGTAGGTTTTGACTATAAATTGTATTTCTCTCAGTATGAAAAACATGTAATAGAAAGAGGTAGAATTGGGATGTTGTGGGTTTTTTTTTCGTTTTTTTTTTTTTCCCCCCATCTCTGTTCCTGCTGCCTAATTCTTCCATTTCTCCCTAGGGGGAAGCTGGGTCGGTACCCACCATGGCCAGGAAAGGTGAGTTGGGTTTTTTGTTGTTGTTTTCTTGGTGGTTTTGTTTTTCCCTCTGCATAGACAAAGCTTTACCTGAAAGCTTTTCGGTTAAAGATTAGTTTTTGGTTTACTTTCTTTATATACCATCCATGTGGATCTGAACTGTGAACTATCTGGGGTTTTAATTGATGTAGAAGTTCACCCTGTCACTGAGCTGTTAGCTCAGGTGTGATGAAAAGCAGTTCATCCAGCACTGGAACTGATTGTTTTCCCCAGACCAACCTCTGTCAGCTTCTAGGAAGCTTTCCTTTTCCATAGTAACTTGGCTAAAATAATAGAAATAAAGAACCTGCCTTCAAGATGCTGTTTTAGAGCAGTGATATTTAAGTAATAATTACAGATGTTGAGTGTGGTTGTTTTTATTTTTTTATTTTTTGCTGATGAAAGTCCAAAAAGATTTTAAAATGGCACTTTTTTATAATTACCATTTCCATTGAAGGACTTTGTTTTTGGTGTATATACGAGGTGTGAGGGTGCTCACACAAAAGCACGCCACAGAGGAAAATGCAATTAATGCTGCTGATAACCATAAACATTTGGTTTCACTCCTGTCTCTGGATCAGGTTAAGTGCAGGCTCCCCTGTGGTGTCTCCTGTGTAACAGTGGCTGTTTTTCCCTTCACCAGTACTTCACGCTTTGCTCACAGAGTAGTTTGCTTATTAAGAATATAAAATATAAATCCTTAGGGTAGTGAAGTGGAACAAATTCCCTTAAGTGCCATTTGGACTGATAAAGTTAAGAGGGATTCCTGACTTACCCATTGGGAACAGCCTTGCTAGGGATTGGTGCTGATGTATAACTGGCATTTGGGTTTTTTTTTTTCACTCTGCTGCTGCGTATCTAAAGGTATATATGAGGATACATTTAATTGTAACAGATTCAAGTTGTCTTTGTAGTTAGGATTAAAAATAACTAAAAGTCTGCAAAAATTAGAATGCCAGATAATTAAATCAGAGTATGATCTTTCATTATGTACTTTATTTTAACTTTTACTCTTAATTGCCTTCAGATTGTTAATCCACCTAAAGATCTGAAGAAACCTCGTGGAAAAAAGTGCTTCTTTGTGAAGTTTTTTGGAACAGAAGATCAGTATGTACTGCTTGTTCTCATCCCATGAAAATACTGCTCCATGTTACATGTTTGGTTTTTTTTTTTTTTTCATGGAAGAAAACTTTCCCAGCGCAGCAAAGCGTGGCTTTGTGAGGGTTTCATTGATCTGTGTGCAAAGAAATCCATCTATTAGGGCATGCTGAGCCACTTGTGAGTGTATGAAGGGTGTAAAGACTTCTGTACTCGATCACATTAGGTTTTAGTTGATGATGGGAAGGGAACTTCTTGGTAACTTGCCATTTTTAGGGGAGTAGGTGTGATGTGACTGGGTTAGGTTTTGGCTTGTAACTGTTTGAGAAGGGTGCAGCTAAGGGCATTCGTGTACTGCCATGAAGAATAAGGTGGCTTAGCACTTGCCACTCCTGATCAGAATGTATTCTCATGACTGATGACTGAAAACATTCTTGCTGTGCTTTAGGAAGACTTTGCAGCGTTGGACTTTTGGAGGCTCCCTTTTTGCACAGCTGAATTTGTTGATTCCAAACATACCTGCACAATGATATTTACAATTTGGAGTGAAGCCTTTTGTGAAGCTGAAAATTATTTTGCTGGTTTTCACTTTTCCCCTTTGTTTGTTGCCATTTGGCATTCAGTCATGTAATAGGAGTCATTAAGTCGTGCAATCCTGCAACCATGTGCAGAATTTTAGAAAACACCTTATTTTTGGTAGGAACAGAAGTAATGAATTGAGACCAAGTAATGGATGTTTCTTAAGGAAGCTGTTTTCAATTGAAAAGATACTAAGCAAAAATAATTTTAAAATATCAGTTTTCCATTTCAAGGCCAGGCTGGATGTGGCTCTGGGCAGCCTGATCCTGGTGCTTGGTGACCCTGCACATAGCAGGGGATTGAAACTGGATGAGCATTGTGGTCCTTTTCAACCCAGGCCATTCTATGATTCTATGATTAAGAATTGGAATCTGTACTTGATGGAGCAGAAATGAGTGCTGCACACAAATAGGAAGGTTTGCTGGATCTGTAGTAACATAAGGCAGGTGAATGTTGATTTGAAGTCATATAGTGTTTTTGATGTTGTTTTTTTTTATCTTATTAACTAATGAAATGAAAGCTTTCAAACTTCTTTACAGAAAACTTATTTATAGAAAGGGTAACAACCTCCAGACTCCCCAGGGAGGTGGTTGAGTTACCATCCCTGAGTGTGTTTAAAAACCATTTGGAAGTGGTGTGACTTAGAAGAGGGCTGTGAGAGTTAGGGTAGGCTGGTTGAGTTGTGGTTGGACTCGATGATCTTGAAGGTCTTTTCCAACCTGAACAATTCTTTGAATTGAAGTTGAGGGAATTGTTTCTATCCTGTTAGCTTACTCTTGATTCTTGTATTTTGTGTTTTTGGATCAAGTACGGAGATGTTCTGTATTAAGAAAAGTTTGGAGAAATCGGTTGTATGTCTTAAGGTTGTGTCACTGAGATGAGCAGTTTGGTTGCAGGTGAAGAGTTCAGACATACGAGCAGCTGGGGTTTGCTCTGTGTTTCTAGATTCTGGCTGGGGAAGATGCAGCCATCTCACACAGTGGTGCTGAATGCACACACCTGCAGGGCTGATCCTCGCACCCCTGCTGCTTGTGGGATTTAATCAATTCCTGCTCCATGGTTACTGCTCAGAGACCTGCTCGCTTTGACTTGCATACCCTGTCTGAAAATTGATTAGAAATAAATACTGTCTCTTTTGCTGCCCCTAAAATAATGTTTTTAGACAGGAGAGAGAGAATCTTGTGTACCTGGGAGTTATACTGGTGTTACAACCATGAGAAAATCCTTATCTTTGAGCAGAGTCACAAAAACTTTAAATCATTTCACTTAAAATGTTGATGTCGGGGGAAAAACCCTTTTATTCTGTGTAAGTAAACTAATGTGTTTTACAAATTCCTTTTTTTTTTTTTTTTTTTAAGGTCTATGTAAACAGGGAGTAGAAATACCAAACTGACAAAAAATCACTAGGTAATGAGCAGAATTAGAAATGGGAGGATGCAGAGCTCCTATCACTGGCTGTAGCCCATGGTCTGATGACTACACGGCCTTGTACTGGTATTCCAGTGTGAATTGCTCCTGTCTTCTTGCATTTACATCTTTCTGCCCTTTCCAAGTTTGGAAGGTGATACTAACATACCATTGATCAAATTTCATGGATCTTCTGTTAGTGCCTTGCTGTGCCAAGGTTTAACAGATGGGTTTGGACATGAGCCCTTCACTCACTGTCACCTTACACAGGTGAAGGCGGTGCTTGGTGGTGGGTAGAGTCACTGGCTGGGTTGCCAGCCAGTTTGTCAATGGTAGGTAATCTCAGAGCATGGATGGTCTGTTTTCTTGGGAGGAATTCTGAAATGCCACCATTTCAGGCTGGGGAAAGGCTCTTTCCTTCTGACTAGCATGGTTCCAGTTTCCCCTACCAAAGATTAAGGAGAAAGCTGCTTAGAAGTGAGAACTGATTTGCACATATGTGAGCAGAGTGGTTAAGTGAATGAAAATGTTCTGTTTGGCAGTGCTTTTGCTGTGGAGTACAGATAGGCACTGGTTATTTTTGAAATCCTGAATGATTTGGGGTACAACTGTAAAGAAAATTTGGTGCTCTAGCTGTAACTTGGACATGGTACGTGCATAAGGTGTACGTGCTAATTCTTACTGGCTTAGTTTGATGCTGCAGTGATGAAAGGAATACGTTACCTGGAAGGCTCTGTGTAGCTGTGGTGAAAGATACAAAAAGGAGAGTGGAGTGCAGTCAGACTGCTCTGTAAGTGTTGGCTTTTGAAAGTTCCTGCTGAGCTCAGAGTTCTGTGTTTGTTCAGTTGGTAGAGTTGCTCTGTTGCTTTCAAGCTGGTGTATTTTCTAGAAGAGAACTGTTTTTACCCATGGAAAGGGAATTTGTGTTTTGGTTTAAAGTGTGACGTATGCACCTGTACCGCATGGCAGAGCAGGCCACCTGGATGTTCGTAGCAGTAATGTAGTGTCCATGTCCTATTCTGGCAGACTTCCTCAGTTGTGGTGCATAATACTCATGAAATGCCTCTATTAACTTAGTCTCCAGTAGAGAGATTTTCTGAGTCTGTCTGGGACTTACCTTCCTGAGTATCTGTCCTCAGACTGACTTCACATTAAAATGATTCTTCATCCAAAATCGATAACAGCTGGTATTTCCAGCCCACAAAAGTGACAAGTGTGCAACAACGTTCGGTTACTGGAATTTAAACCTTTCTAAATTGCAATAGAACTTTGACCTCTTATCAGCATTTCTAGCTGTACTTCTTAGCCTGGAAAATAAAAGGAGCTTTCCCAGACTACAGTCTTGTCACATGAAGTATTGGTTCAGCATTCTAGTAATCGAGGGCAGCAGTGTCAGAACTTCTAAGTTGGTATGCATGCTTCTTTCTGTTCTTTCTTGCTGTTAGTTGGTAGGATGACTAGGCTGGCAGGCTCATAGTCTGCTAATCTTCTGTAAATTCTCAGTGCATTCCATCCAGTTGCAAATATTCTTAGATTTCATGGCCTGTTTGGAAACCATTTGACCTTTTCTAAGCTAACTACTTAACTGGAAGCAGCAGGAAGTCTTGCAGGCTGTGGGCGCGCACACACACAAATATACACATACACAGGCTGTAGAAATGCTGTGATAGCTGTATAGTCTTGTAAGTTATGTATCAGAATCTTAATAGGAAACTGGAGCAGCCCACTCTTACTCAGAGCCCTCTTTGAAGCATCAGTACAAAAGTAAACAGTCCCACTAGAAGTGCTGGGGTTAGGGGTCACTTCCTGTCTGTTACATCAAGGAAAAATGGGAGGAAGCTTGCAGTCCAAGGTAAACAGAGTCATCTGCAGCCTGTTTGCTCCTTGTTGTTAGGCCCAACAACTTCAGCATAGACTTCTGTCTTCCCGTTCTCCATGCACTGTTGTGATGCCAGCACGTTTGCTCTTCTTATGCCACTGTTCTCTCTGTCTTTTTAGGGAGAGATAAATTATTGGATGTAGTCTTCATAAAGCATTCTTTGAGATCCTGACATCAGAGGACACTTGAAGTTTGTCAAGTGTTGGATGTGATGCTTTGGGAATATAAGGAGCCAGAGGTTATCATAGAATCATAGAATGGTTTGGGTTGGAAGGGAGCTTTAAGACCATCTCGTTCCAACCCCCTGCTGTATGCAGGGACATCTCCCATAGCCCAGGTTGCTCACAGCCCCATCCAGCTGGCCTTGAGTGCTTGCAGGGAGGGGGCATCCACAGCCTCACCGGGTAACCTGTGCCAGTGTCTCACCACACTCAAAGTAAATAATTTCTTCCTGATATCTAGTCTAAATCTACCCTCTTCCAGTTTAAAACCATTTCCCCTTGTCCTGTTGCTACCTGTCCTTATAAAAATTCCTTCCTCAGCTTTCCTGTAGGCACCTTCAGGTCTGGGGAGAGCTATAAGGTCTCCCTGGAGCCTTCTCTTCTCCAGGCTGAGCAGCCCCAGCTCTCTCAGCCTATCCCCATAGCGGAGGTGCTCCATCCTCTGATCATCTTTGTGCTGTCTGGACCTGCTCCAACATCTCCATGTCCTTCTTGTGTTGGGGTCTCCAGAATTGGACACAGTACTCCAGGTGGGATATCACAATATCAGAGGAGCAGAATCATCTCCTTTGTCCTGCTGGTCACACTTCTCTTGATGCAGCCCAGGGTATGTCTGGCATTTTGGGCTGCAGGCACACATTGCCGGCTCACGTTGAGTCTTTCATCCTCTGATAGCCCCAAATCCTACTCCTCAGGCCTGCTCTCAAGCCATTCTCCACTATAGGCTGAGCAGAGGGTTAGCTTGCTGCTGTTTTCAGCTGGGCATAGCCCATACAGAGCTCCATGTTGCTCTAGGCAGGCTGCTGTATGCCAGAGCTAGCTGGACTGTTGTTGGACATCTCTCAGCAGAGTGCCATAGCTGAACATTACTGTAGTCAGAACTTTTTGGCCCTTTGCTGCTGATACCTCCAGAGGTGTATGTCCTCTGCTGTACATTTTTCATTATTACATACTTTTCTCAGCATTGGCTGCTGCTTGTTCTTTTGCAAAGTATTCCTTCCTTTCAGTTGCTTGGCTGTATGATTTAACGTAAATGAGATGATTTTTGTGCTTCTTTTAAATTTCCTTTAAAAACTGGATGTAATAAATCAGAGCTCAGCTGTGTGACTTTACTCGTCATGATGCCAGTACTGATGAGAAAGTGCAGCATTCCATTTTCACATCACAAAATCCATCTTGATTTTCTCCATCTGGCTTCTTGTGTGCTAGCTAACACTGGCTACTTTCAAACCCAGGCTATTCTCCTGTGATTTTTGTAGCTGGCTGTGCTAGCACTTAGTGTGGGCCTCTCAACTGGCACAGCGTAAGCTTTGCGAACTTTCTCCAGTAAGTAAAAGAAATTTGGAGGTAGTGCCACCATTTAGCAGAGCTAACTGTAAGTTTTGCCAAATGTGGGTATATGGGGAACTTCTGCCACTTCCATCTCTCCAGTTTTTCAGGCTGTCTTTAGGAAGTGATATCTTCAGACTGGAAAATGGCTAAAAGCAGCATGCTTTAAGGCCTCATTACCTGTGCCAAGCTCATATAGTGGATTTGAATCTGTTCTCTCTGGCTGTGTTACTTCTATGCTACCATTCTCCATGCTGCTCTTGGTCACATTCACACTTAGCTCTGCTTCACCGTGAGCATTTTTAAGTTTTGTTTGTTGTTCATGACTAGAATGTGGATTTTTATAAGGGTTTTCCTAGGAGTGCTATTTTGAAAGGGATGAGAAAGGGCATGGAGAAATTAGCAGAGAAGTCTGGAACTAAAATGTAGATTTTTAACACCTTTTTTGCTTCCTATTTAAGCAATTCTTTATGGGTATTGGATGACTGTGCCACAATATGAATACAGTCTCATCTTAAAATGTGACAGCTTTAGTAACGTGATGTCACTGATGTTTTTCTTTTCTAGGATGTTCATTCATTGCTGAGTTGTAGTTCCTTTTAAATGTTGCATCCTGGAGACCTCTTCTATAAATAACAGCTGTGAGGTCATTGCTTAACAAAAAAAGAGATCCTTTGCATAAACATGAATGAATATGTTTGGTGGAAAATGGTTTAGTTTTCAGGTGTCTGAAACACACAAATGCTTTATGGATGGACATACAGTGTCAGAAGACTCACTGTACCTTACAGAAGGTCTTCCAAGTAGGTGGCACACAAAGGATAAACTTGATGACGCCCTTTTTGTTTATCTTCCCATGAGGCAGCATTGAAGGCTGTTTCTTACTTGTGTGTTTGCCTCTGATAGTTTGGGTGATTGCAAGTGCTAAAATGTACCTTCTAAGCCAGGGAGCAGAGGCTTTCTCCATTCCAGTAGGAAAAGTAATGGGGGGGAAAAAAAGTAATAAGCATATGCAGAGAAAAGGAGTAGCATGTGCAGATAGAAAGAAACATAAGAGAATGCCTTGGAAGAAGAGGCACTACTTAATCTGTAATTCAAATCTGGGAACAACACTTCATGTGCCTTCTTACAGCGTACTGACTGATTTTATTTCCTTTGTATAGACAATGGAATGACTTAGTGTGGGTTGATGTTGCATAGTACCCAGGTGTGCTTTGTCCCTGAGAGTCACAAAAAAGGCTGTTGCACCTCAGTGAATGTTAGGATATGTCACTGTGAAGCTTGGGCATGTAGGAGGAGTTCCCTGTGTAGTGCTGACTGCAGATGCCAGTATGAAAACAACAATTTGACTTTCTATAGCATGTTAAGTCAGTTATTACGAAGATGATGTAAACGAAGCAGAAAGATTCAGCTTGGTGTGCAAGAGAATACTGAGTTCTGCTTCCAGGCAGTGACAGAATTGTGGTGTAGGCTGTATGGCACTGTGGAAGGGATGCTGCTACTTCTGCAGTCAACTCTGTCAGGGGATCTTACCCCTCCCCACATGGGACACAAAAAGTTTCAGTCTATCTTCAGCAAGCTGATTTCTAACTAGAAATAGTGGTTACTAGAGCACAATGTATTTGAGCAAGGGATTGATGACTTTTAACAGCACTATGAACAGATTTATACTAGGAGCTACCAAATATGGTGGCATGTGATTGTGGATGTTCCTCCTGGTGGTACAGGAGAGGCCACTGGTTAGCCTTTGTTCTGAACAGGTGCCTGTGATCACATCTGAGGGCTGGTCTGCTGATAGAGTATGTCAGCAGTGCTTAGAGGGGAGTAATGCTAGCAGAGAGGGGATGCAATGTGAGGGAGAAACCAAGTAAAAGTGCCAGAAAAAAGTTCTCAGTGAATGCAGACATTGCAGTCCTTCAGGCTGTGGAAAGCTTGTCACTGATTGCTCTGGACAAGAAATGTGTCTCTGTTTCTAGGAGTTGGGTGGTTGAGGAAGCTGCTGTTACAGAATATAACTGATTTTTTTTCTCTGATTTCAAGTGCTTGGATCAAAGTGGAACAGCTGAAGCCTTATCACCTGCACAAAGAAGAAATGATAAAGATTAACAAGGGTAAGCGCTTCCAGCAAGCCGTGGATGCCGTGGAGGAGTTTCTTAGAAAAACCAAAGGCAAGGACCAGGTGAGTGAGTGGGTTCTTCTTCACCGTGTGCATAAAAAAAAGTCTTCGAGTGAATGATGGTGAAATGTGTTTTTATTTGAATGGAGTTGATTGTTTCTGGCAGTTTGCTGGGGAGGATTTTGTTTTCATTTTTGTCTTTTTTTTTTTTTTCCCCCCCCCCAATTTTAAATTTTTATTTTTTTCCTAACCTCTCCTCTTCCTCATTCAGTCTTGTCTGATGAGGAGTGAAAAGACTTGTTACACTGATGGAGAAACTGAAGAGGCTAATTGATCTGCTTATACTGAATTTATAAATCAATCTTAAGTCTAGGACTTGGATGATAGCTACCAATCTTACTGTTAGTGGAAGTGCATACATGTGTATGCACTCCCACTGAGTCTTCAGATGTCCTGTGTTGTTACTCAGTGACTCAAAGTGAGTGTTTTTACAGGTGAACTAACAAGGAACTTCACTCACCGACTTCGAGGGGCTAGCAGTCTAGTTTTCATGTTCCCATGCTGTTGGTTTGCCTGATAGTAAACAGCATGGGGGTCCTTCGCATCCTTGGTTTTGCATGAAAGTCATTCTAGCTCTTCTCTTCTTTCCTTACCGTCTTCTATTCTGTAATCTCTCAGGCATCTTCCCATAACTCCAGTGAAGAGAAGAATCGGCGTAATTCCAGTGAAGAAAGAGGCAAGCAATCTGCTGGTGAAGAGAAACGCAAAGCCAGTTTGTCTGAAGGGAAGTTGAAGAAGGGCACAGGGGAAGGAAAAAAGAGGGTCTCTTCTGTATCGTCAGAGAGAGGATCAAAGTCACCTTTGAAAAGAGCCCAGGATCAGAGCCCCCGAAAGCGGGGGCGTCCACCCAAGGATGAGAAGGTTTGTGTTGTGCATGTCCGCCAGTGCCCTCTGTGGACTTTGCAGGTGGACTTAGGGATGACTGGCTCCTTAACTAACAGGCCAGTGTGAAGAGTATCAGTTCAGTATCAGATTTTTTTTTTTAAGCTCTTCCTTGTTGCTTCCTCTAGACCAACTGGCTGTCGGATACCTTTGACAAGCACGTTGTTGATTCTTCATGTACATTTTTAGCAGTTAGTTGCTTTGAGTGGCTCTAGTCATATCTTTGAGAGGGCTTTGAGAGCTGTCTCATGAGACTCCACCTTCCATCTTACCATCCCTCAGATTCAGTTTATGTGGGAAGGATTAGTGAGGAGGTGTGGCTCTTCATCTGACTTCCGTCTTTTCCCTCCTCATCTCATCTGCTTTATATGATTAAGTGATCTTAACTTCACCCTCCGTGCTTACTGAGGGTGGGACGTTCTTAAGGACTAAGGTGTGAAGAAGAAATTCGTGTAGCATGGGAATAATGCACCAGAAGAACTAGCTGTATTCATTTCCACTTCTATGCTATGGAATATATTTCCATTCTCCATTATAAAGGTCCAGCACTGGAGCATTATTATTTTTTCCTCGTTACTTCCCTTGTTTACTTCTGAGTGTCACAACAGAAGCAGTAGCCAGCAATATTTTGTCTTCTGTCAGAAGTATTGATTATTTTGTCTTCTGCAGAGTATTGATCTTTCTTTATTGTGGAGCTCCTGTTGTGGTCCAGATCTTTCTTGTCCAAATGGATAGAAATTTCAGTGGATTACTACAATGCACGTTCTTCACTGGAGACTACACCTGAGGACTGTTGGGAGGCTTCAGCTGATGCACCATGCTACAGCAGTGTGCTTACTGCTGCTTCAAAGGGACTGTGCTACTCTATGCCTCCAGCCTTTGCTTTCAGTGTGTTTCAGGATGCAATTCAAAATAGTTGGCTTCCATCTCCTGAATTGTTACAGGATTGGCTTTAACAGGTTGAATAGCAAACTCTTGATGTCTTGGTGGTAAAATTGAAGCTGGTTGTAAAAGATACTGGATTTTTTTTTTTTAAGCCAGTTTTTGTTAAATCACATCATATGACAGAGCCCATCAGTTACTCCTTTTGGGGGAATTGGAAGAAGGGGAAGTTGGATGCATACAGGTGAATTACTATTAATTGTAAATCTTTTCACTTGACTGCAGAAAAACAGTTTATGAGCTCCTTGGCTTACCCTTCTGAGATGTTGCTATAATCATTTCGTATCTTTGAATGTATCTGTTATGATAAAGCCCTGGACCATTTTTTCTCCAATGTAAAATGCTTTTTTGTCTTTGAGGTAAATTCAATCCAAACTAATCAAAATGAGTGGTGGGAGAATTCCAGAAGTGCTGACACACTGCATGCTTAGTTTTTATTGTATGAGCTGCCTTGGGGTATTAGAGAGGGCTTTGAGTGACTTAATTACAGCACTAGAAATTTTTACTGGGAAAGTGCAAGTGGAGTGGCTTCAAACAGCTTACCACAGTTTGCCAGCTAGGGGATGAATGCCTTGCTGCAGACTGTGAAAGTAAGCTGGTTTGTGTAGGAAAGTAACTGTGCAAGTTCTGAAAGGCAGTGTACTGATAATTAGAGAAATCACTGTGAAATTATAACAGCACTGTCATAACACTTTTTCAGTCCATGACATAAATTTGAAATCATACATTGTGCTTACCTGATTCTCATAACTTCCCAGAATAATTTCCCAGTGCTAGGGGAAAGGAAATGTTTGTCTTGAACTGTTCCGAATTACTGCAGTGTTGGTATTTGGGATGTGTTTTTTCGTTTTTGGTTCATTTGTTTTGTTCAGTCACAGTTCAGCTACCTTTCCCAGCTCTTGGGATGCATAAAATTCGAGGATCCAGTTTTTTCTGAGATGTGGTCTATCTGGAAATGCCCTGTAGGCATCCGTGTTCATTCAGATACTCTCATTGTCAAGTTTATATGGATATTTTCAAAGGACCAACATGACTACTTGTGTATCGGAGCAGATTTCATCCTTGCTTTGCCAGTTGAAGCAGCAATGTTGTCTTCAAAAAGAGAATTCTAGTGTACAGTGGCACTTTAAGATTAGAGGCTGATGTCTAAGTTGTCCTTGCTATCAGATGAAACGTTTGCATCAGTGTCACTTACCTCCAGCAGCCTTTTCTTCCTTGTTTTGTAAACAGTGCTCATCTCTGATGGTGCTTTGTGGACACTAAGGTACACTGTGCATTTGCAGGAAGTGCATTTCATTTCTGAATCTTCATCTCAGGAAGGTGACACAATATATAGAAGCCCTGCACATTCTCTTCATAAATCGTAAAGACCTATGTTTTAATCTTTACCTGTGGAAATAAGGATGAACAGATAAAAATTTAACGACAGTAAAATAATGGTGCTTTAAGTGTCATCATGACGCGTTAAGGAATTAGAACAGTCCATGTATGATTTCCAGTTTCATGCATTCTGGAAACTACAGCAGGTGTGACTGTATGAGGTGCACACTTAGAAGGTTTTCCTGCTAACAGGTAGGCTGCTGCCTTTTTTTTAACAACAGTGGAGGATGAGGAACAGCTCAAACCTTGTCTGAATGTGGTGATGTTCTTTACCTATTTGTTCAGATTTTTGCATCCACCAGAGGGAAATGCTGGATCAAGTGTGTTCAGTTGTTTCTCTGCTCATTGCATGATTACACAAGTGTGATTAATTCCTGTTACAGCTTCTGGAAAAGCCGTTCTTCATATGTAACTGGTTGAATTTAGTTGTTGACAGTTCTTGTTTTTTGTTCTTGTTTTTTTTTTTTTCCACTTTGCATCGCCTGTGTTGATAGTACACCTTGTGCTTGAAGTATTACCTCTTTGTGGAAAGGCATGCGTAGTGCTTTTCAAAACTGTGTGTGTGCTCTTGCAATCATTTTGCTGTTACCAGCCACCTAGCCAGTTTGTAAGCTCTTTTCTGATCTCCTTTGTATCTTCTCAGGATCTCACAATTCCAGAGTCAAGTACAGTGAAAAGAGTGATGACTGGAACAGTGGCTGGATTTAAATGGCCACCAAGCGTCAGTGAGGTGAGAAACCCTGGGCTGGCTTTACAGCACAGTTCTGCAAACTTAGATCCTAGCTGAAGATGATGTAGAACCTTTTGTTTCCAATTTGAAATAGTGGAGTTCTCCCTTCTTAAGGTGCTTTCTTTGTCATTCTGTAGCATAACAAAGCTGGACAGTACCTTTGGGCAGCTAGTAAGTATGTTGGAAAGCGAGATTTTTGTCCTTATGGAGCAGTCTGCAGATTCACCCCTAACTTGCTGCATGTGTTTTTGCACTTCTGATTTCAAAAATATTTCTGTGACTGGCTTTCCAGAACTGGAAGAGAAGACTTGGATAGGCTCTCCGTGTCTGGATTATGTGACGTTGGATGGTTTACTTCAGTTTCCTTCATAATCAGCTTTTGGAAATCTTTCATTTTGTACTTAAATAATTAAATGATCAAGCAGAGTAAGAAGAGTGCAACTCTAGGCTAGTGCTTAGAGTGTTCATTGGAGAGATGAATGCTCCAGCTGCCCATCACGTGATTGCTAAGATTAATGTTCAGCCACTACCCACCATGAGTATGTTTTAAGGAATTCCTTGGAAGCTGGAAAGTTTTTTTTATTTCATTAGGAGAAGGAGGTGGGATCTGGCACTACAGATAAGAAGGGGAGGCTACTTCTTCCCTTGTTAATCCTGCTGATAGTTTTGTTTTGATTTTCCTGCAGAAATTGAGAAATAAGGGATTTGACTTGAATGGCTTTGCTTTTGGAAATGAAACACAATGTAAACTGCTATATCAAAACAAACTGCTTGATACAGCTGTCATGCATTAAATATTTCCCACCTGAATTTGTTATTGTGCAGCTCGGGAGAACAGGGGAGTAGTGATGTGGTTGCTCAGTGACACTCTGAGAATGTTTCTGAGTCTGTACTTTTTCTCTGTAGCCTGTGAAGGACAGTGATCCACACTTTCATCACTTCCTGCTGAGCCAGACGGAGAAGGTGAGGATTTGGCAGACAGGATAATTCTGCTGATCGCTTAGCTTGGCATCCTGCCCTTTGCTGGGATGAAGGTCTAAATACAAGGGGCATACATAACCAGCTCAGAAATTCTGTTCTTTGGGGCCTAGTAGCAGTGAGACTCTCTTGTGCAATCTTACCATTTGGTTACTTATCAGCATTTAGGTTTAGAGTGATTTGGCAGTGAGGGCAACAAATAGTTCAAGACATCAAAGATTACCTAGCACCAGGATTCAGCAGACTTGTTCTGTTAAATTACAGATTGAATAGGAAGGCTAGAAAGGGATGTTTTACTAATTACAACCCTGTCCTTTGTTTGATGGTGATCCTTCCAATTCCTTCATCTGGATGAATTTGTTAATTAACTGAATATGGCAAGAAAATTGCCCCTGACTAGAAAAGCTCCATGTAAAATGTAGCCAACTTCAGAGTCAGAAGCCATGCAGGTTTTTATATTCAGCCTGTGAATGTCAGAAGGAAAACAAAATATCAAATTAAATGAAAAACAGTTTATATCTGGCTGAGGATCTGTGCAGAGACAGATTAAGAGCAGCTCAGAATAAGCAGCCTGAGCAGGAGCAGCCATCACACTGTTGTAAGCCACGTGCTGCCTTAGGTTAACAAAAACGCTTTGCTTCAGCAGCTACACTGACATTAATGAGCACCGGTGCACTGCTCTACAGCAGCTGTGGAGATCTGTGTCCTTTGATTCAGATTGAGAGTGGGGATATGCTGTATCCTCGATGCTGGAGTGCCTGCCATGTGAACTACAGAAAGGATTTTGTAGTCCCTGCATCAGAAAACAGTCTGAATTGTTGGAGTAGGGTAGGAAGAGAGGAACTTAGTATGTTACAATAGGGTTTTATTTTCTCTGGTTGAGGGAAGCCTGAGAGCTTTCCTGTGCTGCAGATGGTGTGTGGGTGAGCTGCCTGTTTTCTTTGTAGCGAGGATACGGTCTGTTTGCTCAGCAGAGCAAATCAGCACTGTCCTTCCCCTGAATGCTTTGTTTTATCCATACAGCCAGCTGTCTGCTATCAAGCCATCACAAAGAAGCTGAAAGTTTGTGAAGAGGTGAGATAGATGTTTGCTTTGATGGATTTTCTGTATTATCACAAGGATTGGCAGTTCCTCCAGAGCTGTATGGTCCTTTTTTTTTTTTTTTTTCTTTCTTCAGGAAACAGGATCCACCTCCATCCAGGCAGCAGACAGCACGGCAGTCAATGGCAGTATCACACCCACAGACAAAAAGTAAGATCTCCAACGCACTTCAGCCATTTCCCTTCCTTTTCTCCTTTCCATCTCATACATGCAGCCATTATCCAGCTTGTCACTGAGAATAAATAAACCTAACATTTCTCTCTAGAGATCTCCTCTGTCCTTGTGTGAAACACTCATTTGGGTGGAGGTGGGAGGGAGGCAGCTAAAATCAAAACAGGAGCTGTACTGCAGAAGAGTTTAGAACAAGGTCTGCCCTGGATGTACTTGCATCTCAGTGCTTTCCTGCAGTTGCCCTTTTCCTGCAGGGCACATTGCAGAACATGAAGAAGCAGTATTTCTGAATGCCATGTGGGGCAGGATGATAAAAGGATATCTTTCTCCAGTGGTGCGTGGCAGTTGACTAGGGCTGTTCTGTTGCTGCCCTGAGCACATAGAAGGCGAGCGGAAGAGGGAGGCTCCCAGCACAGGAGCTTTGCTGTGCAGCACGTGAGCTCTCTGGTTTCTTCTAACGTCCCCGTTCTCCTTTCTAGAGTGAGACGAGCCTCACTTGAGCTTCCTGTTTCACTCTGTAACTTCCGCTGTGTTCAAATTGCACTCAGGCCTTGCTGTTTGCTGTTTGCCGTTGGGGTCATTTCTCATGGGATATCAATTCTCAGCTGTACTCAGGGGGAACTAAAATAACGATGAAGCTGTTCAGGTAAAATAGTCTTTCAGGAAAGCATGGCTCAGAGCTGGGTTGGGAGAGGGAGAGAGAGAAGGTCTGTTTCAGTTTTGTAAACAGATGGACGTTAAGCTGTTGAAGGAACCTGTAGTGAGTTGTGATCTGTCTGAATTAATCTGCTCTAACAAAAAAAAAAAAGGTTGGGAAAGTACAGGTAACTTGAGAAAGCCATAGTGCAGCTGTAGTATGGCTAGTTACGAAGAATTACCTTTTGGGAATTGTGAGGCTGAGGTTACATCAGGCATGTAAGTGAACGATTCAAAAATTCCTAATGAAATTGTGGTTGGGTATGAAGCTCGCTGCAGCAGAGACTGCCAGAGAGTTCCAATTACACATAATTATGGAGATGAAACTTGTTAGCTTGTTGTCTTTTTCTTGAAATGAGGGGAGCAAAACTCTCCCCATCTTAGGAGAGGGAAGGCAGCAGTTATCTGAGATTGTCACTCATGTTGACCTGTACAGGAGTACTACTATTTTTTTGTTGAATTGCATTTTGGAGAGGTGTTAGGCCTTTGGTCTGTGTGTGATGCATAGTACAGTAGTTCTTTCTGAGTTTTACTGAAGTAAAAGTAGTAATGTATCATTCAGTAGTGTAAACAAGTCATTGTATGCATGACTTGGTTCAAAAATCAGAAAGTAAATTAGAGAAGCACCTGCTGATGTGCAGTTGACCTCTTTTTCTTCAGTACAGCAATGGCTAGTAACGGAAAGCACAAGAGCAGCAAATTTAATCAAAAGCAAACTAATGAAGAACCAACAGCCCCTCAACCTTTAGCGTTCAGCTACTCTTCCAAAGCTGACTGGAGTCTTTCTAGAGGAATTGTTAGCAATGCTTAGTATGCAAAACAAACACTGGCTTGCTGTTAAAGCACAGTGTCTTCCCAATTTGGAAGTCCTATTCTGGCTGTGGCTGCGTTGTAGTCTAGTTTTTGCTGGTTGTGCTCCAGGTTTTACTCTTGATCGCTTCCAGGATTAAGGGAAGCTGACAACAATTGCTTATCTGTTACATAATCCCTTGCATTAATGCTTCTCCCTTCCCTTTAGGATAGGATTTCTGGGACTTGGTCTGATGGGAAGTGGCATCGTCTCCAACTTACTGAAGATGGGTCATACTGTCACTGTCTGGAACCGGACTGCTGAGAAGGTAGGCGTGTACCTTAGATATAGACAGTACTTTCCTTTTTTAAACATGTTCCTACTACCTCTAATCACCAGTCGCTGGTGCCTGGGAGAGGATGCTCAGGAAACACAGGTATGTTTGCCACCTTGTTTTATTATCACAGAATCACAGAATTGTAGGGGGTTGGAAGGGACCTCTAGAGATCATCGAGATCAACCCCCCTGCCAAAGCAGGTTCCCTACACCAGGTCGCACAGGTAGGCGTCCAGGCGAGACTTGAATATCTCCAGAGAAGGAGACTCCACAACCTCCCTGGGCAGCCTGTTCCAGTGCTCCGTCACCTCACCGTGAAGAAGTTCTTACGCACATTCGTGCGAAACTTCCTGTGCTGCAGCTGATGTCCGTTTCCCCTCGTCCTGTCTCCATGTACCACTGAAAAGAGACTGGCCTCACCGCTATGGCCGCCACTCCTCAGATATTTATAAACCTGGGTCAGGTCTCCTCTCAGTTGTCTTTTCTCAAGGCTAAACAGACCCAATTCACTTAGCCTTTCTTCATAGTGGAGATGCTCCAGGCCCTTCACCATCTTTGTGGCCCTCCGCTGGACTCTTTCCAAGAGATCCCTGTCTTTTTTGTACTGGGGAGCCCAGAACTGGACACAGATGAGGCCTTACCAGGGCAGAGTAGAGGGGGAGGATCACCTCCCTCGACCTGCTGGACACGCTCTTCTTAATGCACCCCAGAATGCCATTGGCCTTTTTGGCCACGAGGGCACACTGCTGGCTCATGGCCAACCTGTCGTCCACCAGGACGCCCAGGTCCCTCTCTGCAGAGCTCCTCTCCAGCAGCTCATCCCCCAGCCTGTATTGGTGCATGCAATTATTCCTCCCTAGGTGTAAGACCCTACACTTGCTTATATTATTATTATATTATTATTTTATTATTATTTCCTGAGTGTTTGTGGGTGGCCACTTCATACTAGAAGCTGTGAACGGTTCCTACCATGTTGCTGTTTTGATGTTAGAAGTTGCAGCTTTGTGTCCCTGTTGAGGACTGCAACATAAAGTTCTTCCTGGGCATACAGGTAGCTAAGATTCAGGATTTCTGGATAAGATACCTGGATTCAGGTAGCTAAGTCATTGTGTTTTGGAGCTTGACGAAAGGACCATGTGCTGGGAAGTTGATCCCAGGAGTGGTGTGGTGAGATACTCCTCTTGGCCACAGCTTCATCTACACATCCATTGTGCTATTTGCAGTGGCTGAAGATTCTGCGGCAAACATGCTGTGTCATGACATGAGACCAGGTTAAGAATGTTCCTTTTCAATGTTGAAATGGAGCTAAATGGCTACACAGTTGTATTCTAGCAACTGTAATGGAGGAGAAAATATGCATGCATCAACTGTATTGTAAAATAGCAAAGGGTTTTTTAAGGATGTTTTCTAACTACAAAACAAGAGGATAGGATGGGAAGGAACTAAGAATTTAAAACAGCAGCCCTTTAAAGCCTGCGTCAGTCTCAGCTGTGCATATCCTGTTTACTGTTCAGCAACTGGTTCTGTTTACCAGTTCTTTTGCACTCATCTCTGCTAAAAACTGCAATATTCAATCTCTTACAGTTTATCACCTAAGCCTTCCCTTTTGTGCATTTGTTTTGAAGTTCTTCTCTTGAGCATTCAGAAAAGCTGCAGAGGAGCCCCTTGGGTGTAGGAGATGAACCAATGAAACTCAACCTAGTTACTGAATAATTAATACACTTGACTCATGTTGAGTCTGGCAGTAAAGTTTGTTTCATCAAAATGCTAGAGAACCCATTTGGTTTGTACTTAATTTTGCTTACGTTTCAATTTGTGACTTTTGCAGTGTGATTTGTTCATCCAGGAAGGGGCACGGCTGGGAAGAACCCCTGCTGAAGTTGTCTCCACCTGTGACATCACCTTTGCCTGTGTATCAGATCCAAAAGCAGCAAAGGATGTAAGGATTAGCTCTTGTTCTTCCTCCACCATTGAGTGCTAGTTCTGATTCCTACTGATGAAGGTAGCCTGGGTTATTGCAGGTGCTGGGCAGGACAAATACGTAAAATTGTTTCCCAACAGAGTCATACTTACCTCCCTCCCTTTTACTCACAGAAAGATAATCCATGGGGATTGGGTTTTGATATCGTTTTAGAAGACTACCACTGCAGTGCCAGACTTTCTTGGACTTGGAGGGTTTGAGTTTCTTTGCAGACACCCTATTGCTTTACCGCTCTTCTGTTCCTCACAGCTGGTGCTTGGTCCGAGTGGAGTGTTGCAGGGGATTCGACCAGGGAAGTGTTACGTGGATATGTCCACTGTGGATGCAGATACAGTCACAGAATTGGCCCAGGTAATCACATTAGCTGATCCTTTAACACTTGTGGCTCACCAGCAGTACTGCAATACTTGTTTCAAGCTTTAAGCTGTTGATGATACAGATGTTTTGTAAGATTTCTTGACTTCTTCTTGGGGAGACTCATGTCTCAAACAGGTGAGACAGAATGAATTGTCATATCTTGACCAGTGAACAGAGCTGGATAAGATGTACTCTGATAGTGGCAAAGCCTCTGGATTTGTCAGGGCTGTCAGGTGGCACCAATGCAAACTGCCTGCTGAGTTTTTAACCCTCTGTGGAAGTATTTAGTATAGATTTGGTACAGATTTGGTATTCTGTAGCAAACTGGAGGAGGAACACTATCTGGATGTGTAAGTCCTTAAACTGATAAAATAGATAATCTTATTTTAAGTGCCCTAGTTATGGGGAAAAGAGTGCCTTCGTATTTCACTCTAGAACTTTTTTCACTTTCCAGAAATTTTTAAAGGGAGGATTGATGTAGAAGTGTCTTGATTTACTTCTGGCATGGCATTTTTTTATTTCTTCCTTGACATCTTGATTATTATTCTCAGCCCTTAAATGAGTGTGTTTTATTGCAGAAAGAAGGGAAGTTTTGGTGAAGTTTTAAGCCGTGATGATGCAGTAATGCATAACACGGGAATTTGGAAAAGGCACAGTCACACGTATTAGTAAATGTCTGGCCAAGGAGTTCTGTCAGAGGCCTTTCATTATTGGGGAAGAGAGGTTAAATACAAAGTAAATAATCTGAGAGTGCTATGCTTCATGGACAGCTTCAGCACTGTTTCTTGGCCATTACAGGGTGCCATGGCAGAAGCACATAAACTCAGCTGCTGAAAATATTCACCATTAAAATAAGAAGTGTTGCAGAGAATGAAGGCAACTTTTGTGCTCAGGCACACCTTTCAGTGTGTCGTGCATCATGTTAGGTGTATTACAGTGCTTCCCTCTTCTGTTTTTGTGTCTAAGCTCTTTGTGCTTTAAAATTTTTTCCTCAGACAGTGCTCTTGCCGTGCTGCCTGTTCAGGATCAATGCCTGCTATTTATGCACTGCTAACCAGAGATACTATTTTTCCAGGTGATAGTGTCCCGGGGTGGTCGCTTTTTGGAAGCACCAGTCTCAGGAAATCAGCAGCTATCTAATGATGGAATGCTTGTGATCCTGGCAGCTGGTGACAGGGGTTTATATGAGGACTGCAGTAGCTGTTTCCAAGCGATGGGGAAGACCTCTTTTTTTCTAGGTAACTGAAACACCAAGGGTTTGATAGCAGATTCTTAGTCAGTGCAAGGACTGGGATATTCAGGAAGGAGTCTGAGAGGCACATGTATCATCTTTGTAGGCTGTTGGCAAGAGGGATTGGCTGCTTTCTATCTCCATAGGCAGTATGGGAAACCAGCCCGCTCCTCTGGAATTCTGCCAATTTCAGAGCCTTCAGACTAAGTTTTCATTTTTGAATATTGTCTCATTTTGGAGAATCTGTGGTGCTTCTTATTTTTAAATGATACTTTAATTTCTCCCGTTGTTCAAGTGCATGGGAAACAGCTAAGTTTTCCAAAGCCTGTAAGGAGAAGGGGCATCTGTAAAGTGTTTGGGATCAGTATGGAAAGCGTAGTAGTGTTAATACTGCGTGGGGCGGGGGAGCAAGGCTGCTGCATCTGTTCTGGAGGAATGTTCAGTGCTGTATTTTGCTTCCAGGTGAAGTAGGTAATGCTGCCAAGATGATGCTGATTGTGAACATGGTCCAAGGCAGCTTCATGGCTACAATAGCAGAAGGACTGACTTTGGCTCAAGTGACTGGTCAGTCCCAACAGACCCTTCTGGATATCCTCAATCAGGGACAACTTGCCAGCATCTTCCTGGACCAGAAGTGCCAAAGTAAAGTTCTCTTTGTTGTTTTATTATAGGACATTTGTCACAATCTGTCAGCATTTCAGTTAACAATGGAAGGAAGGGAATCATCCCAGCTTCATCAGCCTGAGTGCTTTAAGCATTCTGAAAATGAAGAGCTGAGTTTTATTGATTAACCTTTATAGACAGAAACTCTGAGAATACATCTCAAGCTCTGCATTGTATACAGCCTGCTCAGGTCTTGAGTTGATAGTGATGATTTCATTGGGATGGGGTAATAAGTGAAGTGGAGGGCAAGCTGCTTAGAAATCTGAGCTCCCTTTGTCAGTGGGCAGAAGTGGTATTACCTGCTGCGGTGGGATGAGGATACAAAGCAGAGAAACAGAAGATCACTATGGGAAAGGGAAGTTTGGCGTTGAATTGCATGACCTTGCAGTGTGACAGGCTTGATTTACTTTTGTCATGCTTATTTTTTTGCGTGCATTCCTCTCAACAGATATCTTGCAAGGAAACTTTAAACCTGATTTTTACCTGAAATATATACAGAAGGATCTTAGATTAGCTATTGCACTGGGTGATTCTGTCAACCATCCAACTCCTATGGCAGCTGCTGCCAACGAGGTGAGTGTTCAGATGTGTGTGTTACTCAGTGTTTGTTCAGTGGGCGGAGTTAGAGCTGTTTGTCACCAAGGGACAAAATTTAAGAGTTGTGTGCTGTCTAAGAGCAAGGAAGAGCAATTGAAATATATTCTGAGAGGGATGGAATTTAATTTCATTTGATGGTAGAAGCTCTTATAGTATTACATCAGTGAAAACAGATGACCTAAAGAAAACCTGGAGTATTCTGATCTGTGCTGCTGTATTTACTTGAAGCACTGTGCAGTTTTCTGGTTTGTAGTGATCAGGAAAGTAGTTTTTCCGCTAGGGAAAGGCTTCCCGTAAGAGCAGGCACTGATCCTTTTCTAATTTCTCTTCTCTAGGTCTATAAACGAGCAAAAGCGTTGGACCAATCAGACAACGACATGTCTGCAGTGTACAGGGCCTACATCCACTAGGCTGCACCATTCTTACTGTTAATACTATGATTATTGATTAATATTATTATGATACTGGGTTTTAACTCTGGACCAGTCCATCTCTGTCTCTCCATTTCCTTTTATACACAGACTTTGAGATCTGCCATGGAGGCAGCTGCTGCGGTCAGCCTTCCCCTGGTGGCAGAAGGGGGGGAGGAGGGGGCTCGGATTGTTGCAGTCTAATTAGAAAATCCATGCCATGCACTGACAGTCATGGAACAGAACAGTGGCGGCTTGTTCAGAAGCTCTGAGGCAACTCTGCCAGAAATCTGCTGCTTGGCTGCTTTTATTTTCTTCTTTGTATGCTTGTCCAAGATGCTGTTTCTAACGATCCCCTTTCTCCTTTGCTGTGAAATAATGCGTGTGTTGGACTTTTTGCATCAAGGGGAACAGGTGACTACATCCCATCTACCTGTGAATATCTGTAAAGTCCTTGGTCCCAAGTAAGGTGAGGAGCATTCCTGTTTGTCACCCACTGTTTGAGAACAAAGCACCTCCCGTGGAGGAGAATGACAGTTCCAGAAGGTAATGGGGTTGCATGCAACACTGTCTTGATTCTGTTTCTTTTTAAACTTCCACCTCCCCAGCACCTTGATGGAGGAATTCCTCATATTGTTGAGAACAGATTGCATCCAAGTCTTCCCCTGTACAGAGAACTCTAGCATAGGGAACAGAAACCTTACTGAAAACGAGAGAGTACCAGTGTAAGTGTGGCCTCCTAAAAGGCTAATGGCAGCTGTCCACCCCACAAACAGCATGGGAGCTTCACAAGGATTTGCATAAAAAGCTTCAAGAGAAACGTTTAGCTTAAAACTTAGCCAGAGGTGTTTAATTTGGTGAAGGAACAACTTTAGGGGGTTGCTCCTGGCCTTAGTTTGTGTTGCTTTACTATTTGCTTTCTTTTTTTTCTTTTTTTTTTTTTTTTTACCCTAAGAGTCAATAGTTACAAAGGCGTCTTGGATTGTAGCAGTGTCACAAGCAGAGTCTGAAAGGTGAGAGGAATGATCATGGTGCCAAGAGATGAAGGCTCCTGAGCTCCTTCCTGTCCTATCTCTGGCCTTTTCATGGTCATCTTATTTGTTAACCTGATTGCCCATCTTCAAAGGTGGGTGATAATTACCTACCTCACAGGGATATTTTGTGTCATGATTAGTGATCTTTATACATGTCAAATTTTCCATAAGTATTCTTAGTGTTACTACTCTGAGTACAACACTAGCACAGCATGAGAATATTCCCTGTACTTG
This sequence comes from Meleagris gallopavo, assembly GCF_905368555.1. NCBI lineage: Eukaryota > Metazoa > Chordata > Aves > Galliformes > Phasianidae > Meleagris > Meleagris gallopavo. Next base: position 14,425,670 of record NC_139419.1, read on the forward strand.
TGACTCTGCTTGTGGCCGGGTACCAACTTCTAGGAAGACTGGTGGATGTAATGGGAGGCTAGTACTGCTGCTGAGCTGTAGTCTAAATGTGTGGGACTTGGACTGCAGAGGCCAAAGCTGAAGAGCAGAGATGATCTCCGTTGGTAGCAGAGCAACCCAGAGTCCAAAGGATGCCTGTCTGTAAAAAATGCACAGAGCATGTTTGTTTATTTTTAACCTCTCAGTGTTAGCCTTTTAGGAGGATTCTTCCATTTTAGATTCGAGAGTTAGTAAAATGCCAGTAAGAAATGTTATTAGTCAAAGTCGCTGCACAGTGGCACGATCTTCTTCCTTCGAGTAAGATTCTGAAAGGAAAGAAAGCAAATTAAAATTAGACCACGCTGCTCTAAATCCTTGAGGTCTGCCCCTCTCACCATCTTATTTTTTAGGAACTTATTGACTATTTATGGAAATTTTCCTGTGGCTTAGGATTTCTTACTGATCCTATCTGCAGCAAGTGTATATGGTTCAGGGGCATCTTGTTAAGAAACAGAGGGTTATCAGGTTCTCTGTTGTGAGACATGACATCTAACGTCTAATGCTTAAATGTTATTTGGGTGAATATTTCTCCTGCTGCAGTCACTGTTATTTGTAGGCTAATACTGTGTTACGCATTGTGTCCTGTGGCAAACATCTAGTAATAGATCTGTTAGGCATTTCTTTGCCCACTTGTCAGTGGTATCTCTGAGCAGTATTAGTTATGCATACGTGTTTCTTTGACAATACAACTGTCATCCTGCATGTAGATATTCATATTAAAGGCACATAAGTACCCAGGAAAACCGCCCATTGGCCTGCTTCTGACTTTTACATGGTTCCCATCTCAGAGCTGTTAGCATCAGCAGACCTTGATTAATCAAATGCATTGCAGTTAGGAAATCGCATATTCAGGGCATCTGCGGATAGTTGTGTTTTGGGGGCAGGAGATAAGACCACATGTCTTGTAGCTGAAGGTGTGTTTGGGAAATAAGGGAATGGGAGCTGTCCCAGACCCATTGAGCACAGAAGTGTTCAGGTCAGTGCAGCAGTCTCTTGGAGTACATTAAAGAATGGGTCTGAGTGGATGTCATCAAGGAGTGGGTGTCATCTCTTTTTACTTACGGTGCCTCTGCAAACTGGGAATGCAAGAGGAGCTCTCAAGTCTCACGACATGCATTGCAAAGTGAATTCAGAGAACCATCCCTGCAGCAGGGATCCTGAGGCACCTCGGTGCTGCAGGTCTCATTTCCCAGAACTGCTGCCTTTCTCAGAGCAGAGGTGGTTCTTCCTGTGGGTGCTCCCAGCTGTTCCTGCAGCCTCTGGCTGGCTTTGTGGTGGTGAGGCGGGCGCAGGCTCTGCAGGGGGCCAGGAGTGGGGCACGGAGCTCGGGAGTGGATGCAAAGAAAGGAAGGGGGGTTAAATGGTGGAAAGTGGGCTGTGGCAGATGCTGTGTGAGGCTGATGCGTCAGTCTTGCTTGGGTTCTTTTATTTATGTCTGCTGCCTCCGAAGGTGGATCTTGCTCTGTTCCTAGGCCTGAGGTCCGGGGAGGGGGAGCTGTGGATTGAGAGATGCTCTAACAAAACTGGCTAGTCAGTGTTGTCTTAATATTGTTGACAATTCTGTAAAGTTCCTTTTTATGAAGATTTGTTTTTAGCAAATTGCATTTTTTTGACTCCCTCCTTTTTAAAGAGACAATGTGACACTTGTGAGAAGCTTGTAAGAAAAGCGGTTTCTTTTCTCCTCAATGATAGATCCTATCGTTAATTAAGATTGTGAATTTTTATTTTTTGCCTTGTTTTTAATTAACATTTGTCATTCAGAATAGGATGTGTGAAGATGTTTAAATGGCAAATCAAAAAGATTTTTTGTGCAATTAACAAAGCTACTGGCAAAAAGAATAAAACCTTTCTTGGTAACACGACGTTGTTGTGGCCGTTTCTACAGCCTATCTGACTGCTGCGTCAGCGCTAAAGGAGGGGGAGCGGTGCTCTCGCCATCCGAAATGCTGTGGGGCGGCTTCAGCACAGAAGAACCCTGCGGGCGCCATGGCCCCGCCCCACCCTTCTTCCCGCGTCACCGCCGCGCCTCAGTCCTGCGGAGGGCGGGACTAGAAGAGGGAGGGCAGCCAATAAGAGAGGGAAGGGGCTGGGCGCGTGACGGTAGCCAATAGGGGAGGGAGGGAGCGGGGTTCCTTGCGGAGCGATAGCCAATAGGGAGTGTGGGGCGGGGCTGGATACAGATCGACAGCCAATAGAGCGTGGCGTGGGCAGGGCTGGAGGCGGGGTAGACAACCAATGGGGGAGGTGGGGGTGGGGCTGGCGGTAGGATGGCGGCGGCCATGGTGAGCTCTGCGGAGCGAGCGGTGCTGGTGAGTGCGGGTGGGGGCTCGGAGCCGCCGCGATGACTGAATCCACCGGCAGCGGGGCAGCACCGGGGTAAAGCCGCGGGGCTTCGTCCCTTCCCGTCCTGTCCCGGCGGCGCCCCTTCGAAGCGCTTTAACGGGGCCGAGCTGCGGGGGGTTGCGGGGGGCGGGTGCGGTGCAGTCCCGTGTGAGAGCCGCTGCCGTGCGCGTGTCCGAGCTGCCGGGGCGGCTGCTGGGGGTCCCTGCCCTCGAGGACCCCGAGGACAGAGATCGCTGCAGAGGGCGGAGGTGCCCGCTCCGACGGCACGGAGCCCTGAGTCGTTGTGCGCTCAGCTCTTCCGGAGAAGAGCCGTGCAGCAGAGCTGCCCGTCACCCCCTGTGCTATCGCTGCTCCTTGATAAAGAGTCCCTCTCCAGCTTTCTTCTAGGCCTCCTTTAGGCGCAGGAGAGCTGCTATCTGCACTCAGTGGAGCGTTCTCCAGGCCGGACGGCCCCAACTCTCTCAGCCTGCCCGTATCGTGTAACGGCCATAGGATGAGAGGGAACGGCCTCGGGTTGCACCAGGGGAGTTTTAGGTTGGATAACAGAAAAAAGCTTCTCAGAAAGGGTGCTGAGGCACTGCGATGGGCTGCACGGGGAGCTGGGGAATCACTGCAGTCACCGTGCATGGAGGTTTTGAAGAACTGGGGATGTGGCAGTGACAGACACGGTGTGCAGTGTTGGTGGATGGTGGGACGGGATGAGCTTGGAGGTCTTCTCTGACCTTAATGATTCTGTGATTCTTAATGGTGTGATTATTGCAATGATTTGTGCAAATTCTGTTTTATTAAAGTCAGGGCAGGAATGTGGAGAATTGATTGTCTGGGGTGGAGCAGAAGAGAACAAGGCCTCTGAACACATCCAGCAGAAAAAAGATCTTTCTTCTCCTAATAACATGATGCAAATTTAACACACATTGCAGTTTACTTACAACTTACATCGTTTTCTTATGTCAGTAACAGTCAGTTTATTTCCAGTGTTTGGCAAATAGTTCTAATGCTTCTGCCGCTGTCTTTCCACAATGTAGGAAGAAGAGTTTAAATGGCTGTTACAGGAAGAGGTCCATGCTGTTTTGAAACAACTGCAGGATATTTTGAAGGTAAGGGCAATGTGTTTCATGCACCTCTGCGCTGTGAGTTTGTCTGTTTGCTCTTTGCTGTGAGGAGAAATCTCAGTAGGGAGTGTACAGAAAGATCCATCAGCTTTTTATTGTGCTGTCCCAAAGGTTTGCCTGCTGTCTGGCTTTTCCATAAGGCAGTGAAGCTGTTTTCTCTGAGCATGCTCTGTTCTTGACATGGAGCATCCTCCATGCTCCATGCTCTGGAAGGACATGTGGAAGCAGCCAGGCATGTGTCCCAGGCTATTGCTTGGGGCATGAATGTTTTCAGAACAGAGAATCTGAATCTTCAGGAAATCTGCCATGTGAGGGCAGGAAGCAGTATGCTAACCTTTAGCCAGCAAGCTTCTGTTCATGCAGTAACTTGCACACGTGCCCTCCCTATTTGAGCCCACTTTTCCCCCAACATACCACTTCTCTGCATCACCTGCTCAGGTGGGGGTAGTGGGTGATGCAAGAGCAGGGGCAAATATGAGGGCATGATGGGAGGAAGATGCCCAAGGAGGAAAGATTGTAGTTGTGACGTGGCATATGGCCCAATAGCGGGTGAAGATGATCTCCAGTATCTGTATATATTGTACTGCTTTTGAAGAACGTCTTAGTTTTAAAGATGAGGGGTAGCTGAGGACAGTCAGTGGCCAGTATAACCAGTCAGAAGGGCTGGTCTTTGGGGGTTGCTGTGGGAGAGCTCTGCAGGTATGACTGTGAAGCCGCATGAAGTGGCACTCTGACAGTGGACAGCTCTGCTCTGCTGTGACTCTGGGGTGAGCCATGGCATGCTGGTGCCCAGACAAGAGTCGGGGGATGTCTCTGTTCTCTTGTGATTGCTGGGCAGGGTGCTGAAGGCTCACAGAAGTGACTGCACTGCTCCAAGCCTCTTGTTGGTATTGTTCTGCCTCGCCCTCTGCCCAGGCTGAGGTGGGCCAGGCCTGGGGGCTCCAGCACTCACTGCTCTCTCTTTGGGGCAGGAGGCCTCCCACAGGTTCGCCCTGCCAGCGGGGGGCTCGGAAGGAGCAGCCAAGCAGGAGAGCTTCGTGCTGAGTGTGGCAGGGTAAGTGGTGTTGCTGCTGGAGCCATGATTCTCCCCTTATGGGGCCATTTTCTGTCCTTTGGTGGTGAAGGAATGCTACCTCCCAAATGTCTTTGGGAACAGTTCCCATGGCACTGCTGAAGTAAAGGGGCCTCATTCAGTATGGGATTTTGCCTTATGGAAAAATAAATTCTTATGACAGATTACTTTAGCAGTCTGTCTGTATTCATGTTCAGGGGCTGTCTTGACTGGACATTTGCAGCTTCCTACTGACTCTGTAATACAGTTGTTGATCCCTGACCGCATGCTGGTGTACTGCATCAGTGCACTGCTGTCAGCAGTTCTCACCAAGGGGCATTTGATTCTGGGCTCTGAGAGTTGAACCTACAAGACCTGCTCTGACTTTGACCTTGGACAAATCTTAATCATTGTTGTAATCTCTCTAAGACAACAATGCTAAATCTCCTTGACACAGAACAAACAGAGCTTTGTATGTGGTCCTTCAGGATTGTAATTCTGAAATAGCTGTCCATTTTTTGATCTACAGCATAGTCCTCTGTTTGAATGTCTGCGCCTTGGCAGGGTTACAAGCCATGGGCAAAGCAGAGTACCTTGCTGCTTAGAGACAGCATGGCGAGCACCAAAGAAGGGTGCAGCATTCCTGTTTTTTGAAAGTCACAGTCTTCAAATTTTATAGCATTAAAGTGAGCCTAGCTTTTATTCCTCATTTTTCCGAGGTAGATCTTAATAACTACAAATCTGAAGCACCTTAATATATAAGGTATGGAGAAACTGAGTTTTACAGCCCAGGCACCTCAGTCCTCCCCCACTGTTTGCTGGAGGTGTGAGCCATCTTGCAGGACCTTTGAACGGGTTGGGGTATGCTTTTTTTGTTTGTAAAGGAACCAAAGTGTTGATAGGTGACACATGAAATAAACCTTGTTTGGAACAGAATGTGATGTTTTAGGTAGGGCAGGCAGGGTGTGGTGGTGCATAGTGTATGGCAGAACACCAAGAACTGGGGATTTGAATGTGTTTGTAGAGTTCACCTGCACCCAGCAGGAGGGGACCGTGGCTGGCTGCATGGCCTGGGGAGGGACAATGCTCTGCTGGCAGTGTGTGTGGGTGTCTGTTGTCTCCTGTGACCTGTGTTACCCAGATTTTCTTCTCATTCTTTTCATTTCAGCATGGACCAGGTAAAAGGAGTGTTGACACTGCAAGGAGATGCCTTGTGTCAAGCTGTGAGTATATCCATGCTTTGTATGTAAGAGATGTGGGAGAGGTCTTCGTTGCTATGCTTTAAAAGTGATCAATAAGTATTTTTTGTCTTCCTTAATAGACCTTAAATCCTTAATGTTTCAAGGACTGTTGAAATTTTTCAAGATCCAACATTTTGAACCATCCCCCTCAATGGCATACCACTGCAGTCTTGATGTCATTTGAACTGGCAGTGGATAAGAGATGTCTTTGGTTGTAGTTTAGACCATATAGACCCTTAGACTTGGAACTTTTTGCAAAAGTTTTACCTGTTTGGCTGCAAGAAAGAAGCATAATTGATGGAGGTATTTGTTGGTAGTCATATCACGTGGTACTAAAATTCCTATGGTGGTTGGTGCAGTCAGCTTTTATGGGGATTCTCTGCCTTTACTACTTGCACTGTTGTAATTTCAAACTCTCTTGAGAGAAGACTTTGGAGATGAGATGGTGTTTTCTGCCTGGTTCTTGATATGCTAAATTCCCTTCAGCTTATTTGTAGTTTTAACATCATCTCGGAAAAGGACTGATGTTCTGACCATGGTGGAATGGCTTTTAGCAGCTTGCCAAGGTAGTGTGAGAGGCAGAATGGATTGGCAGCCTCTATGTTCTGCATGTGGGGATTGCTTGCTCTGATGTGTTTGCTTCTTTCTTCAAGGACCTTAATTTGAAAATGCCCAGAAGTAATCAGCTCCTGCATTTTGCGTTCCGGGAAGACAAGCAGTGGAAACTGCAGCAGGTACTGTTAACTTTGTAAGTTTACCCCTCTGCAGCATCTGCTGCCTCGTTTCTTTCAGTAAGGACTATTCCATCCTAAGTTGTGGTAAAAGCTAAGGGAGGAAACGTACATTTACATTGAATTATGGTGCTAGGAGAGCAAGAAGTGAATTTTGCTTGTTCCTGAAACACCACCAATCTGAAGGCTGTTTATATAGAGCTCATAATCCTTTAAAAGGAGTGTTTAGAGTGTACGTGCAGCATGTAACTGGATCTAAAGACCAGGCAAGCAGAACAGAGAGCAACTTCAAAGGTTTTGAGCTGGTTTGGTCACTTGCTTTCAGTGTCTTACAGAAGCATTTTTTAATCCTAAGAACAGCTGTCACTGCACTGTGCCCTTGTAGCATAGCTGAGGTTCCTCAGTTAAGGATTTCAATATTGAATCTCTTACCCCCGTTTTGCTGAGAGATACTTGATTTCAGAACCTCATCCAGAGCCTGATCTTGAAAGTGTGGTTTCCCACAATTACTTGTCATAGCTGAAGAAGGTTGAAGGAAGATGTATGCTGTGTACCTTCCTGTGCCATGGCTTGGATGTTTCTACGTGGTTGGTGTATTTGGTCCTGGAGTGCAGTTTGCAATGACTGTTTGGGCAACAGAGTGAAAGCTCTGCCTGCTAACTTTGTAAAAATCTAGAAAATTGTGTGCTCGAGTTGTTGATGCTGAATTGAGCTGTGCTTTGCTTTGTGTTTCAGCCAGCCAGGATTGTAGATAAACTGTTTGTGCCTTACAGGAAGGAAGGGAGCTTTGGTGCTAACACTCCACAGTCCGTCCTGTTCTGTGGCTGATGGGCTTCTGCCAGCTAACACCTTTATTCACTTGGAAAAATTATGCTGAACTGTTGTTAAGATGTGGAATGTGGATGTGGAATGCTTCTGTGTAGAAGCATTTACTGTAATTACGTGGAGACCTTTGTCCTGTCTGGGTTAAAATTGAGGATCTTGAAGTGTTGTATTTCCCTTAGCATGTGGTGCCAGTTGGAGTTTTGTTTTTCTGTGCAGAGTGGGGTAAAGCCGTGGGTAAGAAATAGCAGCTTGGGTCTGGTTTTGAGGAACACAAGCACATGCACAGAACTTGACTAGAAAAGAGAGCAGCATCAAGGGGAAATAGAAATAAAGCAAGTCCCTGTAATGGCATTATTGGTATTGCTGAGTTTGTCAGTGCTGCCAGGAGCCGTGTTGTTTGCACAGAAGCACTTGGGAGATGCAAAGGCTGGAAGTGGTGGCATTTTAGAGATGTCATAGTTCAAATGCATACAGAATCTCTGTACAAACTGTCACTGGATTTTATAATATTACCTTTCTGTAACCTCCAATGCCAATGAGAACACTGGGGTACACCTACAGAGCTTGCTTTAATAGTTGTCTCTCAGCTGCAAGCAGTCTTACGTGAGAGAAATTTGGGCTAGCTGTCTCCTGTGTTTGGTCAAGTTCCACACAAGCAGCACAATGGCATTTTCTTGAGGCTGGAAATAACCTTCAGTCTCCAGCGACTACAGGGCTTTTGCATTTGTCATTTGTTTTAGCTCTAAGGGAGAAATCATTATTCGTGATGGTAGACTGAGTTCTACCATGTGCTGTCAGCAGTGAGAATTCATGCTTGAATGTTGTGATCAGAGTGTCTGATGTCTCTGTTCCTTTGGGGCAGCAGCAGTATTTTTACTAACAATTCATGGTGTAGCTATTAAAGTGCTTAGTATGTCCAGTGAACAATATAGTAATGTATCTGGACAGCAATGGCAGATCTGTGTTGGCAAGTATCTGGTAGTAACAGAAAAATGGCATTTGAGAAGTCACCATTTTCTTGGATGACTCCCAACGAGATGGGGAAATGGTTTTCTTTTGTATATTACAGAGAATGCTTCTTTAATGCTGCTACATTTGTACCTTTGCAGATCCAGGATGCTAGAAACCATGTTAACCAAGCAATTTACCTGCTTATGAACAGAGATGTAAACTACCACTTCAAGACAGGCTCAGAGGTTCTTAAGGTGAGGAGAAAAGCACTCTAGCTGAGTTGGAGTATGCATGTTTCTCATGTTTCTTCCCTCTGTTTGTTTGCTTTTTATTTTTTTGGGGAGGGGGAGTACTTACTGCACATTACTGTCTTGTCTCTTAATACTGGAAGTGTCAAGGAGTATCTGTGTGACTTCATATTTGATATGAATCTATTACCAATCTAGCACCAGTAACGAGGTTTTAAGTCACACTGAATGGTAATCTGAGCAGTCAGTGCCTGGTTGCACAGCAGTGATGCTGTGAGAGAGCCTCTCTTGGGTGATGCAGTTATCACAGAATCACAGGTCTTGGATGGGACTTCTGGAGATCTCCCAACCCCCATCTAAAACAGGTTCCCTACGACAAGTTGCACAGGAAAGTGTCCAGGTGGGTTTTGAATATTTGAATGTCTCTGGAGAAGGAGGCTCCTTGGCCTCTTTGGGTAATTTGTTTCAGGGCTGTGTAATCCTCTAAAGAAGTAGATCAATCATGCTCTTCCCTGTCGGTCAGTGCTCTTGAGGAGAGGAGAAGAAACAATGCAGTTGTAGCAAATAAAAGGTAACAGGATTTACAGATGATTTGAAAATGGCTTCTCCAGTTGCTGCTAATGATACCTCTGTGATACAGACCAGCTATTGTGTGGGATACAGCCCAGTCTGGACATGCCCTCTGGACCAGAGGTTGGGCTTTACTCAGTAGAACTCAGAATGTATCAAACAATTCAGCTAAATTTTTTTAGTTGCTATATGTATGCACAAGGGCTGCTGATAGGGAAGACACAGTTTTATTATCAATATCCTTTTTAATTTTGAGTGGAAAGAGAGGGGAGAAATTAGTCAAGATTTTAAATAACTTCATTTTAGCAGCTGTAACTTTGCAACAGACAAGTGTTGCTTCCCACTTCCCTGAAAAAGGAAGTCTGCCTGAATAGAGCCTTTGAACTGTGATGTTTCAGGCAGAACTGGACCCACAATGAGCTGGTTCTGTACTGCTCTAGCTCTTATAGGGTTATGAATGGGTCAGGAGGCATTCAGTACTTGTACTCATGAAGTGGCCAATAGGGAAACTGGAACATGGTTTGCTTTTTTCTTGAATATCTGCTCTTCAGAAGAGCTTATGATGAGCTGTGGATACTTTTGTGACATCAGTAATTAATCTCATCTTCCCTACTTGTTCTTATAATGAATAGTTATCTCTTCAGTCTCTATCATTAAACACTTATTTCTCACAGCACATCCAAGGATGGGGCACACACAGCTTCTCTGGGCAGCCTCTTCTGGTGCCTTGCCACTTTCATAGCATTGAATTTATTCTGGATATCTAATCTAGATCTACTCGCCTTTAGTTTAAAGCCATTATCCCTTGTGTTATTGCTGCACTCCTTGATAAAGAGTCCCTCTCCAGTTTTCTTCTAGGCCGCCGTTAGGCACAGGAAAGCTGCTGTATGGGCTCCCTGGAGCGTTCTCCAGGCTGAACAGCCTCAACTCTCTCAGCCTGCCTTCATTGGAGAGGTGCTTCAGCCCTCTGAGCTTCCTCCTATGGACTCAGTCCAACAGATCCATATCCTTCTTTGGGTGCCCCAGAGCACCAGCTCAGGATCAGTTTTTTTGTCTACCAATAATGCCAGGTCCTTCTCCACAGGGTTGTTCTCAATGCACTCATTGCCTAGTCTGCATTCATGTTTGGGGTTCCCCTAACCTGGGTTCAGGACCTTGCACTTGGTCTTGTGTCACCTCAGTCAAGATGAGGAGGGGTAGAACAAGTTACCTTTCTTTGTTATTCTTGTATACTTGTTAGTTTTCACAGCTTTAACCAAGTGCACCTCCACCTGTGCCTTGCCTTTCCTGATCTCCTCCCAGCACTTAACGCAGCTGTAAGCATGGTGCTGTTTCACTGTATGAGTCTTGCTTTACGATTTCAACCATTGCCAGAACCTTGTATTTGTTGCTGATTGATTGGTATTTGTGAGGAAATGGGAATTGTCATCCTGTTACCTTGAGTTTATAAGAGACCACAATGCCTCCTTTTCCAGCAGCCTGTATCCAACCACGTTCTTTTGTCTGCTGGTCCTTGTGGGAGCCACATCTTCCCAAGTCCCTGAATTCTTGAGTGGAAGAGGGTGGTTGTAACACTGGCAGAATCCTACAGCCTTTTGCAGCATGTTATCAAGAGCTGTCCCTGACTTTCCACTCAGCACTGTACTGTCATTTTCCAGCTTATGGATGCTGTGATGTTACAGCTCTCAAGAGCACGGAATCGACTCACCACTCCAGCCATTCTGACTCTTCCAGAAATTGCCTCTAGTGGTCTCACAGTAAGTATGTGGTAGTCTAAATCTTTGATAGTCTAAATACTTTGGTAGCGTGCAGTGGTCAGGATATTGTGCTGCATTTTGGTGGGAATGGATTTCTGAAGCCTCTCGTGGGCATGGGAGAGAAAGGGAGAGAGATGAAGTGCCCTGAGCTCTTAGTTCTTGTCTGTTCTATATCCCTTGGAGTGTGAGGACTCTGTTTCTCAAGGAGAAGTTGTGTTCCCTGCCCAGGAAGGTTGTCCAGGGATCATTTCTTTTTATGAATATTATTCCATCCTCTTTTGGCACCAGCAGTCATGCCCACACCATCTGATCAAATGCAGCAGGAGGAACAACCATTACATGCATGCTGCTCAATCTGTTTCTTTTGTCATATCTCACACTATGGGCTACTTGCTGTACAGCTTAGAAAAGTAGTGATTTTGTAGCATTAGAAATAATGGACTGTTCACTGATTGAAAAAACAACTTTTTTTCTCACCAGAAAATGTTCAGCCCTGCTCTGCCTCCAGACATTCTTGTGAATTTCTATATAAATCTGAATAAGCTGTGCCTGACTGTCTACCAACTCCATGCACTGCAGCCCAGCACGACCAAGGTGATGCCTGCCATTTCTTGAGCCTTGTTTATTTACCTCTCCTTCCCTCCTACTGTGAGGAGATCACACTGTTACATAGTGCACTGTAATAAGCATAAGATAATGTAGAAATCATGGTGACTGGTATTGTGTCTGTATTTTGGTCTACTACAGCCAAAACACTGGCTCTAAACCTAGGTCATGGCATGGCTCTTTAGCCAAGTGGAAAATAACAGTGCTCTGGAGAAAGTCATAATTATTTTTTGCCAGGCAGTGTTTTGTCTTGCAGTTGGATAACTTTTACATAGTTCTGGAAGGGCATAGTTGTAGTATTGCATTTTATACTGAAGTCACATCTTAGGTTTTCTGAATAGGGTTTTGGTGGTTACTTTTCTGCTTAACATAGTATATTTGGGTCAACTTGATGTCCCATAAAAATAGAATTAAACTCTTACAGTTAATGAAATACAGTCCTTCCATAAGGATATTTTTCCTAAAATCAGTTTTCTGCTTTTCTTCTGGATATTCTGTTCAGAGGGAACTTATTTCTGTGATTGTATAATCTGGAGCTAAATTGGATTCAGCCACTGTGTAGAATGTTTTTCTAAAGGAGCAAAATGGGATCAAGTGGCATGGATTCAACATGAACAAAGTATTCAGACGTATACAGCAGGTGATTTTTTTGTCAAGCTACTGATTTGCACATCTTATAGGTCTTCAAAATATTTTACTGCCTCAAAATACTAATTGCCTTTGCCTTCTCCTAGAACTTCAAGCCTGCTGGAGGATCCATTCTGCACAACCCTGGAGCCATGTTGTAAGTACAGTTGCTACAAGGCTGTGTAGCAGTGATAGGAGGATGCAGAGGGTAAGGTCCAAATGGATCAGATGCTCTCATCAGATTGTTTAAATGGAAAAACTAAACTGAGTAATTTGCTGTGGCTGTACCTGTAATTGCACAGCTACCTGCAGTAGTGTTTCTTTAATGACTGTGAGAAAGGCTTTTTGGGATTCAGCTTACCCATAGAATGTCACGAGTTTGGCAAGAGATCATCGGAGTCATTAGCCACCAGAACATCAGACTATTGGTATGGCCACCTGCATTTCCTGCAGTGCATCTCTCTGGAAAGTGATAATGTTTCTACCTGAACCCTATTAAATTGTGCTTAACTCTGAGTCCTGCTGGAGGTAAACTGAGAGTTTGTGTTCTGTAACTTTGCCAGCTGCTGTTTTAAATGTAGAAGTCATTCTGATTCCTGCTGTGAGAATGGAGGACAGTTGAGTTTTGTGTTCTGTGCTGCTGTGTGTGAAGCTGTGCTCTTCTTTTACCCTATCCAGTGAGTTCGGCAACCAGCGGTATGAAGTCAGCCATGTCCATAAAATGGAGTGTGTTGTCCCATGGTTAAATGATGCTCTTGTCTTCTTCACAGTTTCACTGCAGCTTTGCCAGCAACTGAAGGACAAGGTAATGGCCTTAGAGAAGGAGCTTTGTTTTATAACTCTGAATTTCGAGGGAATCTCAGATATCCTAAAAATCTGATGAGATATTTTGTACAGCTGGTACACAGACTGAAAACAAGCAGTGAGTCAGCGCTCTGGAGCCTAGGAGCTGGCTGTGGCTGCCGAGCAGACAGCCATCTGGGGTAAATGTAGCGTGGCAGATGTTTGCTGAGCTAGACAGAAAGGAGCAGGTCAAAGTTTTTGTGTTAGTCGTGAGGTGGATGTTAAGAAATGCCAGTGTCCTGGGGAGATATGGAAACCTGTCCAGCAAGCTGGTTTCCAGTAGTACAAAGTTCACTTCACTTCCAGCTCTGCAGCTGACCTGGCTGCTACCTTGGCAAATAACAGTGTGCTCTAAGCCTCTTTAGTGACAACAGCAGCAAATCTGTCTTTCTGCAGCACAGTGCTAGATAATACTGTAAAGCTCAATCTTTTCGCACTTACTGTAAGCTCATTCTTCTATGGTCGAGGGATTTCAGGAGCTTAACTGCTTTCTCTCTTGCTTTCCAGATCTCAGTTTTCTCCAGTTACTGGAACTACAAGCCATATTAATTCCCTGTGGACTGTCCAAACCCTTAAAGCATTTCCAATGTCTCCCTGTTTGTTTTCTGTGTGCCAGTTGAGTCCAGGTCAGCCTGTGAGGAGTGCTATGATTCGCTTTCCTCGTGGTCCTCTTCAGGGTAGGGTCAATGGATCTGGAGACATGTCTGGTAGCCTTGTCTGGGAATAATGCATGAGCAGGGCACCAAGCAATGCTATGTGCTCAGTGGGAGCTTCCACCTATCTTCATTGTGTGGTTTATGCTTTGCAAACCTCTGATAATTAAACAGCAGTCCCTTACAAGGGATGGGGAGCTGTGGATCGACCACCTTCAGTAACAGTATTTGCACACAGTGCTATCACTAACTGCTGGACTATGAGCTGGTTGGGAAGGGTTGAAATTAGACTCATTTAACACACCACAAAAAGTGCAGGGCATGTTGGTCCAGCTGCAGTTATAACTAGCTCAGCTTTTCTCTCCAATCTGTTCTGGCCATACCCGTGTTACTTATTCCCCTTTGGAGATATTCTTACTTGCTACTATTTGAGCTTTTTTCCTTGGCATCAATGTGATCATCTGTGTTATTTATTTTTCCTAAACCCCAGTCTGGCCACTTGGTTTTTTTCCAGGTGTGGTATCTCATTTTCATTGCCAGCCTTTGGAGCTGCCTTGGTACCTTGAGCACAGCTGTGCAGTCTCACATCCTGTCATTAAACTCAAAGTGAGTACCATGTTGTTACTATGATTTGCTGCCTATTTGTGAATGCTACATGATGTAACTCAGCCCTCTAACCATTGATAACTGAAATAAAGATCCTCAGACTTACCATGCTCCTGTGGGTTGTCTTTGCTGCAAATAAAGATTGCCAAAGGTTCTGTGCTCTTTTTCAAGTGAGCACTTTAGTTGTGCATGCTGTATTACTGCCTGGAGAACAGAGCCTAAGAGCCTGTAGCTCTTAGTCAGTGCCATCTGACCTGAGTGTTATTTAAAGCCCTTCTCCAAACTTCCCTTGACAGTCATGTTTTGAAGTGGCTGTATGTACTGTGACTGGATTGAGTTGGCTCTTGGAGCTGACTGGCTATGCTGGGGAAGCATTGCCTATCGCCTGCTTGGCAGCTACTCACCCTGTCCAGCCTGTGTTTCTGATAGGTTTCATCACTGGAGGACCTTACCCAGGAGCCTACATGTGAGCTGAGGTAAGCAGAGCAGGGTACAGGACATCAGGGCCATTGGAGGCTGTCTTGACAGGATGCAGGATTTTGTTGCTTTCCAAGTGGTATCAAGAGCTCTCTGCTCTAAAAGGAGAGATCACAGAATGGCTAAGGTTGAAAGGGGGAATGTAGTCGATCTGGTCCAACTCTCCTGCTCAAGCAAAGCCACTTGAAGTCAGTTGCTCAGATGGTTTTTGAACAACTCTGAGAATGGAGACTAGAGATAAGTCACTTTGATTTTTTTTCTTCTCTTTGGATCTCTGCTCTGGGCATATGTGTTCTCTCTCTTTTGTCTGTAAGCTCCCTTTCTGTTCCATAATGAGACCCTTGGGATCCTGGAGTGACTTTGTGCCCCTTGTCTGAGGACTTGGCACCAGGGTTGTGCTTTGCCTAACATGTTATTATTGCAGGTTGCAGGCATTAGCACTTCCTATACATGAGTATCAGGCTGTGACTGATTACTGTATGTGTCAGTAGTGAAAGGTGGAAAGTAGAGAGGCCTGGGTGAGCTAATGCAATAGCAGATACAAGGCTAATTGACTGGAGTTAGTAATGTAACTAGTTATGGTCATGACCCTGGGTATGCATTTACCAGTCCTTGCTCTGTTCCAGACTATTTTCTGCTTAGAGAGTGGCTATAAATGTGTGCTCACCACTAACAGCCTCTCAAATTAGAGTATTTTTATAGTTAATGTCTCTGGAGCTGTCTGAACTTCTCTGTGTGTGTGTGGATGAAGGATTCTCTTTTATTTCACACTACTGTGTGCAGTGCTGTCAGTGTTGCTACATCCTCTCCAACAGTGCTTCCTGCTGTCAGGGATACAACACTGTTTCCTCCCAGTGAAAACAGTCTCCTTCTGTTGTGAAGGGCAGGAGTGTGCAGAGTGAATAGCTGTCCTGCTTCCAGCTCTGATGCAGAGTGCCTGTGTTGTGCGAGCTGAGAGGCAGCAGGGTAGCTCCTGTACAGAGGACACTGCCTTGTCTAATGATCCAGAAGAGCAAGGTAGGAGCAAGGTAAATGGAATTCAGCAGGCACAGCACCCTGGCTTATGTCCCATGATTTGAAAGATAAAACAAGGATCTACCAATTAAGGTCTTTACAGCTTATTCTTTTCCCACTCTGGGCCTCTGAGGGCAGAGGAAAAAGAAAGTTTTTGCAGCTCAGTGAGGTTGGTATGGCACAGCTAACAGCAGCCCACCCCTCTCTTTGCAAGTGCAGCTCAAATGTAGTCTGGGCCACAGTTTTAGCAAGCTCT
Source organism: Meleagris gallopavo (assembly GCF_905368555.1). NCBI lineage: Eukaryota > Metazoa > Chordata > Aves > Galliformes > Phasianidae > Meleagris > Meleagris gallopavo. The sequence goes on from NC_139419.1 coordinate 14,441,659, forward strand.
TGTCAGCACAAGGTGTGTGCCACAGTACTGGCAGCTTCTGAATGGTACGTGTGTCGTGAGTTGCTGTGTGGCTGAGGCGGAATGAAGTAATCAGACTGTCAGCCCTCTCCTGTGAAGAGTTTTTGTGGCCTTCTGGGTTTTTTTTTTAGTTTCCTTTTGAGAAGCTGTGGCTCTCATGAGCAAAACCTTTCATGGTGGCACCTTTTTTTTCCATTTTGCCAGGGGGTATGTAGTTAATCTACATTTTTTCTGATGGAGATAGAAGTATGCTGCTTATATTCCGTGGCTGCTTGCTTTTGAGCAGCTGAGTTGTTGTCTGGATGCTGCTGATGCTGAAGCTACAGAAGACACTGATCCTTGGGCCTTGGCTGTTGAAGCTCTAATAGCCATTGGAGAAGGAACTAGAGTTGCCTGAACTAAAATGAAAAATTCACGGAATCACAGAACTGTAGGGGTTGGAAGAAACCTCTGAAGATCATCTATCTAGTCTACCCCGTCTTGCTAAAGCAGGTTCCCTAGAGTGGGCTGCACAGGAGAGAATCCAGGAGGGTTTTGAATATCTGCAGAGAAGGAGACCATAACCTCTCTGGGCAGGCTGCTCCACAGCTCTGACACCCTCAAAGTAAATAAGTTCTTCCTCATTTTTGTATGAAGCTTCCTGTGTTCCATTTCATGCCCATTGCTCCTTGTCCTTTTGCCAGGCAACCCTGAAAAGATCCTGACTGGGCAGCTTGTGACAGCAGCACTGCAGCAGGCTGACGGTAGAGCAGAAACACAGACTATGAGTAATTAAGAAAGTTTATTTGACGTCTGTCTCAGTCTAAGCAGCTATTTCTGTCTTGCCTACTGAGTAGTAACACACAACAAGCAGACTCCCTTGGTGCCCTCAGCACCATCTCAGCACTGAGCAGAGCCCGACCAGGTGCAATCATGGTTTTCTGGAGCTGTTTGTGAAACTCAAAATATCTGTGTGTGCTGATGCCAGCCTGCTCAGGCATTGCCGTGAGCTGCTCAGAATGCTACCTAACATCTCTGGTTTCCCATTAGAAAGCCCTGTGCCACCACTCCCATACACAAGTACATCCTTGGCTGCATTTTAGAATGTCTTCTGTTCTTAATTCAGAAGTGGGTCTTTCTTGTTCTGCATGTGCACTGGCAGAAAGGGTCACTGCCCATCTTGGGATCACACTTTACAGGTATGCAGAATATCACCAAAAAGTAAAGGTACTTTTCTATACCAATCCACCAGGGACTGTAGGGTGCTCAGTTAAGGAGATGATGCTTTTCAGATGGGAAGCAGTGCTAATCTTTAGCATGAAGAACAAACCTTTTCTTTTCTGCCTGCAGCTTGTCTCCTGGATTCACATTCACCCCAGAAGTGCAGCAGTAAGCTGATGCAAGTCTAGTGTGAAGGGGCTTGAAAGCTTCGGTCACAACAACCCCAGGCAACCGTATAGGCTTGGGGAGGAGTGACTGGAAAGCTGCCTGATGGAAAAGGACCTTGGTGTACTGATGGACAGTTGGTTGAATATGAGCCAGCACGTGGCCAAGAAGACCAATGGCATCCTGCCTTGTATCAGGAATGCTGAGCAGGACCAGGGAAGTCATCCTGCCCCTGTACTCAGCACTGGTGAGGCCTCACCTCGAGTACTGTGTTCAGTTTTGGGCACCTCAGTACAGAAAGGATGTAGAGGTGCTGGAGCAGGTCCAAAGGAGGGCAACAAGGCTATGAAGGGCTTGGAGAATATGGCTTACAAGGAGAGATTGAAGGAACTGGGGTTGTTCAGTCTGGGGAAGGGGAGGCTGAGGGGAGACCTTATGGTTCTCTTCCAACACCTGAAAGGTGACAACAGCAGAGCAGGGCTGGTCTCTTCTCACTGGTGACAGGATGAGGGGAGATGGCCTCAAGTTGCACCAGGGAGGTTTAGGTTGGATATCAGGAAAAACTTTACAGAAAGGGCAGTTAAGCACTGGAACAGGCTGCCCAGGGAGGTGTTTAAAATCTGTTTGGATGTGATGCTCAGGGACATGATTCAGTTGTGGGTTGTTAGAGTTAGGGTGTATGGTTGGGTTGTGGTTGGACTCGATGATCTTGAAGGTCTTTTCCAACCTGAGCAATTCTATGACTCTATGAGTGTGCAGACATCATTCCTGCTGCTCTTGTTCCACCTGTGCCATGAGCAGGGACCAGCAGCACCTGCTCACACCTGCCTGGCTCAAAAACAGCCTGTAAACGTAGAAATGCCCTTTGAGAGCCCAGGTGCCTTGAGTAGAGCAATCCCTGGGAGGCCTGAGCAGGGCAAGGTGGGGAAAGGCCAAACCCAGCCAGCAGAGTAGTGCCTGCTTTTTGCAGCTTGTCTGTAGCATGAGCAGCTGAAGCCGTGTTCCACCAGCATAGCCCAGAGCAGCAGGGACTGAGATGGAGTGCCCAGTGACATGGGACTGGATTGCAAATAACATCACTGTAACAGGAAATAAAGGAGTCTGGGTCCATGGTGAGGTGGGTAGAGAGCTCTGTGTTTGCCTGCACAGACTGTGCTGCACAGACTTCCTTCTGCCTTGGGGTGGCATGTTTTCTAGTATGAGAGTGAATTATTGGTAGCATAATGCATCTGTCTGGGCTCAGGGGCAGGTTGCAGGCACAGCCCCAGCTGGCTGGGAATTCTTTTTTCCATTGTTCTATAGGGTCAGAGAGCAGCACCCACAGGAAAGACAGTAATTTATTTTCCTTCTTTCTGAAAATGGCTTTGGCCTTTACTGCTGCTCCATATTGTTATTAACAGGTGCCAAACTAATTTGGCAATTCAGCTCACGGTGCTGGACATCATTGAGGCAGTAATCATCTATTCCGTATGAGAACCTGGAGCACATTACTGAGAAGTACAGCTGTCCTGAGGGAATGCAGCTTGCAGACAGGAACATCTTCATGCTGAGAGGCACTTTCCATTCTCACACCAAAAAAATAAAAAAAAAAATAAAAAAATAAAAAAAAAAAAAATCACATAGCAGAGGTAGTTTGCTGGAATGAGTGGAATGAGCCATCTTGGTGGACCAAGGGTAGGACTTAGGACTGGACGAGTTGCGTGAGGCAGAGATGTGGGTTTAAGCCAAGATGAGCTGTGCTGGGATAATGTGAGTGTAGACGAAGATTTAACTCCAGTTTACAAGGTGGTAATAACTGTCATAACTTTAGTTAATGGCGTTGAGAGTGGTTTTGGCTTCATTCTTTGGTTGTGTGGCCCAGCCTGCTGGAGGTAGATGGCACATCTGTTCTCAGGAGGGCACTGTGCGGCCACAGTTCAGAAGCTGAGCTTAGGGTCAGAACAGGTTCACAGTGTTGTGGAAATAATGCACAGGATGATGCTTCACAGCAGTGTGTGCTGGTCCGATGCCAAAGAGGAAAGGCACCCAAGGGCTCTGCCTGCTGTGCTGTTCTGTCATCTGTCATCTGTGCCTCCTTGAGACGAGCCTTGATTCCTAGGGGCCAAGACACGGATTTTGCTCACTCGTACTTCAGGCTTGACTGTGCTTGTGTTATTTGAAATGACAGCAGGCAAGCTGATTTGACAGGTTTGTGCTCTGTGGAGTCACAGTCAAGTGGTATTTCATGCCTGTCTTGTCCATCTCCCTGATGCAGTGTGGAAGGAGGGAGGAGGTTTGCTGGGGGCTGCTGCTGGGCCGCAGAGAGCCTCTCGCCTCTGAACACAACTCGCTTGGGCAGAGCTTGTGCCCAGCTTGCAAAGTGTTTGCTCTAGCAGAACTGCTATTCTTTCTGGTGTCCCTTGATTTGGCAGCCTGCCTGCTGTTCCCAGGATGGGGCATAGAGGATGGAAACCTTGGTCATTGTCCCTCAGATAGGGGACTATTATTGGGTACTATTGTTGAAACTATTTTTTTATTAAGAGAGAAACTGAGTCACTATGAAACTTATTGTTGCCAATGTGGAACAGGGAGGCTCAGACCTCAGAGCTGTGAGATTTTTTTTGCTGTTAAATGCTCGGGAAGGATTGCTGGCTGGTGCTGCTGCTGCCCTCACACTATCAGGCAGAGGAAGCTGAGTGTTGTGACCAAGGCTGGGTGTAGATATGATGCTGAGTCCTTGAAAGCTTGGGCAGTCCTCTCAGTCCTGAAAAAAGGGAGCAGTGCACTGCTCCATGAGGAGCCACTTGCAAATACTCCTCTCTGACAGCCTTAGCCTGCAGGGAGGCCACAGGGAATAGGAGTGCTTCAAAGCTGGGTACCCTGCACTTTTTGTGCAGAGACTCACTGAACGCACCTCATTGCTGAACACACCTCATTTATTGATCTTGCAATTGATACCCAGATTGCTGATTGCTGCTCTCTTCTGCAGCTCCCCCCAGATATACCGGTCCAAAATGCGGTGGGCTTGTCGTGCCCTGGAGATGTTGCCCAGTTCCCCCTCAGATTTGGACAGCAAGAGGAAGCTTTCTGGGTGGCCTTGGCTGCACAGTGAGAATTCAGTTTGCTCTGCTACCTCCTCTCTGCTATGCTGATGCCTTTCCCCATCAGAAAAGCAAGAGCAAAGCTTTGCCTGTGCAACACTTTGTTGTGTGCTCACGAGGTGGTACCAGCAGGTCCCTGCTGCAGGCTGGCACCAGGCTAGAAGGACACCATCACACTACCGAGAAAGAGATGGGGTGTCCAGCTGAAACCTCGCTGTGTCCAGCTTGGGTAAGATCTGGGGAGAAATTGTGTCTCAGCAAGAACTTTCATGGTGTCGATACAACTCTTGCTGGATAGAGCAGCCATTCCTCACAGACTGTCATAGCTAAGCATGTGCTGCACAGATGTGCTGCACTTCTCTGTCCATGATGTGTATAAGAGCACACAGACCTGTTTCTTGGTTGTCCTCAGTGGTTTATTGCACACGTGCATCATGCTGGGAGCACTGAGGTGTGCAGGAGAACACAGGCATCCATACAGTGTACCCGAGGGGGAGGCAGTTCTGTTTGCTGGAAATCTCTCCAGAAGTTGGAATTGTTTGTCCTGATTGCTGTGAACAGCTAAGAATACGTCTCCCTGCTTCTCATCACTTACAGTCTAATTAGAGCCCAATTCCACTGCCTTTCAAACTGTGCTGTCAACTCAGGCAAATGAATGTTTTACCTCTAAGCTTCTTATCAGCAGAGTCTGTAATTCACCTGGAAGATATTCATGTGTGCCAATTCATTGCCTGGAGAATGGAATGACGTTTGTCTCATTGCCGGGCTGCTGATTATGAGAGCTGGGATAGGGGCAGTGGCAGCAGGGAAGGCAAACGCATTTGCCCACGTAGCTGGCCAGAAGTCTGAGTGGGTTGCAGGCAGATGAAAGGTTACACAGGGAGACTGAAAGCTTGAATGGGCAAGAGACAAAGTGATGCATTTATTTGTTGAGTGACTAGGTAGATATAAATGGACATGAGCGAGACTTCAGTTAAGCAGCTGATGAAAATTGAGTTGTTGTCTGGCAAATGGCCCTGGGAGCAAAAATGATTTGTGCTCCGAAAGGAAACATGGACTCCAAAATGTTGGAGCTGGTGTAGGAGGCACTCCTTGGCACTCGAGCTCTAAAATCACTCTGCATCTTGCTGGATCTCCTCAGACTGCTCTCTCCTCCCTGTGTTCCTGTTGCTGGTCCAGCTGTTCCTTTGTCACAGATTTGCCATCTTCCCCACTGCGTGTTGGGACTGGGACTCCCTCTTGCTGGACATCCCCAGGAGAGCATGGAGTGCTTTCAGTAGCTGCAGTCACAGGATGTTAGGAAGTGCAAGGCAGATATCAGAGCAGTTTCTCCTTTTTTAAAGTAGATTATCAGGTTCTGCACTTTGCAGTGGTGTGGGCAATGCTGCTCAGGTTATCAGTGTGGTCAGCCCACATTCTGGGAGGTTTGGGGTCAAATCCTACATAGGGAGTCAGGCCATAAGTGAAGAAAACAGGGAGGGAATGCAAACATGCACACGAATGCATGAAAAAGGTCACAGAGAAAAGGGTCTGTTCAGGTTATCTGCCCACCAGATGGTATTTCTAGACCTAGGCATGCTCCAGAGAGCCTGGTGGTCTGACAGCAGACCCTGCTCCCCTGCAAGCCTACAGTGGCATGAACTCCTACAAAGACCATCACTGAGGCTGATCGAGCTTTCCTCTGAGAAAGCTTTTGACGTGAACTTGAGCACTTCCACGGGCAGGGTGGAGGACTTGCTACCAATTATAATGACTGTCACCATGCCAGAGATAAGAAATTCACCCATTCCAAGTCTGAGCACATGCAACTTCTGTTTTCCAGCTAGATCTGAGATTCCAACCTGCAAATAGGGCTTCTCCTTTTTTTTTTTTGCTAGCACAAAGAGGCGGTATATGTCTGGACTGAATGCCAAATACCTGCTATCTTCCAGCCTGCCAAGTGAGTGGGGTGAAGAAGGGTCTCCATCACAAGCAGTATTCACTCAGCACTGATTCTCCCTTTCTAGTGATGATCTGTGGCACAGTCATTTTAATGGGGTTTTAACCCATGTCTTGTGCATTATTCTGATTTTGTATTGTTCTGGCCTGTTAAGCAAGCACTCAGGCATGGGACCAGTGCCAATCAAAGCGGGGTTATAGAAAATAGCTTTCATCAAAGTCACTTGATATTTTTCAGTACAGGATATTTTATGTCAGAAGACATCTATAAAGGCTCTGTTCAACCACTGTGCGGCAATAATTAATGAATTTTATTTTCCATCGTTCTGCTGATGTCTGTCTAAAAGAGCACAGCTGGACTGTAGAATCATTAAATCATTCAGGTTGGAAAAGACCTCTAAGATCATCTCATCCAACCATCCACATACCACCAATACTGCCCACTAAATCATGTCCCTGAGTACCACATCCACACAGTTCTTGAACACCTCCGGGGAGGATGACTGCATTACCTCCCTGGGCAGCCTGTGTCAATGCTTGAGCACTCTTTTGGAGTGGAAATTTTTCTTAATATCCAACCTAAACATCCTCTGGCACAACTTAAAGCCATTCCCTCTCACCCTATTGCTGTTACCCAGGAGTAGAGGCTATCCCCCACCTTGCCACAACCTCCTTTCTGGGACTTGTAGAGGCAGTAAGGTATCTCCTGAGCTTTGTCTTTCCAGCTGCTCCTCCTGAATGGACTGTGTGCCTGTGCTGTATGTGGCTTGTCTCCAGTAGTAGTGCTGAGGTAGTGTTGGCATGTGGGCATTGCTGGAAGGACCAGAGGACCTGACTAGGGACAGGCTCTGTGCAGAGAATGGGATGAGCTGTGTTGGGTTGGCTTGTGGACAAGCTGGTGCCTATTGGCATTGGGTTGTGGTGAAATCAAAGGTTCCCATCCCAAGGACTATTGGTGCTGCTCGGAAAGGAAATGTTTTGTGCTGAGAAAGTCAAGGGGATACTGCTGTTTAAGCCTGCTCTCAGGCTGGTTCCCTGGCCTGTCTGCCTGGGGACAGCAGGCCTTGATCCAGCACTTAGAGGAGTGAAGAAGGCTCCTTCTGTCAAAGGGAAGAGGTAAACCTGCAAAGAAGTATTTAATGCACCTTAGTTCCTGATAACTCTCCAGTCAATGTAGCAGCTAACCTGAGGAGAGTCTGGAGTCCCTGAGTTGGGATGGCTCTGCAAGTGTGAGGGCTGCAGAAGAGTGGGAGCTGCCTTTGGCATGCGGCTTTTCTCTAGAGAGAAGGGAACCGAGGCAGTAGATGTTTTATGTCAGGAAGTGGAACAGCAGTTCTGAACACCCAAAACATCCCTCCAAAAAAGGGATTTTGAGCATGCGGTCTTGAAGTCTAGAGCTTTCTTACCTCTGAGCATTGCCAGCTGTGATGTGTGAGACTGGTAACACTTTGGAACAGGTTGCCCAAGGAGGCTGTGGATGCCCCATCCCTGGAGGCATTCAAGGCCAGGCTGGATGTGGCTCTGGGCAGCTTGGGCTGCTCCTTGGCGACCTGCACACAGCAGGGGGTTGGAACTGGGTGAGCATTGTGCTCCTTTTCAATGCAGGCCATCTATGATTCTATGAAGGAAACTGCTTCTTCTCCACACCAGATTCTGTGCCCAGTGACAGCAGCTCTCACTGGAGCCAGTGCTTACAGGAGAGACTCAGGTTGTTTTAACTGTGCATTTAGCTCTACTCCATCTTGAAAATTATCACCGTTAAAGTAAGCTTAAAATAAGATCAGGACTGTTCTAGATTTAGCTACTGGCTTGGGCAATAGCCAGCTGGAAGCCATTAACAGGAGCAGGAAGGATGGCTGGGCAGGAAGCTGCACAGGACACCGCGCCAGGATTTTGCTATTCACCACAAAGCCAGGTTGAACACTTCATTAGAAGCAAACTGTGTCATGTTCCAATATTAGCAAATGTGCAAACAGCTTGCTCTGTCCGCTGCTGTTGTGCAGGCTGTGCTGTGGCACGGAGGCCACGTGGCTTTGCAGAGCAGGGTGTGCAGGGCTGCTGCTGGCAGAGCTGCCTGTGTGTGGGGCTGCACTGAGAGCTGCCGGCCCCTGCCTCAGGCATCCAGTGCTTGTATATGTTTAAACATCCCTTGAAATATGTGTCTTTATCTGGGAGGGCCCAATAAAGGGAGAATCCTGCCCAGCAAGTTGGATACTACGCAAAGGTCTCTGCTTGGATGCTTTTATTGATGCAGTAGTCCAAGCTGTTATTTCAGGTGGCTACAGTCCAGAAGGAATGGATGTCAGGGCTGTAGGGCTAGGAAGGTTGTTGTGGCTCAGTCTTTCTGGGAGAGCTGTGTCTCGAGGCCCCAGCATGAGCGATGAGCTTAATTATTGCTGACAGGTTCCAAATTAACCTGTGGCTGCTGAGATGAAGAGAAGCACCTGCAGGTTGCCTGATACCAGGCAACAGAAGAAGAAATGGAGGATGTGGTTTGAGCTCTCACGTGCTCACTTGATGGTATAGGAGATGAAGTTAAAATCAGTGCCTGAAGGTTTCACTGAGCTATAGGGCAGAGCACCAGGCAGGCAGTGACCATAGTGCAGTGGTATATAGGGGCTATGGCTGATTGGAAGGAGAAAAGGGACTTGTGCTGAGCTAGATGCACCTTGGGCAAAAATGTACAACTCCAGATCTTGAAAGAATTCACCATTTGCTTCCACAGCTACAGATCCCCACCTCAGTGACTCTGGTACCTTCAGACTAACCTGAGGAGCTGCCTGCTGCAGTACATCCTGCTGCTGGCACCCATGTGTGCATAAGGCACCTTATGGGCAGTAGAAAGGGCACGTGAGAAGAGATGTCAATACCACTCACTACATGGGACCAGAAAGCTGTGATTTTAACGCAGTTATGTATGGGCAGGCATATGGACCCTGAAACTAAAATTGCCTCTTCTACCTAACTGCACCTAAGAAAAGAGGTTATATGTCCACCCAGAAGCATCAAGCTGAATAATAACCCTGCTATCCCCAGCACAGCTTCTTTTTCCATTGCTTTTCATTCATTCAAATGAAATTATTACTCTCTGCAAGTTGAACACTACTGGTCAGTGGGGAAGGATGAACTTGGTGTAAGAGCAGATGGAAACCTGTATTTCTGCTTGGGTTGGTACTCATTTCTCTGAAGGCATCTGGAAGTATTTTGACACCTGCCCTGATGCACACACCATGTTGTAGTAATATCAAGCATGCTCCAGGCTCTCTAATCACAGCGTTTATGTAACTGGCACACTGGGAGGATGCAGAAGCAGACACGGGAGCCCCCAGGAACGCAGGCAGCCCTTACAGAAGACAGGCTCCATATCCAAGCGTGCTGTCTGCCTGCTCATGTCTTTATTGACCCCAGCTTTAATCACCAGGACTTGCATCTCCTCCTTGTCTGTTCTCTCTGTGCTTATTAACGGCACTGCTGAGGTTCTTGTACAAACCACTTAGCTAAATGGTGGTGGGCATCTCCGCCAATATACTCAAATTAGTACCGTCTCTGTCTGACATTAGGTGAGAGAGGTATAATTAAGATAATTACAAGCAATTCAGTAGCGGACAGGAAGAGCAAACTGTCTTTCACATGAGAAAAACACACTATGTTAGTAAGTCTGCCCAAACCATAACAGCACGGTGAAAAATTGGAGATTTCCAGCTGGTCCATAGGTGTCTGATCCCCAGCACAGCCCAAACGTGACCCCAGGGATTGGGTATGCTCCCAGCACTCCCCTTGGGGTGGGTAACACTGTGGCTTCTTGCCAGAGGTGGGGTTGTGTTCATCTGTTTGTGTGCCTGGGTAAGTGAACAACACTTCTCCTGAGCCCCTGAGTGGGTGCTGGTCCTCACTGCAACACAGGGAAGCAGCTGGGAACTGTGGTTGTTGTATTTGTCTTAACAACTCTGGTGTGCCTTGTGGCTCTTAGGGTGGGACAGGTAAATGCTTCAGGACTCACACCCACTTCTTTCCCCTACTGCTGGCATCCTCAGAGTCTGTACCGCATCCTGCCTGGCTAGACAGCAAACCTCAGCTCCCTTGGAGAGCTCTAAAACTCACTGCAGGAGACAGAAATGCCTGATGTGCTGCACAGTTCTGCATTCTCTCTTTTGTGTGTTTCCCACCTGTTCCTCTGCTAAGGGCTGCTGTGACATCCTCCCTAGGTCAGGAGGGAAGAAACAATCTGTGTCTTAAATCACACTTAGACCTCTGTGTCAAGAAGACATTGCCTGGAACTGAGAGAGGGTTTCACATCAACACTTTTTGCTGCTGCATCTGTACTGGAAGGACCTTCTCCAAGGCTGCTATGTGTCATCTGCAGGCACCCCTGGCGTTTGGAGCAGTTCCTCTGCCTCGAGGGCTTCATCATCAGCCATGGGTTGCCATGCTGGAGTAGCAGAGCAGGCACATCGAGATACACCCAACCATACATCCTTATTTCTTAAATTGAAAGCATAGACATGGATTCACAGCCCTGCAAGAAGGAAAAGGCTGGAGTTGCTGGTGTGACTAGCTGGAGGATCTCTGAGACAGAAGGGAGCAGCATGCTCTCTCCTGAGGAGTGAATTGCTCTCTGAACTGTCAGTTGTTTGATGAGAACCAGGGTCCTTGTCACCAAACCACATTGGTGTATGTATGGCCCATGCCATCCCTGCCATGCACTTCTGCAGGTTGTCATGTCCTCCCCAGCACAGTGCTGGGAGTAGCTTTTCTCCATCTCCTGTCAGAGAGAGGAAATCTGTGGGCTTCAATTTACTGGGGGACAGATTAGGTACTAAGGGATGGAAAGCTGGAGGGGCTCTGTGTGCGAAGATGTTGAGAACAGCCACCAGTGGCCCCAGCATGGGCACTGGGACCTCTCCACAGCTTTGTTTCCTGTGGTTCTGGTTGTAGCTCAGATGCACTGAGCCATGTTCCCATACTAATTGGTCCAAATGAGAAACTAGTTGGGCTCTGTTATGACCAGCTTGTTTGTTTTCCACTCTATGGGCATCAATTATCAATTTGACAGGGTGTCCTTACAGAGGGGCAAGGTGCTGAGTTCTCTGCTTTCTCGTGTTTTGCTCTGGGGTACCATGCACAGGGGCTTCCCTTCATTGGAGGCCTTCCCCAGCACTTCCCAGTGGCTTTGGGCAGGTGTGTGGTTTGAACTGTGTCAGGATTCCCAAAACACAGGTGCTTCTTAAAGTTCTGTTCAATTCAGCTGTTCTGCCTGTTCTTATCAATTTTAGAAAGAAAAAGGAAATAAGTGAAAACCAGTCAAAGCAAACAGCCAAACATAAAACAACTCCTGATTGTACGGAGTGTTCTCCACCATTAGGAACGGTCTCTTAAATCTCAGAGCTCATTACTTTCCTGATTTATTCTCCTTCCTGACCAGTTTCTGTCCTTTTGTCTTTGGTGGCTATTAATGAGTTTTTCCATTTCCTTTGTCTGGATGTGCTGCTGATTGTGTTACTGCAGTTCACGAAACAATATGAATTGAGCTGGGTGTGCAAGGTGGGCAGCAGGAGACCATTAGCACCCACCACTGATCTCTGTCTAAATGTGAATATGGTCACCTTCTGTACGTCTTTTTCAAGTGGGAGCTGAACTAGGATTCTGACCAAAACCAGTTCTTTGTTCTGTGATTCAAGAGGAGTTGAGAGCAGCAGTGAGTGGGAAGAGCTCTCAGCCCTGCTTAGGCAGTTCCCAGCCAGGATGTGAAGAGGAGGAAGCCCCTGGGGGCAACAAGTAGCCTTAAATGCCACTGCTGAGGAAGCTGACAGTTGCAGTGGCAATGGATATTGTTTGAGACCAGACTGAGGAAGATGGCTGGGTCCTTTGCTTGGCTGTGCAGACAGGAGGAGCAACATAGGTATCACAGTTGGCCCTTGGCTGTGGAGCCCTGGCTGAGGGTGGAAGGGGCTGTGCTCAGGAGCTTTGGCAGAACTGTGAGGCTGTTTCTCAGTAAATTAAGATTACTGATCTTCTGGCACTACTAGTTTGGGAACAGAGGCAGGAGAGAGATGTAAGAGTTACTATGGGGACATTTTTCTCAGGCACAAAGCAACAAGTTGCAAGAGGCTCACAGCCACTCCTGCTCTCTGTGGTCTTGCCCTTGCTTGACAAGGCAGAAGTGAAAACCCTAGGAATGGTGTGCTGCAAAGCAGTACTCACACTGCTCACAGGTAGCTATGCAGTCAGAGAGCCAGGTAAGACATGAAGCAAAAGAAACAACCCATTCCTCCTTCTGGGTCTTTGTCTGATTTGTTTCTAATTGCTGAGTTAATAGGTGCCTGATGGCTAGCAGTCAAGTCTGCTAATTACAGGGCTTGCCTGACTGCAATTTATCAGTACATGGGGCTTGAATTCATCTGTTCTGCAGAAAAAAAGGCAGAAGGCAAGCTATGACAGCAATCCTGATGGTAGTGTGTTCACCAGGTTCCCCTATGTGCTGAGACAGATCCCTCATTTGACTGTACCTTTCCCTGCACAGAGGAGTTAAAGCAACTGATTTTTTTTCCAGGAGTGTATGAAGAAGGAAAGGTAATAGCAAGTATAGGGGAATGGCAGACATTCTGGAAGTACAAAGCCAGCTGTTTGCCCACCAGAAGGAGCTCCTTGCAGAAGGAGCAATAGGTGATACCTACAGAATACCTGTGGGTTTTCAGCTCTGATGAAAATCTTGTTGTTTGGGCAAAATTGCTTGTGCAACTTCTGCTAGCAGGACAGCAGATCTATGCTTCTCATGCACCCAAGGGATGTGGAACAGTTCTTTCTGACACTTCCAGAGCTTCCTGAGAGCTGTGTGAACAGGGGATATGGCAAACTGGGTCTGCTGTCCCCCGAAGCCAAACACAGGGCTGGCCTGTGCTGGTTTGTGTGGGAAGTAGGTCTTAACTACCCCTCTTTAATAGGAGATTTCAAGGCTCTGAGTGCTGTGCTGGCTGCCAGGCTGTCACTTCAGCCTACAGCCACTTTGCTTACTCACCTCCCTGCTCCTGCAGGCCAGGCTGTTTCTGATACATGCCAGGATGCTGTTGGCCTTCTTGACTACCTGGGCACACTGCTGGCTACTTTTCAGCCATCTGCCTTCCAACAGTCCCAGGTCCTTTTCTGCTAGGTAACCTTCCAGCTACTCTTCCGAGTCCATGTATATACATATATATCTCCATATATATACAAGTGGCTTTACTCTTCCACCAGCTCTTTCAGCACTCTTAGGCGGATCCCAACTGGTCCCATGTGTCCAGTGGTGTGGTATGCTGTTAACTATTATTTCCCTAGGATTGTAAGGAATTCATTCTGTTCTTTGCCTTTGTCTTCCAGTTCAGTGGGTTGAGTACCCCCCCAGAAATTAGTCTTATTACTAATAATAACTGAGGTAAAGAAGGCATTCAGTACCTCAGCCTTTTCCTCACTTGGCTTCTTCCTTGTCAGTTCATGTTTCAGCACACAGGGACATCCTGCTCTGGTGCCTTCAGAATTTCATCACTGAAAAAAATCCTTCTTGGACTCCTTTCCCTTTAGAACTGCCTCACGAAGGTCTCTGCCAACCAGGTCTCTAAACAGGCCAAAATCTGTCCTCCCCAAAATCTAAAGTAGGGCACTTCTGCCAGCTGTTCTCCTTGCCATCCCGAAGGATGGAGAACTCCATCATCTCATTATCACTGTGCCTCCAACCATCACATCACCCACAACATCTCCCTCTTAACAAACAACAGGCACTTTTTCTAGTCTGTTCTCTCACCACCTGTGTCAGGAAGTCATGTTAGATGGGAAGGTGCTGCCTTTGGCTTCCTGAGATCTTGGGACTGAACAGGAGCTTGCCAGCAGTCCTGGAGGAGAGCTCAGCGTAGATACACTGAGCTTTTGAAACCCCTGCCTGTGGCTCTTTCTCACTGCTGCATCTAGCAGCAGAGGTTTTTATGTGATGGATAGCACAGCTAGTGGCATCAGCTAATGCATTTCTGGATCTGGCAAAGACTCTTTCCCAAATCACTCTGTAGCTGAGCTGCAGGGGAGTGAAGGTTTTCTGTGAGCTTCTGTTTAGGGGAGGCAGGAAAGTATCTATCTTCTGCAAAATAAACCATGTAAATTTGGTGGGGAAACTTAATATTGTTAAAATCCTTGGGCTTCTTTTGGTGGAAAAAAAAATGACAAAACAAAAACATAAACAACACTTTGCTTTAGATTTAGATTTCTGCTGGTTTGAGCATGCCAGGAGCTTTCCAGCAGGACTAATGAGCAATGATAGATGTGCCACAGCTTGATTAGTTCTTGTCTGGTGGCTTCTGCACAGACAATTATTTTTGCCCAAGACAAGGCTGCTGATGAGAAAGTCCTAGCAGTAATGTTGTTAAAGATCTTTGCTATCAATCTGATTCAAGCAGAAGAAAATCAAAGCTGAATTCCTTATTGATGAAGGTGAGGCAAAGAAAGCGTTTCCTGTTGGGACAGGGCAGCTGGAGGTTGTGTGGTTAGCTGCAGAACTGAGCAGAGGGACTTCAGCAATACTAATGAAGATGCAGAGGGTCCACCCAGGAGCTGTCTTCTGAAAAACTCGTATCTGTTCACGACTCAAGCTAGAAACAGCAGTCCTTGGTCATCAGCCAAAGGAGAGGGTGCCCATTCTGCATAAGTAACACTGGTCTTTGGTGCAGGCACCACAGGTGATATCATGTAAAAAGCACCCCAAAAAAATCATCTCCAGCCAAAAAGACCTTTACAGTTGGTCAGACCAAAAGGACAGAGTTGCTCAAAATGAAAATGAATAAAAGAATAAAGAGAAAAGTCCTGTGTTTGTAGCAAGGGCACAGAGGGAGTAAAGAACCAGGCTGGATAATTCCTTCTCCTGAACCAAGGGTTTCCTCTGCCTGGTTTGTTCTTGAGCTATCTGGTTCTGCTCTTGCACCCAGGGATGCATCACTGCCAGAGGCGGGAACTATAAACTTTGGAGTATCTACTGTTCTGTTGTTTTATGAGAGCTGTCTGCGTATTTCTGGGCTGGAGAGAGCTCTCTGTCATTTGTTTCAGCTGCCTAGTACAGGCACCAGGGGGTTCTTTCCATGCCAGGAACCAAACCATAAAGCAGTTTGTTTACGGCAATCACCATTAGCTGAATTTACTACTGCTGCCAAGGGTAAACCTGGAGAGTCATGTATTGGTTTCAAACAGGCTGGAAATTGCTCTCTAGCTTGTTAAGTCCAACTCCTGTGGCTGAAGAGAAGTTGCCTGGTGGTAGAGAAGTTGGAAGGATTGGAGAGTAATATATTCTTTAGAGAGGACAAAATAAGGCAATTGGGTGTAGGGGTCCAGACACTGTATCTAAAGAAGCCTCCTTAAGAATCGGGATGAGGAGTCACCAGAGAAGTGCTTCACTGATGGAAGTGCTCAGCATCTGGAAGCCCTGCTCGGCAAGCCAGCAACTGCAGCTCTGCAGAGAGTCTCCCCTTGAATTCTTGCTGCCCAGCTCTGGGTGAAGAGTCTTTGGGACAGGAACCACTATCTCTGCACTGGGTTCCTACAGTGTTGTGCACATGTGGTGAGGGACCACACCTGGGATTTTCAAGATAACCTGCAGTGGAACTGGTAGCAGTGCTGGACAAGTAGCAGGGCTTTGCCAGTGGGACTGAGAATGCAGCAAGCTGGTTTGGAGGCCCAGTCATGTTTTGCTCCATACAGAATCCAGTCCTAGAACTGGAAGGAATGTATACATTGCTCCTGTGTTTGTCCAGCTCTGCAGGACTGCGATCACTTGTTGAAAAGGCAAGAAAGCCTCTGAGTTAATAGGGAGAGTTGGCTGGACTGCACTGAGCACAGCAAGGAGGTAATGGTAAATTATTCCCAGTCTTGGGTGCAAGTCTCTGGTGTGGGAGTCTGTTGTGTTTGCATGTTTTCTCAGATCTGTTTTTCAGATCAAACTCAGCTGGAAAGGCTTTCTCCATCTCCAGTAATTTAGTAACAGCAGGAAGGCATCTACTAACATCTAATCAGCCTCAGAAAAGGAGATGAGAGTTTTCCTCCCTGAAGCTACAGGATTGCATGTTTGGCATTCAGCATGCCCTGAAGACAACCATCTGCTGCACTGTGGACAGAGAGCTTCCCGCATCCCTTTTGCAAAGACTCAGCTATGCAGGCAAGACAATGGATGATGCAGCCAAAGAGCGATGGATGGGCAAAGCTGCTTTTATATGTTGATGGTAGATTCTAAGCTGTGGCTGGTGGAGTTCAGTTATCTTCTGAGAAAAATATCATCTGTGTTGCAGAGTGATTAATCTGACATGAAGAGATGTGCAGGCAGGGTAAGGGAATGCCTGTACATCTCTGGGCAGTGACTCTTTGCATGTGTGGTTTCCCAGGCTCGGAGTTTGATGGCTTGAGGTGTGAGAGAGTGTTGATGCAGCAAGATGATGATGGTAACCTCTCGGCAAACCCTGGACCAACCCCATCCAGAAACTCTTCCTCTGAACCTCCTCCTGCCTGGGCCTGGTCTGAGGATGAGCAGAGAGGCCCAGTGATTATGTCAGTAAGCATGGCTGTGGTGTGGTAGTGGGGATGTGAGGCAGGGTTTGGCTCAGTAGAAATTGCTTGATAGTAATTTCTGTAGTATGTTTATTTATACCAGATAAGAAAAAGGCCACACTGAGGTGTGGGTAGTCCATTCCAATCCCAGATCACCATCAGAGGCCCCTCTATTGCCTCGATTAGGGAAATACATTTATTTACCTTGGGTCAGAAAAACATCTCCCTAGTATTTACAGCAGCAATATCGCACACATACAGACATACAGACAACCCACAGCCCCACACCCCAGGGAAGGACTTGTCCACCAGGAGGGCAGCACAGCCAGTACAGAAGCCACCACTGTAAAAATCCATGGGCAATGGTGGTTGCTCTCTGTCCCTCCTTTGTTCACCTGGCCCTGCTCACGCTGCCTGTCTCCTTGCCACTCCATAAGAAACACTTTGTCCAGATCAGACAACAGGAGGCAAGACGGGACCATCTGACAGCAAACAAATGTGTCCAGTGTAGTGGGGCTGCTAAGTAGAGGACTTAGAAGGATGAGAGTCAACAGAAGAGCTGGAGCATTAGTCCTTGAACTCCAGGTGGACTGTGGATCAAGAGCAAGTGTGGGTCCATTCCTTCCCTTGCACACAAGATGTGGGGAGATGGCTTAGGAGGACAATTGGTACCCAGAAAGAAGAGGAACAGCAAGGCCAGAAGCAGGATAAGCAAGATTTCTGTCTCGCCTTTCCTAGCATCCTGTCTCATTCAATGAGAGAGAGTGGCCTGAGGCAGATGGCACAGCTGGGTTGGTAGATGGTGTGGAGATACTAAGAAAGGTGAAGGTGCTTGGAAGAACCAGAGGGGACTGCCAGGGAATCTGGGTTCGGCTCACACCTGTTATTTTCCTCATGCACCTGGGACACTTCAGTGGAGCCTGCCCCGAAGCCAGGCACAATGTGAGCAGCGTGTAACACATGCACCTTGTTGCGGTGCTTTTTCCTCAGGAGACAGCTGAAGACTTTTTTGAAGCCCTTACGGAAATGCTTGGATACCAGCGCATAGACGATGGGGTTGAGGCAGGAGTTGGCATAGGCCATGCAGTGGGAAAGCAGACGGAAGGCGTAGGTGGCCTGGTTGAAAGGGAAATCTCCATAGAGGTATCGGAGGATGACTACGTGGTAGGGTAGCCAGCACAGGCAAAAAAGGATGGTTACGATGATGATCATTTTAGTTACCTTCCGCTTGGCCTTCTTGGACTCTGACATGTCCTCCAAGGGTTCCACTGCTGTCCACAGGTACTTGATGGTCCTGGTGTAGGAGAGGCTGATGACCAGAACTGGGATGACATAGCCAAAGGCAAACGTGCTGGTGTCCATGACCTTGCGTCTCCACTCCTCCCAGCCAGGCATGCAGATATAGCTGGACTCCCACTCAATCAGGTCATAGTAGCTCAGGTAGGGCCCAGCAAAGACCACAGAGAGACCCCAGATCACAGCCATGGCAGCCACCGCGTTGTACGGGGTTCGCAGCTCCCGGGAGCGCAGCGGATAACGGATGGCCAGGTACCTGGAGGAGAGAGCAAAGCAACTGGAGCTAAGATTTCAGTCAAGCTATGCCTGGCCAAATAAACACCAGGAACAAGAAGGCTTCCTTCATTCTCCTGAAGATCCCTGAGTAGTGGCCCTACATCATATCTCGTGGCCTCTTAAAGATATGGTCCTGGATAAAACAGCTGTTCTCTTTGTAATAAGGATGTGTCTCCTCCCATAGGTGTGGGCTGGCTGGCTCATCTGCATATGATGGGGTGGGTTATATCTAGAAAGATCTAGAAAGAAATAGGGCTGTGGAGACCACACAGATATTCACTGCTTGGTGGAATTTATCTAGCAGTTTCAAGATCAGAGGAAGCTTCACTTGGTGATGGATGCAGTGCTGGCTCCTGCCCAGTCAGGGCCTATTTTCATCCCATGGCTTTCACAGATCAGACTGGCAAGGGAAAGATTTGGTCCCTGTAATGTTGTGTCTCCCTCCACCTAGGTACCAGCAGGGCCAGGCAGACTTTTGCCATTGGGAATCTGTCTCTTCCATCAATGGTGGCCAGTGTGATAGCCAGCTTTGCTTATCCACCTCCAGGCAACACTGTAAGACAAAGCTGGCAGAAGTGCCTCTGTGGTGGTCTATGCTGTTGCACACATTAGACAGGAAAGGGAACAAGCAGCAAATGGGAGTCTCTTTTCCCATGTTTGCTTTGTACTCCTGCAGGAGCTGCAAGTAGATGTCAGAACGGAAAAATGTTGTCAGCACAAACAGGAGCACAACCATTGCAGTCTCCACCTGCCAGAACCCAGGGAAGGACATCCATGTGATGCACTTGTCAGGCCAGCAGAGCAGGGAGGTAAAACAGGCAGCTGGTCTAAAGGGTCACACGTGTGGCACAACTCTTGTTGCTTGCTGGTCCTTTCATCCTGAAAGCTCCAAGCAGCTGTGTAAGAGTCATGCAACGTTATGCTGAAATGCAGAGGCTGCACAACAGCACAAAAGTGCCACCAGAAAGGGAAAGAACACAGGCACAAATGCCCTGCCAACATGTCTTTTGGGAGGGCGTTTTTGAGATTGTGCCCCCAGTTCTGAGCAGGCTGGAGCAGCAGACTGCAACAAGTGATGTAGTACAGGAAAGCAGGAGGCTGAGATGTTGCCATAAGAATTGTCCATCTGTCATAGATGTCAGTGCTGGCCTGAGCTGCTGGCTGGTGTTGGCCAGGAGGCTGACAGGCCTTGGCTGAAGGGTGCCTAGCACAGAGAACGTGCAGTCAAGGTGGAGCATGAGAAATCTCAGATCTTTCTTGTGACAACAACTAGAGCACATAAGCACTAGCAACCCAGAGGAGTGTGATGTTTTTGTTGGGAATCCTACACCATCACCCCATCTAGGATGCTAGCCTCTTGCAATGGAACAACTGCCTGATAACAGGGCTCTGCAAGCATCAGCCAGGAGCATGATGAAGTGGAAGGAGACTGGAGGAACAGACCAACCACGCTGCTCACTGGGACTTAACCCATTCCAGAGGTTCCTTGTTACTGGGACCTGGAAGCAAAGGTACTGAAGCATCCTTCTGCCTGCAGCCTTGCGATCCTCCTTACTGCAGAGGGCTATTTGACCCTGTCTTGTCTTAGTACCCTTGGAAGCAAGCACAAAGAGCAAGATGGGCCAGGGCACATTCTGTGTATGGCCGGTGTGGCTGAGTATTACCCCAGCATGCAGCTCCTCCTCATCTCGCACCACCAGCGCGGACTCAGTCAGTAGTGGGGCAGCTGACAGCAGTCACCCTGAGGGAGAACTAGGCAGAGTCCTCGGGAACAATTTAGATGCCATCAATAAGGCCAGAGCAGCCTAGGCAGTTTCCCAGGAAGAAACATGCCTTGTGGCATGGCTGCTCTCCTGCATGGGGTGCTGTGGGGCCCAGAAGGGCTGGGAAGAAGTGAGGCAGCAGGAACTGTTAGGTGTCAGGTTTTGTGCTGGGCTGGCAGCTGCAGGAGAATGAACGATCCCTCTTGTGCATTTATGTGGCATCCCCCACAGTGCCCTCGGTTCACCTTGCTGTCCCCACATGAAACCTTTCTGCAGTAGTGGCTTGGGGATAGCCATTACCTCACAGTGCTGCCTCTGATCTGGGGCTAAGTGATGAGCAGTGAGTGTTTCTGGCACAGTGTGGAGCTGAGTTTCTCAAGCACCCTAACCAGTCTGGGAAGCACAGACAGGAGCAGCACTGGCTCTGCACTCAGGAGAGCTTAGGGTTGTTAGAGGAAAGGAAAACCAGTTCCCAAACTGCCTTTGGCACAGACCATTGCCACTGTGGTTTGTGTGATTTGCCTATAGACCATGACCTTCCCATGCTCTCACTCTACCCCGCTTCTCCTGACTGTCCTCCTTCCCCAGCCCCAGGGCATCGTTAGGCCGTTACCTGTCCACAGAGACGGCAGCCAATGTGAAGCTGCTGGCGTACATAGTGAGGTAGATGAAAAAGTGGACAGCCTTGCAGATGAAGGAGCCGAAGACCCAGCCCTCCAGGGAGTAGATGGTGGCCTGGAAAGGCACGCAGAAGACAATGAAGAAGAAGTCAGCCAG
The DNA here is from genome assembly GCF_905368555.1 of Meleagris gallopavo. NCBI lineage: Eukaryota > Metazoa > Chordata > Aves > Galliformes > Phasianidae > Meleagris > Meleagris gallopavo. Next base: position 14,462,720 of record NC_139419.1, read on the forward strand.
GCTGAGGTTGAGGATGAAGAGGTTGGTAGTGTTGTGGCCCATTTGCCTATTGCGCAGCAGCACTGCCAGCACCAGGCTGTTGCCAACTGTCCCCAGGAGGAAGATGAGGGAGAAGACCACAGGGACAATGACACTAGCAGGGCTGAACTGGTAACTGTCAGAGGAATTCCAGTACCCAGCCAAGCTGGTGAAGTCCTCATGCTCCATCGTTCTGTGCCGTGGTGTGGTGCTGGAGCCTGTGGCAACACAGGGAGAGAGGAGAGAGACTGGAGAAGTGCTGCTTGGCCTGTTGGATTGGCTGATGGATCTGTTGGCTGGCAGGACACAGACAGCTCCACTCTCAGCTCTGTGACACACATGCATTTCAGCAGGTTCTTCTGGTCACTGCTGGCCTGCAGGATAGGTGAGGGTAAGGTGGGAGTAAAGGGTTCCGTGCTCCCCCATTCTGGCCCTGGAAGGAATCCATACCCCAGGCTCAGATGTCACCTTGGACCAATGATGCTGGAAGTGAGACCTGGGGGAGTGGCACAGCCTCCACCTGTGTGGGAGAAGGGAGCCAGAATTTTCACCTCCCAGCTGGTCCAGCTGATAAAAGGAGGGGTGTGAAGTTTGTTCCCAGCAGTGGAGCTCCAACCTCGACCAGCTGGACGACCTGAGGTGTTTGCTCCGCCAATACCGAAATACAGTTTGATAGCTTCTGTTTTCAGTCCTTTCAGTACCTGCTCCTAGAACAAGCATCACACACTAGATACAGGCTGGAAACGTTTTTGGCAGTAGCAGCTACTACCCAGTTTCATATTGTGCCCAAGTGATGAGTTTTTGGGGAGGGCAACTCTGATGGGACACCCTATGCTTTGCTTTCAGTGATCAAGAAACATATTCCTTCTCTCTGCCCCACAGGGCAGCTCTCCCCTAGAACTGGGCTTTCTGCATCAGTCCCCTGCCATCAAAACAGGCATTTGGATTGCAGGCTGAAGGTGAGGTTGCGTGGAGAAACTCTAGTTCTCCATCACAGGCACAGCATGTTTTTTTAGTTCTGGAGCTGAAATAATATATTTTATATCAATCTGTCTATGTTCACAGGCATAATTTCTCTTGAATAAACATGGCTGGAGTCCTTTTCCCTCTGCAGTGTTTGTATGGGTGTGCCGTGGTTACTACTGTGTGGTCCAAGGCTGGCTTACCACAAGTATGGAGATCATGGAATCTCTGCAATTAATCAAGCTCTAGCTTGTGCATTCTGATTCAGGTTTGGGACTGGGAGCACAGGCAGTGCGAGTGCCTGAAGCAGAAGCACTGCAAGAGGCATGTGACTGTGGGTCTGCAGGTGCTCCAAGTATTGGTGCAGATTTGGGGATGTCAGCTGCTTGGAATCACTGCAAGCCCTGTTCAACATAACCACTGCTGCAATGAAGGAAGTGTTAAAGGCACGTAAAGGCTACAAAGCAGGATGCAGTCCTCAGCCTCCCATGCACTTCGCAGCAGCTGCCAGGAGTCAAATGCTCCTCATGGAGTGGCAGCCTCTCCTTCATCAGGGAAGGAAGCACATGCTACCCCTACTCTCTGGAACCCAGGTCACTGCCCTTCATTTGTAGACATGCAGATTTCTCCCTTGGACACTTACCAGTCCTGAAGCGGAGGGGTCCTCAAGGCTGTCTGAATGTGAATTTGCCTTGTGGTGGGTGCAGCACAGAAACTTGATCTCTGGCTAAGCCTCTTCTCCTTCATAGAAACCTTGAGGTTCATAGATGTGGAATGGCCTATTTATTCTGCCTGTATGGCAGAGGGATGAACTGACTTCTCTGGAAAAGTGGGCTGACCAGCTCTGAGGTGCAATCTATTTATCTTTGGTAGACGTAGATGTGATCTCAGCTCTGCATTGGTGTGTGAACACCACCAGTGAAAATAGCAGTGTCAGTTCTCAGTACAGCCAAAAGTTCACCCTACAGCCACACTGGAACTGAACACCCCACACTGTATGAATGTATAGGAAGCAGGGGAGCTCACCCAGACCCTCCAGGGAGTCTGGCCCAGTATCTGGCTGAGGGACCAGGGCTGTTGTTACCTAATACCCTTGGGACAAGAGAGCTTCCCTGTGTGCAGCAGGGTGTGCTCAGGCTGTTATGGCTGTTGTATTCCTACTGCTACTTGACTGCACTGGCTTAGGCTCAGCGCTATGCACTTGCATACCCTGAGGTCCTTCTGTAGGTCTGAGAAAGTCGTCAGCAAAGCCCTTCTAACATCTGACAGCTCAGCCAGAAACCAGCTTCCTATTAACATCCACACAGACTGTCTGTGCTGCCTGGTAGTGACTGCTGTCCCCTCCCCACCATCCTGCTCATCACCGGATGCTCTTCCTTTGCTCTCTCTTGCAAGGCAGATAAGTCAGTCAGCCCTCTTCAAAGGCTGATCTAAAGAGAACAAGAAGACAGGGAATACCTCCATGCAAATCAAAGAACCTTGCAAACATCCTCTCACTGGTGTGATCTGCTGTGGGATCACTTCAGAGTGCCGGCACATCACAGAGCCTAGTTACAGTCTGCATCTGACTTCCCTTATGTGCATGCGAGCAGTTCATGCTTCACTTGGCAAAAATTGGTTCTGACAGTCAGGGAGCTACTTCTGTTACAAATTATCACTCAGCTACAAGCATAATTCTTGATCCTGTTGGAAAAGGAATTCAGGGAGCTTGGAATGCTCTTATCAGGGACAGTGGGTGACCAAGAGCATGGTGGCTAGCAGGAGGTGGTGGCAGGCTGCTAAGTGCCTGGCTGTATGTCTTTCCCACAGCTTCAGAGCTCTACCCGGTTGCCCACAGCTCATGACCTGTCTGTACAAAGCCCAGCAGTGTTTTGTTTCCCTTTTCATAGGGGAGCTGGGAACGTAAAGTGGTGGCTTAGTAGCTATCAGAGCACTCATTGATGGAGCAGAGAAATGAATATATATGTCTACTCTGCTAGTTCTGAAGCCCCCCTCTGTGTGCAGCCCTGCCTGCAGAGGCAGGACAATGATAGCAACAGCACAGAGTGACAGCAGCACTACCCCTACCGAGGTATGTGTATGTAAGTAAGTCTCAAGGAGTGACTCAGAGCACATCTGGCGCAGTGGGATACTCCCGGTCCCAGTTCAGCATCTTCCCAGGCAGCCGCCAGGAACCCCGCTGCTCTGATGTCCCTTGGAAGCATTTTGCAACCGTTTGACACCCTACCATTTTGTGAACGGGTTTATGGCAATGCTCTTGAGTTTCATTTGGTTCCGAACAGTCTTCACTATCAGAGAATGAGAGAGGGACAAGACACCGTGAACAGAAAGAATAAGAAGACTATGGGCAATGGGGCTCCTCTTCCACACCTGCAGCTCAGGGCTGGCAGGGGCAAGCTGCTGTGATAGGGGGAGGTAAAGTTGCCAGGGATGGATGAGACCTGAATCGGTGGCAAAGCTGGAACGGCAAACCAGGAGACACAGGACGGGCAGGGCTCAGAGCTGCGGGCAGCAACAGAACCGGCACTGACCTTCGGAGGGGCGGCAGCGCGTTCCGGCGGGGACTGTGGGGACGGCACGGCCAGATCCTGCAGCCAGGGAACGGCAAGGAGGGCGGGAGGAGACGGGGGAGGAATGGCAGCAGTGATGGGGTGGGGGTGCGGAACCTTCGTGTTCTGGACAGACGGGAACAAACGGAGGAGAGGAGGAGCAGGCGGTTCGAGCTCTCTTTTTTCAATGGGCTGCTCATTCTGCTGCTGTCACTGCTGTTCCCCGCAAAGAGTGCCTCCGTTTCCCCATTTGTGCAGGTACCTCGTTTGCTCTGCCAGGGGACAAACTCGGTGCTCAGCCTGGGAACCGCAGCCGCCCCAAAGCATCCGGCAGGCACCGAGCCGGGGCGGGCAGCCGAGTTCTCCCCGGGGCTCCTGCAGCGGACACGGTCGGGTCTGGGGCTGCGCGTCCGCACCGGGAGCCGCTCCCGCCCCTCGCCGCCCACCCCGCTCCCGGTCTCTTGGCCCATTCGGGCTGCTCGTACCGGTGGGACCCGGGAACTCGGGAGCCCCGTCCCCGCCGGCAGGATCCTACCTGCCACGCTCCGCTGCCGCCTCCGCTCCTCTCCGCTGCCCCGCTGCTCGCTCCGCCCCGGCCCCGCCGCACACCTTTATGGATGCACGCACCCCGACACGCGCTCACACGCTCCCACCGTGCAGCGCCGGCAGCTGTGGACACCTCGCACCTCGCACACAGCGCCCGCCCCGCAGCGCACACAACGTGGCACTTGGGGACACGGCTTAACGGCACAGTGGGGATGGGACTGGTGGTTGGATTTGATGATCTTGGGGGTATTTTCCAACGATTCTGTAACTCGATGTGATTCTACTAAATCCAACAGCGAGCTCATGTCTCTTGGCGCTGACAGTGGACACGGCTGCATGCACCTCAAACACACACAGCACGAAGCCCTGTAGGTGTGCAACAGCAACAACACTACACCATCCATGAATTGTTTCCGGTGTCCTCCAGCCACAGACATGCCATAAACACAGAGCCCACCCCAGGACCCCCAGCCCAGGCAGGCACCCAGGGGCACCCAGGGACCCTGAGCAGCAGTTGGAGTCCCCCAGCAGCTCCCCTCAACCCTAAGCCTGGCCCAGCAGCCAGTGACTGCCTGGCTTTCAGGGAGGCACAAACTCCTCATGGCCCTTGGAGAAAAGCAGTAGCAGGATGACATCAGGGCTGCTCAGCTGCCCCCCAGCCCCTCTCTTTGGGTGGGGGCACTTCAGGTATCTTGGATGCATTTCCATTCCCCACTGTGTGTCTGCCCTGTGCCTTTCCCCAGATCCTTCTGTGGGTCCTGGGTCAGGGCAACCCTCACTGTAAGTACAAACTGGGGGGATGAAAGGATTGAGCACAGCCCTGCTGAAAGGAACCTGGGGTACTGGTGGGTGGCCAGCTGGACATAGCAAGCAGCAATGTATCCACAGAGCCAAGAAAGCCAACCACATCCTGAGCTGCATCCAAAGCAGCATGGCCAGCAGGGTGAAGGGGTGATCCTGCCCCTCTGCTCTGCATTGTGAGGCCTCACCTGGAGGAGTGCATCCAGATGTGAAGTCCTCAGTACAGGAAAGACATGGACCTGTTGGAGCGTGTCCAGAGGAGGACCACAGAAACGATCCAAGAGATGAAATACCTCCCTGTGAGGACAGGCTGAGAGAATTGGGGCTGTTCAACCTGGAGAAGAGAAAATTATGGGGAGACATGACAATGTCCTTTCTGTATCTAAAAGGGGGCTTTAAGAAAGGAGACAGACTCTTTAGCAGGATGTGCTGTTGTCCCTTGGGATGATGGGACAAGGGAAGATTTAGACTGGACAGAAGGAAGAATTTTTTTAAGACAGGTTGCCCAGAGAGGGGGTGGGTGCCGCACCCCTGGAAACACTCAAGATCAGACTGGGTGGGGATCTGAGAAATATGATTGAATTGTAGGTGTCCCTGTTCAGTGCAAGGAAATTGGATTAGATGACCTGTAAGTGTCCCTTCCAACTCAAGCAATTCTATTACTCTCGCCCTGGGCTGCCCCTGTCCTGGGTGTACCTCAGGACACAGTAAGCAGAGCTGTGCAATGCTTCCCCCGACCCAGACTCACACCATGGAGTACTGTGTGCAGCTGCAGGGCTTGGAAGGATGGGGCCCTCGGGTCCCTGCTCCACAGGATGGGAGGGAGCCCAGGCCCACATGCCCACTGTAGCCCTCCTCCAGGCCCACTGTGCTGTACACGCTCACCTCACTGCTCCTCACACCTTCCTCCTCCCACAGCTGCTGCACCATGAAGTAGCACAATGCAGAGATTAATTAGAGGACTTGAAGCTGGAAAATGCCTGCTGGGCGGGGCCTGGGACTCTATCCTCACACAGACACCCATGGGCTTCTGCAGAGAAATGATGCCATCACTATCTGGGAAGGCTGAGCAGGCACCTGTGCAGCACACAGTGACAGCAGCCCCATATCCCTGGCTCTGGGATGTGGTACAGGTCGGTGCCCATCCTGCTGAGCTCTGTCAGCTGCAGATGGAGTCAGAAGCAAGCTGCTGGGGACTCAGGAGCATGGCTGGTGGTGCTGGAGAGCTCATGCTGGAGAGCCCAGGCCCTGCCGTGGCTGCAGGTTCTCCCTGACAGCAGGTCCGTGAGGTACCTGGTCGAGATGAGGCTGTGTGTGCGAGGAGGGAAGGTGCCATGGTGTCCTGTGCAGGAGCCCCATTTTGGTCATCTCCTGTGCTCCTCTGCAGGACCTCCTCTGCTCTGCATGCCAGGCTCTCAGCCCTGCTGTAAAGGGGTTGTACCTTTGTTGTTAGGGCTATGGAGTGTGCTGGGAGGCTCTGAGGAGTACTGTGGGGCTCTGTAATGGTCACAGAGACATACTGGGGGGACACTGCACTTCCGGGAGGTACTGGGGGCTCACGGGGATTCTGGGGGATCTGTAAGGCTCCACATTCCTCTGTTCTGCCTCAATGACTTCTTTTCCTCTTTCTCTCTCTGATTCTCAGTCCTGCTTTCTCTTTTCTTTCCTTAATTTCACTGTCCCTAATACTTCTCTGTCTATCACTGTGCTGCTCCCTGTCCCTGTTCTCTTGGTGTCCTGTTCCCTGTGTTTCTCTGCTCATCTCCATCCTCCTTGCCTTTCTCTGTATATTTCTTTCTCCCTCTGCTCCAAATGCTTCTTTCTCTGTCTTGGGTGTTTAACTTTCCTCTTTTCCTCTGCCTGTCCCTACATCTTTCTTCTGCTCTCTATTTTTTCAGTCTTCTCTGTCCTGCTGATCTTTCCCTCACTTCTGGCTACATCCAGCTGTCTGTCTGTCCTGAGTGCCTCTATCCTGTTTCTTTTTGCCCTTCCTCAGTCTGTGACTTGCAGCCCATCTCCATTTTATCCCATTCCCTCTTTGTCTTGTCCTGATCTGCATCCCTCTCCTGTACCTCACATCTCCCCAGTGCCGGTGCCCTGCTCCGTCCCTTCCTTCCATCACCCACACAATCTCTACCCCTGCTCCCTCTCCCTATCCCTCTGCTCTGTCCCCATTCTCTTTTTAACTTGCCTTTTCAGCCTCTTCTTCCTCTTTTTTTTTTCTTTTTTTTTTTTCCCCTTCAGTCAGATTGTCCTGCTCCTTTGCTCCTGGGTTTCTGTCAGTCAGTCTGCCCTTCTTCCCACGTTTCTCTCAGTTTATCTATTCTGCTCCCTATCTCTTTTACTCTTTCTGCACCCCATTGCTTTGCTTCCTGTTCATCTCATTTTCTCTCTGTCCAGCTGCCCATCTGTGTATTTTCCTACAGCAAGGCCCTGCTCCCTGTTCCTGTCTCACCCTCCATCCCTGCTCTCCACCCCAGCATTTTTTATTCTCCCTCGTCTGCTCCCTGTCCTTCTTTCTGCTTCTTGCTGTCCTTCAGCTCTTTCCTCACTCCTGTTCTATCCCCCGTGACAGACAGATGGCTCACCCTGTCTGTTCCTCAGTGCCTCTCATCTCTTTTTGCTGTTTCTCACTCCCAGTCCTGCCCCTCTCTCTGCCTTCTCTCTGCTCTGTGCCTTTCTTTTCTGTCCCTGTGTTGCTGTTATTTTCCTGCTCTGTCCTGCTCTTCTTAGCACCTTTTGTTTCTCTATCCCTCAGTTCTGCTGACTGTCACTAATTTCCTTCCCAAGCTTTCTTCCCCCCATACCTCTCATTCTCTTCCTAACATTTTTTCCTACTTCTTCTCCCTCTGCTTTTCCGTACTCTCGCATCCCACGCCGTTTTTCTCTTCATTGTATTTCCTTGCTCTTCACCTTTCCTTTCAGTCTCTCTGTTGTATTCACTGCCCCCTGGCAGAGAATCTTTCTGTGTCCCTGCCATTCATTTTCTTTCTGCCTTGCTGTCCATTATATTTCGTCCTTCTCCTCCACTCTGTGCTGCTTCCTGTCTCCATGTCTTTTTTGCCTCTAAGTCCAAACACTTTTCTTTCAGATCTGTCCTGCTTCCTGCCTTGTCACTTCTCATGTTATCCCTCTGCTTTCCTCCCTGTCCCTTTGTGTCCCACCACCCCTCCATCCCATGTCCTCTCCCTCCTCCATCTTTGCAGCCTTTCTCCCTCTGGTTCTGTCTCAACCTGTCCAGCTTTGTGTTTCTGTGGATGCAGCTGCTCCTTCTCCTTATCTTTCCTCCAGATTTTTCCCATCTCGATCTCTGCCATGCCGCCACCACATTTGTTTTTCCCGCTCTGCTGCCCTCCTCATCCCTTCGCTCCTCTCTCTGTCCTGTTCCCTTCCTCGCCTGCTGTCTGCCCCTATCCATGTCCACTCTCTGCGTCACTCCTTTTTTCTTTCTTCCCCTTTCTCCGCCCGCAGCCCACAACGCGCTCCCCCGTGCAGTCAATGGAGCCGCAGCTTCCCCGGGACAGAGGCGGCCTAAAGGCTCACAGTGTGGCGCCGCCAGGCCCTCTGCTGCCACCCACCGGCCAATGTCAGTACTGCGGCAGCTGGCAGCGCGCAAGCGCAGTGGCGCTGACCCGCCGACTTCGACAGTGGTATCTTTGTGAGCATGCGCAATAGCGCCACCGCTGTGGACAGCATCGCTCCCCCGGCGGACATGCGCAATAGCGGCCCTGAAGAGCATGCGCAGTAGTTCACTGGCGGTGTGCGCAGCGGAGCCCGGACGCGGCTACGCCGACGGACATGCGCAGTGTGGGCGGATTGGAATGGTTTCAGACAGCGTGGGAACATTTAAAATGTCCCAGGATAGAATTAGGGATAGGGAAGCTGGCTAGGGTTATCATTAAGGTTTGGATTTGTTTTAGGTTTAAGACTGGGAGTTAGGTTTAGTGGTTAGGGTGAATGCCATTAGGGCTAATGTTAGTGTTAGGGTCAAAGAGTTGTCACAGAAACCTCAGAGACCTAGAGCTGGCATAAGGTTGTTAGAGAACCTGAGAGTCATCACAGAGTCATCCTAGAGTCTTATATTATGGACATAATGTCCTCACAGAGGCATCCTGAAGTTGTCATAGTCATCACAAATAAATCATAAAGTCATCATGTAGACCTCAGAGAGTAATATAGTAGTCACAGTGCCATCATAGAGGTGTCATAGATTTGTCATAGGATTGTCACAGAGTCACGGAGTGGTCATAGAGTCATCATAGAGGATATAAAGATGCCATCCATACCTGCAGAGATGAGATCAGGAAAGCACACATGGAGCTGAGCTAGGTAAAGGATGTGAAAAAACAAGAAGAGACTCTACAGGTAAACTGGTCACAAGTGATAGACCAGGGAGCGTACTCCCCTCTGACAGATGAAAATGGAGAACTGACTCCAATAGATATAGAGAAGACTAAGGTACTCAGTGAGTTCTTTGCTCAGTGTTCACTGGCAGTCAGGCTTCTCATGCCTCTCACATCCCTGAACCTTTAAGGTGGGGCTCAGGAGAGCAAAATCCTTCCAACAATAAGAGCAGAGCAAGTCCAAGACAACCTCATGAAGCTGAATGTGTACAAGTTTCTGGGGCTGGGTGACATGCATCCCAGGATCCCAAAGGAACTGGCTTTGTGGTTGCCAAGCCTGTCATTTTTGGAAAGTCATGACAAAGTCCCCAGTGACTGGAAAAAGGGAGCTATCACTCCTGTTTTTAAGAAAGGGAGAAAGGAAGACCTAGGGAACTGCAGACTGGTGAGTATCTTGTCTGTGCCTGGAAGGCCATAGAGCAGATCTTCCCAGAAGGGGTGTTAAGGCACATGCAAGATGAGGAAGTGATCTGAAATAGCCATCATGGCTTCACCACGGGCAGATGGTGCCTGACCCATCTGATGGCCTTCTACAATGGAGTGACAGCATCGGTGGGCAAAAGGGCAACTGATGTAATCTACCTAGCCTTGTGCAAGGCCTCTGACATGGTCCTGCACCACACCCTTATCTCTGAATTGTAGAGATGTGGATCTGAAGGCTGGACTGCTGGAGTCATTATAGAGTTGTAAAAAAATCAAGGTGTCATCACAGAGTAATCAAAGAGACATCACAGAGTTAAAGATTTGTCATAGAGTCATTGCAGTATCACAGGGACATCAGTGACTTGTCAAATTCCTCATAGTGTCATCATAGTGTCACTGAGTGGTCATAGAGTAGTCTTAGTGTCATCATAAATACATCACAGAAATGTCATAGAGTCAACAGAGTCATAGAATCATCACAGAGTCATAACAGAGTTTTCATAGATTTGAAGAGTCACACCAGAGACATTATAGAATCCTATAAATATCACAGACTCAAAGAGTCGTAAGAGTCAGAGAGTTGTCAAAGAGCCTTAGGGAAATTTTACACCATGTACTGAAGTTGACAACATGTCTAGAACCTAAAAGAAGCCAAATGACAGTGAAGTCCAATGATTTTGGTAGAACTGAGCATCGTTACTCCAGCCAGATGGGGCTTATTCTGCTGTTCTGGACAAACTGGTCACGTTTAACTCTGAACAAGGATTCTTTGAAATTCTTTTCAACCATTCTAAATACACTGCTCATGGAGTTTGAATCCTTAGAAAGCCTTCCTGTTATTATAACATCTAAGCATTATTGTTCTTCAGTTAGTTAATGAAAATGTCTAGAAATAAATTTAATATTTTGTAGATCTACTTAATTTGTAAAATCTGCTTCTTTTTTTTAAACTAATTAAGTTAAATTTATGCTCGTAGAAACAATATGATTAGATGAAAGAGCATTTCATTTCCCTGTACATAATCTCAGTGAAATCTGATATAGGTTCATTTGTAGTCTCAGTGTAAGAAAATACTGTCAGATTGTATTGCCATGATGGTCAAACAGTTGGTAGTTACTTACATAGCTAGAACGGGGTCAGATTTTTCAAAGTTACATTTAAAAACTGGATTAAAAGACAAAGAGGTACAGGAAAAACAAACAAACAAACAAACAAACAAAAAAAAACAAATTAAGTTATTCCAAAATGTAAATTGATTCTATTTCTAATCTGATTATCCTACTTCTTAGAGCAGTCTTAACTTCAGGGTGCACTGTCAAGAACTACTTTTCTAATCAGAACCCTGTGGATACTGATATTTGGATACTGGTATTTGTTGGACAAAGTAAAGTTTCCACATGCTCTTGAGGATGAGGAATTATTTTTTCAAGATCGTGAAATATAAATTGATGAGTCAGAACAGTAGAAGTTTTTACACCTAAAAGAGAGAGATGGATTTAGGCAATACTCAGTAATCACTAACTGGATGAATAATGTTGAAAAGAAAGACTACAATAACTTTCCTACAATCTAATTGCTTTCAAAGCACTGGAAATCCACATTTCTAGGCCAGGTGCTGGATAATTTTCCGCATCTAGATAGGAAATAAGAATTTGGCATTGAGAAACAGAGCTGACCAAATACTCCTCAGGTCTTTGGTTCAGTGGTAAACCAAGCCAGATCACAGCAGCTATTCATGAATGTCAACAATTTTCTTTTATTTCTTTCCAGTAACATGAAAAGGTAAATGACTTCAGCTGATTTCAGACTGAAATATTCAACTCAGAATAGAAAACAGCAGAATTCTTTAGGTCAAATAATATATTTAGAGTTGATAAGATTACTTTCTTAAACCTATACAAACGCTCAAAAAACTACTTTCATTTTTAAAATGAAAAAAAATCAAATGTTTTGATTTCAACAATATCATAATGTAAGGCTTCATTAAAAGAATGCTGTAAATGCAAAATTGCAATAATTTGGAGTGATGTCTTTTTTTCCCTTCAGATTCAATTAAGATCCAAGTTAAGAGTTCAATCTTAATTTTAGTGAAATTCCTTTAGAAGTTAATTACCAGCCTATGCTTAGGCACGACAACTGTATCTCCCATTCCTATTTTGGAGAGAACTCAAAATTCTAACAGAATAAAATGAACTTGCTGGGGAAAAAAAAAAAAAAAAGTCAAAAACTAAAAGCTTACCCAGATGATGATATCACTGTCTATCTCATCAAACCAGAAATATTCACCTTCATCTCCATAAGTCCTATTCCCAGAGGTATAAAGATAACCACACAGTTTTGGCAGCTTTTCCTATGGAGAAATATCCCAGAAATCACAGTGAGGAATCCCTCATATTTCAGACGTCAGTGGAAGGATCTGACAAAACCTGCTGAGGCAAAGACCTGGCCTTGAATGGAATTAAACCAACCAGCTGGTTGCTCTGCCACATCCAATGTAAACTCAGACACCAATGGTGAGTTTTAGTCTGTGTCTTAAATCTAATATTGCAATGGGAAGGTTGAGTTGCATCTCTAACTGATCTTTTCAACAATGAATCCTTCTCACATAAGTTTGCTTACAGCCGTTTCACTTATAAATTGTGCTATATTTATATGTAGAGGGTGATTATAAAGACTCATATAAGATATTAATATAATAATTGGTTTTACTCCAACAATCTAGAGAGCCTTACAAATGACTAAGAGCAAACTCAATTACTGCTCTGTTTTTCATTACGGCTCTATTCCAATGTTTGTACTGAAAAGGAGATGAAGTTGTAGATCACTTATTAAATACTTCTGCCCAGTGGAATGGCTAAAATAGCAAACCAAAAGTTACAAAAATCACCATCCAGCAAATCTGCAATACAAAGTTCAGAACACATTCTGGAAGTGCGTTAGGACTTCTTAGCAAACGACACATTAACTTACTTCATAATGCAAAAAGAGCTATACAGGCACACTGTGTGGGTGTGGGTGGGTTCAGATTGGATATTAGGAAAAATTTATTTAAAAAAATAGGTAAAAAATAGGAAAAAATGGGGGTGCTCATCTTCTGAAAGTGCTCAGATGCTGGAATGGGCTTCCCAGGGAGGTGGTAGAGTCACCATCTCTGGAGGTGTTCAAGAAGTGCATTGATGTGGTACAAAGGGACATGGTTTGGTGGGCAGTATTGGTGGTAGGTGGATGGTTGGAGTAGATGATCTTGGAGGTCTTTTCTGACCGTGGTGATTCTGTGAGTCTATGATTCTGTTCTATTCTCTCTATATATACACATAGATGCACACAGTACATTTATATGTCTGTAATATTAAGCATAGTTTCTACAACTATCAGTTTATCATTGCTTATGATGGCATCATCCATGAAAGGGTTATTTCTCAGTACTACAATTAATTTCAGTTCTCACTGTATTTACCCAGGGAGGTTCTTGAAACAAAAGATGAGGTCTTGATGCTCATACCTAATTCAAAAGTCTATTTCAAAATTATCTGTAGTAGAAAGACATTCTACTTGTGCTATTTAGCATTCTTATGCTATGTATAAGAGCATTATTCCCTGTTTAAAAGTATCCCAAAAACTCTCTTTTGAACTCGCCACTGGAAATTCCATCCCTGGGTTGTGCTTGGCAGACTAGAGACACACCACCAAAAGAAGGGCAACCTACACACGGTTCTCACCCTACCCCCATAGATGTGGATTTTGAATCCTGCAGAAATAAAACTGCTAGTCTCCCACATATAGCAGTGCATTTTCAGTGCTTGTGCTGCCACTGTCCCAAACCACAAGAAAATGGATATAACCAGTGAAGAGGAAAAATAAAGAGAAAACATATTTGCTGTTCCAAGTTGAAACTGAAGCTTTCTCTTTTTTTCTAACTAAAAGTTCAAAGGAGAGAAACAAACAGTTTAAAATAACTGGTTGCTTGTTTGACTTGTCTGCAGTCCTTAGAACAACTGCATTGCCTATTCTAAACACAATTAAAACAGAATGAAGGGCTCCTTATCTTCTGAAGCAGAAGCTTCGGACCACACAGTCTCAAGAACACAACAGCTTCTCCCTTCTGGTCCATTTCTGTTTCCTTGATGTCTTTGCAGAAGTTCAGCAATGTGCACTGAGGCACTGACAGCGTTAACACTAGGGGGAGTGTGATTTACAACCTCAGCAAAGCAATGCACCTCTGTAATCCTAACAGAGACCATACAGCCCAAAGTCACTGTATCCTTTCCATAGGCTTTGGATGAGAAACTAAGCTCTCATGAAAGAAGGTAACAGGAAAAATGTATCTGATGCAGAGTACTTTTTAAGGTGCAGCTATTACTTTTTTCTAATGTCTGAAAATAATGGTAAATTGAAGCTGGGCTACGGTGGGGCTAGAGAAGAGACCTGAGAGGGAAGGCTAGTCTATAAAAAGTTGTGTTTTTCAGTTAGAATGATATAAACCATTCAAGATTCAATCTCTGTGGCTCCAGAAGAGAGCCACAAGCTGGAGGTATGTATTTTACTTTCACCTGCTTGTAGTTGCAAACCCACATCTCTAAAATCATTCTGCATAGAAATTTCTTGGTAATTCTCTGATCCTGGGCAGAGAAGGAGAATTAAGCAAATCATCTACCCTGAACATGAGGCAGAAAACTATAATGAATATCAACAGTAAGAGGTTCACAGAATCATAGAATGGCCTGAGTTGAAAAGGACCACAATGCTCATCTACTTCAAGCCCCTGCTATGCACAGGGTCACCAACCACCAGGCCAGGCTGCCCAGAGCCACATCCAGCCTGGTTGCTGCAGTGAGAACCAGGGCACCTCACAGTAGAATGAATGACCTGGCAATATGTTTGACTACAATCCTGTCCTATTCATGCAAAAAACTGACTACTAGTTCACAGCAAAGCACCAGCTCCTAGAATCAGCTGAGTAAGGAATCACAGTAGATGATATTTCCAGCACTAAAGCCTGTGGCAAACTATTCTAATCAGCCAACTGCTAATTGCAGAGCCAGAGATTGTTTCTAGGGTCTCTGAATTCCAGTTTATACACTTGCTTATTTTTACATACATGTGATTGCAGTTATGCTTTTTGCTTCTGGCTGAGTGTGCAATAGTAAAATGTAATAGTAAAAATAGTAAAAAAACAAAGGAGAAAGATTTAGAAGAGGCAGAGAACCTGAAGGGTCCGGAAATGTATGACTTTTAAGGGAAACAGAACTGTATACAGATAAGAGCTTGTGGCAGTGATATGTGACATGCTGAAACAAGTGCATGTAAGAAAGCAATGACTAATTGTACTATAATGTAACCTATGCTTCTAAAATACTGAAATACTGAAAAGTGCTCTGAAATCTCTGTGAAATACTAAGGAGCATTAAACAATGAAGTGACTGTCAGCAAAGAAAATGTATTTATTGACAATTGCTTTCATTTCAGCTGTTGCTGGTACAGAAATTGTTTCATTGACATAACCAAAACGTTTAATCCCAAGAAATAAAAATGCTTTATTTTCTCAAAATTAGCATTCTCCACATCTCACTCTAGAAAGGAGCTCCAAGCAGGGAGGCAGCTGGAAAAGACCTTATCTCATGCCCAAAGATGCTGCTGTTTTCCAGCCATTTGCTCTTAATTAATGAATGGAAGTGGACTGCTGAAGGCTGGAGATGTTTTGTCAATTAATGAAAATTCGTGCCGGGGGAGGGGGAGGGGCAGAGGAGGGGACAGGAGGGAGGAAGGGAGGGAGGGGGGGAGGGGAGGGAGAGGAGTGGAGGGGAGTGGAGGGGAGTGGAAGGAAGGGGAGTGGAGTGGAGTGGAGTGGAGTGGAGAGGAAAGGGAAAGGGAAGGGAGGAGAGGGGGAGGGGGGTGAGGGGGAGGGGAGGGGAGAGGGGAGGGGGAGAGAAGGCGGAAGGAGAGGGGAGGGGAGGAGATGGGGGAGGGGGAAGGGGGGAGGGGACAGGGGAAGGGGAGGGTTGGGGAGGGGAGGGGCAGGTGAGGGGAGGGGGGAGGGGAGGGAGGAGGGGAGAGGAGAGTGGAGGGGAAGGGGGGAGGGGAGGAGGGCAGGAGGGGGTAGGGGAGGGGAGGGAGGGGGGAGGGGAGGGAGGGAGGAGAGGAGAGGAGAGGAGAGGAGGGAGAGGAGAGGAGAGGAGAGGAGAGGAGAGGAGAGGAGAGGAGAGGAGAGGAGAGAGAGGAGAGGAGAGGAGAAAGGGTGTGCACATTATAGTTCGTACTTCTTTAGAAAGCAGAGAGCTTGAAGTTAAGCAGATGTGATGATCTAAACCAGACTGTGGGAGTTTTCTCACTGGTTTCACCTCTACCTAAGTGGCTGCTGATGTAGCCTCTTCATGCAGCAATTGACTACTGTGGCAAAGAACTGTGGTTTAGTCTACAAATTGGGTCACTTGCTGAACAGCAAACTTTATTTTAAAGAGCATCAGAGGTGGTACAGGAGTTTTGCCTCTTGTATGTGAAGATCAGAATAGAGGATGAGCAACGAAGCCACTCTCTGTATTAAACGACATTTGTGGAAAAAGCATGGTAGAGGCTGGCAGTACTTGTCATCAACACATAACACATGAACATAGGTTTAGGAAGGTCTTTTGGTATCAGCAGAGGAGTCTTTCCATCTTCAGTAAATGTTAGAAGGACTGTATTCAGTTTAAAGCATGCTGCATTTAAGGTCAGTGCATGTAAGCAACTCAAATCCACACCCGCCTCTTTCTGCAGCTTGAAGCTAATAATAATAGAATCATAGAATCCTAGAACAGCCTGGATTGAAAAGGACCACAATGATTATCTAGTTTCAACCCCTGCTATGTTGAGGGCTGGCAACCAGCAGACCAGGCTGCCCAGAGCCACATCCAGCCTGGCCTTGAATGCCTCCAGGGATGGGGCATCCACAGCCTCCTTGGGCAACCTGTTCCAGTGCCTCACCACCCTCTGGGTGAAAAACTTCCTCCTATCCTTTTGTGATCTTGGATGTTATATATTAGAGATGGGTCACCAGCTAAGTTCTGGTGAAGTTTTGGATAGTAAGGACTAGAATGGAATTGTATAATTGGTTTGTTCTCCCAGCAGTGCATCAGGATCTGAACTTGTAGTGCTGACATTAGAAGTTTTTGCAAACAGATGCAGACATCACACTTTGGTGTTATGTACAAGTTTTGATGCTCAGGCATTTAACAAAAGGCAGACCAGACCGATTTTAACAGAGAAATATAGCATTAATGGAACAACAGGAGTTCTGTTAAATTCCACACAGTGCTACATCTGTCCCCACTCTTTGGCTCTTAATTCATTCCTCTTTATCTTCCCAGTGATTGTCTTTGGTAGCTCCCGGACAAATTCCACCTGCATAAAAAAGACAGAAAATGATGCAGCATGATCTCTGCAGAGCAGCTTTTCCAAGTCTCTCAACATACATGGAGAACAAGGAGATCTCCCATCAGTAAACACATTTAGCCTATAGGATCAAGTCCAAGCCAAATAAAGGCAGCAAAGTGTGCATCTTCTGAAGTTTTCTTTGGCTTCCTAGATGGTCAAAAACCAGCTAACCAAGTTGGGCATTGTAACTAAAGGATGAAGACTAATGCTACCTGAGAACAGAGATGAATAATGACAAAATGAAGAGAAGAGGGATGATATTGGCATCAAGTAATGGTCCTTAGTTTCTACAAGTTCTACATATGTAAACTAAAGCATTGCTGGTAGCATTTTTCCTATAATGTTTATATTTCTGAGAAACATCAAGCATATCATCACTGTTTCTTTCAGGTGAACAGCGAAGATCCAAATAATAATTTTCCTGAGATTTATGAAAGGATGTTATGGTTTAGTTTCTCCAGAAACCATTTACCTTCCTGGGATATTTGTATGGAGCAGTAGTTTTCTTGACATGCTCCTGCAAGTCACGGGTTAAGCTCTCGCAGTCACTGGATGAAAAGGCATCAGACAAGACCACAAATGCTTTCACAACCTAGAAGACAAGGTCAGTAAGAGTGATCTGACACTGTTAGTTTTTAAGAACTGATACATTGGCTACCAGTGAGCAGTTATGACATGATGTGAGCTTGGAGTCATGACGTGCAAGAAGGAATAAGAGAGAAACCAGAGCGGGAGGTGAAATGGTTGTGCCCAGCTTCTGCACACTGTTAAGCTGAGGGGAAAGTTCAAAGCATAGTTTTCCTGCCCCTGTTGCAGGAAAAGAGCATTTGCTCTATATCCTCATAGGGGGTCAAGAAGAAGGGGTAGCAAGAATTGTCTTTGCAGAGCCTGCTGAATATTTTCTCTCTCTGAAGTTTGCCTTACAGCTGTACATTACTCAGAAAAAAGGAACTTATTTATATACTTATACATTTAAACAAACGTATGGCTTCTGCCACCACTGTGCAGCATCATTACCTCTCCTCTGAGGGGATCTGGACTGCTGACAACAGCTGTTTCTGCTACTGCTGGGTGTTCTATCAGGGCGC
The DNA here is from genome assembly GCF_905368555.1 of Meleagris gallopavo. Lineage (NCBI taxonomy): Eukaryota > Metazoa > Chordata > Aves > Galliformes > Phasianidae > Meleagris > Meleagris gallopavo. The sequence goes on from NC_139419.1 coordinate 14,480,922, forward strand.
TCTCTACCTCAAATGGCCCAATGCGATACCTGGATAAGGGAAGAACAACAAAGGATTTGATTTTGTGAGCTGGAAAACCGGTACCAAACCAGTACTGAAATAACATGTTTCCTTGGCTATGATAGAGGTATCCTTCAATTTCAGTTAAAACTGAAACTAGATTAAAATCCCTCCTATGCCAGTGGAAAACAGGCAGGTTGTGCTGTGCTCATGTGCTGAAAGAGATGAGTTGCAGGGGAAACTGATACAGATACACGAGTAAGATGATAATACTGCAGGTCTAAGAAAAACTGCTAATAAAAGTGAGCATTCATAAGGTGAGAGGTAATGCATTTCACCATAAGGACCATTGTGTCAGAAGCACAGCAGTAACACTGCATAACAGCAGTTTAGAAGAGAAGCACACAAACTGACCCTGAAGAAATGATGATATCGTCGTCTCTTCCAATAAACCAAAAATATCCGTCTTCATCCATAGTCCCTCTGTCCCCTGTGATGTAAAAATCCCCACGCTCGCTTTCTGTAGTTTTCTTAGGGTTATCCTTGAAGTGGATTACAAATAGTAACTTACATTTTAAGAATGCATCAGCTATGCATTATATTATAACACACACAATGTTAAATTAATTGGAATTTTTTTTTTTTTTGGTCAATACTCTTCAAGAATTATACTGATATTGATATAAAATACAATAAAATAGACTTAAACTGTTTTGACTCTTGAAAAGAAACTAACTTAATCTTTGATAAATTCTTCTCTTCACCTGTCTAACATTCACCAGTCCAAGCAAGTGAATCGTTCATGTTTTCTCTACATTTCTTGATCTTTTAGTCAATCCTTAACATAAATACTTAATGAGCTTTTCAGATAGCATATGGTGCACATATGGTACTTCCCAGTGAGGTCACTGTCTGTGATAAGGATGGTAGGGAAATGTTTTAGGCTGCTTTTTCAGATCCATGTTTTAATGTTCTTGAACAAAAATCTGAATCAAATAATGGGATGAAATGAAGTCTGGATCACATTTTTCCACTTGGAGATTCATGATCCTTGAGGTCTCTTCCAACCCTGACCACTCTATTATTAAGTGCATCTTAGAATCATAGAATCATTCACGTTGGAAAACACCTCCAAGATAACCAGCCTCAACCCAACCCACCATGCCCTCTAGCCATGTCCCCAAGTGCTACATCTCCACATTTCTTGTACATCTCCAGGGACAGTGACTCCACCACCTCCCTGTGCCAATGCATCACCACTGCTTCTGAAAAGGAATTTCAGATACCCAGAATATCCAACCTTAAGGGGAAGTATAGCTTCCCATTAGGTTCCAGTCTGCACAGGGCATCTAAGGAATTCATTCTCAGATTATCTTTACCAAAATATATTGCTTCTACAGTTCAGGACTCAAAAAATGGGCCAGCAAGCCTGAAAACTGGTGAAAAACACAGGGCATTTTTAATCCCTAAGGAATTTCAGATATTCTGGGGATATTGCTGTTGGTGAGGAATAAAATACTTACTACATATTCAGTGAATAAACCAAGTGGTCTTACGGGTTTGCTTCTGACAGCAATTTCCCCCTGTTGTCCAGGAGGCAGAATATTAGCATTTTTGTCTACAACCTAGAACGAAAAGCAACATGTACTTCAGTAAAAGAAAAGAAAATAAGAACACTCACCCCCTACCTATGGAAAAGTCTAAAAAGCAGTCAATAAACCTGAACATCAAACGGGGGAGCGGCTTTTCCCATTGATCCAGGTTTGATCTTCATTCCTTTAGAAACAGAGCAGATTATTCCCTGTAAAAATAAAAATCAAAATGAAGGTTTGCCATAGAAAACCACTACGTTCACATTCAATTCATTGCATGCATTTTCTAGAATAAAGCCAAAGGAATTAAGATTCAGAAGATCCTGGTTGTTGGTTCTGTAAAGTAGAAATGAGCAAGATGAAGAAAAAAGATTACTATTGGAATGGAATACTAATCCATTAACTACAAAGAATTTATGTCCTCTACTAGCCCATCTTTGTTAGCTTTTAGCTCTCTCCTGGCACTGTCGTTTGGCATTTGCTTAAGGACATTTAAGAAAATATTAGTGCACAACCCCTCCCAACAATCCCCATTTCCAAGAGGTTCTGTGAGGAGAGCCATGCACAGGTGCTCTTTCAGGGTGATCAGAGGTTACTGAAACATTCACAGAAACATGAAAGAAGAAATAGGCTGCGTTATTGAAAACAAGCATTAATGTTTCATTAAGCAAAAGGGAATTACAAAGATTTAACAGAATATTGACGCTACCGCTTCAGTCTGGCCATACACTTCATGGATGTCCAGCCCTGTCTTGCTTTTCCACTGGTCAATGACTTCTGGGTTTAGCGGCTCCCCTCCGCTCATGCAGTGCTTCAGGTTCATGAATTTGTAACTTCCCAGAGGGTCAAAAAGCAAAGAGAAACACTTAAATCTATTGCATAAGACAAGGATGAGCAAAATGCTGTAAAATAATCCTGGAGTTCTGTTTACTCAGGAAGTTATTCCCACGAAGTAGGAAAACCAGAGGATTCCTGATTCTTTGGTTCCCAATAAAGCAAGGATATCAGTCTTTGCTCAGTGTTGCACACAAGTAGAGTTAAACATGCATGAAAAACAAAGTAAAAGTTTTGCTGAAGTCAGCTGGAATTTAAGCACCAGCTTGTAACTAACCAGGGACCAATTTGCTGAGCCAGGGGCGTGACTGCTGACCCTCTGCAACAGCCCAAGGGAGAAAGTACAGGAGAGGAGCAACCAGGAGCGACAGTTTGTTCATCACTGAGAAACTGGAGCAGAAGGTCTGTCGGTCCCCAGCAGTTATGCTAATGCTGTCCGGGGGTGACAGCGCTTCCCAGAGCATGGACAGTTAACTTGGTGATTGGAACTGGAATTTCCCAGGTGTTTAGTTTTATACCCTCTGGGATTTGCTTAGAAGTTCAGTAATGAAAAGTCTCAAATGACCGGTGGAAAATATCAAGCTTCTCTACAAGCAGCAAAACTCACAAATCTTGCATGACTGTCTCTTCATAAAGGATATTTTAGACTGAATTATGACCCCACTTTGGGTCAAAAGCTGGACCTGGGAAATGGCTAACATGTAGTTAGGGCAAATAGTATCTCTTGACGTACCTGGAGAGATCAGCTTGCACCAGCATGCGGTACAGGGTGGGAGCACTAATCATGGTGTCAATGGGGAATCTGCAGAGAGTCTAGTGAGTGAAGCAACGAGACAACAGGTGAAACTCAGGCAACAAAAGCTATCTTCTGGATGTACACTGCACAGGGGTGTAGGGGTCAAAGGTAGCTCTCCTGTTATGTAAAAGCAGAATGTATGTATATACATTCATACATATGTATGTATATACATTCTGCTGGGCAAGAAACCCTCCTACCCTTGGCATAGCAGGTGGAGAGTCACAGTGTTTGGGAAAAATCCCATTCCTTCTTGTCTGCATGAAACCCAGACTGCCTAGACAGCTCAGAGCATGGACAGAATAAGCCTGTCTGCGTTATGGGGAATGGTTTGGGTTGGAAGGGAGCTTTAAGACCATCTCGTTCCAACCCCCTGCTGAAGGCAGGGACACCTCCCATAGCCCAGGTTGCTCACAGCCCCATCCAGCCTGTCCTCAAGTGCTTCCAGGCAGGGGGCATCCACAGCCTTGCTGGGCAACCTGTGCCAATCTCTCACTGCCCTCACAGTAAAGAATTTCTTCCTAATATCTAGTCTAAATCTACCCTCTTTCAGTTTAAAGGCATTTCCCTTCATTCTGTCGCTACCTGCCCTTATAAAAATTCCTTCTCCAGCTTTCCTGTAGGCCCCTTCAGGTCATAGAAGGGCTATAAAATCCCCCTCTTTAGGCTGAAAAGCCCCAGCTCTCTCAGTCGATCTTTGTAGGGAAGGTGCTCCATCCTCTGATCATCTTGTGCTCTCCTCTGGACCTGCTCTAACAGCTCCATGTCCTTCTTGTTTGGGGGCCCCAGAACTGGACACAGTACTCCAGGTGGGGTTCACTTTCATCTTGGCCGCCAGAGGCAGAAAATAATTTTCAGTTTGCATTAATATTAGCTAATATTATCTCCCATGGCTACTGGAACAAAGGCAATGTGATTAGTACTGCTTCTGGGATGATTTTCCCATGTGCTTACCAGCTATGAGCAAAATGTATCAAAGTATCTTGGGACGGACCCCTTCTGTGTACACTAAAAAAGTGAATGAGACTTTATGGAAGGGTACATCTTGAATGCAACAGTGGACATAACAGTCATTAAATCTTTCTATGCAGTTAGAAATTATTTTCTGCTCCTTTTCTGCAGGTTTACACACATCCATAAGTTTTTTCTTACATTTAGGATAACTGATGGTTCAATCTGTGGGAGCTGGTGGACAAAGACACACGATCCCAAAGCCCAGGCATCAAATAGAGATGCCAGTGAAGTTACTATCCAGCCTGTGTCTGTAATGCCCCACACCGTGTCTGACGGAGATGTATCCAACCAGTACCTAGCAGCAGGAAAAAGAATTAAAAAAATAAAAAGGAAATGATAACTTTGGTTTAATTAAAAGAAAAAAAAAAAAGCGAAAGGAAAGCAAATGAAACCAAAGGGTCACCGTTCCCCACTCCTTCTGTAAAAAAACTCAAATACCCAGCAACCAGCAACGCCAGTAGAAAACAAAAATCAAATCCAAGACTGCTAATGAGATATGTGGGCTCTGGCAGTAAGTTCATTTGTTGAGCTAGCTCAGGGATAAAAGGACCTTTAAGGTTTAATTATATGTACAATAAACATATATGGTAAAGATACGAGGCCATTCATAACATAGGCTACAATAAAGGAAAGAATTGCAATAAAGTGACTTTTCTTGGGGAGGAAGGTAGGGCTGAAGCAGAAGCATGCATCAATTCTGTGTTGGACACCAGGTATTTCACTTCCATGTCTGCTGAGGGATCAGGCTGACCTGTGCAACCAGCATCAGCTCGACTCTGTTCACCTACACACATGACATAATTTTTGCAGCACAAACAGCGTGATATTCTTGGTTTTGCACTCTAAAATATTCCCAGCTTGTGTCTGTCCTTTGAACCATTCTAAAGAAGGACTGGAAGATAGTCATTGGAAAATGGAGATACTGGGGCTGATCCTACTCATATGGAAATCTGTCAGAGTTTCTAACCTGATTTCTGGGGGAGGAGGACTGTAGCCTTACATCTGAGTAACTCAGGAACCTTTCATCAGTTGTACTGTGCAGCTCCAATTATCAACCAGGCTCAAACCTTTCATACCTTTCACATAACAGGGGTCTAAAACCAAGGCTGCCCTGGGAATGTTCGGTCATCTTTGGAGAACCTGTGGTTCCACTGGTAAAGAAGATAACCATTGAATCTTGAATCCTTGTTTTGACACAGGAATGGTCAGCAGGCTGGTTTCTGTAAAACACAATGCAATTGGTGACTTCAGTGATTACATGGGCTTCAGAATGTAAGCTTCAAAGAAGCCTTTCACCAAATTAGACTGAAATCATGTAGAACTGCGCTTTCCTCCATGACAAGATTCCACTTAAGAAGGACAGGGTAGAAACTTCCTGGAATAAAACTGAAGACTGTTGGTAAACATCTGCTATCAGCAAACAACTCTGATGTGGAAACAGCAATCAGGCAGTCATGAAATCACACCACTAAAGCTTAGTGTTGGTGCTTGATGAATATTCACAGTTGATGAATACTTGTAAATAAGCATTTGTGGAGAACAGGTCTGCTTTCTGCATCGTGACTGCAATGCTGCTCATGCATACTCACTTGTACAGTTCATTGAAGTTCAGCCATCCCTCCCTACTGCCTTTGGACACCACCAGCTTGTTTTCAAGAAACTGGCACTCAGATGCCACTGAGTCTACTGCAGGAGCCAGAGTGTCGTTGGTGATGATGCATTTGGCCTTTGAAGCCTGGAGTCGATATAATATGTCTTTGGCTGATAACTGGGATGTTCCTGGAATTAAGACAATCCCTGGAAGAGCAATATGGTTAATTTAGAATAACATTTTTTGCATCTGATCCTTTTCTAAGAGTCTAAACTAGCGACTGTTCCCAAACTGACCTCTGGGGTGGATTTGCCCTGACATTCCTAAGTCAGTTAATGTTGGAGTAATGCAGCTGCTGTGCCCTCCTGTAAGGAGGTGGACCTCTCTGGTGACTCCTCAGCTCTCCATGCCCCCAGGCCACCTGCTCTATGGCACCTACTGCAAATCCTTCAGGGCTGCCTGCGTAATTGGTAGCTAGGCAACTCACTGATTATTAATTTACATTACTTCTCCTTTATAAATGATTCTGTATCCTCTCAAAAAAACCGGTTTTACTGATCTCAGATATGCTCACTGACCTGCTCGAATGCAAGCCACGTTCACCAGCCACCACTCCGGGATTCGTGGCAGAACCACAATGACTCTGTCCCCTTTTTGCAGTCCACATACTTTGGTCAACACGTTGGCCACTTTCCGAGAAAGGAATCCCAGCTCCTCAAAGCTCCATTTTACTTCTTCTCCATTACCACTTATCCACCAAAAAGCAGAGTTTGTTGGTTTTCTTCCAGCCTAAAAACCACAAGGATTCCAAAGAAACCCCAATTTCTTCTTAAAGACTTCATAATTATAAAAGCACAGGTATCTGCGAGTTGTGGAGGATATAGGTGTTTCCAAACTTGCATATGAGCCATTATTTTCCTTTGTCTCTAGGGAGTGCAAGACTCACTATGAATCATAGTCAGATATTCCTAACAAACTGCCCTTTTCTAACTTGCAGTGTTCACCATTCTGTGCATCTCCAGACTCAAGTTGTCTGAATTCTATTCCTGTTTAAGCTTAGAGCATTATTTCTCTTAAGAAGGTAATGGGCAACATGAAATACTTCACCTAATACTTGTGATATTCTGAATGGAGTTGTGGAATACTAACAAACAGAAGCTACCCAGGCAGAGGAGAAAATAAATCAGGAGAATGCAGTATTCCAGGACAAGCCTGAGAGCTCAGGGAGAAGGAGTGAAACAAGCAAGAGGTCGTCAGTGACACGACATGTGGACAAATTCAGCCTCTACTTTGGAGCAAGGCAATTGCATGCTTGTGGAAGAAAATTCCTTGGCATGCAGTATTATTGCTATGCCACTCTTGTTTTTATGATGTGACAGCTAGTACCATGGCATGCAGAAGCAATAAGCACAACCATTCCAAGGATAAATCAGGGTCATGAGGGTCTTATCATTGCTTTTTCCGCCTACAAGCACCAAGGATCAGAGACACTTGTAATAAATGAAGCAAAAAGAAATGAGATCCCACATCATTTCCTGATGCAAATTGTTTTTAGCACCTGATTATTTTTTAATAAAAAGAAGTTATTATTTTAAATTAATTAAAGACTCTCATCTGCCCAACAAAAGATCACCTACCTTTTCAATCTCAGACCATTTGTCCAGTACATCACTTGCAAAGTTAAAGTACTTTGGTATTTCCTGTTCACCACGCCTGACAGACTCGTACTGAGAGTGCACATCAGAGACAAGCAGCCTGGGATGCCTATGGAAAGTCCTACAAGGAGGTTTCAGAGTCCACAACAATTTTAGAGTCTGTAATTTACAAATCTTCATGGCAGGATATAAATGGAGATGCTGTAGACTGCGTAAGAAAGTTAATGGAATCATTGCTATTGTTTTTCTGTAACAAAAATAATGAAAAAGAGAAACACTATCTTGAAATTAACCAAAGAAAGATAATTCTATTATGAATTGATTAATTATTAGTTGAATTCACTTAGGCTATTCACAGCAAAATTGATGTTTAAATGCAAAGTTCCCCAGCATGCTCTCATGTATTTTGTACCAACAGCTTCTTAAGGACTACTGATATGATCATATTGTCTGTAGCTTGGCTGATCCATACAGATTATAGATCTTCAAGACTGCTAACATCACCTACATGATGGAAGGATATTTGTTCTTACACCAGAGCACTTGGTATTTGATTTTCTGAGATTCTTTTTGTTTCACGTGGAACTGAAGGATGTTTCCAGTTTCCATTTGGTCACTGTAAACGTCCTCCCTCTTCTATCTGTTCTCACCACTAGAATCATAAATGATCTGCAATCTAATGAATTGCTTTCATTTTATTGCTATTCTTTTTTTTCTTTTTTTTTAAATTTTTATCATTACTGTCAGTAACCTGGAAGACTGCTTCAGACTGTTGCCAAACAGTGATGGAATGCTGTTTAAAGGTGCCTGCTGAGCATACATGAACACTATCCAACATGGAACAAAACGTGGTTTGCCTCTGGAAGAGTCTGCAGAAATAGCAGGGGACAACGCAGTCTATGATGACCCTGAAATCTGTATCTTTCTATTGATTTTCCTTCTTCAGCTGCTAAATATAAATTACTAGTCGTGTTACAAGCTTAGGTGAGTGATTGCTGGTATTCAGGTCATTTTCTTTCCTATTCTTACAAAGAATGAAGCCATCGGCCAGCTTGGAAAAAATAACAAGAAAGCTGTTGATTAATTTCTGGTCCACATGAAATGTGCATAACCTGAGTGAAGCTGCAAAAACAGTAAGTTTTGTCCTTTGCCCCATGTTTTTAAGTTAGTGTTGTATTCAGTTTATATTGTCCCATATTTACAACCATAACCTCTGAAGTACTGACCACGATTTAATAAAAAAACTTTATTCCTCCTGACAAAATAAATATTTTAACAGCAGAATTATTTCTTTTTTTACTAGCAGGAGCTGGTAACAATCACATTTGATCTTCCTATCAGGACAATGAACTCAGATACCTACAGCTTGCATAGCTTAAATCTTTTCAGTGATATACGACAGCTCAAAAAACTGTGTGGGCTGGATGCAGAATGCTTCAACATCTTGTTATGATTGTGATCTTTGGTGAAGCAAAGAATCTCACAAAGGTATTCAAAATAAACACGAATGTGTTACTGGATATAAGCAGTACAGGAAACTATCATGCATCTACACAACGCCTGATGGAGTGTTATGCACTGTTGCCACAGAAAAACATTCAGTGACCAGTAATATCATTCATTATCATTGCTGGGAAATAGTAATAACAGAGGTCTCCAAAAGAATTACCAGTTGCTCACTTCTAACTTGCTGAGTGAAGGAAAAATGCATGAAAATTTTTAACCTGGTGTATTTAACCCATTGCCTTTAACCCAGAGGAATAAGCAAAGAGGCAAGAGTGGTCAAAGAGAAACATGGTCTTGGCATCAGAAATTGGCAGGAAGGCTGAGATGGGGCTGCAGTCATTCCCCTGACTGGTCCACATTCAGCTGCAGGTCTGCTTCACCTCAGTGCTATCGTTTCATGGCTGTCAGTGGAGTTCAGACATGAATAGAATTACCTGTACCACCAGAACCACCAAAAACATAGAATCATAAGGTGGGAAAAGACGTGCAAGAGCAACTGCTCACCTACCACCAGTACTGCCCACTAAACCACGTCTAACATGGAGCACCAGACTGGATTAAAACAGATCCGCTTGAATCAACCTGAACGTATCAGTGATTAAAAATGAAGTATTTTGCTTATGGTATGTTATCTTAATACATTTGAAAGACTGTTTTAGTAGAATAAATAGTACTGGCTAAAAAAATGTCATTTTTCTGGCATGATGAGGCCCCCACCCTCAATGGGTAATTTGACAAAAACAAAGTAGTTCACAGAACTGTGTTAGAAAATACTCAGCAGTTTTAAATAAACCAACAGGGCATGGATGTCCAATCTTTGGGCTTGCCAGGGCCCCATTGAATGAGGAAGAATTGTCTTGGGCTGCATATATGTAGGCCAAAAGTAATAAATAAATTTATTTTCATGGAAACTACAGCAGATACAATGAGCACAGTAACTACGCTTGATAGAGTTGCATATTTTTCTCTGTAAACAGGACTGTGTTTTGGCAATGAGTCAGAATGCATACATTTATTTGCCATAACTTCAGAATCACATGACTCTGTGTCCTTGCATGCCCTTTTCCAGCATCAGTTGGTAAAACAGTGCTCAATTCAACAAATAAATCCATTAAAAATGAATAAAATCAGGTTCACAGCAGTAAGAGGATGTTTCTCCTTGACAGAGAAAATCAGGTTCCCGAGTGGGTGCTTGAACAGGGAATGGAAAGCAAATCTGATTAAAATCCAGTACATGCATTCAGATGTCTACATGTGTACCCCAGAGGGATCATGACAAGCAACAGAAGAATCATGCTATCCTCTTCAGAATTAGGATTATAGAGGAGAAACTTAGAATCTAGGTGGTAATTGCATTTAAAGTCAAAATCCTATTAACAGGGATGTGATTTATTCTAAAAATCTAGAAAGGTTTTACTTGTGAAATTTGGCCTGTTAAATATTCCCTAAATTCTACAAAAAAAAAAAAAAAAAAAAAGGATATTAAATATTCTAAGAAATGTTTTTGTTTTTCTTACTTAAGAAAACCACTTTCATTGAAAAATAGCAAGCTTTGCATTAAATGTAACTTTTCTTTGAGATATGACCACTACCATTAATGCTGAAAACCAGTGGATCTACTTTCAGCCCTGTAACACAAAGGCCTAATAATTTTGATTATTCTTTTTAATATCATAGTAAGCTCTAATAACATAGTGTGCTCTAATTCTATGATTTAGCTAAAATCTGTAGATTTAAGAGCATTGTAAGAGCAAAATATACACAACAGTGGGTAGAGAGGAGACTACAGACATTCAGGAGCACCGTTCAAGTTTGGACAGAGTATTCAAAGCTGACAAAGTGAAAGAGATTTTAACTGGAGGATTCCCTGGTGGTCTGACAAAATTTACATTAAGTTTTGAAAACGAAAGAAGAAAATTGACAAAAGGATACAGTAGTGAGAAAGTCTTCTGAATTGCTGCTAGAATCAGAAATCATTTTTCCTGATTAGTACCAATTGCTTCTTCTTGGTGACTGCGCCACTGAGAACACGAACAACACATTTTACCAACCTGTTTGCTCTGGGGAGCGTGGATGGATTGAGTTGCCTGCAGTAGATCCTCTTCGCTGGTTTATTCAGCTTTCAAGACATGCTTCCCAAAAGGCACTTTGGGAAGACTGCCTGGAGGTGTGCACCTCAGACGTGCTAATTAAGAAGTACTTGGAGTGATGCCCCTTTACCAGTTGCTTTTTTCAAAGTAATGAGAGAAGAACATAGTACAAAACTGACCAGGCAGTGTAATAATTTCTAGAGTAACCTTTCTCCTTGTAATCATTTACAGCGTTGTCAATCATGTATAATTTGCACCTTAGCCTGAAGAACTTTGTATATTCTTCCTTTTTAACCATTTGAGAAGATCATAGGTTCATCAGAATGAGTAGTCATACAATATGTCCTCCTCCTTCCAAACAGAAAGAGTTTGGGAATAGGGAGAATATTTAAAGAGAGAATATAATTCCATCACTGCTGGTACTCATTACAGGGCAAAGATTATTTTTATTAATTTCTCATTTATTTGTAACTGTCAAAATTGCTGTGGATCTTTATTTTTTTAAAGGAATCTGATGTTTATATTAATTGCAATAAAAAAATTAAACTTCCATTCAGTCTTGGATCACTCTCTTCTCTCTCATACCACATTTTTAATTATTTGTGCCTTTCCTCATCTGAATAATTGTGGGTTGATGGTAGAAGAGGTTCTCATATCACACATCCCCAAGTTATATGAGTGGTGCCTCCATTTTTGCCTCCCGCAGCTTGTTCTTCCATACATTCTCTCAGTGCTCTCGTTCATGATAACATACCAAGTCCAAACACTGTGTCTTGGCTGATGTGGATGATGGAAATTTTCTCTCCTCCATTTTCAGATAATGTTATGCTTTTCCCCACTCTTTGTTTCTTAGAACCTTTCTCTGGATTTTCCCTGTAGCTGTCTTTGGCAGAGACTGAACAAACTCCACCTGAGTGACAAAAAATGCTCGCTTTTAGCCAAACACATTCTGATTAATCTCAGAGATGCAAGGAAAGACAGTCTAACATTACGGTGAGGGTTACAGGATGCAAAGCTGCACAGCTTGGAGCTGGGATGGTGAAATTCCTTGCTGCATGTCTCAGTTGCTCTGCACTGGCCGTACTTGCTTGCAAGGGCAAGCACAATGATCCTGGAGAAGAGTGCTCTTCAACTATTAGGAAAGAGAATCTCGAAAGAGAATCATCTCCAGACATGATGCCAGCAGAAATTTCTGCTTTAACAAAGCATGTCATAACATGACTGCATCTGAACACAGCTCAGGGAAGGAACTGATAAGAACAGAATGCCTTGTCCATTTGAGTTTCTATGAAACCCCGTATCACAGGAGCTGGGCTCTGATATTACCATTTCCTCTCTTCTTCTTCCCCCCCACTCCACAGAAGAACAGCAAATCCAAGGCTACAGCTGCAACACATTCTCTAATTGATTTTTATATTGGAAGATTTTGTCAAAAGGTAGTGGAAAAGAAACGGGGGCAGGACAAAGCCAGTTCAGTTTCTGACGTAATTAGAAGACCTGGCTCTTTATGGCGTACTTACCTTTCTGGGGTACTTGTAAGGAGCAGTCACCTTTTTGACATGTTGCTGAAGATCACGAGTTAGTTTTTCTGGGTCGTGCGATGCAAAAGCAGGAGCCAAAACAACGAAGGCTTTGACTACCTGTGCCACAAAAGTGAAAGGACTCAGTTAACTTCTAGATGTGGTAATTAAGGGGTTGCTAAAACTGAACACCAAAATACAAAAATGTGAGTTTTTTCTTTAATCTCTCCTGTTCTTGGCTGTTTATTACAAAATTAGTTGTAATGAATGACATATATTGAAGCATGGGAATGTTTGCTTTTTTTTCCTTCAATGTTTTTCTTCTTCTTAACTTTATACAGTACTAAACTTTCCAAAAGTTTTAGAGCAGAAAGCAGCTGAATATTTCATCTCAGATCTCAAAGACACACTGCTGAGCTGAAACCAAAAAAACCCCTCTCTGTTTATCACTGCCATCATGTGCTTGGTGACAGGACAAAAGGAATTAAATCTCAAATACTATTTCCTAGACAAAAATATGCCACAATAAATCTGTTTTTCCAAATGAAACCTTGCTACCAGGGAAATGCTGAAAATCACAACCTATTAAGGCACAGTTTTTAATTTTTTAACCCATTTTTATTTCAAAATCTTCCCAAAGGAAGTCCAGTATATGCAGAGAACTCGGTGCTTAGAATCAAATACATTTCTTTCCATATCTTTACCTCCCCTCGAATTGGATCAGGACTGCTGACAACAGCTGACTCTGAGACTGCTGGGTGTTGTATTAATGCACTTTCGACTTCAAATGGACCAATACGATACCTAGGAGAAAAATCCAGACATGACAACCACAGCAAACTTGCCATTGCACTAGTTCTTTCAGATCGACTTTTTAAATAAAAACAGATCATTAACAGGTAAACAATGGAATCTAAAAGCAGGCTACTTACCCAGCAGAATTAATTATATCATCAGATCTTCCAACAAACCAGACATATCCTTCTTCATCCATAATCCCTCTGTCCCCCGTGACATAGAAGTTTCCAGTCATGCAGGCAGCAGTTTTCTCTGGATTATCCTGACAACAATCAATAGTAAAAGAATTGCTTTCTTAAGCAATTCTCATAGCAGTATGTTTAATACTATTTTATGAGTTAGGTTTAAAAAAAAGAGTCACATTAATTAGCAGTCTTTCATTGGAAGTATATGAGAAGTGGAAAAGAGTATTTGTGTGTCCATGGATTCATGTTCCATCAAAATGCTCATTTTTCACAGTATTTTGCTAAAATGTATAATCCACTCTCTTCAGATAAATGTTTTCTTGTTTTTTTCTTGCAGGGAGTCTCTGCAATGACCTGTCAATAGAAACTTTCTACCTCTATCTTTCGAGACAAAAGCAAAATGAGGTGACCTACAGCAAAAATATCATTAACTACACTGATCTATTGGATGAACATTACACAAGAAGAAAAAAAAAAGTTTGACAACTGAAAACTTGAGTAAAATTGAAGCAATAACACCAAACTACAGTAAGTTTTTTTAATCCCATAATTAATTTCTGGGAGTTGTTATCAGGGGATGCTACAAATACCCAAATATTATATGAGTTCAGAAGAGGATGAAACATACAGCTAGGTTCCTCACGGTTAATTCAGTGTGATGGTCCAAATGCAGCAAAGAAAATCTACCATGGTCAGGTACAGGTGTGGAACAAGCTACTTCTGCTTCATGCTGCAACTTGCAGTTATACTCTGCCAGTCTCTTCTGGATCAGATGTACTGATCAGGCTCAAAGCTCTCAAGCCACATAGAGAGGCCCTGTGAAGATTCTGGATGAAATCCAGTAACTTTGCCCTGAGTCTCTCTTGAGCTTCTCAGCAGGCACAGGCAGGCAGAACAACTCAAACTTACCAAGTACTCAGAGAACATGCAGAAGGGTCGTGAAGGTTGAACTTGGATAGCAATGTTGCCTTCTTCTCCTTTAGGCAGAACAGCCCCATGGTCATCTATGATCTACAGGAAGAATAATAGAATCACAGAATTCCTTGTAGGAGACCTCCAAGGATCATCAGGTCCAACTCTTGGCTCACAAGGCCTGAGAGTGTTGTCCAAACGCTTCTTGAACTCAGGCATCCTGGGGCTGTGACCACTGCCCTGGGGGATCTATTCCATTGCCCAACTGCCAGTGCCCAAAGGGACGTGTCATTACGGCTTTGATTAACTTAATGAAGTATCTGTGATGTAACAGTGAACGACACACAGGGACAGTCCGCGTTCTAACGCCAGTGCCCACAACCACAGCTGAGCTCAGGCGCAGCATATCAACATACCCGCACGTTGTAAGGTGGAACAGCTTTTCCCAAAGAGCCAGGTTTAATTTTCATTCCTTTCATATTGGCACATATTGTGACCTGCATAATAGATAAATAAATATACATATATATGTATACATATTCATATTTCTGCAGCATTTTGTAGATTTTATTATGGCCTTGCGTTAGGCATGACACCTCTTCATGACTTTGTCACGACCAGGACTGAATCAGGACCAAAGCACCATGGTTCTCCATCGCATCAGGGAAGGATCAGCTTTGTGGAGTGAGGTTGTTTTTGCCCAGACTGAGCCAGTGGATTCTTTTGTAAACACTTGAATTTGCAATCCAGCAGAGACAAAACAGCAGAGACATCGCATATCTTATTTCAATAATGGGACAATTAATTTGGGACCGTCTCAAGGGTAAGTAGAGAGAATGCCTGAAATCTGATTCTTAATAGCTTAGTTATGTTTGCCTACAGAGTCAGCAGGGATGTGAACTGATTTAATACTTCCCATCAGAAACTCAGATGAGCCAAACTGATACTCAGAGCAAATTAATTGTTATTTTCGCTTTTGAAGCAAAGACGATGAAGGGATCTACTACAAGTTATTTTGCAGGGAGTTTCTTTTTAAAAAGTTCATTTAAACGATTCTCACTTTTCCACTGATTAATCAAAGCAGTTGTTACTTTTGGGATGGCATACTGCAGAAATTAATACAAACATACTGTTTCAGTCTGGCCATAGCCTTCATAGATATCCAGCCCTGTCTGGATTTTCCACTTCTCCATCACCTCAGGATTGAGCGGTTCTCCTCCAGATAGACAATGTTTCAGAGTCATGAATTTGTAGCTTCAGAAGAACAGCAAATAAAAGAGTTTTCTTAATTTTTGAAAAAAGCAGTTGAATGATCTTACCTGCGGAATGTGCCTCAGCTTTCAAAGGAAGTATGCCTAACACTTCACAAGCTACTTTGGAAATGACTACAATACTTCTGTCACACTATCCTTGATTGGACTCCTAGATTGCTCATGTTACCACTGAGGGGATTTATCTCTGTGTCAGTAGGAGCTGGGTAAGGACAAAAAAAAGTGTTTGCAAATTTTCTTGGAAGAAGAGTAAACAAAGCATTTCCTCGGAAGAAGAACAAGAAAGAAATTATCTGAACAAGCATGTCGGGTGTTCTTGGAAAGCTGAATTAGGTGACTGTGTCCTGGCAAAATAAGACAAGGAGTACATGAGTAATGTATGAAATCTCCTTACAAACTACATTGACTACTCATAAGCTTAAATATTTTACAGTGTAACAGACCAGTGGGAACAGCCGCCAAATAACTATCAGCATGTCAAAGTCCCCTAAATCTTTACGTCCTCAAGGATACAGCAATGACTTCATTGTACTCCAGAGCTCCTTGATCCGGTGCTGTCTGAAATCCTCCTTGACTTAAATTTAACTGTGAGACATAAGTTTGGTTTGACACCTTAAAAAAATATACCTAATTTATATCTAATAATTTTAATCTAATTTCCTATCTGCTCTTTTTTCAGAGATTTCCTTTCTGAAGCCTGAATGGATCAAGGTGTGAATACTTATTCTCCTTTTTTGGAATATAGCCTTCTCGTCTAAGAGCAAGGCTTTCCTTTAGTTAGTTTTCCTTTAACTTAAAAAAAAAACCCAAACCCTAGCATCCTAGCATAAGTAACTAAACAGCTAGTGTTGTCACAGCATTATATCCCACCCCAGCTACCCCTGCAACACAAAGATGTGCAGTACCTGCTCACATCATGTTGGACAAGCATGCGGTAGGCAGTGGGGGCAGTGCAGAAAATAGTGATAGGGTATCTTGAGAGAGTCTAGAAAAAAAAAAAAAAAGGAAGTGATTTTATTGAAAAAAAAGGTAATGGTGGCTCTGACCTAGTAGATATTATGAGATGTTAATGTGACTAGAGGGAATGGCTTCAAGTTGTACCAGGGGAGACATTTCTTCTCCAAAATAGTGGTCAGGTGCTGGAATGGGCTGCCCAAGGAGCTGTTGCAGTCACTGTCTCTGGAGGTGGAGATGTGGTACTCAGGGATATGGTTTAGTGGGAAATATAAGTGGTAGGTGGATGGTTGGACCAGATGATCTTGGAGGTTTTTTCCAACTTTGGTGATTCTATGATTCTATGACTTCTGTGCTAAAATGTTTGCAAAATGAAACCCATAAATATGTGATATGTTTAACATGGAACAAATTATGAATGAATGAAATACTCTGAGCATAGAGTGGTTGTATCAGTCAGTGCTGATGTTAGAGAAAAAATACAAGGCTTTCTGTCCAACAAAAGTCATTTGTAAATGAATGACCACTGAGAGCATCTAGTAGTTCCATGTAAGATCATTTTCTGTTTCCCAAGGTGACTGTCCTAGCCCCAGAGTTAAGTGACAGTAGCGAACTGAGATGAAGCTTTACAAGTTTATTCTTGGGGCAGTCTGGATCTCCTCTCCTACAAGAGGCTGATGTTGAGGAGAAATTCTAAATAGCACAAACCCAGTTCAGCCCATACTCTACTCTGATTACTGAGCAATGCCAACCCTCCTCCCAAAGTGCCCAGAAATCCATATTCAAACTTCATTTTAGGCTAAGCATGGGACAGGACAGCAGTGATCTTGAGTTAATTCTGTTCTGCATCTTTCACCACATCTCTACCCTATAGCCTAACCAGGAAGGAAAACACTTGCTCCTCTTTTTTACTCTGCACCATAAGGAGGGATAACTTCTCAGATGTGGGAAGTACCATGCCTGCTGCTCAAGAACGCTGTGTAGGTATGCTCTGGAATCCAGTTTGTTTGTTTCATTTATGCCAGCTGGAAATAAAGCTCACAGCATGAAATGTTATGCTTACTTCTGCAATGATTGTTGGTTTAAACTGTGGCATATTGTGAACAAAAACACAAGATCCACTGATCCATGGTGCAAAAATGCTGCTCCAAGCTGCCTTTACCCAGCCAGTATCAGAGGTATTCCACATTATATCTGAGGGAGTCAAGTTCATCCAGTACCTGATAAAGCAGAGGGGAAAAATAAATGGTTCACACAGCATGAAAGACTTGACTTAGGCCCAAGTTACGGCACAATTAAAGGAAAGGACATTTCCAGTGTCTGTTTTACCCCGAACAGCCCACAACAGTCTTGGAATGTGTTGTGCAATTGGATTCAAATGAAAAACTGGTCATTTGGAGTAGGCTTTTCTCACCCTGTGGATCAGAGGCATCAGCCAAACCACAGGTTACTTCTCTAGGAAAATAACCAAGTTAGTTCTGTTGACTCCACACTACCACCTTTCAACACAGAATGCCTAAGGATATTTATCTTTTATTTTTCACATAATTTCTCCCTTCGTGGTAAGTACAAATGAGAATGATGTTCAGTGGAGGTAAATAAGTGTCAAACTAGATTCCGAATGAACTGCGACTTTTCAGATGCTATGATAAAAGGCTTTTGGTTCTTAAGGAAGGCTTACATAATACTGAAGAACTCAACTTTATCTGGTTTTGCTACAAGGCTATCCTGAGTGCTGCTCTGCAATCAGCCCTGTGAGTGATTAAACACCGTGGCTGATGTTTTCAACTGAGTCTACAAAAAACTTTTAATAACCACTGTTTCACCCTGAGAGAAGAAAGAGGAGGAAGAAGCAAGATCCTATACTGATGTAATGCCTACATTTATTGCAGTTTTTAGTGTTACATTTTAAAAAATAATAATTCTTTATTGTGAGGGTGACAGAGCTCTGGAACAAACTGCCTGGAGAGGTGATGGAATCTCCTTCTCTGGAGATATTCAAAACACAACTGGGTGCTTTCCTGTGCAACCTGCTGTAGGGAACTGCTTTAGCAGAAAGTGTTGAACTAGGTGATCTCCACAAGTCCCTTCCAACCCGTCATTTTGTGATTATGTCAATCAAGACACTGAGAGTATATAGGAACAATACCTGCTACTGGTTGCAAATCCGATGCCATAACTGCTGTGGGACTGCACCACCATTTTTGGAGAGCCTGTACTTCCACTAGTAAAATAGATGAGCATTGGGTCTTCATTTCTTGTCTTAACGCATTTGTGGTCAGCAGATGTCACCCTTCAGAAGGCATAGTATATGATGGTTACTACATGTAGATTTTCCACAAAGGAAACTTTATTTTTTAAGATTTAGGAGTTAAGTAGGAAAACAGTTGGCACTAAAATATATGATCTCACAAAATAAAGAGTTGCATCAGAAGGTACACATAAGAATTAGAGAGCAGATTTTGATAATCACATTTGTGTTCCATGCATCATAATTCTCACAATGTGAAAACCTAGAACCTATTCCAGTGACTGCCTGCAGCTATATTTCAGTGTCTCTGAAAGTGCTTTTTGTGGAACAGCAGGTAGCTGCAAAGCCAACTTCTGCCTCAACACATATCATCTTTCACTTTGAAGTCAATGGAAGCCATATTCATTCTATGATGCCAGATAAGGTGCTCTTAGACACATATTATACTACTGAAGTTCAAGATGCTGATGAACTATCCAGACTGCCTGAGCTATCAAGATAGTCAAGGGAAGAAATAGCTGATGCCATGTCAGCTGGGCAACAAGAATTGGCAACAGTTGTATTATCACAGAATTCAAGAGTCATTAGGCTGGGATCTAGTAGACAAGCACAACATGACTTCAAGATTAGTTCTCTGTGCTCTTATGTTGTGATCACAATTGTCAGCTTCTAAAAAGGTCTCTGCTTTCAAGGTGCTAAGTAAGGAGCAGCTCCCAAGAGGTATGCTGGAGGGATATGTACTTAATGTAGTGATAACAGTGAGTTGGCAGAGGGTTGGAAAAACATAACTCATCTGTATTTTGGAATGTCAAAACTCAGCAATGTCACCTGACTGACACAGTTTCCTTTATTTCACAGAGATGAAGCTAAGACAACTGGATACTCACGCAAAGAGTTCTCTGAGGTTGAGCCACCCGTCTCTGTTCCCTTTGGCTACAATTAGTTTGGCTTTCAGAAACTGGCAGTCAGGCAAGATAGATTCCACTGCAGGTGCCAGGGTATCATTGGTAATGATGCACTTGGCCTTTGAAGCCTGGAGTCGGTATAAAATATCTTTGGCTGTTAACTGGGATGTTCCTGGAATAAAGACAATTCCTGGAAAAAAGCAACAGAGAATTTAGAAAATGGTCCAGTTATCTTGATGATGTTTGTACAACATGATAGCGTGGAATAAAGACATTGTTCATTTTAATAAGGAATTAATACCTCCATCATGATATAGAACTCAATAGAGTTCAGGTGGCTTACGCGCATTGCTCAGTCAACATCTCTATCTAGCTTGGATGAATTTTGTAGCATAAACAAATGTGAGTTTGGATAATGGGCAGAATGTGATTGGTATCATAGTTTCAGAGGGGAAAAAAAAAGAATTTCCTGGATTTCTATACATCCTTTTCCCAAGAATTTCAATAGTCTGAACATACATGATTGATTTCAGTCTTGTTGCACCTTCAGAGGTGTCTACCAAATTTTTCAATTGGGAAACTGAAGAACTGAGCTACATAATGCATAACACATAATAAAGAAAAAAAACTTGGATACAAAAGAACTGGGTACCCTGAGCCTCAGTACCATGTGCAATCTGCAACAGAGCAAACAATACAAAAATGCTTGTATGTGTCCCTGTTGATGCTGAATTATTCTATCATGGATGTTTTGCAGACTGAAAAGGTGATGGGTCAAATTCTTCTGAAGAATCTGTGGAAATAACAGCAGACCAGAAAAGTACTGTACTGAATTATTAACTATTATTGTCATATTACTGCATTAGAACTGTCCATACTGATAATACGTCTGGTCAAATCTGGCCTCAGATTGTAACCATTCGGCCTCCACTGGCTTCAACTAAGGATGGCATTTAATTGAACAAAGTCTGTTCAGCATCTAGTTTGTAATGTTATTTAGGTTCCCGTGTGGGCACTGCCAACTCTCCTTCTATATAAAAGGAGAATTGTACAGAAAAGAACGGCTAATTCCCGCTTACTTTTTCCCTTTCCCCTCGCCCCCCCCCCCTTTTTTTTGTTTTGTTTTGTTTTGTTTTCAATTGACAGAGCCATTTTTTCACATCTATTTATTTTCTGTATTCTTTCTGTGTCTAAAAGATAAGACAACTCACCTGCTCGGATGCAGGCTATACTCAGTAGCCACCATTCAGGGACGCGAGGCAGAACTGCCAGAACTCTATCTCCTCTCTGCAAACCACATGCCTCAGACAGTATGTTAGCTGTTTTCCTGGACAGAAATCCCAGCTCTTCAAAGCTCCACTTCACCTCCTCCCCTTCATCATTTACCCACCAAAAAGCTGGATTTGCTGGTCGCCTTCCATCCTAGAACATAGCAATAGAACATATTAAATAAAATGACAAACCTTGAAAGGTTTAGTTTCAATCAAAACTAACTCCAGACTACACAAATGGTTTTTGGTAATTGGTCCCTTGGAGTGATGCCCACATTTCTGACAAAGAAAAGAAAATAATGCATTGTAATTTCCAGCTGCTATTATCCAGCATCCATCATGAAAATTGTTTTTTATTGTCTGATATTTGTTTCATTGTCTATAAAATAGAAGAAAATCACCACCTTTTCCAGTTGCAACCACTCATCCAAGACATCACTTGCAAAATTGAAGTATTTGGGCAGTTCCTTTTCACACTGGTTTACAGAGTCATAATATGAAATAATCCGGGATGTAAGAAGCCTGTTACATCCATGGAAAAGTCTGGAAGGCGACCTCAGAATCTGCAGGTACTGAGGAATCCAGGATATCATAAATGTCCTCATGATAAACGAAGATTTATCAGGCAGTGGGAAAAAAATCCAGATGAGCACTTACAGGGATCAGACATCTGCAATGAAAGAAACTGTGTTTAGAAGCAGCTAGATATTTGACTTTTTTTCCATCTTTGTTCTCTAATTTTTCAGCTCATGAATGAATCCCATATCTCTTGACTCGTCTGAGTTTTATACTTTGACTGGTCACAGAAATGAAATGGTCTAGTGCTCAAAGCTAGGAAATGTGTTGAGCTCAGGACATTCTGTATATCAGACTGATTCCATCTATGATAGCTATGATACGATTCTATGATTCAGGACTCTGTAATTATGTTATGTCTCACACACACACTAGGTGGCGATTCTCCACACCAAATAATTCACCTATAAAACTGAATCTCGTTTTCCTTGTGAGTTCTGATTTTGCTGGGGGCATGGAATAAACTCAAAATAAACAGTGTGCAGGCAAATATGAAATTCCAAAATCTTCCATTTGCTTTTCCCTTAAACTGAAGGTGCATCACGTTTTACACATTGTAAAACATATGAAGAAAATTCCATCACTTCTGTCCTACACAACATACAGGCACATGCAGTTATTTACAGCCCAGCTTGGGAAGTAGAAAAAATTGGATCTTTACTCATAGATGCAGAACCACCTGATTAAATTTATGAGTTTAGTCAAGTCCCTAGGGATCTAGTGACCTCATTAAATCTAAAGGAACCTTTCCCTATGTCCTGGAAGGACTGAGTTTCATATCATTCTCCTCTTATTCCAGTTTCCCTCCTGGAGATTAGAAGCCCTTTTCAAATTTGTGCTTATTCCCTTGTAGAAGATTTTCAGAAGAGATTTGATCTGATTGCTGTTTATTTCAGTGGCAGACAGGGAAAAACCAGTTCTATAAGCAGATGTCTTTGTCATCCCACCTGTGCTCTGGGAGCCTTAGGCTCGGGTAGCTTACAGCAGGATATGTTCAGATCAAATAGGTCTTGTTCCTTTTCCCCTATTATTCTGAAAGATATTTTTTATCCTCCTAGGATATTACTTGGAAGACAGCTTTGGAAAAGAGATGAATAACAGATGTTTTCTCTGTTACTGAAAAGAAAACAACCACAAAGTCAAACAGGAGACTCTTATCTTCCTGCTTTTTTTCTTCCTTCCCTTTAGAACCTGATTGCTGTGTCTGTATTTACGTGTGATCTTATCTTGAAAGCAGCCTGAGTATACAGCTCTCTGATTTCATTAGTCACCCTGAACAAGTGCTAATCAGACACGTCTCAAGGTGCATTACAACCCAAAGCCTTTGAGATTTACAAGGAAGAGTTCACTTGAAATGAAGCCTTCCTCACACCAGGTATGAAAACAACCTAAACTGAAGCAATCTGTCAACCCCAAAAAGTGGAGACTAGCACATCCACCACAATCAAGATCACCAGTCACTTTTAGAAGTACCCTCCTAATAGTAAATTTTTCATCCTTTAGCTTAAGAGCATGGAAGAGTGAAGCTACACTTCAAGAGAAACATTTCTTTAACTGTTAGTTTGGTTCTTCTGAACTGGACAGATCCATCCTCAAGTCATCTCTGTCCTTGCTTTCTGATCAGACCTCTAGAGACACTGAACTTTGGGTGTACACTTTAGGCTACAAATTTCAACACGGTTTAAGGATCGTAAGTGTTCCTACTACCATTTGAGACTGGCAAATATTTTGGCTTCAGAGTTCACATTTGAAAGCTATGTGAAGATTGAAAGGAAACATTTGGAGCCTTCAGTTACTGTACAGACACTAGCAAACAAATTTGGGTCACAAGCTGTTCACATCGCATGAAATCATTCTATAGCTGAGAATCAACGGCAAAATGCTCTGGTTTAACCTACAAAGTAGGTATCTTTCTTGGGTACAACATGGTACTTCATCAGAGTGCTTACCCTGAATCGATCTGCAGGATGTAGCTTTGCCAGCACAACAGACAAACAGGTATTAACCAGAGGAACAGCTACCATCTAGTTTTCCTAGGTGCTTGCCCAGAGGGGTTGTGGATGCTCCATTCCTGGAGTTGTTCAAGGTCAGGTTGGATGGGGCTCTGGGCAATCTGATTTAGCACTTATCAATAGCTTGGCAACCCTGCCCATGGCAGGGGATTGATGATCTTTGAGGTCCCTTCCAAGCAAAACCATTCTCAAGTTCTATGATTCTATGATCCTATGATTCTATTACCTCACTCACTGTTCCTCTCTGTAGCTCTGTGCTGGGTTAGGGTCACAATAGCATATTGTCAAATTGACTTATGCTTCTAGGGCATGTTTCCCCTCCTGTGCTCTCCCACCTTCTCTCCAGGGTTCTTATTACTTACAGCAAATGTATACCTATTATCTCCACAGAAATTGTTTTTCCAAACACTGCTAGAGATGGGGAAGTAATTACGTTAACCTTCCAGTGGAAAGGTGCATTTGGCTCCACTGGTGGTAAATTTAACAACCTTATCAGCTTCTAAGTTTGGCTGATAAAACAGCAGCCATCTGAGCAGCAAATACTGCTGCTTAGTGCTCCTCTTCTCTTTTCTTTTTGGTCACCCAATAAAGGCAGGGCACGATGAAGATGCATCAGTTCTTCTTTCTGCCATTGTTATTTCTCTCAGGTTTCCTGGCTGCAGAGAGCATAAGCCCAAATGAAAGAAAGCTGAGGAAAGCCAAACTCCCTAAAATAAGAAAGGAGAACAGCGTACTCTTGTTGAAAAAGAGCAACTTTGACAGAGCATTGAAGGAAACGAAGTACCTGCTGGTGGAGTTCTGTGAGTATCAGCTTTGTCTGTGTCTTATCCTGGCAGCTCTGCAGAGCACGGCTGATGCTGGAGCACGAAGGTTTGCCTGTTCTACTGTTGCTTTGTCCTCTGACAGCCCTTGTTCTATGTCCACCATGTCTCTATTTCTGACAATAACTATAATCACTGATTCCTTTTTGGAGTATTTGAGCACTGGCCTGCTCCATAAAACTGATACTAAATAGGTTTACATGTGTGCAGCTCTGACTTTGCATTCTTTGCTTCCACTGCCTAATCTTGCAAGTGTGTTTCACAGCAATGATGGGTGAAACTGTTCAAAAACCAGAGAGGGCTTTCCTCTCTCTTACATTTTTATGTACGAGATTTATGCTAGGTGCCATCCCTCCTCTGTAAGCGTTTGGACTTCAGGGAATGGCTCAGTACATTATTTTAGTGTCTGTAACTGCATGATATAGGTTTGCAAGACTCTTTCCCTGAAATCAGAACTCGATTAAGTGGAGGCAAGCTTGTGATTTTTCTATTACGTTCCTGCTCATTCCTCATGGGGAGCAACTAATTTTGTGAGTTAGGAGGTCTGGCATTACAAGAAGCAAATTACAAAAGCAAAAGCCAAAAAACAGTCTTGTGATTGCACCCACCCAAAAGCTCAGACACTGCATAATTTCCCCCTTCACATGGGGAGGTTTTTTGAACAGCTTGCTGGTAGCACAAATTCTTACACCAGAGCAAAACTCCTGCAAGGGGCTGTGTGTTACAGTTCGTGCCTGCAAACCTGAGGATGCCATTTCAGTTCAAAAGGTCCTTCTCAGTTTCATTGCTAGTGAATCCACAATGAGGTGTAGGACTTAAAAAGGGCTATGCAGCAAAAATCATTCATAGTGGGGCTGCAGAAGCCCTGTGGATAGCACTGGTCTTTCCAACGTGTTTTACTAGCTTGCTTCATACAACCTACCAGCAGGCCAGTCCCATGGAGCAGTGCTCATCCTGCTCCTTCTCCAGTTCATCACTGACATTCATGTTGAATTTTAACAGATGTGCTTACAATTCCATGCCTGCATACCTTGTGCTTAGTGCTTTGCTGGACCAGAAATGATCATTCAGCCTGCAGCAGGATGGAAATAATGCATGGAGACACAGCGTATTTCATATTAAACACCATGCACTATGATTGGCGCAGAGAGAGGAGTTACAGCAGAGATAAAGGAGTCCTGTAAGAGACTGCAGTGTAAATAAAAATGCTGTAAATCACCAAGTAGAGACAGTTCAACCAAACAAGCAGGGGAAGATACTACTTAAGATAGGAACTTTTTTCTGATAAGCTTACTATGGGAGTGTCTAATGATTATGGACAATGGACTTCTCAATCTGTGTAAAACAACAAAAACTTTGTCTCTGTTCCCTGAGCTTGACATTGCTTCACCCTGCTATCAGTTGTGCTGCACTCACTGAGCTCAGCCTTAGATTACACACTTTGCAGGCTAGCTCTGCTCTGAATGCAGGTAGGCATTAAGCACAAGATGCAAATCCCAGATTTATCCTGAATCTGGAATAGCTATTTGAAGTGAAAGCAATATCCTAACTTTGCAGAGGCAGATGTGATGAATTAATGAAACTAAAAATAACTTTGGGTCATACTAAACATTTCATTAATCCTCAAACTGTTACAAAACCTAATATACTCCTTAAACTTTGAGAGCAATCACTTTAGAAATTTATTTTAAAAATTAAGCGACGTTTGAAATGTTCAAATTTAGCAAGAATATATATGTGTTTTTGTTATTTGTTGAGGATTTAAAACTGCTTGTCAAATTCACCCTGCAATTGTGAATTGCTTTGGTTTCCTCTGAAGATGTGATAATTGGGTGAAAAAAATACTGTATCAGAAAAACCCTATTCAAGCACTACTCTCAACCTTTTTTAAGAATTGATTCAAAGCACTTAACCTAAACATCCAGACTGGGAGGAGTTTGTAGCCAAGCCTCCTTGCTGCTGACAGAGCTGATCATCACCTACGTTCTGCAACATATTTCAAGATTTCAACCTAATACCAAATGGGAAGAAGACATGTAAAGTTCCATGAAAAATGAGAGATGAATAAAGAATTGTTCAGAATATAGTAGCTCAGAGACTTGGGCACTCACAGCATGCAGGAGACCTAAACCAGGATCTCCTGCTCCCACTTCAGAGAAGTCTTGTCCCTCCATCTGATACTCCACCACTCTCACAAATGGATTTCCTCAGAACCAGAGGATGAACACACCATGTCCCTGCACTCTGCACCTTTGGATAAACTCAGAGAGGAAGCACTGCTCCCCTACCACATCTTGACCAGTGAGCCTCACTGCATTCTGGTTTGGATTCAAGGTCACTGCATCTATCTGAAGGGCTTACTGAAACCCCATGGACTGCCTTTCTTCCTACAAATCAGAATGACATCTACAGAGATTTGTAAAATCATTCAGATTGAGTTCCTCAGCCAGAACACATTACCTGGAAGTCTTCAGCTTCAGTCTCAGCAGGTCCCTTTGGAGATGATGGTACTAACTAACCTTTGAGAGAGTGAAAATGCATCCTGCCCTGCAGCACTGGCCCAGGATGTGGGAAACATGAGCCTACCCTGGTTCACATCTGGTTCATTTGCTGGAATTTGCTTTGCTTTGGAATGAAAAGGATAAAGATCAGACATGCACAGAGAGCCCATAAATAATTTTTTGTGCCCTACTCCTTAAAATAGGCTAAGTAAACTATGTGAACACGGAACCACTCTGGGAATTGAGATAATGAGAGACAGAGCAATATTCCCACATAGGAACAGAAATCCAGAACGAATGCAAGACCTGAGATTCATCTTCTCAACCCTTTCTCAATCATGGCAATGCAGTGAGAGAGTGCAAAGGAATCCCATACACCCCAGAAAGTGGACAGGACCAAGAAGGGGAAAGCGTAAGCTGCAAATTTGGATTTAATGCTCTAGGATCTGCCGTACATCTGTCTGTATTGAGAAAACCTCAACCCTTTCCCTTCTGCACAACAGTATCTACTTACCAGTGGCAGAATATTCAATGAAGAAAGGCCTGCTTTGACGTCTTCTGCCCAGTGACTCCCAGGCCCTCCTGGTGCCTCCTGCAGTTCCACCCTCACTGTGTCACAGCTCTGTCTTCCTTCAGGCAAGATTTAATATAAAAAGATCTGCTGATTTTCTGCCGTGCAGTGTCAGTACCCTAATGAGCCGAGCGAAGTACACTGGGCAAATTCCCATTATGGAAACAAAGTAATGATCCAGAAATCCAACATTCTTCTGTCTTCATCCTGACTGCTTTCTGCAATGAGAAAGTAACTGATGGGCAGCACAAAGGAGGAGGGGGAGGGCAGAAGAACAGAGTCCAGTTTCAGTTTGCTTTTTTTGTTTTTTTTTTTGTTTTTGTTTTTTTGATGAAAAAACAGTGAACAATGTCTGAAAACAGCCCAAGCAGCACGTGGCATTGTGCCCATTCTCTTATCTGAATTATATGTCCTGATTGTGCTAGGAGCACTCAGTTTCAAAGATCACATGAATGCGTCCTCATTCTGCTGCAGTCTGCAGCGTTGCCATTAGTGTTAAACTGATCTAAGTGTCATTCAGACGCATGCTAGCACAGAGAACACAGTGCACCTGCCACCAAGAGATGGTAAATCTTACATGAGTGTTGCTTGCATGGCAGAGTTTTGTTATTTACACTTTGTGTTAACTGAATATAAACCCCTGTGTCGAAGTGCATTGCAGGATATTGTTGCTTTCAAGTTTTATCCTCAAAAACAAGATAATCAACAAAAAATCCCAAGCACTTCGACAACAATAAGCACCACAGGGAGGATGAAATGTGTCCACTTATAAACACAAACACTCCAAGTACTACTGCAAACAGCCACCAACAGTGACCATTTTCAGTCATGTATTAACTTAGTCCCCACAGATATCTCCAGGCTAAAATCTCCCAGTGTTTCTCCCTGTGAGAGGCGTTCCAGCTCTCTGATGATTTTCATGGCTGTCCCGCTGTAACAGCTCCATGTCCTTCTGATGCTGGGGACCCCAGTGCTGGATGCAGGACTTCAGGTGGGATCTCACAGGAGCGGAACAGAACGGGACAGTCACATATCTCCATCTACTGTCACACTTCTGGTGCAACCCTGGCTACAATTGGCTTTCTGGGTTGCAAAAGCACATTACTGGTTTGAATCCCATTTTTCATCTCCAAGTTCTCTGCAGAATTGCTCTCAGCCAATTTTTCTTCCAGAGGTTGACAACACTGAGGATTGCCTTGACCCAGCGCAGGACCCTGCACTTAGCCTTAGCTTCATGAAGTCCACATGGGCCTATTTCTAAAGCCTGTCAGGGTCCCTCTGTGCAGCAGTTGTCACTAGTTTTCCTGTCTTATTTATCTGGGTGGTAACATTTTCATTGTCTTTTTATAACCTATGGACAAACACACAAGTGGTGGATTTCTGCACTGCACTGCTACTTTGCTCTCCAAGCATATTTCCACCCATTAAAATAAATAAATAAATAAAGGAAACATTTACCTTTTCTAGCAGATCTGTGCATGCAGTGAGCCACGAGATCAGCCATAGGATTCCTGCAGCCTGTGACTGGCAATCGGTGCTGGGCTAATGACATTTAAGGCAAGACAGGGTAAGAAAGACGTTCACCTCCTTCCCAAGGCATTAAAGCAGAAGGTGACGTTTCTGAAGCAAATGGGAAACTGCTGACTGTGCACATATGAGAAAGCAGACTTCCATGCAGTGAAGGGAGCATGACTGATTTTAAATCAGTGTGTCAGCTCACTCGTAAAGCCAAAATCCAAAGCACATTCACTCGTGTGCTAGGAGCTGCTTCCAGCTATGCAGAAATCTGCTCACTACAAAGAGAATGGGAACAGTTTAAAAACACCCCCAAACATGCATATCTGAAAACTAAGCTCCATATAGGAGCCTAGTGCAGCATGAGGAGAGTGGGATGTGGGTGCCTCGCTCATGTAGGCTTTGTTGGAAATCTGTCTCAGTCCTTAAGAGTACACTATCTGAAATAGATTTATTAATTGATTTATTGATTTATTTGTAAAATATGCTTTTAAAAGGGAGCTCGATGGTGCAAGTGCATGTCTGGGCAGGTACAAGCATCACTGGAATCACTAGATGATATCCTCGTTGCTGGATGCAGTCCTATTGATTAGCATCAATCCCTTATCTAGATGTCCTTATACATGCTCTTTTTTAACTGAACATTCTGTAGAAGGACCCAAACTCTTGAATAATCTTCAGTGTTTGCATAGCAGAAGACCTCAACTGAACTGCAAACTGCAAACATTAAATTAGCTCAGATTCAAAGTACAGAAGTCAACACAGGAGATAATGGGCTGTATTTTGCCCAGTAGAATAGAATGGGAACATTTTCAAGGTCACATAAGAAAATGTGCATTTGCAGTGAGATCAATACCTTGCTTTTCTCGCTTCCAGTCTAATATGTTAAACAGGAAACTATTCTTCACAAGAAAATTATCTATCTTTAGTGAAAACTGTAAAAGCAGACTACACAGGAAAGAGGAGAAGTAGGAGTCCTGAAGTGACTTTCTTACCATGTCTGGAACTAACAGCTAAGAAATCAGTATTTAGCATGACAACAGGCATATTCACAGTGTCTGCAGCAAGCGCCAGACATCAGTATAGACTGCCCAATGAAACTGGAGGCCGTCAGCAATTAGCTAAAGGAAAGAGGAACACATCATACTTCCATGTATTGTCACTTAAAGGAAGCTTTAGGGTCATGAGAGAGGTGTATATATCTCTGTATCTCTGCCCACACTGCAGTATACAGTCGCTGGCTACATGGCACCATGAAGCAAAGTAGTTGCTTATTCAGATCATCCATGTGTTCAAAATACAAAATTTCTGGTGCTCTTCCCACTTTTAACATATCAATTTGGCGAGGCTTTGGGTAAAACATACTCTGGCATTCTCTCTAGGACAGAAATGCTCTTTGATGAGGTCCTGTTCTTAATCCTTATGCAGCAATACTTCTGGGAAGCGGGTCTGGTTCCACACTTCCTGCACAGAACAAGAGTGCTAGTGGCTTGAGTTATAAAAGTGGAAAATATGACAAATCTCCCCCACTCAGCACCCTTATCTGGGGAATGAGGGTATATATAAAATCTGTTCCTTCTGACCTTTTTAGAGGAAGGCTTTCTTATAGCAGTTCTTAAAATAAAGGAAACTGTAGTCATCAGAAAAAATGAGATGCTGTTCTTCAGCACTTGCTGTCTGGGTAAACTTGCTGCAGAAATGGTGCTATGGACTCTCCCCTGCAAATAAGTGTCCTGCAGGCACACTTCACAGAGTAGCCATGGCTGTGTGAGAGTGGGTTCAGGTCATTAGGTGATAAGAGATCATTCTTTAAACAAAATACATCTTTGAAGTAGAAATATTTCACAGAAAAATGGATCCTAAAATCCCCGAGACAATCTACATATATATGTAATGCCTATATTGCTTTTGATAGCTGCATACCTGGGAAGCCTCCAGGCATCTTCAGCTTCTCGTCTGGAATATACCAACAATTTATTTTGCCCCTTCTTGAGAGAGTCCCACTTCACGTGCAGCAAGCTTCCCAACTTCCCAATTCCAGATTCCCAACTGTGGTAAAAGATCTGTGCAACCTTACGTTATTAAGGAAAAAAAAAGTTGCTATCTTGAAATTGAATCACTGAATCATAGAATGGCCCAGGTTGAAAAGGACCACAATGATCATCTAGTTTCAATACCCCTGCTGTGTGCAGGTCACCAACCAGCAGCCCAGGCTGCCCAGAGCCACATCCAGCCTGGCCTTGAATGCCTCCAGGGATGGGGCATCCACAGCCTCCTTGGGCAACCTGTTCCAGTGCCTCACCACCCTCTGGGTGAAATTGTTTCTGGTGTAAACCACTGCCTTGGAATTAGCCAGAAGGTACTGGATCCCTAACCACCATGTGACTTCTACTTGTTATTCCAAGTCCAGAGAAACACATCTTCTTAGAAAGCCCAGCATCTCTTCCTAATGGATCTGGGTTCACCCTGTCCATATGCAGTCATTACATATCAGCACTCAATAGCACAGCAAACACGCTGTGTTTTAATAAAGATTCCATGCATCTCTAATCATTTTAAGTATTGATATTTCATAAAGGCTCAACAAACATGCTCTCGAGAAACAGCAGTGTTTTGTATGATAGATATGCCATGTCTCCCGTTGACAGAGCAGAACTTCCATTAGGTATCACTGTTTTCTGCAATTTCATCTAGAGTGGATCAAACTCAGCTAAGACTGAGATAGTACTGTGGTGTTTTTGTGCTGGAAGACAGAATGCTGCAAATTTATGGGGGAAATTGTTAGCAAGAGCATCTTTATAATTACGAGAAAAGAAACTGAAATTACAATTAAATCTCAGGAAATCTCTGTAAAGTAGCAATGACATTAGTTGATGAACCACAACTGCCATTTGAACTAGCCAAGAGTTGGCACATGGCACACACAAATACCTGTTATTTTAGAACAGCTATCAGTCTGTAAGAACATATTCTCTTATTCTCTCCCTCCCTTCCATATCTTATTTGGAGAAAGTAGTTTCTGAATTACACAAGTTTATCCCAATGAAGTGCTTACACAACTAGTATCTTACAAAGAGTCTCAATGTGAGTACAAACTCTACCCTTGAACTCCCTTTAGAATCTACTCAGGATATTCTGTCAAACTTACTTTTTTACTCTAAGTCGTTTCTTGCCAACAGAAGACTATTGCAGTCCTGTTAATTATTCACTCTGACTTGTCCAAGTACTCATGTAGCCTTGAACAATCGGAATCAACACAAAGAAATAAGAAGTAAAGATAATTTCTCACTTACTTGAGTCATAAATGGCCTTTATCCAACCCCTCCAGCTACTATTTGACACAATAATTTCTGTGGCAAAATTTCACACTGGAGTCTGTGTAACCCATTCTCTTTTGATTGACCCTTTCCAGATGTTTCTTTATCTCAAGCATCTCAGAATGTGTCGAAAGAATTTGCTGAAGCTGCACGACTGCTCAAGAAAGAAGCTCCAAGAATCCAGTTTGGCAAAATAGATGTCACAGATCAATTTGATTTGAGAAAAGAATTTAATATTCAAGAGTTTCCTACCGTGAAATTTTTTGTGGATGGCATCAGGGAGGCCCCTATAGACTGCAAAGGTAAATTATCTTCTGCACTGTTAATGACAGGATGTGCTGACCTATTTTGCTGCCAAGGATAAAAGTATGGATGCTCAGATATAGGCTATGCAAACTCTTTGTGCCCATGGTGTTAAACGTAAAATTAACTCTGTGTCTATACAAGAATTTTGATTTTAATTGGCCTTCTATGTTTATAACTGAATATGCTTCTCTCTACTGAGTTCACACAGCCAAGCTCACAGCTGGCATAATTCTGAGGACACAGAAACACACCCAAAATGACACACTCCCACATACGACAAACAAACAAAAAAATCCCCTAAATAAAAGTTACACTAAACAAGAATTGGATCCCAAACCCACTCGTTTGAACTTCTGCTGACTCACTGTAACTTCCACAGGTACTGTACCTGCAGCAGGATGCATTTAACAACAAATTCTGAACAAAGCCGAAGAAAAGAATTGGACATTGCAGCCATGAGAGGGAGCTCATACATGGCTCAGAAAAGAAATTATGGAATAATTTCAAATCTTTTGGGGAAAGTTATTCAGCAAAAACAACAATATTGCAATAGAACAAAAGCAATCCTTGGAAATCCAGGCCTTGTTAGAGCTTTTCTTCCACCAAAAGTGCAGACAAGTAATTCCTTTTCCCTCCTCTCCTCTCCTCTCCTCTCCTCTCCTCTCCTCTCTCTCCTCTCCCTCTCCTCTCTCTCTCTCCTCTCCTCTCCTCTCCTCTCCTCTCCTCTCCTCTCCTCTCCTCTCCTCTCCTCTCCTCTCCTCTCCTCTCCCCTCCCCCTTCCCCTTTCCTTTTAGTTTTTCTTCCTAAAAATGGCCAATTTTACAAAGTTAGCAATAATGTCATGACTTGCCTAAGCCTCCATTTGTGCTTTGAGCAAATACACTTGAGTCACAAGTTTAAAAAAGGATTGTGAAGTTTGTTTCTGAGCCTGTACACAACGGAGTGCTCAGGTTTCTTCAACTCCTGACCCCTGTGGCTGTTCTGCTGAAAGTTGATCTGAAGTATTTTTAGTACCTTGCTTTTCCTTGTACATCAGCTATTGAATTTCATGCCCACATTCCCACAATCTACACTTGTGCAAACAACTCCTGCACAAATGCCACTGAAATCACAGTTTGCCATAGAGAACTCATATTAGAGGTGCTGATACATGAGAGTGAAAGCTCCAACTTAAGTTTCGAGGGCTGAAAACATCTTTTAAAACTGGTAAACTAACTTGTCAGGCATGCTTGAGAGAGCCAGAGAACACAGAGCATCGCAACACAAGATGCACACAGCCATCCTTCAACCGAGAGCTGCTATTTAAGAGACACCTGCCAGCAGGACACAAGGAGTTACAAACTGGCTTCTCCCCTGCAATCTGCATAATGCAGTGCTGACTGTTCAGAGACATATACTGCTCATAATGACTTAAATCACGCTTGGTTGATTTCCTTGTACAATTGCTAGTGAAAGCTTACCTAGCAAGTATAACTGTCAACACTGGGAATCCGCAAGCAAATCCTAGGCACTGCACAAATCGTTATTTACAACTCCAAGGCCAGAATTTGCCTAGAAGAAACAAGTTACAGGCCATGTAGAACAGCAACAGGGATACTCTGCATATGAAAAGCCTGCTGAGAGGTTATTTAGCTGACAGAAAGCTGCAAGAGCCCCGCTCTGCACGTGGATGGAAGCCAAGCCCTGTGTGGCCACTAGGCAGTGCTCTGTGCTTTGCTCTGCAGCCTGCACACCTTAACAGCCGATGTCTGCCAGCTTGGTCTTAAAAAAATCCAATGACAACAAAAAAAAAAAACCCATCACCATCACCAACAAAAACCCCATATTTTAAACTAGTTGCAGTGCAGCCTGCTGCAAAATGACTTGATGGCAGTAAAATGGTATGACTCAATTCTGACCTTGCCGTATTGTTAAAATACCCAGCTCTAGGACTTGCATCTTTGATTATCCACTTGTACAGCACATCTCGACTCTGGCACTTTGCAGCATAACACATGCAGACATCTTCATGTACAGTTTTCATTAACCCTTTGCTGGACTTTTGTTCTAATCCAAAAAGGATGCCAGGCTCACAGAGACGAAGGGGTTATTTTATGGCTGAGAGCCTCAATATATGGCTACATTTCCTTAGAAAACACAATAACTAGAAACTATTTTAAAAGAGATTTAAGATTTCTAAAACTCCTGAAAACCTGAAAAGAATTTACCAAATAAATGGACTGAGTATGAACTTACGAACACAGTAATGTTAATTTAGAACCCCAAAGATGGAATGCTGCTGAATTTAAGGACAACTTTGACATTTTTCAGCTTTGTTCCTCATATCTAAGACAAAGTGAAGCTGCTGTACCACTGGGGAGTTTTATCATGTCTCTGTACCTATTAGATCCTTTCTGCAGCAGCAAAGGAACAATTTTGACACCTAACTCAATTGAATAGCCAGTCCAATAAAATCTGCAATTGGTTTGAAGACATTTTGGATTAAACCTCAGGTCGATAGCTCTTTATAGCTTATTATGATTTTGATTCACTTGTGGGCACATGAAACCCTGAAAAACAGATTTTCTAGTTGTCTGAATTTTCTCATCTCTACACTCAAGCAATTAACTGGACACAGTTGTGTGCAGAGGTCCCACAAAACACTGCTCATCACTGCTGATCTTCTAGAGCTGGCAGTAATTACAGTGGTGACGGGACCCTGAAGTTGGGTTTGAATCAGCACTGACCTCAGTCCTAAGGAGTCCAAGTTCAGCATCCTTCCCAACTTCCACTGCTTCTGTCTTGATTGCTCAGAAATGTCTCATTCATTTTGAAGGTCATTTTAATTCTTTTTTTTTCCTGCCACAGGAGTCAGACAGGCTTCGGCTTTTATCACGTGGCTCAAAAGACAAACAGGACACAGCACAGTTTTAATCAACTCCACCGATCAGGTCGAAGCCATCATAAATGCTGACGATTTGGCAGTGATTGGCTTTTTTAAGGTAATTCACTGGAGAGCTCAGGAGGCTGGTTTCCCTTCTGATCTGTTAGGGTTATGATGTTCTCCATTGCCACCAAATCTCACACATCCAAAAGGCCCAGAACTTCCTGAAAGACTTTTTGTACCCTCCAGCCTCCTCCCTGGCAGGGCAGGGCAGCACAAGAAGCATAAAGTGCTCAACATTGCATAAACACAGATTTGCAAAAGCAAAAACACTGGGGTACTATCACCACAATTATCAAAAACCCAAAACACAACAGTGTGAACCTCTACAAAGAAAATTAAACTCTGTGCCAGTCAAAACCACAACAACTAATCACAGTATTTCTATTCAAAGATGGTGTAAAATCACAGATGTGAATATTTGGCAAGGGGAAGGAAAGCTCCTTTCATGCTCAAATCCGTAGAAAAGGTGATAAATATCATCAAATGTTCTGGAATGCCTTTTATTTATCTTTCCATTTGAGGAGTAGAAAAGAGCTCCATCGGTAACTCATTAGCAGTTTATTTAACTTCTGCCAGCTAGGAAATCTGCAGGGAATAGGAAGTCAAATTATTGCACTGTGTATGATCCAACTCACGCAGTCCTTTCTCAGGTAAAATCCTACTACTTTCCAGAGTAGAATAAGGTTCACAGGATTTGGGACTGAATGATGCAGAGCAATAGCCAAGTAGGGTAAAGTAAATATGAGCTGTCAAAGCACTCAGTTAGAGGTCAGTACAAAAGGGGTAGGTTTTTTAATTCTGCTTTTTCATTGTGTCCTTGAAACCTTCACTATCTGAAACATTCAATCAATGCTCTAAAGAGACTTTTATTCTGGTAACTTTCTGCCTAGTTCAAGGCACGGAGTCTGGAGTCATACCTGAACTGATAAGGTCCCAAATGTGCTGGCTACAGCAGACAGACCATGTTTTATGGCTGAGGAAAGTAGGATTCATTACCAAATTGCCCAGAGTAACAGAGGTGGTGAACACAAATGGCATAATAGGAGAAACTGTGAAAATGCTCACAGAGCCCAGAATTTTGCTTTGCAGCAATCTGCTCACAGCCATGTATGGAGAAGGGCAGTTTTCCAGTGCTGGATCAGACTGAGACGCTTTTGGTATGGCAGTGATGCAGGAGAGTCTGCTGCAAAAGGCTGATAGCAGATAGTGCCTGCAGATGTGTCTGACTGGACTCCACAATTTTCCCTGAAAATACAGTAGATGAGCACTATCACGAATGAGGCCATGTCAGAAATGCAAGGCATGGAAGCTAATGCAGTGGTGTCCAAGTAAATAAAGAGCTGCATTTGGCCTTCTGTTAGTCACAGATTGCTCACAAATGGGAGTGCCAAAATGTGTTGGAAGATCTCAGCATATAAATTGCTATTAATACAGCGTGAAATAATTGTCTGATTAAACCATACCCAAAAGAGCTGCTGCCTTTCATCGTGCTTATTGACTACTAGTTCAAGGATGGACAGAACGGTGACTGTTTGACAGATGTAGGAGTCAAGATGCCCGCTTTGAGGAGCCCCAGTCACATCCATCAGGTCCTCCTGCAGGCAGGCAGCCCTCCCTTGTCCATGCAGCTCTGTGTGCAGCTGTGCAGCAGAGCTGGAGCAGGGGAGCAGCTGCTAGCTCGATCCTTCCCCATCTGGAGAAGTCGGCAGAGCGTGGCAATGCCAGGGGAGTGCAGGGCAGATGAGATGAGTGCAGGAAGGAGATGGGGGGCTGTTCAGTAACCATATTGCCCAGCCCAGCCAACACCAGCCAGAATAGTGAACACAGCACTCCTATGATTTCCTCTGTTCTGAAGATCTCCCCGTGAAGGTAATTGTGGCGAGCCCATTTTTGCACTCACCTATACCTCACAAGCCTTTCAGAGCCCACATCACTTGCAGCATCACTTCCTGACATCCTGTCAGGATCCTGGACACAGCTCTTAATGAATACTCTTTCTGGGATTAGGAACTTCACAAAGACAGCGTGGAAGTTTTCCGTGAGACTGCAAAAGATGTGCCAGAGATGCCTTTTGGGATGACAAGCAGCGAGGACATCTGTGCCCATTATGGCATCCAAACTAACACTCTGGTTGTGTTTAAGAAGGTAGGAGTGCAAGCCTAGCGAGGTAAGGTGCAACAAGCTGCTGTGGCAGCTTCAGGACATGGAAATGCAGTGTGGTACTTTTTCAGGTTAAATAATTCCCTACCTGAAATTCAAACAGTTCAACACAAAAAATATTGCATTTGCAGACAAGAAAGATAAGGAAGAGGTAGACAACAACCTCTGGATGTTTTCCATCTGTCTGCTCACACTTCAGGATCCTGGTTTATACTTAAGCCATTTTATTCAGAATCCCTATGTTCTAATTCACCAATCACCCATACACACCATGAACTGAACGTGGTAATGTTCAGAGAGTTCTGCTGACATTTACTCTTCCCTTTTCCTTCAAGCAGGTATCTTTTCTTCCAGCCCATATTAAAAGTGACCAACAAGATCAAATCTACAGTAACAGCATCAAACTTTAGGCCTCAAAGTAGCCCGACCAAAAATGGGTGTAGAACTCTTCAGTTAGTTTATTAAGATTAATAAGCAAATTAAAACTGTCAGCTCTATCCTGGATTCTAGCTATAATCTTCTGTAATCCATGGCATTCATTTCACAAGCTATGGAATTTCACTTACTAAGGATCAGAAAACAGCAAAAGCAAGGGCAACATTTTAGCTTAAAGACAGTGCTTTTGTTCCTATAGTTGATAAAGCCAACAACCTCAAACCTCACTATTTATCTAAGGGAAAACCTGTGCATAATGAAGTACTTGAAGATGGCAGACAGAACAAACTGGACCTCACAAAGATAATCAAAACCTTTACCTTGGATTTGGTCACTGAATATAATCTTGAGGTATGTGTATTTTTTCACTGTGTTAACAAAAGCCACAGGAGAAGGACAGCCAGTAACATTTCACATCAACCTCTGAGAAACCTCCCTACATTTCTTAGGTTTTAGGCTATCAGATTGATACAGGCAACATGTTACGAAACTGCTTGCATGCCTTGACAAGTTATTACCTGGAACAGAAGAGAGTATTTGGCTAACATATTTCATATCCTATTTCCCACTTACTGCAAGCTATCATTCATGGCACCTCTTATAATACTGTAAAAAAATGGGAAGGAAGTGGGGAGGGAGGAAACCCTACCCACCAGATATAAAGTCCACGTGTTAAGAATTCAGGGAAGAGGGAAGACAGTTGCCTTTCTTCCTAACAACCGCTGTTACTGTGATCTCTGCTGGCAGTTACCACCTGCATACAGAAAATAAGGAGCTGATCAGTTTCTTAGTGTTTGAAAATGTTGTTTGACTAGGCTAGCCCTAATCATATCCAGGGACCCCAGTAAAATCCAACAGGCAGCTCTTGGTCAAATCCAGACCAG
Source organism: Meleagris gallopavo (assembly GCF_905368555.1). NCBI lineage: Eukaryota > Metazoa > Chordata > Aves > Galliformes > Phasianidae > Meleagris > Meleagris gallopavo. The sequence goes on from NC_139419.1 coordinate 14,520,091, forward strand.
AGGGCGCATCCCTCTTAGCAAGATGTTTCCTGAGAGGACAGGGAAGGGCTGGCCAAGCAGTGAACCCACCTGAGCCTGCAAACACCACCGACCTGCAGAGATGGCACAAACCTCAGGCTTCTGAGGCAGCTCAGAGAGTTGAAGGTTGGAAGGTCAGTTTCCACCCTGTCTCCAGCCCTTCCATTCCCATGCACCAACCCGGTCCTCTGGGCCAAGAGAAATTAGAAACACTGGAATAGTCATTGCTAGTGTAGGAAGGGGAGACAAGGCATGGAAATGCTTGCATGGGAGGATACCCTATTAACTCTGATCACGGTGTGGAATGAAAAAGGGCAGTTCTCTGCAAAGGAAGAGATGTAGGCTGCTGATGGCATGCAGAAGTGAGGGAAGTGTCCCAGTTGGCTCTAGATGCTGCAACTCGGCCTCCCTAGGTACCACTGCCTTTTACTTTCAGCACATCCTTAGCACTAATTCTTCAGCATGTGTTACACAGGAGGACAGACTCTCCCTTCTGACTGTAAAATCCATGAATACCAATGAGGTTTTTACTGGAATATAGAAAATACTCAGGAGCTACTGATTCTTCTCACTTTATCTTCTCTAAAACAATGAAATCAATCTCAGGGTTATGGAAATTATTGGGAATAGAGCCTTGAGAAGTAAAATTTGCAATATCAGAACTGAATGACACTGATACTCTGAGTCTCTGATTCCCTGCTCTACTTAAGAGTAATGGAACAGATGTTGAGTGTTGTTTTCCAGACATCTGTGAAGATTTTTGATGTCCCTGTTGAAAATCACATCCTGCTGTTCATCCCAACGAACTCAAAGACATTCAACACAACTTACGAAAACTACAAGTCTGCTGCTGCAGAATTTAGGGGGAAGGTTTGTAATACTGAATCCTATACACAAATACAAATGCTAAAAGATCAGTGGAAAAACACCATAGGTGTTTGCAAAAGCACACTGCTGCCACTCTGTCTTTAGGTCTACTAAGCCCTTTAAAAACCATTTCAGCAGCTGTTTTTCAGCTTGGACCCTTAATAGAATTATCTGAGAAATTCAAAGCATAAATGTCACTTCAAAACGATTCTTCAAAACAGAAAGACCACAGAAACCAACACTAATTCCAGCTGCTCCCACTCAACTGGCTTCTGATTTTACACATACAACTTTCTAGGAGCAATTTCCAACCAAAGCTGGTTTTAGCAAGCTTCTGGCAATTTCTGCCTGCACCCGGAAATGGCTGAAAGATCTCAGGGCATTGCCTGAAGCAAGAGCTGGTTCCAGCTACAAAGCCTGAGAAACACTGCAAGGCATCTGTGTAGCTTTGTCTGCAACACACAAGTGTTTGCATATATATATTTACAGGTAAGAGCAGTTTTACACAGAGGTATTTCAGTTTCTATTGCCAGCCAGCGTAGTGCTACTTCTGCTTTAGCTGTGCTAAAGATTGAAAAAGTATAATTTGCCTTGTAATAGAAGAGCATACACGAGTACTTAAAAAGACATATGCATGACATGTGTTCCAGCAATTCTGTCCTGTGAAGATCTATTAAGAACTTTAAGGGGTAATTTAGAAGTGTTTCTAAAATAAGTGGTAGCAAACTAGTGTGAAAAGGCAGAAGGGAAATTTCCATTCGTTTTGGCTGCTTTGCCACTTCTTAACTTGGATCCAGGTACGAAAATGTTCACAGAGCTGCTGGCTGTTGGGCTGAGACCAAAAAAGGGTTCTACAAAATTGCTTTCATTTAAGGTTAGGTCCGAACCCGCTGCCAACCTGCACTTCTCTAAAATGGCTAAACGAAAGCTGTAAGACTCAACCAGATGCTTGGCTCTCTTTATTATCAGATAATGTTTGTGGTGGTGAATACTAATGAAACAAGAAATGGACGCATTTTTGAGTATTTTCGCATCAGGGAAGTTGATGTTCCTGCTGTGAGAATCCTAAATCTCACAAGCCAAGCAAAGTACAAAATGCCTGCAGATGAGGTGACTGTGGAGAACGTAAGACATTTTTGCCAGAGCTACCTGGATGGAAAAGCAAAGGTATGTCCATTACTAATGAGATGCCTCTCTGCTACACCAACTAAAAGTTAAAACATCCCTTTTAGTATTAGAAAAGCGTGCTTTTCTGATTATCAACTGATTAACTTACTCTTGCCCTAGTGCATTCACTGATAATTACTGAAAGAGCATTCCTCTGTATTTAAAACAGAGGGGAATTACAAAGCTCTCCCATTCTCCTACCTGAAAAAATGGGCAAATTATTTAGGATGCAATTTTTCTGTTGATGCAAGCTAATGTTTTAGTGCTTTAAAGCCTTCCTGTGCTTCCATCTTTCCAGTAACCGTGGAGAAAATCTACTCTCTTAGTTGGGAGAAATGAAATTTCACTAATGATTGCAAAGGAATTTGAAATCATAGAAGTTCAGTTAATAGAAAATTGTCAATTTCACAGTAGAACAGAATTTAGCATTTGTTGCAAATGAGTCTAGCAGAGTAAATTTTCACAGGAGGAATCACTCCCAGTGGTAAATACAGTATTTTTTATCATAATGAAGCATCATTCTCCATACTCACATGGAAAATACATGAAAACATTTTCCTTCTTCAGTGCTCTTCAGGGTTATTTACTTTCATTTTCATCACAAAGAGTGATGAGGTGATCAGCCAGAGTAAATTGACTTGAAAAATTTGAGCAGTAGATCCTATTTTCAATTTTGAGGCAGGTGGAGGGACAGAAGAGCTGCAGATATCTCCTCCACAAAGAGCTGCTTTGGTGGCAAACACACGCTATGGAACAGCTCCTAAGAGGAGAGCATGACATTCTTCTACTTGGTCTAAAAGAACAGAAATTGCCAGGCCTTATACTGGAAATTGTAGGAGTTACGTGGAGGGTATGATCAGCACTAGAAGAAAAATATAGGCAATACTCACCTTTTTATGTGTTTTACTTAATTTTGAGAGCCCTCGATAGACTCATAGAATAACAGAATGCACTGGGTTGAGAAGGACCATAATGATCATTAATTTCAATGCCAATAAGGGGGTAAGCTTTTCAGTATTCTAGCTTTTGAATGGTGGGCAGCAAGCATTCAGGATAACGAATACAAATATGTTCCCAAAAGTGATTTGCAGACTGTCTATTATGTCTGTATTCAAGAGAGGGACACATAATTCTGCCTACCAACTATACAGGGGTGCAAGATACCAGTTCCCTGCTGAGGGCAGAGCAGAGAGAAGGCAGGAGAGGATTTAGAGATAGCATGAAAATAGCATTTGGTAGAGGAGGACAGCAGGCAGAGGGGGATCCCACTTGTCTCACAATAACTTGATCTGGAGTACAGTTCCTCGCCGCTTCCTGCACTTTCACAGCAGTGTTTGTTTCTGCTTAGTTACATCTCTCTAGTGAAGAAATTGCCAAAGACTGGGACAAGATGCCTGTCAAAGTGCTCGTTGGGAAGAATTTCAACAGGATTGTCTTCAATAGGACCATGACTGTGTTTGTCATGTTTTGTAAGTGTCATTGTTTTCAGATTGCTTTTACGTGATCCACTGGAAATGAAAAAAGAAAGCTAATTCTTACATATCAAACTGGCCTTTGCACTTTACAGAAGTCATGCTGAGCAAATTTGTGATGTCTGATGAAAGCACTTAAAAAATTTTTGTCCTATCTATGAAAATGCTGCACTACTCTTGCTGACTTAGAGCAGCAATGAGAAATATTCAGTCCCTTCAATAAGTTTTTGTCAAAGCAATTTCAAATCTCTGCCTGGAAGGAAAGGGACACTAGGATCTCATGCTGCACAATGGAGCATTATAATATTCTGTACAGTTTGAGTCTGGCTGTCTTCCAAGGAGAGAAGGGAGTTAAGTAAGGTTGTCTGGATACAATGCTGTAGTATTACATCCCAAAGAGCTGTAGTTCAGCAAATCTAACTCCTTTTCCTTCTCTGTCTGCAAGTAAAGTGGCATTCCCTGCTCGACCTTTCTCTGCAGGAAACTGCTGCCCTACCCTATACCAGCCAGCAGAGATTACACTGTGCCTTACTTTGTTCAGTGGAACAAACAGACAGCATTAATATAAATACAGCATTCAGCATTATACTAACAAATTCTTAATGGTAGCACAATCGGGCAATCCTTTTAATTCCATCTAACCTGATCATGACCACTCTTCTCTTGATGGAAAATCTGTGGCTGTGTATGCTATTTAAGGGCATTCTCAGCAATATGCCTTTTTGGTAACCTGCTAATGTGCGCTGCTTGGAGACAAAGCACCACCATACCTCAAACTCCTCCTATTCAGTACAACTATAGCATAGTTTATGGACACATTTAATTTTAATATGTCTGGAGACGTTCTAATATGTTTAAAGCATTTTGTGCTTCTGGCAAGTACCTCATCATGGGAACAATGTGTTACTTGGGTTGCACTGGTTATCTGCCATGCTTCTCCAGAAAAGTCATATGGCAAGTGCTGTGTGTTACAGTAATAAGGATCTGAGAAGCAGTGCTGCTGCCAGAAGGGTCTTAGAGATAGTGATAGTGATAACTTTAGGCTGGTTATCGCTACATGAAGACCTATAGAAAACGGATGGTTTCAAGTAGAAACGGACCACAAGAGAAATCATAAAACCCCATTAACTTTGACAGACTTAGCAGATCCCACTCAGCAAACCAGGACATGCTCTTACAACAGACTTTTAAATTTGCAGATGCCCCTTGGTCCTATGAGTGCAGAAAACTTCTGCCAATCTGGGATGAGCTAGGAGAGAAATATCAAAGCCACGAGGACGTAATCATTGCAAAGATAGACGTCACAGCAAACGATGTCCTGTCAGTTGTGATGGATCGCTACCCCTTCTTCAGACTCTTTCCTGCTGGACCCGATATCCAGGTGAGAAACTTGGGGGGATGCCACAGCTGTATGCTGATGGGAGTCTTTCGGATAGAAGCACATCCTTTAAGCAAGGCTTTGCTCTTTATCTACTCAACACTGAGCTCATTATCAACAAGAATCTGAATTAAAGGAGAAACTCTTCCACTGTCTCTGAAATGTGAAGTTGTAGCAAGAGCCTTTACTCTATTCACCATCTGGGACCTCACTACTGCCTTATTCTCTGCTGTTTAGCAGCCTCCCATCTGGGTTCTAGCAACAGCCTCACTTCAGAGCAAACTCCTCATCATGAGAGACAGACTCCTCATCATTACAGGCCTTTCTTCAAACCATGGCAAGAGGCAGACAGTCACAGCACAACTCTGCCAGTTGTTTCTGCAGCAGCTATGACTAGGCTGTAAAATACTGCTATCACTTGTCACATCCTCTATATTTTCACAACATTCAGCTCTCAAGACTTACTCCTGTGCAGTTCTGCCAGTAATTTTATTTCATTCAGTCTCAGTAGGGAAGAAATATTTGTTGTCAAGACTAATGATCTTCAGAATATGCTACCTAATGCCATGTTACAGAATAATCAGAAAATGCTACAGCTGAAAGAAAGAAAAATATTAGACAAGTAGTTATATTTGTCCGTCTACATACACAATCTCATTAAAAAGAAAACACATCTGAAGCCAAAACAAATTAAATTCTAAGATACCGCTATAATTAAGACATTACTAAGCTTTTCATTTTTCTTTTTAGTCCAAACTTAAATTAAATTTGAAGACATTTGCTCATGTTCTCATTTAATCTTTTAGGGAGATATTTTGCTCTCAGATGTGCATGCACATCTTCTAATGAATTGAACTATAGTTCTGCACACTCACATTGTGCCTTGTCTTTAAACAGGAGAGCAGAAATCCAAGAAATTCTCACAATAAATACCAGTTTGTAAAAAAAAAAAAAAAAAAAAAAAAATCAGTAATATCTTTCAGTAGCCATTAAGGGATTGTTTCAGACTTAAAATACTAAGTTTGTTTGAGATCTGAAGTTTTTGCTTGTACACCATGTTTTTATGCCAGGTCCCTCTGCATTGGAGATGTTAGCCTGTACTTGATGGGCAATGCAGGTGTCCTGAAGCTTCCTGCAGTGGCTGACCCACGTCTCAGCCTTCTTTCTTAGTGCAATGTATGGACAGCTGGCCACAGACCATCATAAATAACTAGAGACACACTCAAGCCATTAATACCCAGTCACTGCAACAGCTCTCAGCCATTTTCTACCCAACCAGCAGTTATACCAGGAATTCTTCCAAGTACATTTATGCTTTTTTAGAAGTTAACCAAAGAAAAGGTGCAGTAATACCCCAACTTGCCAATACACAGAGCACGATATACTGTACAGGCACTACCCCACATTCACAGTCCCTACTTCTTATTCTGCCAATGAAAAGCTCAACAGAAAAGTCTTGGAGACAAAGAGGAACTGGTATGTGCAGAAGGAAGTGGAACAGGACGTATCTACAGGCCAGCATCACCAGCTGGTACAGCCCTGATTTCACACAAGCATAGTGCTGGAAACAAACACCAGCCTTCTAACTGCCCCTGTTGATCCTCCATGTTGTTTAAAGACTAAGAATGAATTGAAATCTAGTGTGGAAGCAGGTAGAATTCTAAAGATGGAATAACTATCCTAAGACTCTAGAAAGCACATAAATATAAATAAAGGAGTTTGAGCCAGCTCCTGATAAGCCAATGGAAATGTGGCTAATATAACATGACTCATAGCTGTTTTCTAGATTGGGTTATCATGTTCTTTGGTTACCACAGACCCCCTTACATCTACTTAAAGAACACATGGTTACACAGACTCTTCCATGCACTTTCACCTGATGAGGTCACACTCCCCTCCTGACAGGAGCATCTGCTTGGTCTGCAGGGCATGAACTTGTCTGCTTTCCAGTCACACTCCATCTAAGCTATCTAAGAAGTCAGCTTTTTCTGAAGCTAAAGACGAGTCATCCTCTTTCTTACAATAGATGCAAACTTGGTGGTTTTTTTTTTTTATAATAATTAATGTATTTTTAAACCTGAAATCATTTAGCATGGAGTTAAGTGGGGCTACATGAGCCCAGACACCTCGATCTATAGCTAGCATGGGTCCAGTTTTCCAAAGCACCAGCTCTGTGTCCCTATGTTATTTTTTCATTCTCACTCTGTTTAATAACCATTGATTTCAGCGTAAGGACGCACTGCTAGATGGCTATTGATAAGATAAAAAAAAACCTTCTGATGTCAAAAGCAAAAATCAACTCTCAGTGAGACAGAAAAGTTTCCTCCTCCCCCAAAGAACAATTAAATCTGGCACATAGCTGTATTCCAGGAACAGCTAAAGTCAGAGCTGGAGGAACAAGAGAGTGGAATGATTGTGTGGAGGAAAGAGTGACCAGGCATCATCTGAGCTCCATCTGTGAGATGAACAAGTCATCCACTGTGTCTTCAAGTCCAAATGTGAGAGAAAAACATGCATTTTTTCAGGCAGATTTTAATGTTATTTGATTTATTTCTATGGATTAAGTGAGAAAAATAACATTGACATACACTTATACACTGATTGCTCTAATGAGAAATGTTGACACATATTCTTAGTAATCAGAGCAAGGATCAACTGCTTCTCTGGTTTTACAGGTCTTTGATCTGAGAAATTTCTATTTCAGCCATTAGAGTGGAGCAGGACTCACCTGAGAATATTAATTGCCTCTGGAGGAATCAAATAATATTACTCAAAAAAGTTAATTTTGCAAAGAAAAGATACCTTCAAGGCTGCAACACCTTTTATTACAAGCAAATATCTTACTGCATGGGGAATATTAAACCCATGTATACATCTAGTGAATTCACCAGGGAATGGAGGCGTTCTGTTTATAGTCCCGTGAACTCAAATCAGGCATAACAGCAGGTATAAAGTAATACAGCATTTTTGGTCTTCGTGAGAAGTTAGCTTACCTCAGGTGAGAAAAGGCATTTGGCTGAGTCTAAATAGACTCTGGTAACAGCAGACAATTCCTGAAGTGATACACATGAGCTTCTACAAATTTCCACTGAAAGATTTGTGCAAGATCCTTTCAGACTTCTAGAGGGCACTTGGAAGCGATAGTATTTGGGAAAAAAAACACAAAAAACCAACATCTTTAAAATAGAGTATGATGCTCAGACCCATTCAGAGAATTGTAAAGGCCTAAATTAAAAGCGCATCTCACTAAACTTATTAAGAAAATCTCTCGTGAGCTCCCAACTGAAGGTGAAATGTAAGAAAATTAACATAACTGCTCCCCTTCCTCCTGCTCTTATTGAATACTCAAGCTGGGGAATGTGGATTTTAAAAGCATTTCTGGATTTTGAATTTCCATAAAAATGCTCAGACAGCTTAGAATATCACAGCTGGACCTGCAAAGTACTCTGCTCCCCAGATACCTTGCAAACATTTAACTGCTGCAATTCTACCTTCACTTTTTAAACTAAGAGCAAAAGTCTAGAGTGTGGGCAGTCTAAAACATGGACATCCTTCAGCTAATTATACTGCTACTTCCAGCACTTTGTGTAGAGAGTTAAAGACTTTCCTAATCTTCAAACTTTTTCTAGGAGGTGCCCTATGCTGGGGAGCACAACTTGGAGGCATTTTCAGAATTCTTAGAAGAACAAATCAAGATGAAAGCAGAAACAAGAGAAAAGGTAGGCATCTGACCCAGACAATGATGGATCTACTGTGCAATCCAAGGCATGTTTGCAGCCTAAATAGACACACTTGAATCAGCAATAGCATAGACCACAAGCATGGACTTCAGCCATTGCTTGGATGGTTCTTACCAGCTCACAGCTTGGCATGACCACATTAACTGCAATCATACCACCGCCAGGTTGGCACACACCCACTCACATCCTTGTTTTCATCACACAGAAAGCTCTTCTCCCACTCCTCATATCACCACTGAGCCCCTATGTTAATGTGGTATTGCAAAAAGAAACCTGCACCTTGACAAGCGTAAGTAAAACCTTGTCAGGATTTTAGCTGGAGAAAAGCCTTTGCTAAATTCATTTCAGCTACAGCCAGACTGGTTCAAATATTCATACTTACCTCATCCTTCTGCATGCAGTGTAGTTTCCCTTCTTCATAAAGCAATGGCACAGTTGAGAGCTGACATTGTCTTTCGTACTGGCAATCTAGTTATGACAATTTTCTGATTCCTCAACTCTCTCTGTAAGTCAAACCAGATAAGCATTAGCTGTCTCATGCAGTGTAAAAATTGATTCACTCCTGACTTCACTGCTAAAATAGGTAGTTACAAATGGAGAGAGATGACTAAATAGTGTTACCAAACAGAGGTCTGCACTGAAGGATCAGACATTTGACTGACCAGTCACTGTACATCTGTTTTCCAATACCTGGACCCTACATTTGGTGTCTGCCCCTGCTGCGTGTACCTCAGTGCTGAGTCTGCAACAGACCTCTTGAACCCCATACTTACCATCTTATGTACCATGCTAAGGAGCCATTCTGTCATCCCTTCTTCATGCTTTGTTTTGCATTAAACCATAAGTGCCTACTTGGGAAACACTATCCATAAAACCATGCTTTGTACAGTAAAAGAGGTAAATACTGACATTTGCTCATCTGTTCAAAATTCTCCATCCTGATGTTCTCCAAGTTTTCCCAGAAGAATGCAGTTGTAGACCTTTTGCAGTACAGTGCTTGATGTAAAGTCCCCTATTAGCATAACTCTTCATCCTGACTTCAGGGTATTCATAAACAAGACAAGTAAGTATCACAGAATCACAGAATGGCCAGGGTTGGAAGGGACCTCATGGACTATGAATCTCCAACCCCCCGCCACATGCAAGGCCACCAACCTCCACATTTAATACCAGCCCAGGCTGCCCAGGGCCCCATCCAACCTGGCCTTGAACACCTCCAGGGATGGACGGGGCATCCACAGCCTCTCTGGGCAGCTGTTCCAGCACTTCACCACTCTCTCTAAAGAGCTTCCCCCTGACATCCAACCTCAATCTGCCCTCCCTCAACTTCAAACCATTTCCCCTTGTCCTGCTGTTATCTGCCCTTTCGCAGAATTGATTCCCCTCCTGTCTGTAGGCTCCCTTTAGGTACTGAAGGCTGCAATGAGGTCACCCCACAGCCTTCTTTTCTCCAGGCTGAACAAGCCCAGTTCCCTCAGCCTGTCTTTGTAGGGAGCTGCTGCAGCCCCCTGATCATCTTAGTGGTTCTCCACTGGACCCTCTCCAACAGCTCCCTGTCTTTCTTGTACTGGGAGTTCCAGACATGGACACAGTAGGTGATTTCTTCTGTAATTACCTAGGAAATATTCTTCTATACTCATTATCTTACCAATCATGAATTTATTATATATATATTAATTTTTTTTTGTTTTGAAAGTAAAGGGTTACTAGAGCGACTCTCTTAGTGAACATGAATAGTAAGCAGCTTTGCTCTTGCATTTGTTTTTTTTAAAAGGGTCCTTCAAGAGGAATGAAAGAAGTTCTCAGCCAAAAAGAGACTGTAATAACTGAGAAAGAAGAACTGTAATAGTACAGAGAGAAAAGTGCTGAGGATTGTGGAGAATACTTCCTGGAAGGAATTCATTGTGAGAATGAATCAACTCAAGTGAGCACAGAACTGAAAAAAATTAATAATAATTATTAAATAAAAGTAAAGAATTCAGCATCAATTGCTCATTGTGTGAACTCTATTCTGAATTCAGTTTTATTTGTAGTTTTACCAGGATCGGTTGTCAGGGTTCTTAAAATATTGTCGATTTTGCCTGAATAATTCTTTCATTATCAAACAACTGCTCTTATTTAGAAAAATATAAGTGCCCCGGTAAACCAATCAAGGTGCAATACTATTTGTTTTGATCAAAAAGTGCAACGAGTTTGCAATCAGTTCCTCTCCAATGTACCCCTTGACAACCCTATTGTTTCCCTGGGAGATCAACTGATCCCTGGAGTAACTGCAGCTAGGGGCTGTGCCCAAAGTGGCACCAAGGGGTGGCCTGTGATCCTTTTGCTACATGTCAAGCAGCAGAAAATGCAGAAGTTATGATATAATGTAATTCCAGTAAGAAAAATACTGTACCTAATACACAAAGTCAGTGTTATGACTCATATTTTAGTTCTGATAGGTCTCCTAAGCACCCCATACGTGTGACACTGCTGGACAATGACAGTTTCTTCCTGCAGAGTTTAAACAAAGTAGAAGTAAGTTTTAAAACTTGAAAACTTTTTTTAACAGAATTAGAAATCACATACTAAGTGTTCGTTTCAATAATGGACTTCCCAAGTCTTTGATCCCAACTGGTTAATGTCAATAAGGTGCTCTATGTAAGCAGAGGAAGAAAGGTGAAAATGTATAAAATGACTGCAATGTAAAGAACACAGCACTGAAAGAGCTACCTCCCCCCTCTTGCGAAAATCAACAAGAGATGGGCAATTTCGAGCTGTTGGACCTCTCACATCTTGTAGCTATTTGCTAGAAAGAACGGTTCAGAACCAATGGTTTGTTTGCCAGCCAGGGTGCAAAGTGTAATTAAACAGACACACTTAGGGATGGAAGATAAAATATCAACTCCTCTTTACTTCACAGATCGTGCAAATAGATAGCACTCCACATGCAATGCTGTCATCTCATGCTGCTGTTTCTTGGCCTTTGGTGAGGAAGCGTTAATAACAAGGAGACAAAGTAAAGCAGTTTGTGTGAATGCGTCACTGGCACACTTAATCTCTGCGGGGGATAATCTTCACTTGGACTGCAATTAAATCCCCATAATCTGCCACTTTTAGATGTATGTTTTCGTGCAAGATCACACAGAGGATCTGCCTGGGCTTTGCTTTGTAGGTCTTGGACCTACTTTCTTGAGCAGCGTGATGGGTGTCATTCCCCATAGCTGAGAAGATGCATCTGACTCCCAAGGTATATATTCAGCATGTATTCACCTCATACTGCCTATGCAATGGGAGATAGAAAATGGTCACTATGACTGACAGTTTTCTTTACCACCTCAGCACTGCACTTTAGGAGCTGAAGTTGACCCTTCTAAACTACACTGGAAGCACAGGAGGGGTTCAAGGTCCTTGCACTACTTGTCCTTGTCCTACTTCTGTTCCCAAAGTCAGTCCTATAACCCAGCCAGCCGGCTGGATGGTAAACTGCAAACAGGTAAGAGCAACATCATTTGTATTCCCTACTTTCCTAAGCTTCATACATATGTATATATGTGTATACATATTATAGAAGATTCAAATATTCAAATTACTTTTTGCTCCCGATTCTTTGGCAAAATATTTTGTTCCTCGCATTTCAAAAGCCACCGAATTTAGCAATACTAAAATTGGAAACTGTAGCTTAAGTCATGATAGCAGAAATGAGAGAAGCAGTCCACTCCTTCACTTCTAATTGCAAATCACAGCTGAGCTATTATTTAAAGCAAAATTCTTCTCTAAAGATGCCAAGTGCTATTTAAACCTCTTGATTTTAGGGCAGAACAAGATTTTGATAGAACTGCAACACAGCACATGTCAAACCAAAGTCTCACTCAGCAGCAATAGCAGAAGATAGGATCTCAAATAGAGGGGTGCTGGGTTTGAAAAGATTAGCCTTAGTTGCTGGCAGTGGAAACTCCCATCCCAGCTGGACAGTGAGGGATGCAGTTAACAGTAATTGCTTCTCTGCACCATTATTAGGGGCTTTTATTTACAAATATCACAGAAGAGTTTCTAGCTCCAATGTATGCCAAAGGGTTTTTTTTAATTATTATTACACACAATCGAAGAAGTCAGTTCTCTGTTGGACATCAAACCAGTTGTCTGCCAGTGGGTCCTTGCACAAAGTAAACCTGCTCACTGCTGGACACCAGGTTTCATTTAACTCTGGGCATTCATTAACAAACAGAGGCACTCACGTGATACCCTGGGAGATCAGATTAGAGAGTGAATGAGAGGAGATGAATCCAGAAGAAGGAAGTGCCTGCATGCTTTCCCTTTGCTGCACTCAACATGATGAAATTTGAATGGCAAGCAGTGTCACCAATGCGTTTTGAATGACTATTAAACACAGAAGCTATCATCTTTTAATTAGTTTCTCCATAGAAAAACACAGCAAGCAATGTTCTGCACATTATCTGGCAGATGGGTTACCATTCAAGATAATGAAAAAAAATTAATTTTCACTGCTCCTACCCCCTGTATATGAGGCTCAATCCTGAAGCTGCTATCTATCCTATTATAAGGTGCAAGATTACAGATTAATGAAAACACGTGCCACCTTAGCAAATGTGATTCTTATTTCTATCCCAACCACTCTCATGTGTTGTGTAAAGGCAAGAGGCCAAGTGCATGCCTGCCTTGCCCTGATACATGGAGAGAATTACAAATTCGCTTTCCCTCCCATGCCAACTTCTGTCAGTTTGATCAACAAAACCCGTAAGTGCCTCTGAGGTTCCTCAACAATCACAAGCAGAAGTGAGCCCTAAAAGCTGGGAGCTGAATCACTTTATCAAGCTTTATGAAGTCAAATGCTATTTTGCTTTAGTCCAAACATTAGAGAACTTCATTATAACCAAGGTCAAATATTCTAAAAATTATTTAAATCCAGGCAAAAAAAAAGTTTATTAATTGAATGATAGTAAATGAGTATCAGTGAGCACACCAATATCACCATTTTTTAATTGTATGAAAGATGTCCCCATGCACATAAATAAGCTCAATCAATTAAGTCTGATATGACTAAGTAAGAAGATATCAGTGTGCACCAACTATGGAGCTCATTTAGTCTGCAGAGCCAAGATGGTTTGGTTACTAATATGGAGCAGAAAAAACACTCTCAGCCAAGAATCTTATTTAAAAAAGCACTCAAAAGCAATGTGAAGCATAGCAAAGCTTTATGGAAAAAATAAGTTGCAGGTTTTGTGAACTACCTTCCTGTAATTCTGACTTTTTAAAACACTAAATATCTGCCTATTTTGCCTTAAAATACAAGTTTTGAGCACCTTGAGGATAGCAATTCATCTCATTAAGCTCTCTTCTTAAATCCTGGGGAAGAAAAACATGGCTCAGAATTGATAATCATTCATAAATGCTCATATGCACATGAAAATTGCAATAATTCTTCTTGTCTTTGCAACAGCTTCATCCTAGCTTAATTCCCCTGGAGTTATTTTCAGCCAGCATAGCATAACAAGAGAAACAGTACCACAGTACATTAGAAGAGGTTAATACAAATGCACAACAAATGCACTGATTGCTCAGAAAGCCCCGATTGTAGTAGTGCACAATTGGTATAAACCAAAAGGTCTGAGCTGGGGACCAAAAGTTTGGCTTTGGTAGAAATATATAGGTTATACCCTTGAAATCTGATGTGACAATTGGTGTGCTAAGGTCAGCACTTCAGGAATTTGGTTCAATGACTGGAATTGCCAAACTTCATATGCTTGGAAGCCTTTACCTTTGTCTTGCCCTTCTCTCACCTTTACTCCTGATAACAAAGAGGGGAGATAGCTCCAAGCATACAGTGCCTATATACAGAGACATTAATGAAAATGGACAATTACCACTTTCCTAAAAATGTGCTATTCTGTTAACTCAAGTGGAGTTTGGCTGATGGAAATTACTAGTTCAGAAGTTCATGACTGAAAACAATGCTTGGGTGTGATCAACTCTGATAATGGAGGGGTAGGAGAGAGTGTTACAGATGGATTTGGGAGATGCTTCAGGTCCACCTGTCCCCTGGGCTTGTGGGACACTATTGAATCTGTGTACCCAGTGTCACACAGCCTTCAGGTCACTCACACAAGTTTGTATTCCATTTTGAGTTTCCACGTAGACTTTACTGCTCAGCAATTTATATACCAGGCAGCACGTATACAACCAAAGAATCATTTGCTACTCTTCACCAGCAAGTAAAACCCTGCTGTGCTTCCTTTAACCTCCCCTGGGCAAATGTGTGTTACCAGCAACTGCCACCAGTGAATAATAAATATTAACAAAACATTTAATTGGAATCTTATTGAAAAGCACTTTCACCAGCACAGCTGGCAACGAATGTTGTCTCCTTGCCAAGTACAACACAGGTAGAATCATAATTAGTCACAGGCTACAGAACATACATGTGTAAACATCACTGCTCAAGCATGATCTTTGCAAAGCCTGAATTTGATAGATTACAGTAATCTGGGTTCTAACCAACTTCCCTGGCCTCGTTTTTGAACAGGTGCTGATTATTCCTCTATACATACCTCTAGTCTAAACTGTTTCTTTCTTATAGTCTTTGATAATTTCCCATGTAATCCTTTATTAAGACTCATTGAAGGAAGAGATTTGGACAGTAGTCTGCACCCAATTAACAATCTTTACTGTAGATCTTTCTTTGTCCATTTGAAACCCTTGCACTAAGATGCTGGCTGGCATAAGAATTCATTAGAACATTTCTTCTGAGAACACATCACTGCGGAGGTGTGAAGGATGTGCTCCCTCAGCAACCAAAGGACACCATAGAGGGTGAGGAAGATGACTTTTTGTTGAATAGTCGTAGGTGAAAGTGAACTACAAGCTGTGATGCTTGAAAAGAAAATCAATTTGGATAAACTAATGTCTTTATTTTGAAATTCATTTCTGTTTGTGACCCGAAACCTTCTCTTCAGCCATTGTAGTGATCAAATCTTGGCTTACAAATTCTCATTCTTACTGGAAGCATCCAAAGCACTTTTCCAAATCTGTTTATTGTTTTACAATCTGGTTCTTAGTAACATATCTGAGCCTGGCACAACAACATTTCAATCATGCAGTCAGAGGTGAGAAATAAGGTGTATGACTTCAGGGAAAAAACACTGAATGGTAAACAACAGAAACTCAAAGCAATCACTGAGCACAAGGTTTGAAAGGGTGAGAAAAGCTAACAAGGCAGATCTCAGGTGTATGAGCTGGCAAGTAAAATGGTAACAAGAATAATCATAACTTCCCAGGGAGCCAGTGCAGCATGTTTCTTCATTAGCAATGCCCAAAGCACAACTGACCACTCCGTTAATGATACCTGCTGGTAAATTGCAAGGTTGTGCTGAATCCCTGGGGAACTCCCTGACATGGAGTGGGGTGCACCTGCCAGGACCCCAAGGACCTCATCCACGTTTTCTCATTAAATAAATGTTCAGCAGAAATCTACTAGATCATTCATATACATATGTAACACTTACCCAGCTCTAGTGCTTCTGGAAAGATCAGGTGAGCACCAAATAAATTTCCTAAGATAGAGTGTTAACCAGAGAATTCTCCAGCTGACAGAGCTATTCAGAAAAGGGGTAACTTTGGCCTGTTGGAAGTGGCCCAACAAATCACATCTCTTTTTTTCTCTCCAGACTAAAACATGAAGGCAAAAAAAAGTACCAATCAATTAAGATTTTTGAAGTTGTTAAAAACACTGCACCAGGGAAGTTAAAATGAATATATTGCAACCTCATTCCAGAGCCTTAATATGTCAAACTGATATTGTGACAATGCATAAAAATCATACTAATGCCTTCCTGAACAGTATCAAAACTTAAATCTGTAGAATTGAACAAAAATGGCTGAAACTGAACATGTGAAGATGTGATACATGGAATGTGCCAACCAGTAGAAGTGTTGAACAGAACTCAGCTTGCAAAAGCACATCTGTTTGTTGCAACAGTTAGAGGTGCCATGTTAATATGCACTGAGATGCTCCCAATATAGCACTGCTATGCTTGTTGTGAAGCCAGACATCAATTTAAAGAGCACATTATCCTGGAAATACCCCGCATGTTAGTGATGATTACACACAAGGTAAAGTTGAACCAATGTTCCAGCAAAACAAACTGGCATACTTGATATCCTAAGATAGCTTCCTGATCACACAAAACCAGCTATTATGCATACACTTGATTTTCAGCCTTCTTAATACCCCAATGGCTCATTCCTTCAAGATGTAGCTCTTCTGGATGATCTCCAAGATCTTCATAGTTCTTCTTCACCCTATCTTCAATATCATTATTCTTTCTAGCACCTCTCTAGCACCCAGGCTCTAGTTTCTTTGATTCTCTGTTCATACAGATCACTCAAGACATTATCCTCTCATTTATCTCTCAGGTTAAAACCTGAAGGACATTGCACTAGTGCCTACAGAAAAGTGATCAGAGACACTTGAAGGAGCAAAGTTCATGACTGCTCAAGATGAATTTATTGTAGGTGGTGATAAACAAGCCTAAAGCAGAAAAAACAACACCAAAAAAACATCAAAAAAAACCCCAATGGATTTTGTTATAAGTGCACTTCTTGAAAACTACTTGAAAAAGTAAGAATTTGTCGATAACCTGATTGACTTGCAGCATTGAAATACTAAGTGCATTCACTGTGAAGCTGGAATCTTCCCTTCACCACAACTGTCAACTTAATGTCATGCATGTGCAGCTCCATGCCAACCTCTCCTTGCCTTAATGAAGTCAGGTTACCCACCTGGCACCGCTGCACATCTAGAGCTGTGCTTGCCAAGAAAAATAAGCAGACTCAGCCAAAAGCTGAGATCCACTTTGCAAGAAATGCAGTTATTTGCTTTTTACAGTTTTATCTGTATGTAGGAAGCATCTTTGGACTTGCTGGAGCCTTCAGGATCAGCAGTGGTTCCAGCTGCCAGTTCTTTTCCATCTTATTGATTTACTGACTTTAATGTTCTTCTTGTAGAAGAACTCTGATGACAACAGTAAGTGGGTCAGGCACATGTTCTTCAAATGATGAAGCTAAGCTGATTGATGTAAGTAGAGAACCAGATAATTATCTGCACCTAATTCAATTTGATATTGTCCCAATTCAAATTCTAATTTTCATTTGTTCATGAACATGACTTGCTACTAAACAGACTCAATTAAAATTGCTTAAGTGCAGCTTTGGATCAACTTTTCCAAGTTCTGAGTACATTTTTGACTAAAGAAGTCAATTTTCTCCCTTTCCCTGAGAAGTTATGTTAGTTTTACAGTTGCTCTCTGTCATGGAAGTGAAGGACAGAGTTTGTTTTTCCTGCACAAAACTGCCATTTAAAAAAAAAAACAAAAAAACACAACACCACTAATTGCCTTTCCTTCATGTCTGAATGTCAGAAAGTCATATATATTTAGCAGATTGAATGTAACACAAGGAGAAGGATAAAACTTCTGAGCTGACAAGCATCTTGGTCAGAAGAATCCAGCATTTCTCAAAGCATATCATATCAATTCATATGCTTATAGGAGAAAATGAATTTGATTCAAATTTATGCCATCCTTTCAATCTTACAGGTTTTCATCACGCCTCTTTTAGAGGAGAAAATGGAAAACTTGTGCTCTGTGCAAGTTACTCCTTCTGCTTATAATACTTTTCTACCTTGTCCTCAAGCATGGCAGATAACAAATGACACAATCTCTTAGCATCATCATGTTGTATTCCTCACACCACAAAAACCAACCAACCACAACAGCAGCAACAACAACAAAAATACAGAGGGAAGGGCAGTTGTTGATCCTTGGCTCCTTTGCCAATGCCATTTCAGTGAATACCTTCTTTCAGCATGGCCCACAACAACTTCTGAGTCAAGAGAACTCACAGCACTTCTAGCTTATGGGGTCTTGGTACCCAGGTCTCAACCCCAAGAAGATATCCTTGAATGAACAACTGTGGGTGAGCAAGAGATGCACCGGGATGGTCATTCCAGTTAGTATGTGAGTAATGTATCAGTAATGCATCACACACAAGAAGTCCCAATTCTCATTCTGCCTGCTGGCATGCAATTCAGGATTACCACAACATCAGCTTAGTAAGAGCAAAGTCAGAAGAGATACTACAAAAATTGCCAGCTACATAAACGAAGCTTTGAATGCAGGATCCAAGCCTATTTCCACAGATTTATGGCCATTGCTTTGAGGAATAGACCATCTGAGAACTGAGAGTATCTCATCCTTACAGATGAGAGTATCTTATCCTACAGATAACAGAAGAATGTGATTTCTTGGGAAGCACAGTGTTACCCTATGTTTTCTGTCAGACTTTTTTCCTGGTAACTTCAAATCTCTCCTTGTTGCAGATCCCCAAATGAGGATAGTGCCACCTCTCAGGCACGCTTTTCTTCCAGCATGAATCATACCATAGAATCATAGAACCAAAGACTCACAAAATGGTTGGGCTGGAAGAGACCTTAAAGATCACTGAGCTCCAACCCTCTGCCATGGGCTGGCTGCCCCCCCAGCTCAGGCTGCCCAGGGCTTCACGCATGGCCTTGTGCACCTCCAGGGATAGAGTAGCAGCATCAGAGCCTCATTGCCCTCTGGATGCAGAACTTTTCCCTCACATTTAACCAAAGTCTACCCTTTCGGTTTAAAATGCTCCCCCTTGTCCTCTCACTAGTCTGTGAGAAAGGCAAGTCCCCCTCCTGTTCATAAGCTCCCTTTAGTCCTGGAAGGCCGCAGTGAGGTCTCCCTGCAGCCTTCTCCTCTCCATGCTGCACAGCCCCGGCTCCTCAGCCTGTCTCCATAGCAGAGGTGCTCCAACCTCGGACATCTTCGTCGCCTCCCCCGGCCCCGCTCCAACAGCTCCCACCCTTCCCGTGCCGGGCCCCAGGCCTGGATGCAGCACTGCAGCTGGGGGCTCCGAGGGCAGAACAGAGGGGGACAATCCCCTCCCTGCCCGCTGCCCCCCTCTGCTGATGCAGCCCAGGATGCAGTCGGCCTTTGGGGCTGCGAGCGCACACTGCTGCCTCACGTCCAGCTCTTCAGCCCCCACAGCCCCCCGCCCCTCTCCGCAGGGCTGCTCTCTGTGAGCTCTTCTCCCAGTCTGCACACCCCTGGCATTGCCCCGACCCAAGTACAACACCCGCACTGGGCCTTGCTCAACCTTGTTAAGTTCACAGGGAGCCACTTCTCAAGATTGTCCAAAAAAGCAGCACCTGGCCCCAAGTAGCCACTGTGTTACAGCAAAGGATGAAGCATCTATCAGAGCAGTTAAGCAAATTATGAAGAAATTCAAACCAGTGTTCAAGACAACATCTTCAGCATAAATTCCTTCTACTGAATTTTGCAGCTGAACCCTAAAATCTATCATGTTTTAGAAGAACTTATAGAAATCTTATTCCTGAAGTATCTGTTGCTTTCTGAAGCAAAAGGTTTAGTGTCCCAAACCCAAGTGCTGGCTGTATTTACCACCTCGTGTCAGGTGTGCTCACTGCAGCCAGGATTTCCTTGCCAGAAGTGATTCAGAGAAGTAAGAGCAATATGAGAAGATAGCCATAAGCAAATTATTTTAAAAGCAAGGAGCACAACAGGTCTGTGACTAATTAAGAGCATTTACTGATGGTCTTTCAACAGGCCTTTGGGTTGGTGTAGGTTTTCAGATGAACACTGTAGGGCATAGGATGCACAGACAAGCTACACAAATGTGATTATGGAACAATGCAGGTCAAGGACAGTGTATTCGCTGTATTTAACAGGGATAATGATGATTTTATCAGTTACTTACACCAGCTAACATGAATGTTAACTGCTGATCCTAAAGAGCCCAGCACAAACACAGCAAAGACCAAAACCAGAACCCCTCTTCTCCACCAGTGTTACCACAGGACCAGACACAGTGGCTTACTAGCCAGAATGTCTATCATAAAAAGCAGAACCAGCTTTCATTTTAAGGGGTAACAGAACAGCCAGAAAGTTGCAATGCTTTTCCAAGTTAAGATGAAATACTCCCTGGAAGGGTGCACGTACGTTATGTGCTTAAATATGAAGAGGCTGTTAGCCTAAAGGATGAATCGCATGAATTCCACAAGTTGGCAGAAGATTTACAGAGAGGCAAAGCTGCCAATTTACAGAGATCACCTCCTGAGGCATTCAGTCTACAGCAGTTATAATTTCTGAAATCATGTGTGGGAGTGCTATCAGAAGGAACTGTCACTGGGAGAAAAGAAACAAAACATAAGAAATTATATCTGAATATCCAGGTCTGCTGGTGGTAGATGTCTCTGGTGGTCATTCTGGAAGAAATGATGGTACTCAAAATGTTACAGTAAATGCTGATAAAACAGCAACAAGATACAAATCTTTCACCTTCTGAGGGCCGTGGTACAGCTGACAGTGTTATATGATATAATCCCCCCTTCTTCTTCTTCAAAGGGGAGCTGAGCACAACAGAATCTCATGCTGGCTTTTGGAGGAGAGCCATGGTGAGCCTGGTGGGCTGTGAAGACCCTTGCTAAGGTCAGAGCAGTTTTTGCAGAATGTCACTTTGCAGCCGCAACCATTTTCACTTCCCAATTTCTTTCCAGTAACCTTCATGAGCAGCACACAGTAGAGCACAGATTGGTTTCAAAAGATAAAACATCAGCAGAGCCCAGAGAGACACACCGCTGCTGCTCACAAACAGAAGCAGATTCTGCTGTTCCAGTTCAAGCAGTTCCTGCCTTTGGCCCACAGTTGACCCAGGGCAGGAAACAGATCCCTGCAAGCCTGCGGCCACATACTACCTTGCACTTGTGGATAGAGAACACTAAAGGACTGAACTGAACCTTTTGCTGGCTGGCAATGAATACAGGTTTTCCAGGAGCAAATGATTCTCCCTCCAACTGTTCCTTAGGCAAATACAGCAAAAGCCCTACCTAAGTTTTGTTAGCCCCCTCAGCTGAGCAGAAAAGCCCATAATTAAGGTATCTGCAAATCTTTGGAGCTGCATATGAAGAGGCAAGTACCCTATCAACATTAAGTACTCAGAGAAGCTCAGCTATCAGAGGCACACAGTATGTTCCCAGGCATCTTATACATCAGATTTCTGCAGGCTCTAAGAGAGGAAATTTATGTTTAACTTCTCATTTCCCCTATCTGCCCTTCAGTATAGTCTGCTGGTTGGTAAATGGGTAATACAGCCAGGGGAATGGCCACTGTCAGCTTCAGTCAAATTACCCAGGAAAAACAGTCTGCATTTTCCTGAGAGGAAAACTATGCCCTCTGATCTGAGGTGGGAGAAAATCTGGAATGATAGATTCGTCTCAGTCAGGTGCTCCAGGGACACCTCTCTTACACGAACCTAGATGTGCCCCTGGGAGAATGAGGGGGCACAGATGGAGTAGCTGTAGGCAAACAGATATGATCACTAGTAGCTGTTAGAGATAGGTTTTCTGGCTCAGTATGAACTCCCAAGGAGGCTGAATTACATGGCATGAATAGTTACAAGCAACATTATCAGAAACAACTCCCATCAAACTGTAATGGTGGTATTCTTAGACAAGCAGGGGGCTTTTCTCCCTCCCCTTCCTGTATCACCTCAGGTTGCAATTCTACAATTTAACAGATGGTGCCTGGAGAAGTAGCAGTTTTCACTTAACGCAGTCCCTGACAATTCCTGACGTGTTCTCATTAAGAACATGCTTATATTTACAGTGGGATGGGAAGCCCTTCATCTGCCTGGTTAACGCACTACGGAGACCTGTAACAATCAGAAAAATCAATGCAGTGGAATGATGATACAGGAGGTGAAGACAAAGGGACTAGAGCAAAGGAAAGGTATTACAAAGGAAAAATGCTCACCCATCTCTGAACATCTCAGCTCCCAAGGGAAAACTCCACCAAGGAGGGATCTCTAGAAAGAAATCCTACCCCAGCAGCAGTCAGTCCTTAAATGGAGTCTAAGAGAAGTGCAGCCAGGCTCCAACCCTTCCAGTCACACAGCTGAATTGCCTTCACCTGTGCTGCCAGGGCTGACCAGGTCCTTTCCCCAGGTCTCAATCAGTGGTTCAGACTGGGACTCAACAGTTACCGTACAAGACCTTTCTCAATCAAGGCTGCACTCTTTCTTGTTCAAATCTCATTCCCATAGGGGATTTTCCATTACCAGCCTGTTAGCAGTGGTATGCATCAAAATAATATGATGTCTTTGCCCAGATGGGCTCATGTGGGCTCTGTCAACATATCCTGTGGCTTTTTGTGGACTTAAGCATTGCAGTCACAAGAGGAGATGTTACTCTGCTGCCATATATATGCATCTTCAGGTAGGATGCAAAATAGGAAGCACTGACTCAGATCAACAAGAAGAAACAACAATTTCCATGTTCAGCTTGGACAGCAGGAGTGTTCATTTAGAGCTCTTGTACACTTTGTGTACATCTACAAACCAAACCAAGCACACTGCAGAGATGTCTGAACTAGCAGATATCGCTCAAGGGCCAAAGCCAGAAGGTAAATAACTACACTAGAATGGTGCTTTGTCCAAAATTATCAAGCCCTGCTTATTGCTAGCAGATTTACTTTACCACAGGGATCATTTCCAGCTTGAGCCAATAGAGGTGAGCAAATATTTTCCTTCTGCAATGCTTTGGAAAATCCTGTAGATCTGCTGAAAAAGAAAGTTTCCCAACTCAGGGGTCCGTCAAGTAGAGGTATGCAGATCACTCTCAGCAGAAGAGGATCACACTGAGCTGTTTGCCCCAAGTGCTGCAGCAAAACCTTCAGGGTTACAGAAGAGGGAGGTTTGGGCTGAGCAACTGAAAAGTCCTAAAGTTCAGATGCAGGCTTGTTCAGTGAATGCCTCTAAGTCCGGCCAGCACAGGGATGTGCTTTCAGTCAGTTTTCAATTTGCTCTCATACTCTGGAAACTCGAGGCCTCATGGAATGAACAAACAAACAAAAAACTCACAACAAAAACCGGTTGTTGGGGCAATAGCAAGCATGGATACAGGTTGGGTGGAGAATGGCTTAAAATCAGCCCTGAGGAGGAGGATCTGGGGGTGTCAGAGGATGAAAGACTCAACATGAATCAGCAATGTGTGCTTGCAGCCCAGAAGGTCAAATATATCCTGAGCTGCCCAAAGAGAAGTGTGACCAGCAGGGAGAGGGAGGTGATTCCGTCCCTCTGCTCTGCTCTCATGAGCATCATCCCCGCCTGGAGTACTGCGTCCAGTTCTGGACAATAAGGACATAGAGCTGTTGGAGCAGGTCCAGAAGAGAGCACTCAGATGATCAGAAGGATGAAGCACCTTCCCCGTGAGGAAAGGCTGAGAGAGCTGGGGCTCTTTATCCTGGAGAAAAGAAGGCTCTGAGGGGACCTTATCACCCTTCCAGGACCTGAAGAGGCCTACAGGAAAGCTGGGGAGGGACTGTTTATAAGGGTATGACAACAGGATGAGTTGAAATGTTTTAAACTGGAAGAGGGTAGTTTTAGACAAGATACCAGGAAGAAATTCTTTAATGTGAGTGTGGTGAGACACTGGCACAGTGAGGCTGTGGATGCTCCCTCCCTGGAAGCACTCAAGGCCAGCTGGATGGGGCTGTGAGCAACCTGGGCTATGGGAGGTGTCCCTGCATACAGCAGGGGGTTGGGACAAGATGGTCTTAAAGGTCCTTTCTAACCCAAACTGTTCTGTGACTCTATGATTCTATGACTAACCTAAATTATGATGGCTGATCTTTGCTGGCCCATGGGCAGTAGTACTGAGCCAGTAAGTGACAAATCACAGCTGCACATGACGTGCTTTTTCTGCCTTCTAACCTAGGCAGAGACACCATCAGCAGCTTCCTAAGGCCATAGACAGCAGCTGACATCAGGAGACTGGGAAAACAATTAGTTGGGAGCTTGAAGGAAAACTGCAGCTGTGTTTTGGTGCAAACCTGTTGACATACATTCTTCAGCCAGCTGTGATCCAACTCTAGAAATATACACGTTCATTGTTTTATATGTGAGAGTCAAGGGCAGGAAGGTTAAGCTTAATTTTTGCTCTGGATCGCATCTGCACTCTGTTACTGATGCAGAATACATTTACAGGGAAATCTCGATGATATTGCAAGTAGCTCCTTTATACCACTGTAATTCACAGAGGAGGAGGAGGATCATCTGTAAAGGAGTCAGCCAGGGACAAAGTATTTTTCAGTAAGTAGTTATGGAAAATGCACTGTAGCTTGGGATGGGAAAAAAAATAACACCCTCCAGAAGTGCGAATCTGTGCTCCGGTTCCTGCTGCCTTTCCTGCCTCATTCCCAAGGCACACAGCAGCCAGGCTGGCAGTCCTGCCTCTTCCAACCAGAAAATAAGCCCCCAGGTAAGAAGTCACAGCGGTGCAACTGAGTACACTGTCATAATCAATTCCTCCCACCCCCTGTGTTGACTTCTTGACTTGATTCATTTAGTGCCTATGACTGTTGCAGCAGAATTACTGTGTGTATTCTCTTTCGATCTAAACACCTCAACATAATGGTGAGTTTAGACTACTTGGTGGGAGAAGAAAAAAAGAATAGCGAATAATTTCATTCTTACGAAAGAATCTATTTGCTGGAGAAGAGAGCTGGAAAATTACTGCTGTCTTACTGTTCTGTTTGAATAATTTTCTGTAGGAGAATTTTAAATGCCTTTGTGTCTGTAAGGGGCAGCTTCTCCTTTTCTCAGATGGGTATTATGGTACGAGGCACTGATACAATTTGGAAGATGTACTATTGACTGTCGTGAAATGATACTGAAAATGATGAAATCAATTTAATTCTCTAATGGCCCAAAGAAAGGAGGGAAAACTTTATGTGTGTTGTTTGACCTGCCTTATGAGAGGCTGAGAATCCTGTTCTGAGTAATCAGAAGATGGATCTCATATTTTACAATTTTGTTGTTTTGGGGTTTTTGTTTTGGTTTGGTTTTGATTCAGAAGCTGAAGAGGGAAGAACTGAATTACAATTTCTAATTCTAGATCCTTCCACTATCCCTCAGAATGAGCAGAGAACACAGCTTCTGTTCCAAACCCTTAAGTGCTTCAAGCCTTCAGATAACCTAGTGGTCATCAAAACCTTCCTGGTTGGATTAGGAGGATGGCTTGCTGGGTATAGGACTATGATTCAGGAGATTTGCATTCAGTTCACACTGTCACTACAGGTTTCTTCAGCAGATCATTTAACTTCATTAGGGCTTTCTCTGCTCTAGGCATCTTCTAGTCATTTACACTGTCAATTCCCCATGAACAGGCCGACATAATACTGTGTGCTCCTAACAGCTAACAGAGTGCAGAACTGGGCAAGGCTGGGCTCCCCTGCAGTATTGCATTACAAACAGGAAGATATCAGGCACACTCCTCTCAGCCAGTGCACCCTGACTGAGCATTGCTCCCACTGTTTCATGGGCTGAACAAGCAGTGAGATTCTCTGAAAGAAACATCAGGCTTGCAGCTTTAGGAATCTTTTTTTTTGCATGAATCCATGCAAAGGAAAAGCCCAGGACCTGATGCAACCTCACTGGTTCAGATCTGCCTCCCCTCTATCCATCAAATGCTCCCTTTATTACAAGCCTCCAGGACAAACAATGCCTCAACATTTTTGATTAAATGCTTTTCAAGCTCAAAGGCCCTAGCAAGCAAGCGGGTTTGGTCTGTGATATTGCACTAATATGACAAGAATGATTGATTGAAGCAAACCTTTTCCCCTTTCACTCCACAGCTACTTCCACAAGTATTTTGATTCTGGCAAGAAGTATGACATTATTGATTTGCTTCTGCACTGCTTGGTCTGGAGCCTCATCTGCAAAAGCATTATTCTTTATTGCTTCAATAATTTCACTGAGTGCAGAGAACTCCATTGTATTTTTTTTTACTTAGCGTTTAGTGATTCTTTAAATTTTTTATGTGCTCTGAAGCTGAAAATCAGCCATTTGCAGAAATGCACTGGAAAGCAACCAGAAATCCAGATGTCTCCGTAGATGTGGGACCACTTATACTTGCTGATCCAGAATTCCAACTGGGACACTGATAGCACACTGCCTTTACGTAAAATTGTAAGGAGAAATGGGCAGGGAAGGGTTCTGAACTTGGGACAGCACCACATCCTGTGCCCAAATGGCTTCTGGTCAGCAGGAGAATAGCGGCAGATGCACAGCAAGGGGTCTGTAAAAACATGCTCACTTTTACCTTTTGTCCTTCCAGAGCCCTCTATTTCAGGTGCTGTTGAACACAAAGGAAATTCCAGACCATTGGAGGATCAAAGGGTACATTGTGCATGTGTGTTTTGAGATTTACAATTCTGGATCTGCCCATGTAGCCTGTGAATATGTGGGAGACACACTCAGAATCCAGGATTTGCTCTTTGACACAATATTGTGCTTAGTTGCCTCCTTTGATCTCTTACATTGAGCTAAAATGTCTCACGAGAAGAAAAGACTGTAACTGATGCACTGATAGCAGAAGGTGCCAAAAAGGGCATCACTTGTTCAGTTAGATAGAGTAGCTCAGGACAAGAGTGCCATACAAACCCGCCTGAACACATCTGCTCTTTGAGAGTTGAATTTGTGTGTCAGCTACATGTTGTAATGGAGCTTACAGTTTACAGCCTGGGGGCCAAAACGATTACAGTAAGACAGAGAACCTCCCACTCTCATTAGAGATGTGAATGAGCTGTGATCTTTGCATCAGGTAACATTTTTCAGTTTCCAGGACACTGCAGTGTATAGAGTTATTTAGCAGCCTGAAAAGGTCACATCTACTTTCTTCCCACCGCTGTTTACAGAGCACAGTAGGCATCAAATACAAGAGGTCATGTAGTTTCATTCTGGAGACTTCAGGGCAAATGAGGATTTAGAAAAAACACGCTTGCAAAATAACACAACTGTGAATGGGGCGAGCAGACAGCCAACACATCCTCTTCCATTGGTCTTCAGGGGAACACTGACAATTTTCTGCATCTGAAGAAGAATTAGACTCAAGCCTTGAATATGGAGCTGAGAACAAATCCCTAAACTAAGATTTCATCCTACACAACACCTGCCCGGAAGCCACTTTGTACCTCAGTGTGACCTCAGAAATTAACAATCTCATATGAAATGTCAGGCAATGGGTTTGTAAATTCTAAACCCCAAAGCTTCTCTTTATTAAGATGCTAGCTTGTCTATTTTGGTCAGCAAAGGGTTTTCTTAAGAGAAGTTTCTTATCACCCTGAGATATTGCACTATGACACTTTAAAGATGTACAGGCCTATAACAGATTGTCTGGTAATTTTCCCATGCAGAAGATATATGTCAGTGTTTAGAGGAAGGAGAACACTATAAAAAGTGCAATGCTGGAAGCATATATCGAACTCCTTTTCATGTTTTATCTCTCTCTTTCTCTCCAAGCAGTTGAATGATCTGATACAACACAGCTGATCTGTTCCAGTCATCGCTACCCTGCAATGCGTGGGTGGAGGCAGAATGTAGTTTTGATAACCAACCTTACTCACATCTGGGAATATTTCATTAACTGCCTCCTTCCCTATTTCAAATATAAGAGAATTTTTCCAAGCCATGGAAATTCCATTCCAAATCCGCAAGCAAGCAACTGTCCCATGAAGGTAAAGAGTTGATCCTGCTCGAGTGTGCAAAGCCAGGGCTGCCAATATAGCTATGCTCCCCCAGAGCAGCTCTGCTGAACCTCTGATTACAAACACATCCATAGATGTGTTCAGGGCACTGCCATGGGCAAAGTTCATTTGTCTGAGTGAGAACTGAATCACAGAGTCATAGGATGGCCAGGGTTGGAAGGGACCTCAAGAATCATGAATCTCCAACCCCTCTGCTACAGGCAGGGCCACCAACCTCCCCATTTCATAGCAGCCCAGGCTGCCCAGGGCCCCATCCAACCTGGCCTTGAACACCTCCAGAGATGGATGGGGCATCCACAGCCTCTCTGGGCAGCTGTTCCAGCACCTCACTGGATCAAACCCACTGAAGTCCATGGAACTCTCTCTCTCTACATCAGTCAAAAATTCTGCTCAAAATTAATCTTGCCATGCCTTCAAAGATTGTTCCAGGGATTTTAAGTATATTTCTTTGGTTGTGCATTTGTCG
The DNA here is from genome assembly GCF_905368555.1 of Meleagris gallopavo. NCBI lineage: Eukaryota > Metazoa > Chordata > Aves > Galliformes > Phasianidae > Meleagris > Meleagris gallopavo. The sequence goes on from NC_139419.1 coordinate 14,548,845, forward strand.
ACCTTATTTAAGAGACTTTTCAGTAGTTCTAATGTGCACATCTGTTCCATGCAACAACAGGGCAATTACAAAAGCAATTAAAATGATACTCCAGCATTTAGAACTGACATTCTTGCAGGTGACATCTGTTCTTCCACTCTGCCAATTCCACAGCAAGCTTCATAGCACACCACAGGGAAGGTCACAAGTCACTGTAGTTACTTCTATGATGAATAAAGTGTCACAGAGCCATGCCCGGGCAGAGGGCAGGCCCATCTTACCTGAAGCAGTGCAAGCTCCACGCAGTGCCCTCACACAGCACTTCCCTGCTGCTGGAAGCAGAACGCATGCCCTTTCTTCCAGACACGTTTGCAACACACAGTGTCCTTCCAGACACCACTGGGAGAAATTGAAAGTGAGGAGGGAGGTCAGGACGTTATTTTTGTCTTGTTTGTACTTTTATGATTTTAGCCTAAGCCTTTAGCTTAAGGAGTACAGTTCTTATTTCAGAGAAATTGGGACCAGTTTTAAACTTAACAGAACAAACAAACAACGCCAAAAAAAACACTATTCTTTTTCAGCATATAATGCAAACCCCGCTGATACCTGCAGGATATTAGCTGCCATCCTGCAGGACATCAGCCAAACCTGGACTATTGCCTGCAGTTTCACAATATCTTGTAGAAGACCACAAACTAACAAGGTGGGATGTGCTCTGGATCGCAGTTGCTCTTCACTTCAGTAGCCTATTGACACCTGCACTGTTTTATACCCTCTCTTCTGATCTTAAACAATAGCAGACAATGCAATTGTGGTATGTGGCTTCCTCATCTCCAGTTCTGATTTATTGTATTGAACTATGAACTTTAAGACCATCTCTCTGCTGAATGTTCAAATATTTTTCTGTTGGGTGAGCTCAGGCTTTTAATTTTATACAAAAAGCAGGTCAGGACCTTAGCCCATAGTGAATTAAGTCATTGTAAGGGGTGTTTCTCTAGAAAGTTAAGGCAAATTAGTAAGTAACCAGGTATACTTTCTATGCAATACTAAACATTTCCTGCTCTCATCATTGCAGTAATAACACCACTGTTATGTAAGTAAGCTTTCTGGGCTGCATTAAAAAAGGGGTGGCCAGCAGGGAGAGGGAGGTGATTGTCCCCCTCTACTCAGCTCTTGTGAGGCTCCATCTGCAGTGCTGCGTTGGGCTGGGGCTCCCAGCACAAGAAAGATGCAGAGCTCTTGGAATGAGTCTAGAGGAGGGCTGCTAAGTTGATCAGACGGCTGGAGCGCCTCTCCTATGGGGAAAGGTGGAGGGAACTGGGATTGTTTAGCTTGGAGAAGAGAAGGGTCTGGGGAGACCTCATTGTGGCCTTCCAGTACTTGAAGGGAGTGTATAAACAGGAGGGGGAATGGCTGTGAGGGTGGGTCGTGATAGGACAAGGGGAATGGTTTTAAACTGAGACAGGGGAGGTTTAGGTTGGATATTAGAAAGAAGTTTTTCACCCAGAGGGTGGTGAAGCACTGGAACAGTTTTGCCCAAGGAGGCTGTGGATGCCCCATCCCTGCAGGCATTCAAGGCCAGGCTGGATGTGGCTCTGGGCAGCCTGGGCTGCTGGTTGGTGACCTGCACACAGCAGGGGTTGGGACTGGATGAGCGTTGTGCTCCTTTTCAACACAGGCCATTCTATGATTCTATGATTCTATGATTCTATGATTCTATGATTCTATGATACTATGATTCTATGATTCTATGATCTGAGAAGAGTAGCAGTTAAGATAGATATGCTGGAAAATAGTCTTTGGTACCAAGAATATAATGAGATATTCTAGAATATTTATCTGAGCACTGATGGAGCTGTAGGCATCCCTGTTCATTGCAGGGGAGTTGGACAAGATGGCCTTCAAAGGTCTTTTCCAACTCAAACGGTTTTATGATAAATAGGTTAGGTTAGTGTCACAGCTGATCTACTGAAGTCTGACTTTGTCTGTGTTTGTGAAGGTTTATAAATGCCCTGAGTGATCAGACCCATTTGTATGCAAAATTTGGATTTTACTTTCAGAGATTAGTGCTGATTCACAGTTAGCACAATTTCGATGTTTCTATCTTAGAAATTTTTTTAAATTCAAGAGCACTGGAGAAGCAGTCAGAGAAGAAATACATGAAAAGGACTATGAATTAATAAAGATTCCATTCCTGACAGAAACTGAGCATCTGCTAATCACACAGATCCAGCTCCTGTTGGAAAGAAAAAATAAAAAATACAAAAGTCTAATCCTAAATCAGTGGAATTACAGGCACTAGATCCATTCATGATTGAACCTTTGAGATCTAACAAGATAATAAAGATGTTCAGATATACTGCTCTAAGCATCTTTTTCACACAAGTCTTAACATCAGTATAGTATTGCCACTATGGAGTTTGGCACTTCAGAGAAAGCAAGAGCTGCCTGCAAGCAGCAGACTGAATCATGCCCAGTTTTAATGAATGACTCAGGATATTCTATAGCATCCCATCAGTATGATAATAACTGTTAAACACAGCTGTTTTCATAACAATTTATTTCCTTGATAAGGCGAGTTAAGGTAAGTTTTCAGCGCTGTTCTCAGTGATTTAACTCTGTGCCTCATTAGGAGTCACTTTCATCGACACCGTTCATGTTGCTTGAAATTCCCTGTTGCTTGAGCCTTCCCTTGTCTCACCTCTCTGCAGTTTATATCAACAAATCCCTTGCAAAGTCGTCTTTGTGCTTGAATGCTGTAATAAGGATACCCTTCAAAACTGGGGACTCAAGTCATTATATGGACTCTGACACTGCACGTATATCTCTTCCCTCCTCCTATCTATAGAAGTAGCACAACACCCCTTATGGAAGAAGATACCACGAACCTACACATGAATGGGTAGTTTAAGGAGACACACTTTGTTTTAGTATAGATGATTCACTGAAAAATTGACCTTTGTTGCAATATATATATTTCTACACATATGGGAACTACAATACTCCATGCAAGAATTTTCTTTGGGCTGTGGCAAAGACCAGGTTCCCAAAGACAATTTAGGATTCAAAAGGCACAAGTGTGAAAGCTTACTTTTCAAAGGGTGAGTGGTTCTTAAACATTATACCTGTTCCTTCTGGTGCTTAATGAGTCAGATTCTTCAGTGTAGAGGTGGATGTGCAGGCTGACTGGTGCTCCACATCAAAGCACTGTGCTAATTGTGCTGGTAGTGTGGTGCTAATGTTGAAGTATATTGGTAGTTTTTAGAGCCATTTTCGTTCATCCAAAATTTCCAGCAAGTATGGAAGACAAATTCAATATCACTGAGTCTACTTGATGTGCTAGCAGGACAGGTCTTGGCTTACGCGCAGAGTATGGGAGCAGTTATTTCTCCAAATACTTTTACCTTGAAAAATTCTGCCCTGGGCAGGCAGCCTTTGCTTGCAACATGCAACTCATATCAGGAGACAGAAACATGATGCAGCTTTAGGATGATCTTGTTGGCCACTGTTGCCCACTCATCCTTTCACTCTCCCTGTTTTGTATAAAGACCATCTCTTATTTAACAGTTTCTTGATAACCTCTTGGTATATTCCAGGGTGAGATCAAAACCAAAACCAAGACAGATATACATGCCATTACTAATTGGTAATTAAAAAGATTGACCACTTAAAGCTAGCACCAGATCTACCATGACTAAAACAGTACAGGAGGGTAATTAATAGCAAACTACATCATTATTAAAACACTAATGCAGCGCAATCTTGTGGAATACTGAAATCCCTTGAAGGTTAGAAGAATTTAAAAGCCAACTGATATGACTAAAGCATCATTCATTGAATGGGGCTGCAGATATGAATTAAGCTGAAATTTTCTTCTTCATTACTTTAATATATGGAACTAATTAATTATTTTGCAGCAAAGTATTCTGTAATCACAACAAGAAGGACAAAAGCATGCCATCTGGTCAAAAGAGAAGGTAACAGTAAAGATGGCCAGTTAACATGGCCAGGTTGACAATTTAAAGAAGCTTTTACTATCCTTCCTTTGTTAATCAACTCTGTCTACAAATTAATCTGTAATTAATGCCATGAGCACTACAAATGTAAGTTCAAATCATGCAAGAAGTTGAATCAAATCACTGCTCTGTGAAGCTTAGAAAAATCTCACCTGAATCACAAAGTGAAGATAAAGTACTAAAATGTCAGTAGGACTGGGAGATTTTGTTCTCTGCAAAATTAAATAACTGTAGGCTTCAATTAATTTTAAGTGACTAAGTTGGGCCTGTTTCAGTACAATTCTGCCTTTCTGTCTGTACCCCTGTACTTAGCTATTTCAAGAAGGCCATAAAACATGTCCAAAGCAGGAGGAGGAGCAGCAGCTAGCTGGGAAGTCAGTGCTTGCAGTAAGTAATCAGAATTCTGGAAAGAAAAAAAGAAAATATGTAAAAAATTTCCAGTGCAACAAATCTATTCTTACTGTAGACTGAATTATTTCCACCTCCTCTTTTCTACACACACACATCTATCCTGCTCAGACTGAAGCTTTCATTTCAGAGGACTGTTATCTCTCAGGGGCAGAAGGGATGCTCAGGCTTGCACAGGAGCTGCGAGACAGTGAGCTGGGGATGGTATGTTAGCCCTGGTATCCATGAACACTTGTCTACAAGGAAGCTACAGCTGGAAGCCAATACTTCGGTAATGGCATGGAGGCATTGCAGCCAGCTTTTACTGCTATTGCTACCTGCTACATCTTCCCACTTGTCAAGACTGGTTTTTTATAGGCAAAAATTCTTCATTCCACTGACAAGATCAGCATTAGTCTCTTGCTCTCAGGGTCCATTCCATGTCCACAGCAGCTAGAAAAGGGTATTTTCTCTTAGCTTTCAGGAGCACAAATAACATGGTGAAGGAATCAAATGATCATCTACACAGCAAAAATGAGAGAAAGTGTTTTCTCAACTTGAAGCCATAGTTATGTTATTTATCATGACATGACCAACACCCTGATATGTCTTAAGTTACTAACTATAAGTTGAAGAAAAGCAGCAGAAGCCAGGATTCACATCAAAATTGCCATCTATAGTTTTGCACAAATTCTTGCTATCAGCGAACAGCATGAAGCACGTATACAAGTACTTATGGAATCAGAACCTAAAGCGTTTCAGAAACAGAATGCAGCATCCACTGAGTTAATGACATATCACACAATGTGGAAACGACCTTATTTTAAAATGACCTTATTTTCTATCAGCATCATATGAACAGATACATGTATTTATAAAGTGAGAGCAAAGCAGAATCATCAGTTTATGTGTAAGTTTAGTAGCATTGCAGTATATCACCAAGTCCATGTTCCCATCAAATTCAACATACCACATTTTAGGTTGGCATTTAATACAGATATTTGTAGCCTGCAGGAATAATAAATGAAACTAATTAAGTTTAATAATTCAAGAGAACCTGGCATGCCTGATTGCTACATAAATGCTAATTATCTTTCTCCTCTTCCAATACATGTCCCCCTCCCCCCACAATAAATACTTATTCTGGAAACATCAAACAAGTACATTGAGGAAAAAAATCACTATGGAAAAAAAAATAAATCACTATGGAAAGGGAATCACTATGGCAACCCCCTTTTGACACACAAAACACCCTAGGTTAGGTTTGCAACTGATGCAAACTTGGTTAAAATCCTATAGACTTTGAAAGAATAACCTCTGCTTTTATGAAGAAACAGGTCAGTTATGAAGGAGATTTATTTTTCTTATATGTCTGTCCTCCCATCGGAAATAAAACCTTGGACATGTTGCTGGATCCAAGTGAAGAGCTACAGCACAACAGTGACTTCAACTGTTGAGGTATCTTTACTATTCGGTTCACAATAGAGTCATAGAATCACTGGGGCTGGAAAAGACCTCTAAGATTGTCCAGTCCAACCATACACCCATCACCAATATGGCCCAGGAAGCCAACTCCATCAGTACAACATCTAAATGTTCCTTGAACACCTCCAGGGTTGATGTCTCTCACTCCCCTCCCTGTGCAGCCCATTGCAGTGCCTGACAACTCTCAGAGAAGCAGTATTTATTTCCTAAAGTCAACTTGAGTCTCCCATGGCACAACTTGAGGCCATTCCCTCTAGTCCTATTGCTAGTCTTCACAGACATCTTTAATGAAGATCTACTTCCTCTACCTCTTACTCAGAACATTAAAAACATGAGTATTTGTAGAAAACTACCCTCTTCTTCCCCCACATTTTCCAGCCAGAGCTATTAGCAAAACATGAGTACAAATAACTATTAAAAACATTTGATGGATGCACAACGTATAATTACAATTAGAACTGAGAGGAGGTCTTATCATCAGAAGCACTATACTCACAAGGGAAAACAAAGGTGAAGATTTTGTCCTGGTTGAAAGTCATTGGCTGTGAAGCACTTCAGACCAGCAGCTGTCTGTGCAAGAAGCAGTATGCAGAGTGCTTGTTACTTAAAATTAAGAAAAGAGCAAATCGCAGCTGCACCCATTCATTTTGTTCCAAAATCCACTCCAAGCCAATGCTCTTTTGCCAAGGTGAAAAGCGAAGGAAAATACTCTAACTGATGAATAATTTCCTTTGCAGTACAGAAAAAATCTTTTGAGCCAGAGCGTGACTGAGATTACCTTGCTAACTAAAGAAGAGCACTTTGTACAGGTTTTTAATTAGCTCGCCTAAAGCTCGTTCTTCCTTCCTTATTTATGATTCTTCTTCTCCACAGTGTAATTACCACCACTATAACACACATAGGAACACACATGCAAACACAGGTGTACAAGGAGAACAACATGCCAGTGAGGAGCAGAGACATCTCCCCTTGCACAGGTGCTCGTACCTAATGGTTAAAAAAGCCTCAGCATGCACAGACATCAGCTTTGCTCTTTTTTCAGACCTCTCTTTTCCAGAGTCATCTATAGGATGGTGAGGCTGCCCATTGTAACCATTAATCACTGCATTTCTTCTCATTACCTATATCCTATTTATGTACATATTTTGGTGGAAGCTCTTCCAGAGGAGGCACCAAGTGCACTGGGCCAGGAACAGCAGGGATACATCTCAGCAGCATCACTAAAACCACCATTTTTCTTGTGCACATTTACCAGATACCTCATAGAAGAACACTGAACGAGTCTGACTCCCATATTCACATTTAAAACTACTGCAGAAGGTAGAACTCACAAACACACAATGCTGCACACGGAGAGGGCTGCATAGAGGTTAATTATTTACATGTTTAGATGAGCTGCCTTTGCCCAGTATGTCCTACATCTGCTCATTTAGTATGGTTATTGAGGAGATTGAGGTACACTGGCAAACACCAGGACTTGTGCTAGTCCTCACAGAGGACTGGATGGGGGCAGCACTGGGGAGCAGGCTGGGGAACAGGTGCTGTGCCATACAAGAGAGTCATAGAGGCTGAGCAGCTCAGCTCCATTATCATTACTTTCAGGCAAAGATGACTACTGATACAGGCAAGTAGAATGCAAGTCTGCATGCCAGAAACATTTATTCGCCATGCTAAAGGTTTGCTTGTTTTGTGTTCAATTGTTGAAAGCACTGCTTATCCCAGAACTTGCAAAGGCTCTTCACCCAATACTCAGTTCTGGATGAATCTGTGGGACAGGCATTGCCATTTTACACATTTCACTTCTCTGTAGTTCTGTTGTGCAGATCTCTTCCTTTTCCTCAGCTTTGCCCAGAGAGAGCATTTAAGGCCAGTAGTTACACATGCACAGCACATCTTCCTTCTATTGTGTGCTATGCTTTGTCAAATTTTAATAAGCCTCTGAAACAACAACAAAACAAAACAACCCAAAAACCGAGCATTCCTGTTCAGTTGCATTTGGGTGTAATGAAGATTTCTTTCTTTTCTAGTAGAAGTTGAATTAATTCACTGTCGCGCTCTGCCTATGCAGATATAGTGGTACCTCCATTCCAGCACAGGGAAAAAAAACAATTTGTGGCATCACTGAATTGCATGGTAGCTGCCCTCAAAGTTCTGCTGACTTAACAACACCTCTGTACCCAGACTGCTCAAGAATAACATCTCCAACCAGTGAGCCCATCATCCAATCTCACAGACAACTGTACTTTTAAAAAAATGCTTGTTAGTTTCAGGAATTACTTTCCTCCTTATTTAAGATAGCACTAATCATAAAAAAAAAAACAAAACAAAAAAAACACCAATAACAACAAAAAAACTGTGATGCTAGGCCAGAGAAAAAGGAAAAAAAGGGGGAAAAAAAGGACAATCACATTTGTTTCTTGCTTTTTAAAGCACAGAAATGTAAGGAGAGAGGAAGCAGGAAGGCTGGCTATGTGACTAACTTATGGTAGCTTGCTGGTAGGAATGAACAGTCTGACTTTCTGCTCCTCTGAAGGAGGAAGAAAGGACATTGCTAAGGACCATCTCTGCAGCAGGGATGCAAGGAAATAACTTACGCTAAGGAGCCCCAAGAAACAAGTGGCTTCATGGAATGGGATGTGCTGCCCAAGGAGGTGTTGAATCACCCTCCTTGAAGATGTTAAAAAAACACATACATGTAGTAGGGAAACATTAGTGGTAGGTAAGCGGTTGGACTGGATGGTCTTGGAGGTCTTTTCCAACCTTGGTGATTCCACGATTCTATGATAGGTACAACGAAAATATATTTTTAGTGGCTTTTCTGCCACATGTGCACCCCAATCCACATTCACAGTCAGCACTCTCAGGCTCTAAGTATCAACAACTGAAGTAATCACTCGAGGAGCAACAGGCAGAGGACAAAAGAGGGCAGGCTTGTGCTTGCTCCACCACATAGTTCCCTCTTTTGTCTGTATCAGTGTTCCTAGATAAATTGCCTCTGAGATTGGATAGCGTGTCTGTCAGTGCAGATGGTCAGTAACAGGACAACGTACCGTTTCCAAGAAATGCCAAGAGCTGCTTGAAATCTCCACAGCTCACTCAAGAGAGCTTTCTCCCAGATTTCTGTGATACAGCTCCCACATGATTCTTGTTCACATTTTGGTTACTTGCCTTCTGTGAAACTGAGGCTTTCATTGCTACAATGAGGTGAATCTCACTGCAGACCATTTCTACTGGGAATTACTCAGCAGAAGTTTAGATTCTCAATAGAATCACACTACTCAGATTTTCCTTTGCTAATTCCACAGTACCAGGAGCCCTCAGCCTTTTTGTGGCAGTTTGCCTCACCTGCCTGGAGGATCCTCAAACATTCCAATTTTGCATTTCTATAAAACTGGTATTTAAGTCTTCAAAATATTTCATCTCCCCAGAACATGAAATCTGTTGGCAAGACAGCAACAAGAAGCTTCTCTTACTTAAGCCTAAAAGGCAAGAACATAAATTCTTGTTACAGATACTTAAAACCATATTGCAGGCACACTTCAAAGGAACAGAAAGGAATACAATTAACACAGAATTGCATGATTCATAGAGACACTTTCTATTTTGTTTTGCTCATGAAAGGCCCCAGTCTAGAGTTTGGGATGAGCAGTGAATATTTCCTTCCTCGCTGAGCCAGCTCATACAGAAACTTGCATGTGCCTGTATGCACCCAGCTGGTGCAGGAAAGGTGCACTGTCACTGGACAAGTGACACACAGTATGTTCTTGCCTGCAAGCATTCAGTCAGTGCTTGCAGGGCTCTTGGCAATTTTTATAATTGCAGTTAGCTGATTTGCATGTTGTGCTTCAAGCTCTGGAGATAAAAGCAGAAGTTACCTGCAGCTTTGAATGCTCTTGGAAACACTGCGTATAGTGGTAGGGGAGGTAGATGAAACAGTTCTGTGACAACAGAATAGAGGAAAGAAAGTTCCCTCCATTAGTACTGAAGGTTCAGTTGCATATATCAATGGCTAATTTGAACAACTGTTACTTCACTTAGGGCAATACATTTGTATAGGGAAGAAAAATTATACCACTGTGTCTATATAAATGTCTATTGCCTTCTCATTGCATAAACAAGTGCCTTTAAAATATATATTGGTGAATTCAAATTAGGCATAAGGAATATAGATATTCTCTGCCAGCCAACAATAATGGGGCAGACTCCATTAGTGTTACTGATATGTTTTGATAATCTTCAGTGGGGCTACTGTATGAAGCATGTGCTAAGAACAAGGCTGCCCAGAATCTCACCCACTGTTAATTTTTTACCCATTACATTATAGAATCATAGAATGATAGAATGGCCTGGGTTGCAATGCTCATCCAGTCCCAACCCCCTGCTATGTGCAGGTCGCCAACCAGCAGCCCAGGCCGCCCAGAGCCACATCCAGCCTGGCCTTGGATGCCTGCAGGGATGGGGCATCCACAGCCTCCTTGGGCCTTGGACTGTTCCAGTGCATCACCACCCTCTGGGGGAAAAACTTCCTCCTTGTATCCAACCTAAACCTCCCCTGTCTCAATTTAAAACCATTCCCCCTTGTCCTATTGCCATCTACCCTCTTAAACAGTCATTCCCCCTCCTGTTTATATGCTCCCTTCAAATATTGGAAGGCCACAATGAGGTCTCTCCTTGAGACCTCACATGTGAGGGACTATCCTTTAAACTGCCAGAGGCGTATTCAAAAACAGAAACATATGTGTAGCTATGGGCATGATCCTGCCAAATACTGGCATACAGCTTTCGCTCCCTATTCAGCACATATCCTCTGTCATATCTGCTAAAATGTAAGTTAAGGACTTCTTTTTCTCAAAGGTAGTCAGAATTAAAGGCCATTCTTTGAATAGATGCTCCTGTTCAGTACATCAGTTAAGTGAGAGTTGTAATATTTAACAAAAAATGCATGCTATTACGTATTTACTCACAAAAATAAATAAATAAATAAATAAAAAATCCTTGAATATCTCTTCTTGCAAATTTTAATCACTTACTCAATGTCAAGACTTTAATTAGGCTGCGCCTAGGAAGTGAACAAGTCATTAGTAATGCAGTCATAGACCAAAACTCTATTAGGAAAATGATACTTCCATTTCAGTAGACAGACATCAGTATAGTTAATCTGATTCTTATATTCTAATTGAGAAAAAGATACTGCAGTGGGTTTACTAACTCGATGATTGTTCAGAGCTGTAACTTGTACATGTACAATACAGTAAAATTGCACAGCAATGCTAAGGAGAAAGCCTGCTATGTTTACAGTAAAGAAAATGTGATATTATTTCATTTTTGCTACTATGAAATTTCTGTCAGAAAAAGTTCTTCCTTAACTTGCACCCAGTGCAGATGCAGCAAGCATTGCTTAGTTTTATTTGAGAGTGCACTGAGGCAACTTCTAGAGCAGTGAGCCTGCAGTACTGAAACACTGAACAAGCAGATGAATCATAATAATAACTGCTTTCAGTAATTGCACAGAAAGCTGACAGGCAGAGAACTGGACTAATTGAATGCATACACTAGTCTGTAGTATCTAACAATAAGGCTGCCAAGAATACAAATAATGCTGTTCCCCTAGGTATTTAGAACTGCTATCCTCTTACACCTTTTCATTCTCACTTCTGCAGACTTCAGGGTCCAAGTTGAGTAGCAGAGAATTCAAGTAACGTACATCATCATAATCAAGAAAGATGGCAAGCAAGGAAATCACTGATGAGAAATAGAAAAATGCCATTACATTCAAGTTATTATGTGAGTGGCCAGAAAACAGATTTTAAACACTAAGTGTTAAAAGCAAAATTAGAGCTAGAGATCAAAAGAAGACAGTGGATAGATTTTTAGGACTTGAAAAGAGTTTACTTGTGCTTGAATTGAAACAAAGGTTTTTCCATTTATACTAGTAATGGAACACTGGTCTAGCCTCTGGGCAATGTAGGAGAGCAAGGCACATCAGAGCTGAAGTGCAAGATGTGAAAGTTTAATGTTCAGCCTTAGAAGTGAAATGTTTTTATCTGAGGAGACTATTGTCAACAGTTTTGTATTAGAAGTTGTCTTCTAAGAAGCTACTATATAAAAATGCATGCAGAAGATTTTCTCTACTTAAACTTTGCCTTGACAGGAAGCAATGCTGTGTGCTGTTAATAAAAAAGCACGAAAGTCGTAAAGCCAACAGCTCCTACAGCATACTTATGCATTTCAATGCCTTTTATATTTTCAACAATGCCAAAATAATCAACTGATGCTCCTATGAAACTTAAGAAGAGCTACTGAGTCTTCTACTGTAAAACTGGAAGTACAACCTGTAAGAACACATCTCTGCTTTATGCATTCAGAAATATGGACTAGTTCAGTTGCAAGTTTAATACATGTGGTTGAAGAGGTCTGTGCATCTCTCAAACAGAGGACATAGCCTCTGTGAAGATTCTAGCTCTTCCGTCTCAAGAAAATGTACCTTAATTGTTTTGGAGTAGTCTAGTAATGTTCACTATTTTAAAGAGAACTGTGTGTAAAATGTGGTGGTAGAAGTGCAGACAATAGACAACATGGTGCAGTGAACTTCATGGTTGATGGAGATGATAATTTTTAGGAATGCTAAATTTCACAAGCATCAGTGCTCTGCTCTGTGACATTGACGCTAGCTGGAACAGTGAACTAGCTCTTGCAAAAGATGACAAAGAAGGTTAAATCAAGTTTGTCATATCCATTTTATCTGACTCTTGGACAGAAGTTGCTCGTACTCAGCTCTGCTATTCAGGAATGATTCTGAACATAAAACACCAGAAGAAAATGATAATGTCTCCTTATTCAAGGACCATCTTAACTCTCAAAACAGACTTATGAAGTCCCACACCCTATTTCTGCTTCCTGTCTCTGATAAGAACACACCAAATGTGGTATCAGCACCTGAGCTAAGATACACCCAAGGTCACACTTTTCTCTCAAGTGTCATCCATCACATTCCTCCTCTTTAGAATAGTATTTGACCGAGCTGAATTGCATGATAACAGAGATATTGGATTTTTTAATTATCAATCCCCTTTTCTATCATAAAGACCTGCAGAAACACTGTATTGCAACCCCCCTTCTCCACAAGCTACTCCAATTTTAGCTTCTTGTTTTAGCCCAGCTAAGCCCAGGAAATAAAATAGGAGATAAATAATACTACCTTCAAATGTGAAGATAATGAAGACACACACTTGAAAGAGGGAAAGCCCTGGGGGCAACTACCAGCAACCCTCACCACAGCATGTGAGCAGGCATCACCCCTGGACGTCATGAGAAGGATCCAAGCACAGACAGAAACCCTCTGGAGAGCATGTCTCAGTGGGAGCTTGCTAACTTGCTGCAATGCTTTCTCTTTGCTTTTCTCTTGCATCACATAAGCAACAGAGGAGAAAATTACTGGCACAGGATGCTGACTTCAGGGCTGATGCCCTGTGAAGACTGGAGGAGCTCATGTACAGCACTCACCTGTTGCAAGGCAGTACATGAGTGACACTGTGGATGCCCACAAACACCAGAACAAGGCTGCCAGGCAGGCAGCACCACCTGAGCCCAGCAGGGCCTAGCTCTTCTGAGACACCACAACCACCGCAGCTCTGCTCCCCACTCAGCCACCCTTGCCTCAGCCCTGGCCTGCACCATGGCTGCATCTGGCCATGCTCAGCTGCGGCCTGCAGCTGTGGTCCTGGTGAGGAGGTGTTTTGGGTCAGTACAAGCACCTGCTGTTCTGCTCTCTGCCTGGTGTTTTCTTTGCATCCTCCCTTCAGCCCCTTAATGGGTTCACTCATCCTTCTTGGCAGATTTCCTTCACTCTGTTGGCACATTTCTGATTTTAAGAAGTCCAGAAAAAAGCAACAAACTGAAAGGAATTAAGAGTAAGACCAGCAAAGCAAAGAACCTAGCCAGTCTGTCCTAAAGGTGAAAACAAAGAAAACAACAAAGTCAAAAACCACCACCAAATATACATATAAATAGTATATTCCATTTAATTACCCAAGTTCCAGCTTGAGTCAGAAAGATCTCTGCCTCCTATCACGGAATCATGGAATCATAGAATCTTTTGAGTTGGAAGGGACCCTTAAAGGCCATCTAGTCCAACTCCTGTGCAGCTACAGCTCCATCAGGTGTTCAGAACACAGTCCAATCTGACATGGAATGTCTGCAGGGACAGGGCACCCACCGCCTGTCCAGGCAACCTGTGCCAGTGCTCACCACCCTTACTGTAAAATACTTCTTCATTATACCCAATCTAAATATCCCCTCATTTAGTTTGAAACTATTTTCCCTTGTCTTATCACAACAAATCCTGCTAAAGAATCTGTTTCCTTCTCCTTAAAGTCCTTTTAGATACTGGAAGGCTCTCCTTGGAGCCTTCTCTTCTCCATGCTGCACAGCCCCAGATCTCTCAGCCTTTCCCATCGGAGATGTGTTTCTTCCCTGCATCATTTTGTAGCCCGGACTCCAACAGGTCCACATCTCTCCTGCACTGAGGACTCCACATTCGGATGCAGTGCTCCAGGGGAGGTCTCACCATTGCAGAGCAGAGGGGCAGATCCCCTCCCTCACCCTGCTGACAACACTACTTTGCATGCAGCCACAAATACGGTTGGCCTTCTGGGCTGCAAAGGCTCCTCACCTGCTCCTTATGGACTTGCATTCTGCAAAAGGTATGCTGACTGCAAAAACTAATGGCAGCAGCATGCAGCCAACCCTTCCAGCGTACCTGGAGGAATGATGGTGTTCTGCCCTTGAAAACTCTATCACAGAAATGTCCCATTTGTTCTATAGGAGACAGCAATAAATCAGTGACGTACTCAGTACAGATCTTGGACCAACTGTAATTTTACTGACATGCATGAAGTTACATCAGAATTGATTCACCCCACTATGTTGGACTTCTGCTCATTGCTTACATTCCTTTCGCCCTTCAAAAGGGAGTACACAGCCATCACACAAGGACAGATTCATTACTTGTTCACAGTCAAGTCCCAGAATGTGCTTCCACAGTTGGGCAGAGCTGGCATAGATGCCCAGGCTCACGTGGTGTTCGGGAGGCCGATGAGGGTCACCCTCACCCCTGGCATGTACTGTACAAGTCTTCAGCGTGCAGAGAAAGGCAGACAGCCATTCCAGAGTCTGCATGTGAAAGAGATGTAAGGAAATACCCTCCAGATCATACGTAGGACTCCTTTATCCCATGCAGTAGGAACTGGAGACCCAAAGAACCCAAATTACTTTGGTGGGAAACAGACACTTAAACAAAAAGGGGAAAGTGAGGGAGGAGACTGACTTTCCAAAATCTCTTTTCTTTGTGGTAGTAAGGCAGCATACTCATGGCATCTTCTGATCAGTGGGACATTTAGCAGTAAGCACTTTCAGTTTCATCAATATTTGCAAGAGATAGAAGAAAACTTCACTCCTTTTTGAGTACCACTCAAAAATGAAAAGCTGGTGAGGCTGCCAATTGCATAACCTGAGCCATCTTTTCAGTGAAGAGGATGCATTCTTGCTTCACAGGATGGAAATTCAGTTTTATTCAAATGGTTTGATTTGATGACTTCACTGTTTAATGCCTGTAGTTGCTGTGTTCATTCAGAAGCAATAACTGAAAGGGAGGTTGCTCAAATTAATTCTCCTAACTAATTTTTCTATCTCTTGGTTAACATGCCAATGAGGCCATGTCAAGGATAGGGTTGATGCATATTGCACTAAAGACAACATATGCTTACACTGCATGACAGAGCCCAAAGCTGAAATATTGGACAGACCACCAGTAGGTTCTCACAGAGCAATGGGTGCAGCAGATCTGACATAGAAGTTGTATGGCCATATTTGTGCTGAATTACATCCAGATTAGTACAACCTGCCTCCCGATTTACTAAATGTACTTGTCCTTTTACCAAGTCATATACAGCCATACTCTTTCCCAGCCTAAAAGAGCTTTTGTACAACTGTCTGGGTCACCCAGAGACAGCACATTTCTCTCCCTGATCAACATGAGTTTGTGGGCTATTTCTGAGTGCCTTAGATTACAAAGCCCATGGGACAGGGACAGTCCTCTGCTCACAAGTCTGGGAGGTACCTTCCATTTTGTGGCCTCAAGAAAGGAACAAGAATGCACGAGTTCCTTCAGTTTGAATAATGACAGCTTTTCCTTTTGCAAAAGGAAATCAGAGCAGAGAAACTGCTACTCTTACAGAAACTGAAAGAGAGAAAAACTATCAAAAATATCAATATTTTGTATACAAAGGAAAAACAGTGCTGAGTTTATTAGCCAAGATGCACACAAGCTTAAAAATGTATCAGACTAGACCTGGAAATGTGTTCAGAGTCAAGAACTCCGAGTTAATTTATTATGCAGTAGATTTCCATCTCCACTGAGCTTAATGGGATTTGTTATTCTGTTAAATGGTCTTTTCCCTCAGAGCACCTTGTTTCATTAGACTGTAACAGAGGTGTGCATGAATGAGGTGTGTAAACACAATACAGCCACACACCAGCTGCCCCTTTATATTGTGCACTGCGCTAATTGCTCTTACAGATTGCAGATACACACGTACTGTACTTCATGCACAGGAGGGCATGCATGCACCACAGTCGTGGAGGCAAGAGGATGCAGGGGGACTTCTTTTTGTCAAGGAGAAACTGCAGAAAATGTCACAGGTCCCTTGAGAGGGGTTCTGACATGCTAATAGTCTACAGTGTGTTTAGTGTTCAAACTGGGAACTAGTTTGCTTGTGCAGGCAGCGTGGACAACACATTCTCCATGAGAAAGTAAGCATTTTGGGATGAGACCTCGTGCATCAGCACAGGCTGACTTGTGAAAGGAGCTCTGCAGAGCAAGAGCTGTGTATCCTGGTGAACAACAGGTCAGCCATGAGCCACCAGTGTGCCCTTGTGGCCAAGAAGAACACTGAAGAGAGCATGGACAGCAGGGTGAGGGAGGTCCTTCTGCTCCTCTATTCCAACCTGGTGAGGCCACATCCAGAGTACTGTGTCCAGTTATGGGCTCCTTAGTTCAAAAAAGACAAGAGAGTCCAGCAAAGGCTGCAGAGATGGTGGGAGCCTGGAGAACCTCCCAGATAAGGAAATCTGGGGCTGTTCAGCCTGGAGGAGACTGAGAGGGGACTGAGATACCTCCCTTTTGGAGGGAATCAAGTGGATGGGGCCAGGCTTTTTTTAGTGGCTTCCCGTGACAGGACAAGGGGTAATGGGCACAGACTGGAACATAGGAAGTTCCATATGAACACAAGAAATAACTTCTTTACTTTGAGGACGGCACAGCCCTGGAACAAACTGCCTGGAGGAGTGATGGAGTCTCCTCTGGAGGTACTCAAAACCCACCTGGATGTGTTCTGGTGCAACCTGCTCTAAGGAACCTGCTTTAGAGGGGTTGGACTGGGGGATCTCCAGAAGTCCCTTCCAACCCCTAGGGTTCTGTGATTCTGTGTTATGCCAGATGTATACAGAACAGCCCATAGTTAAAAGCCCTGTGGCGATTCATAGCAGTGTCAAGTGGGCCCAACAAAATCACGTCCCCAGAACTCTCTCTGTCTCTTGCAAAGTGTCTAAAATTTAAATGTCAATACTTATGAAGAAAAAAAAACACAAAACCCACAAATAAGAAGAAAGACCACGCTTCATTTCACAGAGGTGAAATCAAGGCAATCAAAGCACATGACCCTGGCGACAAATCCAAAAGTAAACCCAAGGTCTACTTGTTCCTTCAGCACCTGAATGAAGCTCTTTTTATTACAGTCCCCAAAGGATCCTCCTACTCCAGGTGACCAATCAACACACGCTGTTCTTCTCGTGCCCGTGATGAGAAAAGAGATCCTCCCTCTCCAGCACTAATTGGAAAATGAATTTTCTGTTAACTTTCATTTTAACTGAGAGTTCTTTGCCATTTTGAGCAGCAAGTTGAGCATAAATGCTATAACCCTTATTCAGGCAATACATCTATTAAGTAGACATCTTGCATTTTTTCATGATAGAATCTTATACTACACAACTGACTGACCTTGATATTCCCACTACTTACAATAATTTCATGTTCATACAATATTATCATGTTTTCCAAGGGAAATTTATAAGCAATTTCAGCAGGTATTAGACATTGTCAGGGGAAGTCCATTTATGGTGGAAAGCAAAATAAGACCCACAGAACTGTCAAGGAAAACAAGAAAGGCAATGTCTAAATTCCTGAAAGCATTAGTAACAATAAATTTAGTGTGAAATGGTAAGAGTTTTCTCCAGATACCCATTTTGTACCTTGTATAGAATAGAAAGCTTGCTGAAAATAAATTTAATGTACAGAACAAGAACCAAACAAATTAATAAAAGCTGTGAGACTTGAAAAGAAATGGTTTATTTCTCTGTTGCTTTCATTTGTGTGTAAATCTAAACACATTCCTAAGCCCGAGGGCAATGTTGATTCAGAAATGACCTGTTGAAATAAATGGCAAAATTCCCTTGATTTCAGCAGAGAGATATTTTTTCACCAGATATTTAAGCCAAACTTATCAACAGCCAAAAGACAGCAGATCTGCCCTTTGAAATCCAATGAACAGAAAGAGAAAAACAGTCTGGATTTTCCATCTGCTCTGTAAAATTTTCCTGAAAATATATCGAACAGTGCTCAAAACCTGCTTCCCCACTCCCACCTCATCGTAATCCAGTGACACCTGTTAGAGGTAGTGTAAACTCCGTGAGTAGATGTGCCAGTCTACGGTTAGCTGAGGAAAATACATAGGCAACTTCAAAAGTATTTGCCTTGTATTTGTTCCCAACAGGTACAAAGAGCACATAACACAATTTAGCAGAGCAAATTCTCAAGTGCAAAACAACAAAACACTGCTTTTCAGGACAGTCGCCACCACTGCTGTGCATCTTGAACAAAAGCTGAATGCCACACTTGTACGGATCTGCACCAGCGGACGTGAACCACTGTTGCTGTCAACACTGCAGAAATGCAGCACCCACCCCTCACTGTGCCGACACCCACTGTTTGGTTTCCATAAACATCCAGCAGGTGTTGATGAATGTCAGTAAGTGCCATTTTTCCACATGGAGGAATTCAGTGACACCTCTTTTCTTCATATGCACTCCCATGTCAGACACCATTCTGTCAAAGTGCCCCTCTGCTACCATCTGTCACACAGCAACAAAATGTAATGGGCTACTGGTGGGAAGCTTCAACCTCTGCTGCCATCCCACCAATCTGCTTCTGACATCATGGGCCAACCTCATAAAATTGGAGGCAGCCTTTGTACATGCCTTAGTGGGACATGGGCCAGATCAGAACTTACATTCAAGACTTAGGAGTGTGCAATGACAGAATCGGTCATGGTATCACATACTACTTACTTCCATGTGCACAGAAGCTTATGTTTGTTACTGCAAACATATCTCTGAAGTTTCTCCTTCTCCTTCTTATTCTTACAGTCCTGAGACATAAAGTCTCATGCTTCCAGATAGAAGCATTGAGAAAAAGGGAGGCTATAGTTTATCTTCTTTAGTGTATTTACACTGTTTTCATGCCCTTAGTTACAGAGAACATAGATGACATGAAATGTGCAATGAAGCCTGCCGAGATATCTGTTGATCTCCCTGGTGGCCCACTGACGCCTGCATGACCATGGTGTCCTTGCAAGTTATTAGGCTGAACTTAGAGGTCCCAGTCACTGCCCTAATTGCAAGGAATTACCCACTTCCAGCGACATAAGCAGAGCTGTCCAGGCATTTGGATTCCAGAAGCATCCTACGAGGATGGTGATGGCATGGCATTGGCTTCCTGCACAGACCATATATGGTGCCCTTATATTTCTAGAAGTGTTGTGCCCACCGATGACCATTCCATATTCAGTGAATGATCCAGTCATCCCTGGCCAGGTTTGTCACTGGACATCCTGGCTCACTGGGGCAAAGTGACTGTAGCAGTATGGCACAGCAAAATACTGCTCTGTTTCACTGCTCATCTGGGGAAAGCATGGTGCAGCAGAACAGCTCATTCCAGGAGGCTGCCTGATCCCACAAGTGAACCTTCTTTCTCTTGGCATGAGCCCAGCTCTTCTCTCTCCTTGTTCCTGTGTTACAAAGCAGCAGTAACACCCAGCAGCCACAGATAGGTAGGAATTGACACCATCATAACAACAGCAGTGTTCTTCAGGCAGAATCAAAGCCACTGCAGAACAAAGACCAAACTTAAGGTGGAATGGCACAGGACAACTTCTACTGCTCTAATTTTTCTGGTATTTATGTTTCATTAGCTAGAAGTTCAGAACAGCCCTGGAAGCAAATCTCCCCTGGATGAGTCCCAAGGTCACTTACATAGCTGCAGGACTAAAGAAATGCACTGAAGTCTGGCCAGCTGATAATCTTTTCCCTTGCTCATACCAATTGAATCCTTTCTTCTTTTGGATGAACTTATCCTGGAGCTAGCTAGACTGTATGCTCCTATTAAATAATGATGATTATGTTCTTTTGCTCACTGCAGACAAAGAATTATAGCCCCTCATTTAGAACTCATTTCAAAACCATGAGATTCTGTAATTGAAAGTGACTGAAGCTAATTTGATAACCCAGTTCTGAACACAGCCGACTAACTACTTTCCCTTTGTCCTTTCAACAGTAATGGCCTTGTCAGGAAAGTCTTCTGTGCTACTTTTAAGAGGACAGTTATGATGGAGGTTGAAAACTACTGTTCTGTGACAGGCTGCAATTTCAACATTGCATTCAGGTTTTCAGCAAGGCCAGAGGCAGGGCAGGAGGTTCAAATACTCAAACAATCAGCTCACAAACACCTGCCCAGGGCTCACCCTCTTGGGCTCTGAAGCATGCCCCAAAATGCAGAGCTCCATCCAGAGGTACGCCTGACTTTTTTCCCAGCCTACGTTGGCACTTGCTGTGTTCTCCCAGGGTAGATGGGAGGCAGAGGTGTTTAAGTGCCTTTATCCTTGCTGGCAGCTCCCTAAGAGATCCAGGACTGTTGAACCTTGCCATCTAAAATCCCGCTATGGGATAACCTGAAGGCTCCTCCTCACAGCCTCCTTCAGCTCACTGCATGGGGAGGATGCACTGATGGTTAGATATGGAGAGTGCCCTTGTGGAATATGAGGTGGGTAACGTTTACACTGCGCAGGTGGGAAGGAGAGGAGCTCTGTTTACCCTAACAAACTGCCATATCTGCACAGAGTATGGGAGAGGCACACTCATACTTACACATACACTGCTGACTGCATTGCCAAAATACTTTCAGTTAGGAAGACACTCACAAGAGCAGAGCACTCTGGCAAATTCTTCTGCCCTCAGAAAGGTCAAAACAGCCAAAACAAGCAGTGCAGCTAAAGCTGGAAAACAAAGCCTGAAGGCGATGCCCACTGACCTAGTGCTCTATCTGCCAAACTAACTGCTATCTCTCTGCTTTGCTCTGGTAGTCAACATTCCTGATCCCTGAACACATTTACCATGGTATATGCATAAGAATTGTCCCTTTCCCTCAGATTCCTGGCTGTCTCATTGCCACATCTGCACCCAGGAGTGCTTCTGGTGCAGGAGGCAGGAGCAGCTTTCCCCTCTGCCGAGAGCACCAAGGGGAACTTGCCAATTGGAAGAGATACACTTTCGGAATCTACATTTTTCTTGGTGTTTGGGGGATTCCAGGCCTTCCCCGTGGTAAATGGAGGAAATGTCATTAACACAGCAAACACAGCCTAGGGCTGTGCTAAGAGCTTCTCTGTCTGTTGTAATAATTAGCATAAGCAAATTGCTAAACAGTGTGCTATGATAAAATGATGGATGGCAGCGTGGAAGAAATCATTAACACATTGATTAGCAGAACATGCCTTCAAAACCACTATATAAGCAACTTCTGAGGGTTGTGTGAGCTTTGTAAATGCTGCGAGTGCTGCCTTCTGTAACCAAAAATTATGGAATATTAATACATAAGTCACTGAAGTACGGAAATTGAATTTTAACTATTCAAGTCAGTTCTCAAATGGTTTCTCTCAAATGTTGCTCTTCACATGGGGATCCTGATCTGTGCCCCCTGTACTCACAGATTGGGGCTGGGACTGCAGCTGCTTGAGGGGCTGATACTCAGAGATCAGCTGTGCACATCCCTCTCCTCGTGTCCAGACCTCTGATGTGTTTTAAACATCACCTCCTAGCACGGAAAAACGTAATTTACATGGTTACAGTATGAATAGTAACTTTTTCAATTTTTTTTTGGTGCATCCTAACTTCTGGTTTGGATGTAGCGGGAAGTTCATTCTGTCTTTTTTATCAATTGAAATGTTTCCCTTCTCTTATATATCAAACGGATCTTCTGACCAAAGTCTGTGCGGTTCACTGGCAGCATCTGTTGCTAGGTATTCCCTCACGGTGGCTTTAATAATCAAATTTGGCCTTTGCCAAAGCTAACAGCAAGAGGCTTCACTCCTCATTCAGCACGAGTGCTCAGCAGTTTATAAAATTACTCATTTGAATGGGTTTCCTTTCGTTAGGATTAACAGGCCAATTCCACCCACTCCCCAACCCCCCTTCCTCACCTTGTTTGAAATAAGACGAGACACACATACAGAATTTTTGTATGTGATCATAGCAAAAATGTGTATGTCAATAATGGCTAGCTGCTATGACAAAGAAAAATATGAGCTTACCCCATAGCTCTATGTCAGCACATTTACCTAATCCCTGAGGATTCCCAAATTCATTATCAGCCATACATAAAATCGATATGAGACTGTGATTTCATTTACTGACTTGGGTACTGCCACGGTAGAGATTACAGATCGAAGCCTTGCTGTAGTGTGTACTGCCATAAGAGAACACACAAACACACTCCTTGCAGCCACTGCCAGCTAGGAGGGTGAAGGCACATCCAGACCATGGAGGTGCAGAGACACGGGGGGATCCATCTGTGTTGCAGAAGTGCTTGGTTCATTCCCTCCCCACCACTGACACCTGAACGGTGGGTGGTGGGGGAAGGAGGAGTGGAACCACAAGTTTGGTTATTCTGATCTTTTTACAGATCCTACCGTGCACAGCCAGCTCTTTAAACGTGCTTTTGGGTGCTGCAGAGGGTTGGAATGGGAAGCAGAAAAGGAGTGCTGAAAAATACTTGTATTTCATTTGCCAGGGATGAGTATCTCAGGGATTTCCCCAGTTTCACTGTCAGATTTTAACACAGATGTAGTAACCAGTGACCACTGACCCCAGGATCTGCGTCTGTCAAAGAAAGCGCTTCAGTAAGGAATTATTTTGCTACATTAAGCTCACTCATTTGTGGTTTGAATCTGTTTGGTAAAATGCTCTTTTAATATGTAAAAGAATGCCTTTTGAAAATTGGGAGATTTGCAAATGTGTTTCCTGCAGTCCCTAATCCAGCTCGGCTCCTGCTGCAACGCAGCTCTCAGAAAGCAATGGCACAGTGTTCTTCTCCAAGGAGAGCCCAGGTGCCTGGCAGTGTATTTAGCTGCTCACCGCTTATCTCCCAAAATCTACTATCTCTCTGGACTTTTTTTAAGATTAATTGGGTAATTTTATACATATTCCAAGAGTGCCTCTCAGAACAGCATGAATTTTTACAGCATCTTGAAATGATGGATTCAAGATATGTAACTAACAGTGAATATATGTAATTCATAGATTTTCTTCTTGTGGCGCTTGCTTGGCACCGTATTTGTCATAGCAGTGGTCCTGCTTTGGCAGCATTCTCATCCATGCCTTATCCACTGATTTTTACATCATAAAATACCTTTCACCAGCAGGGCAACTTCTGTATTACCATACAGACAATTTCACATACCTAAAAAACTCTTCAGAAACATTTACCTCAACATCTGCCTGTGTTAGACATCCAATGAGCTTTTCTGGAGAGTCTGTGGTTTCACATATGTCACCTCCCAGAAACAGTCTTAGGAGTAGGTCCCATTAATTTAAGTGTCATAACCTCCCTGAACAGCCTTTACCTGATCTGACATCGAGAGCTGTCCTGAATTTTGGCAGCTATAACAAACATTCAGGCTGTAAGTAAAGACAGTGAATAACTCAGCAATCAGCCCCTCTTAGACAGCCCTCAAGACCAGCCAAAAAAGTTCATTGTTTCTGATTTTTAGCAGGATACTCCTATTTTTTGCCATTTTCAGGAAGTCTGGAGCATTTGACATTGATTGTTAAGAATACCTGATATTTCATGGTGACACAAAGCAGCACAGTTCTCCTTAAATTTGTCCTCCATCTCCTTTGAATTAGAAAAGCTGGTCTGTTAGGATGAGGCACTTGGTTCTGCAAGAGCAGAAACAAAGTTTGTTGCCCTTATTCACCGAGTCATGAAGTCCCAGAGAATCTTAGCAAGAGTAGCTGCATTTCTCAGAGCTGTGTGATCTCATGTTAGTGCTTGCACACTGGTTTGAGTGCTGCCATCCACACTGGCAGTAGCTTAGACTGGCATGAGTCTGCAGAGCAGCTCTTGAGTTAGACCCGCTGATCCGTGCTGCTTGTGTTCCTTCTAAAGCCAGCTAGAATTCAATCAAACAAAGCAGAGGAAACAAAACCACTGATATTTGCTTTATGTTACAAAGCAATTGCTTTAGTGTTTCACTCAGGTTTGTTTCTCACTGGAGACCAGCAACAACTGCAACCTTGGGCTGTCCAGATGGGATATGAAGGAGGCAGACGCTACCAAAGGGCTCACCTTGTATGGCATGACTTCTTGCTCTTAGAAAAGCAAGGGGATAGTGACATATGGAGAAAAGAAAACCTATTGGGAGGATCTGGGAACTGACCCTCAGGAGGGCAGGATGGAAGAAGTTGTCCTCAGAAGTTGTCCTTGGAGAAACTGGAGCAGAGGGCCTCATTTACAGAAAGAAAGCATTTCTGTAGCTTTCATGAGATGTGGAAGGAAACAGCCTGCCTGGATGCAGAAAAGGGGAGGGACACAAGGCAGCAAGGCCCTCACAGCTCTGGAGTTTTCCCTTTCCCAGGCTGCTGGCAGAACTTCCCAGCCAGCACCTGGCAGCAGAAGCGACAGGCAGCTGGCTCACAGGTCACAGCATTCTCCTTAGGGAGAAGGCTGCAAAACAGTCATGTGTTAAACATTCCAGTTGATGAAGTCCTCATTCTGTTGGAAGCTATGTCAAAAACAGCCTCTGATTGCAATGGAGCAAGAATTTTTCCCGTCCTTCAGCTCTCTCCGATCAGATCTCTGTTTCTGTTGTCACCTGTTCCTTTTTCTCTGAGGCTCTCCCAAAGGTTTTCAGAGGAGATGAACTGAATTTATCTCTTCTAGTTTTAAAGCTCCTGCAATACAACAGTATTCTTTTTCCTACCAGGAAACCTTGTCTGTATGTGTTTCAGGTTTTCCATCTCGCACAGTTCATTTTTTGTAAGGCTCAATAAAGGTCACGCTATTTAAAAACGTACGTCCTGATCAGAGTGCAGAAAAAACCACAGACTTCAGGGCTTTCACAGCGATGCATGGCTGTTTTTTTGTTTTTTTTTTTTGTCGTGAGCAGATGGTAGAGCTGACATCTGCAAAAGCAAAGGGCACGGCTGGGTTACAGCTCATGTTATGGAAAGCAACAACATCTACTGTGTGTCACCTGTTGGGACTACACAATTCATCTTTCTCCGAGAACAAAGTGCTTCCCCTATGCATCGAAAATGAGTGCGTGTTTCCTATTTATAACAAAAGTGATGCCTCATTCCCCAGAGGAGACAGCCTATGGCCTATAATATTAGCAAACAAGGCTGATACTCAACAAAAAGCAAAGCTACCAACAGTACCTGAAGGGGCCTACAAAAAAAGCTGGGGAGGGACTTTTGATAAGGGCATGCAGTGACAGGACAAGGGGAAATAGTTTTAAATTGAAAGAGATTTTGACTAGAAGAAATTCTTTACTGTGAGAGTGGTGAGACACGGAAAGGTTGTTGATGTCCTCTCCCTGGAAGCAAACAGGAGGGCAGTCAACTCTTTGAAAGGGTAGATAACAGCAGGATAAGGAGAAATGGTTTCAAGTTGAAAGAAGGAAGATTTAGGTTAGATGTCAGAGGGAAGTTCTTTACAGAGAGAGTGGTGAGGTGCTGGAACAGCTGCCCAGAGAGGCTGTGGATGCCCCGTCCATTCCTGGAGGTGTTCAAGGCCAGGTTGGATGGGGCCCTGGGCAGCCTGGTCTTGTATTAAATGTGGAGGTTGGTGGTCCTGCGTGTAGCAAGGGGGGTGGAAATTGATGATCCTTGAGGTCCCTTCCAACCCAAGCCATGTGTGATTCTATGAAGCACTCAAGACCTGGATGGGGCTGTGAGCAACCTGGGCTGGAGGGAAGTGTTACTGCCTATAGCAGGGGGTTGGAACAAGACGATCTTAAAGGTCCCTTCCAATCCCAACCATTCTATGACTACGAACATTAAAAGTGCTTTGTGCTTTCTGAAATTAAAACTCTTTTTGTGAAAGATGTTGTTAGTCTAAAAGCAACATCAGCATTTTGACCAGAATTTCAGAATGACAGTGTTTCAGTATGGCAGTTCAAAGCAGTGGTGATGTTGGTGTGGAGCATGTCGGTTCCTGGCTGGAGTGCTGCAGGGGCAGTGAGGGCACTGAGGGAAGGGGATGAGTGCCCACATGCTGCGTACCCAGGGAGCTGCAGTGCCACCATCCCCAGCTGGCTGCCATTTGACCAAATGGAGACAAAAACAGCTTTTGGTCCTACTGACAGATTTAGCGAGCAAAACCAAAGGAAGCATCCAGTACATTCCAAAGCACTGAGCAGAAACTGGTGAATTTTAATCATAATCACTGCATTCTTTCTGTCTTTACTGTCCAGAATTTCTAAGGTCTTTTCATAGCACTGTTGTGATTCAGTCTGTGCCAAGTGCTTCCCAGTCTGGATTCCACCCCAGGTATTCTACTTCTGTGGCATTACTGAATGTACTGATCAAATATACAACACTGCAGATAAGGGACATCTGTGGAGATTTATATCCTGAATGCAGAAAAAGCAGTTGATGTTGTCAGATGCTCTAATCTACACCAGCTATGTGCATCCGGAGCAGCTGATAAGGCACTTTGGTGTTTCCCTGAAGGCGGGAGGGAGGGCATGCACTTCCAGAGGAATAGATGGCATGACTGCAGTGGCACCCCAAAGTTCAGCCCCACCCCCTTATTTGTACTGTACTGAAGATAGTCTGAATGTGTGCTTTCTGTCAAGGACTTTTCTGCATGCTGTTTATAATGCTGCCTTGTTCAGAGGGGTCAGAAGAGCAGTACAGAGTGTTTTCCAATTAAATGGTCAAAACTACTTAAGTAAGTCCTTTTATTTTTAAAAAATACAAGAAAAAAAAGTTGCTTAAATCTTAGCGAGACAAGATCTCTTTGGCTTGATTCAAGCTTGCATTTAAAAAGCAAAAGGGCATGAATGGGAGTGGCATCCTGTCCTTGGAGTGGAAATATACTCAGAAGTGCTGCTACGCCTTTCTCCCACCTCCAGATTTTAACTCCTGATGTCGTAGGTCAGCACTGAATTGCTCACACACTGATCATTTTTGATTTTTTGCCTGATGTGTGGCATGGTCTCAGCAGTGTGACACTTCACAGCACGATGTGAAACTGTAGGACTTTTTACCATTTCAAGAGGATCATGGAAATCCTGCAAAATAGCAATAAGATGGGATACAAGCAAGACCTGCTGAATGCTTCCACTTATACATAAATAATTCACTCTAGGGCAATCCAATCAGTGCTTTATTGTCATTTTTATAGATAGCTGGTATTACTAACTACAAAGAGAGTAATCCTAAAGGGAGCTACAGGAGAGAAGGGGACAGACTCTTTAGCAGAGTCTGCAGTGAAAGGACAAAGGGGAAATGGTTTCACACTCGCAGAGGGGAGATTTAGGTTGGACATAAGGAAAAAGTCTTTCACAGTGAAGATGGTGAAGTCCTGGCACAAATTGCCCAGAGATGTGGTGGATGCTTAATAGCTAAAGACATCCAAGGCCAGGCTGATGGAGCTGTGCATGTTCCTTTTCACTGCAGAGGAGTTGGACTAGATGGCCTTTAAGGGTCCCTTCCAACTCTAAGGATTTTGTGATTCTACAATTCTACAACATTGTACGATTAACCAAATGATCCCCAGCCCCCTAAATCATAAAGGCAGTTGATATCCACCTCACCTATTTCCACCTACAGCTAAAGGGAAACAATAAAGAGGAATAACAAAGCACAATGTTTGGCAGCATAGGAATATTTTTGTGGTCAGGATGGAGAAATCCATAAGCAGGATTTTCAGGCATACCTCATTACTGTGGGTGCCCTTAGGCTCTAATTGGACACACAGAAAAGGGTGCACAAGAGATTGGGAAAGCTTTCCTCATTTGTCAAAGCTAGACTGCAGCACTGAGAAACGGGCTGGGGCATCCTGGGCTGCTCTTTCAAACAAGAAATCAAACCATTGTCCTGTAATCTCTAAAGAAAAAGGAATCTTTGTTAGAATGACATCACAGCTACCATTGAAAGCATCTCAAAAGTCAAAATGTGTTTTCGCAGCCAGTGACTTTGGAGCCAGTGCTGAGCATGAGCAGGGCTTCATGACTACATCCTCTGCAGTTACAGAGCAAGACCCTGAATTCCTGGTGACATTTCAGAGCAGTGACAGAATCTGCAAGGTGTCTGAGAAACAGCAGAACCATCTCCAGCTGTTTTTCTTGTTTTCTCTGTCAGAGAGAGAAACTTTTCCAAAGCAACTGCCTCAGCACAGTAGATGGATGATGGCTTACAGGAGGTAAGAGCAGGAACCAAAATAACTGGCTGGCTAGATTAATACCATCATTAAATAATAGCAATATGTATTTCAGAGCCTCATTTTGCAGTGTGCCAGACCTCATTTTATGCTCTTGATTCACTTTCCCCTTACAACAAGCCTGTCCCTTCCCTGCACTACTCTGTGTGTCGTTCCTGAGCACTCCTCTTCCTGCTGGTTAAAGATGAGGAATAATGGACCAGCCACGTAACTATCTTGTATGATGCTACCAGACACAGCATGGATTTAGCAATAAGCATTATATGCCATCAGCATTCATTCCGTTTGAAAGACAGCTTCTCTCTTTCTGCACTCCTTGCATGCACCCCTGCAGCAGCCCTGCCAGTGGGGAAAAAGGCAGGATGGTTTCACAGGGAAGTTTACCTGGCATTAACTCTTTGCTAGCAGAGCAGTTTCCTGCTGCACTTGGATAAGGCTGTGTCATTGAGGGGTCACTCTCTCCCTCGCTTTGAAGATGAGAAGTTGTGCCAGCTCAGCAAGGCTGCAGAAGCTGCTGAGTGCAGCCGGGGCTTGTTGCAATGCGGAGGGGAAGGGGGTGCTTGAATGCACTTCTGGTGGCTGCAGCAGGAGTTTCCCCATCCTTGGTCTCTCTCTGATGGGATGCAGGAGTGCCCTTGACAGAAATTTCCTAAGGAATGCTACGAGTTAATGACCAGTTCTCAGTTGAAATCAGTGATTGTGGCTCCAGGTCTCTACTTCTGCCTGAAATCGACAGAAAACCTGTGCTGAGGGGATGTGCAGGCAGCACCCTGAGCTATGTGGCTGCTGGGCAGATTCATCTGCATTTAGCTCCTGCCCCATCCTCCTTTCTCCTATGCTCTCTGTAAAGGGCAGAGAGATGCTCCTGCCTCTGAGTGCCAGATCATCATAATAAATGCATTTGCTGGAAGAAATTAAACAACAACAGGTGTCCTTCAAAGCCCGAAATGGCTGTTAAAAGAATTTATATTTGTGAATAAACAGTGTGAGAAATTGTCTGACAGCTTCTCATTAAAATTAAGACCTGCTTAATCCCTGCCAGTGTCAGCGGGACCCAAGATGACCTGCTAAGTGCTGGCCACAAAAGTTAATGATGCCCAGGGGAAGTTTTAATGGAAGCAGCCCATTTTAAAACATATAGATAGTTCAGAAACTCCTTGGAACTGTCTTTGCAGCTGTTGCAGTCAGCGGCAAAATCCCATGGCTTTCAGTGAAGCAACTAAGCAGAAACTGTAGAGGCTATGGGTGCCCTGGGCAGGAGTGCTTGGGGATGTGCACTGATTTTGGTCCTACACAGCCAGCCAGCTTCTTTTCCAGTCAGAGGTGCCCCAGCAAACGGGCACTGAGGCAAAACCTGCACCTCTAATTGGAGAAGATTCAATGATCTGCTATGTGGCCTTCTTATCACCTTGCCAATCCTCTTTTTCTCTGTCTGTAAATGAGGTTGCCAGCACTTAGATGTACTTTCAGTGGTACTCTCAACATTTAATATGTTTGGAAATCCTCTCCCTGGCATTGCTGTTAAATTACTCAGTTTGAGGTACAAGATATCCCACAATGCCATCATCTTGAGTGAGGCCTTAAATTCAAACCCAAATGCACATGCCACGTATGTTCAATGGGTCTTACTGTGAGCAACATTAAGTGAGATGGGGAAGGTTTTGAGATGACTAGCTTCCCTTTCTGCTTCCTATTTTACTGTAGCTCTGAAGGCAAGGATTTCTAGGTAAAACAATCCATTTGTGGCAGATTTGTCAAAATGTAAAAATATTGATTTTTGAAGATGTTTGTCCATGGTGTAAAGGCAAGTCAAAGTTAAAATCAATAGAGACAAATTAGGACTTCTCCAGCTATAAAAATGCTACAATAACAGAGCCTTTAATGCATAAAAGTGATGTAGAGAAGATGACAAAAATAGTTTAAATTTACTATTTACTGCAATCTTAAAAGGCAAGGGAGAACATCAGCTATACGTTATTCTAAATTTTTAACAGTAAATTCTTTTTCCAGAGATATTACTTCCCAGAGATGCTATTTTTGCAGAGTGCTGAGTCCTATAGATGCA
Organism: Meleagris gallopavo; assembly: GCF_905368555.1. Classification (NCBI taxonomy): domain Eukaryota; kingdom Metazoa; phylum Chordata; class Aves; order Galliformes; family Phasianidae; genus Meleagris; species Meleagris gallopavo. The sequence goes on from NC_139419.1 coordinate 14,579,608, forward strand.
GTAACCTCACCATCACTCCCAACCTCTGCCATACCTGCACCATTCCTTCCTGGGGCTCATGGGGTTCAGGCTTGTCCCTGGAGCACAGAACAACCCCAACTGAGCAAACTGTGCTATGCTTTGCATACACTTCCAGATGCCTTCTACCCAGAAATCATCAGTGCCTCAACACAACCACCACTGAGCAAACTGAGTAGAAGGGTCTGGCACCCAGCCCCAGCTCTCCAACTAGTTAGTTCACTTTCTGACCTAGAGTTCTTCCCCATGTGGTTTGGTGGTGCAGTATTCTGTTCTGTTGTATTTTTGTTTGTTTGTTGGATTGTTTTTGCTAAATGAGATGTCACCATTGGGCACGATGGGACAATATGCTCCTATTCACCTTTTCCCTCCAGAGTGTATGAGACATTGCTCTTCAGTAAGATCTTTGCTACTCCTGTATTACACCTGTTCCTACCTTGTTTTCCCCTTACTGTTTGTCAATTACTCTTGTAGGTTTCCAGCAGAGCTCCTTGCTTGAGCAAGCTGATCTCCTGCATTTCTCTCCAGTGATTTCATCTTTACAATGTCTTTCTGAATTAGGTTACAGATAACAGAAGAATGTGATTTCTTGGGAAGCACAGTGTTACCCTATGTTTTCTGTCAGACTTTTTCCTGGTAACTTCAAATCTCTCCTTGTTGCAGATCCCCAAATGAGGATAGTGCCACCTCTCAGGCACGCTTTTCTTCCAGCATGAATCATACCATAGAATCATAGAACCAAAGACTCACAAAATGGTTGGGCTGGAAGAGACCTTAAAGATCACTGAGCTCCAACCCTCTGCCATGGGCTGGCTGCCCCCCCAGCTCAGGCTGCCCAGGGCTTCACGCATGGCCTTGTGCACCTCCAGGGATAGAGTAGCAGCATCAGAGCCTCATTGCCCTCTGGATGCAGAACTTTTCCCTCACATTTAACCAAAGTCTACCCTTTCGGTTTAAAATGCTCCCCCTTATCCTCTCACTAGTCTGTGAGAAAGGCAAGTCCCCCTCCTGTTCATAAGCTCCCTTTAGTCCTGGAAGGCCGCAGTGAGGTCTCCCTGCAGCCTTCTCCTCTCCATGCTGCACAGCCCCGGCTCCTCAGCCTGTCTCCATAGCAGAGGTGCTCCAACCTCGGACATCTTCGTCGCCTCCCCCGGCCCCGCTCCAACAGCTCCCACCCTTCCCGTGCCGGGCCCCAGGCCTGGACGCAGCACTGCAGCTGGGGGCTCCGAGGGCAGAACAGAGGGGGACAATCCCCTCCCTGCCCGCTGCCCCCCTCTGCTGATGCAGCCCAGGATGCAGTCGGCCTTTGGGGCTGCGAGCGCACACTGCTGCCTCACGTCCAGCTCTTCAGCCCCCACAGCCCCCCGCCCCTCTCCGCAGGGCTGCTCTCTGTGAGCTCTTCTCCCAGTCTGCACACCCCTGGCATTGCCCCGACCCAAGTACAACACCCGCACTGGGCCTTGCTCAACCTTGTTAAGTTCACATGGGTCCATCCTGCCCAGGATCACATGGACCATCTTGCCCCAGTCCCTCAGGATGGTGTCCCTTCCTTTTGCTGTGCCAACTGCACCACTCAGCTTGGTGCCCTCAGCAAACTGCTGAGAGTGCATTCGATCCCACTGTCTGCCTCATCAATAAAGATGTTCCAAGACAGACCCCTGGGGACATCACTTGCCACAGCCTCCACCTGAACATACAGCCATTGTCCACAATCCTCTGGTTGTGACCATTCAACTAATTCTTTATCCACCAAATATCTTTATCAACCATCAAATCCATCTGTTTTCAATTTGGAGATAAGAATGTGCAGCTTTGTTATTTGTAAAACTCTGTATAAAATACAAGATACAATAGATAAATACTCTGTATTCTTGCAGGCCCAGTGGCTGACCACAGATAGGGATGAGAAGGTGACCCACCTCATTTAAGGTGTGGTTGATGTTTTCAGGAAAAGAAATGAGGAATGTTCATTTTCTAAGTGGTTGCCTGACTTATTGGCAAGCTCCCATCTGGTCAGAACTTGTTTGTGAGAGGTCAGCAGCTATTCCCCTTGAGTCTGAGAAAATATTGTTTTAAATACTTAAGATTGGCTTTCAGGCTTTACATTTCTGTTAACAGTTATTCTATTCATGAGAAGTTGCTCAAATAAGACTTTTCAATTGCTTATGTAGGAGGAAGCATTTGGCAACCGGACAGAGAACAAACAGATTTTCTTTTGAGATGCTTCATCCCAACGTGCAGTTGTTTTGTCACACATTTCTTTCAAGGCTGAGAAGTTTTTGGCAGCAAAAACTGCAGAGTTTGCACAAGACGGGGGTTTCCAGCACGGCCCGTCAGATGAGCCTAATGAGACAGATCCTTGGCAGCCGTGAATGAGTCCAAATCCATTGGCAACAGCAAGCCTGATTTACACTTGCAGAAGATAGAGCTCAATATTTTTTAAGCTTGGTGTTTGCCATCACAGCTCTGAATACAGCTTAATGGCTCATGCCTTTGCTCTGCCTAAATAATGTGTACAATGCCATTGTCCTGATGTGTGGTAATTGGACGTTATACCATTACAACAGTTTTTCTTGGCTTCTGCTTTCGCCTTATCTTTTTATTGGAAGTATTCCTGCAGCTGCATGTAGTTTTCCCTTACAACTCTTGATTTAAAATTAGTTTTTTTTCTGTCTGTTCCTCTTGGTTGTTGGACCTAAGAACCAAAAACTGTCCCTAGTACTTTCTTGACTCGAGTTTGTTAATGGTTCTGGTGCTCAAAGGACATACAGTAGTTTAAGCCTTTCAGCGTGGTTCGTGTAAGTGCAGCACTATCATCAGAAATGCAAAATCAATTGCATACAAACCAAGCTCTCTGAAATCACGAAGTAAAATATTTCCCTCCCTAGTAAATGAGTCATTAATATTTACAGTTGTGTCATACTGGATATGAGAATTCGTGACTACATTTGTTCATTTTGATCTGATAGACGGAGGCCTAAAAACAGTTCTTAATGCACTTGACATCCTCACCCACATGTAAGATTAAGAATTTCCCATGCAAGCAACTTTTCGTATTGCAAATCACGCATATGCGTGATTTGACAATACATATTTGTGCTCTGATAGAAGCACACAAATCACGGAATCACAGAATCACAGAATGGCCAGGGTCGGAAGGGACCTCAAGGACCATGAAGCTCCAATCCCCTGCCACATGCAGGGCCACCAACCTCCACATTTAATACGAGACCAGGCTGCCCAGGGCCCCATCCAACCTGGCCTTGAACACCTCCAGGGATGGACGGGGCATCCACAGCCTCTCTGGGCATCTGTTCCAGCACCTCACCACTCTCTCTCTAAAGAACTTCCCTCTGACATCCAACCTAAATCTTCCCTCCTTCAGTTCAAACCATTTCCCCTTGTCCTGCAGTTATCTACCCTTTCACAGAGTTGATTCCCCTCCTGTCTGTAGGCTCCCTTTAGGTACTGAAGGCTGCAATGAGGTCACCCCGCAGCTTCTCTTCTCCAGGCTGAACAAGCCCAGCTTCCTCAGCCTGTCTTTGCAGGGAGGTGCTCCACCCCCCTGATCTCTGTGGTCCTCCTCTGGACCCTCTCCAACAACTCCCTGTCTTTCTTGTACTGGGGACTCCAGACATGGACACAGTACTCCAGATGGGGCCTCAGAAGAGCAGAGTAGAAGGGGACAATCACCTCCCTGCCCCTGCTGGCCATCCCTCTTCTGATGGAAATGTCTATAAACAATTTTAAAGGGATGGACATGAATGACATGTGCAGACATTTTGTGTGAGCAGCAAGAGGTGTGGACGTGAGCTGCACAGGCACTGTCCTCTCATGTTCCTCCTTGGAAATGTGTGCTTAGGAGATGGATCCTGTGGACTATTCTGTCTTCCTGAAAAGGCACATCTCCCATTGCGATAGCTGTTCCTTGGGAGCAAGGTATGAATCAGGCCCTGAGCATTAAGCAGGATTTAAAAAAACATCTATTTTTCAAATTTATTAAAATTCCGCAGTGTGTAGGCTCTCTGGAGAGTCATTAAATGATGAGTTCTCTATGCAAAATTAAATTTAACTAATATCCTTATAAAACTCTCCATACAGAGCTTCCCAAAATGTTTACCAGTGCAATAGACCATTACAGAGACTGTTTTAAGTCATTTGCCTCCAGACAAAATAGGCATTTTGTAACATTTTGATTTCTGCCATCTAATAAATGAAGTGCTACAAATCTAAACTTAATATCTGGCATCTCCATTATTTTTCTTCGCCTTACATCTTTCCTAGAGGTTCACCATGACACAAAAAGACAAATTGTTGTAATATTTCCCACTCATAGGGAAAAAATTGTTGTTTCCTCCATATTTGTCTGATGATTTACTGTAAGTTGCCTTTTTTTTTTTTTCCCCTAGGAATGCTTAATTTCTAAAAAAGGTGATCTGCCATTGGAGGGTAATTCACTGGAGCTGAGAACTGTTCTGTAGCACATGAGAAGTGTGGACTTCTGGACAGAGCCCAGTGGCTGTGGATGGACCTTGTCCTTGACATACAAGTGTTTAACAGTCTTGACCTTGTTTATTTACACTGATGTTCTTAAGCTTGATCTTCTTTGCAGTTTTTGTTGCATTTGGGATTATTCTAAATGAGAACCTGCTGGTGTCTTCAGTATAAACTCTTTCCCATCATCACAGAGAAAATTTTAAATGATGTAATCGAGAACTGTGCCATCCCTCTCCAGACTGAGCATGCTGGCATCTCACCGTTACTTACACATAACAAAAGTACTCCAGCTTTCTGTCTCCAGCTGCTACGTCTGCAGTTTGCAGCAAAAGCCACTGCAGTATCCGACCTACGTCTGCCTATTGCACTGAGATGCAAACTCAGCCTATGCTCTCCTCAATGATGAGCCTGACCACATTGGCATCTGCATTGGCTCCAATACTCTGGTTATTCTACATCCACCTCAATGCTCTTCCTAAGTTCAGATGTAAAGGCAAACTGTGAGCAGCAAATAAACAAATTGCTGGGCTTGGCACGCCTGAATCTACTTGCACACCTACTCCCCAGTTGTACACCCTAAAAGACACTGGTCATGGCCACTGCTCCCCAATATGCCTTTCAGCACAGATGTTAAGAGGTTTTCCAAGCACTCAGGTATTCTCAGGTTCATCCAAATTCTTGCACATCCAGACTTAAGTCCTCATTTTGCACAGGACTCATGCTAGCCCCAGCAATGAAGAACAAAGGCTCCTCCCTGCCACAAAGCCCATGTCCTGCAGACCAGCCACAGAGCACCAGGACAACTTCTGCTGGCAGATCACCTGGCCCTGCTCTCAACACCTGTACATGCAGCAGGCCCAGCAAATACTGCAGCACCAGAGCAGGGCTGAGAGCAAACTCTCCAGGGGTCCCCATGAAGGACATGGACATCCTTACAGTGTGGCAAGATCTAAACTAAACTTATGCTACTGCAAAAGGGCTGCTTGCATCTACAAAGGAAGGGAGAAGGCTTATTGCCAAGTGACAAGGACACTGCCCTGCTGCTCTTCCTCCTGAGATGGAGGGTGGCAGAAGGAGCACCAAAAATGCACCATAATGGACAAGAAACCTTTAAGTACTTTGATTTCATATTACATTAGAACTAGTCTTGATCTTTCTTCTTCTTCAGCCTTCTGCCTGTCCAGAAAGTCTCAATTCTTAAATGCTGCCAGGATAAGTGCTAAAAAGATCCTCTCTCACTAACTTGCAGGGGTCCTGAAGCCGATACTAGAAATCATTCAATGACAGGTTCAGAGCAGCAGTTCAGAGAAGTATTTAATGAGTTCAGCAAAATCTAAGCCTCTTTAATGAAACATTCTCATGCTTACTCATACCAATGTCATCTCTCAGCAATCTTTCAATTCAAAATGCATTACTTGTCTCTATATTTTAGATTTTGCTGGGCTTTACACCACCAATGCATAATCAGGGCTTAAGAAACCAGTTTGCCTAAAAGTGACTTTATATAAACAGAGTCAATATTTGCATGTCTCAGTATCTGGTACATGCTCAGCTGCACTAAGAGTGGGTTCTGAATAAATGTAGGAAGGTGATAGCAAGAACAGCAGCTACTGAGTCATGCAGGACTAATTGTGTTTGCATAAAATCTACCTGATTGGCTTCCTAATGACGTATTCCTCGAGTTTCCACTGATTGTATCTGCTTCTGCATTTGAATCATAATATGCAGCCTCTGCACCCATGTTTAGAAATACATCGATACCACTTGTGTGATCAGATATGCATATGGCATAGCTCTTAGGTAGGGTGGTTTCTGCATATTTGCCTTGTATCTGGTGATGCCAAAATTCCCTGAGTATACCATAGGCACTGCTCACTCCATAGACCAAAGAGGATTCCTGTTCACTGTGCTGGCTGCGTCCAACCTTTGCAGTATCAGAGAGCTCCTCTTCTCTTTGCCTCAGAGCCAGAGCCTTTAAGGAGGGTAAATAAAAATGGAGAGGAAAAGAAATCTCTTCAAAGCTTTGGAGGATCTCAATCGTGGTGACTGGCTCTTGGCAGAGATTGAGATAGTGCAGGAAAGAATTACATTAGAGTCACGGTCTATCTTATAGATAAAGGAGAGGAACACTACACTTTGTATTGCAAAGGTATAATGACTAGAAGAAAATACATATGGGATGAAACTAACTGGAACTATGGAGTTTCGTTTATTCAAGACTCAACTGAACTTTATTGAGCTTTATAAATAGATTATGGTACTGTACTCATATCCTGTTTTTTAAAAAATAAAGCCCTGTCACTGCCAGCAACTGTAAAGTAGTCCTTGCTTACATAGGGAATGTCTCAGCAGAATGCTAATAAAATAATGCAGTGAAGCATTTGAAGACATATTCTTCATATGAATAGTTGGGATTATCTTCATATTATGTGATAGGAAAACATAAGCAAGTAACACAGTCACTGTCATTCGTTTTCCCTTTACTCACAGTGGTAAAAATTCACTAGTACAGGGATCTCAGGGAAAGTCAACACTCTCCCCGAGAAAGGAAAATGAAGGTGTTAGAGTTTGCCAAACTTCCTATTATTCCTGGTTTATTAAGTAGATTAAGAGCTGAAGATCATTCAGTGCATCACAGTAGAGCACCAAATTTTAAATTTCTACATGTAAGATTCGATGTTTGCTGTTTGATGTGAGTATAGGATGCCCCATCCCTGGAGGCATTCAAGGCCAGGCTGGATGTGGCTCTAGGCAACTTGGTCTGGTGGTTGGTGACCCTGCATATAGCAGGGTGTTGAAACCAGATGATCACTGTGGTCCTTTTCAATCCAGGCCATGCTATGATTCTATAGGACCAAGCTCTCCTCTACCAGTAGGAGGTACAACTGCACTCACTCCAGTTGGGTTATCCCTCCAGAGCGCCGGCCATAGAAATCAGGAGAGGTAATCACTGGAATTCCCATTGTGTACTTTCAGTTCTGGGCTAATGACAACTGATCTTGTCGTCATCTCATTAGCCTTACTTAAAGTGAATGCTTCCACTTACTTCCTTCTGCGTTTTTCCAGCTTTGAAAAATCTCCCTTGTATATCAGTCAATATCATCATTGCTACAAAATCTCTGTGAAATGTAGCAGTGCCCTTGCTCAGCATTGTGATTCCACCATTGTGACTGAGACTTTAGGAAACTGTATAGAGCAAATATTATTTACTAACCAATGTTGTCCTTGAGAAATCTGCTACAGGAGCTTGGATGGATGGTTGATTGGGATCTTTGCTTCAGCACTGTTTGGCAGCTACTGTGAGTGAAGAATCACAGAAGAAAAAAAAAAGAAAAAAAAAAGATATGCAGAGCATCACTCCTTGCTTTCAAAAACACTATTTGCCAACCCATTAGGCTGTCAAAACAGCATCCAGATGTTACTGCAGCCCCTTCAGATCTTTATACATATGTCTCAATGCAGAGAAACTCAAGCTGAATATATAGCAGCAATTACAAGGCACATCTGCAGCAGTCTTTCTTCCATTTGAAAATTCTTCAGCTATTCTGTTTTTGTTTGCATTCTTCAAACAGGATTTGGCAAAATAAACACAATCAGAGATCAGATCAACACTCTGTTTAAATGCACTGCCTTTTGTTTATTTGATGGTATGTATTGTCAGGCTGGTGCTCGTGGTATTCACACACTGCTGCCAATCTTGAACTTCACATCTTAGTATTGATCTTCATGTCTTCTGTGCTTGATCAGGAATCCCCAAGCAGAAAATGCTCTGATCTCAAGCTGCACAAGTCTCTCCTCCCCAGGAGGCTGACAGTGGTCACTTCTCCCTCTGCTCACCATGAGAGGTTTTCTCAGGAAAGACTGACTCCTTTTCTATGTATTCAAACTCACTTTGTAGATCAGAATCTCATTCACACTCCAGGAATACAGATTGAAGCAGTCCTTTGGGTCTGAATAACAGCGAATCACACAGTCCACATTACAGGGCCCAGAGTAGCAGCAATAGCCCACATCTCCCAGGGGACAGTGCTGAGCACTGAGTGATGACCCTGTGCTGCTGTTTCACAGCTGACCAAATCCAGTGAGAAAAAGTGTATAAACACAGCCACTCACCCATCTCACAATGGTGCTGCAGTCAGCCCTCTGCACCCCTGAGCATATTAAGGATTACTCAATTATTGAAGATACAGCAGTAGACAGGAAAGGCAGCTGAGCTCAGGTGGTGGAGCACTGCACTTCATCGAGCTTCAGATGATCAGTAGTTCAGAGATTGCCCCTGCCTGGTGCAATTGATGTGAGACACAAATTTCTCTTTCTTCAGGATTCCTGCAACCCATTTGCTATACTCCAAACATTTTATCATGCCCAGGGCTTACCTGGAATATAAAATCCTCCTGAACAAACTAAATGGTCAGCCTTCCCTAGATGAATGCTGTGGAGAATCTAATGGCAGAAAAACAGAACTCACATGGCGATAAAACATAGAATTCCACACCTATGCTTAAGATGTCAGAGCTGTGGTACAGCACTGAGAAGACACCATGTCACAACTCAGGAAAAATCTCTCTCAAGAGAGAGGTGTGTAAGTGAGGTTGCCTTCCTCCCATTTTACTGGGATCACAAGTTGACTGCATGGCATGCCCCGAAGGGGATCACAGAACAACACAGCATCACAGAATTGCAGGGGTTGAAAGGGACCACGAGAAGTCCAACATCGGAATAGGGCACACCAATGTCAGCATCTAGGATCAAGGAGAACTGATGAGAGAAGTTCCCATTGCTGGGGATGTTGTGATCTTCTTCTCCCTTAGAAACTGGAGGTGGGTCAGTGAACAGGGCGGGAGAAAGACCACGAGGCTGGAGCGGAAATGCTCACGCTTTTCCTAGCACACATCTTCAGAGCTCTCCCCCAGGACATCACCCAGGGTGAAGGCTGTGCGCCAGCCAGCAAGCGGCAGAGCCGTGGCCCGGCATGGCTGGGGAACAGCACTTTCATGGGGCTCTTGCCCGGCTCCTGCGGTGCAGCCATCACCCTCTGCCTAACGTCCACCACGGAGGGTGGCCCCAGGGAAGGGTGGTGTAGGGCCATGGCGATGCAGCCTGACTTCAGGCCCCCCGTGCCACCCAGTTTTGGCCTCGTCTCTGTCCACTCACCTGCTCCTTGTGCTCGGAGCGGAGCAGCACAAATCTCACAGGAACGCAGGGCCATCAGTAGGAGGAGCACGACAAGGCGGTCAGGGGCCGTGGCCCCCCACACTCGTGCCATGCTGCCACCACCACTGCTGCAGCCACAGCAAGTGTTGCAGTTGGGGCAGGCGCAGAGCAATGCCTGTGCCATGGGACAGCATCGCAGTGGGACATTGTGACCTCACGGCCCCGTGAAGCTGGATGGAGGCTCCCCGCCCCTCTTGTGATGCGCTGCACCAGGGCTGCTGGGGCCGGTGCTTACATCATAGAAACACGGACTCATGGAATGGCTGGGGTAGGAAGGGACGTCAAAGAATTTTCACCTCCAACCCCACTGCCGCGGGCAGGGATACCCCCCGCTGAGTCAGCCTGCCCAGAGCTCCCTCTAGCCTGGCCTTGAACGCTCCCAGGGACGGGGCATCCACAACTTTGCTTGGCAAACTTCTATAGTGCCTTGACAGCCCCGAGAGGGAATGCTTTCCATCTCGGTGTGCCCATGACACCTCAGGCCACCGAGGATGAGACGTGATATAGAAACGCGGTCTGGATCCAGGACGCTGTTGCACAGGTCACCCACGCATGTGAAACGTGCTGCAATTCAGCAAGCCAAGCGGATAAAGGCCCTCTGGTACAAAGGATGATGGCTGAAATATGAACGCAGGGAGGTAGACCATCCCACAAACCTGCCAAGTCTAGTGTCACGTGCTTACACTTTAATCAGTAGATCTGCAGTTTCTCCTATTTTCTTTCAGTTTTCCAGTACCTTGGCTAAGAGCATCCCCTTTCCTACACCAGGCGTATTTCCCATTGTTAGTGTGCTTCCACACCTGAATTTAGTAGTGGAAATGTAAGACTCGCCGCTTAGCACCTCCCGGCCGCAAAGTCCAAGTGAGCTCAGCCACTGCTGGCAGCCGGACGCTTGGTGGCGAGGAGGTCTGACGGCCATCACCTACAGGGTCCCACCTGGCTGTCTGGAAACTGCGGCAGCAGCTGCACTCCTGCCACCTTGCATCGGAGGAATCACGCTGCTGCCACCTCCAGCATAGTCTGGTTCAAGCCCCAGCTTCAGCTTTCCGTAGATCAGATTGACTGTCCTTCATCCTCCTTTATTTGCAGGTCCAGAGATTTACAGCTCAAGCTGAGCGTCTCCTAGGAGGAACCTCGTTACTTTCAATCCCGTAGTTTTTACGTGTTGCCATGAGCCCATCTGTACACAGTTCCAACTCTAATCGTCCTTTCTAACCCATCGAATTTTATGTGCCTGGCTTCATCTCCCTCCTTCATCCAGTTCCAGTTCTAGGTGGAGCTTCTTGGGTGGCATCTAGCAATGCGGGGAAAGCTACATTTCCGCACAGCCTAATGCCTCATGTACTTCAGTCAGTAGTGCTACATCCCTTTCTTCAGAATACGCGCAGGATTGCCCTGTCCCAGGCGCAGAATCCGGTAGTTGCTCTTGTTAAATTTCCTATGTTTGGTGAGTGCCCTCTGATCTGACAAGATCTCTCTGCAAGGCCTCTACTCTTGAGGCTGCGTGAGCCACGCAGGTTGTGACCGTTGCTGCTGCACGTGCTGTTCCCGGCAGCCTGAGGGAAGCCCTGACAATGGGTCATCCCCTGAAGGAAAATCCTGGAGTTGACAGCTCATGCCAGCTCCCAGAAGAGTGACCACCCTCTCAGTGAAGAACCCTTTCCTAATATCTGTCCTGAATTTCCCCCGTTGAAGCTTCCTGCAGTTCCCTCGGGTCCTACCGCTGGTCACCAGAGAGAAGCGATCAGTGTCTTCGTCCCTATTTCCCCTTGTGAGGAAGCTGCAGGCCACCCTGAGATTAGCTCTTTTCATATCACAGAATCGCAGGGGTTGGAAGGGACCTCGAGGGATCCCAGAGTCCAATCCCTCTGCCAAAGCAGGTTCCCCATGGAACTTCCTATGTTCAAGTTTTGGGCCATCGCTCCTTGTCCTACTGCGACACACCACCGAGAAGAGCCTGGCCTCATCCATTTGCCTCCCAGCTCCCCTTAGGTGTTAATTAACATGAATCAGATCTCCCGTCAGGCTTCTTTTCCCCGGGCTGAACAGACCCAGCTTACTCTGCCTTTCCTCATCAGGGATGTGCTCCAGGTCCTTTGTCGTCTTTGAGGCCCTCTGCCAGACTCCTTCTAGGAGATCCCTGCCTTTTTTGAACTGGGGAGCCCAGAACTGGACACGGTGCTCTAAATGTGGCCTCAGCAGAGCAGAGCAGAGGGAGAGGATCACCGAGTGACCTCACACGTATTGCCCTCTAGACTTCCACCATCTTTGATGCCCTCCTCTGGGCACTCCCTCAAGTTTTCAGTCTTGCCTATATTGTGGCACCCAAAACTGCACACTGTAGTTGAACGGAGGCCGCCCAGCACAGGGCAGAGCAAGATAATTTCTTCTCTTGATCAGCTAGCAGTGCCCTGCCTTTTGCCCAACAGGATACAGTCAGCCTGTATTACCGACTGCTTTACCAAGGCATGCCCCTGACTCACGTTCAACTTGTCACCAACCAGAAGCCCCAGGTGCCTTTCCACAGAGCTCTTCTGCAGCCCCCCTCCCCCCGGTCCATACATATATCCAGCGTTGTCCTGCCCCAGGTGCAGAATCCTTCCCGGCTCCGGCCTTCCTGTGAGCGCGGGGAAGGCACAGGAGACGGCTGCTGCAGGTGCCGCAGGCCGCAACCCTGCATCTCCTCAGCTGTGAGGAGCCGAACCCAAAGTGCGCTCTCTCAGGCAGTCTCTCAGCACTCCAGCTGCACTCGCTGCCCTCACTGTCCAGCTGGACAGCACTGCTGTCGTCTGCTCTCCTGAAGGCACCAACAATTACCCCGTGTAGTTTCTCTGTACTGCTCCATTTGTTGCAGCTTCACTGTACAGTTTCGCTGTACTGCCAGCCTCTGCTGCCACGTTGGTTCTCCTGGATGTGCTCAGTGCTGGCAGCCCATCCTTCCAAGTGCCTCCTTCCCTCCCTGTGTGCCCTCATTAGAGGCAGTAGCTCTGAACAAGAGCTCAAGGACAACTCTTCGCCTATCAAGTCTCCCCAGCACTTCCCTGCTCTGGTGGGAGCTCGGGTGACCGCCCAGTTAGACAAGCAAGCTGAGGCTGGGCCCAAGGAGGCCCTCCCTGGCGTGCGGCTCTCCGACTGCTTCCCTTGCACCAAGTGCTGGCCCCAGCCCTGTGCCCTATAACCCAATGGAAATGGTCACAGCAGCAGCTTTGGAATAGGATGTCTTTATTGGTTACACAGTTGGAGCTTGCAATGAACCTGAGCCCTCAGCGCCGGTAACAGGGGCACTGGGTGGCTCTGGGGAATCCTAAGGACTGCAGCTATCAACGGAAGAGACGCTGTCAGTGGGAGAGCTGCTGCGATGTGTGGGCTGAAGGGAGGGGTCTGTGCTGATTCTGCTGCACAGCTCGGCAAATTCTTCTTCAAAGGACCAGGAGAATGGGATGGAGACATTGTTTCTTTGGTCGAGTCCATCCTCCTTTGCAGCCTCCCCCAGCTCCGCTCCGCCTCTGCCTCCGTTCTGATCTCTCTCCCAGTCGGTGTCAGGAGGAGCTTGTCCTGCAGCTGCCCGTTCTCTCTTGCGCGCCCTGTGGGAATGAGTTTCAGAAAGCACTGCTCACCGATAGCAATCGAGGGACGCTTGGAAGGCCTTGCAACGTAAATCCTGGCAGTGTACTGCCAGCAGCTGATTTGGCCATCGGGATCCTGTCACCACAAGTGCTTTGTAGCCAAATGCAGCGATACAGTGTCCTGGGGAAAAGTCAACTCACAGATATTTTTTCCACATCCATAGCATAGGAATACAGGCCAGCGTCAGCACGGACAGCAGCGCAGCTGAGACCACAGCAACCACTGGGATGTGGCGTTTCTGCAGCTCCTTGCCAACAGCAGCCTTTGTGATTTTCCCAAGATCCACCCCTGGAAGAACCGAGACAGTGCCGCAGGTTACTGTCATCTGCAGTGCAGATGATCTCACAGCACGCTTCATGGAGCCAAGAGATTTCCCTTTTCATCAGTGGGTACCTCCGTCTCTGGTGTGTAAGCATCAGAGGACAAGGAGGATTGCTTCCACTTCCCGTTGGGTAGGGAGAGGCTGCACCGGCACTGCCCATCTGTTCCTCTGGGCTGAGGGCCGGGCTCTGCCCTGGGGTCTGGCCTTTGTCCGTGGGGAGCACTGCAGAGCGGAAACCCTCACACTTTCCCCACATTTCATGTCCTGAGCTCTCCCCCAGGACATCCCCCAGGCTGAAGGTCGGCCTCCAGCCAGCACAAGGCACAGCTGGAGCCAGCCCAGTGGAGAAACGCTCCTGCAGGCTCCTGCCACACAGGGCTCATCGCCCTCCGGCTCCTTTGTAGCATGTGCTCTCTAGTAACACGCTCAGGTTTGGCTGCTGGCCTGCTGCGCAAGAGCAGGCAGGAAGAGCCTGGTGGCACACGGTGATTCTGGCTGGGGACACCGGATGACCACGGGTCTGAAATTACCTGGCAAACCAGCTGCTTGTTCTGCCTGAGTTTTCCGGTCAGAGACTGGCTGCGCGTCACTGCTGCCTTCCTGCAACAGCTCCTTCTGCACAGTCTCTTGCTCAGTGCCTTTAGTCCCGCCATGCACTGCCTTCCCCATTTTTCTCGTGGGTTTCCTTGGGACACGGGATGACCACCAGGCGTAATACCCCCCTCTAGGTGTAAACTTTCGTCTTTCCGGACCTGAACAGAATGCACAAAGTTAAATCTCCTGTGCCGAGGGCACGGCAAGGCCCTCCCTGGGGGCACTTCTGCAACCAAAGACCCAGGAAAAGTGTCCGTACACGACGGCATCGCTGGGGAGCACAGTGAGCATGCCGGGGGATCGTGCAAGGAAAGGCCATACACGCGCAGCACTTTTGCTCTCACACCTGCCGGCCGAGAGATCTGGCCGACATTTGGCCTTTGAGCTGGCAGCTCTCACAGGAACTAAAAAGCCATGGCATACCCGTGTGGTCTGCCGGAGTTTCACTCCTGGAACTCGCAGGGGAAGCTGGATGACCTTCACTTCCAGTCGCACCTGCAAACAAGCACAGGACAGAGCGACTCAGACGTTCTGCCAGTCAGAATGACAGAGCATGCAATTAAAACAGGAGATTCCTTTGCGACGCTGTTCTCTCCCTTCCACACAGGAGCAGCTTGGAAACAGATCCTGGGTGCCCAACATGGGGAACCACGATTGTACAAATCTAACAGAGTGTGGAGCTACCCGGAGGAACGTCCTCCTGGAGCTCACGCCAGCTCTACACTCATCTGCACTGTGGCTGCCGACTCTGCAGAAGGCACTGGGAGCAGCTCACGGCTGGAGTGGCCGGCAAAGACAACTTTGCAAGGCACGGCACTTCACGTGCCTCACTCAGCCTGACCCATAACCTCCCTTCTCTTCTGCCAAGGAACTATGAAGTCACAATTCACTTGGAAAGAAAACTAAAACCGGAAAGCTCCTCCCTTTCGGCGACCATCATCTCATGATCCATGAGAAGGAACAGAAGGATCCCTCAATGCCAGTGCCCCATCTGGGTGGGTCAGTGTATCCCCCCGGGCCTCGGTTCACGGGAGGGATCCCACTCTAGGCTTCTGTTACGCCTTGTGCCTCATGGGACAAGCTCCTGGGAACTGGGTGCAGTGGGAGTTGTACAGCATGTCACCACAGACACCGAGCTCTGTGAGTGACCTTTAACTGCATGACCAGTTGCTTGCGTGTCCTCTGTTTCTTTCCGAGAGATGGGCAGCGTGAGACTGCTGCCTTCCTCATCTGCACAGGCTCTCCGCCTGCCTCTTTCGAAAGAAGGCAGGAGCACGGGATTGTAAGTAACTGCTCCTCATCAGGATGATGGTATCTTCAGGAGGCACTACTTCCGAAGATACAGCAGCCTGGGCTTTTTGCGGGGCTCTTCGTCACCAGTCTGAAAGTGCCATTCATTGAAAAAAAAAAAAAAAATGCTACACACTTTCCAGTTCTGTTGCACGGACAGCAAAACCTGGCCTGCTGGGAGACCGGTGGGTTGCAGGTGAGTTTGTGGTTGTCAGTGCACGCTGTGCATTTTTGACGAGCTGCAAGATGCTGCTAAATTCCTTCTTTCAAAGGGAATGGGAAAAAGCTGCAGCTGGTTCAGAGACAGGAGCAGCACCACAGCAAGGCTCTGGTCCGTCCCTTCCTGCTGTGCATGCTACAGTTTCTCCATGAATATACATAGAATCTCAGCTTCCCAAGTCTTTTGGTGAACAGATGGAAATATACGCACCAGGGACTGCCTTCTCCAAATCCTTCTTCCTTCCCTCGAGGACAGGGAAATATTTTCCTGTCTTCAATTCCTCGTTCCATCTCGCAGGACCTTCACGGAAAGTTTTAAGATACATTTCAGGCAAACTGATTTCTGATGTGAGAGCTCTTTCTGGTGAAGTCAATGAAGGCAGACTACCCACCTCCGGGATGCCAGCGGGACGCCAGTCGAGGATCTGGCAATGCCCTCAGCGCAGGCTCGTCTGCAACCCAAGAACCACGAGAACTTTCCATCATACACTGCAATCTACATACTACAACTGCATAACGGCATCACTGAGGGGCAGCTGGTATCGGGGAATCATGCAGTGGCAGGGCACGCAAAGGCACGTCTGGATTCTCATACCTTCAGACGTGCCTGGCTGACATTAGAGCTTTGAGCTGGCAGCTCTCAAAGGAAGTAAAAAGCCATGACATACCCATGCGATCCGCCAGAGCTTCTGAGCTGGAAGCCAGCTGGGAAGCTGGATCCCATTCTCCGCCATTCACATCTGTAAGGACACACAGGACAGAGCAGTTGCTGTCAAACCTGTCCACATACTTCTTCAGATGGGAGTGACAGGGGACTGCTTTACAAGCCTCTTCAACGCAGGAGCACCTTGAAAACAGTTGCTGGGTGCCTGCAGTGGCTCCGTGCTATTAAAAGATAGCCATGTGTGGAACTGCACAGGGAAAGGGAATGGGGAAGGGAAGACCTAGAGAGCCTTCCCTTCCAGTGACTTAACTGTGGGATTGCCCTGATCTCATGGAGCAGATGAAGCTGAGGCTTCGACAAGCCACTGCCTACGGACACAGCTGTCATCAAGGGCAGAAGAGAAAGGTTCCCATTGCACGTGGCCACCTCTCTCTTCCTTAGCAACCTACAGTGACTACAAGGGGCTCAGGTAGAGACACGCGAGCCAGATGCAGGACAAAAGGCCCCAAGTTGCAGAGGGGCCAGGTGAGCTGCTGGCTGGCATTCAGCAGCTTTCAAAATACTTTCTCCAGGCCACGTGAAAGAGCCCTCAGAGACCTGATGGAACAATATTCAGCCCCTTGAGGCTTTCTTACTGGGAGACCTGTGAGTCAGAGAGACAAAGGCAGCACTTGGAGCACGCGGCACCCAAGAATCAGTGCACACCATGCACTTCACCCAGCACTGTCACTGGTGGCTGGCTGGCTGGTGGAGAGCTGAAAGATTGCTGAGCTATCACCACCAAGTATGAGCAAGTAACAAGGAAATGAAGACTGGGGACTTACACCCCAGGCTCAGGGACAGGATTCCACTCTGCCCATTGACCTCGAGGGCCTGCAGGGACAAGTGAGATCAGACACGGGTGAGCAGAGCAGAGCTTCCTCTGCATGTCGGGGCCTTCTTCTTCCTCAGTGACCAGCAGGGTGCTGGCGGGTCAGGGAATGACATGGCCCAAAGAAGGTCTGGGTTCTCTCAGCTGAAGAGAGGCAGAGGTGACCTTCCCACTGAAATGTGGCAGCTCTCCCAGTAACAAACTACTCATGGTAGATCTGTGTAAGACCTCCAAGGTACAAGCAGGTTAGGAAGACCTTGAGAGGATCTGAGATAAAACTGTATGCTACTGGGGCACACATTTTTCTGCCTTCGAGGAAACAGGCACTCAGAACCTACCTCTGGGTTGATCCCAAGGCACAAGACCCGGATTCAGACTAGCACCTGAATAGGGCGCACCAATGTCAGCATCTAGGATCAAGGAGAACTGATGAGAGAAGTTCCCATTGCTGGGGATGCTGTCATCTTCTTCTCCCTTAGAAACTGGAGGTAGGTCAGTGAACGGGGCGGGAGAAAGACCACGAGGCTGGAGCGGAAATGCTCACGCTTTTCCTAGCACACATCTTCAGAGCTCTCCCCCAGGACATCACCCAGGGTGAAGGCTGTGCGCCAGCCAGCAAGCGGCAGAGCCGTGGCCCGGCATGGCTGGGGAACAGCACTTTCACGGGGCTCTTGCCCGGCTCCTGCGGTGCTGCCCATCACCCTCTGCCTAACGTCCACCACGGAGGGTGGCCCCAGGGAAGGGTGGTGTAGGGCCATGGCGATGCAGCCTGACTTCAGGCCCCCCGTGCCGCCCAGTTTTGGCCTCGTCTCTGCCCACTCACCTGCTCCTTGTGCTCGGAGCGGAGCAGCACAAATCTCACAGGAATGCAAGGCCATCAGTAGGAGGAGCACGACAAGGCGGTCAGGGGCCGTGGCCCCCCACACTCGTGCCATGCTGCCACCACCACCGCTGCAGCCACAGCAAGTGTTGCAGTTGGGGCAGGCGCAGAGCAATGCCTGTGTCATGGGACAGCATCGCAGTGGGACATTGTGACCTCACGGCCCCGTGAAGCTGGGTGGAGGCTCCCCGCCCCTCTTGTGATGCGCTGCACCAGGGCTGCTGGGGCCGGTGCTTACATCATAGAAACACGGACTCATGGAATGGCTGGGGTAGGAAGGGACGTCAAAGAATTTTCACCTCCAACCCCACTGCCGCGGGCAGGGATACCACCCGCTGAGTCAGCCTGCCCAGAGCTCCCTCTAGCCTGGCCTTGAACGCTCCCAGGGACGGGGCATCCACAACTTTGCTTGGCAAACTTCTATAGTGCCTCGACAGCCCCGACAGGGAATGCTTTCCATCTCGGTGTGCCCATGACACCTCAGGCCACCGAGGATGAGACGTGATATAGAAACGCGGTCTGGATCCAGGACGCTGTTGCACAGGTCACCCACGCATGTGAAACGTGCTGCAATTCAGCAAGCCAAGCGGATAAAGGCCCTCTGGTACAAAGGATGATGGCTGAAATATGAACGCAGGGAGGTAGACCCTCCCACAAACCTGCCAAGTCTAGTGTCACGTGCTTACACTTTAATCAGTAGATCTGCAGTTTCTCCTATTTTCTTTCAGTTTTCCAGTACCTTGGCTAAGAGCATCCCCTTTCCTACACCAGGCGTATTTCCCATTGTTAGTGTGCTTCCACACCTGAATTTAGTAGTGGAAATGTAAGACTCGCCGCTTAGCACCTCCCGGCCGCAAAGTCCAAGTGAGCTCAGCCACTGCTGGCAGCCGGACGCTTGGTGGCGAGAAGGTCTGACGGCCATCACCTACAGGGTCCCACCTGGCTGTCTGGAAACTGCGGCAGCAGCTGCACTCCTGCCACCTTGCATCGGAGGAATCACGCTGCTGCCACCTCCAGCATAGTCTGGTTCAAGCCCCAGCTTCAGCTTTCCGTAGATCAGATTGACTGTCCTTCATCCTCCTTTATTTGCAGATCCAGAGATTTACAGCTCAAGCTGAGTGTCTCCTAGGAGGAACCTCGTTACTTTCAATCCCGTAGTTTTTACGTGTTGCCATGAGCCCATCTGTACACAGTTCCAACTCTAATCGTCCTTTCTAACCCATCGAATTTTATGTGCCTGGCTTCATCTCCCTCCTTCATCCAGTTCCAGTTCTAGGTGGAGCTTCTTGGGTGGCATCTAGCAATGCGGGGAAAGCTACATTTCCGCACAGCCTAATGCCTCATGTACTTCAGTCAGTAGTGCTACATCCCTTTCTTCAGAATACGCGCAGGATTGCCCTGTCCCAGGCGCAGAATCCGGTAGTTGCTCTTGTTAAATTTCCTATGTTTGGTGAGTGCCCTCTGATCTGACAAGATCTCTCTGCAAGGCCTCTACTCTTGAGGCTGCGTGAGCCACGCAGGTTGTGACCGTTGCTGCTGCACGTGCTGTTCCCGGCAGCCTGAGGGAAGCCCTGACAATGGGTCATCCCCTGAAGGAAAATCCTGGAGTTGACAGCTCATGCCAGCTCCCAGAAGAGTGACCACCCTCTCAGTGAAGAACACTTTCCTAATATCCGTCCTGAATTTCCCCCGTTGAAGCTTCCTGCAGTTCCTTCGGGTCCTACCGCTGGTCACCAGAGAGAAGCGATCAGTGTCTTCGTCCCTATTTCCCCTTGTGAGGAAGCTGCAGGCCACCCTGAGATTAGCTCTTTTCATATCACAGAATCGCAGGGGTTGGAAGGGACCTCGAGGGATCCCAGAGTCCAATCCCTCTGCCAAAGCAGGTTCCCCATGGAACTTCCTATGTTCAAGTTTTGGGCCATCGCTCCTTGTCCTACTGCGACACACCACCGAGAAGAGCCTGGCCTCATCCATTTGCCTCCCAGCTCCCCTTAGGTGTTAATTAACATGAATCAGATCTCCCGTCAGGCTTCTTTTCCCCAGGCTGAACAGACCCAGCTTACTCTGCCTTTCCTCATCAGGGATGTGCTCCAGGTCCTCTGTCGTCTTTGAGGCCCTCTGCCAGACTCCTTCTAGGAGATCCCTGCCTTTTTTGAACTGGGGAGCCCAGAACTGGACACGGTGCTCTAAATGTGGCCTCAGCAGAGCAGAGCAGAGGGAGAGGATCACCGAGTGACCTCACACGTATTGCCCTCTAGACTTCCACCATCTTTGATGCCCTCCTCTGGGCACTCCCTCAAGTTTTCAGTCTTGCCTATATTGTGGCACCCAAAACTGCACACTGTAGTTGAACGGAGGCCGCCCAGCACAGGGCAGAGCAAGATAATTTCTTCTCTTGATCAGCTAGCAGTGCCCTGCCTTTTGCCCAACAGGATACAGTCAGCCTGTATTACCGACTGCTTTACCAAGGCATGCCCCTGACTCACGTTCAACTTGTCACCAACTAGAAGCCCCAGGTGCCTTTCCACAGAGCTCTTCTGCAGCCCCCCTCCCCCCGGTCCATACATATATCCAGCGTTGTCCTGCCCCAGGTGCAGAATCCTTCCCGGCTCCGGCCTTCCTGTGAGCGCGGGGAAGGCACAGGAGACGGCTGCTGCAGGTGCCGCAGGCCGCAACCCTGCATCTCCTCAGCTGTGAGGAGCCGAACCCAAAGTGCGCTCTCTCAGGCAGTCTCTCAGCACTCCAGCTGCACTCGCTGCCCTCACTGTCCAGCTGGACAGCACTGCTGTCGTCTGCTCTCCTGAAGGCACCAACAATTACCCCGTGTAGTTTCTCTGTACTGCTCCATTTGTTGCAGCTTCACTGTACAGTTTCGCTGTACTGCCAGCCTCTGCTGCCACGTTGGTTCTCCTGGATGTGCTCAGTGCTGGCAGCCCATCCTTCCAAGTGCCTCCTTCCCTCCCTGTGTGCCCTCATTAGAGGCAGTAGCTCTGAACAAGAGCTCAAGGACAACTCTTCGCCTATCAAGTCTCCCCAGCACTTCCCTGCTCTGGTGGGAGCTCGGGTGACCGCCCAGTTAGACAAGCAAGCTGAGGCTGGGCCCAAGGAGGCCCTCCCTGGCGTGCGGCTCTCCGACTGCTTCCCTTGCACCAAGTGCTGGCCCCAGCTCTGTGCCCTATAACCCAATGGAAATGGTCACAGCAGCAGCTTTGGAATAGGATGTCTTTATTGGTTACACAGTTGGAGCTTGCAATGAACCTGAGCCCTCAGCGCCGGTAACAGGGGCACTGGGTGGCTCTGGGGAATCCTAAGGACTGCAGCTATCAACGGAAGAGACGCTGTCAGTGGGAGAGCTGCTGCGATGTGTGGGCTGAAGGGAGGGGTCTGTGCTGATTCTGCTGCACAGCTCGGCAAATTCTTCTTCAAAGGACCAGGAGAATGGGATGGAGACATTGTTTCTTTGGTCGAGTCCATCCTCCTTTGCAGCCTCCCCCAGCTCCGCTCCGCCTCTGCCTCCGTTCTGATCTCTCTCCCAGTCGGTGTCAGGAGGAGCTTGTCCTGCAGCTGCCCGTTCTCTCTTGCGCGCCCTGTGGGAATGAGTTTCAGAAAGCACTGCTCACCGATAGCAATCGAGGGACGCTTGGAAGGCCTTGCAACGTAAATCCTGGCAGTGTACTGCCAGCAGCTGATTTGGCCATCGGGATCCTGTCACCACAAGTGCTTTGTAGCCAAATGCAGCGATACAGTGTCCTGGGGAAAAGTCAACTCACAGATATTTTTTCCACATCCATAGCATAGGAATACAGGCCAGCGTCAGCACGGACAGCAGCGCAGCTGAGACCACAGCAACCACTGGGATGTGGCGTTTCTGCAGCTCCTTGCCAACAGCAGCCTTTGTGATTTTCCCAAGATCCACCCCTGGAAGAACCGAGACAGTGCCGCAGGTTACTGTCATCTGCAGTGCAGATGATCTCACAGCACGCTTCATGGAGCCAAGAGATTTCCCTTTTCATCAGTGGGTACCTCCGTCTCTGGTGTGTAAGCATCAGAGGACAAGGAGGATTGCTTCCACTTCCCGTTGGGTAGGGAGAGGCTGCACCGGCACTGCCCATCTGTTCCTCTGGGCTGAGGGCCGGGCTCTGCCCTGGGGTCTGGCCTTTGTCCGTGGGGAGCACTGCAGAGCAGAAACCCTCACACTTTCCCCACATTTCATGTCCTGAGCTCTCCCCCAGGACATCCCCCAGGCTGAAGGTCGGCCTCCAGCCAGCACAAGGCACAGCTGGAGCCAGCCCAGTGGAGAAACGCTCCTGCAGGCTCCTGCCACACAGGGCTCATCGCCCTCCGGCTCCTTTGTAGCATGTGCTCTCTAGTAACACGCTCAGGTTTGGCTGCTGGCCTGCTGCGCAAGAGCAGGCAGGAAGAGCCTGGTGGCACACGGTGATTCTGGCTGGGGACACCGGATGACCACGGGTCTGAAATTACCTGGCAAACCAGCTGCTTGTTCTGCCTGAGTTTTCCGGTCAGAGACTGGCTGCGCGTCACTGCTGCCTTTCTGCAACAGCTCCTTCTGCACAGTCTCTTGCTCAGTGCCTTTAGTCCCGCCATGCACTGCCTTCCCCATTTTTCTCGTGGGTTTCCTTGGGACACGGGATGACCACCAGGCGTAATACCCTCCTCTAGGTGTAAACTTTCGTCTTTCCGGACCTGAACAGAATGCACAAAGTTAAATCTCCTGTGCCGAGGGCACGGCAAGGCCCTCCCTGGGGGCACTTCTGCAACCAAAGACCCAGGAAAAGTGTCCGTACACGACGGCATCGCTGGGGAGCACAGTGAGCATGCCGGGGGATCGTGCAAGGAAAGGCCATACACGTGCAGCACTTTGCTCTCACACCTGCCGGCCGAGAGACCTGGCTGACATTTGGCCTTTGAGCTGGCAGCTCTCACAGGAACTAAAAAGCCATGGCATACCCGTGTGGTCTGCCGGAGTTTCACTCCTGGAACTCGCAGGGGAAGCTGGATGACCTTCACTTCCAGTCGCACCTGCAAACAAGCACAGGACAGAGCGACTCAGACGTTCTGCCAGTCAGAATGACAGAGCATGCAATTAAAACAGGAGATTCCTTTGCGACGCTGTTCTCTCCCTTCCACACAGGAGCAGCTTGGAAACAGATCCTGGGTGCCCACATGGGGAACCACGATTGCACAAATCTAACACAGTGTGGAGCTACCCGGAGGAACGTCCTCCTGGAGCTCACGCCAGCTCTACACTCATCTGCACCGTGGCTGCCGACTCTGCAGAAGGCACTGGGAGCAGCTCACGGCTGGAGTGGCCGGCAAAGACAACTTTGCAAGGCACGGCACTTCACGTACCTCACTCAGCCTGACCCATAACCTCCCTTCTCTTCTGCCAAGGAACTATGAAGTCACAATTCACTTGGAAAGAAAACTAAAACCGGAAAGCTCCTCCCTTTCGGCGACCATCATCTCATGATCCATGAGAAGGAACAGAAGGATCCCTCAATGCCAGTGCCCCATCTGGGTGGGTCAGTGTATCCCCCCGGGCCTCGGTTCACAGGAGGGATCCCACTCTAGGCTTCTGTTACGCCTTGTGCCTCATGGGACAAGCTCCTGGGAACTGGGTGCAGTGGGAGTTGTACAGCATGTCACCACAGACACCGAGCTCTGTGAGTGACCTTTAACTGCATGACCAGTTGCTTGCGTGTCCTCTGTTTCTTTCCGAGAGATGGGCAGCGTGAGACTGCTGCCTTCCTCATCTGCACAGGCTCTCCGCCTGCCTCTTTCGAAAGAAGGCAGGAGCACGGGATTGTAAGTAACTGCTCCTCATCAGGATGATGGTATCTTCAGGAGGCACTACTTCCGAAGATACAGCAGCCTGGGCTTTTTGCGGGGCTCTTCGTCACCAGTCTGAAAGTGCCATTCATTGAAAAAAAAAAAAAAATGCTACACACTTTCCAGTTCTGTTGCACGGACAGCAAAACCTGGCCTGCTGGGAGACCGGTGGGTTGCAGGTGAGTTTGTGGTTGTCAGTGCACGCTGTGCATTTTTGACGAGCTGCAAGATGCTGCTAAATTCCTTCTTTCAAAGGGAATGGAGAAAAGCTGCAGCTGGTTCAGAGACAGGAGCAGCACCACAGCAAGGCTCTGGTCCGTCCCTTCCTGCTGTGCATGCTACAGTTTCTCCATGAATATACATAGAATCTCAGCTTCCCAAGTCTTTTGGTGAACAGATGGAAATATACGCACCAGGGACTGCCTTCTCCAAATCCTTCTTCCTTCCCTCGAGGACAGGGAAATATTTTCCTGTCTTCAATTCCTCGTTCCATCTCGCAGGACCTTCACGGAAAGTTTTAAGATACATTTCAGGCAAACTGATTTCTGATGTGAGAGCTCTTTCTGGTGAAGTCAATGAAGGCAGACTACCCACCTCCGGGATGCCAGCGGGACGCCAGTCGAGGATCTGGCAATGCCCTCAGCGCAGGCTCGTCTGCAACCCAAGAACCACGAGAACTTTCCATCATACACTGCAATCTACATACTACAACTGCATAACGGCATCACTGAGGGGCAGCTGGTATCGGGGAATCACGCAGTGGCAGGGCACGCAAAGGCACGTCTGGATTCTCATACCTTCAGACGTGCCTGGCTGACATTAGAGCTTTGAGCTGGCAGCTCTCAAAGGAAGTAAAAAGCCATGACATACCCATGCGATCCGCCAGAGCTTCTGAGCTGGAAGCCAGCTGGGAAGCTGGATCCCATTCTCCGCCATTCACATCTGTAAGGACACACAGGACAGAGCAGTTGCTGTCAAACCTGTCCACATACTTCTTCAGATGGGAGTGACAGGGGACTGCTTTACAAGCCTCTTCAACGCAGGAGCACCTTGAAAACAGTTGCTGGGTGCCTGCAGTGGCTCCGTGCTATTAAAAGATAGCCATGTGTGGAACTGCACAGGGAAAGGGAATGGGGAAGGGAAGACCTAGAGAGCCTTCCCTTCCAGTGACTTAACTGTGGGATTGCCCTGATCTCATGGAGCAGATGAAGCTGAGGCTTCGACAAGCCACTGCCTACGGACACAGCTGTCATCAAGGGCAGAAGAGAAAGGTTCCCATTGCACGTGGCCACCTCTCTCTTCCTTAGCAACCTACAGTGACTACAAGGGGCTCAGGTAGTGACACGCGAGCCAGATGCAGGACAAAAGGCCCCAAGTTGCAGAGGGGCCAGGTGAGCTGCTGGCTGGCATTCAGCAGCTTTCAAAATACTTTCTCCAGGCCACGTGAAAGAGCCCTCAGAGACCTGATGGAACAATATTCAGCCCCTTGAGGCTTTCTTACTGGGAGACCTGTGAGTCAGAGAGACAAAGGCAGCACTTGGAGCACGCGGCACCCAAGAATCAGTGCACACCATGCACTTCACCCAGCACTGTCACTGGTGGCTGGCTGGCTGGTGGAGAGCTGAAAGATTGCTGAGCTATCACCACCAAGTATGAGCAAGTAACAAGGAAATGAAGACTGGGGACTTACACCCCAGGCTCAGGGACAGGATTCCACTCTGCCCATTGACCTCGAGGGCCTGCAGGGACAAGTGAGATCAGACACGGGTGAGCAGAGCAGAGCTTCCTCTGCATGTCGGGGCCTTCTTCTTCCTCAGTGACCAGCAGGGTGCTGGCGGGTCAGGGAATGACATGGCCCAAAGAAGGTCTGGGTTCTCTCAGCTGAAGAGAGGCAGAGGTGACCTTCCCACTGAAATGTGGCAGCTCTCCCAGTAACAAACTACTCATGGTAGATCTGTGTAAGACCTCCAAGGTACAAGCAGGTTAGGAAGACCTTGAGAGGATCTGAGATAAAACTGTATGCTACTGGGGCACACATTTTTCTGCCTTCGAGGAAACAGGCACTCAGAACCTACCTCTGGGTTGATCCCAAGGCACAAGACCCGGATTCAGACTAGCACCTGAATAGGGCGCACCAATGTCAGCATCTAGGATCAAGGAGAACTGATGAGAGAAGTTCCCATTGCTGGGGATGTTGTGATCTTCTTCTCCCTTAGAAACTGGAGGTAGGTCAGTGAACGGGGCGGGAGAAAGACCACGAGGCTGGAGCGGAAATGCTCACGCTTTTCCTAGCACACATCTTCAGAGCTCTCCCCCAGGACATCACCCAGGGTGAAGGCTGTGCGCCAGCCAGCAAGCGGCAGAGCCGTGGCCCGGCATGGCTGGGGAACAGCACTTTCACGGGGCTCTTGCCCGGCTCCTGCGGTGCTGCCCATCACCCTCTGCCTAACGTCCACCACGGAGGGTGGCCCCAGGGAAGGGTGGTGTAGGGCCATGGCGATGCAGCCTGACTTCAGGCCCCCCGTGCCGCCCAGTTTTGGCCTCGTCTCTGCCCACTCACCTGCTCCTTGTGCTCGGAGCGGAGCAGCACAAATCTCACAGGTACGCAGGGCCATCAGTAGGAGGAGCACGACAAGGCGGTCAGGGGCCGTGGCCCCCCACACTCGTGCCATGCTGCCACCACCACCGCTGCAGCCACAGCAAGTGTTGCAGTTGGGGCAGGCGCAGAGCAATGCCTGTGTCATGGGACAGCATCGCAGTGGGACATTGTGACCTCACGGCCCCGTGAAGCTGGGTGGAGGCTCCCCGCCCCTCTTGTGATGCGCTGCACCAGGGCTGCTGGGGCCGGTGCTTACATCATAGAAACACGGACTCATGGAATGGCTGGGGTAGGAAGGGACGTCAAAGAATTTTCACCTCCAACCCCACTGCCGCGGGCAGGGATACCACCCGCTGAGTCAGCCTGCCCAGAGCTCCCTCTAGCCTGGCCTTGAACGCTCCCAGGGACGGGGCATCCACAACTTTGCTTGGCAAACTTCTATAGTGCCTCGACAGCCCCAAGAGGGAATGCTTTCCATCTCGGTGTGCCCATGACACCTCAGGCCACCGAGGATGAGACGTGATATAGAAACGCGGTCTGGATCCAGGACGCTGTTGCACAGGTCACCCACGCATGTGAAACGTGCTGCAATTCAGCAAGCCAAGCGGATAAAGGCCCTCTGGTACAAAGGATGATGGCTGAAATATGAACGCAGGGAGGTAGACCCTCCCACAAACCTGCCAAGTCTAGTGTCACGTGCTTACACTTTAATCAGTAGATCTGCAGTTTCTCCTATTTTCTTTCAGTTTTCCAGTACCTTGGCTAAGAGCATCCCCTTTCCTACACCAGGCGTATTTCCCATTGTTAGTGTGCTTCCACACCTGAATTTAGTAGTGGAAATGTAAGACTCGCCGCTTAGCACCTCCCGGCCGCAAAGTCCAAGTGAGCTCAGCCACTGCTGGCAGCCGGACGCTTGGTGGCGAGAAGGTCTGACGGCCATCACCTACAGGGTCCCACCTGGCTGTCTGGAAACTGCGGCAGCAGCTGCATTCCTGCCACCTTGCATCGGAGGAATCACGCTGCTGCCACCTCCAGCATAGTCTGGTTCAAGCCCCAGCTTCAGCTTTCCGTAGATCAGATTGACTGTCCTTCATCCTCCTTTATTTGCAGGTCCAGAGATTTACAGCTCAAGCTGAGCGTCTCCTAGGTGGAACCTCGTTACTTTCAATCCCGTAGTTTTTATGTGTTGCCATGAGCCCATCTGTACACAGTTCCAACTCTAATCGTCCTTTCTAACCCATCGAATTTTATGTGCCTGGCTTCATCTCCCTCCTTCATCCAGTTCCAGTTCTAGGTGGAGCTTCTTGGGTGGCATCTAGCAATGCGGGGAAAGCTACATTTCCGCACAGCCTAATGCCTCATGTACTTCAGTCAGTAGTGCTACATCCCTTTCTTCAGAATACGCGCAGGATTGCCCTGTCCCAGGCGCAGAATCCGGTAGTTGCTCTTGTTAAATTTCCTATGTTTGGTGAGTGCCCTCTGATCTGACAAGATCTCTCTGCAAGGCCTCTACTCTTGAGGCTGCGTGAGCCACGCAGGTTGTGACCGTTGCTGCTGCACGTGCTGTTCCCGGCAGCCTGAGGGAAGCCCTGACAATGGGTCATCCCCTGAAGGAAAATCCTGGAGTTGACAGCTCATGCCAGCTCCCAGAAGAGTGACCACCCTCTCAGTGAAGAACCCTTTCCTAATATCCGTCCTGAATTTCCCCCGTTGAAGCTTCCTGCAGTTCCCTCGGGTCCTACCGCTGGTCACCAGAGAGAAGCGATCAGTGTCTTCGTCCCTATTTCCCCTTGTGAGGAAGCTGCAGGCCACCCTGAGATTAGCTCTTTTCATATCACAGAATCGCAGGGGTTGGAAGGGACCTCGAGGGATCCCAGAGTCCAATCCCTCTGCCAAAGCAGGTTCCCCATGGAACTTCCTATGTTCAAGTTTTGGGCCATCGCTCCTTGTCCTACTGCGACACACCACCGAGAAGAGCCTGGCCTCATCCATTTGCCTCCCAGCTCCCCTTAGGTGTTAATTAACATGAATCAGATCTCCCGTCAGGCTTCTTTTCCCCAGGCTGAACAGACCCAGCTTACTCTGCCTTTCCTCATCAGGGATGTGCTCCAGGTCCTTTGTCGTCTTTGAGGCCCTCTGCCAGACTCCTTCTAGGAGATCCCTGCCTTTTTTGAACTGGGGAGCCCAGAACTGGACACGGTGCTCTAAATGTGGCCTCAGCAGAGCAGAGCAGAGGGAGAGGATCACCGAGTGACCTCACACGTATTGCCCTCTAGACTTCCACCATCTTTGATGCCCTCCTCTGGGCACTCCCTCAAGTTTTCAGTCTTGCCTATATTGTGGCACCCAAAACTGCACACTGTAGTTGAACGGAGGCCGCCCAGCACAGGGCAGAGCAAGATAATTTCTTCTCTTGATCAGCTAGCAGTGCCCTGCCTTTTGCCCAACAGGATACAGTCAGCCTGTATTACCGACTGCTTTACCAAGGCATGCCCCTGACTCACGTTCAACTTGTCACCAACCAGAAGCCCCAGGTGCCTTTCCACAGAGCTCTTCTGCAGCCCCCCTCCCCCCGGTCCATACATATATCCAGCGTTGTCCTGCCCCAGGTGCAGAATCCTTCCCGGCTCCGGCCTTCCTGTGAGCGCGGGGAAGGCACAGGAGACGGCTGCTGCAGGTGCCGCAGGCCGCAACCCTGCATCTCCTCAGCTGTGAGGAGCCGAACCCAAAGTGCGCTCTCTCAGGCAGTCTCTCAGCACTCCAGCTGCACTCGCTGCCCTCACTGTCCAGCTGGACAGCACTGCTGTCGTCTGCTCTCCTGAAGGCACCAACAATTACCCCGTGTAGTTTCTCTGTACTGCTCCATTTGTTGCAGCTTCACTGTACAGTTTCGCTGTACTGCCAGCCTCTGCTGCCACGTTGGTTCTCCTGGATGTGCTCAGTGCTGGCAGCCCATCCTTCCAAGTGCCTCCTTCCCTCCCTGTGTGCCCTCATTAGAGGCAGTAGCTCTGAACAAGAGCTCAAGGACAACTCTTCGCCTATCAAGTCTCCCCAGCACTTCCCTGCTCTGGTGGGAGCTCGGGTGACCGCCCAGTTAGACAAGCAAGCTGAGGCTGGGCCCAAGGAGGCCCTCCCTGGCGTGCGGCTCTCCGACTGCTTCCCTTGCACCAAGTGCTGGCCCCAGCCCTGTGCCCTATAACCCAATGGAAATGGTCACAGCAGCAGCTTTGGAATAGGATGTCTTTATTGGTTACACAGTTGGAGCTTGCAATGAACCTGAGCCCTCAGCGCCGGTAACAGGGGCACTGGGTGGCTCTGGGGAATCCTAAGGACTGCAGCTATCAACGGAAGAGACGCTGTCAGTGGGAGAGCTGCTGCGATGTGTGGGCTGAAGGGAGGGGTCTGTGCTGATTCTGCTGCACAGCTCGGCAAATTCTTCTTCAAAGGACCAGGAGAATGGGATGGAGACATTGTTTCTTTGGTCGAGTCCATCCTCCTTTGCAGCCTCCCCCAGCTCCGCTCCGCCTCTGCCTCCGTTCTGATCTCTCTCCCAGTCGGTGTCAGGAGGAGCTTGTCCTGCAGCTGCCCGTTCTCTCTTGCGTGCCCTGTGGGAATGAGTTTCAGAAAGCACTGCTCACCGATAGCAATCGAGGGACGCTTGGAAGGCCTTGCAACGTAAATCCTGGCAGTGTACTGCCAGCAGCTGATTTGGCCATCGGGATCCTGTCACCACAAGTGCTTTGTAGCCAAATGCAGCGATACAGTGTCCTGGGGAAAAGTCAACTCACAGATATTTTTTCCACATCCATAGCATAGGAATACAGGCCAGCGTCAGCACGGACAGCAGCGCAGCTGAGACCACAGCAACCACTGGGATGTGGCGTTTCTGCAGCTCCTTGCCAACAGCAGCCTTTGTGATTTTCCCAAGATCCACCCCTGGAAGAACCGAGACAGTGCCGCAGGTTACTGTCATCTGCAGTGCAGATGATCTCACAGCACGCTTCATGGAGCCAAGAGATTTCCCTTTTCATCAGTGGGTACCTCCGTCTCTGGTGTGTAAGCATCAGAGGACAAGGAGGATTGCTTCCACTTCCCGTTGGGTAGGGAGAGGCTGCACCGGCACTGCCCATCTGTTCCTCTGGGCTGAGGGCCGGGCTCTGCCCTGGGGTCTGGCCTTTGTCCGTGGGGAGCACTGCAGAGCGGAAACCCTCACACTTTCCCCACATTTCATGTCCTGAGCTCTCCCCCAGGACATCCCCCAGGCTGAAGGTCGGCCTCCAGCCAGCACAAGGCACAGCTGGAGCCAGCCCAGTGGAGAAACGCTCCTGCAGGCTCCTGCCACACAGGGCTCATCGCCCTCCGGCTCCTTTGTAGCATGTGCTCTCTAGTAACACGCTCAGGTTTGGCTGCTGGCCTGCTGCGCAAGAGCAGGCAGGAAGAGCCTGGTGGCACACGGTGATTCTGGCTGGGGACACCGGATGACCACGGGTCTGAAATTACCTGGCAAACCAGCTGCTTGTTCTGCCTGAGTTTTCCGGTCAGAGACTGGCTGCGCGTCACTGCTGCCTTTCTGCAACAGCTCCTTCTGCACAGTCTCTTGCTCAGTGCCTTTAGTCCCGCCATGCACTGCCTTCCCCATTTTTCTCGTGGGTTTCCTTGGGACACGGGATGACCACCAGGCGTAATACCCTCCTCTAGGTGTAAACTTTCGTCTTTCCGGACCTGAACAGAATGCACAAAGTTAAATCTCCTGTGCCGAGGGCACGGCAAGGCCCTCCCTGGGGGCACTTCTGCAACCAAAGACCCAGGAAAAGTGTCCGTACACGACGGCATCGCTGGGGAGCACAGTGAGCATGCCGGGGGATCGTGCAAGGAAAGGCCATACACGTGCAGCACTTTGCTCTCACACCTGCCGGCCGAGAGACCTGGCCGACATTTGGCCTTTGAGCTGGCAGCTCTCACAGGAAACTAAAAAGCCATGGCATACCCGTGTGGTCTGCCGGAGTTTCACTCCTGGAACTCGCAGGGGAAGCTGGATGACCTTCACTTCCAGTCGCACCTGCAAACAAGCACAGGACAGAGCGACTCAGACGTTCTGCCAGTCAGAATGACAGAGCATGCAATTAAAACAGGAGATTCCTTTGCGACGCTGTTCTCTCCCTTCCACACAGGAGCAGCTTGGAAACAGATCCTGGGTGCCCACATGGGGAACCACGATTGTACAAATCTAACACAGTGTGGAGCTACCCGGAGGAACGTCCTCCTGGAGCTCACGCCAGCTCTACACTCATCTGCACCGTGGCTGCCGACTCTGCAGAAGGCACTGGGAGCAGCTCACGGCTGGAGTGGCCGGCAAAGACAACTTTGCAAGGCACGGCACTTCACGTGCCTCACTCAGCCTGACCCATAACCTCCCTTCTCTTCTGCCAAGGAACTATGAAGTCACAATTCACTTGGAAAGAAAACTAAAACCGGAAAGCTCCTCCCTTTCGGCGACCATCATCTCATGATCCATGAGAAGGAACAGAAGGATCCCTCAATGCCAGTGCCCCATCTGGGTGGGTCAGTGTATCCCCCCGGGCCTCGGTTCACAGGAGGGATCCCACTCTAGGCTTCTGTTACGCCTTGTGCCTCATGGGACAAGCTCCTGGGAACTGGGTGCAGTGGGAGTTGTACAGCGTGTCACCACAGACACCGAGCTCTGTGAGTGACCTTTAACTGCATGACCAGTTGCTTGCGTGTCCTCTGTTTCTTTCCGAGAGATGGGCAGCGTGAGACTGCTGCCTTCCTCATCTGCACAGGCTCTCCGCCTGCCTCTTTCGAAAGAAGGCAGGAGCACGGGATTGTAAGTAACTGCTCCTCATCAGGATGATGGTATCTTCAGGAGGCACTACTTCCGAAGATACAGCAGCCTGGGCTTTTTGCGGGGCTCTTCGTCACCAGTCTGAAAGTGCCATTCATTGAAAAAAAAAAAAAATGCTACACACTTTCCAGTTCTGTTGCACGGACAGCAAAACCTGGCCTGCTGGGAGACTGCTGGGTTGCAGGTGAGTTTGTGGTTGTCAGTGCACGCTGTGCATTTTTGACAAGCTGCAAGATGCTGCTAAGTTCCTTCTTTCAAAGGGAATGGGAAAAAGCTGCAGCTGGTTCAGAGACAGGAGCAGCACCACAGCAAGGCTCTGGTCCGTCCCTTCCTGCTGTGCATGCTACAGTTTCTCCATGAATATACATAGAATCTCAGCTTCCCAAGTCTTTTGGTGAACGGATGGAAATATACGCACCAGGGACTGCCTTCTCCAAATCCTTCTTCCTTCCCTCGAGGACAGGGAAATATTTTCCTGTCTTCAATTCCTCGTTCCATCTCGCAGGACCTTCACGGAAAGTTTTAAGATACATTTCAGGCAAACTGATTTCTGATGTGAGAGCTCTTTCTGGTGAAGTCAATGAAGGCAGACTACCCACCTCCGGGATGCCAGCGGGACGCCAGTCGAGGATCTGGCAATGCCCTCAGCGCAGGCTCGTCTGCAACCCAAGAACCACGAGAACTTTCCATCATACACTGCAATCTACATACTACAACTGCATAACGGCATCACTGAGGGGCAGCTGGTATCGGGGAATCACGCAGTGGCAGGGCACGCAAAGGCACGTCTGGATTCTCATACCTTCAGACGTGCCTGGCTGACATTAGAGCTTTGAGCTGGCAGCTCTCAAAGGAAGTAAAAAGCCATGACATACCCATGCGATCCGCCAGAGCTTCTGAGCTGGAAGCCAGCTGGGAAGCTGGATCCCATTCTCCGCCATTCACATCTGTAAGGACACACAGGACAGAGCAGTTGCTGTCAAACCTGTCCACATACTTCTTCAGATGGGAGTGACAGGGGACTGCTTTACAAGCCTCTTCAACGCAGGAGCACCTTGAAAACAGTTGCTGGGTGCCTGCAGTGGCTCCGTGCTATTAAAAGATAGCCATGTGTGGAACTGCACAGGGAAAGGGAATGGGGAAGGGAAGACCTAGAGAGCCTTCCCTTCCAGTGACTTAACTGTGGGATTGCCCTGATCTCATGGAGCAGATGAAGCTGAGGCTTCGACAAGCCACTGCCTACGGACACAGCTGTCATCAAGGGCAGAAGAGAAAGGTTCCCATTGCACGTGGCCACCTCTCTCTTCCTTAGCAACCTACAGTGACTACAAGGGGCTCAGGTAGTGACACGCGAGCCAGATGCAGGACAAAAGGCCCCAAGTTGCAGAGGGGCCAGGTGAGCTGCTGGCTGGCATTCAGCAGCTTTCAAAATACTTTCTCCAGGCCACGTGAAAGAGCCCTCAGAGACCTGATGGAACAATATTCAGCCCCTTGAGGCTTTCTTACTGGGAGACCTGTGAGTCAGAGAGACAAAGGCAGCACTTGGAGCACGCGGCACCCAAGAATCAGTGCACACCATGCACTTCACCCAGCACTGTCACTGGTGGCTGGCTGGCTGGTGGAGAGCTGAAAGATTGCTGAGCTATCACCACCAAGTATGAGCAAGTAACAAGGAAATGAAGACTGGGGACTTACACCCCAGGCTCAGGGACAGGATTCCACTCTGCCCATTGACCTCGAGGGCCTGCAGGGACAAGTGAGATCAGACACGGGTGAGCAGAGCAGAGCTTCCTCTGCATGTCGGGGCCTTCTTCTTCCTCAGTGACCAGCAGGGTGCTGGCGGGTCAGGGAATGACATGGCCCAAAGAAGGTCTGGGTTCTCTCAGCTGAAGAGAGGCAGAGGTGACCTTCCCACTGAAATGTGGCAGCTCTCCCAGTAACAAACTACTCATGGTAGATCTGTGTAAGACCTCCAAGGTACAAGCAGGTTAGGAAGACCTTGAGAGGATCTGAGATAAAACTGTATGCTACTGGGGCACACATTTTTCTGCCTTCGAGGAAACAGGCACTCAGAACCTACCTCTGGGTTGATCCCAAGGCACAAGACCCGGATTCAGACTAGCACCTGAATAGGGCGCACCAATGTCAGCATCTAGGATCAAGGAGAACTGATGAGAGAAGTTCCCATTGCTGGGGATGCTGTCATCTTCTTCTCCCTTAGAAACTGGAGGTAGGTCAGTGAACGGGGCGGGAGAAAGACCACGAGGCTGGAGCGGAAATGCTCACGCTTTTCCTAGCACACATCTTCAGAGCTCTCCCCCAGGACATCACCCAGGGTGAAGGCTGTGCGCCAGCCAGCAAGCGGCAGAGCCGTGGCCCGGCATGGCTGGGGAACAGCACTTTCACGGGGCTCTTGCCCGGCTCCTGCGGTGCTGCCCATCACCCTCTGCCTAACGTCCACCACGGAGGGTGGCCCCAGGGAAGGGTGGTGTAGGGCCATGGCGATGCAGCCTGACTTCAGGCCCCCCGTGCCGCCCAGTTTTGGCCTCGTCTCTGCCCACTCACCTGCTCCTTGTGCTCGGAGCGGAGCAGCACAAATCTCACAGGTACGCAGGGCCATCAGTAGGAGGAGCACGACAAGGCGGGCAGGGGCCGTGGCCCCCCACACTCGTGCCATGCTGCCACCACCACCGCTGCAGCCACAGCAAGTGTTGCAGTTGGGGCAGGCGCAGAGCAATGCCTGTGTCATGGGACAGCATCGCAGTGGGACATTGTGACCTCACGGCCCCGTGAAGCTGGGTGGAGGCTCCCCGCCCCTCTTGTGATGCGCTGCACCAGGGCTGCTGGGGCCGGTGCTTACATCATAGAAACACGGACTCATGGAATGGCTGGGGTAGGAAGGGACGTCAAAGAATTTTCACCTCCAACCCCACTGCCGCGGGCAGGGATACCACCCGCTGAGTCAGCCTGCCCAGAGCTCCCTCTAGCCTGGCCTTGAACGCTCCCAGGGACGGGGCATCCACAACTTTGCTTGGCAAACTTCTATAGTGCCTCGACAGCCCCAAGAGGGAATGCTTTCCATCTCGGTGTGCCCATGACACCTCAGGCCACCGAGGATGAGACGTGATATAGAAACGCGGTCTGGATCCAGGACGCTGTTGCACAGGTCACCCACGCATGTGAAACGTGCTGCAATTCAGCAAGCCAAGCGGATAAAGGCCCTCTGGTACAAAGGATGATGGCTGAAATATGAACGCAGGGAGGTAGACCCTCCCACAAACCTGCCAAGTCTAGTGTCACGTGCTTACACTTTAATCAGTAGATCTGCAGTTTCTCCTATTTTCTTTCAGTTTTCCAGTACCTTGGCTAAGAGCATCCCCTTTCCTACACCAGGCGTATTTCCCATTGTTAGTGTGCTTCCACACCTGAATTTAGTAGTGGAAATGTAAGACTCGCCGCTTAGCACCTCCCGGCCGCAAAGTCCAAGTGAGCTCAGCCACTGCTGGCAGCCGGACGCTTGGTGGCGAGAAGGTCTGACGGCCATCACCTACAGGGTCCCACCTGGCTGTCTGGAAACTGCGGCAGCAGCTGCACTCCTGCCACCTTGCATCGGAGGAATCACGCTGCTGCCACCTCCAGCATAGTCTGGTTCAAGCCCCAGCTTCAGCTTTCCGTAGATCAGATTGACTGTCCTTCATCCTCCTTTATTTGCAGGTCCAGAGATTTACAGCTCAAGCTGAGCGTCTCCTAGGAGGAACCTCGTTACTTTCAATCCCGTAGTTTTTACGTGTTGCCATGAGCCCATCTGTACACAGTTCCAACTCTAATCGTCCTTTCTAACCCATCGAATTTTATGTGCCTGGCTTCATCTCCCTCCTTCATCCAGTTCCAGTTCTAGGTGGAGCTTCTTGGGTGGCATCTAGCAATGCGGGGAAAGCTACATTTCCGCACAGCCTAATGCCTCATGTACTTCAGTCAGTAGTGCTACATCCCTTTCTTCAGAATACGCGCAGGATTGCCCTGTCCCAGGCGCAGAATCCGGTAGTTGCTCTTGTTAAATTTCCTATGTTTGGTGAGTGCCCTCTGATCTGACAAGATCTCTCTGCAAGGCCTCTACTCTTGAGGCTGCGTGAGCCACGCAGGTTGTGACCGTTGCTGCTGCACGTGCTGTTCCCGGCAGCCTGAGGGAAGCCCTGACAATGGGTCATCCCCTGAAGGAAAATCCTGGAGTTGACAGCTCATGCCAGCTCCCAGAAGAGTGACCACCCTCTCAGTGAAGAACCCTTTCCTAATATCCGTCCTGAATTTCCCCCGTTGAAGCTTCCTGCAGTTCCCTCGGGTCCTACCGCTGGTCACCAGAGAGAAGCGATCAGTGTCTTCGTCCCTATTTCCCCTTGTGAGGAAGCTGCAGGCCACCCTGAGATTAGCTCTTTTCATATCACAGAATCGCAGGGGTTGGAAGGGACCTCGAGGGATCCCAGAGTCCAATCCCTCTGCCAAAGCAGGTTCCCCATGGAACTTCCTATGTTCAAGTTTTGGGCCATCGCTCCTTGTCCTACTGCGACACACCACCGAGAAGAGCCTGGCCTCATCCATTTGCCTCCCAGCTCCCCTTAGGTGTTAATTAACATGAATCAGATCTCCCGTCAGGCTTCTTTTCCCCAGGCTGAACAGACCCAGCTTACTCTGCCTTTCCTCATCAGGGATGTGCTCCAGGTCCTTTGTCGTCTTTGAGGCCCTCTGCCAGACTCCTTCTAGGAGATCCCTGCCTTTTTTGAACTGGGGAGCCCAGAACTGGACACGGTGCTCTAAATGTGGCCTCAGCAGAGCAGAGCAGAGGGAGAGGATCACCGAGTGACCTCACACGTATTGCCCTCTAGACTTCCACCATCTTTGATGCCCTCCTCTGGGCACTCCCTCAAGTTTTCAGTCTTGCCTATATTGTGGCACCCAAA
This sequence comes from Meleagris gallopavo, assembly GCF_905368555.1. Taxonomy (NCBI): domain Eukaryota; kingdom Metazoa; phylum Chordata; class Aves; order Galliformes; family Phasianidae; genus Meleagris; species Meleagris gallopavo. The sequence continues at coordinate 14,617,071 of NC_139419.1, forward strand.
ACTGCACACTGTAGTTGAACGGAGGCCGCCCAGCACAGGGCAGAGCAAGATAATTTCTTCTCTTGATCAGCTAGCAGTGCCCTGCCTTTTGCCCAACAGGATACAGTCAGCCTGTATTACCGACTGCTTTACCAAGGCATGCCCCTGACTCACGTTCAACTTGTCACCAACTAGAAGCCCCAGGTGCCTTTCCACAGAGCTCTTCTGCAGCCCCCCTCCCCCCGGTCCATACATATATCCAGCGTTGTCCTGCCCCAGGTGCAGAATCCTTCCCGGCTCCGGCCTTCCTGTGAGCGCGGGGAAGGCACAGGAGACGGCTGCTGCAGGTGCCGCAGGCCGCAACCCTGCATCTCCTCAGCTGTGAGGAGCCGAACCCAAAGTGCGCTCTCTCAGGCAGTCTCTCAGCACTCCAGCTGCACTCGCTGCCCTCACTGTCCAGCTGGACAGCACTGCTGTCGTCTGCTCTCCTGAAGGCACCAACAATTACCCCGTGTAGTTTCTCTGTACTGCTCCATTTGTTGCAGCTTCACTGTACAGTTTCGCTGTACTGCCAGCCTCTGCTGCCACGTTGGTTCTCCTGGATGTGCTCAGTGCTGGCAGCCCATCCTTCCAAGTGCCTCCTTCCCTCCCTGTGTGCCCTCATTAGAGGCAGTAGCTCTGAACAAGAGCTCAAGGACAACTCTTCGCCTATCAAGTCTCCCCAGCACTTCCCTGCTCTGGTGGGAGCTCGGGTGACCGCCCAGTTAGACAAGCAAGCTGAGGCTGGGCCCAAGGAGGCCCTCCCTGGCGTGCGGCTCTCCGACTGCTTCCCTTGCACCAAGTGCTGGCCCCAGCCCTGTGCCCTATAACCCAATGGAAATGGTCACAGCAGCAGCTTTGGAATAGGATGTCTTTATTGGTTACACAGTTGGAGCTTGCAATGAACCTGAGCCCTCAGCGCCGGTAACAGGGGCACTGGGTGGCTCTGGGGAATCCTAAGGACTGCAGCTATCAACGGAAGAGACGCTGTCAGTGGGAGAGCTGCTGCGATGTGTGGGCTGAAGGGAGGGGTCTGTGCTGATTCTGCTGCACAGCTCGGCAAATTCTTCTTCAAAGGACCAGGAGAATGGGATGGAGACATTGTTTCTTTGGTCGAGTCCATCCTCCTTTGCAGCCTCCCCCAGCTCCGCTCCGCCTCTGCCTCCGTTCTGATCTCTCTCCCAGTCGGTGTCAGGAGGAGCTTGTCCTGCAGCTGCCCGTTCTCTCTTGCGCGCCCTGTGGGAATGAGTTTCAGAAAGCACTGCTCACCGATAGCAATCGAGGGACGCTTGGAAGGCCTTGCAACGTAAATCCTGGCAGTGTACTGCCAGCAGCTGATTTGGCCATCGGGATCCTGTCACCACAAGTGCTTTGTAGCCAAATGCAGCGATACAGTGTCCTGGGGAAAAGTCAACTCACAGATATTTTTTCCACATCCATAGCATAGGAATACAGGCCAGCGTCAGCACGGACAGCAGCGCAGCTGAGACCACAGCAACCACTGGGATGTGGCGTTTCTGCAGCTCCTTGCCAACAGCAGCCTTTGTGATTTTCCCAAGATCCACCCCTGGAAGAACCGAGACAGTGCCGCAGGTTACTGTCATCTGCAGTGCAGATGATCTCACAGCACGCTTCATGGAGCCAAGAGATTTCCCTTTTCATCAGTGGGTACCTCCGTCTCTGGTGTGTAAGCATCAGAGGACAAGGAGGATTGCTTCCACTTCCCGTTGGGTAGGGAGAGGCTGCACCGGCACTGCCCATCTGTTCCTCTGGGCTGAGGGCCGGGCTCTGCCCTGGGGTCTGGCCTTTGTCCGTGGGGAGCACTGCAGAGCGGAAACCCTCACACTTTCCCCACATTTCATGTCCTGAGCTCTCCCCCAGGACATCCCCCAGGCTGAAGGTCGGCCTCCAGCCAGCACAAGGCACAGCTGGAGCCAGCCCAGTGGAGAAACGCTCCTGCAGGCTCCTGCCACACAGGGCTCATCGCCCTCCGGCTCCTTTGTAGCATGTGCTCTCTAGTAACACGCTCAGGTTTGGCTGCTGGCCTGCTGCGCAAGAGCAGGCAGGAAGAGCCTGGTGGCACACGGTGATTCTGGCTGGGGACACCGGATGACCACGGGTCTGAAATTACCTGGCAAACCAGCTGCTTGTTCTGCCTGAGTTTTCCGGTCAGAGACTGGCTGCGCGTCACTGCTGCCTTTCTGCAACAGCTCCTTCTGCACAGTCTCTTGCTCAGTGCCTTTAGTCCCGCCAGGCACTGCCTTCCCCATTTTTCTCGTGGGTTTCCTTGGGACACGGGATGACCACCAGGCGTAATACCCTCCTCTAGGTGTAAACTTTCGTCTTTCCGGACCTGAACAGAATGCACAAAGTTAAATCTCCTGTGCCGAGGGCACGGCAAGGCCCTCCCTGGGGGCACTTCTGCAACCAAAGACCCAGGAAAAGTGTCCGTACACGACGGCATCGCTGGGGAGCACAGTGAGCATGCCGGGGGATCGTGCAAGGAAAGGCCATACACGTGCAGCACTTTGCTCTCACACCTGCCGGCCGAGAGATCTGGCCGACATTTGGCCTTTGAGCTGGCAGCTCTCACAGAAACTAAAAAGCCATGGCATACCCGTGTGGTCTGCCGGAGTTTCACTCCTGGAACTCGCAGGGGAAGCTGGATGACCTTCACTTCCAGTCGCACCTGCAAACAAGCACAGGACAGAGCGACTCAGACGTTCTGCCAGTCAGAATGACAGAGCATGCAATTAAAACAGGAGATTCCTTTGCGACGCTGTTCTCTCCCTTCCACACAGGAGCAGCTTGGAAACAGATCCTGGGTGCCCACATGGGGAACCACGATTGTACAAATCTAACACAGTGTGGAGCTACCCGGAGGAACGTCCTCCTGGAGCTCACGCCAGCTCTACACTCATCTGCACCGTGGCTGCCGACTCTGCAGAAGGCACTGGGAGCAGCTCACGGCTGGAGTGGCCGGCAAAGACAACTTTGCAAGGCACGGCACTTCACGTACCTCACTCAGCCTGACCCATAACCTCCCTTCTCTTCTGCCAAGGAACTATGAAGTCACAATTCACTTGGAAAGAAAACTAAAACCGGAAAGCTCCTCCCTTTCGGCGACCATCATCTCATGATCCATGAGAAGGAACAGAAGGATCCCTCAATGCCAGTGCCCCATCTGGGTGGGTCAGTGTATCCCCCCGGGCCTCGGTTCACAGGAGGGATCCCACTCTAGGCTTCTGTTACGCCTTGTGCCTCATGGGACAAGCTCCTGGGAACTGGGTGCAGTGGGAGTTGTACAGCGTGTCACCACAGACACCGAGCTCTGTGAGTGACCTTTAACTGCATGACCAGTTGCTTGCGTGTCCTCTGTTTCTTTCCGAGAGATGGGCAGCGTGAGACTGCTGCCTTCCTCATCTGCACAGGCTCTCCGCCTGCCTCTTTCGAAAGAAGGCAGGAGCACGGGATTGTAAGTAACTGCTCCTCATCAGGATGATGGTATCTTCAGGAGGCACTACTTCCGAAGATACAGCAGCCTGGGCTTTTTGCGGGGCTCTTCGTCACCAGTCTGAAAGTGCCATTCATTGAAAAAAAAAAAAAAAATGCTACACACTTTCCAGTTCTGTTGCACGGACAGCAAAACCTGGCCTGCTGGGAGACCGGTGGGTTGCAGGTGAGTTTGTGGTTGTCAGTGCACGCTGTGCATTTTTGACAAGCTGCAAGATGCTGCTAAGTTCCTTCTTTCAAAGGGAATGGGAAAAAGCTGCAGCTGGTTCAGAGACAGGAGCAGCACCACAGCAAGGCTCTGGTCCGTCCCTTCCTGCTGTGCATGCTACAGTTTCTCCATGAATATACATAGAATCTCAGCTTCCCAAGTCTTTTGGTGAACGGATGGAAATATACGCACCAGGGACTGCCTTCTCCAAATCCTTCTTCCTTCCCTCGAGGACAGGGAAATATTTTCCTGTCTTCAATTCCTCGTTCCATCTCGCAGGACCTTCACGGAAAGTTTTAAGATACATTTCAGGCAAACTGATTTCTGATGTGAGAGCTCTTTCTGGTGAAGTCAATGAAGGCAGACTACCCACCTCCGGGATGCCAGCGGGACGCCAGTCGAGGATCTGGCAATGCCCTCAGCGCAGGCTCGTCTGCAACCCAAGAACCACGAGAACTTTCCATCATACACTGCAATCTACATACTACAACTGCATAACGGCATCACTGAGGGGCAGCTGGTATCGGGGAATCATGCAGTGGCAGGGCACGCAAAGGCACGTCTGGATTCTCATACCTTCAGACGTGCCTGGCTGACATTAGAGCTTTGAGCTGGCAGCTCTCAAAGGAAGTAAAAAGCCATGACATACCCATGCGATCCGCCAGAGCTTCTGAGCTGGAAGCCAGCTGGGAAGCTGGATCCCATTCTCCGCCATTCACATCTGTAAGGACACACAGGACAGAGCAGTTGCTGTCAAACCTGTCCACATACTTCTTCAGATGGGAGTGACAGGGGACTGCTTTACAAGCCTCTTCAACGCAGGAGCACCTTGAAAACAGTTGCTGGGTGCCTGCAGTGGCTCCGTGCTATTAAAAGATAGCCATGTGTGGAACTGCACAGGGAAAGGGAATGGGGAAGGGAAGACCTAGAGAGCCTTCCCTTCCAGTGACTTAACTGTGGGATTGCCCTGATCTCATGGAGCAGATGAAGCTGAGGCTTCGACAAGCCACTGCCTACGGACACAGCTGTCATCAAGGGCAGAAGAGAAAGGTTCCCATTGCACGTGGCCACCTCTCTCTTCCTTAGCAACCTACAGTGACTACAAGGGGCTCAGGTAGTGACACGCGAGCCAGATGCAGGACAAAAGGCCCCAAGTTGCAGAGGGGCCAGGTGAGCTGCTGGCTGGCATTCAGCAGCTTTCAAAATACTTTCTCCAGGCCACGTGAAAGAGCCCTCAGAGACCTGATGGAACAATATTCAGCCCCTTGAGGCTTTCTTACTGGGAGACCTGTGAGTCAGAGAGACAAAGGCAGCACTTGGAGCACGCGGCACCCAAGAATCAGTGCACACCATGCACTTCACCCAGCACTGTCACTGGTGGCTGGCTGGCTGGTGGAGAGCTGAAAGATTGCTGAGCTATCACCACCAAGTATGAGCAAGTAACAAGGAAATGAAGACTGGGGACTTACACCCCAGGCTCAGGGACAGGATTCCACTCTGCCCATTGACCTCGAGGGCCTGCAGGGACAAGTGAGATCAGACACGGGTGAGCAGAGCAGAGCTTCCTCTGCATGTCGGGGCCTTCTTCTTCCTCAGTGACCTGCAGGGTGCTGGCGGGTCAGGGAATGACATGGCCCAAAGAAGGTCTGGGTTCTCTCAGCTGAAGAGAGGCAGAGGTGACCTTCCCACTGAAATGTGGCAGCTCTCCCAGTAACAAACTACTCATGGTAGATCTGTGTAAGACCTCCAAGGTACAAGCAGGTTAGGAAGACCTTGAGAGGATCTGAGATAAAACTGTATGCTACTGGGGCACACATTTTTCTGCCTTCAAGGAAACAGGCACTCAGAACCTACCTCTGGGTTGATCCCAAGGCACAAGACCCGGATTCAGACTAACATCGGAATAGGGCGCACCAATGTCAGCATCTAGGATCAAGGAGAACTGATGAGAGAAGTTCCCATTGCTGGGGATGCTGTCATCTTCTTCTCCCTTAGAAACTGGAGGTAGGTCAGTGAACGGGGCGGAAGAAAGACCACGAGGCTGGAGCGGAAATGCTCACGCTTTTCCTAGCACACATCTTCAGAGCTCTCCCCCAGGACATCACCCAGGGTGAAGGCTGTGCGCCAGCCAGCAAGCGGCAGAGCCGTGGCCCGGCATGGCTGGGGAACAGCACTTTCACGGGGCTCTTGCCCGGCTCCTGCGGTGCTGCCCATCACCCTCTGCCTAACGTCCACCACGGAGGGTGGCCCCAGGGAAGGGTGGTGTAGGGCCATGGCGATGCAGCCTGACTTCAGGCCCCCCGTGCCGCCCAGTTTTGGCCTCGTCTCTGCCCACTCACCTGCTCCTTGTGCTCGGAGCGGAGCAGCACAAATCTCACAGGAATGCAAGGACATCAGTAGGAGGAGCACGACAAGGCGGGCAGGGGCCGTGGCCCCCCACACTCGTGCCATGCTGCCACCACCACCGCTGCAGCCACAGCAAGTGTTGCAGTTGGGGCAGGCGCAGAGCAATGCCTGTGTCATGGGACAGCATCGCAGTGGGACATTGTGACCTCACGGCCCCGTGAAGCTGGGTGGAGGCTCCCCGCCCCTCTTGTGATGCGCTGCACCAGGGCTGCTGGGGCCGGTGCTTACATCATAGAAACACGGACTCATGGAATGGCTGGGGTAGGAAGGGACGTCAAAGAATTTTCACCTCCAACCCCACTGCCGCGGGCAGGGATACCACCCGCTGAGTCAGCCTGCCCAGAGCTCCCTCTAGCCTGGCCTTGAACGCTCCCAGGGACGGGGCATCCACAACTTTGCTTGGCAAACTTCTATAGTGCCTCGACAGCCCCAAGAGGGAATGCATTCCATCTCGGTATGCCCATGACACCTCAGGCCACCGAGGATGAGACGTGATATAGAAACGCGGTCTGGATCCAGGACGCTGTTGCACAGGTCACCCACGCATGTGAAACGTGCTGCAATTCAGCAAGCCAAGCGGATAAAGGCCCTCTGGTACAAAGGATGATGGCTGAAATATGAACGCAGGGAGGTAGACCCTCCCACAAACCTGCCAAGTCTAGTGTCACGTGCTTACACTTTAATCAGTAGATCTGCAGTTTCTCCTATTTTCTTTCAGTTTTCCAGTACCTTGGCTAAGAGCATCCCCTTTCCTACACCAGGCGTATTTCCCATTGTTAGTGTGCTTCCACACCTGAATTTAGTAGTGGAAATGTAAGACTCGCCGCTTAGCACCTCCCGGCCGCAAAGTCCAAGTGAGCTCAGCCACTGCTGGCAGCCGGACGCTTGGTGGCGAGAAGGTCTGACGGCCATCACCTACAGGGTCCCACCTGGCTGTCTGGAAACTGCGGCAGCAGCTGCACTCCTGCCACCTTGCATCGGAGGAATCACGCTGCTGCCACCTCCAGCATAGTCTGGTTCAAGCCCCAGCTTCAGCTTTCCGTAGATCAGATTGACTGTCCTTCATCCTCCTTTATTTGCAGGTCCAGAGATTTACAGCTCAAGCTGAGCGTCTCCTAGGAGGAACCTCGTTACTTTCAATCCTGTAGTTTCTACGTGTTGCCATGAGCCCATCTGTACACAGTTCCAACTCTAATCGTCCTTTCTAACCCATCTAATTCTATGAGCCTGGCTTCCTCTCCCTCATTCATCCACTCATCCAGTTCAGCATAGCAGAGCAGAGGGAGAGGATCACCTCCCTTGCCCTGCTGGCCATGCTCTTTTTAATGTGCCCCAGGATACCATTGGGCTTCTTGGCCAGACAGGCGCCCTGCTGGCTCTTTGGCCATCCTGCTGTCCACCAGGTCCTAACCTGTACTGATGTCTGCTGTTATTCTTTGCCGGGTGTAAGGCTCCACACTTGCTCTGGTTAATCCTCATCAGGTTTCTCCCCGCCCAATTCTCTGGTCTGTCCTGCTCATGTTGAATGGTAGCACAGCCTTCTGGTGTGTAAGCCAGTCCTCCTGGCTTTGTATCATCAAGTACACCCCTCTTCGAAGATGTGGAAGAGTTCCCAGAAATCCATGAACACAGCCCTCAGCTTGAACAAGTCCTACAGTACTGTCTGAAAAAGAAAATCGAAATCTACAGTTCAAATGATAACAACACCCTTCCCATCTCTTATCTTTTTGTCTACCATCACCTGCTATCCTGTTCTCATCTTCACAGATACGTCACATGCGTATTCATGTAACGCATTTTCATGGAAATATTTATGCTAGTTTGAGGTTGAAGAGCTGATTTTTTTTTCCATTTTATTCAGGCAAGGTGCCAGGGCACATACAAAGGTTGAGGGATTTACTATAAACTGTTTGTCCTCCTTGTTTTCCCATTTGAAATCATGATGTTTGATGTTTTACGGGGCTCAAAGAAGATCCGGGAAAAAAAAGAATGAAGAAGATGATGAAGTTTTAAATGCAATAGCTGAAAGAACATAGATCTGAAGATCATGACTGTGGACTGCGTGATGCCTGCCTTGTCAGCAAAAACCCAATAACCCCAACACTGGAGATGAGACAGTTTGCCTCCTAGTAACATCTAGCTGAATTTTTCTCTCGCCAAAAAGAACATGGCAGTTTTTCAGATTCTTATAAATCTTTTGTTGACACTTTTTTGTTTTCTCTCACCTAATCTCTTCCATTTGCATGTCTCAACTCTACTATGAAACGTGGCTTAGCCAGAGTTAACCCTTTCAGAGGAACAAAATGTTTTCACTTCCAAAGTCATGATTTGCCTGTTGTCTGTTTGACATCATGCACAAACAGAATAGGTGCTATTATGAAAAGCTTCAGTTAAGAAATTCACAGGCAGAACATACAGCATGACATGCAGCCCCACAGGCTTCACTCACTCTCTGAATGCCTATAGTGTAATTCAAATACATACCTGGATCTTTTCTCTTGATGTCCACTTTTCAAAATATTGCCTTTGAGAAAGTCTGTGAAATCACTTCCCATCCACCCTTTTCCAGAAGTGGCAGTTTGTCCATGTTGAAGAAACCATTCTGATTTTCAGTGCTGTATTCCTGCTGTGTCTGGTGTGCAGTTCACATGCTGTAAATCACAGCTGAGATTAGCTGATACATATTTTCTTTATAAGCAGAGAGCCATGGAAGTATGCATTGCCTTTGAGGTCCAAAGCTCTGCAAAAATCACAGCCTGTTGGGAGCCACTCTTCTATAAGCGTGTAGAATAATTGCTTTGTAGCCAGAATTTCTGATTTGAAAATGAGCTTTTCTTTTCATTTCATCATTCATTTTATTAGGACACACACTAATCCCTGTCCCAGCAGGCAAAGCCATGCATTTATCCGAGGTGACCTTCTGGGAGTGACCACATTTACTCACCTACCTGTCACGCAGAGTTCAGGAACTGGGGAGCCTGCATGCTGCTTGGCAGGAAATAGCCTTCATCATCCCAAAGAGAACCTTACTGCACTTGTATTAAACTACATAAATTGCACCTAATGGGGTGAGTAGGGGGGAGGGGGACAGATACCACAGATGATGTCCTCAGCTGAAAGCTGGAACGCTGAACCCAACCGCAACCTGATCATACATAGGGTAAAACTTTACCACTGAATCATAGAATCACAGAATCAAAGAATGGCCTGGGTTGAAAAGGACCAGAATGATCATCTAGTTTCAACCCACAACACACAGTGACTTGGCTCTCAGGACAAGCAGCAACGTATCCTCATGCTGTCTGGTCATTTTGACCATAATGACACGTGAATGACATTATCTGGTGATGATCACACTTTCTTCTAGCTAAATCTGAACACTCGGATGAACATTAAGTAATTTGATACACATTGATTGAAGATGAGGCTGTAGACAGCCATCTAGCTTCCCTGCCCTTCAGCTTCGCATTTGTAAAATGGATATAATATTACTTCAGGGGTGACTCAAGGACAAGCAAATTCAAATCTGCAAAGGTCTTCATAGCAGTTACTGATGGGGAGGAGGAACAGCTCTGACAGTGCTGTGATAGAGACAGCCACGTGAAGCCCTCTCTCTGACACTGCACACAGGATGCCTCAGCATGGGGCTGGGCTATGCCATAAGCCCCCCCAACATATATCTAAGAATTCTTCCCTCTACATCATTCTCGGTTTTTGTGGTGCACATTGATACACATCAATACCTGAGAGCTACAGTATATTTAACTCCAAAAAATCACAGCGACCTTTGTTGTACAGCACAGAGCGCTCTGGAATCCAACAAATCATCACAGTTCACATTTCTGGGCTTTGGAGTTGTTTGTGTAGATGGGTTTTCAGATTACAGTTAGACTCTGTTTCTAGCTAGAGGTAGAAGAACAGATTCCTATCTACAAGCCACTTATAAAATAAAATCTAGCATCCAACTAAAGCCACTCATACAACTGAAGAGGTAAATACATCGACATATAGACACATACAAGCATCTCTATTACGGTCATTGCTAAGCTACCAACTGCAGAGGATTTTCTCTGTATGTGAAGACCCTGCGGTGCCACTGAGATCTGCACGGTGTGGATCACGAGGTGACTCGTGCAGACAGCTGGGACCCCCCCTAGGGGAGCTGCGGCTGATGCTGCCCTGAGCTGCCCCAGCTGATGCAGCAGCTCACTGCAGTTGCTTATGACTGTAAATCTGCTGAATAAAACACTTCAAGAAAAAAAAAAAGAGGGAGACAGAAGAAAAAAAGCCCCAGTAATAACTCAATTACTTCAAAAGTTCTGCTGTAAATCTGTAAGGCTATCTACACTGGGTTTCAGAGTGAGCAGATCCCTGGCTTTGTGCAGGCTCCTGAATGGCAGAGAGCAGCTGGGCAGTGACTGCTCTGTGTATTTACTGTGCTGTTTGGAAAAGCATCTTTTACAAGCTGCAAAGAACACTGCTCTGTAGCTAGGCTTCCTTATAACCAGTGTTGCTTTGCAAAGATGTATGAGATCTATAAACAATGACAATACCTTCATCTTTCAGTTTCATCTTTTATTATTTTGCCTTTTATTATTTTGCCTTCATAGAAAAGCAAACTCAAACATATCAGCACAAAGACAAGCAATACAACCAGAGAGCAAAATACAGCAGGCTTTTGTGAACCAAGCCAATAAATTCATGTAAATCTATGCCTGCCTATGTTGTTATGCTGATCTGTGCAGGCTTCTTTTGTTCAATCCAGAACCACAAGGTTACTGATGTGCATCTATACTGGGGTGCCAGACCCCATCAGGCAGTGCTGGTCAGCTCTGGAGGGGCTCACAGACGTTTGCTCCAACGCTTCATCACAACCTTCTGCCCCAACAGTGCCCTGCTTGCACAGTGCTCTCCAGTTTGACTATTCATCATCACCTCCAAGCCTCCCAGAAGTTCCAAAATTCAGTTTTGTGGTACTGAGAGGACTCAAGATTAAGATACAAGACCGAGCAACAAATGTTTGCATGACCAGCATCAGAAAACCTGAACCTTTCCCTTCAGTTCACAATTCATGCCACCTAGTGCTGCTGCTCTACCACTGGTCTGTTTTGGCTAACTTTCACCCTATTATTTCTCACAGTCACACAGTATAAATATCTGATCTACAATTGATGCTGTTATGCAGAGTGGCATAAAGAGTCTCCTTATCCCTGCAAGAGGAATAAGGAACGTATCCAGATAGCATCAATATTTGATCTCTGTTTGTGTGTGTTTTTGGTTATATGGCTTCTTGTTAAGAATGGGATTATTACAATAGATAAGAGTAAGCAGCCAGTGAAAAGATGTAAAAATAAAGCTGGATACAAACCAGTGTCTGCCTCTTGATGTGGAGTACATTCAGAAGAGAGTAGTCCCAGAGCACTTCCAAAGGGCCAAACCCACCTCTGTCATCTCAGATGCCAGAGACATGGCATCTTCATTCAGGGAGCAAAAAGACAAGACACAAACCTATACTTTTCCAACTCCTGTTGCTAACCTAAGCACCTCCCCAAACCAATCTGATCCCAGCTCAGAAGATGGGTTTATCTGGAGGCAAAAGAAACCAAAAAATGCATCATGTGGGGCCGCAATGCATTATTCTGACGAGCCACATCTGTCACAGCTCCAGAAATTGCAACGACTTTGTCTTAACTGGCAGCTCTGAATTGAACCACTTGTATTTTGCAGGGCTCTTAAAAGCAAATGAAATCTTTAAGGATGTCTTTTTTTAATCACCAATTTAAATTCCATCATCTTGACGATGATAAAAATTGACACCCAAAATTCAAGCAAGAAAGATGGTTTGACAGGCTTCCTGGATTAAAAGGAGCTTCGTGCAAATAGAATGTTTACAAGAAGGGAAACAACTTCCTAATTTGTTAAAAAGGGATTCAGGTAATTAAACAAATATTGGAAAATACGGTGTTGCCTATATTTTACCTTAATGCAGCAAGAACATTAGCAAATCCAGCTGTCTGAAACTTTACATGGTGGTGGTATCTTCTGATGCACCCAGTTTTAGTGTAGAATTCCTGATTAGGTAGGCTAAATAAAACCAGAAAGCAGCAGAAACTTCAGAAAGTTTACAAACCTGATCCTGCATCGCTTGCATAACATGAGCTTGAGCAGATTTAATTCAGAGTGAAAACGTTATATGAATTGCTCCCATTTTCTTTGAACAATTTAGAAGAAGAGCTACAGAGGGTCTTCTGATAAATGGGATAAAAAGACATACCCAACACTGATAATGTGTAGTTGAGTCGTTCTGCAGACTGGATGAGCGCATCTCCAAGAAGCTCTCCTGCTTTCAAAGATGTTATGAGTTTTACTGGCAATGCTTTGTGCTTTCCTGTCTCACCAGCAGAGCAAAAAATATCAACCAATGCAAATCATAGCAGGTACAGAAAAGAAACCTCTGCATTCCAGTCCTACACCCTCACTCAAAAATCATGCAGCTTTACACTTTTTACTTTCTGAAACCTAATGGTATTCATAGACAAACAGCAATGGATGATTTCAAGAAGACTTTTGCCCTGCAGCTGCTCAAATATTGTTACTACTCTTTTTTTGTTTGTTTTCTTGAAAAAGCTAAAGGAAAAGCAAGAGAGGAAAAGGTGAAGATCCAACACTTTAATGACAAATGGCATTGAACGTGTGGGAGTTGCCTGCTCATCCGTGGAATTGGCTGAAACTTTGAGCAATCAGCTGTTGGTTTGATTTTTTTATTATTATTATTTTTTTAATCTAAATAGCCAGAAAATAATGCAAAAAATCCACTGCCTTTAAAACCTTTTTTTTCCCTGAGTGTTTCCTCTACCAGAACACTTTCACAAGCTTCCCAAAACCCACTTTGCCTCCCTTGCTCTCTAAGTACCATAATACATTGTCACAGCTCTCCTGCAGCAGTACATCATCCTTCACGCCACTATACAGCCACCATAAAGACAGCATCCCTTAGTGGGACTGTTATCGTGATGTGGCATAAATAATCATAAGGACTGCTCAGAAGTGAAATTTCTTCTCTCACTGCCCCTCACCCTCTCTTCACAAAGCAAAGACGGTTCTGAAAAAAAAAAACAACAACGGAATAATAGGATTTAGATGCATTTTTATGTTTTATTTTTCATTTCTTTCTAATTTTTCTGATACTAAATTGTGGTGTTGCTAGAGCCCATGCAATATAAGGTGCTTAAAGAACAAATGAGAACAAGAGGGAGCAGGTTTCTGGGATATAGAGGTAGGCCTGTGAGAGCAGGCTGCTATTACTACAGCTAACATCACACAGTTCCCATCCCACTAGAATATTCAGGCACAAAGTACTGTAGGCAGCAAAACAGCTGCCTGCCAGCAGGCCATTAATTAGCTCACACCAGACACGACATACATTATTTGTGGCAGGCTTCTACTTGAAGAATAATGATAAAAAAGCTTGTGATGAGAGTGAGTCCCAAATGGTCCGTCAGTAGGAGCTGCATGGCTTTTACAAATGCCTCAGCAGCCAGAACGGTGTGCTTGATTCAGTGGGCATCAACTGGACAAAACACTGAGTTCTTCAGCAAAATCAGGTGATTTATTTAAGGAAAGAGTTGAAAGCTTCAGAGCAGGGGATCTCTTTGAGCCCAAGGCTGAGATTTCACCACCCTGAGCTGCACTTCGATCTGTGAGCAGCTCCCCATGGTCCCAACTGATGAGCTGGGCACAGCCAGAGCCCGGCCATCAGCATGCTGCAGGGCAGAGACCAAGTCCATGCCATTGTCACCAGATCATGTCATCCACTCATCATTATGGTCCAAATGACTAGAGAGCAGCAAGACACGAGTACATGTGCGTGTCGTAGGAGTCATCTGAAATATTCAGTGGTGAACATGGGGCAGGAAAGTGAATTACAGCATCTTAGAATGGTCACAGGGATGTGACTGAAAATGAGGATGTGTAGGAAAGCAAAACATGGCTTCACACTTGCAGGATTTTTCCTTTCCTCCACACAAAACAATGGTGTTTGGACTTCGGCAACAAACACGACACAGTTGATGAGTGTACGAATAATACACTGATGATTTGGCATTCCCACAGCCAGAGCCCAAAGATATATTGCACTGGAGTGGAGCTCATCAAATTTCTTTATCTCTGGAGTCACACAGCAGATCTACACACGATGACATTAATTGGACAAAGCCAAGCATTCTCCCAACAGCGAGGCCCACCTGGCAGCTCCTGATGGTGGCTGCAGGATGCACCAGTCTGTGTGCCAGCTGTTCCCAGGGGATCCACAGATCTCCTACAGCTCCAACAAGATCACCAAATGCAAACTTTCCTTGCTGTTTGAGACCCAAATGGTTAATGATGTTTTCTAAGAGAAAGTGAGCTTCCTCCTAGTAGTTCAGATTAATGTGTGCTCTTCACGGAAATCTGGGAGCTCATGCCCTGCTTTACAGAAGTCCTTGTTTCTGAAGGTAACCAGGCTCTGCTCTGATTGTGTGAGCCTCCCTACTGCTATTGCCAATATGCCAGGATAGTTAATCCACATGTTGTTTTTTTTTTTTTCCCTGGGGTATTTGCCAAGTTTTCAGTAAGTAAAGATTACCAGAGAGAAAACCCTAAATATAGGTTCAGGTGGGAATTGTACTTGCTAATCTCTCCTAAAGGCCAGTGCTTTGATGGGACACAGTGCCTGCTTGGATAAGATGCTAGGTGGACAGTTGGACTGGATGATCTTGGAGGTATTTTCCTACCTTGGTGATTCCATGATTGAGTTTCCCAGGGCTGCTCTGTCCTACGACACCTGCAGGTCCCTCGTGGTGCCCAGGGCCCAGTTCCCTTCAGAGGGGAACAAGGAATGCTGTCCTCACCAACATGTGCTTTTACTAAGAAGAGAAACCTTATTACTGCTTCCCCAGATTGTATTGGCTTGTTGTTGTTTCCATTAACTTTTATGAGTTTACTAAACAAGCCTGATTTAAAAAAAAAATACTCTCTCAGCTCCAAAAATTGGATTTTCTGTCTAGTCCAAATGCAACAGCCATTTTAAAGCACACACCAAGAGAAATCACTGAAATGACACTTTTGAGCATTTTGTATTCCTTTGCTGTGCGTAAAGTGTAGATGATTTGGAATACATCCACTAAATTAATGGTGTTTATTGTCTTTTTTTATGTTTGGGTTTTTGGGTTTTTTTTATATCCCAGTGAAAAAGCAAAAATAGCTGAGAAAAAAACATCATTACTGGCATGATGACTTCTTAAAGATTTTCTTGCCCAGCTGCTCCTTGGCCAAATCTTAAATATGGTGAATTCATTCATTAGTGCACTGGATCTGTCTCACAGTAGCAAAAGTCAGACTTAAACATAGCAGTTGATGATTCCTTACCTAAAATCAGCTGGAAGCATCAATGGGGCTGCTGCCTCGGAGACATGTAAATGATGGCCAAGAAAAGAAAGGTATCACGGTCAGACAGAACCTGCTCCCTCCCAGTGCTCCTTCAGAGCTCCCCAACTTCACTACTACCAGCACAGAGTGGCAGCTCAAAGTCACCTTGGTTACAGCAGCCGAGGTGTGCTGCTGCACGCCCCTGCAGCCCCAGTTCTGCATCAAGCTCTGGCTGCACTGCAATAGGTGAGAGCTCTCCTGAAAACTCGAAAGGTCTTTGCAAGGACAGAAAGTATTACACGATTACAAATAAGATGGCAATTGAGAAAAAAGATCTAGTTAATTTAAGGGCTACAGGACCTGCGATGCAGCTCAAGAGAATGTGCTGCATACACCAGGCTGCACGGCTGCTGGCACGGGGCTGCAGCACGAGCAGTGGTCACTATGAGGAGGCAACACTGCTGACTTCTAACAGTTCCAGCACTGAAACAGGAAATTACTGAAAATCCACACTGCTTTCTGAAAACGCAGTATACATTTCAGTGCCTTTCCAGTAATCCCCAAATCATCACTGAGGAATACGTGTTCTTTTTTTCCCAGCCTCTGTGGAAGCCTATTTTACTCAGCCTACTCCAAAACAAACCCAATGCTGCTGCATCTGATAGAAATGGAGCTGTCTTTCCTGATGACTCCCAATTTATTGTGGAGTGAGCTGTTACGAGATGCAGGCAAAGAAATGAGGGCCTTCCCCTCTCCTCAGCTCGTGTTTTTCATTATCATTGCAAAATCATTTTCCAGCAAAACCATATTTATTTGGCCCAGGGCCTAGGGCAAGAATTCACTGCCTGATGTTTAAATAACGACAACCAATTTGCAGGACACTAGTAATCCTAGATCAAAGGCCCACAAGCTGTTAAAAATGCTACAGACAGGAACTAGCTTTCTTTTACTACACTCTTTTTTTTTTTCTCTCTTCTGGTTGAAATGTTTCAGCTGGGCAGGAGGGCATCTCTCTCCAGCTCACTTCTCTCCAAGTAAAATAGGACAGAGGACAGCAATGAATGGCTGCCAGGACAAAATACTCCCTAAAAATCTCTATGGCATCCGACCAACACTTCTCCCCAGCCCTTGATGTTTCACAGGTTGGGTTCTTGCAGATGAAGGAAGAAGCACAGTAATTTGATTTTGCCTCATAAGCAAGAGTTAGTTACAAAAATACTTGGTGTTTTTGTACAATCTGGAATGCTGTAGCTGCACTACGCAAAATATTTCATTTTCCGAATTCAGTTTCTCAGATTAACCCCATTCCCTGCCTTTGCTGCAGCTTGCTGCAAGCAGAAGGCCACTTCTTCATCACTTCGAAACTTGGACACTTTGGGTTTTGTTGCTGTATTTTATTTTTCTCTGACTACAGCTGATCAGCTTAAGGTTTGGAATTTCAAAATATTCCACTAAAAACGTGCACAGACGTGACCAGTGATCGGCATTAAGGACAGGAATTGGAAACAACCATGCTGATTTTAGAGACAGTTCGGTGCCTGAGTGTGAACAGGACCCAGTGTGGAGTTGTCCCTGCCTGATGGCCCTCAGCTTGCTTCCATTGCAACCCAACGAGACATGGAGCTCTGTCAGACACTGCAAGGCTGTTTCCTTCTTGCTGTCCATTCCCCAGTCAAGTCAGACCCTTTTCTGAGGAACAGAAAAGCCCCATGCTTGGGGCTGTAGGGTCCCTTCCAGCAGTAATATAGCCGCGCTGGAGACAGCCAACTTAATACAATCTTAATGCGATAAACTGCTAACTTGATTGGATTCAATGAGATGTAAATTATTAGATTCAATAAGTACACAGGGATCATTTCACCTTACACTCTGCATGGGAGGATTCTGCCTTCAGTCGCTTCATCATTCCTGTTAATCGTGTAAAATGCATCACAGAGATGAAAGGTTTGGGACTTACTTAAGGTTGTTCTCTAACTTCTCACAACACAGTGTTCCCTCCCACACTAACCTATCTTTCATTTCTAACGGCTGTACTTCCTTATGGACACAGGTCCATTCAGTATGATCAGTCCTGAACTAAAGAAAACTCTGTTGATCCAGATTTCCAAAAAATTCCCATATACTTACCCCAAGAGAATGACTTCTCATGAGAATTCATTTTCAATAACCAAGAACTGGCAGCAAGAAGACTTTTATAGCTTCTCATTCACTGAAAGATGCTTTAAAATCTCTTCTGCTGAACACAGGAATCAGTGCTGTGATTCCAAAAAAGGGGAAAAACACAGAGGATACCATGCTAACATGTACAAAGTTATTCACAAAAATATGAACCCAAACCAGTTCTGCCTAGGTAAAAAAACTAAGAACCCAACAGGATGCCCAAGGAAGTGGCTGTCCCTGGAACTGTTCAAAAGACATGGAGATGTTACACTTGGGAACATGGTATGCTCTCAGATGTAGAGTATAAATATTGGGTGGTGCTGTGTGGGGCCAGGAGTCAGACCTGATGATCCTTGTGGGTTTCTTCCAACTCAGGACATTCTATGATTCTATGATTTAGTGAACATGGTGGTGGTAGATCCACCAGCTGGACCAGATGATTACAGAGTTAAAGAGTTCAAAAACAAATGAGAATATTTAATTTCAGACTCTACATTTCATGTTGACTTTTTCATTTTGCCTTAGAGGAGTGTTCCATTTCCTTGCAGGATCTGATCCCAAATTATACTAAGAAATCTTTCCGTATAGTTCCTCAACACAGTCATTCAAAATGACATTCCTCATCTCTTCTATGATTCCATTATGGGAGCTATGACAAGTGGGAGCTGAAGAGTTACCAACGCAGAAAGAATCCCCTGGAATGTCTGTTGGACAGAGCAAGTGATTCCCTGTTCCTCTGTAAGGACTTGGCTCTCACACGAGGCTGAGGGCCCCTCCTGAACAGCAGTCAGGAACTGCATGAACTCTACAGCTCTTCACTTTCCCTGGTTAATTTTCTCCTGTCTTGGCTCAGATTGGATCTGGTCAGCATCTGCCATCAGCTAAGGCAGCTTCTCAGAGCAACAGCTAACGCTGCACCACGGACCACAGCAGTGCCACAGCCATGGTGGATTGGCCCAGCACATGTTTTGCAGCCTGGCTTTGTCTCAGCTGTCTGTAAAGAATCCAGTGTATCCGTGAGAGACGGCTGCTGGGTTGGCAATCTGGCCCTAGGTGACTGAGGCATCACATATGATCCTTCTCAACAAGTTTTCAAAGTGATGCCTTAGGCACTGATGTCTTCTATTTTGAAGTTATCATCTCCGTTTCTCCTCTTTCAACTTAACACTCAGGTTTGGGACATTTTAATGTGCAGTAGCTAAGCGGTGGCATGGTTAAGAAGCCAGTGATATCAGCAGTACCTTTAAAATAACATTTCTGGACATGTAGAAGCTTGTCGGGCTGCTCCTTCTGCTCACCTGCAATTCTCAGAAATGCAACCTCTTGGCTGGCTTCAATGCTATTCTTCAACTCATCTATTTTCCTATACTTGCACAGACAGATGAGTTATTTCTAGCTTGCTACTGGTAAATAACAAGCAACGACGGCATCCTTTTGGGATCCAAGGCCACGAATACAGCAATGTGGACGTGCAATTAGACATTGCTTCAACACCAAATACAATTCCAGTGAAATCAAGAGACAAGAGAGAAATAAACACAATGGGCAACTGTTGCCCAAGGAGAAAGCTGCATCATGTGCAGGGAACTTGCTGAAGCATCTTTAGCATCTCTGTGATATTGGATTTGGGAAATGAAGGCAGAAGACCGAGGAAGAGACTGGGTAATCTCTTCAGTTCCTAATCAGGACCTCCCCAGTCATTATCTCGTCTGATAGTGAAGGAGAATTGGAACTTCTTAATGACAGTCTGACTCGAAGAAGCAGCGTGGAGCACTCTGGGGTAAGGCAGCTCCAATGAGAACCAAAGTCTGCACTGGCTTTCAGAAGGGGTGATACCTTCAGAGGCTTTGCCTCCAGGAAACTGAATTCTTGTCCTGATCTGCACATTTCCTTCCAGACTCCACCCCACTGCCACATGCTACTGTGGAAGGACAGATAGCAGCATCTGAACATTGTTTACCCCCCCGGGTTGTTAATAGCCAGTCTTAGAAACCCAAACGGAAGGAATAAAGTTCATTCTTTTGTATTAATAAAAACGGAGACTTTTATTTCCGATTGACTTATGTGTACCTAGATATATTATCACCAGGTGCCAATGCATAGCCCCTGGGATAAGATTTGAGCTCAGCTTTAATTAGTTTACTGTAATAAGGTAAGTGATGCTTCACCTTTCCAGGGAAGACATTATCTGCACTCTTTCTGCTTTCCAGTACTTGCACCGTCTTCTTCATTCGCAACAAGAGCAAAGCAACTGCCTGGTTTATTCAGAAATGAAGCAGAAACAGTACAGTAAATATAGGAATGAGGATGAAATTATACTGAGAGCAACATTATGGACCAGAGAGGTAAGCAAGGGGTCACATCCAGCAACAAGACAAACTGCTGTTAGGAGATATCACCTTGGTACTGTCCTGTGTTGGCAGTAGGAGGAATCATCTACTCTGAGTCCTCAACCTTCTGTTGGGTATCTGGGTATTAACTCATGCAGAAGAACTGATAAATAAAACACTTGTTTTTAAAAAGGGGCCTTTCTCTGTCATTGTGGTGTCGGTTCCACTGCCAGGTTTCTCTGCTGGTCCCTGCAGAGGGGCATGAAGTGGCTCCCATGTAACAGGAACTTTGTTTCTCTATGGAACACATATTCAGGGGGTGCTGCACATCTGAGCCTGTAATCCCAGCTGCCAGTCTCCTCTGTAAACACTTAAATATCTTTCACAATCTTGCTCTAAGTAGCACCAAGTAAGACCCCTCTGGCCAAGTATCCTCTAAGAACCTGCTCTTGGAGATTTGCATATTTTTTCTTGGAAAACGTATTGCTGTTACAAAAATTTATCTCAGGTTTTAAAACCACCTCAGCTATTTAAAAAAAATAGATAATATCAAGCAAGAGAGAGTCATGAAATAAGAATGATCAAATACTTTCAAGCCCTATCATCAATAAAACTGTAAAGTTAGCCACACCAGTTCACTTCAGGGCATCTGCTCACATTTAATTGAATGATTGTTTTAATTTTTCATTGTTTAAAACCACTCAACCACTTAGCAAAAGCCAGTGCTGCTCTTGCAGCAAGCATAACAACTTCTTGTCAAGCTCCAGAGAAGGTAGCTGCCTTTTTGCAGGAATTGTGGACCCCGTGTTAGCTGCAGCAGTGCCATGGTCAGACAAAACCCTTGGATTGGCTTCCACTGAGCCATCCCGAGCCCTGGCACACTCACTGCAGGACAGCTTCGGTTGGTGGCACCCAAAGGGCAGCTCAGGTGTGCAGAGAGGTTCCTCACATGGCTCCTTGGGACCATTGCTTGCTTTGGTCAGAGGAAAGAGGGATGCTGCTTTCTCTCCCAAATTGGGAGGCTGTTTGCCTCTCTGCTATATTTAGCTTTTAATGACTCTTGGAGGTTGAGCTTTAGGTGAAATAATGCAGATAAAGAATAAGCATCATTCTGGAAATAGGTTAACCATATATATAGTACTCTCTGGGGTCAGATGTTTCCTGTATGCTTACGACAACAGTTAAAGCAATGGGTACCAGCGCTGGCACAGGCAATGTACCTGCTCACGCACTAATAGGAACAGCGTCCCAAGCAGACACCCATCAGGCGTGAAGTCTTTAGTTTGTTCCCAGCACTGTACAAAAGGAAGATGCCCATCCCTGCCCCCAGAGACCTTCCATTCCATGCAGTCAGGGTGAGAAAAAGAGAAAAGGCTGCTCTCACACATGCAGCTCATAGCACAGCCATTGCCTCTTCCATTGTTGTTCAGCAAGTGGACATGACCATGGCAGTGATGGCAGTGATATAAACTATTCTGGGCCACCAGGCATGGAGTGCTGGCTGTGCTGCACAGAGCAGAGTTGGCTCTGCAGCCTTGACCTGTCCCCAGCCCTCACCAGGACCTGGGCAGGATCTGTAGGGGGTGAAAGTGCAAGAGAAGGCCCTGAGGAGAAGAGAGAGGCAGCAAGAGGAGCTGAGTTCCCTGCTAGCATTGCTAGGCTTGGCAGAGAGCTTCAGTAGAAACTCACAAATCATTCTGAACCAGGGCTTTAATGTGCATCTAATTCCTTGCTGACTACACCTGGAAAGGTGAGATGTTCAGATGAACTCAGCTTGTGGCAAGATAAGAAAGTTAAAGCAAATGAAATTGCACACAGTACTTTAAAAAGCATTATTCAGAGAAGAGGAGGCCAGACTCTGAGCAGAGCTAAGTTTTTCCATACTAGTACTAAGGCAGAAGCCAGTACTGCATGTACTTCAGGGCAACTTCCCCTGTTCAGTCCACTGGACCATGAGCTTCTCCTAGGTGTTCAACTCATCTGTGCAGGCTAATTTACCTTTTCTTTTAAATGAGACTGAGAATCTTATGTATTTGAATGACTTTAGCGTCAGGTACTACGATACAATTGCAATTTGGAAGCCTTGTAATTGCAGATGTCTTAGGGCTAAAAACAATCACAGAAGCACAGAAGCACAGAAACACCAAGATTGGAAAAGACCTATAAGATCATCCAGTCCAACCATCAAAAACCCGCATGGGCTGAGGAACACCTGACTTACAGCATAGGGATGGCTACACACAGGCAACATGCTAATTACTAAAGTTATGAAATCCCTAGAGCCCCTTTGCAAGGCTAATTGTTGACATTAAGTCTTTAAGTGCAATTACCAGTGCTAATGATTGCAGGGACAGATTCCAAAAGAATGCTGTTTAAAACCTTCTAAACTGGAAGATTTGGGATAACGCTGAAGCCAGGCAGATAATCTCTAGAAAAGAAGAGAAAATTGTGATTACAAGTGGGCTGTGCTCACTTGGCATTTCATATTAAGTGAACGTTATACCAGGACACAGAATCTTGAGTAGGAACAATCTGGATTATTTTGCAAATGCTTTTGGTGGTTGAAATCCAGACACTGGTCATTAGATCCAGTTTTATTGCAGCCATAAAAGAAGTGAGTCAACAGCTTAGTCACATCAGGCTGGATATGCTACAAGCACAGTCTGAATGAAAGAATGAAATTAAACAAACACTGAGAAATACAAGGTAATTAAAAAAATCCCTGGCAGCTTTTCCTCTAAAGAAGCAAGAGTTTACATAGTCTTCAAGTTAGACTGCACAACATGTAGAGGGAGCATGAATTTAATGGAATGAATCTGGGCATAGCAGTATGGCATTGTGGGCCAACAAACTGACCTTCTGCTTTCCAGAAGTATCTTCTGTTTTGTAAAAATAATGCAAAGACAGATATGGAGGTTGACTCCTGTCTCACATCAGTATACAATTTACCATCTGTTAAGTCCATTTGCACAGATCAGAACAGGCAGACTGCCTGGTGTAGGCTGTAAGATAGAGAAATGGGTCAGGCAACTGCTTTGGAGGGATCCAGAAGAGTCTGACCATTCATTTGTTTTAAATGGAATCAGTAACCAAGCCATGTGCCCTCAGGAGGAGAAAAGAAAGACACGGTGATCAGCATGGGGAGACAGTAAGGAAGGAAAGCTTTGCAGGTAAGCCATCAGGTCTGAGTAACTGCTGGCCCAGAAAGAAGCCTCTTCTGGACAGCATGACAGATTTATGCCATTCCAGGCTTGATTCCAGAAGACTGAAAAGTTGGAGTGTGCTTTTTAGAATGCCATTTTATTTCAGTGTGAGTACACAATTAAGACTCAACACTGAAGGAGTTTAATGACACTATTCCTGAGGGAAACATCAAACATACAGATGCGGTGCCCTCCTATCTGATGATAATAACTGGCATTTTCTATTCCAGTAGAAAACGTGACTGGGATGAGCGTTTAGGGAAGGAGGAGCATCTCTCACAGTAGGTGGGGAGGAGCCAGGGGACCATGGGGCTGTTCCCCGACCCCTGCGGGCATCACAGCTCTGGGTGTTGCTGATGTTACTGCAGGCAGCTAATAAGGTCTACGCATCTGTTTTTCTGTTGCACGTTTGCCATGTGCAAATAATGACATTAACTTCTCCTTTGGGACCAACAAACGAAATGGATGATTGTTTGTACGTGAGAAGGATTAATATGAGGAAAAGTGAATATGCCACCAGAGGGCAGTGAATGAAACAGGCTATTTTCTTGTTTGTGAGAGACAAGTTACAAGGATGAAGTAACAAGACCAGCCAAGTTCTACATGCTGGCACCGAAGGAACATCTCACACTGGGTTCAGCACTGGTTTCCATCAGACTGGTGCTGAACAGCATGGTGAGATTCTGTGCAGTTGCGCCGATGGAAAATTGCCTGAAGGAAACACTGAGTGAGTGCCCAGTGCTGGGAATGGGGGCACAAACACACGTGAGGAGGTGAAACAACACTTAGAGGAAAAGCTTCATCCAAACGCACAGAAAGCCAGAAGCTCCCAGCAGAGGAAACACCACCACATGTGCCACAGCCATGCAGCTGGGCCTTGTGAAGCAGGGGAGCTGCTGGATCCTCAGCCAAACCCAGAGGACAACAGCCTTCTCTCACAGGGCCAGGAGCTCCCCCTGCCCACCTGGCCAGACTGTTCCCATCCCAAACCTGCCCTGCTCCCTGCTTCCCCCGGCAATGGGGTGCGGATGGGCTGCTGGGTCACCACCACCAGCACCAAGCGCTGCTCTGCATATGGGTCTGTTTGTGGTGGTGGGATATGGCATGGCTCCTTCGCTTCTCCCGGCTGCCCCTGCTGTTGGAGCAGCTCTCCGAGTCACTGCAGGATGCAGTATTGTTCCTGTGGGCCCAGGGAAGGTAGGTGCTGTTTTGCAGCTCTGCTGCGTCGCTCTGCTTTGTCCTCAGAGTGCAATTACCCAAAACACAGTCATAAGACACAATTTACAATCCCTGCAGCTTTTTGGCATCCCGGTGTATTGGCTTACAGACAGGATTTGTGGTAGGCTACAGCAGATAGACAGAGCACTCTAATTACAGAGTTACACGAAGAGGAAAGTTGAAAAGCTAATAGGACTTTATTAGAATAATGATCCCAGCTTCCATCTGAACATCTGCCATTACTAATTAAGAACAATTTAAAGTCAACCTGTTTAAAGAGAATCAATATTTACAGAAACCACATACCACTCTGATGTGGTGCAGAACCTACAAGAACCTTCCTACAAGCCATACCAAATCCTCCAAAAAGCACGTTGTTTGTAAATTGATGCCAGGTTAAAAAAAAAAAAAAAAAAAAGCCTTTGTAAAGCAGAGTCAAAAATTTGGCTCACGTGCAGCCTGTTTGTCACCTCTGTTTGTCACCTTCATTAGTCAGCTGCCCAGTGCTTCGAAATGAGTGCCACATAAAATGATATGTCACCCACCTCCTGAGATCAGGGTGTCATTTTTTTTTCCAAAAGAAGGTTAGAAATTACATTTCAAGTAGCAAATGAAAATAATCTTCTTGCAGCCTTTGTCTTCTTTGCCTGCAACCCCAGTTGCTATTGAACACAGTCATTTTGTGGAAGTGCAGAGAATCTACATCAATCTAACTGCATGGGAATGTACAAGTAAATCCTAGAAGGGAAGGCGTATGGTTACAGAGAGAAAACAATTAGGCAAAATATTACAATAGCAAATAGCTTTGAAATCCATTAGCAACCTCAAACTGAAAAGCAAATGCTTATTTCATGCATCACAGTGCAACCACTACAAAACAGGATAAACTCCCCAAAACAGGGCACACTCAGTCGTCTCTCCAAGGCATATTTTAAGATTTACCACCAGTATCACGCAGGAGAAGTACACAAGTACACAAGTTCATTCAAAGACTAAAGAGTGAATATCCAACCCATGGCTGTGGGGAACTCAGTGCTGGTGCAATACTCTGTCAGTGCTTGTGTGCATCCACAGGGCTTTAACACAACTATTGTCTGACCCAGGAGCATCAGCCAGTTCAGAGGGAGAGGAAAGGGGCGAAGTCCTTCCGACTGCTTTCCTTTCCCCTTTCACATAAACCCAAATTTACTGAAAAAACTGAAGTCAAGACTGACCCAGCAATTTAATTCTGCCATTGATCCGACAAAGCCCTTACATATCAACCTTCAGGAGCAGGCACATGACTGTTGGCTGTTTCCCTGGAAATGTTAATCACTGACAGCTTCTACAGACTCCAGGTAATGGTCAGTGGCCCTTTTGGAAGACAGTGTTCCATTTGTCATGCACGTGGAAGGAAAGCTCTGTAGTCTCTTTAAGTGCTCTGTGCTCCCAGGCCAACAGCACAGGAAGAGAGAAGAGTATGGCAGAAGAATCTCTGCTTTTACAGCAGCGCCCAACTTGGACTTCAGAGGCCAATAGCAAGCACTGTGTGACCCTGCATTTGTGATTTCCATAGGCCGTATTATTAGAGACTTCAGTTTGGTGTATGTTTTTGCAGTGTGGGAGCAATAAAGAGCAAAGGCAAGAAATAAAGAGCCTCCGGGTGCTGACATAAAATTAAATCCTGACTTCTCTTTCAAGTTCAAGGTAGGAAAATCACAGCTATATGTCTTTGTCAAAAGTATGCCCAAGCACTAATATCATCGAGGACAGTCATTTTTGCCATGTAATCTTACCGCACTCTGTATATCATCCAGAGCCACTGTGGACTTAGATGTAAAACAAACTACTAAACCATCTCCTAAATGTGGTGGCAAGCAGGATTTGGCCCCATGTAAGTACCTTTGGA
The DNA here is from genome assembly GCF_905368555.1 of Meleagris gallopavo. Lineage (NCBI taxonomy): Eukaryota > Metazoa > Chordata > Aves > Galliformes > Phasianidae > Meleagris > Meleagris gallopavo. Next base: position 14,643,420 of record NC_139419.1, read on the forward strand.
TTACTGCTGCCTGGTCCACAGGGAGATCAAACCTCCCTTCGGGGGAATATCGGATTAGAAGAGAAACAGTTGTCGGCCTCTAGGAAACTGCAAATCATTTTTTGTTCAAACCAACAGGGATTTTTGCAAGGCCTGCTGAGCCAATTTAAACAGGGAGAAAAACCTGAGAACCCTGCAATAATACTCTCTGTGGTTTTCTAAAAGCCGGGTCCTACTCATCCTACTCAGCGAAGCAATCTTACTGAAGCTAATGAATCTGGTCCCACGCAGCAGATAGGCTGACTGCAGCTCTGCACCATGCCCAGAGGATTGCACGACTGTCCCCATCGAGCTGAAATACATCCGTTCCTTTGCAGTTACACCACTCTCCCTGGTAATACTGGCAAGTTCGATTTTCTGTTTGTTTCCTTCCTTTTCTTTTTTTTTTCCCTCTGCAATGTGTTCCAGTGTATTTTGCTCACGGTGTAGACAGAGGTGGGTGAGATGCAAAATAAACATAAGGATATCAGAGCCCTGTAAAATGACATGAATTTAATCAAAGCCATTCTTAGTCTCAGGGCTCAAACACACTACCGATCTCATTGCTTTTCCCTTGGCAACTGCTCACCGTGCCCCCAGTGAAGGCTTGGACATACATGAGATATCAGTAACAAGAGGCACCGAGAGGCTGCATTGCTGGATTTCTGACTGCGTAGCGCTTCCTTGTTGCGCTCTCACCGCCTTCCTGGATTACAGTAAATCTTCGGTTAACTCAGTCTGATTCTTCTTCTGCCTCGTGCACTCCGAAGTAAAGCAACAGACATTAAGACACACTCAGTGGTACTACATGGCAGTAAGACTGGGTATGAGCTCGTTAACATTTCTCATGGCACTGTTTCTTGAATAAGTACCGACTCTCTGGATCCAGAACAAAAAAAATATTTTAAAAAGCAGGAAAATGCATGGCCACTGACAGATAAATTACTCTTGCAGAAAATCTAAAACAAGATCTTGCATATCAATGAAATAAAGCCAGTTGGACAGTGGTTTTAATGGCACATAGAGCATTCGCCTGCAGAGAGGTATTTTTGCTACATTTGTGAAGGGTGTGTTATCTAAAAATACCCACAATGTGTAGAAAGCAGGAAAAAAAAATTAATGGTTTTCTTCTGATATCTTTCATAATGGCTACATCTAATTCAAAGTGTATCAGACAAGAAAGGAGGAACTCAAGGAAGCCAGACCCTTTAATGCAGTTAATTAGTATGGGGGATAGAATGTGAAAGCCTTATGTAAAATGAGAAAGTAATCTTATTCTGCTCAGGCTGCCTGCTTGGAAACAGACAGAAGTTAACGAGGGGCCTTGCAATCTATTTAATTGGCCAAAAGATCAGAGTGTGCACCAGCCTCTGTTCACAGAGCTGCACTTCTCCATGCCCCAGCCCTCCCCACACACAAGGAAGGCGATGCAGCACGGCTTTCACAGAACCATAGAATGCCCTGGGTTGAAAAGCACCACAGAGCTCACCCAGTTCCAACCCCCTGCTGTGTGCAGGTCACCAACCAGCAGCCCAGGCTGCCCAGAGCCACATCCAGCCTGGCCTTGAATGCCTGCAGGGACGGAGCATCCACAGCCTCCTTGGGCAACTTGTTCCTTTCCCTCAGCTCTCAGACAGGGGGTTGATGGAAGGCTGCCTTTGCAGCCCCAGCTCTGCAGCTGCACAGCTTGTCCTCGTGCCCACCCGTGACAAGCACACGAGCAGCAGAGCCCTGGCACACGACAAGCCGTGCTCTGTGGGTGCCTTGCATCCACCCAGTGACGACAGCTCCATATAGCCTCAGCTCTCATGAAGAGGAGCATTGATTTTGCTGGTACTCATCACTCCTAGCTCCCCCTCTCCCCCTCCCCCCCCAAGTAATCCAAATGCATCAACGAGCAAATATGGGGAAGGATTATATATTTGTTAAAGTGAAGAAGAGCTCCAAATCTAAGGAAAAATTGTGTACCGTTATCTTGAGATGTATAGGGAGAATTTAACCAAACCGTGTCATTTGCATGCAAAAAACTTAAAGGACAGAACAAAGCACACAACCTTGTGATTTGATCCTCAGATGATACCTAATATTAGCATGATGAATGTGAACGTTCAGTTGTGTTGCTAGTGATCAACGTTCACTTTGAATTGTCTCTTGCATTCAAGTGTAGAGAAGACTGGAGGTTTGCACACATTCCAAAGTTCTTTTTTTTTTTAAACTGAAACGAGGTGTTTAGAAAAATTACCTACTAAACCAGATTTGAAAACCCTGCGTCAATTTTGCAATAATTAGTACAAATAACTGGTACCATTATTTTAAAATAAGAGATAACCTAATCTATTTTCACTCCTTTTTCTGCTGCCCACATGCTGAACTTTTCAGTTCATGTTCCATTTGCCTGCACACTGCCACATGGCATTCTCTGAACAAGTTAAAAGACAAATATTCCAGTACTTTATCAATCAATTTCCAAAAATCTTGGTAGAGGAAATGCAAAGAATCTCTACGACATGAATCCCACGTGGTTCCTTTTCCCCACAGGAGAGGACGAATTAGCTTCCATCTTTAGAAGTATTCATCAAGTAGTTATGTTACAATCCCAACTCATTTATTCCTGAATCTGGCAAAGCACTTAAGCATATAATTATGCTAAACATACGAATTAGCCCCTTAGCTCTACAGTTAAGTATCATACAAGTGCATCACACAAGCTTTGAGGGATTCCAGACCCTTAGAGCAATCCTGCCTACCACATTTGATTCTCTTTACTTCCTTGCCTGGAACAAAGAGTTTTCCATTCTGACTAGTGGATTAATTTTATCTGATATGCTGACTGTTGCAAAAAACCAGCACAAATTTGTCATCACCGCTGTGGACAGGCCATATGAGTTTACCTCAGTGTACATCTCCACCACATGTTTTCACTGTGACCTGAAAAGAGTACAGTGGAAAATCAGGTGTATCAGCTACCAATTAAATCTCAATAAAACATGGTTATGCTCCCTTGTTTTGTAACATTTCTTTAAAACAACAGATGCCAGGTTAAATCTCTTGTTCAGGCATTTATCACATCTGTTTTCTGTTCCCTTGGAAAGTATACTCACAAGAGCGCTCAAATGAATTACAATGAGATTTGTCAGATGAAACCTAAAAGGGACTTCAGGGAATAAACATTTAATTTTAGGGGGGAAAAGGCATTTAGAAGCTTTAAACATGTTTTCCGACGGCCCAGACTGGCAGCGTTCCATTGCAGCCATTGTTTGAGACCTATTGGAGCTCTCGGGTCTCCACGGAGATATGAAACCAAAGGATGAAGAGCTGAATGGGCACCTACAGTGCTATGGTGCCTGAGGGTACAGGCTATGAAACAACATCACATGCCGTAAGAGCTGTGACATCACTGTGGACTGGTCCAGCAGCCTTCCCTGAGCAGCAGCTGACAGGGCAACAACCATTTCCCAGCCTAAGGATGGAAACAAGTCTTCCATCCTGCAAAACCAGAGCCTGTCTGCTTAGAGGCACTGATGAGGCCCCAGTAAAGAACTTTCATAATGACATTTCTTTCTAATGGCTCTTCTGAGAATGAAGAAAGGTCTTCCTCCCTTTACAAGCCTGGAGAAACCTCCAGGACATTGCTGACAAAGACAGCCATTTAACTCAAAAGGACTAGAATTTGACCCAACTGCTCTGCATAGAATCATAGAATCAACAAAGATGGAAAAGATCATAAGATCATCCAGTCTTAAGTTCCATAAGTTCTTTACAAAGAAAGTGGTGAGGTGCTGGAACAGCTGCCCAGAGAGGCTGTGGATCCCCGTCCATCCCTGGAGGTGTTCAAGGCCAGGTTGGATGGGGCCCTGGGCAGCCTGGGCTGGTATTAAATGGGGAGGCTGGTGGCCCTGCGAGTGGCGGGGGGTTGGAGATTCATGGTCCTTGAGGTCCCTTCCAATCCTGGCCATTCTGTGATTCAGTGATTCAGTCCAACTGTCCACCAACCACCAATATTTCCCATTAAACCATGTCCCTCTACAACATCTAATGAAAACAATGCTTGGAAGCAATGGGTTTAATTGCAGCAAAATTATAGACAAGCTCCTATGTAATAAAACAAAGTATAACGTCAGACCTGTCTATCTTACAGGTACCATGTGCTCTGCAGCAGCTCTGAGATGAATTCCTCCAGCTACACAAATAAGAAAATCTTTCCCACAGCCTCTCCTACCCCCTCACACCCAGGCCATGTACCAGCCTTCCATTCCCAGCTTTGCTGTCTGCCAGGCATGTCAGTCGTGCCGCTGTCTTTCACCAACACAGCATCCAGTCCTTCCAGACACTCTCAGTCAATTGCTCTCTTCCCTCAAAGTCACTGCTCTGCTCCACAGCTCAAGAGGAAGGGATGTGAGTTACAAACATGCCACCCCAGCTTCCTTCTCTTCAGATCGCTGCCTGCAAAGTTACAGGAAGACTCAGTTCCTCTGAAAAATATAAGGCTAACCCAATTCAAGTGGCTCTGGCAGTTTGGAAGCAAAATATACACACTTCTTATGTAGTGCATCGCTTTGGAAAGTGGCTATAAAGCAGCAAGGAGGATAAAAATAAGCAACTTTAAGTAGAAGCACACGTTGTGGTTGTTTTTACATTGGCTTTATTGACATTTCTTTATGTTTAAGGTTCCATTACTGCAGAATTCAGAGAGTGGAACAACCAAAATCATTTCATTTAGGTCAAAAGCTTCTCTGAAGTTCTTTGAAGGACAAAACCACCTCGAAACTTCTTTTGCATTCTGAACACAAGAGCGATCTTCAGAGTTACTTTGGGCCTTTCATTCTGATATATTCCAGAATACTTCCTTTATTTGACTTCAGTGAAGCAAAAGCAAATCAGGCACTGGAATGGGCTGCCCAGGGAGGCAGTGGAGTCACCGACCCTGGAGATGTTCAAGGAACATTTGGACGTTCTGTTGAGGGACATGGTTTAGTGAGAACTATTGGTGATAGGTGGATGGTTGGACTGGATGATCTTGAAGCTCTTTTCCAACCTTGGTGATTCTGTGATTCTGTGAAATCAGACCTGGAAACCCGGCCCGTTCTGCATTAGCTCACCATGAAATGTGTCTCATTCTGTGTTGATTCGCATGCAGGGAGGCAGAGGTCTTCAATGAGTTTCAAACGAGTTAACTAGGCCATCAGGAGATCTGTTTTGTCTTCCCTCTCTGCTGGCAAGGCAGGCCAGAAGAAGCACCGGTGACAGTGAACTAATTCTCCAGTTTTTGCCCTCATACAAACAATGCTCATCAGATGCAAGAGAGCCTCATGCAGCTTGGACGCTCCAGTGAGAGCTCAAGGCAGAAAGATGGGAAAAGATTCTCTTTCTTACGACCAAAAGCTCCCAGCACACAAGCAGCTCCCTGAACTGTGCCCTAGCCACAGCTCTAACTCTGAGCAAACGGATGCTACTATTACAGAAGCCTCTCTGGGGAAGTCCTGTTGCTCAGGCTGTTCCAAACTAGGCCAGACAGAACAGTTCCAGAAGCACATAGAAAACGGGTGATGGGGAAACCTCCTTAGTCTCCAGCTTCTGTGGGGTTTCACTTGTGTTCATCAGGAAGCTGTGCATGAGCTGCACTGCAGAGCCAGGCCACTGCCCCGCTGCCAGCTCCTTCTCTGGTGCCCCTTTGCTGATAAACTTCACTCAGACCCAAAGCAGTGAGTCATGCTTTCAGCCCTGCTGATGCATTGAACTCCACCTAAGGAAGGTTCCAGGAATCACCGCTTCGCTTTCAATAGGCACTGAAACATCTCTCTTCTCATTGGCTCTATAGCAGAAGCATGAGAAGAAATTATACTCTTTGAAATAGTGAGAAGAAAACTTTTGGTTAAAACCCAGGAAAAAACAAACAAGCAGGCAGAGTTAAACTCATGGGATTTTAACCTTTACAGCCTTTCTGCCATGCACGCACTGCTTTATGCAGCTCTCTTGGTTGTTTGAATAGTTTCAAAGGATTTCTTTTTTAAAGGGAACACATTCACTTATTGGTCATACAAGTAGAGTGTAACAGTCTTTAAGGCTGCATTCTGAACTGAAAAAGCAGACGAAAAACGTGTTTTTTTTTTCCCCAGTACGTTTAACCTCTGATGTTGACAGCAGTTTTAGTACAGTTCAAAAAGTCCTATACAACATTTTAAACACGTGAACAACCTCAAGGCGCCTCCTACACAGCAACCTTCTTTGCAGGGTCGGCACTGTAGCTGCTCCTTGCTTGCGTCCAAACAGAAGCTGTGGTTGCATTGACTGTGGAACCACAAAGACATGCATGGCTCTGCTTAGTGACACAACAAAGTCATGGTCCCTGTCCTAACAGCGCCTCCTCACTTGCAGCACTCTTTTCATGCTGTATCATTACACTCAGGGGTGAGATGCTCTCAGATCACAAGGACTACACCTTTGCTTAGTTTTGCAAGCCACACGCTTGTGCACACCCCAACAGAACAGTGCCACTGACCAAACTCACATGCATGGCACACGTACTCACTCCTTGGTGTGCCTGAGCAGCCATAGGAATCCGCAGGGCTCTTCCCAAACGCAGCGCTGGGCCATGGATACAACCTGGCTGGCTTCTGGTGAAGTGAATTTGATTTCTGCTCAATAAGAGTTCTTTACAGAGAGAGTGGTGAGGTGCTGGAACAGCTGCCCAGAGAGGCTGTGGATGCCCCGTCCATCTCTGGAGGTGTTCAAGGCCAGGTTGGATGGGGCCCTGGTCAGCCTGGACTGCTATGAGATGTGGAAGTTGGTGGCCCTGCCTATGGCAGGGGTTGGAGCTTGATGATCCTTGATGTCCCTTCCAACCCTGGCCATTCTGTGATTCTGTGATTCTGTGAATAGTGTGCTGAAATTAAGCACCTACCAGACAACAACCCTGAGCCCATCAGCAAGCTGCCCCTGCCCAGCTCACCCACTGCAGCACACAGCCTGCACTCCAGCAGCTTCAGATAACACACATAACTTCAAATCCTTTATTAATTACACAAGAGATTACGTACCGAGACACACAAACGCTGAGGAATTGGCCGTGTCAGGCTTCCCTTCAGCACGGTGAGCTGTGCGGTCCCACTGCTACAGGGAGGGGAGCAGCAGTGCCATCACCCTCAGTCTGTGTTCCCATTCAGAGATGAAAAAACCCTCACGTGTGGGTTTACCACCTTCCTCCTAGAGGGTTTCAAAGCATAACGCAGGGCTGACAGCGGCGGGCAGAAACGCTGCTCACAAAACCTGCCGGCGCTTTTATTGTCTTCTTGATGCTACGCTAACTTGGACAGAAATTCCCCTTCTGTGCCCTTCGCTGCGGGAGGAGCTCTCGGGGCGCGATGCCACCACACCGCCTCCGGCCCCACCGCCCCCAGCCCAGCCCCGCCGTCCCCGGCCGGGGATCGCCCAGGGCCGGCGGCGGAGCGCGGCCGAGGAGGGCGCGGTCCCCAGGCGGGGGCTCCCGGGCCCTTCTCCGCCCGTCCCGCCGGGCTTCTCCCACTCCAGGGGGCTTCGCCTCGGCGACACCGACCCTAGCCCGGGGCCGGGCGGGCGCCACACCGCGACGCGGCCCGGGGGCCGGCAGAGCCGGGGGGCGAAGGCGCGGTCGCCCGAGGCAGGGGCTGCCCCCGCCCCGCCCGCCGGAGCCGTGCCGCCGCCGCCGCCCCGCCTCCCGCCGCCTCAGCCCCGCGCCACCGGGGCTGCGCCATGTGCCGCCGCCGCCTCCCGCCGCGGGGGCCGCGCCGCGCTCGCCGCCGCCGCTGAGCGTGCGAGGGGCGGGCGGGCGGCGCGGCCGGGGCGGCGGAGCGAGCGCCGGCGGCGCGGCCGAGGGAAGAGCGGGTCCATGGAGCACAACCACCTCCACCTCCACAACGGCTCCCTGGTGCCGCACCACCGCTATGGCTGTGGCTTGGGGTACGCGCCCGTCGTCTACTACAGCCTGCTGCTCTGCCTCGGGCTGCCAGGTCAGTGCCGCGCCGAGCCCCGGCGACGGGCTGCGGGGAAGCGGCTCCCGCCGGGCTGCTGCTCCGCTGCCGGGCGCCGCGAGCGGATCGCCGCTCTGCCCTCGCGGCGACGTCCCGCCTGGCACGCAGCCCGTCACCAAGTTTCTGCCGTCATCCGTTCGGGCGTTGGAAGTGAAGCGGTCCCGAAAAACGTGAGCGCGCCGTCCCCGCCCGCTGCCCTCCCTGCTGGCAGCGATGGGAGCGTGACCCCGGGGCCGCCCTCGGGACGGCCGGCAGAGCTCGGACGGACGGAGCGCTCCGAACGGGGCGGCGGAGCGGAGGGGACAGAGGGGATCGGGTTTGGGGTCTGTGCCGCATGGGGGTCGTGGTCGCTCGGGGGTCCCTGGGCGCAGGGCTCTGCAGGAAGCCCCGCTGTGCCGTCCTCGGTGGGGTTTCTCACTTAACGAGGGGACAAAGACAGTGCAGAGGTGCTGGGGAAGGCAGACTGCAAGAAAAAGAGAACGAGGTGAGGGGGAAGGGAAGTTTCAGGTTTGGGGCGAACACCGCTGCAGGTGCCAGCGAGCATCGCATCGGCATCCCCGTCCCGGCCGAGCCGAGCTCCGAGCCGTGCCCTCCTCCCGTAGGGGCTGAGGGGGCTGCGGCACCTCCGGCCCTCGGAGAGCAGCGGTGATCCCAAGGACAGAAGGAGCCGGGGGAGGGCTGGAGCTATCGGTGGTATCAGGTGAAGCAGGATGCAAAGGGCGCAGTACGGCAGAGTTTGGAAGCGTCCGTCAACTTCTGGGTGTTTTGTTCACCTTAATTCCTCTGGCTTAGAAAATTCATTCTTCAAGCAATTAATTCACAGAAAAAAATTTAATTAGATGTGAAGGGAAGCCTGTCTCTGAGCAGCACATATGCAATTACTGCTCTGCATATGAATTGATGCTCTTTGTGTGTTGTTTCTTTTTTCTTCCTGGCTTATAATTAAATTTCACGGACTGGCTAATAGTTCACAGAGTTGGAAAGTGAAGTCCTGTATTTACCCCCAGAACACACGGGGCATCAAAAGGTGTCTGTGCTGCACTGCATTGGTGAACTCAGCCCAGACCTGGAGGGATGAGGTTGTTCTCTCCTCATTCATCCCTTGGGAGCTTTTTGGGTTTCCTCAGTAATGACAGGCTTCAATCTCAATATCTCTCCTGCAGGAACTGACCGAGACTCTCTCAAGATTATCCAGTGATATCAGGTTGGATGTTAGGAAATACTTATTTTCAGGAGGAGCAGTGATGCATGGAAACAGGCTGCCCAGAGGGGTGAGGGAGTCACTGGCCCTGGAGGGGTTCAAGAAAAACGTGGATGTGGTACTTCGGTTTAGTGAGCAGTATTGGTGGTGGGTAGATGGTTAGACTGGATGATCTTATAGGTCTTTTCCAACCATTATGATTGTATGAAGAAGGTGTCATGAAAACGTGTGTGGCTAAGCTTGCCTTTGTATTTCTCTTAAATGGAGCAAAATCTTACATGCACAGACAGGAAAAGTCACTTGATGAGTGTTTTGCAGATTACTTGCACCGGCTCCCTCAGAATACCATGTTGTAATTGCAGACCTAATGCTCTCATTCTAAGAACTGGTTAAAACTGATGAACGATCCAAAGTACCAGTGGTGGAATGCATTTCTCAAGAGCTTAGACATCCACTTCATAGAAGCACAGAATGGCTTGGATTGCCCCCCACATTCCCTCCTTGCTGTGGGCTGACAGCTCCCCACCAGATCAGGCAGTCCAGGCCCCATCCAGCCTGGCCGTGGGCACTTCTCATCCATTTGATTATGGCAGAGCAAGCAATAGCCTTTAACAAGACTGTCCAAAGCATTTGGTGGTGTAGCACTGCTGAGTTCCGTGGCTTCACACCAGGTTGTCAGTGTGTCAGCTTGTTCTGTGCGTGTTTGAGGACAATGCTTGCAGTGAAACCTGAAAACATGGTTACATGGACAGGATGCTGAGAAAATGCACAGTGTGTGCACGCGTGAGAAACTCAGAATGCTCATCCTGAAACTGCACGGAGAGGGAAACTAGTTGGGTACAGTTAGGAAAGGACTCATACGGAGAAGCTTTCTTGAGGATGTGGAATGTGATGAGAACACTGATAAAAGAGCTCTTCATCTTTTTATTTGAAGCCACTCTTCAATTTTTTAACATTAGGAAACTGTAGAGGTGACACACTTAGTGTTAGACAAAGAGCCCTGAAGTTGGTGGGGTCTGAGCAATTAGCTTTGGGGGATGCCGTGAATTTGAGAGACGTTGTTTAGGGTCTTGTGCTCAAGTGCAGCACATTTTCTGAAACGGAAATGGTTAATTCCTTGCCTTCAGTCATGGAGAAGACTGATGAGAAGAAATCTCACAAACTCAGCAATCCACTTTGAGGCTAGGCTATGTCGGGCCTGATTGTGTATGCAGAGAAAGCATCATTTCCCTCGCTTGTGTAACCCAGACATCTGGGCAGATCCTTTTCTCAGCAGTGGCTCTCCCTTTGTGTTCAACCAAGCTCCAGAAAGCCTGAAAAAGGTAGAGGCAAAAGAGAGGAAGGTGAAGTCCCTTTGCCCTTGAGGAGCGGAGGGGCAGCAGTGCTGGCAGTGGGGTCTTACTGATGAGAGAGGGGCAGGTGTTCCAGCTCGCAGAGCTGTTCTGCAGCCCCCGCTCTGCCATCCCTGTGCTCACCTCTTCTGGCAGTGGTGGAGGACCTCTGAAGCACCTCCTGGTACCTGGGAGGAAAGAAGGGCTGCAGGAAGGCTTAACGGAGGCGTTTCTTGGTTCAGGGAGGGAAAGTGTCAGAGAAGAGGTGTTGTTGAATGCGGGGGAGGGGAGAAATTGCTCAGATTCAATCAAAGAGTCTGGAAAGGTGAGGAAGCAACAAGTCTGCTCTCAGTCTGTATCCACTCTCAGTCTGTCTGCTAGTGAGAACTGTGAGAAGCAACTGCACCGAGGAGCTTTTGCAGTGACAGCGCCACCAAAGGCAGCCCGGCAGGGCAGCCCAGGACCAGCAGAGCTGCCTGCTTCATGAGGAGCGGAATTGCCTTGCATGTAATTACCTTCCCCTCTGGGGGTATAGTGTGTTTTGCTGAAAGGATGGAGTGGCAGCATTTCTGAGGTCAGGCCAGGCCTGATCATGCTTCCTGGGGTTTCCTCCTCCCAGTAGTGGTGTAAAATACAGGCTCACACCCAGCAGCCTTACCATCCTTGGGAGATAAGACTTGCACTGGTGCTCTAGGGGAATACCACTCCAAACTGCCTGCTTGGAGAGCCCAGGCCCCAGATGTTTCTTTTACTCCTGCTTTAGCCTTCTGCTTAAACCCGATTTAAATGCAGATGGAGGACTTTGCAAGACTGGGATGGCAGTCTGCACACACTTGGCAAATGGGTACCTCCAACGGGTAGCTTTTGTGTCAGACCTGCTGCTGAACAGGGTGTCCCAGAGATAAAGTCATTTAAACCCCAGTCCCACACAGAGCACGCTCAGTGGGCTCCATGCAGCAGGAGAGAAGCTGTAGTCCTAGCCTAGAGGAGTCCATAGACTCATCGGGATCCCTAACCTTTTGACACTGTCAAGGAAAGGCTGTACCTTAGGGACCATTACCTAACAGATGACAGACCAGCTGTCCTCACACAGCAAGCCAGATGCTTCCTAGGGGGTCAAGAGTGACACACAGGTGTGTAACATTTGCACTGCACCTGTTCAAGCTGCAGTGTAGTCTAAGAAAAAGAGAAATGAGAAAGAATTGGTCTGTCTGTAGCCTTTTCCCCATGTGCATCTTGGAATAAGGAGATGTGCAGGGTAGGGTAATTGTCCTGGCATGGCAGGTGCTGCTGGTGGGCTGTGGGCTGAGCATCCCTGATCTGAGAACCGTGCCCTGTCTGAGCATGGTGAAAGGTTTGCATCTTTTACTAAGATTTTGTATACACTGCAGGCATAAGCATAGCTGGTATGTGACACTTGACCAGGTCATTACAAGCTGGCTGACTTCTGGGGCTGTTTGAGGAGGGAAGTGGAAGCAGAGAGAGCAATTCAAGAGTGAATGAACAATTTGTGCAGAGAAAGCACCAGAGACGGGAGAAGGGAGTGGTGAGAGAAGCAGCTGTGCATTGCCTTGATGTTGTTGCCACTGGTAGAATGTAGGAGGGGAGAGAATGCACAGAGGGCACCTGGATGGTGCTTTACCAGATGATGAGGCTAAGGGCGAAGAATAGGAAGTGATGTGACCATGCAAAGGAAGAAGGGGTAGAGATGGGGTAGTGGTGTCTGTGGAGAAAACAGATGAAGCTGAGCATTCTGGCAGTCCAGCCCAGCTCCCTCTGCTATGTGGCAGTGTTGGGGGAACAAGAGCTGAAGCAGTTTGCTCTCTGTACTTACAGACACAACCCAGTTAGTAGGAGGAGTAGGAGGAGAGGCAGGTGGCAATATCTGTAGGTGACTCAGGTGGCAGGAAATAGCCAGTAGAGACCACAGCAGGCAGCAAGAAGGTGTGCATACAGCACACATACTGGTGTCTCTGACCCCTTTTGGATTCCTGCCATCTACTGCCTAGTGTAGTCTGCAAATGCAGTACAGGTTTCTGATTAAAGAGAGCATTTCCAATACCCAAATAAATAGGTTTTCTCGTAACAGCACACCTGAACTATAGAAGCACGAAAGGAAGATCTGAAAATACTAGTGGGAGAATCATTATATGCAGAGTTATGACCTTGAAAAACCAGCACTTCTGCTGTCACTCATTAGATAGACTTCACACAATAAATAAGAACTGAACCCTCCCGAGGCCATTTTATTCAAAGCTGGTACTGTCTTTGACTTAAAATCTGAATTGGACCCAAAGCCAGTACACTGCATCCTGCTTAAAGGAGAACTAATTGGCAGAACTTTATCTCAGCTGTCATTGCAAGCAAAGCATGGTAACAGGAGCATTAGTGGACAGAGTGGAACAAAAGTTCTGCCAATATGCTTAAAATGTGTCACTTCCTGATGCAAAATGAATGCTTTATCTTTAAGGAAAGAAGCTTCATGAAAAAGAATAGATTCATTACAGTGTTCCTGCTCAGAAATGGTGCTAGCAAAGCGTACAGATGGCAGCTGTTTCGTTTGGTCAGTATGTCTGGAGACTGTGCCCACTAAAAGCCTTGCAGCGTGAAAGGAAGTGGGTGGCAGAACCCGTACTAATGCAGAAGAGGGCTTGATACAACTGTTAACTTTGGTTCGTTATGCATATCGCCAGGGAACAACACTATCAAGGCTGAAATGGTAACGAGGTACAGTACTGGGGAGGCTCAGTAGACTATGAAGTGCACAACCTTGCATGGCTGTGCTAAAATGGATTAGGAAGGAAGATCTCCTAAGGAGATTTTTCCTCACAATGGTGATACAAAGAGAGAGCACAGCCAGTTTTCCCTGCAGGTGGGTAATGCAGAGCCCCCAGTTGTTAAGAAGCCACGCCATTCAAAAGCACTAGGCAGTCTGATATCCTGCTGTTCTCCATCCACCCCATTACTTAGTTCTCTCCTCCTCCTCTTTCTGCTCCCCTCACTAAAATGGGGGTGAATCAGCAGACACAAACCAGCAGGAGAAGGCCTTCAATCACATACGTCAAAACAATTTATTCTAGGCAGACGAACAAAAGAGATTTCCTGACCCGATGCTCTCTCTGCATTCACACTCCAGGTACAAAACAATCCCTAGGCACAAAGGTTTCAGGTGGTCTTTTCCAGCCTTTAATCTCTTTTCCCATTAACTCCAAGAAACAAAGAAAGGAGGCAAAACCAAAGTTAACCTCTTGAGCTCAGGAGAACTGGCACACAATTCCAATTTCATTCTTCACACCAGAGATGCATACAGATGTCGAGATCTTAAACCTCAAAGTCAGGAGCACTGCCTGTGCAGTTGGGGTGACCAGATACAGGACAATCGTACTGGGTTGTTTCCCAGGATGCCAGTATGGTTGTGCAGAGGCAGCTCAGTAGGAGGGATCAACAGTGTGGAAGAAGACCAAAAGTTTTCTCACTTTACCCATGAAAGAGGAGGTAAGCCTGCCTATCAACACACTGAACAGATTTTTTCACTGAAATTATTCTTTTGAACTGAAACAGAGAGCTCCTGGAATGTACTGTCATTTAACTTTCCATTTTCTCAGTTATCAGGTGCATGAGTGGTTGCTCTTTAAGACAAATTGCCTTTCAACCATTTCCTTCCAATAGAATGTTTCACAAACGTTTGTTCCAGATGTTTTTTTCACTGTCCAGACTGGCACACTGAAAAGCGATGTATCTAGAGTGGATGCACTGTTTGCTCAGCGGGGGAAATAAAGCCTAACTGGGATGGCTTTACATAGCCTGCAAATGCCTGCTTATTGCCTGAAGTTGGCATCGCCTCTGGGAAAGCTCAACCATGGGGTTTGCAGACATGAACTCCTGTTTTGTTAGCTAATGCTTCAGGAAGACTTTGTTTTTAGCCAAACCACAATCAAAGGTAAAATGCTTTTAATTATTCATGTTCAGTAAAGAATTCATGATATTGCCCTTATGAAATCATGTCCTTCCTCCATCGAATATCTTTGCAACCCACCTCTGTGCTCTGACATTCAGTATCGAAAGGATAGGATGGTTTTGTCATCCTTAAGCTCAAGTTACTCAGCTTGAGACCTCTAACATTTTGCTGACAGCCACATTTGGAAGCCACAGACACCTGCCAAATGAGACACTCAAATTGCCTAGAAAATCTCAGTCTGTCCAGCTACGTCACATGAATAACCAAATCCCTTTTATGATTTCTGCATTATCTTGCAGATTGCTTTTTCTCCTCCCAGCACCAATTTCCATTAAAAAGCTTTTCTCCTCTAGTAGCATGATGTGAGGCTAGATGTTGAGATGCAAGTTTTAGACATTTTTATCTTTGTCCTTTCTTGCCTCTCAGAAAGGATCCATGTAGGGAACATTAAGGTCATTAGAGGCTTTCTGCACCGCAGACCCAATCAGGAAAGGGAATATTCTTGCCTATCCTGTCTCAGTATTGATTCAAAATTCTTATAAATGTGGAGCAGCTTAACACCTGTGAGGCTTGTTACTACACACGTCACTTGGAAATAAATGGCAAAACTCCCTTGATTTCAGCAGAGACAGATTTTTTTCCCCAGGTATTTGGGTCAAACTTATCAACAGCCAAAAGACAGTAGATTTGCCCTTTGAAATCCAACAAACAGGAAGAGGAAAAATGGTCTTTGGATTGTCCATCTGTTCTGTGAAATTTTCCTGAAAATATTATTGCAGAGTGCTCAAAACTTACTTCTCCACTCCCTCCTCATGGTAATACCTCTTTTCTCTGCTACCCTAGAGGTAGTGTTTCTCCTTAAGCAAATGTGTCAGTCCACAGTTGGGTGAGGAAAATACAGAGGTCACTCTAAAAGTAATGCCTCCTATTTATTCCCATGGAAACCACAACCGGTACAAAGAGCACAATAGCACCATCAACGATCACCACCATTAGCTGTGCATTTTCACCAGCAATGAAGGAGAGCTGCATGCAGTGTTCATACAAATCTGCACCAGCAGAGGTGGTCCATTGCCACTGTCACCTCCCACCCCTCAGTGTGGCAGCACCCACAGTTTGGTCTCCACAGACATTCAGCAACTGTTGATGAATGTCAGTGGGTGTCATTTTTTGCATGTGGAGGAATTCAGTGGTACCCCTTTGCTTCACCTGCACTTCCATATGAGACTTCTGTCAGAGTGCCCCTCTGTCACACAGCAACAAAATGTAATGGAATATTGATGGGAAGATTTGACCTCTACTGCCATCCCACCAACATCCACTCTGATGCCATGGGCCAACACAATGAATCAGGATGCATCACTTTCAGAACAGCCCTTGTATTTGCATTTGTCTGTGCTTTTGGAATGCATGAAAAGCTAGTTCTCTGAAAGAAAATATATAAATATGCTCTGCGGTGTGTCAGTGAGGTGTTTTAGACTTAGCATTACAGCTCTGAAAACAGAACCACATTATCAGACCCATCTTCAGTGCCTTTTCTGGAACGGTGCTGCTGTGTCACTGGGGTCAGCAGCAGATGCAGGGAAAGGGGAAAGGGTAGTCCCCAGAACTGTCAGTGAGAGGTTGTCCCCGCTTCGGAATGGCTAATGGTGCTGTTCTGGAGATTGGAGAGAAAGACCAAGGCATGGAAGTCATGTTCTGGCCCCAAGGCAGTGAATTAGGGGCAGACCCCTCAGATAGATGAAGAGGGGAAGGACAAGCAAGAGCCCAGCCAGATCTCTGACATAACGTGTCTTCTAGGCCTCCATGGAGGCTTATTTTACTCTTTCTTCTGGCAGTTTTCATATTGAGAACAGTGCTCTATGTTATGGATATATGAGCAAAAGCCTACTCCAACTCTTTAGGAAAGCCAAAAGCAATACAATTACTCCTGTCTGCCAAACAAGTTACTGCACTTAACAAGCCTGAGCGGTTGGCAAGGCTCAGAATGAGCACTTGCCATCGGCGTCTCCGCACCATTACAGCATCTGTGCCCTTGAACAGCAGAGGAAGTGCTCTTGGCTTGGTTAAAATCTTTCTCTGGCCTCAATGACCCAATTATGGCCAACACCAGCCTTTGAGAAGAGTGCACTATTCAGCGTTCTTCCCCAGAGGTGCCTCAGCTAATAAATGCTGTCAGGGAGAAAAATGGCCCCGGAAGCCAGATTTCACTGTCGGAGCCGGGCTGGTGACCATGATGCATTAATTCACCTGTGACTTCTAAGGACGAGGCAATGCTGCATCGTCCCTGGCTGCTGCTCTGTCCTCTGCTGTGCAGGGGAGCCTGGGCTGTGCTGGGCAGCAGAGCAGACGCTCGGTAACTCTACCAGCGCTCTCACTTTGGCCCTGCAGCCTGTCTGTGCACATGGGGCTTCTGAGCACAGATCTCCCAAGAGCCTTTCTCAAAAGATTGTTCCCATCTGCTGACGTGCTAAGGTTGAACTCAGCTCAACCCATGCTGGCTGCAAGAGAAAAACACCAAACTGCCCCATCTCCTCTAATGACCGATGAGATGCAGGTTTCATTTTAGGAATCTAGCTGGCCACAGCCAGCAGCCCCAATTAACAGATGCTTACGTCGCTGCGGCATTTGTCTTTTAAAATGATTTCTTCCCATCGTCATCAGTGTCCCCCGAGAGCTGCTGCACAAAGTAAAGGCTGAATGCTGTCCGCCTCAGCTCTGGTAACCGCTGGCACATGGCTGTGTTGGTAACCGTGCTCAGGTCAGCCTGCCGAGCACTGTGCATGTTTACATTTTAATATTGCCTCCTGGCCCAGAGGAAACCATCTCTTCCCACCAAGGCGAAACAGTCACTTTTTTCAGCATGTATTTGTAATGTGCTGTAATCTGAAGTCTCACCATTTCTAAATCTGTGAAGGAGGGGTGGCTCACTTATTTTCCAAAGCAACTTAGAATTCTGTGTTCATAAATAGTCTCTCTGTGTGCCAGTCAGGTGGCTAATGCATGGCCGGTACTTTCTTACATTGCACGGCGATTCGTAGGGATCCTAGCAACAACTGCATTTGGTAAAAGGTGTCCATTATATCCAGTGACCTAATGTTTATCACGTTCAGTAACTGACCCTCATAGCTACTTCATTTAGGTGGTTTATGACAGCAAACTGCTGAACCACGCAGCAGGCCTTATTCACAACACAGCAGCACTTCTACTTGTGAGGACTGTTTCACTGCACAACTGCTGTGTGCATGCAAAATGCTCTCTATAAAAAAAAAAAAAAAAAAAAAAAAACAACAAAAACCAAAGCCAAGGAACATGCCTATTTCTTCTTTTGACAGATAAAATTGCTCCTGCGTAAGCTCACATGTGGCGATAATAGGCCATGGAAGGAATTGTGTGAATTCCCCACAAAAGCTATGGTTAGATGCTACTTGAGCTATGGCTGTAATCCACAACACAAGAAGCTGTGGAAAATGTTGTGCCTTTAGGTCACAGGCAGAGCTTTGAGGAGGCACAGGAGCCTGCCCAGGGACTCAGCAAGGCAGCTGTTGGTGTGGGGAGCAAACCCAAACCCAGGTGAGAACCAAGGTTCTGCAGTGCAGATTGATGGTGTTTGGGTGTCAGAGACCTTCACGTGCTGTATTTCAAAGGCGATAGATCCTCATGATGCAAGGGAACGCACTGAGACTCCACCATTTCTGACAGTTGCTTCTCATCATCTGCTAGTGACATCTCTTGAGGCTTTAGCCAGTCAGTCCCTAATCAAGCCTTGATTCTCAACTAGATATTTTTAAATTCAAAATACTGCACTGCAAAAAGCAACGCTGGCATAAATTCCCATCTGTCCTCTCATAATCAATTCCCAACACTGTGAGCAATCTTTCTAAAATCCAGATGACCTGAACTACTTAGTACCTGGAAAACAATACTGCAAGAAATGGACGCTACTGTCCAGAGCTGTTTAGGGACACTGACCCTTCCAGCAGCTGTAGCAGTATATATATGTTATAATAAAGAGATATTTTTATATATTCATCATTATCCTATTGCCCTCACTTCTGACTACAACATTAGGATTAGAATTAGGGTAAACACAGTGAAAATATGTTCTCTGTCGTATATGCTTATCCATCCCCTTTTGCCCCCAGCGGGTCATCTTTGCCCATAGGAGAACTCACAGGATGCCATGCAGACATCCAGGAGTCACCAGGAACAAGGGCACAGTTCACACGGAACAGCATTCCCACTCCTTTCTTGTTTTACCGAGCATTAAACAGTGTTTGAGGACGTACCAAAGACCATCTTATCACTGCTGAGGAAGCAGGTGAAGGACTGACAGAGACTTTTCCATAGCTTCTCTTTGCTTTCCTATATAGCCTGCACAGGACAAATACTCCCAAACCTAAGGTGCTGTGGTACAGGCAGCTTTCTGCTGCACCCCACTGTATATCTGTTTTCACAGTCAATGATGTTATTATATTTCATATCATCCAGCCAGAAAAGCACTAATGTGATCCCAGGGAAAGCATTTTTAATACAAGATACCATAACGCTTGCAGAAAAATTGGACAAAGCTTGCATGTACTTTGTCAGATCAATTTTCTAATCCGGCTCACCATGCAAAGCTTGCTGGTGTTGAACTTGCATTTCAGTTCACTCTGTTACTGCCATTTCTGGGAACCCTGTGAATGGTGGAGGGAGAAGGGATGGAGGAAAGAGCTGTTTATAAATCTGTTCCTGTAGGAAAAAGGGAGGAGGTAGGACCAAACAGCAGGATTCCCAGAAAGGGCAAATGCCATGGGGACTGGGCACAGCTTCAGCATCCCTGCAGGAGCTCTCTGCCCAAGCGGCCGTATTTACCTGCAGGGGCCAAAGTCCCCAGTTGTTCCCCTTGCTGCACACTAACTCCAGCTGCTGCTGCTGCAGTGAAACAAATCCAAGGATTAAAGAGGAGGTGAACACCATGAGTCATATCCAAGTGAAGCCAAGCTATTCATCCTGGCTCACCAAAGCCAACAGTGACTGGCACTGTCAAGGTAAAAGCTTTGACTTAAGGATTTCCTTGACAGTACCTCACTCTTTTTACCCTTTAGGGCTCATCACTCAGGCTGGCAGCAATGAAGATGCTGAGAAAAGCATGAGGGCTATCATAAGGGTCTTCAGGGGACTGGGGCAGTTAGTGGATGGAGCAGGAGTACAGATGGAGGTAGATGATCTTTAAGGTCCCCTCCAATGTAAGTTGTTTTGTGATTCAATGATCAGCAGGCACAACAGAGGCATTATTTAAGCAAGGAAGTGAAAAATAGTGCCATGGTTCTGAGTGTATCACTCCCATGTTCACTCTGAGCTAAAATCAGTGGGGTTGCATTCCTGGTAAAAGAGGGCAGAATTAGACAAATTCCCCCAAAGGTGATTGCAGATTATATATTGTTGGGGAGATTATGTAAGTATATATATTTAACCTAGAGAATGATTCCATTGGCTGTCATGTTCGCTTTAGTTTTGTTCCAAGATACAAAATTAATCAATTCAGGTAATACAAAAATAGTTGACACTTACAAGGGCTATTACTCAAGATCATTCACTCTGCTGCAGTTCATTTCCCTGACAGCAGAAATCAGCTCCCAGAAAGCAAGTTTTGAAGACATTTATGAAAGAGGAATTTTTACCTAGATGCAAGTAAAACAGTTTTTTAAAAGCGTGTTTTCAGTTGTAGGACATCTTAGATCACTACCTTAGTGCTTTTAACTTCCTTTTTCTCTAATGTGAAGGAATCTTTACAGTTACTGTTGATTTGTTTTGGGAAATCCATCAAAACTGGCAGAAATGTTTGAAGCACTGAATGCACAGATGATGTGATTTATGGAGCACTTACGAAAATGTCAAATACAAACATTTGGCAGTTTGTTATACAGTATGCCAGCAGCGCTCTGATTTTTAAGCACAGCTTCAGGTATTCTAGGCTAGCGATTTAAACTTCTGATGGGAGCAGTCGTGGCTGTCTCATTCCAGCCATGCATCTAGGAGGAATTACAGCATTTTCTTCCCTGATTCAAGACTATACAGTAATTTCTAGCAAACGTGAGCAAGCAGTGAAAGTTTGGCTGTACCTTAGTGCTCTAGCAAAGCTCTCAAGGACTGCAAGACCTTCCCACTGTGGGGAGCTCTGCAGGGCCAGGGACTGTAGGACTGAGCCCTCTGTAGAGCACTTACAAACAGGTATCTATTTTACAGTCTCTTTTCAACCAGCTAGTAAAGTACTTTTAAGCTGAATCACAGCTTTGTGAGTCTGAAGCAAACCAGCCAGTGAAAACAGCAAAGACAAGATATTCTGGCACTTCACCACAATATTATTTAAGTGTCATGCAGTACTTCCAGGCACAATTTAGGTGATGGGTCTGTGTTGCAGCCAGATAGTTGCAAACAGAAAGATTCTCAGGATGCTCAGGGATGTTTACATTTGTGCTGAGCCAGAACATCCATCATGTCTGACTTGAGCAGCAGGATTTCCTTAAAGACTTGGCTGTACCACTCCAGAGGAAAAAGACCTTGTAAGCTGGGAAGGACTTCTGAAGAGCAGCTGTGGCTAAGCAGGCAGGTCTTTATTTCAGTGGTGGGGAGTGAGAGACTTTGCCAGAACCCATCTGTAGGAGAGCGGGTCAGACATCCTAGCATAGCTGGGAACATCTCAAGGCCTTGCAGAGTACCTCCAGCTTTTGGGAGGAGCTGAGACACGTGCTGTCCTGGGAATCCTCTGCTCGATTGGGATCCCGTGTGTAAGCAGTGTTGCTGCAGGACCAGCCTGGGCAGAGCAGCAGGAGAGCTGCTATTGTACCCCAGCCATCTTCTCAGCAGAACAGCCTTTCTGTGCCCTGATCCCTGCTGAGCATGGCTGGTTGTCCCAGCCCCCTGCTCAGGATGCTCCTTTGGGGCCTGTGAGGCACCCAGAGAGCAGCAGCAGAGCCACAGCTCTGCTTCTACATCTGCACCAGGGAGGTGGCAGAGGGCTGCTGGACATCACCTAACCCCACGCAGGGACTGAAGGGACCAACTTTCTGTCCCTTTTCCTGGAGTACAAGGTCACCAAGTGACAGTGTAACACACAGCTGGGAGCAGAGCCACATGCTCCTCTCAGTGCCACAGCTGCTCCCTTTCGGTTTCTCAGATTTTAATAAAGGTCATGTTGCCAAGTGCTCGAACATAGCTGCTGCTCCAAGTAAGCGCTCAGAAAAGCTGATGTCACATCTTAAAGGCCTAACTCTGTGTTTTTGTCTCCGCAGCAAACATCCTGACAGTCATCATCCTCTCCCAGCTGGTGGCTCGCAGGCAGAAGTCCTCCTACAACTATCTTCTAGCTCTAGCTGCTGCTGACATCCTCGTTCTCTTCTTCATTGTCTTTGTTGACTTTCTCTTGGAAGATTTCATCTTAAACAAACAGATGCCTCAGGTACTGGACAAAATAATTGAGGTATTGGAATTTTCTTCCATCCACACATCCATTTGGATTACGGTTCCACTAACAATTGATAGGTACATAGCTGTGTGCCATCCACTTAAGTATCATACAGTCTCCTACCCTGCTCGTACTCGAAAAGTCATTGTAAGTGTTTACATCACCTGCTTTTTGACCAGCATTCCCTACTACTGGTGGCCCAATATCTGGATTGAAGACTACATAAGCACATCAGTGCATCACGTCCTCATCTGGATCCACTGCTTTACTGTTTACTTAGTGCCCTGCTCCATCTTCTTCATACTTAATTCGATCATCGTGTACAAGCTGCGACGAAAGAGCAATTTCCGACTGCGAGGGTACTCCACAGGGAAAACAACAGCCATTTTGTTTACTATAACTTCTATTTTTGCCATTCTCTGGGCACCAAGAATAATCATGATACTGTATCACCTCTACGTATCGCCTATAAACAACAGCTGGGTGGTACATATTGTGTCGGACATTGCCAATATGCTAGCATTGCTGAACACTGCAATTAATTTCTTCCTCTACTGTTTTATTAGCAAAAGATTTCGCACAATGGCAGCTGCCACACTGAAAGCCTTCTTTAAGTGTCAGAAGCAACCTGTGCAATTCTATACAAACCATAACTTTTCAATAACAAGCAGTCCTTGGATTTCCCCAGCCAACTCTCATTGCATCAAAATGCTTGTTTACCAGTATGATAAGAATGGAAAGCCTATAAAAATATCACCATGAAGAGGGCAATAATTGGAGTTTCTGGGTGAAAGTTCTTTACAAGTGGTTACATCTTCAGGATGTAATCTGCTGAAGTGGCTGTTTTAAAGAGTGGTCATCTGATTTCATTTCCCTGGGAGGCTGAGGGCAGATGGGACTGTCAGAAGGGAATAGGAGCACTTGATTTTAGGAGCAGAAATGTGAAGGCAAATGCCTCCATCTTCTACACAGCATTTTGAATATGCTTCAGAGTTCAAGTCTTAGCGTTCAGTTGCATTCAAATGTTTTGCATCCAAACACCAGTGCAGTCCAAAGTCTTTTGAGGAGGGAAGCTGCAATAGTTAATTACTTTTCAGAAACAACAAAGTCTTACTTGACCGTGTAGTTCACCATCAAAAGAGCAAATTGATGCTTTCACGTACTGTGGAAGGTGCCATTTCTGTTTATGCCCTTGCCAAAACAGATGTGTTCTCTCTGACATGAAATACCGCCACACAGATTTGCCATCAAGACCTTTTGGCAGGAGGCAGTCCGTGAGGCACAGACTATGACAAGCCCCTTTTGGCTCATCTGAGCAGGGCTCAAGGACCGATATTTGACCTGTTACAGTCTTGGCGTGGAAAGCAATCCTGCAAGCTGCCAACATTTGTATGTTTTAAGTTATTTAAGACACGACCAAGACAGGGGAGATTGACAGAGGGAGGTTTCTAGAGCCAAGAACAAAGGCAGAGTATTGTCCCCACTATTTCAGTTACGGTATTTGAACACTCTCAAGTGCGAGGCCAAATCCTGCCTGATGCTGAGCTCCCACTGAAGCTGGTCCTGCAAGATTTGGATTGATTACAGCCTTCACTTTCCTCGTTAATCAGTGAAGATTCTCAGTTATTCCCCATGTTCAGGCCGTTAGGGATTATACATATAAAACCTTAACATGAGATTTTCTCCTGGCAGAGTACGCTATTCCTATTGCAGATTTGCCATTTAGTTGTTAAAAGACTATTTGTGAAAGAAATCCAATAAATCCATTGAATACCCTACGGCAGTGAAAACATAGATTAGTTTCAAATATTTACCTTATTTAAAACAGCTTAATTTCTCTTTCTCTACACTCAAAAAAAGCTTCACAGCAATGCTGGGTGCGGAACTTGGGAAGAGATTTACAGAAAGGCTTAAAGTACATTTCTTTGTCTCATTTTCAGATCTTGGCATATGGTCTCAGAATAATGTACCCCAGCTTTTTCACTTAGGTATTGGGTGTTTAATACAGCCTTACTAAATATGTGAGCAGACTTCCTTGCATGGTGAACACAAGCACAATTTGGTCAGTGAACACAGCAGCCTCTCAGTAACTGCAAACAAAACACAGCCTGGTGCTAGCAGTGTGTTTGTGTCTGTGCCCACCTCCATTACCAGCGGGGAGCTCATGGTACATCTGGGACTACTACAGTGAGGTTCCCGAAAAAGGATCCAGTCTGTTCTGCTTCAGTGGGATCTGAGGGTTTAAAGCATCCCTCTAAAACCTGTGGATGGCTCAGCTTTGGCGCACAAACACATCCTAAAAAATACCAAGTCTGCAGAAGTCCTGCTGAGGACAACAGCCTGGTTTCCTTCTGCCATGCAATTACATACCTACTCCTGCTGGCATCCTGCAAGACCAAAACCTATCCCAAACCAAGCACACCTTGGGAGGAAATGGCAGCAGAAGGCACAAACCATGAAGAGTGGGGCCGCGTGCAATGGTTGGCTGAGGTGCAGAAGGGCTTTCTCAGGAAAGGTCGGACTACTCAGGTTGGATGGGCCCAGCGCCTTGGTGAGCAGGTGCTGCCCACTGCTCCCCATCAGCAGAGCCATCGGCCAGGTGAGATGCTCAGTGCTGCTCTGCCAAGAGCTGCAGCACCCCAAGGACCATGCTGGTGTGGCAAGGAGAGGGGCACAGCTGGCAGAGTGAAAGCTGTCCCTTGCCAAAGGAATGCTGCAAGCCCACATCTCCACATATTCAAAGGGAAATGAAGAGCCTCCTCATATTCCGGCCTGTTTGTCCCTGTAATCTCAACAAAATATCACACTTACTTGCAATAATAAAGCATAAAAGGGATGCTCAGCTTTGCTGTATTTATCACAGCAAGGTTAAAATTACTCCTCCCTTTACTAGTGTTTTACATAAATAGTCCTGTGGTCATGCCTTCTACCTTACTCAGAAATCTCTCTCTGTTCTTTATGTGTCTGTTGATAGTAACCAAAGTTACCTATGGAAAAGGTACTGTATGTCTCATTTTGGAGAAAACACTGTATTTATAACTTATTTTTATGCTAAATTTGTTATGAGGAATGCTAGTCTGAGTTAAATGTGAATGAGTCTGAAGTGCAATATCTATATAGATAAGTAATTCATTTTTGAGAATGTATCTATTGAAAAAATATTTATATGAGATATTCACTATTCTGCTTACTATAACAGTAACCTTACAGAAAATAGTGAATATTTAGGGCTTTTATTTATTAAAAAAAAACTCAATTAGGTGCATGGCATATGCTGCCATACACATGGTATGATTTACCAGTTTTTGTAACATAATGGTTTTCCTGCAAACTGGCAGAATCATCTTTTTCCTGTCCTTATGAAATATTTTTGTAAGTTCCCATATTTAAGAATTTTTTTTTTTTTGCATCGATATTTATTTCCAACAAAGAATAACTCATTAAACAGTTGTAACTTCATTTCAAAAAACAATTCCTAACCTGTTCCCGTATCTCTTTAGAAATTACATGGTGCAATTTTCATGTACAGTGGTCATCTTATTTCTGATAATTTAGGGCTCTGAGAGCTTACTTCCAAAGCCCCTTGAAGTCAAAGAGAAGATTGTATGAGGCTTTTGTGGTTGGTTTCTCCAATCCCCATCAATTTAGGAGGGCTTTGGATCAAGCTGTATCTTGTTAACAGATGTTTGAAGCCTTGTTAGAGTCTGGTTTGGATAATAAAGCCTTGACATTTTTGGTCTGCATATGAGAGCTGCTGTTGATAATACTTGCCTTATTTTTTGGTTTTGTGGAGCATCTTGCAATGACTGTTGCTAACTAGCCAATGTCTTGCTGTGTTATTCATACCTCTTAATTTTACAATAGTAAAAAAAAAATTAACTGAGCACATAAAGTTTCATTATTTAGGGAATTTAGGGAAAAAGCATCCTGGAGACAAAATCATCTTTGTTCTGGAGGTGGTCCTTTGTACTCAATTTCTATTTCAAGTATCAAGAACTATAAAAAATAAACTGTGAATGGACAGTTTTACAATTACATGTAGGTAATATTTCCTTCAAGACCACAGCTAGGAACAAAATACTTTTTAGATGAGTTACTGATATATAAAATTATGAGACTTATCACCTATTTAAATTGTGAATATTGATATTTTCATAAGTAGACATATTGTGTTTGATGGGCTTGTTTGTATTATAATAAATTATGAAATGGTGCATAACTTCCTACAGTGTTTGGGGCTATTATGTTTGAGTTATAGGTTCTTATTACATACTTTGGATTTCTAGATAGTTATACTAGGCTGCAAATAAGACTGATCTTTGCAACAGTTACTCAATAAAACACAGTGTTGCATTATGAGTGTTCATTCATTTTTGGAAAAAAAAATCTGAAGTACAAGATACATCATTACTGGCCCAATTTTCCTTGTAAGCTGAAGCCTGACTGCTGTGAGTTAGGGTCAGCTGTTAAAGTCAACAAATCCCTGTCCCTAACACCAGAGGAAGGTTTAACCTGCAGAGATCGTTGAAACCTGACCAAAGTGAGTGTGATGTCAAGAAGCTGGGCTGCTGTTAGCAGTCACTGGAAGTGATGAAATATGCAGAAAACTGGGCCCAGAAGAGCAAAAGGCATAAACCTAAGTCCCAGCGTTGGTAAGTGACAAAACTAAAGGCATAAACTTCTCTGCAGTTAGGCTGCATTTGTTATGAGAGCTGGAGGAAATGGGACAAATTGCACTTTGGTTCAAACTGGGGAGAAAAACGGATCCCCCCCCCTCCATCCTGGGGGATGCCCCATGTCTGTGTGTTCTATGGGCTGGGCACCGCCTGGAGTGTAAAATACAAAGCATTAGAGAGCACACATTACCCTTTAGCATAAGGCACAGGCTTCTTGCTTGAGCAGCTACATCCCTCCCCAGAGCCATGGGGCCCGCTGTGCCACCTGACACAGGAAGGGCCTCTGGCAGCTCAGCACCCCACAGGTAACCAGGCCAAAGAGAAAGAACAGTGTTTTCAATTTAGTTTTCTTGCCTAATAGTCAGGGAATAATTTTAGCTCAACTGACCACAGGTTAAATTCATTTGAAATATAAAAACACCGAATCTGTGATTAAGGTTTTTATTTCTCAGAAGAACAGCTTGATAAACCAAGTGAAGTGAGGACCTCAGGGGACAGCATGTGGAGGAAGCCTAGATGAGTTAATGGGAAAGGGGAGTTGGTGGAGGGGCAGCATCGTGAGTTGTTCCCCAAGGAGGGAGCCTGGGACCCGCCAGCCTCAGCATCTTCGTTAACAGCTGCAGCATGAGAGGTACTGATGAAATGCAGAGATTATGAAACGGCATCATACTGCTGGTGGAGGGCAGAAGGAAAGGTATTTCATGTAAGAACTGGGTGACCTTGAAGATTCAAGTGATAAAAATGGGATGATTTCAATAGTAATAAACAGGGCCCTCCACTTGCCTGCCTGTAACAATACGTTTCCTATAAAGCTTCAGCAATCAAAAACAACTAAGAACCCAGTTATGCCAGCTGGGCTGGAACGATGATGAGTCACCAACAGAAAGCAGCTGAAAAAAAAAGCCCAGAATTAAATCACAAAGACATTGTAAAGAGACAGAATAGTATTCATTCTATTTTGCAAGACCTTGTCTGGAATATGCATTTATATCAAGGGATAAATAGCAGTAGCCAGAAATAACAATGATAAACAGAGCTGGAACAAGAATAAGTGGTGATGGACTTCTCTCAGGTAAGTTTGCCCTGGAAGTCAGAAGATCATTTCCACCAAAGCAGGGAGGTTCACAAAAGCCAACCCAGAACACAGATTATCTCAGTGGTTTTAAGTGGAGCTCAGTGGCTTTGTGAACAGAGTGGTGAGACAGCAGCGGGATGTATTGGGGCCGTGCAGCCCCATTCTGCTGCCTTCCCTGGGTCCCTGGATACCCGCACCTCCTGCACAGTTCAGTAGGACCCCAAGGGCTGCAGTTGTGCCCCCGTGAGCCCATTCCCCCACTACAAGAGCAGAGAGCTGCTCATCAGTGAGCTGGGAGCCAGCAGGCGGGTTGCACCAACTACAGCTAATGGACTCCCCACTGAACACTCAGTGACTTCTGCTTCAGCTGCTCAATTTTTTGAAAACCTCTTTAAACCCGCTAAGCAGAGTCGAATAAAAAGCAGCCACACACAGACTTGAACTGTTAAATAATAATCCCACTATTAGCAAGCTGGGGCTGGATTTGCTGGAGCTGCCTTTCTGACAGCATGCAATTAATCCCTGGGAGCTGCCAGACACAACAAGGGGGCTGAGAGGCTCCAGCCTTTGTAACAAATAGGCATCACAAACGAATTTACAATTGGCCTGCCACGATGGACCAAAACAACATAAACATTAATTGTAATTACAAAATAGTGTCAAAAAAAATTAAAGGCTTGTGTCTTCCTGCCTCACAGACAGGCTGGAAACCCTGCTCCATGCATTCCTCACTCAGTAGTTGCTTCTACGCCGAGCCTGCTAGAGGTATGCTATTGAATATTATGGGCAGAAGATTAATTGGCTGTAGCACTGCAGTAACGAAGGCGTCAGCTGAGAGCAGCACCTCCTGCTGGCTGCTACAGGAGCACCCTGCAGCCCAGGCACACACAGAGCAGAGCAGGGGCATTTTTGCTGCCCTTTTTGTCGAACAAGAACCAAGGCACCAAGGCAGTGCTCTCGCAGGGCTGCTGGTGGGGAAGGGCAGCAACTTGACCCCCCTGCAATCCCGGCAGGTACAGACAGCACTGACTCCTGGTGGTGCTGTTTCTGGGATAGGAAATGATATAAGTCCAAAGGGGAGCTATTGATGAAATCCATCAGAGCCTCTGGCTGCCTGGGGTCTCAGGACACTGGGGACCAAACTACACCAAAATTACACAGGGGTGCAGCCAACCCAAACTGTGTGTTGTCAGCACTGCTTACATCAGCATTGAGCAAAAGTCATTCCCTGATTTCAACCTACGTGTTTTTAACGGAACCCTCCCAAATCCCTTAATGGGAAAACAAACAAACAAAAAACAACAACCATTCACTATGGGATTTTTCCTCCTTTTTGTTTAGTTTTGTTTTGTTTTATCTGCTTTATTCTTCTGCGATAGAAAACTACCTGAGTTGCAGGCAGTTTCAAGGAAGGGATAAGCATGCTGGAGGAATTGCCTGTGTTGCCTCCTTCTCTAGCTGCAGCACTGAGGGGACACAATGTAAGCAGAAACAACCCAGCCCTAGCTAAGAACCCCAACCAGGCCCTGAAAAACAAAGGGTGAGCGATGCAGTATGTAGGATTTGTTCACTGTCTGCGCCTGGCAGAGACAGAGCCCCAGTTCCCTAAGGGCTTCCATGTAAAGGGATATGAAGATGAGAACAAACCCTGAAGCATAAGGCACAGAGCTCTGGTGTGCCAAAACTGAGACTAGAAAATACCAGTACTTTTATTGCAAATTATAGATATTGAGTGAATCATGTCATCTACATCTTTCTGATCAGTCTTTTTAAAATAACACCTACTGTTATTTATCACGGGTGATAACAGTGGTTACGTGGGAAAAAGATTAGCTGAAAGCTGCTTTATAGATTACATCTGGCTGAGGTTAGAAAAGTACAAAGTGAAGGGACTTCTCAGAGTCTCTTGCTCTCGGCAAAACCAGAAAGACAAAAATCATCACAGGGAGGGCTCCCCTCCAGCGTTCAGCCCACACACTCTGGTACTCGGACATGAAAGATGGTTCAGGACCCTTCAGCATCAAGCCCGAGCACTTTACAAAGCAACAGCAATCCTACTCAAAGTCATCCTCTGAAAGTGGTGGTTATCCGGAGGATCTCAGACATCTGGCCACAGCTGGCTGGTTAATCAGCTGCCTGCAGGAACAGACACACAGATTTTCCCTTAAGCCAATATTGCACCGGTGTAACCTTTACCAAGAGTGCATATCCAGCAATCAACAGCTCGGCAGCTGCCTGTGGGAAGGCACATGCCTGAAAATTCACTTCTCAAAGACAAACCCTGCAGACACTGAGATGAAAATGGCGCTTTGTGCTCACGGCTGCAGCTCTGAGAGGGTGGTGGTGCTCGCAGGGTGAAGATGAGGATACACATCTGTGGAATAGCTGTAGGAGAGACCTGCTTAACATGCAAAACCATCTCGACACAAGCAACTGCATCAGGGATTTGGAGAGGAGAATGAATAGGGAAGGGATGAAATTTGCAGTTTAATTAAACAACTAGGAATTATCAAGTGTGGGGGGAATCAGGGAAACAGCACCAGGGAATCCACAGGCAGAAGGCAGTGGCCATTTTGCTAAACTGTCAGCTAGTACAGGAGTGCATTAGTGTAACTAAAAAAAATTGTAAAATCTTGAAAAGCATCAGTTGAGTTCTCTGGGACAGAGAAGTCCAGGAGGCATAAAGGAAAGAATGAAGCTGCCACAGTGCAGAGCAGCAGAAAGGTCAGTGCTCCTTGGGGGCAGATTCAAAGGGATCCTACTAGCTCCACACAGAGTTGGAGAGCAATGCAGACAGAGAAGGGCTGCTCACAGCCTGCCCAGCCACAAGAGGACAGAGAACTAAAGCAAGCTGCCACAGAGGTGGTGGAACCTCCTTCTCTAGAGATATTCAAAACCCACCTGGATACTTTCCTGTGCAATGTGCTCTAAGGAACCTGCCTTAACAGGGATCTCAACTGAGGGATCTCCAGAGGATCTTCCAATCCCTACAATTCTGTGATTCTATGTGTGTGTGTGTCATGGATGACCCATGGCATGGCAGTGGTGACCTGCAACAGGATTACAGTCTCAAAAGGTCATTCTGCATTTGCAGCTCCAGAGATTGCTAGAGCCAGAGGAAAACAACTTTTACAAGATCA
Source organism: Meleagris gallopavo (assembly GCF_905368555.1). Classification (NCBI taxonomy): domain Eukaryota; kingdom Metazoa; phylum Chordata; class Aves; order Galliformes; family Phasianidae; genus Meleagris; species Meleagris gallopavo. The sequence continues at coordinate 14,674,275 of NC_139419.1, forward strand.
AAAGGATGGAGCACCAAAGCAACTCTCTAAAATTAGATTTGGAAAACATCCTATTATGAGTTGTAGGGAGAAAGGAATGGCCAGGAGGAAACGGTGAAGAGTTTGGAGTCTCTCTTAAACAGAGAGTAGGATAAAAGCAGGGCATGACAGGACAGGGCAGCACCGTGCATGTGAACAGTATCCCTAGCCCATATCAGCCTCAATCAGCTGCACCTGGAAGGAAAAGACTTCCTCCCTTCCTCCCTGTGTGTCCATGCTGAGGTGCAACCTCACTCAGTGGGGCACTGCATCCGCAAACTTGCATGCAGGCAGCAGCAAGGCTCTTCTCTATGCTACTCATTTTGGTAGCTATAGCAATGAAACAGTTGAAGAGTCAATAGGTGTAATTATAATGAATAAAACTGCTGGAATTGGAGTCTGGTAGTCACTGCTGCTGTTCTTTTTGCTGCTTAGCAAAGCAGGTGTCCTGTTCATTTATTTATTTATTCTACTTTTATTCTGATGTTAGTATTGCTTATTTCCCTCCTGTCAGAGCCAACCCATGTTCCTCAGAGCCCAGGTATACACATGCACAGCAAGTCTCCAGTTTGGACAGTGCTGGAATTGGTTACATCATTTATTACCAAATTAATGTCCTGCACAATTCAAGATGTCAAGCCTTTGTATTACAGGGCCTCCCACAGCCACCCTGTGATTCCTACTGCATTCACCTCTATGCTCCTTACACTTTGCCAGTTCACATTTTCCTGCTCTGCCCCTGTGAATGGGCACTGCTGCTTGTAAAGCTCCCTGCATCCCACCCAAGCTCTGACCAAAGTCCATTGGTTTATTGTGGGCTGGCAAGGGCCCGATACCCTTAATAATTATGCCACAAAGCTGATACCTCAGAGAAGAGCAGATACATTAAAAGAGAGCACTAGGAGGTCTGGAAAATAAGTGATGCAGTCAGTACTCACAACCCACACAGCCCTGCACTACCTGAGCAGCTCCTCTTCAGTGTCCTCTCCATAGGAGTGTCCTCTTCTGTGCTTCTGCACTGATCCCTAAAGAGCAGCAGCTCCAGGGAAGCTGTTGAGAGGCATTTCTACTTCTGACTAGGAACAGCTGCTGCATAGCAGAGTGACCTGCAGCCCTTTCTTCCCCATATTTTCAGTGTTTCACTATTCTGCTTTACTAACTGTAAAGAGAGAAATATTCTGAACTGAAACACGTGCCAGAAGTGTCTGGGTCAAGCACCCCGAGGTTTCCCCGAAACCAGTGAGATATTGGCCAATAGAGGCTTTGCTGCTCTTCAGGCCAGAGGAAACCTCAGGAAGAGACAAGAGACAGCCACATTGCTTGTTTGGTAACCACTCCACATCTGCCAAGTGGGCAAGTTTGCCATTATTTTATTATTATTATGTTAGTGGTTTATCATCACCTTTTCCCTGCCTGTTGAAGCCTTGGATAAATGCATAAAGTTATTTTTCTCTGCGGTGAATAAGCCCTATTCATGTCCAATTAGAGAGCAGCATTTTTCCCCAAAATGAGTCTCACAAACACAGAAGCATTAGAGGAAGGTTTTATCTGCACCTTGTGTCCAAGAGCTTGTAAAAAAAAAAACAAAACCATAAACTGGTCAAGATTCCCAAGATTCCCCTCCGTTGTATTCTGATGGGGTAGAAATGCTGCTTCAATAGCTGTTTGCTTTTGAGTCTGGATGTGACAGTGCTTCATTCTATATCACAAACCTAATTGTGAAGGGAAATTGCTTCTCCTGCCCCACTCATGCTCGGGTGCCTCTAAGAAATCAGTCACAAATAATGGCTTGATAGAGGGGCAGCTGGAGAATTTTAATAGTTCTTTTATGACAAAAAGTATATAAAAACTTCATATAATTGATTGTCTCCTCATCTGCCCTTTAGAGTTTGCACATCTCAGACATAGAAGCCTCCAAAAACACAGACAGTATCCATGCTCCTGTCCTAAACGCACTAGACCTTGTGCAGACTGCTCCCCCAAAAATCCCTCATTCTCAGATTCAGCAAATATATCCTCATAACCTACAAAGCAATGCGGTCCAGACCTGACCTGAGCCTCTGGGCACACCCTGGATGCGGCCCCTGAAAAGCACCGTGCAGGAGGCATAGGCTGCAACTGAGCCTGGCCCCTTGAGGTGGCTGCGGCCGCCATTTTGGGGCCATGCTGATCAGCAGGCCTTGGCACAAGGCCTTGTTGGAAGAAGTTCAGACAAGTCAGCTCCTACCACACATATCCCCTGTGATTTAGCATTTATATTAATTACTATCTAATATCTCTTAATACTTGGGTTTCCTTGCTTGAGAGTTAGCCCAGGCTGAATTAAACTATCACTAGAAAAAGTCCTTCCTCCATCTCTGTATTGAACACTTACTGGTGAATAGCTCCCCTCTTAAGATGAAAATAGCAAGTTAGGCTTGGCAAAAAAAAAAAACAAAACATTTTTTCCTGCTTCTCTCCTCACCTTTACACTGTGTGACATCAGGTTTTAATGCTTTAGATGTTCCAAATGAAAATATTAACTACTAAGGAGATTCCACAAAACTCATCTTCATATTCTCACAAGAGACTGAACATTGAATACTCAGATTGCGTGTTTTTTATAATAGTTTTCTAGAAAGCAGACAAATTTGGGGTTAAAAGACTTTGCTGCACCTTTCTTTGGCCTAGCAAAGCCCAGCATGTGGCTGGTTGGCAGCTTGCATCCCTCCTGCTCAGTCTGTGACTCCCCACAGCCAGACTGGGACCGCAGCCTGTTCCCTCTGCACACGTTTCTCTAATGTATCAGTGATCTGCAAAGAGAGATGTGGCCCCATTTTTTGTTAATTGCTTATTGCTGTAGATATTAAAAAAGGAAATTCCAGGTTTTATATTCTTATAGAAGGTATTCTGACATTGTCCTGAAAGTCACTTGCATATCTAATGCCCCCAACATCACTTGGAGCCACAGAAGCCTCCTGTAGCCAAGCATTCAGCTAATTCAACACAAACTTCATGGGCCATGAGTCTCAGACAGCTCTCAAGTGAGGCAGGCAGAGAAACGCTTTTGCAGAAGGTTCTCAACACGCCATACCAGCCTCCTGCTGCTTTATTGCCACCACATAGACTTTGCCTCCCAGGAAAGCCATCTCCTACACCTGCAAAGCCCTGTCTCCTCATTCAGCACTAGCACATCCCCACCTGCTGCAGAATGCTCATTGATGAAACTTGCACTACAGTTCAAACAGGCTTAAAAGTGTAAATTCCTAATTTCCAGTAAACTCTCAGCCAAGCAATGAATGATCAGAAGTAGCAGCTCATCTGGATCAGCCTTTTACATGCCAAACTTTGTCTTTGCCAAAACGTCTGCAATTCCTAAATTGAACCTTTTCTTCATGAGCCAGGAGTGTGCCCTGGTGGCCAAGAAGGCCGATGGTACTCTGCAGTGCGTTACATACAGCGTGTCCAGAGGGGACAAGGAGCTGATGCTTTAAGAACTGCATTGACACAGAAACCTGCCGTAAAGATGACTGTAAATAGATGATCTGATATTAAGACAGCCCTGTAAAGCAAAGACATGATTTCCGGAAGAACCCTGCCTTTTACCAGGAAGCCATGAAACACATGCAGGCCCTGCATGCAGATCAGCACTGCATGTCAGTGTGATCTGATTAGGTTGCATGTGCCTCCATCAGTACCAAATGCTGCCACAGCACAGTGTCTAGTCACTTGAGAAAAAAACTGTGGGAAATGCAATGAAGACTGTTGCCTAGCTGTAGAAAAAAATGTGCTTCTTTTTAATGGTTTAAAGATTCAAGAAGAAGAAATCTGCGTATTTCCAGGGAAAATGCGTCAACATCCAGGTCAGCAATTTAGGTCACGTTTGCCTTGTCGTGCCACTGTCCTCAGATCTGAAATGAGCTGCTTGCACCAGAGGACCTGGTCTCAATGCACAGCAAAGCAGGTCAGGCACAGGGAGAGGCCAAGAACCTGATGATACACTTTTTGCAATGAATGCATGTGTATGAAACACTAAGAAGCTACAGATATTCTGGAAGACACTCATGACTGTGAAAAAAGAGCCAGAGACCAGGGGAGGGTGCACTTTCCAAGATGGCTATTAATGCATGGATATGAGTTTCTATCATCTCCAAATCCTTGGGGGAGAACAACCTTACAAGATCTGAGCCAGAAAACATGACAAGCAAGCATAAAAATAAGGTAGCTCACTATCTTAAAGCATCTCTGTGCTTGTAAGGAAAGCCAAGGAGACCTACTGACCTACCAGAAGCCTTTCAGGACACTGTGATCTTCTTCACATACTCAAATATTTCACTTCTGAGAGATAAGTACCACCGAGAAGAAAAAGATGCAGGAAATTATGCTGAATTAAATCTCTTGATCATCAGTAACTTTGCTTCCTGGCTTCTTGGGATCTTTGAGGCACTGCACTGTTGTTGCTCATCACTGACATCCCTGACAGTGATTTCTCTGCAGATTTCTCCATAAGTTATGATATTTAGATGACCTGCCTATGGAGCAGAGTCTGCTTCCCAATATGGGAACTCATTGACTGACTGCTGACGAGAGGTTTTGTTTAAACACACCAGTGCTAGAAATTCCTGTGCCAGACAAAATGCATTTTGGCACATCTTATTTTTCAGTACATTGTTGCCTGTGTGAAATCACTATGAGGCTATTACTTGGAGATAAATGCCTTAATGGTATACAAAACATTTTCAAATGAAACTATCTTCCCCAAAATGTAAATACCTTGGAACTGCATTTGGTAGCTCCCTGGTGTATGCTGTGTTGAATATGCAGATGTTTACTGATCCGTATACACACGCAAATATAGAAAAGTTGTGACACTGAGTGTAGTGCTACACTAACAGTCCAAAAGAAGACAATCACACTGCAGATCTGATCCTTTCCTAGGGCTGCTGGAGCTGAGTGTTCCAGATGGTCCTTCTGGCACTGATTTGTTTGCCAGGGCCAACTCAGAAAACAGTATGCAGGCATTGAGTTAATGAAACCAGCTGCCAGGCATGAAGGGTTAACAGTTCACCTAGAAAAATTAATTTATTCTCAAAACCCATTCTCTTGTCACTTACCAAGGGGAAAAAAAGTTAAGCGCTGTAAAATGGGCAGCAATAATTACATTTCCTTAAGGACGTGTCTGGCAGGAGGTCACTCTCTGTTTCATGAAGTACGTGACCATGATACTGTCATTTTGACAGCATCAATGTATGTAGCCATTAATCTTAGAAATTAAAAACCCATAAATCTGTTAAAACGACTGTCATTGATTAGGAATTACATTACTGCAATACACAGAAGCCTTTTTATTATTTTTTTTTTCCTCCAAAATGAATAAACAGGTCTCTTTGGTTTATCTTCTCCTATTAGTGATAAAGGGCAAAGCTGTTTCATGGCTATGCATCATTGTTTTGGAACAAAATCATACCTAAGAAGCTTAGGAGGGGGGGAATGAGGAGAAAAAGCAGGTTTCCAGGGATGTAATATAGCTTAACTACTTGCTGTCTCTTTTGAGGAGATCCAAACCATGAAGCAGCATTTGTTAAATGGTGAATCTTGCAAATTTGATAGATATGAAACCAGTGAATAACCCTGCAGGCTTTCTCACATGAGGAAGATAAGCATATCTGTTCTGTTAATCTTGACTTTCTTGTCAAGTTTGGGTTGTTTTTGTTTTGTTTTGTGTGTGCTTTTGTTTTCTTTTGTGTTTTGTTTTGTTTTAATACTCCTAGCTATTGGAAAAAATCCAGAGTGATCAGTTATCCAATGAACCAGCCTTCCAAGACCATATAGATAATTATTCCTCATTACACTAATGACTCTAAATGACTGGGAAGTCCATTGCCTTCCACTGAATTTTGACATCTGGGTGCCACTTTAAAATGCAGAAAGAGACGTAAACTTCAGTATACTGATAATTACATTAAAGTTAGAGACTGACATGCTGATAGCTCCCCATGCAAGTGCTCTCCTGGACAGCCCAGACACTACAAAACTCCCTGCAGATTGGTGTGATCAGGTCACCACTGCACCTTGTTTGAGTCTCTGATGAGCAGGGGTGAGAGAGTGAAACATACCAAGGTCTTTTGAATAATCACCTGTAAAAGTGAGAACCACTGTTGTCCAGATTTAACAATCTGTTCATTTTATTGGGTGAGTAGGGGCATATCAGAGAGCCTCTGAGAATAAGGACTTATTAACAATTTTCTGGATGCTGTTTAAAAACAGACAGAGAATACACAAAGGCAAAAGCAAGCACCCACAGATATTCCTAAAGCAAAATCAGCATCCCAGCTGCACTCTAAGAGTTCCAGCAGGAACTAAAGAAAGATTGAAGGATAGAAACTTGTATCGACTCTTCCGCCTTCTGCACTGGTCTCTTCCGGCAATGCTGATCTTCTTTCTTTCACCTCTGCTTTAAGCAGTAATTATTGAAACCAGTTCCTCAGAGTTTGGATACAAGGACTGCAATGGGTTGTAATTAAATACAGCATATGTGCTCTTAGTAGTTGTTTATAGCTGGAAGATCAAATGGTTTTCTGAGACTTTGATCTCAATGCTTCTCTTGAAAAAACACATTGCCAAGTTCAATGGACCCTACCTTCAACTTCTTAGGAATAAGTTTGGATGCAGTTCTCATTAATAAACCTGTGCATCCTCAAGATGGAGAAACAGTTGTCTTTTCCATTCTGTTTGGGAGTACACTGTCAGTTAAACTAAAATTGAAAGGAAAATCAGGGAACAGGGCTCCAAAAGGCAGCTTCAGAGTAGAAATCTATGCAACAGCCATTCAGTGGCTCATCCAAGCCATAGGACAGTTCTCACTAGTGTGCCATGATGGCTTTTGTGCTGTCTGTGCTCTGAAGTGCTGGTTGACATGGGAAAGGATTGACTGCACCATTATCCCTACAATGCCACTAAACGCAATGCTGTTTTTATTTTGTTCTGTTAAGGACGCAGTGCAGACTGAGTAACTTTAATAATCACCAGCACCCTGCCAAAGGAAGCTATGGGAGACCAACAGCAGTGAACAATTTAATTTTCCTGAGGGCTGGAAAGTCAGAGAGTAGTCTAAACTTCTCTGAACACCAAGTGGCCTTAATAAATAGTCCCCTTCAGAATCATTACAGCTGAATCCTGCTTTTCACTGTATTACATGGACACCAGGAGTCACTTCAGAGCTCTCCAGCTCTCAAATTGGCCAACAAACTAAAGTCAATCCATTTGGAATTGGGATAGAAACATTTGCGAGAGTGAAGTGGACTGTGTGAGATCAATAATATAGATCTTGGACAAGCAAAAATTACACTGTAGAACAAAATAAATGAGAAAAAAGTCCCCAGTCAATTATTACCAGGAGCCAGGATCTAGGAAAAATGAAACAAGAGCAGGAATAGCAAAACAATAGCTGTATATGTATGAAACAAGTGGACACGGGAAAAATACATATATTTACTGATTACATTCAGAAGATCAACTTTCATTCCACGTTCACACCGCTCTTTTCATGGCTGTACCTATGTGTAAGAGGACACATCCATCTGATTCAAAAGGAAAATTGCAAAAGTATATGATAAAAGGCAGGATGGTTCATTTCCAAAAACTCACCTCTCCAAATGAAGTATGGATTGAATAATGCCTGAGCAATCATCATGGTGTTTGAAGAGAAACACTGCTCCATTTGTTGAGAGACAACTGCAGATGTTAAATGCAGCATTTGACAACTATTCCCTGCAAACATATATAGGTTAAAAATAAATAAATAAATAAATAAATATATCTTAGTCACCTTTTAGCCATTGCTGGAAACAGAAAGCCAAAGGATAGATTTTTTTGGTGTGGCTCAATGCTGTGACACCTACAAAAAAGCAGGAGATGAGTAAAACTTGAAATTCCAATCTGAGGTCAAATATTTCCAGAAATATACAAAGAACCCTCCAGTCACAGCTATAAGGCATACGGTGATATCATATGAAGAAAATACTGTGGAGTATTTTTGTAGGAATGTTTGTGGTTTACTTGAATAGGGTCTCCATTTTAAGAGTGCAGCATGCAGTTCTTGCTCATTGCTGGTGAAAATGCACAGCTAGTGGTCATGTCTATGTTGGAAAGCAGTGTTTTGTAGCTGAGAATTTGCTCTATCAAATAATGCTACTGTGCCCTTCATATCCATTGGGACTTTCCATGGGAATAATTGGAGGCATTACTTTCGGAGCAATCTATCTACATACTGCCACTGCTGTCACTGGTTTGAGTACACAGGATCAAATTTCAGTGGTTTGGCTTTTAAATCAGCTGATGTCATGTTTCAGATATGGGGGGAGAAGAGGGAAGGGTAATTCCATCCTGAGCTCTCTTCACACCCCAGAATAATTATGTATTTTGTGGCTTATACCAATGAGTTCAGCTGTCTTCTATAAGTACCACCTTATAGGGACTTGCCTCCTCAGAGCTAGAAAGAGGTTTAATTTGGTATCTCCTTGTGTTTAAGTTAAACTTACTGAAGAAATGCAGTGCCTTCTCTAAAGCTGCAGTACAGTCTGGGAAGGGTGGATGCATGCCCCATCTTGAGGGTCTCTCTCCACCAGCAGTCTGCAGAATGTAGTTCACCATGAAATGCTCCTGCTCTAATTCAGACTTATGCAAATATTGCTTCTGGGATTGATTATTAGGACAAAGTGCTTATTGGTGTCCCTCCAAATCAATATTTCTCTGCCTTCAGACCATCCTGTTGACCCACCCATGGGGAAAGCCCATGTGAACTGCACAGCAGATTTATCAGCATTTCAGGAAAGGCCAGCAGGGCAGATCCTCCAACGCTGTCAATCAATGTTTATGGATTTCAGTGGAGTTGCATTGATTTGCACTAGTCAAAGATTTGGACCGGCATCTTTCCCTGCTAGGAGCCTAAAGAAGCTTCTGTATTATTTTCAAGTCACCTATATAACAGAGCGAGATCTGACCACATCTACAGCAGGAAGATCTGGCAGCATTCTGAGTAGTTAACAGCCCACATGGCAGCAAATCACCACCGCTGTCTGGTTCGCACACCATGCAGGGCTGTAAAACAAAATCACTTCTTAATCAAGAGAGCTGTATTCAGAAACACTACAACTGGCAGTTCAGCCACGTCCATGAGGTCAGCTTGATGCTATCTCTGAACCTTCCCAAGTACCCTTCAGGGTTCTCCTGCGACAACATCAGGTGCCCCTTTCCTTGCACAGGGGCTGGGAGTAATCATGCAAGGCAGCATAGCAAAGCATTTCCCATCCCAGGCGTGGGGTGGAAAGCCTGTGGCTGTGTATGTTTTTCCACTCTCATGGGCCAGGCAGGAGGCACCATGCAGCTCTGGGGCTCCTCCACACTTGTGCTGTTAACACGGAACACAAAAAAGTCAGCCGTTGTCACTCTTGCTTTAAAACAGAGATGAAGAGACTTGTCTACTGAAAGCAGACATAGGTGGGACAGAAGAGGTTAAAAGATGACCTAAAAGCAATTTTGGCAGGAAAATAGAAAACTCAAAAGGATGTTTCTTTTGTACTGCCAAACCTCACCTTCCTCTGTTAGCCTGGCAGACAGAACAGAAGACCTCTGTCATGGGCAGGATGATTTCCAGCAGTTTGGACCTAGGCATATTGAACATTAAGCTGGAAACATGTATATCATATCTCCACTGCAGTGTTCTACAAATTTCTGAGCTCTGCACAACCAGTCGAAACAGCCAGAGAATTTGTGAACTTCTGCCAGCAGACTTTTAATTCTTTTCCAGGCTGGCAAGTGGGCTTGAATGAGCACTAGGAGAAATGGACACAGTTCTTGCTTGCTATCCTGAAACAGCTACGGGAATCCAGTGACAGCAGCTAAGGGAGTCATGCCATGCAGGCACTGGCCTGTGGTTGCTGGCGTCACAGCCTGCATGCACCAACTCGCATCCATGCCCTTGTGCCCATGCAGTGCAGTCAGGCTGGGGACACTTGTCCTGCACATCCTATCACCCCGCTACCTGCAGCAGCTCTGCCTTCTCCTGCCAGGCCCAGTCCAAAGGCAACCAGCCGTCCCGCTTTATGCAGAATGGGATCAGAGAAAGCTAAAGGCACACCACTGAAGAGGAAAGCTGTCAAAGCCAAAGCTTTACACCAGATCTTCACTATTAAACAGCCATTACACTCTTGTGCAGCATTTCAAGCTCTTTCTCAGCTGCCCCCACGACCTGCAAAGATCTCTCTTGCCCCAGGGTATAAACATTTCACAAGCATTCAGGGAAGAAGCAATAGCGTATCTACATGTGGTCTCCCCAGACAACAACTCCATCCAATGCAATGGGGAGAGACAGCCCTGCTAGGCCAGCTCAATGAATAGAAGCAATATTCAGTCTCAGTGGAAGTCAAAACTTCTATAGTCCATGATATCTCTCTGGCGGAAGCATCACTCTACCATCTGAGCATTTGTCATGACAAAAACAGCTTTCTCCCCAAGAGACGTGCAGAAGGAGCTGTATTCTCCAGTGGAAGTTTGCAAGCAGGCAGATTTCTAATTAAGTGGAAAGGACAGAATCCACAGAATGATTAAACATCTGCCAGGTGCTCATCCACTTGTCTGTTCCTCACTGCAGATGGCCAGCTTTTAACCACAACTTATTCTGAAGGCGAGGGACCAGCTTTATCTCTTGAAGTGATGCTTAAAAGACATCATCAAAACTCATCTGAGCTTGTTCTGTCTTCCTACTACATTTCATTAGATGTCCTTATATTAGTTTCTACTTTTCATTTTCAAAAGGTAATCTCAAAATGGACACACTCAGTGGAAGAGAGCAGCAGTATCTGGCTGCAGCCCCAGCTCTGCCCAGCTTTGCTGTAGGTGCCCATGGAGATAGAGGTGGGCTCACACCCTCAGTCACCTGGTTGTGCCCCCAGCCCAAAGCTATCCCTCACCTCATGTAAAACCAACTTGTTTCAGGCCAAATCAGCTCATGTGCTGAGTGCTGGTATACTGCAGGGCAGCGCTAGGTCCTTCTCTGTTTATAGCTATGCAGGATGCCCCTTAAGGTGGAAGGCCCAGCCATGGTACAGCCAGAAGCACAGCATGTGGCAGCACCCAGGACAAGCCCTGTCCCAACCTGGGCATCAGCAGAGCAAATCAAGTGTTTGAGCTGCTTCCCCTTTGTACTTAACCAGTGCCTAGCCAAATGCGTGCTGCACAAGCTCCTGCATGAGCAGCAGAGCTGTGTTCAAGCTGCATCAGAGACCTGCAAGGACAATGCAATGCTTATGAATGTAATAGATACTCAGAACATACCTGCCTCAGGGCAGCAAACCAATTCTCCTCTGTCCACATCTCTGCCTGCTCAGTTCCAAAATGGCAGGTCTCACAGACCCCTGTTTGTTCTTAGGCACAGACTGTATCCCAGCACTCCCTGTACTGAGTTAGCACCCTGCACAATATTTGCCTTTGGCACCCTAGCCTTTCTTTAGCCACGCTGGTTGTGCCTCTGTCTGTCTAGCTGTCTCGTTACACATTATTCTGTTTGCACACAGGTTAGTTCTTCGTGCTGCTCAGCACTGTTTTTGCAGACTCTGTTCCCTGGGGATTGAGGCATACCACATGAACAACTTTTGCTTTATATCACCTCTCCTTTTTGCATTCAGCATTGTGCATCTGCCAAGGTGGAGTCTTTTTCAGACCAAAATGCTGTCGTTGTACCAACTGTACATCAGCACAGCAGCACCTACCACCACACTTAAAGTTTTAACCTCTGGCAAAACAATCTCAACCCAACCTCAGGGCCCAGAAGGATAGGAGTGACCCTGCTGCATCAGCAGATGAAGGTGACTGTGTGGGAATGGCCTCCAGCCTTTGTCAAAGTTGGTACAGCAAACTTTGCAGAAGTTTTCTGCTTAAACCAGCACCACACCTTCCTCCTAAGAAGGGGACATCAGCAGTGAGGAACTGGCTGTACAGCAACACTCAATTTCCTCAAACACAATATTCCTATCAGAGCTTCCCAAATGATAAGCTGATGCTTAAGCACCTTTTAGCACTTCAACACAATGCCTTTCAAACTTCCAAGGGCTGCTCTGCAACTCAGTTCTTAACCCAAATTTCTCTCATGCTCAGCAGTTCACACAAAAGCAATGTGATGTGCTGCCCCAGCACACTGACACATCACAATTCACCCAAACAGTATGGACAAAGGATGATGGAGGAAATCCGCATTTCTGGGTGTAGCTGTGGTTAGCATTTTTCCCTCCCTTCTCTTCCCAAAAGGAAAAAATGCCTGGACTCCATGCCATGCTGGATGGTCCACCCAGGCAAAGGATGGCAACTTCCTCTGGTCCTGTGCTCTGTGTCCAAGCATTTGCCATCTGTGAAGGTGACGGATGCATTCGTTCTTCCCCTTTGCCAAGAAATGAGATAAGAGCACTGCTCAGTGTCAAATGCTCCTGAATAACAAATACAGTTGGCATCAAGATTGCTGAGGCTGGTAAAGAAGAATTCATTCACTTGGCACATGTATTATCAATCACCACAGGTCATGCACTGGAAAATACATTTCTAGAGGTGAATGCTTCTAGTCTTATTATTTCTTCACACACAGTGATAGCCAGAGGATCCCATCAAGAGCCTTCAGAAGCATGAAAGAGGCTCTTAAGCAGTATTTTGTGGTATATGCTTTAGAAGGAAAACTGATAATTAAAGCTTCTCAGAGATGCTCCATGCCTCACCAGGTGAGCTGTAACAAACACCCTGCCAGAAGCAGCAGCCCCACCAACCATCCCGCTCCCATCATGCTGGCTGTGCACCTCACCACCTGCTGCCCAGGGCCAGCCCAGCCTCACACCACTGCTCTGTCCATTCTAACCTCAGTGTGCACTTACCTGCATCAGCCTGTCCCAAAGGTTTCAAAGAGATGGAAACAAGGCAGTTTTAAATGAGAAAGAAAATGCTAAGCAGTACCTGTGACCTCTTTGCCCACCTATGCTATCTCAGGGCCTTACAGTAAAAACTTGTGAAGGAAGTTATTTGGGCAACTAAACAGCTCTGAAAACAATCACCATATTTTACAGATTCCTCTCATCCTATAAACCGTTTCAGTGAAAACACATACTGTTGTAAGGGCCATGTAGTATCCACACATCTCTTGAAAACCTGTGCTCATTATGGATTTGTCCAGTCAGCATAAGCCATGACTGTCCTGTTGGAGTGGCTTTGGTTGGAAGATGCACTCTTAAAATTGTTGCTGAAAAGAAACAATAGAGCATATGCAGTGCAGAGAAGGACTTTTGCCACTTTTTTATTGGCTTTAATTCAACAGTCAGCTCAATTCAGGAAAGTACTTAAATACGCACATAAGTACTTAGTAGTTTAGGTCTTTTACAAAGAACACGATTCAGGCTTAAGTGCAAATGAATTGTGTTCAAGAATCTGGTCTAACGCAATATATTTAGAAGGTGCTAAGGCATGGGTCCTACATCAAGCTTATTTCTCCCACACAAAATGCTGCTAGTCCTGAAGCCAGCTACTTCAGCGTATCCATTGCTAATAAGGTCAGAAGGAACCAAATTCCATTTGAATTTTTAGCTTTACTATGGTTGCATATTTGCCTTACAGAGGCCAGGTGATCACAAAGTCCTAGGCCCCCACTCAGTGAACTGGGGCACTTAGACTCAAGCTAGGCACTCAGAAGTGAGGAGAAAGAAAGCCATGTGTACTTATTCTGCTAGAAGCTACATTTCTTGCATCGTAATCTCTGGACACCTTCTTCCATGGGTTAATTTTTGTTTGCTCTTTTTCTGTCCTAAGTTTAAAATAGCAGAACCCCAGTTCTGAATTCCAGTGAAAAAACTTCACTGAGTTCACTTGTAGAGGAACACATTCACAACTTGATCTCTTTTCAGGCAGAAAGATAACCCCAAAAGGCTTTGAAGCCATGTGTCTATCAGCACAGCTCTTTCCTTCTTGGAACTGATTAATGGCACCAGAGTGGCCCTCTGCCAAGGGTACCGTTTTAGCATTGAACTAGAACCTGCTCTTCTTCCACTGAGTAAAGATGCCAGCTTCCACAACCCATACAAGTTTCACAGTGAGTGATCAAATATTTTTACCTGGATTCCTTTTGCAACTTAGGCCAGATAAGTAGGGTATTTTTGTCTCACTAAATTCACTCCAAATGTAACTGCATTTTGGTAACACATTATTTCTTTCTGCATAATGATCCTTCTCCAGGAGAAGGTGCTCATAGCATCACCTCCACAGCACTATATAACTCCCTGTATGCAATTATTTCAAAGTGCTGATACTTTGATTTTACTCCAACAAATGAACCACCTGGGAATGGACAGCTGGGTGCTGCATGGACCTGGACTGAGCATAAAATGGCTCTCAGCACAGATGAGGAGGTCAGCACCAGGAGCCAACCCAATGCAGCTCCCAGCACACTGTCAAGTAGGAGATTCCATGTCCCATATAGCTGCAGTGACTTGGTACAGGAAAAGAAGGCTAAGTTAAATATATCAAGGTATGTGTCTTTCTTAAATGGTTCTACTTGACGAAAAAACATCAATAGCAAATTCAGAAACTTTTCACACACTAGGAGACCACTTTAATCTTAGAGATTTCCATACCAGCAAAACTGACAGTCATTGAAATAAATTGCACAGTCACTCTGAAAACACTGAGCTCTGACCATCAAGTAAGATTAATGAGCAGCCTGCTTTCAAAGACATAGTTTAAGGAGTGTTAACTACCTAAAATGTTTTCTGGCATGTCTTTACTGCCATTGTTACAGACATGATAGTCCTCACCTGCACCAAGAGACTTGTCACCCAGTAACAAGCATTCCATAACAAACACCCAAATCTCCAGATAGATTTCTTTGGCTTTGCTGGCTGGCCCAGGGTAACTGAGTAAACAGAAATAACACAAGATTCCCATCCCCCCTACACTCTATCCAGTTTATTAGGTTCTCACATAAACTCAGTGTTTGCTGCTGTAGAATATGGCCAGGCTCCTTAGAAGCTGTGTTTGGACACCAACTGGTCACCAACTTCGGTCACCTTGAAATCTAAGGAGGGATTAATCCTATCTATTTGGTAAGTAGTTATAGTCTAAGCAAAGAGCTGCCATCATTCATCTAGTTCTCTTGGGATATAACAAACCTGGAGGCGTTTCTCTAGCTGGCTATTGGAGTGTATTGGAGCAGCTATCTTAAATTTAGCTGGTGTCTAAACGTTGGGTCCCTCTGTTCTTCAGGTAGGACCGGGACTAAATTCTGCACATCTACACTGTTGTCAGCCACAGACAACACCACTACTGGATGCAAGCAAGTTTAGTCTTGCTCGTGAGGATGAAAAGGGAAAGAAAAAATGACTTGGAGATTTCTTAGAGCACTTCTGCTGCAAAAGATGTCCAAGTACGCCAGGTCAAGAGATTCAGAGGCAACTTCAGAGATGTCTGATGGAACTGTAGGCTATTTGAAAGGAAAATTGTGTTAGCAAAGACTACAGACATACAAGAGAGCACTGTGATCCAGCAAACATAATTCATGTTGTGAATTAGCATTACTTCTTTAAGGGAGGGTGTGCCCACCTGAAGCAGTTCCTGCTGTTTCCAATTCAGTGTCATGCTACCTATAAATTCTTCATGGGAAGAAGGCTGTGCATACATGCTGAGAACCAAAGTGGATAGCACTTAATTATTTTTCATTAAGTCAATCAACTTCTCTATTATTAGCCTTTGACAACTTTTGAGGGTCAGCATGTCAAGTCTGGCAAAACAATGTAGTGATCATCCACTCTAAACAAAATGTATGTAGGCATATAGTAAGATGATGTTAATAACACATACCCATGGTAACACTGATCTAAAAAAAGAAATCCAAGCAAATTCTCATCCAGGAAGTAGTATTTTCAAGATTGTATTTTCAAAAACCATCTGGAAGTAAATCACATGGATAAACTATTATCAAAAACACGAGGCTATTACTAATTATGGTATGCTGTGTCATGTCCCACCACCTGCTAGTGATGACACAACACTACTCAAGAATGAAGGTTGAACAAGCTTGATGAATAATATTTAGACCATCTTCTTCAATAATCTGTGAACAGATTTGTTCCCTTTCATATCTAACTTGTTATTTTAAATTAATCACAATGATTTTGGTGACTAACTCCTGATCTGCAATTTATTTATGAGCATTGCCTTGTAAGGGTTCAAGATTTGAAATCCAAATCTTTTGTGCACGGTTTGGACTTAATAAGTAACTCAATAACAGTTTAATCCGTAACTAGATGAGAACAACATAGAATCACCATCTCAGGAAGAATATTTGCATTTGCAAACTAAAAGCTCACTTCCTAGCAACTTGTAATGATTCCTTACAGTTTGCTGCATCTCTATCACTCCTTCTCAGACCATTCCAAAAACATAGAAGCACTGCAAACACAAAAGAAGTTTGTGTGTTGGAGACTGGAGAGGTAAAGAAATGCCTGAATTTGCTGCTATTTTTAAAGCTACTCCTGTAAAGCTAGAAACAGATTCAGCTATTCCCAGCAATGCTTCCAGACACTATGTTCACCTTTGGATCAGTGTAACCTGAGAAAACAACCGTTTGGTGCCATTTCTCTCGCAGCCATCTCCCCACATAGATAAGAACGGCCTCGTTAAGAAAGAGCAGTAGTTTAATGAGAAGTTACACACACTGGACAAGACCTCTGATCTCTTACCCTCCATAACATGCACCAGTTTTGTTTGGAAGGTGGACATATTTGGAATGACAACACACAAGCAAGATATTTTCCACATGAAAGACAGCCCACTGAAGTTAACAGAGTATTTCTACAGTCCCCAAAGCTATTTAGATAGGCTCACATTTTGGGAGAGCAGTTGTCACACCACAGTTAAATGAGACGACATCCCTCTCCTCTGTAACCCCTTCTAGTGCAGCACAGTGTGTGTCCTACTTTCCAGTTTCTAAAATCCTCTTCCAGTCCAGCAATTGCCGATAACATTTCAGCCTTCCTAATAGTATCTCCAAAGAAAATAGAACCCAAAAAAGTAAATTGTGGATGAAGGAAGAGTGTTCAACAAAAAATGGACAAAGGAGTCCTTCTTTGGCAGGACAAATAATATGGCACTGTGCTTAATTTGCAAGGAAATTCTGTCTATTTTCAAAGATGAAAAATCATTATATGCAAACTCATGCTGCAAATTCAGTGCATGCCAAGGAATGTTTTGTAAAGAGAAATAGCAGAACTGAAAAAGAAATCTTCTTAACAATTTTCTTTTTTAAAGTTCCACCTTAGATGGACTCTAGTATAAAAGCTTGTTATGCAGTAGCAAATCTGATAGGAAAAACATCACACCCACTGACTGATGGTGAGTTTATTGAGCAATGGATGGAAAGTGTGGCAGATACAATTTGTCCTGATTAAAACCCCAATGTTTTCTAACATTGTTTGTCTCACCAGACTGTAGCCAGGTGAAGAAACAGGAACATCTATCAAAAGAAATTTGGAGGGTAGAGCTGCTAATTTCAAATTTTAAGCTTTGTCAATAGATGAAGGTTCTGCTATGGCTCAACTTGCTGTTTTCACTAGAGGTGAATATGAAAATGAATATAACGTCATTGAAGAAATGGGTGCTTTGGTGCCATTAAAAGACACAACTCAATTTATATGAAGCTGTAAAAACTACATCAAAGTGATTTTCTTTGACTTCTGTCAACATATCTGGTACAGCTACTGATGGCGCCCAGCAAGTAAATTAATAGAAGATGATTCAATTGTGACCAGCAACTCATGTTTGATGAAATATCACTGCATCCTTTATCAAGAAAATTTATGCAAATGTTTTAAAATGGATAATTTTGTGCAAATAATCATAAAAGCTGTGAATTACATCAAGTCCAAGGGGCTGAATCATCACCAATTCCAGGAGTTCCTTAAAAGTGTGGGTGCTGCTCATGGCAACGTCATTTAGTTTTCTGAGGGAGGGTGGCTAAGTCAGAATAAAATGCAAAAAAATATTTTAGGATTTGCTACATGAAATCTAGTCATTTGTGGAATCAAAATTAAAATTTGTGCCAGAACATGAGTAAAAACGGTCCATATATTTAGCATTTTTTGGTGGACTTAACCACTCGGTTAAATGAGTTAAACATGTGTCTTCAAGGTGAAAATCAACTTATCTGTGCTATATTTCATATCATCACAGCATTCAAAATGAAACTTAAATTATGGTTAGCTCGAGTTACAGCAAATAATTGTATGCATTTGGATACAGTGGTTGAACAGACATGTGAATAGTGAAAAATATGCAGCCTTCCTTTCTGTTTTGATGCATGAATTTGAGAGTAGGTTTCAAGATCTGAACATCAAAACATCAGAATGTTGATATCCCTCACTTCACATTCACACCTTGTTCATGTCATCACTTTTTGGCAGTACGTACATTTGTGAATGCTGTGGTCAAGGATGATGTAAAGGAAGAGAAAAATGTCAATCAAAAATCTCCAGTGAACACCTTGAGAACTCACTAAGAGCTGCAACCTCTGCCAGTGAACCAGAATCGTGTTTTAGTTTCACAAAAATAAGGTCAAATATCCCGCTAGTTTTATGCTTTTTTTTGCTCTCATTTTTTTGTTTTAACAACAAATATAAATTAAAAAAAAGTTTTGTTACTTATATAGATTAGCTATATTACATATATTATATGTGGCTCAAGGCAAATCCTCGTCACTCACTGTGGCCAAAGTTGGACACCTCTGACTTATTTGCTTACTCTCACTCAGTCTCTAGTGGAAGAGTTTCAATCCAGCACAGCTAGGAGCACAAAACAGCTAAAACTACTGCAATTTCAGAATCTCCTCTTGCTAGCTAACCAACTCCCCAACTTTTGGGATAGCTTTCTCAATGCTAAGGCGCAGGCAGTGCCACCACCATGGGGTCCAAACAGTGGGTGGAACCAGATGTTGGTATCAACATCTGTCAGCAATCCAGAGAAGGCAAGGGATGAGCAGGGTTCAGACTCCATCCAGAAGCAAAAGGAGACAAGTCCAGAAATCCAGCTACAACAAAGGTCCAAAGCTCATGCAGGAGACAGGGACAAAGACAGGACTGTTTCCAGATCACTGTAAACCCAATCACATCCCAAAATTGCTTTGTAATCTCAACCTCCCCACCACATACAGACTGCCCAAGGTTAGGAAGTTCAGAAGAGGTAAACTGTGGCAGGATTTCACTCGGTTCTCACATATCTGTTGAATTTGGGAATAAATTCTGTGGCAGAAAAGGAGGGCACTGTTTGCACTGTGATGCAGCTGGCATCTTATTTTGTCACTTCATTGTCACAAACATCAGTCAGCCTAGCTATGCATCATCAAAGCTTTGGAGCAGAGCCCTTGGAAGCCAAAGCTGCCGCCTTCTAGGTGCTTTTCCCTGCCAAGCCATCAGCTTTGCCCACAGGCTTCACATCCATCCTCAAATTGCCTTGTAGAACTTGGTCATTACAACACACAGCATTACTGAGCCAGCTCCTGGGCTACCTACCAGCTTTGGGTGTATCACTCATACTCCTCTTGCTATGTAGGCACATCCTGAAGGAAGCTTAAGCACTAGGCAGGCACGTCAGGAGAAGGAGCTTCCATCTGTTCACGTGAGATGGCTCTGCCTGGTCTGGGGAGCTGAGCTCTGAGAGAAAGCAACCACTGCAAGCCAAATGGGGCCATGCTGTTGCCAGCCAGCCTCCGCAGGCAGTGACAGTGTCTTGCCATCAAATATTTCTGGAAACTAGCCTGTAGCTTGAGCTAAAAAGAAAAAAAAAACACCTGACAGCATTCTCTGGCCTGTATTTTGTAGGAGGTCTGTGGTGCTCTGAAGGGATGATAAATGGAGTCTCAGAAGGTTTGCACTTTTAATGCAAAACACACCGACTGAACAGTAGAAGAAATAGCTGGTAAAGCAGCTGTAGCATCTGCCCCATCACACCATTAACTGTATCTTGCATAATGTACTGCACCTGCATACATCTCAGCCCACTTCTCTTCTAGGGGTGGTTATTAATACTGGATAGAACAGGCTAATCATCAGTCACCCTAGATTAAAGTTCATGAATGTGTCATTGTAGAAGTTACCAGAACTGCTGTGTTCTCCTGGCTGCGTTCTCCTGGCTGACATGGGTACTTTGAAGCATGCAGACACACAGTTTACTAGTTTACTAAGTTTACTAGTAGTAAACTTAATTAAATCACCACAGGAAAGTTAATGGTCATTTTTAATTTTGTCCTATTAATTATGATTGAAGTACTTTTCACTACTTTCTAGTATCAGTTTCTTCATTAATGCAGTAATTTCACTCATTAGTTTTCATCTGCAAGTCAGCTCTGCTTATACCAGCACCCTTGTTATAAAATAAAAGAGCAGGGGGGTGGGGGGTGGGGGCTCATCTTGTAAAAATACATAAAAACAGAATAACCAAAGTCATGCTTTCCCATGAGAACTAATCCCATGATCCGTTTCAGGAAGCTAATTTAGCCACATGGTCCTGATTTGCAATTCTGTTTTAGGGGGGCATTTCTCTGGCATTTAATCAGATTAGACAAGACTGCTTTGATGGAAGAGTTCTGTTTGATAAAGAATAAGGAGGGCGGAAATGCTTAAAGATGTCTTAATGCTCTGGCAGTTGTTTCAGATTTACTCATGTTCCACGTCTTTCTTACAGTATGTGAAATAATCACACCCTTGCAAGTAGTTTGGAAATAATAAAAGCCCAAGAAGTCTTTTTGTCATTGTGTTCCTCAGGTCTTCAGGTTTTTATCTTTGTGTGACAACTCCCAGCCAGCACAGTACATTTGTTTGCTAGGTGTCGGTCAGGGTGACACACATTTAGATTTTCAGAGCCCATCACACAGCCTAGGAGAGTTTTTCAGCTGGCAAGTCTAGGGCAATATTGTCCATCCCATCTGTGAGCCAACCCAAAGGACCAGGCAGAGACAGCACAGCAAGGAAAAAAAGATCTCCTTAAAACAGCGCGGCTGAGTCCTAAAGGCTCATCTCAAATCCATAGCTCAGAGAGAGCGACCCATGATCAGTGAAAGGTAACTCACTGTGAGAGTGGTGAGGTGCTGGAACAGCTGCCCAGAGAGGCTGTGGATGCCCCGTCCATCCCTGGAGGTGTTCAAGGCCAGGTTGGATGGGGCCCTGGGCAGCCTGGGCTGCTGTGAAATGTGGAGGTTGGTGGCCCTGCCTCTGGCAGGGAGTTGGTGCTTCATGGTCCTTGAGGTCCCTTCCAACCCAGGCCATTCTGTGATTCTATGATTCACGAGAGGACACACTGATGTGATGTCCAGGCACAAGGAGGTCACCTGGGAGAAACTTGCTTTCCTGTAATGGTACAACAGCAACACAGAGGTGTGCTACTGTGTCATCCTCAAATCCTGATCTATTATGCGCTCCTTACTAAGGAAAGTTTTCTTTAATGGAGAATAAAAGAAAGTAACTTTTCAAAATTATTTTGGAAATCAAATGCTGCACCTGGCACAGTTAGACACTGACAGCACACATTTTACTGGCAGCAGCAAGTGGTTAAGGCTGCAAAGAGAACAAACGGGAAGAAATAAAACCCAAGAGGCGGAAGGTCCTTGGCAGTAAGTCTGTGGGCTGTAAATTTGATTCCTCTTGCAATGTTTGCTTCCAAGAGAAAGGTAAAAGCCAAGAACTGGGACTTTGGTGACTGCAAGACTGGACACAGGACACAAGCTGTTATCTCCGATTAAAGGCTTGCCTTGCAACCAGGGCAGTACACAAGTTTGCTCCACACAGCAGTGGGGGAACAGAAGTTGGGATTTTCTGACCATCGCCCATGGTTACACATCTGTCACCAGCAGTCCAAGGGCACTGGGACCTGCCCCACACAGCCCTCATCACCCACTGCTTGTTCCCAGCACAGTGAGGGCCCAGACATCTGCCCCATGCAGTGTTTCACATAAACATTACCTTTGTTAAAAGCATTATGGAGAGGCTGGGTTTTAATTGCTTTTTAATTTTCTTTCCTACTTGTCCGTGCCACCCCTTCTCCTTTTTTTTCTCCATTTGCTCTCTAGTGCTGGTAGGAAAGATATTTTATTGCCTCATTTGCTAGTTCCCATTTCTCCAAGGAAAACTGACCATTTGCTGGAATATCTCCCCATACTCATGGCCTTTTTCAAACAGTAAAAGCAGCCTCATGCCAAAGTGCACAGCGTACCATCCGTCCCAGCAAAGACGTCCTCACGAAGCACAAGGTGAAAGACTCCTTGCTATAAATTGCAAAGTACTGCAAAAAGGCCTGAAGGGGAAGGAAGGAGAAGAGACATGTCTGATTTGTTAGACCTCTGCAGCAGCTGCCTGTTATTTGTTCGGGGAATTACTGTCAGTGTACCCAGCTCTCCAGCCGAACGCCTCCAGTGACATCTCCCCTACTCACAGAGCTGCTCACAAAGCTCAGGAAGAACATCTGTGCTCAGAGTGCCGTGCACACACCTCCCACCAGCATCTAAAATTTTAGCTAAGCTAAAGGCAGAGAGCAGTATCACTGACTTTAAGCGAAGAAAAATTAGCAAGAGACTGGATAGTGAAGGACTCCTTGGTAAGCCAGAGCCAGAAAGTCAACAGTAACAGCAGACTAAAGAGGGGCTGCAATGCTCTTTCAGCATGGAGCAGAATAAGGCACATCAGTGCAGGTGCCCCTTCTGTTCTCAGCAGAGCAAGGATCCACAGAGGGTGAAGTATCAGACCTGATCTTTCATCTTATATTCAGCTCCAGAAATTCTTCCTTTCATGCTGACTGACTGCTTGAGAAATGATAGGGTTGGTGCAGCCAAAACTGTCTTCTCATGAAGACGGTCCTACACAGGACTACGGCAAGTCTGGGATAGTAAATAATGAAATAAAATCAGTTCTTGGAATACACTGACTCCAGTTGCCCAGAGCAACCAAAGTCCACCTCTTCAGCGAGTAAGCTAGGAACTAAATTGAAAGCCAAGAGAGAAGGGTAAGTAAAAAAGCTGTAGAGAACAGCAGCTAAGTTTGGACAAGTCAAATGGAGTAAGCAAGTCTTTGGCAAAAGATGTTTTAGCCTCTTTGCATGAGTTCCTGCTGCTGATCTAAAAGTGTGCTGGAGAAAGGAGGGAATAGGAGGAGGCAGGAGGCCACAGATACACAACAGGGGCACTGCTGACGCTCCCAGCTTTGAAGATCACCAACCCACAGGACTGGAAATCCTGCAGATACCACCTGCAGATTTACCCACTGTCCATTTGCCCCTAATTGTCCCTCCACTTCTCCTCTGTCACCCAGCTCTAGTAATCACATACAAGATGCTTAGGCTGTGTATATTTCACGCAATACACCAAATATCTGTATTTTACTTACACACATCTTAAACTTTATGTTATTGTCTTCTACCAGAGACTCAACTGTGATCACTTGGATGTAAAGGCTATAGAAACATCCTCTTCCTCAAAAATACATGCTCAGAAATGACCTTCTAATTAAACTATCTAGTTATCAGAGTAGTTGGGTGTCCAGGAACACCTTTAGATACAAACTTGGACTTTTCTAGGGATTTGGAAAAGACAGAATGTCATCAGAACAGGTTGTTCCTGAGGAGAGCAGCCCTCATGCCAGAGCAGCATCCAGATTTCATTTGCACAAGTCCCCATTCAGTTAAGAGCACCATTGACCACCAATCTATAAACCACTCATCCATGGTCTAAAGACAGTAACAAAGCCTGTAGTGCTTATAAGCCACAAACATTAAATTGTATGTACTGTTTATTTAAAAGCATCACAAGGTCCTCATTTGCGTGATTAACTACCTACTCCATGCTATAATCAAATGAAAAGCCCGGATCTCTGCAAACCCCAAAACACTTAAAAACAATCAGTAACAGCAAAATAGTAACTCTTCACCATTTTAGTTTTCATTTTGCCTTTCCATATAGTTTCTCCCCTACACAGCCCCCAGTACCCCAGCAAGATGACATAAGTCTTTCCAGGACCTTAAAAGCATTTTCAGACCCATTCTAAGCTTACTAAAGTCACCTTGGTCAATGTGTCTTCCCAGCTTCCTTAGCTGACCACTGCCGAGGATGACTTCACTTCTGGGGGCAATCTGATGTTTTATGTGGATCTCCACACAGAACACAAAAAGTTACAGTACACCCCACCACTGGGTCCCAGTGCTTTGTTACACGTGGTGTTAACATCTGCAAGAGATCAGTGAAACTTTTTGCTGACGAGGAGCGCTAAGCAGCAGTGTTCAGGTGATACTGCAAGCATGGCATTTTAACCTTCTTATTTAACAGCCAGGGCTGCATGGCTCAGGTGTAAGAAAGAGTTAAGCACTACACTGAAGCTCATTTTGGACTACCTTGAGCTGGAATGAGCACAGCAGGCAGCACACCTGGAAAGCAGGGCAGGTAGCTGACAACTGCTTTGTGCTGCTCTCCACTGCTGCAGGCAATAAATTGGCTGGCCCAGAAAGCCTGTTCAGGAAGGACCTCTGGTGACATCCCAGCAAGTCCCAGTGCCATTGCTCCTTCTATGCCCTTGGACGCACCAACTGATGCACTGTGTCAGCTCTTCATTCATCAAGGCAGTACGACAGGGGACTATTAGCTCTGTTTGCTTGCTCTCATCTTCCCTATTCCTCTGGGAAAGTTTTAAGCCTCCTAGCACTTGCCACCAGCTGTCAAGATAATTTAAGCTATTGTTTATTGCAGCAAAGCGCTTTGATTGGAATCCTCGTAAGAACACAGAGATACCGTCCTGTGGCAGAACTGCAGAAAAGTATATTAGTGCCATTAGTTTTGAGACACGTGGAAGAGTGTGAATGTTACTCCTTCTCCCTTACAGTTATTTAACAGATGACAATGCATTTTCTTGGCTCTAACTTTACCTAAGTAGGTCAGACAAACACTGACCGCTGTTTCTTGGTGTGATGGTACAACCAGAAAAGAAAAGGAAGAACAGTGCCAAGTAAAGCTTGTTAGGAAGATGCATGTAACATATCTTTATAAAGGAACCAAGCACCAGTTTTGGGAAGTGTCACCAGAGCCTCAGATTTGCTAGGCTATTACTTCTTAGTATTATGCTTTACAAAGAGAGAACATACACAAATGATTTAAAAATGCCTTCCCACAGGTCAGCACTGCTCCTTTGCCTGGGTTACATCTGAACTTTCATGCTTTATAGCTGCATGAAGCAACTCCCCAGCAAATGCTTCTCCAAAAGAGAGATAAGAACAACTCTGTGGTAATGAGGACAGCCCTGCTTGCACCAGAAATGTGAGAGAATTGAGAGAACAGAACTTGCTTTTATAGCTAAAGAAACAACATTTTAAAAATGCAGGTATAGAGTCAAATCTTCAGAATCTTTTAGAGTTTAAGGATTGCTTGAAGTGTGAGAAACCATCAGGTGGTCTTCTTCATCTGGGACAGGTGTGAGTTTACTTCACTCTCAGCTCTGTTTCCTCCATGCAGAAAATTAATACCTTTCTCAAAATGCAAAAACAACATGAAAAATATCACAGATATCTCACCTCTTCTAAGATTATAATTAGTTAGATAAAGCAGCAAGTGTTTGGTCCCCTCACAACATTCTGTCTTTCAACAGATGTTCCGTATTTCTCATACACATTAAGAGGGAAATCTATGTACAGTATCTGACCTCTCCAGATAAGTTATTCTGATCTGAACTCACTGTGAAGCTCCAGCCTGGATGTGTTCTGCCTAAAGAATGGCCTTAAACAGCTGCACTTCTATCACCTTGTCTCCCCCACACACAGTACTAAGCTGATGAAAGTACATCTCAGGTATTTTCTACCCCAGCAATGTATGGAGAAAAATACTGAGCTCGTCAAGGAGCACCCTTATCTGCAACAAAATTATCTATGTTCAATAGATATTTACTTTTTATAAAGAAAAATAATTGGCTGGTCTGTGCTGTGCAGATTAGAGATTCTTCAAAGGTTTAAAACCAAAGCTGGCACAAACCCATACACACTGTAGTTAGTTAAAAGCCATGAAGTAGGAAGGATTTTAATCAGAGGCACACTGATCCATTCCGAATTAACAATATGTTGGGGGTTCACAGTACAGCAGGGTGACTTTGGGAAGAGATAGGGAAAACAAGACAGTATTGCACATAAGAATTTATATTTGCTTTATATTTACACTTGGGCTCAGCAAACCCAAGGAGACAAAAGAAGCACCAGAGTTCATTAACACTCCAGCATCTTGGGGCCCCCCATTTTCCCCTCCTCCTCCAGCAGGTGCACATTGCCCTCCCATGCTGCTCCACAACCCCTCCACCTCCCCCAGGAGTCACACTGCCAGGCAGGACAGGGCTGACCACGGCTCCCACCCCCATCACAGCACCAGGAGCGTTCAAGCCCCTCATGTTTGTGCTGTGCTCTTTCTGTAGTAAAAACAAAGAGAACAACACTAACTAGTGCCAGTCACCCAGCACTCTTTACTAAGAAATAAGGACACAAATCTTCTGCTTAACTGTATCTCCATGCTATTACCTGTGACACCCTGCCTGCACTGAAGGCAGTGGGGTGGCCCAATCCCTTAAAAGGCATTGGATTCTATTGCAAGATGAGCATCTGCAATTAGCATCACTCATTGGTTTCATGTCTCCAGTGCCCCAAGAAGCCAACTGCCAGAACAGCTCCAGCTCTTCGAATAAAGCTCAGCCCAGCTGTCTGAAGGTCAGTCTTCTTCTAAACCAGACTTAAGCACTTCAGGTGGCCAACTTGCACAAAGAACTCAGCTTTCCTCATCCCTCTGTGATCTGGTGCCACAAAGTGAATAAGGAAGGAAGATGGAAGGGAGAGCTCAGCAGCACAGTGGAGACAGCCTCGGCCCCTAGCCTGACAGCATCAACAGCACTCCTCCCAGAGCTGAGCCATAAGCATGCCCAGCATTAACCCCATCAAACCCCCCAGCAGCACATGCAGTGAGTGCTTGGGTCCAAGGCACAGAGAGCACAGGATTTAGGAGAGAGGAGGGGGCAGAGCACGCATTCAGCAGGCCCAGGTCAGTCCACACACCCCTTAGCTTGGCCAAGGCTGTCAGGAACCAGAACTCCACAGTTCCTTCTATGCAGATCAAAATTCTCAGAGCCCTCACCCCTGCCTTTGTCACATCTGCCTGCAGGACAGCAGCTCAGAGCAATGCAGACAGGAGTCTCCTGTTCCCAGAAGCTGGGCAGTGTGAACACAGGAACCAGGAAGATGGGCTTGGAGGCATTCGGAGGATTTGCTTCTGGTACCATTCTGTACCAGATCTGGAGACACAACAGCACCATTCCCTTTTCCCACCTTGCAGTATTCAGCTGCTGATAGCATTTGCTCACTTGTCAGCACAGTTCTTTATCAGTCGCCTTCGCCTTATCAACCCAGCACAAGGCAGTGGCACACAGAATACCCAAGCTGCTCTGAGCAGCCCTGTTCCCTCACCTGCTACAGCTACAGCTGTAAGCTGTGGCCCCTGCACAGAGGAATCTCTCCTTAGCCTGGCACAACATAGTTAACAGAAATTCTCGAAGACCTCATTTTCCAAAATTCAGGAAGCAAACTTATCTTCTCCTCTGACATAAGCCCCTAATCCCCCTTCAGCACATCAGCTGCCTCCTGTTCCCACTCCATGGCTGGGGCAATCCAACTCCCAGTGCTCTGTGCCCAAGGCAGCAGCTGCAGCAGTGGGCTGACATGGCCAGGCTCAGGCACCCTGTCTCTCTGGGTGAGGCACCCCAAGCCACCCTGGCAATCCTCTTCCTCCACCAAGAAAATCCATCAGCGTAACATCATGCCACTTCATTAATATATGACTTCATGCTATCCAAATCAGCCTCTAATGATTTCTGCCAGTACAATCCCTTCAATAGGATTCTTTGCCAACCTCCCTTGAGGCGTTTTACCTACCTCACCACCCTCCTGGTTGTTACACTGAGTATATACAGTGCTTGTTAATAGCCACCAATAAAACATGAGTTAAAGCTGAAGAAAACACCCCTGCTAGGTACTGCAAGGGTGCAAGCTGTACCAGCTCCTCCAGGAGCATCTCACGGCAGCACAGGGCAACCCTTGAAGCACCAAACCTGGTCCCAGATTTGTAGAACCAGGGCAGGTAAACACTTCCACAAAGAAATGTAAGCCAGTTCACTAATTATTGACCCAGCCTCACAACTGGAAGCATGCAGACACCTAAGGCTGACTCTGTGCCGGGGCCGCACCCAGTAGCATGAGAACACTTCTGCATCATTTCATGCAGAATAAGCTGGCTTGGGGCAACAAAGCTTCTACTGATTTCTGGGTAGGGGGTCAGGGCTGAATATCAAAAACCATAATTGAATCCCGTATAGTGCAGCACCCTGTAAATAATATTTCTGTGAGGAAAAATCAGAAGACAATACTGCATTATTAGATGGACTGCACAACACAGAACAATAATTAGCAAATTGGTGCACACTGTAACAATGGAAGGTCTAACCGAGTCAAGTTAGAAAATTTTGGGCTGGGTTTTTTTACTCTTTCAATCATGAGCTAACTGAACTAGGTGCAGCCTCTTAATGAATTACTGCCTCTGAAAAATGTGCAACCCAGCTCATGTGTCAAGCACAGACCATTCGTTCTAGTTCAAACCAGGCTGATAGGCCCTTAGTGCAGCATTTACACTTCTCAAGGTCTTTTCACCCATTTCCCATTCCTCTGATCTGAAAACAGACACTATTCAAAAAGAACAGAGGTAAAAATGGGTCAGCATAACTTAATGTAGGCAATGGGGAATATTTGCATAAAATGAGACTGGAGAGGCTTTCAGCAGCACAGGCTGTGTCTGGGCAGATCAAGGTGCCTGCTGAACTATCTATTTCAGGGCATCACAACCTAAGTGGAGGAAGACCAGATATTTTTTGAGACAGTGGCCTTGACAAGACCATTATTTCTTTTCTTTTCCCTAAAACACAGACACACATACTGTGCAACACCCTGCTGAGGCTAATGCTGCTGCCAGACACCAAGCCCAGTGCTCCACATGGGATCTGAACTATTTGTCTCTCCTAGACATCACCATAGCAGCAGTGGGACAAATGCATGGTCCTGGTAAAGTGCCACCTGCTGTCAGATGTTCCACCCTCCAGCAAGTCCCCGGGGACCTCAGTATCAGCTCCTTGAACTAAGGGACATGACACACACACAGAGCACATCTCAGTAACACAGGCCGGCATCCACCATTAGACAGTGGGTTGGGAAGAACTATGTTCATCTTCTGTGTGCTAGAAGAACACCTTCCAGTCCATAGGGAAGCCTGAAACGAGGAAGTGTGTTTCCTTGGTCTTTGGTCTTGGTCTTTCCTTGGTGGTTTTTCACCTAAGGGGATCTGAAGAGGTGGGGCTTCCCCTGGCTCTGTTAATAAATGTTTATACATTAAAAACAGCAGCTTGCAAGACACTCACTGTCCATGCTTCTTGCAAGGCAGTGAATTCATAGAATGGTTTGGGTTGGAAGGGACCCAAAGGATCATCAAGCTTCAAACCCCCCCACCAAAGACAGGGTCACCAACCTCCACATTTAATACCAGACCAGGCTGCCCAGGGCTCCATCCAACCTGGCCTTGAACACCTCCAGGGATGGACGGGGCATCCACAGCCTCTCTGGGCAGCTGTTCCAGTATCTCACCACTCTCTCTCTAAAGAACTTCCCCTAACATCTAATCCAAACCTTCCCTCCTTGAGATTAAAACCATTCCCCTTTGTCCTATTACTATCTACCTGAGTAAATACAATGGGCCACTGACTGATGCTACTTAGTGGACGCCTGGAATGTTTAGAAAATAAAAACAAAGAGGCGGCACAGGTGCCAGTGCAGAAGAGAATGTGTTATGGAATTGTATTCTGGCAAACTCTCTCCATGCACCTCCTTCTCAGAAAACACGACTATGAGGAAACACTCCCAAGTGACACCTGTGTCACCTGGATCTCCTCTGGGCATCACTCTGAGTCTCATTCCTAGTAATGCATTCACAATGAGGAACTACACAGCAGGCAGAAAGCTCAGGTGAGGTGGCTCAAGGAGGAAACATCCAGCAAGCCCAAATTCACCCTGAAAGCAACAGCCACAGAGAGCAGCATTACACTCTGGCTCACCAGCCACTGTCATCAACACCAGGCAGCATGAAAACAGAGCTCTGATTTCAGTGCCTTTTCTATGCTTCAGTGATTACATAACCTTTTGGTACAAGGATAGGTCAGTCTGTCTCACCCATGTGTGGTTCAGCAAAGAGCAAAATAGGAAGACAAGATGAAAAACCATGCCCATTATTTTTTCAGCTTATTTCAGATTGTCTCCATCCCCACCTGAGTCTAGCTCCATCTCTTGCAGCATTTTCTTTAAGTATTTTCAGTACTTTCAGTATTTTCCCCACCATCACACATCACTTTTTATCATTCCTGCCATTTGGTTTCTCAAGTTCCCCTCGTCTAATCAGTGAAAACTTTATCTGCCTCTGCCTGAAATGAAGTTTCAGTGAACTATCTCGGAAGAGATGCCAGGAGCATATCTTCCTGCTGATTGGTGAAGTCTGAGAAACTGCCAAGTCATGGTTCTGACTTCCCATAAGACAGCCTATTCAACACATTAACTGATACTTCACGGCATTAAAGAGATAGCGTAAGTTCCTAATGCCAAATCTTTTCACATCTATATAACTATAACTGCCAAAACGTTATGCTTACTCATCTATTGTTATTCTCTGTCACATGTTTTCTGAATAAGTCAAATACAGTACAAATTCTAACCTGTATAATTGTGCACTGACATCAACAGCAGCAACTGCTCTAAGACAGCAGTGATTTATTTTTAGGGGAAAATGAGCTTTTGTACCATTTTCCACTGGTGCTCTTCTCAAGAAGGGGCACTGGGATAGGAGTAGAGTTGGTAGTGTTGGATCTGATAGCAGGTGAGCCAGGAGGGCAGAGCTCAGAGTGATATTCAATACAGTGAGAAGCCTGAATCAGAGTTGGAAAAGCTTCACCTATGTGTATAATGCCCTGTTTTTAGTCTATATTTACAGTATTATAATGGGTAGCAGGCTGATGTATTTAAGTGATATATACAATAACTACTTAAGCTTAGAGTAAGGGTTTTTACATTGCATTTTGAGTCAGCCCTGGTCCTCCCCAGGCAGCTCTGGGACAGCTCAGCAGCACATAAGGGAACAACAGTCTCCTTCATGTCTCCATGGGTTGCCCAGCTTGATGGCCACCACAACTGCTACAGGGAGCATTTATGGGGCAGCTGGGTACAAACCCAGCTTTCTAGGTGCATCAGGGAAGTACACTGACCTGTACAAGTCTGGACACAGAAAAGCTTGGCCATCAGCTTTGGAGCTCATTTCAAATGAGCTGGGTTATCAATGCTGAGCTTTCTCTGCGGTGCACGGACCCTCTGTGTACTGCTCACCTACTTCAAGCCTCCCCTTACTGCTAGGTCAGCCCCACAGGTACTCCCAAAGCACAAGAGCAAGCAGCACTGGAGCCTCTGCACCAGCTACCTGATTTCCTAGGCTGGGACTACATCCAGCCTCAGAAAATCATTCTTTGTCTCAAGTACAAACCGCAGAACGCTGAACCCCACCAACTGACAGGACCTGCATGGCACCGCCACTGATGAGTCAGCAGAGAAGCAGCATTTTTCTTTAAGGCAGGTGCAGCAACAGCAGCTGCTGCTGGCTCCCAGCTGGGGATGCTGGCAGCACAGAGCTCCGGGCGCTGCCTGCAGGACAGAGCACAGCCACACAGCGCATCCCCAGGCCTGATGCAATTTGCATCCAACTACTGTTCTCCTGACAAAAGAATGTTTTGCATGTTTGTCCTCCTGTCATGATAGCAACTAATAACCACACTGTTCAGTGGTAACAACTTACTTTAAGTAGTTTTGATGGTTAGTCTGAAGCTTTCTGTGCGCAGCCCATTATCCCTACTCAGCACTATTTTCCCACTAATTTACACTTTGTTTCTCCAGAGAAATCCTGACATTAAATATTTACAAACAAATACCTCCAGAAAGTATTGCTTTCTGCTTCCATAGAACCAGATTTTTCAGTGAATGCTGTTTAAAATTACATGTTAATAAAAATATTTTTTGAGCTGCTCCTGCCACTCTTTGTGCTTTGTCCTTGTATCACTGTAAATATGCCCATTGGGGGGGGGGGGGAGGAGGGCAGGGTTGCTTGGGCAAGGCAATACTTTATAGCAAGTCCCTATAGCACAGGATGAAAACGCTCCGAGCGTCGGGTTGTGGGAAGGCCACAGCCCAAGGCTGTAGCAGAACGGCGGCCTGGCCGTGCCCCTGGGAAGCGCTGCCCTCCCCCGGTCCCATCGGCGGCTCCGAGCCCCGCTCTCCGGTTCCGTGACGCCACCTACTGCCGCCGGCCCGGGACTCACGGCGGCAGCGCTTTGCCCGCCCTCTGGCCAGCAGGGCTGTCAGCCCTGAGGGATGGGAACTGTCCTGCGGTGGTGCTTAGGAGCAAAGCTGGACGTGCCCTTGGGAGAGCAACTGTGGAGCTGCTCCTACTCACCATGAGAGCAGACCGCTCTTCCCCACACGTTCTCCAGAGCAGAGGCAGGGATCATCGGTCTCGGCCAAGCTGCCCCGTGCTGCTTGCACACCTCCATGACTACAAGTGGCCAGGAGTCCAATCAGACACAAATAATAAGTTAAAAATCTACTTTGACAGCCTAAAAGCCTGCAGAACATAATTTAGCAGTCAGCCCTCCTGAATCACAGGTTTAACATTTTTACCAGGGACTGCGGGGCTGGATTTGGGGGCTGGTGCAATCACACCGGGCCAAAGGAAATGAGTTTGCACCAACACCGGCAGCAGAGATGCAAGGCCCTGACAGGCTCGGCTGGGGGAGGTTCACATGTGACAAATGGAGTCATTGCTCGGATGACTGCAGCAGAGCCACATGAGTAATGATACAGCTGCTCCGGGATCGTAAACAGCATCAATCCTGGATGAAGGAGCCAAGATCCCAACCACAGTGGTCTGCACAAGCAGGCCCCAACGTTTTGGTGCTTTGCATGAGCAGGATCCTGTGCAGAAAACCACAGGAGCTACATCTCCCTGTGCCCATGCAAGCAGAAGCAAGATCCTGAAACCAGGAGGCAGAAAGAAATCTCAGTCCCACCAAGGCCACAGTCACTGCTCCTGTGAGAGGAAGGGGCAGGAAACAAGATGAAGCAACCTGGTTCTCATAAAGCTATAGTGTGTGACACAGGCTGTCTTTGACAAATTACTGGTCTGTACTCAGCTGAGCAGAGATTCTTACTGGTTCTAAGAGTTAGAACACTAAGGCCAAGTGCAGCAGAACAGGTGAAAGGAGACCGGCTGCCTTGCTGAATTTTCCACCTGCCCCACAAAAGGATGATAAAACCATCTCTGGTACGAGATGCCAGCACAAGGCATTAAAGGTAATTATAACATGTTTCTTTAAGAGGTATGCAGTACTCAAAAGTCTGATCGCAATAGGACTGAATCCACTGGAAAAAATAGAAGAGAATAAACTCAAACATTCTTCCGTATTCCAAAGTACAACCACTCCCCCATCCAAGTACCTAGCTAAACTGAGGTGAACTGATCTTGGCATTATTTCTCCTTCATAGAGTGAAAAGCAAATTTTACAGACAGCATCAATTAGACAAACTGGTCATTTACTCACATGCTTGTTCAAGAGCTCCTCTGGATTTCTAAAGGAATCAACTGAGCAAATGACCTAAAAAGTAATCAATTTTAAAGACTCAACAAAGGGCTCAACAATGTAAATAACATTTAGGCAGGAGGAGTGGCAATGATAAAACACAAGGCATAGCCCTGACTGAGGGTTCTACGTTCATGGCACGTGTTGGCAGTGGCACAGCTGCTCCCTTATCATGATACAGACTGCAGCAGTAGTGCCTGTAGCAAGATGGACATGAGTGTGCAGTGAATCACAGCTTGTCTGCAGGAGCAGGTGCATCGAGTTGAGAAAGGTGGAAGAGCTGCAGACTCCTTCTAGGCAGTCCTGCTGTGTCAGCCCTCCCCTGAGGCTGGGGGGCAGCGAAGGAAACACCGAACTGTCAGGAATAAACTGAAGTTGAGGAAAGTCTGTGCAGAACTTTGTAGGGAGTACTAGAAACACTGCCATTCAATGACGAAACCAGAGAAGGGAAAGTATGAGAAGCAGGAAACAGCCTCCAAAACCTCTTCCAAACACAAATTTAGTTTTTCACGATACCACAGCACCATCTGTTGGAAATGCCCTAAAATTGGCTAGCTTGCACTATGTATTCTCAGCTGATGATGCCACACACAAATTGTTTCATGCTTGTATACATGAGCAGGCAGTTTGGAAATGCCTCAAGTCACTTCAGTAGTTGCTAACCAAAACCTGGGTTATCTGAAAGCTGCTGGCCTGCAGGAGGTGAGCTGCTGAATGTGTCTTTCCCTAAGCAACCTCTTCGAGCCCCACCAAATTCACTATGAGCCAACAGCTGGGTGGCCCCTTCTGCTGTTGAACCCAGAGACTGTAGGTACAGAGACACGGGTTGTAATTAGCCCAGTCCTCAGCAGTGAGCTGTGAAACTGGGCACAGAAATCACCATGTCCTGCGTCATGCTGGGATCTGCACAGGCAGCACAACTCATTGGAAATTGCACAGCAGACACTGAAATAATTGCTCTGGGGCCCACGTTTAGCCCTCTCAAACCCCTTTGGTTAGTCTCAGTACTAGTGCTTACATCTGAAAAGGCTGAGATTGGTTAGAGCACATGAAATACATGTGCACTGTAGTTATCCTCAGGGGAGGTCTCTAGCTTCTTGTTTGCAGTACAGAAGCACAGGCCAAGTGGTACAAAGATCCTTTCCTCTCCCTGCCTGCCAGCAGCCACAGAGCTGTTAAACCAGTGATGTGATGATGACATCTGAGCAATATCTGTGGAAGAAGGCAAGTTATAATGGTGAAGGCTTTGTTGTATGTTGAGCAGAGTCCACCTTTGGACTGGACTGAAAGTCTGCTGCCTGCCCAGACAGTTCTGAACTTCTTTTTTTGTTGAGAAAAGCCTTTCTCAATGCAATGTGTCATCTCCTGGGATATCAGAGCTGTAGATCCTACCCTGGGAGATGAAATCCCACAACCAGAGCACATGGTTCACTGAACACTTCTGTGCACATCCTCTGCAGTGCACATTGCATCACTAAGCAAGCACCTGTCCTCCTTCCCCTCCTACCACTGCAGCAGCAGAACCAGCCGTGCTGTGTGTCCTGCAGCTCGCTGAGAGTGCTTCTGTTTAAAATGTAACGAAAGAAACAGCTTCTCAAATATTGCATCTCGTTAACTGGGATGTTTCATGGCCTCATTCCTCTCTTGTGCTTGCAGGGGAATTAACATTCACTTGCCTAT
Organism: Meleagris gallopavo; assembly: GCF_905368555.1. Taxonomy (NCBI): domain Eukaryota; kingdom Metazoa; phylum Chordata; class Aves; order Galliformes; family Phasianidae; genus Meleagris; species Meleagris gallopavo. The sequence continues at coordinate 14,709,794 of NC_139419.1, forward strand.
GGCTGTGTAGTTCAGGGACTGCAGCAGCAGGGTTCCCGCTTTGCTTACTGAAAAGCAGCGGCACCTGGGGGTCAGTGGGCAGGAAAGCAGAATGCCAGAACAGCCCATGAGGAACCTACTGACCCTTCTGCTCCATTCCCATCACCTGCAGTGACACAGGCTCTACTACTGCAAATAAATTTCCTTCTGTGCATTCATTTACTGCCTTCCTTTCCAGTATTATTATTTTATGTAATTGGTCATATCAAAAGAGCCCTTACATAACCACAGTCTCCCCAGGCACATGTCTTGAAACACATGCATGCCTCCTCTCCCTGTCAGTTGCAATATTTTGCACATGGATGGACTCAACTCTTCTCCAGGAAATACTAAAAATAAAGAAAACACACTGTCAAGTATCAGGGACTCTTAGAGCTTGGCATAATAGATTTTCATGTCTCCCATGGACCGTACCTGTATATTACAACACAGGGACATGGAGACAACATATGTCAGTGGAAAAATAAAGACTCGCTTTACTTACAGTTACCTTCTCTGCAGTCAGGGCAACATCTCTTAAGGAAAAAGCTTTTATTTTTTCCTTTGTAAATGCACCAATCTGTGCATAAGCCATCCATATAGATCAAAGACTTGTGTAAAGGCTAGAAACACTTTGAACAAAGCAATTTTAATCATCTAAGTGATTTCATTGATTTTCCTGGCGTACTCACGTAGCTAAATGAATCGAAACATTTGCATGACTGCTGCCCAAAATTTTACTGGCTAAAAGCATTGGCACAATAATTTCCTGTGAGATCAGATCTATCATTGGCACGGAGGACTGTATTGACTTGTTCAGTGCTCTGCTTGCACAGATCATTTGCAAGGGGCAAAGTGTCAGTGACAAACAAAGAAAGCTGGAGCCTGTTTGGCAATGGGAAAGCCAAGGAGCACTTTGGCACAGGCTCCAGGGAAAGCAAGATCATGGCCTAGATAACTAAGGTCATGGTTTATCTGCAAAGCTAAGAGGTATTCCACCTAGTCACTGCAACCTTACTTCACTCTGAGCGATACCTTGAAGTTTCTTTTTCTCTCATCTCTTTTCTCTCTTCTCATGACTTCCCATGCTACCTGGGTGGGTGTCTCTTCTCACCCCTGCCATCAGCAACTGCTGATCAGCAAAAGCTGTGTGCTGGGATCTGACCACATCTGCTAAGCTGATGGTGGGTGAAAGCCCTCATATATATTTCTGAATGTATGCTGAAGGCAATCAGTTGTTTCCTCCCTTTTAAAGCCAGCATTTCATTTTATGAGGCTCATTACAACAGCCTTTTAATACCTATGAACACTGTCAGAGTGTTGCCCAGCCTGAAAGTCTTCTTAATTTATGAGATGTTAAAATCTTGGAGATGTGAGGCATTGCTGAGCTCAGTCCAGCTAATTATGGTCTTCTGGGATGGAACTTGTTTTACTTTTCTCTTAGGCAATGGTCACGGATTGCACTAGGGCTAATGACAGTAAGCATGGAGTCACCAGAAAGAGGCCAGTCAGCTTCTGGTCATTTGCTTACATGAGTGATTTTCCAGCTTAGCAGTTGAGCTGGCACTGAAGGTCACTGTGCATTGGCACAACAAACAAACACAGGCTCACAGGGGTGGCCCATGGAGCAGAGATGTGAGGAGATGGCAGCTTTCTCCGGAATGGAGCTGGGATTGGCTAAGCCTGGAGAAGCACCATTCTGAGCAGAGATATTTTGCTTGATATTTGCAAAAAAAATATTTAATTGAGGTTAAATTTTGAATGCTAGAAAAGTCACCATATTTGGGAAAACTGTTGCATTGCTGGTGGAACAGCATGGCTCCCTGTGGATGGTTATGGACAGCCCTGCTGCAGGCTTGGGGGTCAGGAGAGGGGAAGAGGAGTGGCTGCCAACTGCAGCCAGAAATCTCCTTGATGAAATTTCCTGGCCAAGATGTCAGGAAAACGTGGGTCTGCATCCAGCTGTGCCTGTTGTGGGAGCTGAAGACTAGTGATGCAGCTCCTGGCACCTGCCTTCCTCCTGCTGAGAAACGTGTACGGGTTTTTCTACACCTGCTGAAATTCATGGTGCTCATTTCACTCAGAGACACCTCTGCAATGTGTCTGAGGTGAGTGATCTGGTAGGGCTTTAGAAACCTGTCACACAGGATAGTATAGACCTGAAAAATACTTCGTTTAACAAATGAAAAACAAAAAAAAAGTTACACTTTTTGGAGTAAGAGAGCCTCATACTAACCAATCAACAGGCTAAGCTCTACTCTAAAGATTTTCTTCTACTGCTAGCATTGGGACAAGACACTGCGTATAATTTTCTCTTACATTTTCCCAAAGTATATCATACTGTAGTGCTAGGTCTCGGGTTAAAGCAGAACAAACATTGGGCAGGGGGAGGGAAGTGCTGCACCATGTGCACAAAGCAGAACTCAGCTCATCCAGAACTCCACTTCTTTCCTGAAAGCCTCCTGAATTCCCACAGGTCGTCCACATTCCTGCTCCCAAAAGCACAGGACTGTCATAGGAATACATACAATAAGACTGCATGTGCTGAAATGCAACAGCAGGAAGAATAATGTAAGTACAGGAAATACCTAATCGGATCTACAGAAAAAGGTGTAGATTTGCTCCCATGAGAAAGAACAGGGCTAAAAGGTTTTCAAATAGCAGAGAAGTGAGCTGATCTTCCACTTCTTCCTGAGGCAAGTACTGGGTGTCCCAAACATAAACTGCTGGCAACAGTCCCAAATAGCTGCCCCTTCTCAGGACTTCCCTGTGCAGGGCAGCTCCATCAGCACAGTGAAATGGAGACAGACACCTGGCTCAAGATGTTCCCAGGACATGTGGTTGAACATTAGCACAGTCATGCACTGATGTTGTCATCCCAAAGAGGACTGCTTTCAGAGGGCAGGGTATCTGAGAGATTTATTCCTTTCTGATCACAACGTGAAAGAAGTTTCTAACTAATTGATAACTGTTCTGAAGTGATCTTGCTCTTGTGGGAGCTCCCCTTTTGAGGCTTACAAAGAGCAGATTAAGCTTCACAAAAAGTGCTGGTGAGGAGTAGCATTCATCACATTTCACAGAGAGGAACGGAGTAGAGGCACAACTCTGTGCTCTAGCAGAGCCTGCCCGAGCAGTGCAAAATGAGGAGGGGCTTTCAACAACTCCTGCTTCTCCATTGCCTCTGAGTTAACCTAACCACATAAGTCAAAATTAAGATTCAGGATCAGTATCAGTGTTTAAAGGAAGAGCAACTGACATCATCTAGCTGGACTTGTGCACAGCATTCGACACTGTCCAGCATGACCTTCTGGTCACCAAATTGGAGACAAATGGATGTGATGGAGGGATCATTTGCTGGATATGGCATTGGCTGGATGGTCGCACTCAGAGAGTTGTGGTCAATGGATCGGTGTCCAAGTGGAGACTGGTAATGAATGCGTTCCTCAGAGACCAGTGCTGGGGCTGGTGTGATTTACCATCTTTGTAGGCAGCATGGACAGTGGGATCAAGTACACCCTCAGCAGTTTTACAGATGGTACCAAGCTGAGCAGTGCAGTGACACGCTAGAAGGAAGGGATGCCATCCAGAGGGACCTGGACAGGCTTGAGAGGTGGGCCCATGCCAACCTAGTGGAGTTCAACAAGGCCAAGTGCAAGGTCCTCCTGAGAGCTGACGAGGTTTCCACTCATGTACCTGGATGCAGCAGAGTCATGATTGTTCCCCTCTACTCTGCCCTTCTAAGGCACCATCTGGAATATGCCAGCCAGGCCTGGAGCCGGAGCACAACAAAAGCAGGAGTTCTGTGAGAACTCACTGTACACTACTAAAAAGGCAGTGGAACACAAGAGAGAAATGTAGATGAAAGTGTGCATGAGCCTGCTTCTGCTGCTGTTCCCTGTGAGTGACAAGACCCAGAGCGTGGCACAAGTATGGATTTCAGCCCTGACCATTTGTGTGGGCAGGGGCATGCTGACACCATACAGCTCTGGGCATCAGGGGCCAGGGATGCAGGCAATTGGCCTCCAGGGATGTCTGTTCCCTTGGGGTGCCACTGCCTGAGTCCCTGAAGCTGGGGCACGGCACCCCTTCCTTCCTCATGCCATGTCCATCACGGCTGGCCTCCTCCCTGGCCCTGCAGCCTGGGTTCAGAGCTCTGCCACCTGGAGCCTGAGCATGGAGGAGCTGTGAGAGACCTGACTGAGCATCTTCCTGGGGAAGCCCATGGAAGGGTTACTGCTTCTGTGACCCTGCCTTGCCATTCCAACCCAGTTCACACTCTGTCCCCCTAAGCAACTTCCCATAACGCCATCCTGACTAAGAGGCAGCGGACACCAGGTCTCCTTCCACGTGCTGTGGTGCTATCTCCCAGCTTCTGCTGCTCCACAGGCCTAGGGAAAAACCTTCACAGTCATCACAAAGATCCTGAAGCAGGAAGACATCAAACACATGGCTGAGACACACCAGAACTGGAAGATCAGGGTGTGTTGCTAGGGAAAAGACCACATCCCCAGGCCCTGGCTGGATGAGCCTGCCCCACATGCTCAGGCTGTGGGCTGTGCAGCTGTGCCTGGCTGTGCAGTCCCAGCTCAGAGCCCATCGCCTGCAGCAGCACCCTTGCTCCCTTTCCTCCTGCACAGCACCTCGGGGGTTCTCCTGCAGTCCATTCTGCCCTTCCTGGCCCCGATAGGCTGAAGGAGACCCTGGTACTAAGGGTGTCTGAGCACCATGGGATCCCTCTGCCTGCAGCTCTTCTGAATGTCAGAAGCAGGAACTGAAGGTGTGGCAGGAGAGTCACGGACTCCGTTGCTGGTGCAGAAGGAAGACCTTTATTGTACGTGCTTACAACCTTTTATACCCGCGCAACAACCCCTTGCTCACATGGACCAACCTTGTGCGTGTTTACATCTGGCACAAGTAACTACCAAGCTTGTTTACTCATTTGCAAGGTAATGACTTTCTTTGTCCCACAGGTCTCATCTTGGAGCATCGCAGTCTCAGCATGCCTTGGTGTTGTCAGGTAGCTGTATGGGCAGTCCTCATGCCTTAGCAGCTGCCCGCATTGTCTTTTGTCCTGCATGCTGCAGCTTCTGATGTAACCAATGGGTGATGTTCTCAAATGCTGAATACTCAGTCCATCCAACTCAGCCCATCATGTTGGCTTCACCATTTCCTGGTGACTGTAGAGGTTGGTGGCCAGAAATGTGGTACATGTGTACAGTCCTGTGTCTAACCACATTCCATATGTCCAACCACAAATCTCTGCCTCAGATTGGTTGGGTGTGGGTAGTCCATTCCTGGATGGCCCACTGTGCAATCCAAAGAGTGAGCCCACAGTACACATGGACATCTAATGTGGCTGGAAGGGTAGGACTGAATATACCCAGTGCCTGGGCCTGTTCTGACAACAGGTTGGTGAATGCACGTACGTTTGTGGCAGGCCCTGAAAGATCTGCTGCCTGCCTCCACATGTAAATGCAAACTGACCTTGGGATTCTTCATGGATGGGAATACTGAAGAATGCATTTGCCAAGTCTGGACACAGTGGTAGGTTTTTATGTCTCTACTCCATCCCTGTGTCCATCGGAGAGGCAATATTTGGTATGGCTGCATGAACAAGAAGCGTAATCTTATTTAATTCTCTGTAACCCACTGTCATTCTCCATGTGCTGCCTGACTTCCCTACTGGCCATATGGGGGAACCATATGGGCTATGTGCAGGTCTTACGATCCCAGTGTTTTCTAGTTCCTGCACCATCCTAGAGATTTCCTCTTGCCCCCTGGGAGTCTATACTATATGTTTAGTATTAGTAATCTGGCACAGATTTGGCACGGAATAGGCTCAAGTTTTGCATGGCCTCTTATTATCACCTGCACCACCCAGATATTAATACATCTTTCTCTGTCTGAACTCTCCTAAGGTCATCTGGAGAGCCAGACCCCATCTATGCCCAGTATGTGCTCTGGGACTGGGGCAATAGACATGTTATTATACTCCGCGGGTGGGAGACAGCCAGCCCCCAACTTCAACCATGTCTGGGTTACAGGGATGATCTTTCCTCTAAACCCACCAATCATCACCCTATCTCCTTGGAATTTGGTTGGATCACCATAAGCAATTGGTGTTTCTACACCCAGTTTGGTTTTCCCCTCTCCTGGCAGGTCAGGACACACTGCAACCTTTTGCAGATTATACCTTTATCTTTCTGACCCTTAGTCAAACCTCCAGCATCAGTTAACTGCTCTCCTACCTCTGCCCACTTACGCCAGTTATCATAAACCAAATCCTCAGGGAACGTAGGCTTTGGTTGGATCTCACACCTTTGTAATTGTGTGGTGGCTCTCTTTGTCATCCTGCTGACTCCACCCATTTGGCATCACAGGAAATGACAAATGCATTTCACTTGATTCTACTGAGTAGCCATGTAAAAGTTACTGATAATTTAATGATACTGATAATTTTTAGCTCAGTCTAACATTATAACAGCATTATCATTAAACAGTGAGTTCAGTAATGTGATTTAATGAAATACATGACAATTAAACAGAAGCCTCAGTACAGACTCTACTTGAATTTAGAGCAGACATTCAGCATGCACTGGCATTCCTCAGCAGATGATAACTGAGGGTGACTCGAGTGGGAGGACTTTGCCCCGGTTTCTGTTGATCGACAGCCCCGAGGATTTGGTCGTCCCTGAGAGGTGTCCTGACCCAGGTTTGGCCAGGTGCTTGTACAGAGCAGCTCCATGGATGGTGCAATCTTCTGGTACTTACCACCAGCGGCACAAATGCCAGCACTTGCTGGACTCACAAATTCCGTGCTGCCCCCTTGGCCACGATCCAGTGCAGATGCACTGGGCTGTCAGGAGATGAGTGACTCCACCACTGTTCTTGGGCAGTGGGATGAGAAGCAGGAGTCAGATCCAATAAGGGATTGCCCTAATGCTCCAAGCCGCTGCCCCTTGCTGCCCACGGGCAACAGGGTCTAGGCAAGGAAAGGGGTGTGCTGGTTGTACTGGGTCTGCACCTTTTATTCAAGGAGAAGAATCGCACCATGCAGCGAGAGGCCTGAGAGAAGGGGGAGAAAGTGGGAGGTGGGGGTGGCAGTGCTGCAGTTGACCCAAAAGCATTGTCCAAGGAATCAGAACCCCAGAGCTTCCACATGAACCCAATGCAGAGTTTTGCCAGGGGGAGGAAGGAAGAAGTTTCAGGTTCAGCCTTGTGGATGGACGTCGTTCTGTGCCCACACAAGTGCTTTGTGCCCTTGATGCTGGAGGCAGCCACCCAGAGCTGGGGAGTGGGTGCACGGCCTCTGAACTCAGACCAGCAGGGAAATCAGGAGAACAGAATGCAGGCACTGCTGATTTCTGCCAGTTTGCTTTAAGACTCATTGCAGTTTCAGGAAAAGTGTCCCCACAGTGTAAGAAAGAAAAGAAACAGGGTTGAAAAGGAATAGGGTTGGTTTTAATTGTTGTTTGTTGTTGTTTGTTTTAAAATATACAATCAGTCTATGGTGTTACACTGTCAATGATCTCAGACAGTTCCTGAAGGAGCTCATCCACATCGTTCTCACTGTCCACATCAATTTCTCCCTCCAACTCATCTCCTATGATTTCCAGCATTAAGTTTTCGATGTCATCATCCTCTGAGACGAGCGCTTTCCCCGCCTCTGTGCAGCTCAGCTGCTGCATCTGATCTGCTTCTTGTGAGGCATTCCTCACAGAGTCTGCCACGGAGTCTGCCTGGCTTCCCGGAAGCAGTTCCAGACTGGGGAGAACAAGGAAGAGAACAGTCAGTACCTGACATTTCTAACTGAGATACGCTTTCAGCAAACCAGCTCTGAGGTCTGTGGTTAACCCCTCCCGCACCTCACACTCACACAGGGATGGCGATTCAGTTAACCTGCGGCTGCCTTTAGAGTGCAAGATACCAGCAGGCACATTGCTCGTAGTGGGAGCTGATCTGGACAGACAGAGCAGTTTGAGCCTAGCCAACAGGGGCCAGGTTTTGTAGCAGAAACACATCGCCAGCCTCATTATTTGACTGTAAATATGTGAAGAAGTCATCCTCTGCATAAACCTGTTCACTGACTGAGTTACTTTTCCTCATGACACGCTGTGCAGAGATTTTGAGTGTGCAATTAAAATTATTGCAGATGACCTCTTCCTTTGTTGGATTATGCCACGGCACATCTCAAACACCCCATCTGTCCCCTAATGCAAAAGAACTTATGTCTAATGTAAAAATGGCACTGATGAAGAGCAAGTTGTGGTCATCACCTGCTTGGAGGTGTTTTGACTGCAGGAATGGTCACCAGGCTGTCCCCAGGCAGGGCTGAAACGATGGCCTAGGAAGAAACAAGACAGTGTATGATGCACGGGTCAAAGCTTCCGAAGTAGCTTCTTTTCCCAGGGAAGTTGTGGATGCCCCATCCCTGGAGGCACTCAAGGCCAGGCTGGATGGGTTTCCAGGCAGTTGGATCTCATGGCTGGCAACCCTGGCCACAGCAGGACAGGTAGAACACTGGATGATCTCTGAGGACTCCTCCTCCCTTCCCTGGGCGCTGCTGAGCCTGATCCCAAATACAGAAGCACGCGGCTCCTGAAGAAAGGGTTCTCTTGAAGGTTACAAGTGACCTTGGGTGTTTTTAACAGCACAGCATTCATGGACAAAATCCTTCACACCACAGAGCAATCTGAGAATTGTAGAATCACAGAATCTTACATAATCATTGCTCTGCATCTAATCAAAATAGAAGTTTTCCACAAGTACCCTGTGAGACATCTGCTGCCTTCAAAGGAAACAGTAAGGCTGTAGAACATTTGAAATTTCTACCATTACTACAGGAGCAATGTAAACCTTCCATATGCACTACTGCTGTTGCCGCTGTTCTTACCATTGGTAGTTTTCTGGCTGGGGGCTCATCGGTGTCCTCAGCAGCAGATGGTTGCATCTCTGCTGCTTTTCGTTTCTGTCTCTGCTTTTTGGGGAAGGTGGCTTTCCAATCAATAGCCCTCATGTACACCTTGCGTCCACCTGAAGTAAAAGGAAGAGATTGCTGATCCACTCTTGCTGTGCCTCAAGAGAAATCCATGTTCTTGTATCATTCCCACAACCCAACTCACAACAAAGTTAAATACATTTGACCAGCGGAATTACATTGCCATGTCCAGGATTCTCAGCAATGTTTTCCACACAGTCATCTCTGTCTACCAACAACGCATCAAAAGGAACAAAGAAACCCAAGAGCTGCACTCGGTAATAGTCCAGGGCAGGGAAAACTCTGACACAGAACAATGCTAAGTGACAGCATTACTGTGCTGAGGCACTGTAACAAGCTGCTTGTGCTCACCCTTGACTCTTTTCTTGCAAGGCAATTCCCTTGCTTTGCCCTTCTCGTCGCATCGCTTGCGTTTTTGCGCAGCCGGGCCGTGGGAGGAAGCTGGGATGTCAACTGCAGAGAACAGTCCAGGAGAGAACAATCAGAAAATCTGAGGAGAAAGACAGCGCATCCAACCCAGATGCCTGTTCAGTATCTGTACCTCTCTCTGGTGCCTTCTCAACCTCTGTCTGGTTCCCCAGACTTTCTGCAAGGCCGCTGTTGAGAGGAAGGCCACTCGTGTCAGCTTCTGGCAGAAAGAAGACAAGAAATAATTGAAGAGCATCTCTTTGGAGGAAGGTTTCAGCACAGTCAGCCACAAGCTTCCAACATTGAAGCATAGTTTCTTACATTTGCCTTTCCCCTGCTCAAATGTTGTGCCATTTCTGCAGTCAGCACAGACCTGCAATGCATTTACCTCTCTCCAGAAAAAAATCCACCCCTATTCTGACAGCCAAAACGCAAGCCAATATTTCACTTATCAGGACTCTTCCCTGCCCTCCCCAATGAATGGTTACCTGACATCCTGCACCCGCTCAGAAGTAATATTCATAATTAAGTCTTTCCTGATGCTTCATGCCACCAGGAACTCACCGTTGCTTGGTGGTACGGTCGGTGCATTCCCACCGCGTTCCTTCTGGTGAAGAAAAGGGCAGTGGGCTTTCTGACAGCCTCCCGGCTGATTCTCCCAATAGCAGGGAATCTCACTGCGCTTCTTCTGAAGAGAGAAAGGAAGGAAGGGTCACGGAAACAGGCAGATGAGATTTGCAAAGAGATGCAGCGCTCCAGGTCGTGCCTGAGAGAAGTGGAGAGCTCATCTTTAGGCAAACACTCACATCAATTTTCATATGTCTGAACTTGCAGTCGCTGCTGGAACAGCGACCCTCCATCCACTGTCTGCAGACTTGTTCACTTCCCAGAGCCGCTTCACAGTGGCGGAAGGCACAGCTGTCTCCCTGCAAGCAAAAGGAAACCACACAGGAAAATAAGAGTACAGCCTGAAACGTGTCCGTGCTGTCAGCCCAGGTTGTTAGCAGCAAGTGCACAATCCCACTGCTGATGAAGGTAACGCATCACCAGCAGGTCTCCCCCTGCTCCACCCCTTCCTCTTAGAAGTGAGGAAAGGGAAGAAAATCCAGGCAAAAGAAACCCAATCATACCTTAAAGCAGATGGAGTAGAAATAAAAGTAGCAGTCGACTCCTTTCTGAGGCATGGGGAACTTCTTAGAGCAAGTTCCTCTCCAAAGGAATTCCCCGCTCTTGGAAAGAGCCGGCTGCACTCTTGGACTGCTTGGATCCCCAAGCTCACCTTTCAGATTGGAACCCTAAGGAAAGAGTCAACAAGGGAAGAATTATGAGGAAGAAGCATTTTCCCAGCTTTCTTCCTTTATGCTGTGTAGACTCTCGAGGAGTCTCGGAAGCAGCTGGCTGCAAGAACTGTGCCAAGTCTAGATCCAACTTGTGTCTAACTGCCACGGCTTCTCCCAGCAAGTACTGTCCTCCATCTCATCACCAGTTATATACCCTGCAGCACACATTTTGCGTTCCTGACATGAAAAAGACTCCCTTCATCTTCTCCTCTTGCTGCAGCTGCAATGGATGCACTGCACTCACATGTTTGACAAACGTACAGTTCTGGCTTACCAGGCACAGCTGCAGTCCTTCTTCCTTCCAGCTAACACACCAGACAATGGCTGAGCAGCACCGTCAGCGAGAGCGGGCAGCACCCGTCAGCCACCACAATTATCACTGCCAGCCGGGACGAGAGCTCACGCAGCGTGTCCACACTCCTGCGCAGCGCTCACGGCTGTGGCACTCACTGGTGCAGCCACGGCCCCAAACACCGTGCTTGTGGTGTCACTGTGTTTGTGATGTCACAGTGCTTGTGATGTCACAGTGCTTGTGGTGTCACCGTGTTTGTGATGTCACAGTGCTTGTGATGTCACTGTGTTTGTGATGTCACAATGCTTGTGATGTCACAGTGCTTGTGATGTCACTGTGCTTGTGATGTCACCAGACTGACCATGTCCCCAGCTGAGCACCTGGCTCTCCACCATGACTTCAGTGGGGTTTTGTTAAAAATATGCTGCATACAGCACAGCCAGCGCTCCATGGGTCAATAAAGCACAAATTGCAGTGCATGAAGTCTGTGCTCTTCTTCCTTTGTCATGTCTGAGAGGAAGGCTGGGGCCCGGCAGCCATTTTGCCAGGGCTGTAGTGGCAATGCTCAGTCACAGCTTGAAGCAGTGATTGAGCACCTGGTGGGAAGGCAGGGCCAACCCAGGGCAGCTCAGGTGCACGCAAACCCTTCCCAAACCCCATTGAAGGGTTGGCATTGGAGGCAAGAGTGCCTGACCGGAGATCCCTGCTATCTGAGGCCTTCCAAGGCTCAGCAGTTTTTTTCCGTTCTTTCTGTTGTCCACATTTGCTGCACTTGGGATTATCCTCACTTGCTGCAGCCTAGGACTTTGCCACCTTGTTATTACTGCTGTGCTTTCCATTGCACTGTAGCATTACACAGGGGAATGATGACAATTCATCATCCTCACCGAAACGTGTGACAGAATCTCACAAAGAATCAATTTCCCCTGGAAGCAGCCATTGGGAAGGGCCTCGTTTGATCTGGGAGCTCCTCCCCAGCCCAGCTTTTCTGCTGAGACTCCTTCCAGCAACCCCGCAGCACCAAGCCCAGCTCACCTCTTTGTCCAGGTCAGTCTGGGCTGTGCCCAGGTCACACACACGCCGCAGCGGTGCTTCTGAGAGCTCTCCGAGGATGATCCTTCCAAGGAACGCTCAGAGCTCAGTCTCTGTGTGCAGCACGCTCACCAGAGCACCAGCTCTGCTCACCAGCTGAGGGCCAAACCCTCCCACCCCAGCAATGATGTGACCTCAGCACGGTTCCGCATCACTTCTGCACTTTCATTATAAGCAAAGGAAGCGGACACCTCCTAGATCCAAATTCTAAGAGACCGACACAAGGGGCACCCAGTGGGGTTATCTGAAGTAAGATAACAGAGAAATTAAGGTGACTCTTGGGCAGCCATCTTGGGTCACCCTCTCGCTCAGGCACTGCACGATTGCACCCAGGAGATGTTGCCTCCAGCTTGAAGGCTGGAAGGATTTGGGCTCCCGAACAATCAGCAAGCTTTGGGAGGAGCCAGCCCTCTGGTTTTTACGAGGACAGACACGCCCTACTTGGGAAGCCAGCCCGGCGAAGGCAGAACAGCTCTGGTTGTGGGCTGCAGCACTGCACTGCCAGGCGCCGCTCAAACACCCGGGCTGCATTTCCTCCTGGGCTCCTGTGCATGCTCTGACTCTCCTGCAGGTTTCTGCAGGTTTTGTGGCTTCCTGCTGGGGAGCTCCTCACGTTCTTCTGCAACTGTCCCCTGACATCATTACTGCCGCCTCTGGTAGCACACCAGGAGATGCCTCAGAGTTCATTAGCCTGGACTTCCTGCCTCCCATCAGCAGCTGCTCCTGCACCGACCTTCATTCACAGTGGGAGAGCGGCCACTTCCAGCACGAGCTGCCCTGCAAGGCAGAGCAAGGAAACGTGGGATTAGCACAAACATGGAAGCCCGAGGCTGTGTCACCACCACCTATTGCAGTCTTGGGAAGTCAGCTGCAACCCTCCAGCCTTTGTCTGAATTAAAACGGGCACCTTAAATTAAGTGGGACCTCTGGACTGAAAAATCGCCGCAATCAGAAATAGACACTGAAATCGTTTGCTGGAGTTCAAATTTGAATTCTTGTGCTTTTTGGAAAATATGGACTTGGAATTGAAGGATACAAGAAAAATGCTATCTTCTTCACTGCAGGTGGTAAGGGTTGTAAGTCGAACTCTAAAAAGAGAAAGTTTTCCTTCTCCTTATAAGGCACAAAGTGATGGGATGATTTCCCATGGCTGCAGAAAGCCTGATCTGCTCTGCCACAGGTGGCTGAGTGAAACAAAAGCTGTGCTGCCCATTCAGAAGCACATGGGGCATGGGCATGGAACGGTTACACACCAGCACGTGAGATGTAAACATTCCTTGGGCACTTTTCCCATCGTAAGAGACTTCTTCCCTTTTCTCTGTCATGCCATGTCCCTACCTGCTCCACAAGGCTGTATGACAGTCAGCACAGAAACGATGCAAACGTTCTTTTGTCATGACGGTAGTTTTCAACAGATGCAAATCATGAGCTGTGTGGGCTCCTGGGTGACACAGTCATTTCCAAGATTTCCAAGCCATTGCTTCCTAGGGGCAAATAAAGGGAAACACTTGAATGAAATTTCATGCAGAGATTGCACATCTTACCAATCTTTTGCACAAACCAGAATGAGAAAACAGGAGATATGTGCAGCTGCATCAACACCTCAGCTGATGAAAGAATGTAGAGACAGATGTCAAACATTGTTCTAACACAATGAGGGAAGCTTTTTTTTTTTTACAAAATATTTAAAACAAAAAACAAACCCCCGGTTCCTTTTTGGGTGCCAGGATCCCACCCAGAATTCTGTCCCCCTTGGAATGTTGATTTCTCTCCCTGTTTTCCTGAGTTCTTGGGGCATTCAATGGGCTTCATGTCCCACCCACCACCCTTCTGAAGACCATTTGATTGCTTTACTCAGTACTCCCCCTCTTCCCTTATTCATCCAAGGGCTACTCACCAGCACCTGCCCAGGCTCCAGCTCCTTCACCGTGTGGAAGACATGGACTTTGGCACCAATTACACTACCAGGGCTGCCCTGGATAAGGATACAGAAGAATCTGGGGCTCCTGTTTCTGAAGCAGTGTTCAGCCAAAAGGTAGAGGCAGAAGCCTGAGAAATCATGCTGGAGGTGGTCAAAGGTGCAGCCATGGCCTATACCCAGGTGGCACTGGAGAGGAATTATTTGGGGATGAGATTGGGGTTGGGGACAGGGTTCGGGATGGTGGCACACGGCTCCTGTGGGTGTTTGGATGAGCAGGACAGGGCTGGGGGAAAAGAAGGAGCAGTAGTTAGATTAGTGGCCCTTCTGGAAGGGTTCCACAGCCCTCCAACCATCCTCCATTTCTCCATCCCTTCAACCCTATTCACTCACTTCTCCATCTCTTCATCCATTCATTTATTCCTTCCTCCTTCCCTCACTCACTACCTTCAACCATTTTTTAATCCCTTTCTCCCTTCATCACCCTTCTCCAGCCCTCTTTCCTTATTTCCATTGCTCCCTATCCCCATCCCCTCCTTGTCCTAATCCTATCTCCAGACACCACAGCTGTGCTCCCCATCCCATCCCCAATCCTATGTCATCCTGTCCTGTCAGCAGTTTATGGGCTGATTCATCCAATTTCCCACCCAACCCCACCTCCAGACCCCAGAACTGTGCACCCAATCCCATTCCCATCCTTCAATCACAGTGCTTTGTCCCCCTGTTCTCAGGATGGACACAGATCCCACAGAGCTGTTCCTGCAGCTCCGTCACCGCGGTCACTGTCACAGCACTGTCACCAGTGAAGGCCGCGTGCACCCCCAGTAGCAGCACCATCCTTTGCTGTCCCCCCTTTGCTCCATGCGCACTCAGCCCCCTGACATCAGCAGGAGCAGGGGACAGAGCACCCAGCCTCCTGGAGGGGTGGCATCAGCGGGTCAGTGCAATAGGGACACTTCTTGGAAATGAGGCGGAGTGGACATGGGACAGGGAAATCTAGGATCCCTGAGTTCACAACTCAAATATGGGGTCATGGGGTTGTAGATGGCATGGGGAGATCCAGGATGCCCCTGTTATGGGAACTCAGGACTGGAAATACGACGGGGATATCCCAGACAGCTGGTTCCACCACTAAGCTATGGGGACTGGGGCTGGAAATGGGATGATCCCAGACACCTGGTCTACCACCAAGTTGGAGTTCTAGAATTTGGGAGGCCCCATACCCTGGATCCTCTGGAATACCCCGCTCCGCTCACACACCTCAGTGCTCAGCTCCTTCCCCTTGCCATTTTCTCCTCTCCTCAGACCAGAGCGACTTCATAGCCACTGCCCTGGAGCACAGGGTAAACAAAGGACACAGCAGGTCCTGTGCCATATCAGCCACTCACTGTGACATTGAGGAAAGACTTCTGGGTACCATAGGTGCTCACCAGTATTTAGGTGCATGGTCGTCCCAACGTGTGCCCTTCCCATCAAACGCTCAGTAATGCCAGTGCCTCAGGACCTGGCAGATGAGCAGAAGGTGGTAGGCACATCTCAGAGTGAGTGGATGGTATTCTAAATGTGGCCTCAACCAGGGCAGAGCAGAGGGGGAGGATCCCCTCCATCACCCTGCTAAGTCTGTCTGAGAGGCGGCTGTTATGCAGGGGACTTATTTTTTGTCATCAGCTTTCTAAGTTTTTAGATGGTCTTCACCATTCCCTTCAGTATAAGTAAAATCATTCTGAGTGTTATGTATTTTTTATTGTCTTGGCCAGTATAGTAAAGGTTTGATTTAAGAGAAATAACAAATCCCAAGGAGAAGTGATCTTTCACAGGTAACTTGCTTACTTCTTGGCTCCTTGTCTCAGTGATCTTTGTCTTCCTCTGTTATGCTGGAGAAAGGTGAGATCTAAGCAGCAGCAGATGGGTATGATACAAGGTGCAGTCAGAATGTGGACTGTTGTATGGCCATGGCTTCTGGCCATTCTTACCTCCTGCTGTTTTCCTGTGATGATGGTTTATGGCATATGTTAGTCGTGTGGGATTTCAGGGACTGAACTTGACGATAAAGTAATGTCGCCTTATTCTGCTGTTCTACATGTTCTTTGTCTTTCTTGTTTCTGTTTTCATTATTGTCATATTTCCTCCAACTTGTACCCAGCACTATCAAATGGAAATGCTGCTGAGTCCATGCAATTTCCCCTCTGACTGGAGAAGGGGAAACATAGCCCCCATTATCAAGAAGCGGAAAAAAAAAAGATCTAGGGAACTACAGTCAGTCTCACCTCTGTGCCTGACAAGGTCACGGAGCAGATCCTCCTGGAGGCCCCGCTGAGGGGCATGGAAAATAAAGAGGAGGTGATTGGTTGTAACCAATGTGGCTTTGCCAAGAGGAAATCGTGCCAGACAAACTTGTCAGTCTTTTAATGACAGAGTTACAGCATCAGTGCGTAAAGGAAGAGCAACTGACATCATCTGCTTAGACCTGTGCAAATCATTTGGCACTGTTCTGCACGACAGCCTGGTCACCAAATTGGAGACAAATGGATGTGATGGAAGCACTACTGGCTGGATATGGCATTGGCTGGATGGTTGCACTCAGAGAGTTGTGGTCGATTGCTCAATGTCTAAGTGGAGACTGGTGATGAGTGATGTTCCTCAGGGACTTAATCTCTTCATAGGCAACATGGACAGTGGGACTGAGTGCACATTCAGCAGATTCACAGATGACACCGGGCTGAGTGGTACAGTTGACATGCTAGAGGGAAAGGATGCTACCCAGAGCAATCTAGATAGGCTTGAGAGGTGTGCCCATGCCAACCTCGTGAAGTTCAACAAGGCCAAGTGCAAGGTCAGATACATGTTGGGCAGAGAAGGGCTTGAGAGCAGCCCTGGGGAGAATTTGGGAGTGCCAGTGGATGAAACACTCAGCATGAGCCAACGATATGTGCTTGCAGCCCAGGAGGCCAAACATATTCCGGTCTGCATCAAGAGAAGTGTGACCAGCAGGGAGAGGGAGGTGATTCTGTCCCTTTGTTCTGCTCTTGTGAGATCCCACCTGAAGTTCTGCATCCAGTTCTGGAGCCCCCAACACAGGAAGGGCATAGAGCTGTTGGAGCAGATCCAGAGCAGAGCACAGAGATGATCAGAGGATGGAGCACCTCCCCTGTGAGGACAGGCTGAGAGAGCTGGGGTTTTTCAGCCTGGAAAAGAGAAGGCTCTGGGGGGACCTGATAGCGGCCTTCCAGGACATGAAGGGGCCTACAGGAAAGCTGGGAAGGGACTTTTTATAAGGGCAGGTAGCAACAGGACCAGGGGAAATAGTTTTCAACTAGAAGAGGGTAGATTTAGATTAGATATTAGGAAGAAATTATTAACTGTAAGGGTGGTGAGACACTGAAACAGGTTGCCCAGCAAGGTTATGGATGACCCCTGCCTGGAAGAACTCAACCAGGCTGGATGGGGCTGTGAGCAACCTGGGCTATGGGAGCAGGGGGTTGGAACAAGATAATCTTAAAGGTCCCTTCCAACCCAAACAATTCTATGATATCTTTGTACAAACACGCAGAAAGGGAATTACATGAAATTTTAATATAAACACACTTTTAGTGCCTGTGTCACACTTGTGGTCAACTACAGAAATCAAGTATAAATCTTCAGAACCATCCATTAGAAGTCTCAGTAGAAGTCAAATGGTTGATTTCAGGGCAGGTACTCAGCTCCTCAGTGCAAGAAGCATCATAGGGTCCTCCTGCTGAAGGCAGTATTACTCAGTAAGATTTAAAACAATAACTCAGTGATCAAACTGCATGACTTTGGAAAGGCCAAAAGCATCAACTTTAGCCAAAATCTGAGAAACTGCATCCATGAAAAATAGTTTAAGATTTTGCTTTCATGCATCCAAAAATAAAATATTTCCATTGAATTTCAGTGTCCTGCTTTTAACCTGAGGAAAAACTCATTTCTTCAGCATTTTAAAGAGGAACCAACTTTTTATTTTACGTTAAAACATCTGACCCTCACCTATTTTTTGTGCATTTCAGAACATAAACTTTTAGCAAGCAAAGTAGCCATCTCCTGTTGCCAGTCACCAGCTTTCCCCTTTTGCAACTCAAACCCCACTTGCTTACTCAACACCACTCTCAAATTTTGCTGTGGGATCTTTAAACTTGTGCTTGGGTGTTTTATTTTAATATCTCTACTTACCACCTTCCTCTCCTTTCTCGTGTAATCAATACCATTAGATCAAAGCACTGCTGTGAAATCAAAAGCTAGCTGTTTTGGAAGCCTTCTCAGCAATCTCTGTCAGCTCCCCTAGTTCTGGGAAAGTAAAGCTAGGTCAAGTCAACAGCACAGCTTGTTACAGCACAAAGCTCCCATCTCTGATGATAAACAAGCTATTTACATGCTTTTTCCCCTCTTACAGTCTCATGCTGTCCAGCCAAACACAACACTATGAGGAATAAAACAAAGCCATGCTTCATCCTGTTGGCTGAAGACCTTTATCTTCCAACAGAGACAAACAACAGGCAAATGAAAGTCACACACTCACTTAACAAAACAGTGGTTAAACACAGATTCTGTTGCTTTGTTTTTGTTATGTGTTTTTTTTCTCCCCACTTGGGTACACAAATCCAATTGCCAGACTAGAGAAGAACAAGCATGTCTATGCAGAGCTGTGTGCAGCACTGGACCAGTACTTGCAGGACAAGCCCAGCTGGAGGCCTCTGGCTCAAAATTAGAAATGGAACAGTTCCATTTACTAAAACAGGAAGTTTCAAAGCTTTTGAAGTTCTACGTTACATAGGGGGCCTGCTAGTTAAATGCAATGCTACTTGCTTAAATATCTGCAAAATCAAGCATCTTACAGTCACTTAATGATCCTGATCTATCAGTTTGTGGCAACCCAGCTTGTGCTCTCCCATAGAGTTCGGGGTCCTACGTTACAGCTGCAATCAGCGTAAGTTTGGCATACTGTAGCAATTGAACAGATCAATACAGTGGGAAAGGTGTTACAACAGAGGTGTGATGACAAAAGGACCAGCATGATAGAAAGGTGCTATAAAGGAAAGGAAGAAGATTGCTCACTCATACCAGAATATTCCAGGTTCACAGGAGAAAGCTTCAACAAGGAGGGATCAGCAGGAACAGATCCTTTCCCAGTGGCAGTCAGCCCTTAAATGGGGTCTAAGAGAAGTGCAGCCAGGCTCCATCCCTTCCAGTCACACAGCTGAATTGCCTTCACCTGGGCTGCCAGGGCTGACCAGGTCCTTTCCCCAGGTCTCAATCAGTTCAGGCTGAGACCCAACAGTTCCCATACACGTACACAGGCCAACAAACACCTCAGGTCTGAGGATTCTACAGCAACAGCCTGCATGTACACATCTAACGTAAGCCTGAAACTTTCTGCATGTGCAACACTCATTTGGATATCATTCTTTAAAGTCACAAAATTTGTGAAACAAAACTAGTATTTGTAAAACTAGCTTTTAATTTTCTTCTTGTTCAGTTTCTTCATTTTCCATCAGTAAGATGAAAAGGGCCTTTTATTCCTCCCTGCTGCAATATAAAACTCAGAGGAGACCAGAAACCAGCAGCCTGGACAAATGCAGCCCTCTGTGGCCAGGACTGTCAGAAACATCAGATGATGTTCTCCAAACCCCCTTTGAACACCAACCAGATTTGCAGCCTGATCCTGAACTTTAACAAAATAAAATTCCTATGTACCAAGGAGCACTTGGGAAGACCACCAAATGGCCAAGGGGAGGGGAGAAAAGAAAGAGGCCATTTTCTCACAGCTGTATTTCATAGGTAGCTTTTCAAATCATAATTTGATAAACAACCACACTGGTCTGGCCGTGTCTCATATCACTGAGAGTGACTTTCAGATGTCACCTCATTGCAGAGAGCCGCTTGCAAGTAGTGCTCCTAGGGCACAGGAATGGTGTTCCTCTATATGTCACCCTGAAATAATGCAACAGCTCAGTCTGCAGCACAACAGAACCACCAGCACACACAGACAGTGCTCCCAGCAGGGAGCTCCCAGGCACCAGGGGGTGGGAGCTGAGCTGTGGATAGGAGAGCTGGGTCCCCCAGGCAACTCCCGCAACAATTTCCCACAGAGCCCCTGGGTGCTGGACCAGCATGGGGACCACACATTTCCCATTCACTCTGCTAAGTCCTGGGCAGATACCTAAAGAGGAAAAGCATCATGCTCCTCACTTCTGCTGTTTCATTGTGGCAAATGAGGATCAGGACCTGCCACGTTCAGGGGGAGCAGAGGATGGACCCTGATGCCTGCCTGGGTTGCAGGATGAGAATTCTTGGGCCACTGCTTGTGAGTTGGGACTGTTGCTCCTGTAAAGAGATCTTGTCAAAGGAACATCTCTGGTCTACAGCTGTGTCTGAGAATGTGACAGCAGCGACATCCTGCACCAAAAAAAAGGTGGGTGGAAGGACTTGTCCAGAGTTTTGAATTAGATACTCCTAAAGTTTTCCCTTGTGGTGTGCTCCATTAAAAACAAACAAACAAACAAAAACAAAAACAAACAAACAAAAAACCTCTGGACTCTCAAACACACGGGCTTTATCGCTTTATCTCTACCCCTACCCTCTCTTCCTTTCCCCCCCCCCCCCAAAAAAAAAACAACAACAACCCAGCCACAAATTAATCAAGAAATGGACCTTTCCAAACAAACTCAAAGTCAAACTACCAGTGACTGAATGCACAGCCCTTTGCAGAACCTATTTCAAGACTTGGCTGCCAGTCAGGGATGTTCTGAGCTGCAGCCAGTTGTGCCTTTCCATGTGGCACCCTGGGCAGCCCTGAGCCCAGCTGCCTCCTCCCCACTCCTCCTGGCAGTTTCTTGATCTCTGTGCACAAGCTGTTCCTGCTGCTGGGCTGTGCTCCCTGTTTGCTCCCCGCCTGTCTCTCATATCTTCCCTCTGAATGGAGAGCACATTTGATCCAGTTTCTGCCTTAAAGAATACAAACAGATGTAGGGAGAAAAAACAGAAAAATAAAGGTTACCGTTCATCACCAAGGGCATCTCTTTCACTGCACTGCAGTCCAGTCTTACTTGTGGCATGAGATGGGGGTGACTTCTAACACAGGGGCACGGCTATTTGCCCAACAGGTGCAGCACCTCCTCCCAAGCTGTGCAGCCCAGCTTGTGTGGCTCCTCACCAGCACAGGGCAGAGCTCCTAAGGCCATCTCCAAACCGACTGTTCCATACCCCACAGATGCTGCTGTAACAGAGCTCCTCTCAACTTACCCAACAACCTTAGCCAAAAATGCTTCGCCTCTACCATACCAAGTCCCAACTACAGCTGTGTGCAGGAATCAGTTCCAAGACGTGAGCAGAAGTTTCTCATTGTGATGCAAAAATGTGAGACCCTGGGAGGGAGCCCTGCTACCTGCAGACCTGAGTTTTTGAAGTGAGGGACAGGAGCAGGACCTGCCCCTCTTACTGTGATGGCCCTGTCACCAGAAAAATTGAAGTTCACATGAACTTCGGGTGATGAAATCTTTAACACAACAGAAGGAATTTCTATCTGACCTTCAGCTCTGCTCATTGAGATACATCATCATGTTTTCACAGCTTGAGCAGTCTCTGTTTACTGGATTTGAGACATGTAATGTTTTTGCCCAAACTCCATTTCCTTCCCTCCAAAGCAGTAAGATCTGCTTATGACTCAGCCTTCAATAAAACACACAGCAAGGACCATTAAAATGAATGCGCAGTGCAGGGATAGAACTCATGCAATACATTTTGGGGCTCCAGTCCTCATTGCCCTTTATTTACCCTCAAAACCAACAAAATTTTGTCATGTCTGGGTGCAAAGTAAATCTACCAGAAAATGAGCGCTTCTAAAGGAAATCTGTCTCCAGCAATGGGGGAATATCTGCATGTGATGAACAGTGATGGATGGGGCTGAGGAGGCTGCAAGGGAATGCACTCTGCAGCCCTACAGACACTGCTCCCAAATCACCTCTTGCCCAAATACGCAGATATCACCAGCTTCAAGGAAATCAGTTCCTGAGAAGCGTGGGTGGATCACAGAGAAGGAAGCTGGGGGGATTTCTCTAGCTTTGCATTCAGAAATTTCAAAAAGAGAGCATTTCAGGCAAAGGCTGATATTCTCAATGAAATGAAAAGGCTGTGGCTGTTCACTGCCAGTGTAGGGAGCTGCCTCCAGGGTCTGCTCAGCTGCAATCCAGAGGTTTCCTGCATCTTGATGTTGAATGAATGGCCTTGAAGCGTTTTACTCCTTTACAGCAAAGCATGAGCAGTGGGGTGGAGAAGTAATCCACAGGGAGGTAAATAGCATTCTCCTTCCTGTAGCATTATCCTTTCCCCCTCCAGCAGAGGGGGAAACTGAGACTCAGCATCCTCTATTAATCCACCAGATCAAAGCCTCTCCTGAAATGCATTTGAAATCGATCCTAAATTGCTCAAAATGGCCATTTTCACCATATTCAGAGAAGTTTCAGACTTTAACTTCTGTATTTATTTATTTTGTTAAGCTGCTGCTTTTGTAAGGGACACACCCAGGTACCCCAAGACATCTGACAGTGACTGAAGACTGTTTGTGTCCAAGCACAGGAATGAAGTGAAGGGAAATAATGCTCCCAATTCACAAAAACAAGCTGTAACAAGAAATACATACATGGCCTGTCTGAGCTTATGCAGTGCCAGGGGTTTTCTCCAGACACGGTCATCGAGAAACTTCAAAGAACAAGAAATTTCCTTTTTTAAAGATGTGCACTAAGAAGCGTATGACAAAAAAGATCCAGAAAAAAGAATCTCCTCTTTAAAATTTCAGTGCAACACAAAGCAGTGAGCTTGATGGTTAGCTTAGATGTGCTTTCAGGCAGCAACACCCCAGTGTAACTCTAAGTGAGCTGAGGATAGTTACCATGAAATGTATTTGTGGCACAAGCTTCCCTTTTCTAGCAGTAACCCTGTAGAACACCAGCGATACATCTTGATTATACAAAAGAAAAACCACAAATTTTAGAAAGCTATACGGAGTAATGCTCTGTTGGAATACATGGTAGAGAAGCAGTTTTACACTTCAGCACCTGTTGTCCAGCTCAGCAACTCATTTCTGTGCCTTCAGCAGAAAAAAATCCCAGCTGCAGAGCTGGGGCGGTACATGGACCTGCTCCCAGGGCCAGGCAGGAGCAGAACCACGTCCCAGTCCCATTCCTAGCCATGAGGTCAGACTCTCCTTTATACAGGCTGAGGTTCTGGCCCAAAGAGTGGCAGAACAGGAGCTCTCAGTGCCAAGAGAGGTGAGAGGGGCTAAAAGAGCTTTGCAGAGCAATTCTTCCCCTTCCCTACAGGGTCACTCTGCTGTAAAGGCTCTTTGTGATTCCCATCCAGATACTGAGATCTGACCCTTTCCTGATATTGTGCGGCTTCCATGGACTAACACAACAAAAATCCACAGACAGAACAGCTATGTGGCTTTGGGTTTTTTGCCTGCCTCTTGATTATGGGACATGGCTTATTTTCTAACCACTGGTTGCTCTTGTTATATTTCCTGGGACTGAAAACACACTCCATTCTGGCAAGAACTCACAGACTCATAGAATCACATTTTCCTTTGCAACAAAACTCCAGGAAATCTGGATGTTTCATAAAAGAGGAAGACTTCCCAGTTTTCAGTCTAGCTCCATTCACAGAATTATGCTGTTTGCAGTTACGTAAAACAGGACCATCTCAGTGTGTAATTTCTAAAGGCAGAGCTGCATCCTTCTCTTGTCAGTCTGTCGCAGAGTTGTTTAGAGCTGCTGGCTGGGCAATGGGGGACAGACTTGGAAACAGAAGAGCCTGGGCAGCTCACAGAGAGGGGCTGCTGTTCCCCCTTCTGTCAGGATGTAAATGTTATCTGTGTGTGCTTATACGTACAGGCAGTCCACAACAGGGGGCAATATTTCTCACATAGCACACCAATAAGAAGGAAGGCCAGCAAAGCTCCTCAGCCTAGGTTCCTGACCTCTCCAGAAAAGATATGACAAAGGAAGACGTTTTTGGTGATGTGGATGAGGCATTAAGAAGATTCTTAGCTGCATTCATTAAAAAAAAAAAAAGAAGAAAAACCCAATATCATCTTTACATCTCAGTGTAGGTGCAAGCCGAGCATATATAAATAAAAGCACTTAGAAATGCAGCCCATTTGAAACATAAGCATATTCAAGCTGACACAGTCACACCAGCTGACACCTTTAACATTTTGAGGAGAGCAGAGAACCTGAATGCACATTTTAGGTGACTGCAACATTTTCTTTGCAGCAGCCGTAGGCAAAGCTTGTGTTTGGAGCACAAACTCCTCTGCACACATTCATGTGGTTACAACACAGCTGCTGACGATGGCCAAGACAACCTTTGTACTGAAAGCTAAGAAAACATTTCCTTAGCCCACAAAGCCACCACGCACATTAAATGGCTGCACCTTGCTTAACATCCAAAGGAATAAAGCAGTTGTTTGAATGGCTCGACCAGAACCGTAGTGAGTGATGTAAGAGAAAAACGAGAACCTGTTCTCTACTCTGTGACCATTTTGTTTTATTCCTTTACGTGAAGCAGCACAGACACCTCCCTGCAGCCACCACACTGTCTGCACCATGGCAGTGCACTGAGGCCCCATGGACACAGCGCTGCTCCATGCACAGCAATCCGGCCCTCCTGCACTCAGATGATCTCAGAAAGGAGCTCTAAGCTGCTGAGCAGAAATGCTCAGTGTTGGCAAGGATCTTCAGCTCCCCAGCAAACACAGGTTCATGGCAATAAATTCTCCGGCTGGAAACAAAAAGCCGCAAACCCTTTGTCTGATCAGATCTAATTTAACAGAATCGGTGCTTTGCTGGAGCAAAAGTCAAGAACAGACTTTTAAAAATGGAATGGTTTGTCCAGCATGAGAAGTATCTGTTCTGCTGGAGCCTCAATGTGTACTGCACACTGCCACAACACAGAGATGCTCATTTGAAAGTCTATGGCTACTTTTCCTTGTGAAGTGAGGACTTGAAGGTGTACAACCCCAACCCATGTTCCCAATAAGACAGAACATCTTGATCTGAACGGTGTATCAGTCAAATGCTGCTAGTTGCACTAGACCTTAACTTGTCTGTGCTTCTCTGCAGCATTGTGTTCCTACCTTCAAAACTGGTGTAATTTGGCTCTGTGCATTGGTGTGGCCACCAACACCTCACCTTTTGCCAGCGCTATCCATCCTGAGAGCACTTTTCTTTTGTGCCATGAATTTAAATTCTACCAGATTACCTTTCTCCTTAACGTTTTGGTAATTTTTTCTACCCCATGTGTCCATGTCCTTCCCGTCATCCTCCTCTTCCTTCGTGGCAATTTAAGACTCTTTCCATCTTTCATTTCCCCTTCTCCCCTTCTCTCCACCCACATTTGGTGACTCAGCCCTACCAAGCAGTCCAGTGCACCGTGAGGAGCAACATGCGACACCCGCAGCAGTCATAGAGAAACCCTCTCGCAGCGGCCACACAAGTCTCACTGTCTCCTTGATGCTGCCAACCAATGAGAGCTCCAGGATTTGTATCCTGCTCTGAGAAAAAGCAGGCCAAGTATTAGGCAAACTAATCACGCTGCAGGGATTTGTGTAATGACAAACACCTCTCTGCCCATGGGTCACAAACGGTGTGAAACAGTCACACAGCACCAGCTGGGGCAAATCCATCCAGCATCTCCTTCTCTTCAGTTACGTACATTACCAGGGCATCCCAGCACCCAGAAGAGGCCCCACAGCAGCTCATCCAGTGATGGAACCACTTGGGGTCTCCTTTGGTGCTGCTGGAAAGTGCTGTGTCCAGCTGGACCACGTGCAGGAGGACCAGTGCACAGCACAGCCCTGTGTCTGCCAAAGCCTCAATGTGCTCCTGCTGTGCAAACATCAGCAACACAGGCTTACTGATCACTATCATCTCCTGTTCCTATTGCTGATCTCTTAGTGAAATATTGTGTTTAAAATGCACTGACACGAGCACAGGTCCATGCTGGTAGCAGCCACAGAAGCACTCTATTGAGGTTCTGCAGAACCTGTGAGACAACAGCGGTGGAGAAATGCTGTTTGATAGCTTCTTCCCACTCCTGCAGAAAGCACAGCACCTTCCTGGCTGTCTGATGGTGAAGGAGAGAACAGAGGGCAGAAACTGCCGTTCACCCTGGGACACAACAGTAGTTCTGAAATGAGGGCGGAGGCTGTGGCAGGATGGGTTTGGCTTTTGTTGGTGGTGAGTGCCATCCACACAGGGCTGGAATGCACTTTCTCTGCTGTCAAGTGCTGCTGAAAGCACTGCTGCAGCAGAGGGAATCTGTGGATGTGCAGCATCACACAGGCTCTCTGTGTACATCCTGTCGTAACCTGGAAAACAAATACTGAAAACAAGTTAAAAGTTAGGAAATTTTGCAGCAGGTGTTGTGCAGGAGCTGGGAAAGCACATCAGTGCAGGAGCTCTGCCCACCCCCCACCCCAACTCCCAGGGCAGGGGGTGCTGAGGGCACAGCTGAGTGGATGCCTGCCAGGCAGAGGGGCTTTCCCCCTTCATAAAAGCACATTTCAGAGCACATCTTCCAAGTTAACTGCCAGAAGGAAGTAAAGCACAGGGAGCTGTGGTTTAGTCCAGCTGCAACACAAAGTAGTCTTAGAATTTCCTCGAGGATTCCGTGTTCTGTTCTTTGCATTTTCAGGGCAGTCAATGTAACAAAATGTTTCCCCAGGACAGGAATCGGGCTCATTTGCTAACGCTCCGCCGGTGACAGCTTGGGGTATCACGCTCCCTGCTCTGCCCGCAGAAGGAGAACGGGGGAGGCCACTTTCTGCACGCACCAGGGGCGCTGGGAGAGGAGCACAGAAAGGAACAACGATAAAATTTGCATTTGAGGAAAGACTCCGCTCATTGCTCCATTGTGAGCGGGCCGAAGGCTCCATCACATGAGTCCTTGTGATCCATCATCCTCCGGCGGCCCACCTCTCCGCGCCGCCGTCTGCGCCTCTGCCGTTCCGCCGCCGCCGGGCCGTCTCCGCGTCTCACCGACGGAGGCGGGGCGGGAGGTGCTGCCGCAGGGACGGCCAGCGTCTCGAGTCCAGAATCGGAACTTGGGGGAGGAGGAGGAGAAACGTGGAACTGTTCCGCTGCTGCTTTCCTGTCCGACCGCGGGGCTGCGGTGCTGCGGGACTGCCGGGCCCTCTCCTGGGCTCCGTGCTGGAGCGAATGAAGCGCGGAGCGCTCCGGACGTTCCTCCGCCGAACGCGGAGCTCCGTCCGAGAGCCGGGCGCGGGCGTTCGAGGCGGACCCGGGGAACGTCCCCGGCCTAGCGCGGATCTCAGAACCGCGCCGAAGCCCTGCGGCCGCCGGTGGTTTTCCACCCGCACCGTTCGGAACACGCGGGGCCGCCGCACGCCCGTGCCCCGCGCTCACATCACCGCACGGCAGCGCAGAGTCGCGGCCGCGGTACGGTGCCCGTGGAGGTGTATTGGAGGTGTATACGTGCCGCGCTGCACACCGAGCTCCGTACGCGGCTGTGTCTGTGTATGTGTGTGTGTGTGTGTGTGTGTGTGTGTAGGCGCACGACGACCGTCTGCACAGCCGCCACTGGACGCAGCGCAGCCGGGACACCCTTGGGCCGTGCGACAGCGCCGGGGCGGGGCGGTGGGAGGGGGCGGGCGGGCGGAGCGCGGCGGGACGGGCAGCGCAGCGCAGAGCCGCGCACAGCACCGCGCGCAGCACCGCTCCATGAGCCGCCGCCGGCGCGGGGGGAGAGCCGGCGCTGCGCTCTCTGACCGCCGCGCCGTGATGTGAGTGGCGGCGGCTGAGACACGGCCGCGGCACGGCGGTGAGTGGGAGAGCGAGCGGGCGGGCGGCAGGGGGCTGCCCCGGTCCCAGGCAGGTGCGCGGGCGGTGGGAGGCACGGAGCTGCGGCCCCGCTCCGCCCCGCCCTGCTCTGTGCTCGCGGAACGGCAACGGACAGCGGCTGGGGCCGGGAGTCAAGAAAGGGGATTAGAGGGGATATAGGGCGAGGGGGTGGAGGAGGGAAGACGATGAGGGGAGTTCGGAGACGGGGGTAAGAAGAGCGGGGAGAACGGGGGAAGGACAGGAAGGGAGAGAAAGCGGAGAGTGAAACGAGCGGAGGGACAAAAGAGCGGGGCCGGAGCGGGATGTACAGGACGGCGGGAGGAGGTGCCGGGGCAGGGCGGGGGGGCTGCAGGGCTGTCCGCGTGGGAGGGAGCGGAGCTCCGTGCGAGGCGCTGGGCCCGACCCGAGGGGGGACCCTCGCGCTGACCCCACCGCCTCGGTCGGGTCCGGAGGCGCGGGGGAGGCGGAAGAGGGGAGCGGAGGGGCGGCCCGGGGCGGAGCGGTGCCGCTCGGGGCGGCCGCGCCGCGGCTGTATCTCAATGCGGAGCCCTCGGTGTACTCCCGCCCCCCGCAGCCGAGCGGCGATGGGATTTAGTACTTATGTGAACCCTTTGTTTACGCCCGAGCTAATGGTTATCCCGCGGTAACGGGATTTCCTCCACCGAAGCTGCGCGCCGGGGTTGGTTACGGGCGGAGCGCTGAGCGCTTCTCAGCGGCGGAGCGCAGTGCGGAGGTGCTGAGGTGTTCTCGTCGTGAAGAAACCCGTCCGTGTGAGGTGTGACGTGAAGAGAAACAGTTGTTTGAGAACGAGCGGAGCAAAGGGAAGCATTGATCGCTTGCCATCGATCGCGCTCAGCAGCGCAGCGCGTCGGGGCTGACAGCCGCGGGCACCGCGGGCACCGCGGGCGGCGGAGTGCGAGCGAAGGGAGCGGCGGTGGCTGGGGGATCGCTGCGCGTTACGGAGAACGTCTCGTTCTGTGCGTTTCGGAGCGGGCCGTGCTCTGTGCAGCCGCGAGCGGTGCGTGCGTTCCTCTGGCACGGGGCGCCTTCAATCAGTGCTGTAGTTTTGCATCCGCAGCGCAATAGCAGCGTTAATTGTTATTCCAGAAATGAATCTCCCAGCAGTCCCGTCCTGGCTGGGCTGCTGCCGCTCCGCTGTCTGCTTCCGAGTCCACTCCTCACCTAGCAGAAGGTGCTGGCAGAGACCCCGCATTGTGATCGGGGGGTAGCAGGGGCTGGGGGCTCCTCCTGTGCTCCGTTACAGATTGATTTCCTCCTCTGTGGTTGGATGCATCCTCTTGCATTGCTTTGTTAACTTTAGGTCTGTAAAAAGGGGATCGGGTAACACAGCAAATAGTAAATACCATCACCTTACATCTCTGCACGGTTGTAATGTTATTTTTTACATACAGATAGTTGCTAGCAGCATACAGCATAGTTTTGACTGGATAGGAGATGTTTGCAGTCTGTAGCCAGAAGGCGTTAGCAATGGAAAGCCTCACTGATTTTTAACCATGACAACTTCAGGAAGAGAGTGGTGAGCTGTCCACAGCAGTGCTTTGTGCCATGCATGGGCCCCGTGCGAGTCACTGCTGTCACGGTTTGTGCACTGCCCCTACACCGCAGCACGGGGGCTGTGCCGGCTGCAGAGCACAGCGCCCGTTGTGCTGGAAGCCGATCCGGGAGTGCAGGCTGTGGCCCGGCTCTGCAGCTGTCCTGCTGTTTGCTTGCTGCTTGTTTCTGAAATATCTGAGACTTCTCGATTCATGTCGTGTGCTTGTGGTTGCTCTCAGACTCAGGTATGTTGGCTTAACCGGTTGTAATGAAATGTAATTTTGGAGGGGGATCTGAGGTAAAAAAAAAAGAGACTCGAGGTGATTCCTGCTGTGCCAGCAGTTCCCCCCTGCACTACAGGGAGCGTCACACTGCTGGGCACCACGCTGCAATGTCTCTGTGCTGGTCGTGCTCTGCTCCCACTGCAGCTCCGGTGGTGGCACAGCGATGTGTCAGCGCACTGCCAGGCTGTGAGCTCTGCTGAGAACTGATCTGGACATAAAGAGGAAGGAACACCGTTGTGCAGCCACCGATGTGTGCAGCTGCTGAGATGAGGAGCCGGTTTTGCTATGGAGCCTCGAGGCACACAGGCTCACCACCCACAGCACAGGCTGGAGGAAGCCACTGTTTTAATAACAAACCCACACTGATATCCTTTGCTTTTTCAAAACAACTTTTCTGGCAAAAAGGCTCTCTGGTTTTCCCTCACGTTTACTCTGTCTGTGGCTTCAGCTGAAGCTGTGATACTCCTGTGCCAGACTTGTACGTTGTGCTGCACAGTTCTCCCTGCCCACACAACGCTGTGGGTGCGCTGCCAGTTCCAGTGCTGGAAGGATTCTGGCTGACATCCCCGTGGGGCTGCTGACGGTGTTGGTTCTGACCCAGTCAGTCCGCAGTACACTGCTGTGATCGTGGATGTACCTATGGCAGTGGGGAGAAGTTCCTCCTATGGAGCTCTGCTTGCAGGCTTTGGTGGAGAAAGGCTCTGCGGGTCAGCACGGGTAGCTGACATGATGGGAACGTGATTCCACACCAGGAATACTGTCAGCAGTCCCAGTGAGCTCTTGTTTGATACTGCAGCTCTGTCAGTGCCTTCTGAGAGAACTACTGCTGATTTCCATCTGTTCTCCCGGAAGTAATTTCACAAATCAAAGTAACTTAGGAAAACTTCTCTTGAGTTGAACATCTCTGCCTTTCTGAGGATGTATTTTGTCTGAATTCTAAATATATTTTGACATAGATTCATTCCCCTTTTCCGGAAGGAACTGTTCCTTCTTGTAGGGGGAAATACTTAACATCATTAATCCTCCTTCCCCAAATACTTCCACATAGGAAGAGGAAAGAAGTGATGGGCTGACAATATGACTGCTTACCCATGCAGCACCATCGCCATGGAAACAGACTGTCCTAGAATAGCTCCATCACATGAGGGTTACATGACATGAATAAAGTAACCAGAAAACTGGAAAATATCTTAGAACTGGCAATACTTGCTCTTAATTCATTATCCCCCAGGTCTTTGGAGAGCAGTGGATAAACAAAGCCAGTATTAAAATCAATGTAGTGCATGTGTGTCATCACATGTATGTGAGAGGATAGTGGAAAACAAACGTGATCCTCATTTAAAGGGCTATTTGTTGCTTCCAGTTTGGGATACATTGTTTTAGAAGGAGTTTTGAATAATTTTCCATGTGAGCTCCTGCTTCTTGAAATTGGTACCAGTGGTTTTCAGCAGTGCACAGAAGGGACTGCAAAATTACCTTTGGAATGTTTCCTTCTAGTTAATTATGAACTCATAGGGCAAAGATTTATTGAGCATGACCATTTTCAGTAGAAAAATGATTCTATTTCACTGATGATTGATTTTCTTTTGGTAAAGTCAGTGCTTTTTATTGTGTTGTGATAGTCATTGGGAAACATAGATCAGACACAAAGAAGTAAGTTTTCTACTGATTCACCATAAAGAAAACTAAAGCTAGGTAGAAAAAGAAAACATTGACATGTCATCCCATCATTAGAACATGTTAGCCCTGCCAGCAGTGCGAGGACCCTTTCGCTCCTGTGAGCTCAGTCATTTCTTTCTTCTCATTTGTCCAGCCCGGATCACGTTATGTATCGTAGCTCCCACTGCAGAGATGAAGTTTTGTAGTAAGCTCTTTTTTTCTGTTGTGTGAATGAAGAGCATGAAGCCATTATGTGTTTATATTAGCCTGTTTGGAGTCTTGGAGCAGAATAATTTCTGTCATTTGTCTCAAGACAGAGACCTACAATGGATTCATAACTCAGTGAAAGGAGAATGAATGAACGTGTTTAAAGGTTGAGATCCTCGGATTTAACTTCGGTCATTAAAGGACTAGAACACGCAGGAGAAAACCCATCATTCTCATCTGTAATAGTCTCTGTGCTGTTTCATGCAGTACACGTGAATGGTTTTTGCATCAGTTAGGACTGATCACATCCAATATAACAACATTGCACCATTAATGAGAGTTGAAAATGGTTTAAAGTGAATGATTTAATGTTTCCCTTAACCGCACTTCTGATTTACAAAATGTCATTAGGCGGTCATTTAGGACTTGGTGTAATTTGCTTCTCTACTTCTTGCTCTGTGTCGTAAGGATGCCATGTGAGTAACGTTCGTGCCTGCTTACGTGGTGCTTTTCTCCCACACTCAGAGGCCTTATTCTGAGCATGTTAAGCTGGGCACACAGCTCACATCACTGAGCGTAACCCACCTGAAACCCATGGCACTACGCAAGAAAACGTCAACAGAAAGGTTTCCTATCTGGTACGTGTTGTGTTTACTGTCTGTGGGGCAGACTGTTCATTTAAAGGGTACATTTTTACAATGCCTTGCTTTGCTTGGTAAAAGCAAATGCTGTTACATACATCTTTTTAAACCACCTAATCCGTCTTCTTCCTAAAAGTAAGAATTTGTCCTGACTTGCTGGAATCTGTCCAGCCCAATGGTCCCGATGGCAAGTGGGGTTGCTGTGGTCCTGGAGAGTTTACAGTTGTTCACTCTGTAGCCCAAGGAGAGCGATGCTGTGGTTCTTGTTGTTTGTTTCATTTGAATAGCTTTAGATTTGCTAAGAAACACAAAGAGTCATTCATTTTTGATTAGTTGATTGATGACACTGCATGTGTGCGCCATTGTTGCAGAGCGTGGGGGGTTTCTCTAGCCAACCATTCCCATTTGCAATTGCAACCCAATACCTGGGCTTTGAAGGGAATGAATATTATAACTGCCTATTGACTGAGGAGGAAAAGAACATTTTCCTTTAGGAAAAAAAAGGTTTTGCTCTGTCAACATTCCGATAAAAGGAGCACGTCTGTGAAATAGTCTAATTCTGATAGTCCAGTGCAATTCACACATTCTTTAAGAACTTGAACCTGACAATAAGATACTGTAGATAATATATTACTTCACAACATGATAAATAATTTCTGCTGGCTGTGTTCTAGGATATTTGCAGGGACAGTGCCTGGGAATGTTTTCGATCAGTGCAAACACAGAAATGAATCAGTTTGCTCTGTGTGTTCAGCAGGCAAAAGTTTCTTTGAGGGAGGGCAGCAAAGGGACGCAGGGTTATGCTAATCCAGCTGAAAATCCCACACAGAAAAAAAGAGTAAACGTGAGCTACTGAAACAGGCTGTACTTCAAATTGCTATCAAGTCCTTCAGAGTGACCTGTGGCTAAACACCCAAATGTTTATTGTCTCAGACAGAAAAATGAAAACCTACCCAGCCATTGGTTTCTTCGTCCTCTTCGTCATCAGCTATGGCTCTTCTGAAAACTCCAGCACACCGAGAGGGTGCGGACTGGACCTCCTCCCGCAGTATGTGTACCTCTGTGACCTGGATGCCATCTGGGGAATAGTTGTGGAGGCGGTTGCGGGAGCAGGTGTGCTGACAACATTACTGCTGATGCTGATTTTGCTGGTGAGGCTGCCCTTCATCAAGGAAAAAGAGAAGAAGAGCCCCCTGGGAATGCACTTCCTCTTTCTGTTTGGGACACTCGGACTGTTTGGACTGACGTTTGCTTTCATCATTCAGGAAGATGAAATGGTGTGCTCTACCCGAAGGTTTCTGTGGGGAGTTATCTTTGCTCTGTGCTTCTCGTGCTTGCTAGCTCAGGCTTGGAGACTTCGCAGACTAGTTCGGCATGGGAAGAGTCCATCTGGCTGGCATCTGGCTGGTGTGGCCATCTGCCTGATGCTTGTTCAGGTCATCATTGCAACTGAGTGGTTAATACTGACAGTTGTCAGAGATAACAAGATGTCTTGCAGCTACGAACCAATGGATTTTGCTATGGCTTTGATTTATGTTATGTTCCTGATGGTATTTACCATGGGGTTTTCTCTTTTCACTCTCTGTGGAAAGTTTAAGAAGTGGAAGAAAAATGGAGTATGCCTGATTATAACGCTGTTTTTTTCCATTCTGATTTGGGTAGCCTGGATGACTATGTACCTCTTCGGTAATGCTGAACTAAAGAAAAGAGACAAATGGAGTGATCCCACTCTTGCTATTGCACTGGTGTCCAGTGGTTGGGTGTTTGTTATTTTTCATGCTATCCCAGAGGTCCACTGTACCATCCTTCCATCGCAGCAGGAAAACACTCCCAATTATTTTGACACTTCACAGCCAAGGATGCGCGAAACTGCTTTTGAGGAAGATATACAGCTTCCTCGGAGCTACATGGAGAACAAAGCCTTTTCTATGGATGAACATAATGCAGGTAAGAATTTACTATTCAGAACTTCATTTCTGTAGTAGCAAAGAAAATATCTGTGTAAGACATTTTTCAGGTGTCGAAAACAGGGCTTTCTACAAAAGCCATATTTTACACATTACATACAGCTTGCTTTTAATGTATTAATTAGGAAGTCACCGTAGTGGAAGGAAAACATAAAAAAATGTAATACAGAAAACAGATGTTTGGTTAAAATGTTGGATTTTTTTTTTTTATTTGGCTTTTTTTTCTTTGATAAACAGAACAATTTCAAATGTAACCAGACAACACCAAAAGCAGAAGAAAAACACAGTGGGAAAAATAACTTCTGTTTTAAAACAGTACAACATTTTTTGCCTTTTTTAGTTAATAACATTTTATATGAAATATGTTCCTAAAAAAAAAACAAAAAAACAAGAGATAAATTGAGTTCTCCATGCTACAAAGGCTCAGTCTCTTCAGCAACAGAATAATCACTATTAATCATACTACCATTAAAATAGGTCTCAGTGTCCTATTGTGACACTGGAAAAAAAGATGCAAGGTGGCATATAGACAAGTTCAAAGACAGTCTTTGTTCTGAAGACTTTAACGTGCTAACAAAATATGCACAAGCAGGTTTCACAGTAATGGTTGCTTTCCTTGACACAGCCATTGGATGACACAGAACAATGTGTGATGACATGTAAAGAAAATTTGCAATGAAAATGTTGGAGTGAGTACCAAAAAGGCCAGCAAACTGATTGCTCAGGAGATCCAAAGCATTGCTGAAATTTAAACACATATCAGAAAATATCCAGGACTGCTTATGTGAGCAGTGATGGAAATCCCCTGATGGTGTTGAGGAGAGTAGACTGTGTTCTGCTGATGCCTCACGGTTGGAGAAAGGATTTGGATACTACTCAAACTGCTTCAGTATCCAAGCCAATGGCTGCCACATTGCTATGGCAGTCCACAAAAGAAGTCTTTAATTATGTTGTACAGGCACTTTACCTCTTTATTTATCTCCATCTATCTTTATTTTCCTTGGTTCTTGATGTTTCCTCCGGATGTAGAGCAGGCATGAAGGAAAAGAGCACTCATGTGTGACAGCGCTGGGTCAGGAAGGTATTTTCCCTCCACGTGTTTTAGCAGCAGCTTCAAAGGTCTCCGCTTTGGATGGAAGCTTTGAACGGAAGGGAGTTAAGGTCTTGTGAGGACACAACAAGGCAGTGGTAAAACAAAATGTGGATAAAAGAATAGCTGTTCATTACCAGCGTTCCAAAGGAACTTCACTGCAGACTATAAATGCACCTCTATTTTATTTTACTGCTCTCCATCCCCCATTAAATTAATGTCATAGTAATGTAAATGCAGTGACTACAGTGGAGTTGTTTCTGACTAAGACAGATCTAAAGAAAAAAATCAGATCTTTCACCCTCCATTATTTTCATTCATGCCTACACTTAAAAAAGAACTGGAAGCTCCATTTAGATCTAATCGGTCAGTGATCAGGTTTTGTAGTGTCACTACAAAAGGGTAGACGTCTGACAGCTATAAAATCATTATAGTATCTATTATAGTGTACCTTAGGATGTTCTGTTCTAATCTGAATATAAAATAATTCCTTATCTGATTCCCTTGTTAATATTTATAATAATAAACGAATGTCATTCCTATCCTCGTGGCATGTGGAGGAAAAGATTGGATTTTAATAAATCAAAGGAGATTCATTACTCCTTTGCAGTGGTTCTCTACGTTGTGTGCAGAACCATGACAACAGGGTTTGGAGACATAACTTACAGTAGAGCATTAAATAGAAGTAAAAATACTCAAGTCACATATTATGGTGTATTCTCTTCTCTTATTCATTTAATTAAACTCAACTCAAGAATGTGTAATTAAGAGTTCAGAAATTAAGGGAAGAGTACTTTCTTCAATTATGCATAATAACAGTGTTTCAGATTATAAGCTCTACTAGCTGGAAGGTTTTGGAAGACGTGATTTATAGTTGGACTTGAAGGTCTTTTCTGACCTAGATGATTCTAGGGTTCTGTAACCAGAAATCAACTCTTAGTTCCCTGACTTTGTTTAAACAAATAGCTTTACTGAGAGAACATGCTTGGTTGAATGTATTTTCCATTAATTCATGCTGTATAAAGCAATTTTCTTTCTTTTTTTTCTTTTTCCTTTTTTAAAAGATTTTATCATTTTCAGAATCAGAATAACCTTTAAATTACAGGTTCAAATAAGCATGTATCCTCATAGTTTTTCTCACTGCCATTTAGCCCCAAGTCATAGTTACCAACAAGATCTGTTCTGTTCCAGGAATACCATTAAGTATTAGTAAGGCAAAATGGTCATACATTCAGTTACTTAACCATCATTTAAACAACACACTAATTTTAACATTCATATAACAGACATGTCAAAGTACTCAGAAGACTAACTTTCATTCCTGTGTCTTGTAAAAATATTAGTAAAGTATTTAGAATCCCTGAAAAAGGGTAACTTGAGTGAGCTCCCAGAGAACTGGAAGTGCAATGCACAGTAACAGGGCAGCTTCAGCAAAGCAAATACAGTTTGCTTTCTGCATGAAAAACCTGGGCATGAAATGTAGAGTTCTGCAGCTGTCATGAAACCCAAGCCTAAGAAGCTCTGCTGCTCTCCGAATTTCGTTTAACTGTTAGTACTAAAGTCATCCTCTGAGCCACCTACAAACAAAGCTAACAATTAAAAACACATAGGAGACTGAGACCTGACATTTGTTCAAACCTCCTTGGCAGTTTTTTTTTACCTACTGATCCTCTATATGACTAGATACATTTAATAATACCAGGAAAAGTACAAGAGAAATAGTAAAACCACTAGAAAAAAAAAAAATCCCCAAATGAGTATTCTGCCCACACACTTTGTCTCTGATTCTCACATTAGCAGAATTTTAGACTTCTGGCAATAATAACGAAGGAAAATTCAGCAATCTGGCTTTGAAGCTACTGTCTCAGGATAGGGTTGAAATTACCGTGCAAATTATATACTAGAATGTGTAAATATTTGACTGATAGCATGCATTATAAGGAGATCTTTTCTCTTTGTGTAATACTAAATACTCGTGCAGTCAGTTGTGTCTAAGGCACAGAAAGAAGCCAAACTGCAAAGAAGGAATGGTTAACCCTGAGATGGTTAAATATAAAATAAAGATACAGAACTGTGGGAGAACAGCAGATGAAAGCCTCTATTCTAGTGTTCTGGGAAAAAAAAGATGCATGTAATTCTGCATATATGTGAATTTTAAGTATAGAGTAAGTGAGGATCTGTATATATGTGAAGTCAGTAACTAAGCACTTGCAGGGCTAGATTTTTTAATACGTGTGCTAAGTCAGTGCTGTTCATCATCTCTGTGCACTACTCCCAGAGAGGAGAGAGCAGTGAACACAGGACTGTGCATAGCAGTAGGCTCCATGTAAATCCTGATGCACACACTGCAAAAATATTAAATCCTGACTTCATTAAGGTTTATGCTGAAATTCCTCTAAACTTAGTTCCTCTGTTTTCAGCTGGAGAGCATAGAATTGTAACTTGAATTGAATCTAAGTGGGATTCTTGCCCCAGGTGCCCAATCCAGCACCTTTTGCCAGCTGACAGATGGGCACTGCCCGCTGGAACCGCTCACGCAGTGCGTATAAACGAGCTCTGTTCCTCGGCCACATCTGAATTCAGAGAAGCCATTCTTTACCCCTGAAGTAAAAAAAAAAAGAGTACGTGTGTGCCAATCTCCAGCCTGGTTTAGACAGAAAGAAGCACATCTCTAACTCTGCACTCTTTCAGAATATACATCCTGAATCCAAACTTGTGCTAAAAGTCACGGAGAAGCTGATGTAGTTCTGCATTTGGAAGGACAGCCAGTGCCTTCTCTTTTGCTTCAGTCAGTGGCCATGTTTAAGCTATTCAAAAGCAGTATTTACTTCATATTTCTAGTTTCTCAGGGTAAATATAATCTGAAACATCTGGAAAGTCCTTACGTGCTAGTCATGCTGAAGTAATGCTCAGGGGGACTGCGAGCATGCTTGCTGGCTCAAGCAGTGCTTT
The DNA here is from genome assembly GCF_905368555.1 of Meleagris gallopavo. Lineage (NCBI taxonomy): Eukaryota > Metazoa > Chordata > Aves > Galliformes > Phasianidae > Meleagris > Meleagris gallopavo. Next base: position 14,748,085 of record NC_139419.1, read on the forward strand.
GGATCTCTGTCTTCCCAGTTTGATTGAAAGCAAAGTGTAACAGCACTTCACTTAACCCCACTGTATCCAGACTGATGCGGAAAGCACACGGCAAAAAACATTGTTCAAGATGCATCATGCGTGCACTGACTGAGGATATTTAACTCCTGGTGAAATGAAACTAAGCAAATTTCAAGAAATTTTCCCCCATTCCACCACAAGCAGTTACGTTTGTGTAAAACATTGTTTTTTCTGAGATCCATCCCCAACTCTGTAAGAAAAACTGCTGTTCAAAGTCAATACGGAAACTGATACGGCAGCATAAAAGTTAAAACCAGTGGCACAGTTTCCAGTAATTGCACTGGAATCACGATATTTTATGACTTCAAAGGAGAAGCACAGCATTACTCGTGTTCCTAAGAACAGTCTCTCTTTTTAAACGCAGCGCTAAGGACGGCAGGATTTCGCAACGGCAGTTTGGGAAGCCGACCTAGTGCTCCTTTTAGAAGCAATGTTTATCAGCCAACTGAGATGGCAGTTGTGCTAAATGGTGGGACTGTAAGTATCAAAATGTGATGATGTACCGATATGTGCAATTGCTACTAATGGAAAAGCCCTCTGCATCTAGCTTGTTCAGAGCAGGGGGAAAGCTATAAATGCAAATTCGGGCAGCAAGTGTGCATGTAATGCTTCCCTCCCCCTCTAGAAAAGATGTCATTTGAAAGTATTTTGCATTTTGTTAGTTGTCCCTTCACATTTTGGACTGTAGCTTGGGAGGACCGAGTCCTTTGGTAACTCTACCTATTCAGTGACCCCTCTGAATTATATTTGTGTTACGGTTAACTATTAAGTGACATTTCTAACCTGATCTTTTTTCAAAACACTATGAATCACGCAAATGTTTGCAAGCCAGTACTTTGCTTTAAATAAGAATCATTGTAGCAGACAGTGATAGCCTCTCACCTAGTTTCCATTTTCTTGCAAATGTACATAATTCTTTGTAAGATACAGACGTAAAGATCTCTTAGAAATAAGAACAGTGTAGAATATTTTAATGATAACAACACTGATCTTTCTCTCTTAGGCAATAGTTTGGCATGCCATTATTCCATAGACTTGTCTTTTGCAGAATGGTAGCTATAAGAATGGCTTAGTGAGCTGATGCCAAACAGACCTTTCAAATGTTTCCAGCATTACATGTAATTTGCACTTAAGAAGTGGCATGTAGTAGGCATAATGCTGAAAAAGAATTTTCATCCCCATATTTTTTCATGCGTATCTATGTGCTTGTAAAAATTTATCCATGAGCACTCTACACATGAGTTGGGTTTTTTTTTTTTTAATTTTGAATCATGAGCTGATTCCATAACTCAGCCTCTACATTTAAAGCCAAATAATGCAATCCGAATGCAGGTCTCTTTGTTTGTTTGTAAGAAAATACCATTTTGTTTGGATTTAGTGAACAAGACAGACTAGATACAAGGATTCTGTTGTGTGAGTAATACAGTGGGAACACATCAACTTGAATAAAAAGAGGCTTGTGCTTTGCTGTCAGTCACGAATAGCATCCTTTTGATGCTTGGTTTCATCCATGCCTGTGTTTTCTGATAGCAGAATATGCAGCTCAGGGAAAAACAGTTCAAGGATGATGAGAAACTAAAGAATTTGTTTGGTCTTGTTTTGAGGTGGATACAAAACTTACTGGAGAGCACTGGATCATAATATGAGAGAGAAACGTGTATATAGCCATGGTTTTTACAGAGGTAAACATGCCATGTGGGTTGAACATGAGTTTCATTGTAGTGCTTTGCTCTGGAAATACTGTACATGTAGCATGGTAACACTGATTGCTGAACAGACCAGACCTCCCAGTTATGGGTTTATTATCCTTATTTGCAGATACCAACAGCTCCGCCAAGTTACACTGGACGACACCTCTGGTGAAAGGCTGTAGGCTGTAGAGAATAAGAATCCTTGTTGCAGAATTATTCCCTGGCAGTGTGTCTTTGAGGGAGGAATTGATACCAGTACCAGAACAAAGCAACAGAACATCCAGGAGTTTGCGAAATCCCACAGAGGATTTTGTGTAAATGTGAACACCGCGGAACGGATAAACTAACTGCAAAAAGAAAATTATAAGTCTGAAGCTAAATCTGAATTAAAATAGAGGTAGGCACACTTCAAAATGGAAGAGGGGGATATTGTATCCTGAAATGTAAGATATTCCCTTGTCTGTAACCAGTAACCAGTGTGCAAGGCAAGCCTGATTCTTTTCGTTGGATGCCAGCTGCTTGCAAACTACCCTCCTCTCACCTAAACTTAATTCACGTTGCCACAAGAGATTGCCACCACAGTGTGAAGACACACAGGATTTCTTTCCATCTTGCTCCTTTTCCTTTCATTTGAAATGTCATGAAAAGTATATTGTTTGCCTCATGATCCAGCTGTACTGGAACATCACGCGTTACCGCTCTGTGGCAACGCCGTTACCATCACGCTGTAGGTTGACACTCTTCTCTTTAAAAAGCTCGTGTATGAGAAGCAGTTCTGGAGAGATGCAAGGTGTGTGTGTGCTTTATGTGAGCGCAGGAGCTTCTTGAGGCAGAGGAGTGCAGGTCCAGCATAGGCAGCTCTTCGGCAGCCCAGAATTGGATTCCCTCCTGTTCCTCAGCCTGGGTGTGAGCAGAGTTGCACGTTCTCACTTCTCCTACAGAAGAAGCCATGAAAGGAATCTGTGGAGGGATACGCTTTGCAAAGACTTAGCTGGCGAGAGAACGTGACTCGTGTTTGCCACGAGCGCGTTGTGATAGCAGATGAAGGGTGGTGTCCATCGGTGCTGGTGGGCCGAGGTCTGTCCACAGCGGTCTGGAGTCTGTCCGTGCTGGTGGGCCAAGGCCGGCGCCCAGGGGGTCACTGGCAGCTGCAGAGCACCGACCGCCTGTCGGGAGGAACGCGGTGCGCGTAGGGCTGAGGCTGCTGCTTCCAATCCCTGTTTGTTGTATGGGTAGTCTCATTGACTGCGGTTGTTTGTGCATTTAATTGTGGTTGTGCATTTTAGTGCCTAGGTGGTAGAATCTCCCTTCTGGAGGTGGTTTGTTGTTGTTTTTGTTTTTTTTTTAAGGTGGTTTCTTCCTTAGTCATCCCCTCTGCCTACACTTCTTTGAGTTAAAATATGGCAGACTTTCTCAAAGCTTTTTATCTTTGTTTTCTCCGGGTTATTTAAAAGGTTCCCATTGCCCATTGTTTGTGCCACGATTTTCATTATGTTTAAGCTGTCATTCCTTTATTTAACATTTAATACATATCGGACATTGAAAACATCACCGTATCCTCACCATTTGGCCAATGTTAATCTTAGCTTTCCTGAATTCTAAAAGCAAATTGTTTTTACTTGAGGGCACAGGAAACATTTAACAAATAAACTTTGCATATGATATAATAAAAAACTATATTTTCAAACTAAAAAAATATAATGTACAAATAACCGAATAGCTTAGTAGCTTCACAGAAAGAAGTTACTTGCTGTCTACTGCAGAAGAAAGACAAGTATTCTATTTTTCAAGAGTCTTCCTGATTCTACACTTGCCTCCATTTCTGCTCAACTAGGAACCCAGTCCTGCAGACTGTACTCCCAGAAGTAGTCCCTTTGATACCAGTAAGTCTACATACAGGTACAGAAGCTGCAAGACCAGTCCCTAAGTGTTGCACACAGATATACGTGTGCATGTGTGTATATATATATATATATATATATATATGAAGGAATATATGTTGCCATTCTTGCCAGGGTCATCTTATAAGGTTTTACTTCATAGCTCTTCTCTTCCAGAAGCAATGTTTTTCTGTCATGCATGAGTAAAGGAACATGTTAGCTCCATGTTGGATATTCCCCCCTGCCCTTCCCTCCTCAAAGCAAAGGAAGCATGTGCTTGTTTAGGGATTGCTAATTTATTTTGTAACTAACTAGATGGTCTAAGTAACCAAGTAGGGTAGGGGTGGATATTGCATGCCATCCAATGACTTAGAAATACATTTGCTTTGTTAAAAGCAAAGCTTTAACTAAAGCTTAGCATTAAAGATAGCATTCATGATATTTACCCTGAAAATGCATCACTTTGAACAATATAAAACCTGTTTTCATCACATGCCTTTTGAGTTTTACTTTTAAAAATCAAATTTAAAAAATCACAAAACTCTACTGTAAAAACATATAAGATGACCATGGCATAAATGGTAGGACAGTTTTCTTTCAAAAAGTTTATCATGCTACAACCGAGATTTAGGAACTGCAATACAACTGTTACAGACCTTGGACAAAACTTTACAACATGTAGTTCTCTTAAGAAATGTTTTTTTTCTAGATGTGACTGAATTGATAAATAGACTTCCCAATCCTGTTCCTAATGAAGCTGATTAGAATTTAAGGCCTTATGTAAGGATAGGGCCAGATCCTACAGGCTGCTACTGGCATGACTACTGTAGCTGGTTAGTCACTTGGGCCCTTCACAGGATAACTAAGTGGCAGGATTGGTCTTAATTTGTGGTGGTGAGGGTGTGGCAATAGATTAGGAAGGTCTTTATTTTCCAACTCTGTACAATTAGTAATAAGCAACTTTTTTTTAAGTCACTGGTTCGTGATGTTAAACGCCCCAAATAAAGATGTGATCAAAGAAAGGCACCTTTATGTTAGCATATATTCTGTTACAGTCAACAATTTGTTTACTTTTGCCTTTTATGAGTTATCTAGAATGTAGAGCATCTGTGAACAACATAATAAGCGTAAGCACAAGCCTTTCGCAGGTCAGTTAATTAGGATTTTATAGTATAAAAGCTACTGCGTTGTCCCTTGATGGCTGTGTGATCATGGTGTTTCCATACAGAAAAGTGAAACTGTAAAACATCTGAAAAAATTGTTACCAGAACAAGATTTTTAATAACTGGCTTCTGCAGCGGCCAAGAAAAGAGTTCAGAGCCATAATTTTACAGGTCCTGTCCTGCTTTCAAAGGAGCTGAGGGCGTCTGACACTGGCCGGAAAATATGTAGCATCTTCAAAACAGCACTCTCAGTACATACACTTGTTTCTACAAACAAGGTACATGAAATATAGAAATAGTTGCATCTGTTTTTAGTGTAAACACGGGCATCTTGGTTGGCTTTGGAGCTTGATGCCTTGGGCCTCATCAAAGGCAGTGCAAAAGGGAGCATTGTAGCTTTTATAATAAAACAATTGGACTACTCTACCAACTTACAGGATTACAAAGCAGGTGCTTTTTATTAATTGTTGAGAGCTAAAGCTCATTTTTGATAGATAATATATATTTATTAAATGTATTAATAGTGTTTTATAACATACCCTTTTTTTCCGCTGATTGTTGCATACACTGGTATCTTATTAAGTACATCTTTAAAGGATTTTCAAGACAATCAATGCGTACCATGATGTCTGTACATACATATACAAAACTACAAAGGTTGTAAAGCATGGGCAAATGTTTTATTTTCAAAATGCTGTTCTTAACGAGAATAAAGGCTTTACTATTTACTTACAATGCTTGTGTTAACTCGGTGTTAAAACCCACACTGAATTTTGCTGCAGAAGCTAACTTCTGGTGCTACAGATAGTTTTATCCTGCAGTGACACTATGGGTGCGATTCTGCAACGTGAGCTAAGTTGAAGTGAAGGAAGCTAGCTCCTCCACCTTTGGTCACATTCCCACACTTGCTCCTGGCTCTGGCATCCACCAAACCCTCTGCGAGCCACTCAAGGAGCTGTGCAGACAAACTCTTAACACTATTGCTGATTTTTATTCTTCCAGTTGGCTCAGCAGTTTCCTGAGCTGGCTCTAGTGCTGATGCCTGTGAAAAGGAGGGGACAGGACCACACAGCTGCTGTCTTACCAGATCTTCCTGATCTGGTGAAAAGCATCAGCATCCAAAAGAAGAAAAAAAATGTGGGGTGGGTACTGGCATAACAGTGAATCAGAATCATAGAATTGCTCAGGTTGGAAAAGACCTTCGATATCATCAAGTCCAACCACAACCTAACCATACTACCCTATCTCTAACAACTCTACATTAAATCATGTCCCTGAGCACAAAGCTTGTGTAAGTCATGGAAGAAATCGATGTTGGATCACAACAGAGCTAGGTGGTATCCACATTTTACCATGTTTACCCTCCAGTCAATTAGACCGTTGTCAGACTTATATGGAAAAAGCAGCAGAACTGCAAACACCTTCTCTAACTGTGACGTTACAAAGGCCTAAGTGGGACTGTGCTTGGCCAAGCTGAATTTAAGAAACCATGGGGTTATTCACAAGGGAACCCAATCCCGTTTTTATTCTGCTTGCTTATTTTGCAAGTTCACATATGTGAGATCACTGAAAATGCCATCACTGTGATCTGAATTTTACACTTTCTCAGCACATATGCTAAGTGACAACAAAAGGTCCGCTGACTTTTCCCCTGCAGAAACGCAGAGCAACCCTAGCTTTCCTTGCCTTCACAGTGTTTCTGAAAATGAGACCATTATGAACAGAGCATGAATTTGCACAAATTGTCGCAGCCCTGCAGAAGTCAGAATTACTCCAGTTCTTACTGAAGATGCAATTTATTTTATCCATAGTTTTTTGCCTATCAGAAGAGCTTTTTATGTAACCATTCAGGAACACAAATGTGGACAAAAACGTTTTAGCTAAATTTGCAAATCCCATCTGCTTGAACAAAACTGTGGTCACTTACATTGGGACAGAATTTGCTCCTGATGTAACCTCTCTTTGATTTATAACACCTCACACGTCAAAGTAAAACTGTCACGCTAACCTTTCTAAATCAGTACTGCACAAGTTAGTTCATGAGCTCCGTGTTTTGTGAGTGTGGTGAAAAAAACATAATTGAAATGCTGAATCACTTTGTGTATGTTCTGAGGCTTCCAGTTTGCTACCCACTTTAATAAAACATTAAATACTCAGCTTTCCAAAACATGCACATAAATCAGAATGTAGACATCCACGCTTCCACAGCAGATGCTCTTCTACTCAACACAAAAGCAAAAATCCTCCATCAAGCCAAAAAGGTATATTTTTTTTCTGTGTATGTCATTTTTTGTTCTAACAAAGCTTCAGCACTCAGATACTTGCACACAGTTCTCAGTGCTGTCTGTGGGAATGGGGCATGCGTAGCTGAGGGCAGAGGGTGTCAGAAGTCACTGGATTGTTAAAAATGAAAGCAGCTCTTTGAGTTTCTTGCTTTGAAGAATTTTCAATTAAAAGTCAGTGATGAGTCATACAATTCACCTAGTGCATAAATATATTTTTGTCATTAGGAACAACAAGCAGGGTCAGTAATGAATAGTTTTTCTATGTCTCAGTGGAAAGAAGAATGTTATCCATGTGATTGCAAAGGGTCTGCCAAATGGGAAAAATGAGTCAAACAAAGAGCACAGGGTTGCTTGCTGGAGTAAACAGTTCTAAATGAACAAAAGCTCTACATAAAAGTGAAATTTCCCAACTCCTAATGAAAGCTGTTTTCAAAGCTCTGTATTCGTTCAGAATGCTGTAATACAGATTAACATAATGTTTGCCTTCTCTTGATAAAAGAGTGGTTTCTCAGTATACTGTGATTCCAGCTGTCATATTTTATTCTTAATATTTTAATATTTTACAAATATTTTACATTACAAACTTTAAATTATAAAGATAAAAATCTATTTACTTACAAGATGGATTGTCTATACTGTGTGCTTTTCACATTAAGCACATTAGTTGGGAAGATTCATAAATAGTTACGTTGAAGCCAAAGAAGGACATGCAAGCCAAAAAAATCCTGACTTTCACACACAGTTTCAGGAGTGCCTAGTTACCTTTCTGAAGTATGAAGCTGTAAACCAGCAAACCAAAACTTTGGTATATTCCCAGAATATTGGGCTGCAGCACTCTGTTGGGCTCATTTAAGGTGCTCAAAGTGCTGCCAACATGGAAGATCTTTGCTAGTAGAAAACATAAAGGAAAGGTGATATATGATGATGAAGAAGCACAGTCAATGCCTAGGAAACCCCAGATATGAGCACGGTGGCCAGATATCTGATTATTTGATATTTCTTGATGTAATGAGGCTGTTCTTTGTAAATATTTCATAAAAAATGCAAGAAGTTCCAAAAGCCCAGGGCTCACACATGCTGTCCAACATTAGGACAAGCCCGTCTTTTAAAAGGTAGCTTCTAGGTTTTAGTTAGGAGCTTCCATTTCTTATCATAACCTGTGTTACTTAAGCATAACAATTTTGAATCACATCATGTTAACCAGGGAGCACAGGTTGTCACCATGAATTTGGATTTCAGAGAGTTATTTAAATAGCTTTTGACATATACTTGCTTCCTATGCTGACAGAAAAGTAAGATGTCCTTAGGATTCTGATAGGCTGGAAGGATGGGGAACAAAGTCTGCCTGCCTAAGTCTTTTCACTAGAAATTTCCATTGGAAATATGCTTCAGGCTGTGACACCTCAAACTAACTTGCTTTAATATTTTTAAAGGCCTAAGGAAGATGATTCGTTGGCAGGTTAGCATAACTCCCACGGAGCTTAGAACTATTTACATGAGCTGATAATCCAACACATTTTTTCAGGCAACACCTATCTAAAAGCAGTGAATAGTATAAATGCTGATAGGAAGAACAAACTTACCACCATTGCTCCTTACATGCTGAATTTTAACCTCTGAAGTCTTATGAGTCCTGCCATTCTTTCAATAGGAGCAAGAGGAAGACCCATTTCCATTTTCAATAGCCTTAAAAATGTTAAAGCTGAACAGCACTGTTCCTATTTTATCCCTCTCCCTCCTTATGCTAACAGATTACCACCGTTGCACAAATGCGATTCTGCTGCAGCGGAGGCCAGCCCTTCTAGAGAGATTTCCTACATGCTGGGGAAAGGCATATGGACATAACTGGGCAGAACGAGCTGCCTGAGGATGCCAGGTAGGCTGGGGCGACTGCGACAACACACTGCTGCCAGTTGGGGTAGTGTCAAGAGAACCTTTTGACGGGAGGTTGGACTCAGCTCCCAGAAAAAGGACAAACCCCTTAACTCCCAAGTTGTTCGGGTAACAGAATGCGTAAAAAAATTCTACAGGGAATGCCTAATCACGAATTATACATTCATAGGAAGTGTAAGTGAGATTTAAATAGAAGCGAAACATAAGGTATTATCACAGTATTTTATTTTGTTCTAAAACATCAACACCTGCTTCAAGTCCTAAGGCACAGAGCAGCTGAGGCCCTTAGGCATTATGGCCATGTAAGTTTATAAAAAACAAAAACCCAAACAAGGAAAAGGAGAGAACTTTTCAGGTGCTTTTCTGCAATCACTTTTCAGGATGTGAAATGAACAGTCCAAATGTCCATTCTGTAACACAGATAATCATCCCCACATCTTACTGTGATATTTAGAACAGTCTCATAGTTTGTTTAAGATTTACTGGTAGTGCTCATTATTTAAAACTGACAAATAGTGTAGGGATCTCACCTATTTCTGATATATGGTTTCTATCTGTACAGGACATATGTTTTCTACTGCCAGAGTAGATAAGGTTGTTATCAGCAGTGCACTCACATTACTGATTTTAACAATTCCTATTTCAAACTGCAGCCACATGCATGTCCTAAATCACAGGATGCTACAACAATTAACACCAGTGGACACTGCACTTGATTTCTTTGCAAGTGAGGTGAGGGTCTCGGAGCAGAGCTGTTAACTAGGCCATGTTTTTGACTCGCAGCTCCCACTACAATAATTTGGTTGTCTGCCACATGCCTTGGAAATGCAGCTTGTCCTACATAGTTTATGGTACAGATGTTGCAATGTTGAAGGCACAGATGATGGCTAAAAGAAGCACAGAGTTTGAATGCATTTAAAGTTTCAGTCAACTCCTGGGAGTGGAGTATTCAGTAATGTGCAACTACACATTGAAGGATTGCCTGCCTAGGACTTTGTGCTTTTCACGTATACATTAAGTACAAACATCCTTCCCATCTATTTTAGATAACAGGCAATTTTCCCTCATCTTAATGCACAAATAAACCAGAATTCTGTAAAATCTGGTTGTTTCAACTTAACAGTGAACAGCGTATGACCTACTTTATGCTACATACTACTGCAAAATACAACTGGTTTGTGACAGAAGCTTATGAAAGGTTTATACACCCACACTGTTTAAATCATAAGAACAATGAGAATTACATTTGGTAATTTAAACAATTGAAAACAGTAATGAAAAAAGACTCAAACAATTAGAAGATGAAAATCCATTAAAGAAAATATATTGGAATAACTTATTAGCAAGGGCTTAGGGTAAAAAATATATATATAGAAATCAGTTTCACCCTCGCCTCCCAGTGAAATGCCAAAGAAGCCTGAATGTGAAACTGGAGCTGCCAACAATCTTTCTGAAATAAGACCTGAGTTTCAAAGAGACAGCTCTTTATGAAAAATGTATATAATTTTAGCCTCTCACTATTGGAAGTCAACATGCAGGCAACTGTGAGTGAACCTTTCACTTCAGAAAATGCTCAGTCACTTGTAATAGGGAAGTGAAGAAAAGATATATTAAAAACAACAACAACAAACAACAACAACAAAAAGAAGCAAAACTAAACTGAAACATTGTGCCCATAGACATGCCTGCTTCCCACAAATCTGAAATGCAACTCCCAGATCACTCATGTAACGACGCTTTTGTAAGAGGGACATAAAACAGAGACAGGACAAACCCAATTCTCCAAAGCACCCACAGAGGCTGACACCACAAGGACATTTGCTGTAGCCCCACATATTGCAGCAGAGGGCAGGTGGTGCCTGAGCAGCCCCTGCTTTGGGCCCAGGGCCTCCCTGAAGTGCCAGGCATACACAGCCACACCGGCTGCATTCAATGCCTGGAGAACAAACTACTTCAGGGAATTTGTTTATCCACTTACGTTCAGACTAGAGAAGCATGAGACTCCCAACTAGCAAAAGGCAGCAATGGAGATGAGAAAAAGGACTGGAAGATCTCTAGCAGTATTTGTGTAATGCACCACACTTCCTAATATTTTTACCAAAACTTGAAGCATTCATTTCAAAATATCTACATGACATTTTTACAATTCAAGGTTTACAAAGAGGAAAGCACTGACTGACATCTATTAAACTGCATGAACAGCTGAGATGAACACCTGAGTCTGGGAGAGCACAAAGCATGCAGAATTCCTCTGCTGGGGACTGCATTGCCTATGCCTGCCCAGCCATCAAGCAGGGAGAGGCAGCCACAAAAACACACCCAGACAAGGAGGAAGATCCTACACTGAGAGAAAAGTCCATAATGAAGGCAACCAGCACATCTTCAGCAAGAGCTGATTGCTGCAGCTCTTCCAGGTAAGTAGCTGAGATGCAAAAAACAGATGGAAGTTGGCTGGAAGCGGGGCTCCCCAAAAAGCATTTGGGGAATTACGGCAGAAGGCACTTTGGGCAGAGCTGGAAAGCCAGGTGTGATGGGAGCTTCATCAGCGCTGCACTGACAGCCAGAACCCCTCTTATTTCTGACATCTTTACTAACAGGTAAGTTCTGTAAAGCCATCAAATGTAAACACTCACATAAACTAAAAGAAATAACAAGGTACATAAAAAACAAACAAACAAAAAAAAAAAACAAAGAGACAGTTATGTTGAAAAAGATGTCCAATACCTAAGGGAAGTTAGGGGCAAGTAGCTTGTGTGTTCTGCAGTTTGTCCTTCATTAATCTGTAAGTCCCATTTTAGGACTGCACAAATGGCTCATGGTCTTTCTTTTCTTTTCCTGCCTCCCAATTTTATTCTTCTCAACCAAATTAGTCTCAAGTCTAGTTTTGCTGCAGAAATATTTGGAGGTTTTACTTCTTATTTGATAGCAGCCTTTCCTTTGGGGTTTTAACACATCCCATAGTTAGCGTAGAGATATAAATTTGTTTTCATATGGCTGAATTAAAAAAACAACAGAATTTTCAATACAAATGTTCTCATTTTTTCACTATTATCTTGTAAAGGTTAAAAGAAAAAATATTGCAAAGCCTATGAAGAATTTCTCCCCTCCTTAAAAACAGAAAAACAAAATGCATTTCTATAATCTCAGAACAATCAGCAAATAGCAACTGTCTTCTTTTCCGCCACAGTCATTATTACACTACAATCATTATTAAAAATTGCTCAGTGATGGGTAAAAGTACAACTTTGGTGCTGGAAGATTTCTTCGGCCTTGTTCTGCTGGTAACTGCTGCGCCTGTGTAAGCACAGTTCAGAAGATCGCATAGTTTGTAGCTTATCTAAATTGCCATCTTTATTTTTTTTTTCCCCTCAAACACGCCCAATGCAGTTTCAGAAATTAAAGTGACTGTCATCTTTGTAACTTTTCAAAGACGTTTGAGTTCAGGGTGTGGACCAATAAGGCAGAATCTACTTCATGAGCCTTATGACTTTTATCGCTACATTCTCAGCTGTTCGTGCCAAGATTAAACTTTCAGAAACATCTCAAGCATCTCGAATTAGACTTGGTGAAAAACACCACGTACTCAGCCACAGGCACTGCTTTGTTCTTGGATCTCCTTCCACTATTAAAAAAGAAATTTCAATGTCTTTTGCGCCACTGATAACTTATAGATCTACTTTTAAACTGAATGCAACTACACACCTGGTTCCACTGAAAATCATTCTGAACATAGCACTTTCGTTTGGGAAAGAACCAATGGAATGCCTATAAATACAGTGATTTTTTTTTTTTTTTAGTACTAAAATTGTTCTAGTTGCACAGTGACAGCAAGAAGCCTTTCAATTCATGCATCACAGTTGGAACCAAAATCATCAGAAGATGAACCTGCAACATTTCAGATATTAACGGATATTTTCATATACTTTAAAAGTGTGGAACCATGGAATATGGGGAAGTCTCCGCTTACAAGAACTTCATAATGAGATCAATTAAAGAATTAGAGGTATAATTAAGGGAAGGCTGATTAAATCACAAAAAAAGAAAAAAAAAATTGGTGCAACCATGCTTAAACATGACTACACTTCAACCTCCCTTGATCAAAGTGGAAAAAAATAAGGAAAAAGTAACCCGAGATGTAGAAATAATGAATTCCTTACATTTTACCGAGCTGAATTTTCGTAAGCAAACTACAGAGGTGCCATTTTTAAGAGATCCATTATCTACTCAGACTTTGTCTTCTGCTAATCCAACACTACCACTTATGGTGCATTTAAATACACATAGCTTTAAAGCCTAGTGTAATACGCGCCTCTCGGGAGCAAAAAGTTTACTCCTCCTGGTATTTTGTTTGGGAAACTGCTCACTCTGCAAACATGCGTGCAATTGTAACTTCATTTATAGACTCATTAGTAAGTATCTGCTGGAGTCCATGACTATATTCACATGCTTGTTTATGTAATGAGTTCCAAGAAGTTTCATCAGGCAGAACTTTCCCTTCCCGGCACTGAATTTAATGTTTTTCCCTTCCTCCATTCTGTTTCATTGTAACATTGTTATTTATTGTGATACAATCGCGATACAGCCATCCTTCTCAAGAATGCAGACAAGACTTCCCCTCCGCAGCTTAACTTCGTAAACCTACTCAGTTTTCAAATCCTTCTTCATAATTCAGATGGAGACAGATCACAGCTGCAGGACTGACCACATTTCCTTACTTCTTGACAGCATGCATCTGTTCCTGCTTTAGCACAGCAGTGCTCCTAAAATAAGCAGCCTATCCTCTCCTTTATCTATCTGCTGCCTCATTCATGTTTTCAAGGATTTTCCAGTAAATTAACACCTACGTTCTGAGTTCATCCAGCATGTTGCTGGTTGCACTCACCCAAGGCAAAAGATTCTTTCTTTTAAAGAACTATTCGTAAAAGCTCCCACCACAGGTGAGTAATAACTTCTACTGCCAAAGGAGAAATACAGCTTGAAAATCAAATGGCATGTAAAGGAATATTCCATCCTGTGTCTCAAAATCAACCCTCCCCATCTGAAGATCACTTTATTTCTCAGCCTGGTTTAATTATGTTTTCCATACGCAGTGTTCAGTCGCTGTAACTTGCAAAGCTAAGGCTATGGTGGCCTATAAGAACAGGTAGCTAACAAAGTCAATAAGAAGAAAAAAAAAAAAGAGAGAAGCCTCAAGCTCATTTGCTATTCATTCATAACTTCCAGAGGTTGCTTTTTATTAGTAGCGCAGGGGCTGCTCTGAAAGTGATGCCTCCTATTTCATCACACTGGCCCATGATGTCAGAGGCAAATGTTGGTGGGATAGCAGCAGAGGCTGAACCTTCCCAGCAATAAAATTTGTTGCTGTGTGACAGATGGCAGCAGAGGGGCTCTGACAGAACGGTGTCGGACATGGAAGTGGAGATGAAGCAAAAGGGTGTCACTGAATTCCTCCATGCAGAAAAAATGGCTCTCACTGACATTCACTGATGCTTGCTGAATATTTATGGAGACCAACCAGTGGGTGGGTGAGGCACAGTGAGGGGTGGGTGCTGCATTTCTGCAGTGGTGACAGCAACAGCGGTTCACCTCCACTGGTGCAGATCTGGATGAGCCCAGCATGCAGCTCTTGTTCACTGCTGGTGAAAATGCACAGCTAGTGGTGGTGACTGTATTCAAAAATGGTGTTTTGTAGCCAAGAATGTGCTCTTTCAAATGGTGTTACTGTGCTCTTTGTATCTGTTGTCATTTCCAGGGAAATAAGCAGGAGGCATTACTTTTGGAGTGACCTACATATCCTATGTTGACTGTAATAATTTTTAAAACTTCTGTAAATATTCTAGAACTAATTTATGCCATCAACTATGCTAAACCAATGGATCTATACAGGGAAGAATTCTAATTCTCTCTGCAAGTCTAAAGCTGTGCACCACTAAACTGAGTCCTGACTGTTACGCATTTCATTTCTACATTTTCAGTCTGTGAGTAGAAACTGATAAAAGTAATTTACACTTGATATATAGATCATTTTATGGAATGTAGTTTTACAGCAATGGAGCAAACAGTGCTGTAGCATTACGACCTTAGATAAGGCTGAAATATAACTTTTTCTTTGCGCTCAAAAAGGAATTTGTCAGCCACACGTGTTTAAAAGAGATCAACAGTTCTGTGGGATGCTCTTTTTGCCCCAATTTCTTTTCTTCACTATTTTCATGCAAAGTTTTCACATGCTATATCCCAAAACTAGTAATAAATAGTACATAACATACAATGGTAGGAGAGTGAAAAATTTGCAAAATGAGAAAAAAAAGAGATGCTTTTAAATGTGTTTTGAAGTAGGGGGAGAGTCAGCGGTTTACATGAGGTTACTTTATACCCTGGCCTAGCACACCAAGCAGACATACCACATAGGGTATAGTTTCACATGACCCTGTAGGCACAGCACAGAGTAGCTGATCTAAAAAGTGAGCTGCCATCTCAAGTGGGTGGCTTTGCTCCCCTCATTACTGGGGCACCAGTTCCCTTGCACTGGACCTAAGGGCTGTGTCATACTGGGCTTATCCAGCAGAAAAGAAACGTGGAGGGCCACAGCACAGAACTGAGAGCAGTCCTTGGGCAGATCGGCCAGCTGGAGCAGCTCACTACAAAACCCTCAGCACAAGAGCCAAGGAAAGGAGAGGTTGGTAGAAACCTCAGCCAAGGAAGCACAAGAACTACCTTTTTGATGGGAAAGTTGTTGGGCACCTCAGCTGCCCAGAGCAGATCACAATTTGGCCCCTACTTAAAAACAAACAAACAAAAATACTCAAAAGCTGTTTTGTTCTGCCTATGTTCTTATAAAAATTAAGACTTCACAATTTGTTTCAATTATGATGGATGTGTTTACACACATTCTGAAAAGAGGAAAATTAGTTAAGAATGCCTTTAAACTTGTTAATTACAATACAGCCACATTTCTAACTTCCCTTTGGCATCACTTTTCAGCATCACACTGCTTTCAGCACCAATATAATAAACATTTGCCTGAAACATAGCCATGAAAAAAGGTATAGGTAGCATTGTGCTGTGAGCTGCACCACAGCAGAATGTGACTGCTAGCTTGCATTTTGGCTGATATTTTTGCAGGGAGGTATGCTGATCCTTCTAGTAGTGTCAACAGAATCACATTACTGCTCGAGTCAGCATTTTCTAAAAGCTATCTGGCAGCTCACCATTCGTCCCCTACAGTTAGATTCAACACTATTTACAGCATCCAATAAACAGGGTTCGAGTCATCTACAAATTTAAGAGAGATTTCATTGTTATTCTTGATGTAGCTAACTTTGTAACACAATGATCTAACAATTTTAAAATGTTTTTCTTTTGATCTTAATGGTTTATTTGTGACATCTGAGCTTCCAGTAATAGCAAACGCTTTGTCCTGCTTGATGCAGGGAGCTCAGTGGTTTAATTAGAGGGGAGATTTCAGTTAAACCAAATGCGTAGAAAGATGAGCTTAAGAAGCAGTTGTGTTACGCTATTAATTACTGCATAAGTGCTCATATTTCCCTTTGGTGCAGTCAGTTGGGTGAGACCACACCATGGACAAAGGCAGTGGAAACCAACTTTGTTGACTTTACAATGAAACGAGGTTTAAGAACATTAATAAACAGCAGAGTAGTAATAGCAGAAATACAAGCAGCTGGAGCACCAACATAATTAATTATGGCATCACAGCTGAGATTGATAATGAAAACCCCTGGACAGTAACTTCTTAAAGTGGTACAGCTGTTTCCAAACAGCCATCTGTCTGTGCCCCAAGGCTAATTTACATAATGGATACTCTCATAGTAATTTAGCAGGGCTCAGTCAAATAATTACAGAAACAAGTTGATAATGTTGAAAGCTAATGTGATATAAGCAATATAAACTTGCACTGGTCAAAGAAAAAAATTGAAAAGGAACAATTTTACAACATACTTTGGAGTGATGGAACAGCTTTGTCCTACCATCCTAAAATAATTAATTTGATGATAGGAAATCTCTATGAGGATGATTAAAAGGAAGTTGTTTTTTCACTGGGAAACAATTGGTAAAGAAGGCAAGGGAACTCTTATCACTATGTGATCCTCCAAAACAACGTAAGTGTAGTTTACAGAAAAATTTCTTCAGAGATGGGA
The DNA here is from genome assembly GCF_905368555.1 of Meleagris gallopavo. Classification (NCBI taxonomy): domain Eukaryota; kingdom Metazoa; phylum Chordata; class Aves; order Galliformes; family Phasianidae; genus Meleagris; species Meleagris gallopavo. Next base: position 14,765,213 of record NC_139419.1, read on the forward strand.
GTTTTTGGTATGAATTCAACAGCTGAATGGCACAGTCCCTCCCCACCTTGGTCCTGACTTTTCTTGCTGACATTATTTTCAGAATGGTTTCATCTTGTCCCCTGGAAGCATACTTCAAACTTCAACTTCTAAAACTTTCTATGCATGAAGATTGTAAGCTGTGATCAGACATCTAATATCATTTACACTCTTTCTCAAAGCATTGCTGGAAATATACTGTGGAAACACTTTCCAAGTTTGTTTCCCAAAACTAAGTGAGAGACCTATTTAACTGTAAATCTGACTGGTACCACAGACTAAGGGACATTTGAAAAAGCCCTTGATGTAAATGCAAACAAACTGAAGATTTGAATCAAAACACAAATTCAAACTGGAATTATTTAAAATGAATGAGTAAGCCTGCTAGATCAACCTCTATCATCACCTTCAGTAATGCAATTTCTGAACAATTAGCACAGACAGAATTAGACATAGATTACAGAGAAGAAAATGCAGCTTTTACTTTTTATATCCACTATTTTCTGATCTTCAGAACATTTACTTATACTTAGGTTGTTTTTTTTTTTGTAACCTAAACTTTTAGCGGACCACAGTAAAGGGGCCATACAATCCCACAAAGACTTGAAGAAAAACTTGATCACTGCAAAAATTGACTTTACACATAGTCAGATCTGCTAGAAGACAAGAAAATACTCAATGTTCTAAACATTTAATAGTGAAGTGAGGCTTTGAAAGTCCTGCGTATAGCACAATGCAGATACAGAAATGTTTGCCAGCTTGTAGCACCTTACATTATCATAGGCTGCTCCGAAAGTAACACCTCCTACTTATTTCCGTGGGGAAAAAACACCCGAGTAAAATAACACTATCTGATGGAGCAAATTCTTGGCTATGAAGTACAATTTTTTCAATGCTCTACCTGTGCATTTTCACCAGCAAAGAACAAGAGCTACATGCAATTCATAACAATATGCACCAGCAGAAGTGCCCCACTGTCACTGTCATCACTGCTGAAATGCAGCACCCACCCCTCACTGTGCCAGCACCCACTGTTTGGTCCCCATAAACATTCACAAGTGTTAATGAATGTCAATGGGTGCCATTTTTTCCACATGGAGAAATTCAGTGGCACATCTTTGCTTTATCTGCACTTCCACATCGGATGCTGCTCTGCTGGAGCGTCCCTCTACTGCCATCTGTCACAGAGCAACAAAATGTAATGGAGTGTTGGTGGGAAGGTTCAGCCTCTACAGCCATCCCACTAACATCTGCCTCTGACATTGTGGGCCAGTGTAATGAAATAGGAGGCTTTATTTTTCAGAGCAACCCTCATATATTGCTATAACAGCAAGGCACCTGAGGAGGCTGTGATACATCAAGGTTTTGAAAACAACATCTTTTGAAAAAATGATTATTTATGACAACTCTGATTTTAACTTCTTTTTTTCTTTTTGCATGTTTTCTTGCATGCACATTCTCTTGGCTAACACTTAATTTAAAAAATGCTCCTGGTGAGGCTTCTGCCAGCTGACATTATGCCTTCTCAGCTGAAATACAATGTGCTTTCATTGCAGTCCTTGCTGCTTGTGTGGGTATGAGGCACCACTTTTGGGGCTGCCATTCAGTGCTGTCTGTTAGGTATGGGCCTGCCTTTCCATACCTTAATATCCGCTCAAAGAAATCTGGTCCTACTTCATTGGCAGCAGCACTGCTATCAATGCAGGTCAGTCATTCCCATGCTAAGAACTGTGAATGCTGGAAGCTAATGTTGGATGGATGTCATCCTCTGTGCACAGAACACCAACTTACTCTGCAATCAGAATTGGATGAGTAGGTTTCTCCACTCCATACTTTCCAGTGGATGGAGTTTTCAGTACACACACTCCAAATCATTCAATATCCCAACAAAAGCAGACTTCAGACATTTTATTAAGCAGCATTATGGAGCTGAAACTAGCCTCCAGCTCACGTTTTCCCTGGAGATCATGAAGAACAGCTGCCTGGGCAGAAAAAATACCACCAAGAAGGAACTGCTCTCCTTGCTCTTGCAAGTTTGCAAACCACAGAACAATCTGTCCTGTGGCTACCACCACCATCCCCATCTGTCATTACAGGGAGAGCAGCAGGACTGGAAACAGACCTCCCTCTGTGTGAGGCTCTGCGCAGTGCAGGTGAGCCAGGAGGTTACCCAGCCCCTGGGGTGGCAGCTGCAGGACCAGAACTTAACTGCACAGCTTCACCTGAGAGCGGGTTCAAATATTGCTCCACACAACAGATGAGAAACTGTGTTACAAAAGCACCATGTATTAAGACATTTACTGGAAAGATCTGTACTATAACTACTCAACCTTCTGTCCATTAGAAATATAGTCCAATTATCCAGTTTTGATTGCAGAATTAGTTGGTGCTCTGCACTGCACTTCAACAAACTCAACAGCTCACAGCATAACAGCAACATTACCCTGAGAGGATCCCTTCAAAACTGGTGCTACTCAACAGATGAGCAGGTATAAATCGGAAATCACTGAACAGATGTTGAAGGAATCAGAAGCTTGTCAATGGAGATGTCTGTTATCAGTCAGTAAGTGCTACATATTTTCTTTGTGTTTCCTACTATTACATAAACGTAGCCCCTCTGGAATTGCCAGCATTTCACATCAGAAAATCCAAGCATTGGCTTAAAATATTATTATTAACCCACATGCCAACTACATTTATTTTGTGTGAAGGAAAAGAAGCCATTAAAATATGGAAAGCTAAAAACAATGGGCTATTTTGTAATTCCAATTGTTACAACAATTGTTATTAGTGACAGATTTCTCATTCACCTTTAGTCAAAAAACTTTCTATAGAAGATTTCAAGCAGAGGGAAATGTTTGGGACTTTTGTGCCATGCTTTTACCCTGATCTACTTGGGACTGCACAGATAGACTGGATGTACAATCAAATTGAAAGAATAATTGCAGTGCATTAGGCTAATGACCTAACTGCTCTTAATCCCATTGGCATTTACAGAGCATGAACTACTTAATGATTAACTACTTAATAAAGAAGTTTTGTCATATCATTTATTAAAAAGTAGGATGATTTTGGAATTAGCAATAGCCACAAGAGTTGATGACTAAAGTCACTGAAGAATTGCAAGGCTCTCTTTTTGTACAATAAGCCCTGGTTGCTACAGCTGTACCATTGAGTACTCTTGATGTACATTCTTACTGTAGTTTCTAAAACAAAGCCTGCTGTGAGAATGTCAAACACTCAACTCCAGAATACCCTACCTCATGTCTGCTCATGAATACACTAACTCCACCTAAGTAAGAAGAGTTAGGTTGCATACAAAATGAGAGAAACTCCACTTCGAATGAAGCCACAGCACAACAAATTCCATGTCTGAGCTTAGACTCTAAACATCTAGAAACTGGACACATGGCTCAAGAAGGTTAACTAATAAAGCACCAGCAAGGCATATAGATACAGCTAAGAGAAACAGCTCCAAACAGCTACTATAAATATTCAGTCCTTGAGTGAAAAGCTGCCTAGTTCATTTGAGAGCATTGAGACAAGTGGTGTCTTAAAACAAAGAAGCTGCCTAATCCTATCTGCGCATCAGCAATTTTCAATCACTTGAAACCTAGAGTTGGAGATTTTTCTGGATAGTTGGTATCTAACTGACCAGCACTCACTATTTTAAAAGCTTTCACAGAAACCTGATTCTAAACTCCCTTAGCCCTGAAGGGATTCAAAAACAAACCTCCTTAGCCAGTGAAATGTCATGAAAACCAGGCTCAGAATGAGGGCACTGATGGATGCCATCTTGCACACCAAGCTTCAGAAATCTAACATGATTTGCCCCCAGCCATTAGCTCCTGCTGATCACCTAGAGGTTAGCACTTCCTCAGCTTGAACAGGAACCAGCTATGATGACAACAGCATCTCACGTTCTGCTCCATTTAACCAAGCTGTGGGCTGCTGGGAAGGGATTGTCCCCCCGTCCCCGGTTCTCTTTCTGTTCTGGTAGATACAGCAATCATGTGGCAGCATTACAGAAAAATAACCTGTCCCACAGATAACCTCTGCTGATCCAAACCCATGGTTGCAGTTACACAGTCACTGAAGTTGTTTCCAGAGATAGACTGTGACGAGTCCTTTTGGCAATTACTAGTTTGATCCAGCTGTGTGTAACTACATCCTGAATACTTTACATAGTTGTGGGCAAAGACTGGCAGCAGGGCCATCAGAACAAGGGACACAATAGCGATTGCTAAAGCAGACATTTCCCCCTCATCAGATGATGAGCAGTATAGCTGAATAAACTCCTATTACCTCTGTCTATTGACAGGCAGCTCACATCCCTATGTGGATCTCATCTGTGTCCAGACAACAGAGGCTGATAAAGAGCTAGAGAATCCTCCTGTGTTAGTAGACAAATAGCAGGCAGAGGGTGATCATAATCATACTAATGTGCCTGAATAATGAAAGAATAATTTTGTCCCTGTCAGAAAGGCCTTGTTCAAAATCAGACAAAAAAGTTTCTTAAAGCAACATGGCCTCATTTTCTTTGTCTGCTCTGAAAATAATGCCTCCTACTTCATTATGTTGGCCTACAACATCAGGGGCAGATGTTGTAGGGATGGCAGTAGAGGCTGAACCTTCCCACCAATACCCCATTACATTTTGTTGCCCCATGACAGATGGCAGCAGAGGGCACTCTGAAAAATGGCATCTAACATGGAAGCGTGTACAAAGGAAAGGTTTGTCACTGAATTCCTCCATGTGGAAAAATGACACCCACTGACATTCATCGATACTTATGAATGTTGATGGAGATGCAGCAGTGTTGGCACAATGAAGGCTGCAGGAATTCTGCAGTTCAGAAAAATCATACTACAACCTGTCTGGTACAAATCAGCATTTCAGTGTTCTGCAGCTGGTAGAAGTCTGATACTAGGAAATACTGTGCCACCACATTATCATAATTCTGTGAAGTTACTCATCTTTGGCCCTGCATTGTACTTTCATTGCCACTTTCAGCTATACTAGTAACTAAGTTAAATAGTGATTGTGAAGAAACAGCAAGGCACTTCCACCAGGCACTGCCTTTTCTTGTGACTCATGATTAGTGTTCCAGCGTCTTATTTCTTAATGCAACTTAAAGTATAAAAATTAAATATTTAATGTAAAATACAATCATTACAATAAGCAATTTAATTCACCTACCTTTGGCTTCCTGCCTAGCCCAGAATTCTTCTACTCTTTGAAATATGATTTTTTCATCTCTCAACTGCTTTTGCCACTGACGCAGCTCTTGTACTTCCCTATCACAGCGGACCTGGAAAAGGAAGGCTTGATATAAAGCATGATCCCAGAGGTTTACAGCATTCTACTTACACAGAACTAAAACCCACACAATTGACAACCCCCCCTGAAAACATAAATATGCCAATTAAGGGATCACTTTGATTACCAAGGACTCCTGAGAATGTGACTGCAGTGAGATGCCAATTCTTAAGTTAATTAAAATTTAAAGCATTATACTGTAGGGTAGTAATGCCTTTAGAAAACCACAATGCTATAAAACCAACCCATTGATCAACACAATAGAATAGAAGAGGCACATGAAGGGTCATGCAGCAGAAAATTTATTCCAGCAAACTGATTCACACCTGCTACCAGCTGCAATCCTAGCCATACCATTTTCACAAACAGAAGAGGCATTAATCTCTTATTTAAAGTAATTGGAATGCATTACATGATGTCTATTCTTTGGCAATCACTCCTATGAAAAGCCTAATTCTACTTCCATGAGAATGACAATAGTCACAGGCTTTATCCCCATTTAAGTTGAATTCCTCCATTATTGCTTTTGTACTGGTATAGATCCTACAAACATAAGAAATAATTCAGCTTTCACCACTCCTGAACTTGCTCTAATTCACACTTGATTAAACAGTAGTATGTTGCCCATTATCCACCTTAGCACTCACACAATTACTACTCCAGCATTAGAGCAAAAATCCAGAACAGATGCTGTCACTCTGACAGTAGCAGGTAGTGGTCACTGTAGCATTTGCTCATTGATAAGCAATTATTCTCTTAGAGTCACGTTCAGGTAATAATAGAATTATTTAAAATAGAGTTTATGTTTTTTTCTAAATGATACAGATACAAAATGCCATAATGTCCTAGTTATTCAGGCTGAAATTAAACAGCATTGGAGAAACAAGCAGCCATACGCGTTGCTTCTCCTGGATGTGTTTTACTTTCAGGAAGCTGACTGCTCAGCTGTCCAGAGAACTTACGCTTACTTCATTCTTGGATGATATGGCAGTGAGCCTGCTCTGTGATTTAAACTCTGTTACTCTAACAGAGTTCCTGTTTTCACCTGCTTTTCTGAGATGCACAGAAGACAAAACAGCAGGATGCAACTTTCCACTTGTTTATATACATATATACATATTTTTGGCAGAAGTATTCTTCCCACACAGAATTTCTCCTCTGTGGTACAACTGAAAATGCAACAGACAGCAGCTGCACTCCAGCAGCAGTTTTCAGTCCACACTGAAGAAGATAACTTGGCATATTTCAGAGCACTGACAGAGCAGAAATACAATGCAAGGTTACATAATCAATACAGATGGGGAAGACTCCCACTAAGTCACTTGACATCAGATACTTCTTAGTCCTCTTAAAACATCCCGCTGTACTACTACAGTTCTGTATTATCTCCTATAAAGATTATACAAAGTTCTTACAAGGTGAATATAAAATATAAAAAAAAACAAAACAAAACATTGATTTATTATTACTAGTGACTTCTTTCCATAAAAATATATTTAAAAAGTTTCTATCTTCTATGAAATCCTTAACATACTATTTAAAAATATATATATAATCCCAAACAGAAGAGAATATGCTTTTATAGAATCCCTAATTCTCTATTTCAGTGAGTCCATTTATTTTACGCAGAAAAGGGTTAAGGGAATGTTTATGGAACATAAAAAACCAGCGGAAGAGAGACAGGAAGACACAGAAATGAGTTCCCCTACTTCTAAATATGAACCTGTTGTGAGAAAAAAAACAAAGTGTCCTTTTATAAGTACAGACATTTAGAATCTGTATTTTGGTCCACAACAATACCACAGTGCTCTCTGTATACTGAAAACGAAGATGACGGCTCTAAGCTGTTAAGAGGTAGGAGGTAAGCAGAGTAGATTCTGTATACTCTCAACCAAACAGCGAATATGGTGAAATACACAGCAAAATACAGGGCTCTGAGATAAAGAAAGGCATAGTCAGAGTTAGATACTCCAAGGTCCCATATGAAATCCAAGCAGGAACATGAACTCCCAGGACAAAGAGATTTTTTAGAAATGGGAAAGAAAAAGCAGAATATTTCATCTTCAGTAAAACAGGCGGTAGGAACTGAACAGAATCCTATCCTCATGTTCTAAATATTTTTTAGGAACACTAATTCAGCATATTTATGATAATTTCACAGAATGTAGCCTATTTATCAGAGTGCAATTCTATGATTAAAAAGCCATGACTCAGCAGCCAAAACTCCAGGTCAATGGCTCAAGTGTTGTACAACTGATGTCCTTCCGGTAAATCAGCAGCCCAACTATGAACTGAGAGCAAGCATAACATTTCTCTTTTAAAAACTCAAATCACATGGACAGCATCTAGACTTGCTGTAAAGAACAGCGAATATTCAGGTGATCTTCTAGATCCGAGTCTTCACACTTTACTGGAAAAGAACAAGCTATGGCAGCAAAAGCACAAGAACACTCTGTAAGATAGAGATAAACCTGCTTCCATTCTGAATTAACTTTTGCTCAACCAATACGTTTACATAAAACAGTGTAAGCTATAGTTTAAGCTTTATAATACTTCAGGATTTACATAGACAAATACACTATGTTCAATGCTAGTTAAGAATGTGTCAGAACAGTAGAAGGATGCTTTTGCTGGAAACATTAGAGGAAACTCTATTAATGAAGAAATCTGTCAGTCGAGATAAGCTATACAAATTATAAAGATTAAAAAGACCCCACGAAATAAGTAGCACTAAGCACATATTCTGCAGCAGAGGGGTGAAATTTACCTTCTTGAATTGGAGAAGTGCCTGGAAAATTGATACCTACCAGTCAAGGGTTTCCATCAGACATTGGAATACTGCCTTGGCCCATGACAGATAAATTGAATGTCAATAAAAGAGAATGTGAGAAGATAAAGATATATGATGAAATAGCTGTCAAAAGCTTTATTCCAGCTGCTTGCCTCAAGAAGACCTCTCAAGATCTTCTTTCTTGACCTCCTCAGAGAACCGAGCCAGACTGCTTTTGTGTCTCATATATAAGCAACAAATGAGATTATCATTGCTCCTTTGAAGTATACTGATTACCGAATATTCCTTTATTTGGTCCTGGAACTAAAAAACTTTTTCTCATAGGAATGGGAAACTGAAGGTTTGAATTAGAGTTTCTTTAGAACAATCCTTTACATCTGTAAACCAACCACAAGATCTCCAGAGAAGCAATGGAGATGATGGCAGCAAATGTCTCTTTGCTCAGAAACCTGCACCTCCCTGCTAGGCAAGCTCTGCACCCAGAGAGCACCTTCCCTTTCCTGCTAGGCTGTACTTATAACAGCTAACATCACTTCCTGTGGTTTTCTTCTGCTAAGAAGGTCCTAATCTAACATTCCACTATCTTGTCAGTTTTTTTTCCTGACTTTTAAACCAGAAAACTGTTATAAAAGCAACTGGATTGTTGTTTGCATTTCAGTGTGTGGCCTGGTGCTTTTGTATCTGTACAATCAATGAACATATAGATGTTACAGTTATGAGATGTACCAAAGAGCTTGGCTACACAGTTATTACACCAAAGCAGAAAAGATAGGATGCTTACCATATCCTGGGCTCACTTATGAAACCCCGGTGGAGTGGATCTCCAGAAGAGATCCTTCCCCACTGGTGGTCAGCTCTTAAATGGCTCTAGGAGAGGTGCAGCCAGCAGCACAGCTGAATTGCCTTCACCTGTGCTCCCGTGGCTGACTCATGGCTCACCTCAGGTGGTCAATCAGAGGTTCAGGCTATGATTCAGCAGTTCCCATACAGTATCTAACACTGCTTTGTACTACAGAATTTGTCCTGATTGAATTTGAAACAAATGTCTTTGTATGAAAGACCACAGCAAAGGCTTTGTGGAGAACAATCAAGTATTATTACCAAAACAAGGATTTTTCTGATATCTGCTCTAGATAAGGATGAATGTAGTGTTTCAAGCTATCTTTTATTACCAGAAAGCACTATATGATTTTTTCCTTCATATAGAAAAATCCTTATTGACTGACAACTTGTTTTTGATGATTCCTGCACACATGCAGACAGCCAGATGTGCAGAAATAAGGGAAATATATGAGAAGATGAGATGCTTAGCCAGCTATGCAATTAATAAAGTTTATTGTCCAGATCAACGTGGCTAATGAAGCATCTCAAACACAGTGAGTTCATACAGGATGTGTCAGAGAAAATAACCAGCTCTGGTTTCTCATATTTTATATGAGATCATTTATAAATAATAATAATATAAACCTAGAAAGTTCATATCAGGGTTATTTATATTAAAGCAAATCATCTAAATTCTCCTGCATTTTTCAGAATCTATCATTACTGCATTGAATACTTATTTAAACTTAGTGTTTGCTTAACTTATAAGCTCAAAGATAACATATAGCCCTGCAGAATAACTTGCTTCTAATTATTTTGATTTTTTATTCTCACTAAGTTCTAGTTTTTAAAAGCCCAAGTTTTTGTTTTTGTTTTATCTCTAATAAGCTAAAATATGTAACTGTTAATTTTATAGTCTGAATTATTTACATAGAATCATATCATAGAACACTTGATTTTCAATGTCTCTTACTTTTTAATGCTACGGTTCCTCTCTCATTTCCAGGAATCATTTTCAAATGATAAATGCTATGCTGAAAATTTTAAAGTTAACAAAATGAGAAGAGATTGTGCCCTTCAGAACCTCTGGTAGAAGCACAAGGTATCTGAGTAACCATGCAGGGCTCAGCTAACTATTATTGGATGTATGCCTTTGTAATACTCCACTGCAAGGATGCCTGCAGTGATATTGTCAGTGCTAATTAGAGTCAACACCATCTCTTTTTAGAAAAACAAATACAAAGCATCAAAAATCAGTCAAGAAGATCTCAGGATATTTCATCATTTTTGTCTGCATGGCACTTTATAGTAGCAATTCAAATTGGACAAAAAAATTAACGGAGATTGTTTTATTCTGATTGTGATTTAGAGAACACCAGATGTATAGACAGATCCCAATGAGACTATCGTGATAGCAGAAGCCAGTTACAACCTTAAGTTACGATGAAGGCAGTCAAAGACACTTTTGACAGATGGATTTTATGTCCATTTCTTCTTCATGAAGGTTTTTAGAGCCTTAGAATGAAAGGCTTGCCAGAATCTCTTCAGGATTTTCAAGATAATTTATCTTATCCTAGGCTTAGCACTGCTGTTACACTCCAAAATAACAGCAATAGCCAATTTTCTTCATATGGTACTCAAGGGCCTTGCTCTTCCCCCTTACATTGGAGATTGCATTAATGCTGTTTTACTAGTAATGTTTGCATCATCTGAAGAACAGCCCCCATTCCTCTCTGGTCTTATTCATTGTCTCAGTGTTACATCTTTGTTTCTATACGCTTCTATTTCTGAGCAGACCTCACTGATCCTCATCATGCACCTGTACACTCACTCACATATAACTCTGAATGACACAAAATAACATTTTAGCAACTAGCCAAAGACCAACTGAAAAAATGAAAATTGTTCAGTATTTTGAAATTTGAATCGCTGTGGATTCCATGAGAAAAACAGCAAGATTACATCAGTGTAAATGCCTGTGAAAAGATTGTAGTCACTAGGCATAAGGCAGAGCAACATCCAAAGCCAACGAACCATGAGAGTCTCAACAGCTATTTATAGTATCCTCTACTTAAAATTTATGTAAGGATTTTCCCTAGGGCATTCACAGTCCTACAGATTCAACATCAAGCAAAGTAATTATAGATTATTCTTACCCGATAACCTCTCCAGAATGCCTGAATTATTACGCTTGCTTCTTCTTCTGATAGGAAGAAAGACAGAGGCAATGGTTCCCTGGGACTAAATTAAAAAATATATATATATTTATTTTGTAAAAGACTGGCCTTCAAAAGTACATTACTTTATTCTTTAGCAATATGTTTTATAAAAAAGGTTGCTCAGGAGCCTGAGACATGCTCTAAGATAAAAGGTGCAGTTATTTCTCCTTTAAAATATACTCTATGTATGCTACAATCATTTCTTCCTTAAAATAATAATAAACTAATGGCACACAAAGCACAATCATCTTTCTTACTCTTCCTATGTGGATTCTGAATTGCTACCATTACAGGGGGAGGGGAGCAAGAGATATTGGAAACACGACATTTGTAAAGCAAAGGAGGTTTTGCGTGCATGTAACAACAAACAAATTTATGACAGATGTTTATAACCTAATTGTTAAAATTGTACAACTTCAATCTATTTTAGTATCTACAGCTACATTATGATTTCACTTAAGTGGAATGTACTAAAAATGAAAGAAATGATAATTATTGCATGTATTGCATTTCTGATGACTGAGAAGTACCCTAAGCAGTATCTACATTTCAGACATCACTAACAAAAACTCAAATCATGATATCAAGTCTTGCTTTGCAAAAGTCATTTTCTATGAAAGTTGATTTATGTATCACACACATTGATTTAAAAAATACCAATCTGGATGGAGAAGACAACATTAATTCATATGGCTTTCTTTTGTATTAAATGTAATATAGTCTTCACAGGCTTCAATGTTGCAACTAATGAAAATACCATTGGTGCCATTCTAACACTGCCAAGTCCACTAAGAGCCACTCTCCCTGCATGGCACACAGCAGCACAGCTTTGACTCAGAAGACCACAACATTAGGAGTCTGGATGAAGCAATCATTTGGATTTAAGTACAAATTATGTTTTTTGTCGGTATCAGGCCTAAACTCTGCTTTAGCAACACTAGAGGCAGTGTACTACAAAGACCAGAAGTAACCAATCTATCCAGTCCTACACTTACTGGCTAAACACCGCTCCTGCCATTTCTTTTGGAAACATATTTTTAAATACATAACAGTTCAGGCTAGAAGGTCTGCCAGCTTACATTTTCCTTCCATTTAATTTCGTTTCTCTTAGTCTCTGCCCTGGTAAGCTTCCTGTGCTCTCTGAGGCCTTTCTCTTAGAGCTTACCTTCACTGAAGGAATATTTCCACGTGGAGCACAACCTCGTGCTGCACTGACTGCACCACTCGGGCTGGCACACTCAGCTGCACTGCTCTCATCATCTTGTTACTTGGCTCTTGGGTATATTTATTTTCATGGGAAAGAAAACCTCAGACTACTTGGAAGAATGGAAATATGGCAAAAAATGAAGAGAATTCTCTCCACTAAGTGAAACAGTGCTAGTTCTATGAGCATTAATTAGCATTTCTGCTGCTCAAGGGAAACTGCATGTGCAGGAGAAGCAAAGCTTCCTTAACTAACTGCTTCTCATAATTAGACTTAAAAAACACAAAGTTGGACTCTGCTGCTTTGGCTGATAGAACAGTGAATGAAAGCCTATTTTTGATCTTTTTGGAAACCAGATCTTACAGTGCGAAACGCACAGAAAGACCTACATTACAGAGACCCATTTCACAGCAGTCATATCAAAGACACTGACGTTTCCTAAGAACGAGTACATCTCTAAGGAACAGACTGAGATTCCCCCTGGCCTGCAAGGCCAACTATAGCATTCCATTGCTTTCATTTATAAATTATAAAAATGTCTCATTTATAACCCAACACTATATTTAAGAAACCAATATAAATTCAAGCAAGAAGTACAGGACTTCATTTTCAGTGTGACAGCCAGTGGCAAATATCAATCACTTCAGAATATCAATCACTTTAGCAGGGCAGCTTTAGAGAATAAAAGTCATGCCAGGTCCATTTTTGTCTAAGCGAATACACACAGTTGGCTTTGGGTCAAATAAAAATAGAGTCTGAACAGAGGTAATCACCCATCAGCACTGAGCTAGGAGAAGAGGGAATATGTCATCTGTGGCAGAAGACAGCTGTATGACTCCAAGATGATTAAAACTGACAGCAAAACGCACAGTAGCTATCTTCTGTTTATTTAGTCCTTGATTACTATTTAAGTATCTATTTTGATATATATATGTGATATACTGCATAAAGTTGTACCTGTAAAAGAGAATCAATAAAACAAGTGTCCAAAGTACTACATTTTAGCAAACATGAATAAAGCAGACGCTGACCAGAGGACAGTTACATTTCAGGAAACACATTTCTTGCTTTGTGCACAATCGAGCTTTACAGATCCTGACCACGTGAGATACTTTTTAGTTACACCACATCACACAGGTGGAATTTAGCTCCCAGAAGGTCTAAAACAGACTTCATTAAACAGATGTGTGAGGTACTGGGAGAGGTTTTCACTGGTGTTGTATGTCTTGTTTCCTCCTGGAGAGAAGCTGGGCTCCCCAGTAAGCTCTCAGAAAGGGCAGGGAAGAGCCTCCACTGACAGCAAAACAGCCAAGCTGACATGGAGGCTCACAGTCCCACCAAAGGGCTCTGCATTCAGTCAGTACTGTTATGCAGTCACGTGCGGAAGCCCCAGCTGTTCTTAAGCTCCCACCTGTCCCACAGATAGGTCCAATTCCTTCCTTGAAAAGTAAATATAAGAAAGAAATTAATGGAGGGCAATTCACTATGCATAATTCAGGACTTGGTAACTGTGCCCATGCAGGAGGGAGCGCAGATAAGTACAGCTGCCAGGGGTTTTTCTCTCTTTAGAAAGCTGTTCTCTTGAAATAACGATGTAACCTTCCAAAGAGGCACCAGGTCCCTCTTCTGGAGGCTTGCAAGTTTCAAGATAACAGCCACTGCACACCAAACAGCCTCAGCCACTCCACCTTCCATCCAACTGTGATGGCTATTGTTCTCGAATATTGTTATCATGTGTGAACACAGGCAATGACAGAGACGGCAGAATTCCTATTCTAAAGGACAAAATAACAGAACAAAGAATTGGAAGAAATACATAAGACACCAAAATAAACGAATGTGGTGATCTCCTTAACTTCTAAAAGAGGATTCTGATCAAGCCTTAGGTCTGGGAAGTACTCAAAGAAATCAGATGTTGGCCTGATCAAGGCCATCTTTTATATTTCCAGTACTTCTTATTCCCACCCAGAGAATGTAGAAATATTACATCAGCACCTGCCTTCATAGTGTGCTTTTTTCATGTCAGACGTATTGTTTCATATAAAAAAAAAAGCAAAAAAATCCTGAAGCTCTTTTTACAGATACTGCTAAGATATTAAGATTATTTATACCTAAACAAAACAGAACCAAAAAAACCACCAAAACAACAAAGAACAGGAAGAAGAAAACTGCTGATAAAAAAGGGACACCAAGGTACCAATTTATCTGAGCCGGTATTTAAAACTAATTAGGTACATTAATCACATGTTACACTGTCACTGCACGAGCTTCACAAGTTCACAGGGGAAGATCCCCACAAACAATTGAAGAAAATACTCTGGAACACTTCCACAGGGCAGGCTGGGTGTGAATGGAGACCTCCCTGTGAAGCATTATCAGTAATAGTGCATCGTGGTAAAACATGAAAACATGCAGTAATCTAAATACACTATAATAAGAGAAAAGCATTGGAACAAAAAATTCCTTATAGTAATATAAGGAAGCATTTTTGTACATTATATGGAGGGTACATTTTTGAAGAATTGTGAATGTGGGCAAGGGCAAATTTAATCTCCTGAAGTAAGGACATGCAAATGAGCTGACATTTTGTAGAGTGACTCTTGCTGACTGTCTGACCTCCTATTACCTTCTGTAACTAATGGCTCCTCAATACTATCAGTAGTTAAATTAAGAATAAATAAACAAATGAATAAATAAATTTAGACCCCTGTTGCCTACCTCCATTCTCTGAATCTTACATAGCTTCATCAGATCAAACTTTCATATCTTGAATAATTTCAAGTATAGGCTACAGGTCACAAACAAGGCAAACATTTCACTTTTAAATCACCTGCTCCATTTCTGCCTCTTGCAATTTTAACAAACACTAACAAGTAGTAAATTTTAGTCGTGATCAATTGGTTTTGATGACATACAATGATGAACAGATCTAATGTAAAACACATGCATGTAGGCTAGATATGCAACCCTCTCTCCACCTCCATATCCAGAGTGCCGGGAAACCCAACAGTTTAGAGCTGCAGCTTCTTTCACTTTCAAGGCTTTTTAGGAAAAAATACCTTCTACATACAATTTAATTTGGGCTGTTTCTTCCTTCTACACAAAGGCCTCATGGGGACACTACTGTGGATGTCTTACCTATAATCATAGTAGAAAAATACTGCAGAATATGAAAAAGGAACAGCAGCAAAAATAGTCTCCAATAGTTCTCTAGTAGCACCATTATGAAGATGCTACAAACCACCAACATGTTCTCAATTTTTCATTGCCACTTGGACAATCTTTACATAAATTAAGGTAAATTATGACACTGCATCAGGATTTGTAGCCATAAAACCTCAATCTCATAAAGCATCATTACACAACATAAATATTTAATCCATAAAGTTTGTGAAGTTCTGATAACGCAATTTTCCAATACATAATCATCTTTTAAGTCAAAATTTTATCCTTCATTAACTTGAATTCTACCACATTACTGGAATGTCAATTCTTTACTTGGATCCAAGCAGAATAAAACCTAAACAGACGTATTTGTTTGACTTCCCTGTTAATATAATTAAAGGTGCTGCTCATTGCATCAAAAAGTGTAAGATTCAAATTATTAAGCAAAATTAAAGAGGAAACATAATGCAAATTAAGTATATACCAAACAGGGCTAATTTGGAGACAGACAAGTGAAATAAAACAGTCTGCAGAAAGCAAAGCCTGTAGAAAACAGGCACATTAAGGAAAGAAAGAAATCAGTCACCCATGCAAAATTACCCCTATTGGCCATCTGAGAACTGACAATGAAGTCAACTGTAAAGGCAGCTGAGACCAGCAGGCTTTTCTAATTAGAGTACTAGGGGGTGGGTAAAGAGGAAAAAAATGCAAAAATCAATGTGTATATATGTACAAACAGATATTTGGCAGAAAGCCACTACTTCAGATTTAGTAATCGTTTGTAGATATATGATCTGTCCACTTCATTAAAGCAATGATAAATGATTTGCTCTATAGATGCACATTTGTTTTCATACACAGACATTAAATGAGGAAATGTATCCTTCAGAACTGAATATCCAGTAAATACCTCTATACAGAAAATTAGGAAATGTAGATAGAACAACCCTTGTGAACAAATGTTTATAGAAGACTTCAGATCCTGAATTCCCTGTAATGTATGTATGCAAAGATTAATCCTCAACAGCCAGAAAAATATACATAGTTATTCCTAACCTAGAACCATGCACCATTATCTTTCAGTGAGTGTAAGGGTTGAAGATAAACTTGAAAAATATTGTCACGTTATTAAATTCAGTTAACATCAGGCTTTTATAATACCAAAATTTATCAGTGCAATGGAATGTTTTGGATTTTTTTTTTAATTATTATTGTTTTCTATCTATTTCTTTCCTTAATAGGCTTAAGATATTCTCATAATGCTCAGAATAAAGATGCAGCCTATCTATGCTAGAAAAGCAAAGTTTAAGTGGCATTAGGGCATAATCACAGATCAAGCTCTTGACTTCTCCATGATTCAGTCTCATGCATACAGTTTGGTTACATGTGGTTGAACATCTGGAAAATACTGACAGAAGACAACAGCGTTGCTTATTAGCACATTTAAAGAAGGAATGCAAAAAACCTAGGCTTTAATTACATTAATTCCATTTGAATATACCAGTAGTGTTGAAAGTAGGATAGGGATCTATTCCAATAAGTTTCCAAAAACTTTTGTTAGTTGCCTGTTAAAACTCAGTTTTCTGTCCTCTAAATGGTACAGCTATCCTTCAAGGCAGCATAAACGTCTTGCGCTCTCCTGGGAGTGAGATGTAGATTAACAGTCAGTGTGGAAGCTGCTCCTTCTATTGCTTATGAAATCTGCTTCAATAATCAAGGATTCCCAAGGGATATAATATGTAGGTGGCTCCAAAAGCAATGCCTCCTATTTATTCCTCACAAACTACAACAGACACGAAGAGCACAATAACACCATTTAATAGGGCAAATTCTCAGCTACAAAACATTATTTGTCAACACAGACACCATAACTAGCTGTGCAATTTCACCAGTAATGAACAAGAGCCTTTCTAGGTGGGAAGGTTCAACCTCTACTGCCATAGCACCAACAACTGCCTCTGACACTATGGGCCAAACTAATGAAACAGGAGACATTACTTTTGGAGCAGCCTTCGCATGTTGTCTGTGCTACTAGTACTATACTGAGCCCAGTGAAGACTATGTAAGTATACTAGGGCTTTTATGTACTGCTATCATAGCAGGTACAGTAAATACTAAAGCTGGAAACAAACCTGAAGTAGTTTTACAAGTTTACAACAACCAATTTTTGAGGCAACAACGTTTGAATTTAAAATTCTGGAAACTGACTTCAGGTCTCTTAAAGGGAAACTCAACTGCAGGACCTCACTTAGAAACACACTGTATAGGAAGAGAGGCTCATAAGATCATGACTTTGACTATTCTTACAACAACAACAACAAAAAAAGCTGCAAAGAAGAACTGAAGGCGCTGGAGAAGAGCCAAAAAAGTCATAGTCAAGTATGGAATTGTACAACCAATGGAGATACAGATGATATAGCATATACAGTATATCTGAGAGCTTGGCTTATGTAGTTATTATACTAGAGCAGAAAAGAACACTCACCCTCTCCTGGACTCACATGGGAAACTCCAGTGGAGTGGATCTCAATCAGAGACCCTTCCCCACTGTTGGTCAGCTCTTCAATGGGTCCAGGAGAGGTGCAGCCAGGCTCCACCCCTTCCTGCAGCACAGCTGAATTGCCTTCACCTGTGCTCCCATGGCTGACTCCCTGCTCGCCTCAGGTGGTCAATAAGAGGTTCAGGCTGTGATTCAGCAGTCCCCATACAGGAATATATTAGAAAAAAAAAAGATAACAATTACAGATAAAAACAGAAATGACAATAAAATAAAGAGATTCAATCATGTTTTAAATGTTGTGTCCAGAAGGACAAAATAATAAATTACTTATAGCTTATCCAGAAGGACATAATAAAGAATTATTTAATATTTCAATCTTTCATTTCACAATAGTAATGCTTACTTCATAAGCAATATATGTTAAGAAATCTGTAATTGCAAGGTGTGTTCACATAGAATTGCTTTTCAGTAAATTATCTGTGAAGGCCTCATTGCTCAGAGGACTGAAGACCAAATGCATATAAATTTAAAAAGGACTCCGACACGTCAGTGTCCTTGTGGAGCTGTCACTATGTTATTTAGGAGCACAAGTCCTAGCAGAAGCTATGAGTCATTCAGGCTGTGATTTCTCTTGTTGGCAAAGCTGACTCAAGCAGTTCCTGCCACCACCTCTACATCTTACCGGCTCATTTGCTCTCTTCACCTTGGCCTGAGCCCTTTATTTTAATCTTTCATTTGTGCCAATGCAAAGGATTGTTTGACTCCCAAGTGAACCAGACTGAAGAAATGATCTACATTTTAAAGAGCTATACAAAACCCTCATATTTGGCAGAGATATTTTTAACTCGGAGGAGGCTCCTGGTCAGAATAACCAAGCATCCTATCAAACAAGACGCTATTATGTTGACTAGAAGCAGGTTGGGATGAAGAACAGGAGAGGGCAGGAAACAATGTAGCTTAACTTTACTTCTAGGAGTAAAACTGTGAACTTAGACACTTATTTTATGTATAGATATCCATCCCAACCATTCAGCGGTATCAAAATTGCCTTACTGTCCAAAGGCTCTTAGTATGCTTAGGAAATTAGTATGACAACCTCACTGCATTTCATAATTAGCTTCACAACTCCAAAATCACTGTCTTAATTAGGAATTTTGTTGGCAAGACCACCTAGTGATCTAGTGAATGAAAATGTTAGAAGCGTCCCACCAGGCTCAAACAACAGCAGCTGGGCAGTATGATACAGTAATAGGTACCTGAAGCTAACACAGCTGAGATGAAATGGGTCACCCCCCAATGGCTCCCTTAGTGCAGTAGCTTCCTATGCAGCTTTGATTACATGACTGTCCTGAAGATAGCCAGAATTAACTGTCCATGCCTCACTTACCAACTTGTTCCCAAAAACCAGAATATACCAAGGAACTTTGCTCTTGCTGGGTCAGTGACTCAAGGTTCGAAGTCTCTCCAAAGGGTTCTGTTTCACATGACATGAGTCCAGGAAAGCTCAATTTCCACTTATGTAGCACAAAGACTCAAACATGTCTACAATGACACTCATCTCCAATTTTTCACCGAAGACCAATCTAGTCTCCAATTAAGTATTTAACAGAAAACTTTCTCCCAAATCTGACCTCCGCAATTTCTTCATTCTCTCACCCTGGGCTGTACTTTTTTTCCTTTTCTCATATCACAGTTACACTGTAAAACAAACTGCAACCTCAAGAACAGTAACAAATGTTTCAAAACTGCTGGTTAGGTGGGTTCTGAGGGAATAATGAAGAACCTGGGGTTGAGATTGCTGAAACAAGCGCTCATTACTCAAATGCAAAGTCATACATATGAGCATAAATGCATACTAATGCCAAAGGTTACTACAAGTATTTTTAAAACGGCTGCTTACAGTTAGAGGAAGAACTTCTAGACCATATTTCCTCAAAGATTTCCACTGTAGGAAGCAGTATTAAAAACTGTTCCTGATTACAGTGATACTCATAATACTATCAGGTTATTTGAACGCCCTGCTCTGTTGGACACAGTGTTGTAAACAATGCACTACCAAGTTAGAAAGGATCATATAGTTCTTTACTGCACAAAGTAGAGGGCATTTAGAGTGGAAAAAATATAATGCACTGAAACCATATTACATTTTTGTAATAACTGGAGGAAAAGAATAAAAAGAGATTACTCTGAGTACTGCAATAACTTACTGGTCCTTTAGCCAGTCGTGAACAAAAGGGATGGAAAAGAACTCTGTGAATGACTCATCTTTCCTCCTTGGGTTGTGGCTGATTAAAACAAACAAACAAACAAAACAAAACAAAACAAAACAAAAGAGAGAGAGAAAAAGAAAGCAATTAAAATTAATTTAAAGTGCAGCTATTCCATTTTGAAATTACTGTCTTTGAGCCATTGGACATATATTAACAGTAAAAGCCACGATTAACTTACTTGTATAACCACTCCGTTAGGAAATCACAGGCAATAAATTTGGTCCTTTTTCTCTAAAGATAGAAGATAGTTTCAAATTATTTATTGTATTATCTTTGGATAAGTCACATGTTTTTACTAGTGGAAAGGAACAGATGCTAAACTGACTGTTTTTATTAAATAAAATATACGGGGTGTTACTCTGTCTCCTTCCTTAAATATTGCTATTGCCAACAGTCAGTGGCTCAGCCAAAATTTTAAACCCTTGTGAAATGCCAAAATGTCAAGTTATAATGTCAAGCCAAGTCAAAAAATGAGGGAGAAAATTTTACATACATTATCTTGATACTCACTGTAGTATAGCTGAAAGAAATGTCTCTGAAGGGTAATCTTCTTTAGTGGCAACCTCATTGCAAAGAAATTAACAGAACTCATACATGAAAATATGTTGTAAGCCTACTTGCCATTTTGTTCAAAGCTCTATTATCATACTTAAATTACTTCACTGCTCCCAAGGATTTGAAAGAAAACTGATGGAACATTGTTTCCTCTTGCATAGAGGAAACTTGAAGGTGTTGTGCATACGTAAGACATATGTGACAGCACACAACATCTCCTGTTGGGTAGTCCAGATGCAGCCTTTACCTGCAGACTCATTTGAACAGGACCTGTTCAACTGGATTGCACTACACACTACAAAACATCTTTTGAGATCAAAATACCAAGCAAGAATTTTGATCAGTATAGAATTAAGGCCTGTCTTTTCCTCTCTGCATTCCATCCTTGCAAATAAAGTGTACAAATGACTACAGGTGCTTATTCTTCTTTTCAGAAACCAGGTTTGGTTCCATGACATGGAAAATATAATCTAGACTGCTGATCAGAATTAACTAGTCTGTTCAGGATCCCTCTTACACAAGATGTGTAACGGACATACACAGCCAGAGAGTGAAGGATGAAAGATATTTAGCCACTGCCGAAGAGAGACAATCAGTACTCTACTAAACTAGCAACCATTTGGAAGAAAGAAGGCCTATTCCCACACAGAAGGTAATACTTACCATGTCAGATGAGAGATTAAACTGAAATCATTACTCTTCAGGAAAACAATTCATACTGGTCAAACACGTTAGTGAAAACCATTAGATGTCACAAAAAAGGTTGGAGCCTTGAGTAACTGTAAGAAATGATGGAAATACTGCCACTTGCTAAGAAAAGTAGAATAGCTATGCAATTGGAGATCTAATGCATGAAAGATTACTTTATCCTACGTACTACCTTCAACATCTGTGTTTCTTCCCATACTGCATGAATACGATGCAAAAAAAAAAAAAAAAAAAAAGGGGCATGTGAAGAGCAAGGCAGAAAAGAAGTGGTGTCATTCTCTCAAGGTTTGGGATCTAGCATGCAACATAGAGGGTCACTGTATCACAGCCACACGTGAAGTGGATGAGGAAGGTTCTTCAAGCTCCTGACTGCATCCAGTGAGGGATGCAGGGTGGTCATGTAACTAGGGGATGACAACAGTGACGTTCACAGGTAGACAGCACAGCATCCCTAGATGACACCCCAGAAAGCACTTACTTTTCTAAGTAAATCTTACCATAGGTAGACATACAGTTAGTCTTCCACAGAAAAGAAAGAAAACTGCTTTAAAAGTAAGTGGGAGAACAGAATGAGGAGACTGCAAAACACCTTTCAGTCCTGAACTCCACTTCCCTTTTCAGGTTTCACAACAAAAGTTTTGGGGTTCATGGAGAGCTCCACTAACAATGCTTGGCTGTGTAGAACATCTATGTCTCTCCAAGGAATTTTCTCACTTATCAGTACAATGCCAAACACTGCTCCTAGAAGCCAAACACCTAAGTTTTGAGACACCAACACCCTTTACTAGGGAGATTTCTGCAGCTTATTTTACATGATGACTTTCACTTGAACAGAATCTGAAAACACTGTTTGATTGTCCTTATGAAGATATTCCCAAGCCCAGTACAAAACTGGATCCATTAGTCAATGAATTGTTTCTGAAGCCAAATTCTATGCTTTGTCAAGAAAGTGAAATTTAATCTAGCATTAGTAATTTAATCTGCTTTAAGTTCCTTTGCAATGGGAAGAAAAACAATCAGAATAGTGTTATCAAAACAGTTATCAGTGGATCAAATTCGTCTTAGCCTATTCTTGTCAGATTCAGTGAGCTTATCAGAGAGTAATTCAGTCTAAGTCTTTTCTTTTTCTTTTTTTTTTTTCTTTTTTTCTTTTTTTTTTTTTTTCTGCCAGGAAACAGCTCACACTGCTGGTCAATTAAATCTTTAGTTGCACAGCAGTCAACAGAAGGGAAGAATTTACAGAAGGGAAAGAATGACATAAATTGACCTGTCTTTGACACATTCCTCCTATGCCACATGAATAAAGATAAACACAGGAAATATCTGCACAATGCGCATTGTTAACCTGCAGAAGTCTTTATTAACTATTTATGATCAGAATTCATGTTCCTTTCTTCAGTGTGCTTGGTAATAATCATGCAAAAATATTGGTGATGGGGAGATTCCAGAGACATCAGATGATCTTCCATTTGCTTTCCCTGATTTAACATACTTTAAAATATAATATATTCCACACAGTCTGTTACAGCAATTTCTCTCTGCAACTGTCAACAAGAAGGAAAAACCACAGTTATGAAAATAAAAATGTTCAAACCTTGTTCAGTCTTAATTCTGAAAAATGAATGCATTACTCAAGTTTCATGAAAGAAAAGATTTAATAAAATATCTTTCCCCAGAGACATTTGAAAGCAGACAGGATAAAGCGCAGGACAAATGACAATAGAAAAAAAAAAATCAGCAAGGCAATGCACTGGACAATCTAACAGGTTTCTTAAATCTCTCATTTAAAAATGAAGCTCCTGCAGACTGCTCCCAGCTCATTTGAAGCCTGCAGATGTATCTGGCAGCTGGCAGCTTTTCTAGGGTTTTGATTTTCAGATTTCTCATGTGCACTCACTATATAATGCAAAGAAGCTTATTACAAATCAAATGTTTAAGTTGTTCTATCACTTTCCAAATAAAATCTTGCAGACTGCTTTCTTACACAGATGACTACTTTCCTTTTCCACACTTCCCTTCTGATTCTGTAATTCTTCCATTCTAGATGTCTTTTCTGATCTCTTCCTTGAGTTCCTCTGCTGTTCCCATGACCCAAACTCCCTGATCCCGTTTTCTTCAATCCCTTTAACATGTGAATACCTTTAGTCCTCTCATCAACAATCCACTCTTTGCTCTCCCCCACCATTCCCTCTCTCTTCCCCCAGGCCCACACAGCAGTGCCTGCCATCATTTCAACTACTCCTCTCTTTTTTGCACTGCTTCTTCCATTTATCTTCCTCTGGTTTATTCTATTGGAGCTGCCCTTTGTAAAGGGGCTTTAATGACTCATGTCTAGCCAGAATTCAAATCCCATATTCTGCTCTCATCTTTTACAATTTCAGTTACCTTAATCACAATTAATCATATTGCTCTCCTTTTCTCTCATGAATTCCATGAATCCTTTTACTCTTTGTTCTTTTCCTATTTTCGAAACAACTTCTGCTGTGTTTATCACAGGAGTCTTTCTCCCTGCTCTCAGCTTCCTCTGGGCTTTCTAAGGGTTGTTTTTTTATCCTAAAAATCAGTACCAGCCATTGCAATAACCACTTTAATACAAGATGTGGCACAGTTTTTTCCTTCAAATTCATACAGAACAACATATTTCTTACAAAACAACAGTACAATTAGAAATTATGCGTTTAAGTCAGAAAATGAAACAGAACGTCCAAGTAAAACACCTGGTTAGTAATGGAAAAGAACACAAATACTCGTTTATATGGCAAGGATTGAGAGCTATTGTTTTACTAGTTATTGTTCAAAAAGAGAAGGAAACGATGCCACAGTGGAAAATCATCATCTGGCATAAGCTTGCTTTCCTAAATTTCCTTCCTCAATATCAGAACTTCTCCATATAACCACAAAAACCACTGTGCTAATTTTTATGATGTTTCTAGATACTAGAAAATAATTGCTTAAACTTGGCATTTGACTTTTTTTTTATTTTTATTTTTTACAGTTTTCTATAAAGCAACGCACAGAAACATACATAAATCTATTCTGAGGACAGATACATTCCAATATATATAGCACAGAACCTCTGCAAAATATCTCAGCTTAAAAACAGACAAAGTAATCTTAGATTTGTGCTAAGTTTAAAACTAAAGTATTTCTAAGAATACTTTCGTGTTAAGTGCTGCTCTATTGCCTTCAAAAATATGTAATACCTATTTAGGACTGTATTTTAAGGCAGCTTCAAAACATGCTTTTTTTGTTAGACAATATCTACTTTCTTTAAACAAAATCTGAATCACTATAAATTTCATTAAAGTGTGATGAATAATATACATGTTCAATTTGTTCTTGGCCAGATAACATAATGATGATGGCAGGAATAATGTATAGAGATGTCAAGCCAGAATGACACGTCCACCGACCACTTTCTTATTTCACCTGTATTAATCACTAGTTATAAATGCCCACAAACATACCTATAAATCCAATCATCTCACAGACAGACATATCTTTTAAGGACAAAGCAAAAAATGGAAATAACTCACTGTTATTAAAAGTACAGATTTGGATATGAAATAGAAGCTTGGAATGTCCAGTCAAGCATGGTAAGTGAATTTTTGGTAAGTGAATTAGTGAATTTTGAGCTGTGCTAAGCACATCTAGGGCAATGGCAAACACTACATATGTAACTTTTACAGGTTGTTCCATGATGTCTGTTATCACATATACATGTACCTACAACAGGAAGTCAATGTCAGTAGTTGGAGTGCAGGTATGTCAAGACCTCAGATAATTAATCCACTAATATCTCAAAATCATCCTCACTTAACTTTCATTTTAATTTAGAATTAAGAGGAGGTAAGTATTAGCATGAAAACTGCTGATGACAGGCAAAAAGTAGGGAAGAAATTAAAAAATTACTTCCACAGCTGGAGAAAGTAGCAGAAATGATGCAAACCCAACAACTCTGAGTTCCTAATATACTGCTGGGGGTCAGGGAGTTAGGCTGATATAGTGAGCTTTCTTTTGCACTGGTTCTCATGTATTCTTAAGTATCCCCTATGTACAGTGTGGACTGTCTCTCTAGGTACATTTACACAAAGAAGAAATACATAAATACACATAGAAGACAAATGTTTTTAAAGGCACATTTTTTATAAGCTCATCAATGCTGAATATCCTGCTTTCCATTTAAATGGAATTAATTTATACAGAATTTTAAAAATCTAAAATAGAAATTATACCTATCTTAGGATGTCAGACCAGCAAAAATAACTGAGTAATGAAATGAACTGTATTAAGTAAATGTCACGTTCCTTACATCTCTGAAACGAGTGATGCACAGTAATCTGAAAGGAAGTGTGTTTCTTTGAAATACAACACAAATTTGGCTAGATGCAACTGAATATTTAAGGAGAATTGGGTGTGAATAGACATCGGCATAATGATGAAGTGTGTGTGATATGCAATCTATTCTGGATTACTAGACAAAAAGCCATTCCAAGTAAACTAGATCCAAAACAACTCACAATATATATTTCATACTACTGTCGTCGGTTTTCATGTAAACAAGCACAACATAAAGAAACACAACTTTTTTGTGAAACAAAAGGCCATAACTTCCTGACAGTCAGTGATCTGAACTGCAAACTAAGAACTAACCTCAAAGCACTTTTCCTTCTTTGCTTGATGCAGAAGTTCAGTCATTCCAGGTAAGAGTACTGGAAATATGTAGTACTCTAAATATTCTTGAGGAGAACCTGCACAAAACAGTACAGCTTTCACTTGTAGACAAGCACTTAAATTTCACAAACAGTAGATACCATAAATGAACTAGAAGGCGTTTAATCGATATCAGCTTGAACCACACTCAGATTCTCTAAACTTTGATACAGCCATAGGTCTGTCTTCCATTTCTTCAGACAAGATTACATAAACTTGAGTAAATTTCAAACCAAAGGTGCATCAACACTGCACACTGCAGTGTGCCTCAAAGATGTCAGACTAGAATAAAACTCAGACACCAGAAGCAGTTTAGCATGAGGAAATGAGGAGCAATGTGGACTGATTTACCCTGACAGGAAGAACAGCAAATGTGACTGAACTGCACTCAGGGCTCGTACAGCCAGACCTCTTTTGATATCTGCACTCATGCTCTTAACAATCTGCTGTAATAGGGTTGGTTATAAAACTGACTTTCTAGGCAGAGGGGGAAAAAAAATTGTATTTCAGTGATTTCTCTCCTAACTGCTTCCTATTCACCAGATCCTTCTGAATCTGAACATTAATCCACACACCTTGAAAGGGCTGTGTGGATTGGCATCTCTCTTGTTTATGTTTCCACTGACAGTACATTGAGCTCTACTTGCCTTATTTCCTGTGTGCCCACGCTCTGAATTCTATGCAAAAGAAGGCAGCTCGTGTCAGTGTTACAAAAAACAAAAGCAAAAAACAAATCAATAAAACACCACCACAAAAAAACAACCCAGTGTTTCCATTGTCTTTGT
Organism: Meleagris gallopavo; assembly: GCF_905368555.1. Classification (NCBI taxonomy): domain Eukaryota; kingdom Metazoa; phylum Chordata; class Aves; order Galliformes; family Phasianidae; genus Meleagris; species Meleagris gallopavo. The sequence goes on from NC_139419.1 coordinate 14,792,282, forward strand.
TCTACATAAAACTTAATGGCTGTACATTTCCCATTCATGCTGCCTCCTTCTCAGCTTTTCCCCACATCCCCATCTCCTCCAACAGGACCTTTCACCACCAACTTATAAACTGGTTAAGGTGAAGGAGCCTTCTGTCTCCTTTAATGAGGACACCATACATGAGGAACTCAAGCTCACTGGGCCTGTGGGAATAAGGAGCATGACCCCATGTATAGCTGTAAGAGCCCTACTCTTGGAATGGTGAACAAACCAGAAGCTGTCAAGATCTCAGAGAAGCAGGGATGACTTACTGACTGAAGTGCTGCCCTCAATTTAAAACCAGACTAGCTGTCATGCAGTATGTATTCTGGTTTTAGTGTTTGATAAGGATGAAGTCATAGACACTTCCTCTTCTAGCAACACACAGCTGAAACACTAAAAACATACCATTACTTGGTAAATATGTTATAGAAATTGATAAAAACAAAATAACAAAACTTGAGAGCTATTTCCACTCCGATTTGTAATCACTTGAGTAAAACAATGTTTTGAAAGCAGTTTTAATTATCTGCCTAGTCTGTAGATCCTAATTTTGCATTATTAATTCAGAAGCAGAAATACTTGTCCTTCTCTGATCTAACTGGTCAAATAATTCAGAAGATAGTAGAATACTATAACAGCTAGACACTACTAACAATTCCTAATGCATGTATATTTGAGCTCCCTTCACCTGACAAAGAGGCCAAGCTGGCTCCTCACACAGACCAAAGTAAGTTCCACTTAAGAAAAGGTGGTGTAACTGTTAGCACTTCAGCTGTTACGTGCTTTTTTTTTTTTTTAAATGCTTTTGAACTGTTAGCACTTTGACTAACCTCATCCCCTTCTGTGACCACGTGACCTGCCTAGTGGATGAGGGAAAAGCTGTCATTGTAGTCTACTTGGACTTCAGCAAAGCCTTTGGCACTGTCTCCCACAGTACTCTCCTGCAGAAGGTACAGCCCGTGGTTTGGCAGGTATGATCTTTGCTGGGTAAAAAACTGGCAGGAGAACTCAGCCCAGAGAGTGCTGGTAGATGGAGTTACATCCAGCTGGCAATGGGTCACGAGTGGTGTTCCCAGGGGTTGGTATTCAGGCCTCTCCTGTTTAATATCATTATTGATGATCTGGATGATGGCATTGAGTGCGTCCTCATTAAGTTTGCAGATGACACCAATCTGGGGGAAGTGTTGATCTGCCTGAGAGTAGGAAGGCCCTGCAGAGGGATCTAGACAGGCTACATCAATGGGCTATGGCCAAGCGTATGAGAATCAACAAGGCCAAGCACAGTGTTCTGAAAAACAGTCACAACAACCCTATGCATTGCACAATGTGGGGCACAGTGGCTGGAAATCTGTGCAGCAGAAAAGGATCTGAGGATGCTGGTCAACAGCCAGCTGAACATGAGACAGCAGTGTGCCCACGTGGCTGAGGTTAGCAGCATCCTGGCTTGTATCAGACATAGTGTTGCCAGCAGGACTGGGATCATCCCTCTGTACTCAGCACTGGTAATGCCGCACCTCAAGTGCTGTGTTCAGCTCTGAGCCCCTCACTACAAGAAAGACATCAAGGCTCTGGAGTGTGTCCAAAGAAGGGCAATGGAGCTGTTAGGGGTCTGGAGCACACTGGGATTGTTCACCTGGGAGAAGAGAAGGTTCAGGAGAGACATTATTGCTCTCTACAATTCCCTGAAAGGGGGTTGTGGTGAGGTGGAAGTCGGCCTCTTCCCCTCAGTAATAGTGGTAGGACAAGAGGAATGGCATCAAGTTTCACTGGAGGAGGTTCAGGTTCAATATTAGGAAACATTTCTTCTCTAAAAGAGTGGCCAGACACTGGCATAGGCTGTCTGGGGATGTGGTGGAGTCACCATCCCTGGAGGGGTTCAAGAACTGTGAAGATGTCGTACTCACAGACACAGTTTAGTGGGCAATATTGAAGGTAGCTGGATGGTGGGATTTGATGGTCTTAGATGTCTTTTCCAATTTTAGTGATACTGTGATTCTGTAATGAACTGCAGCCAGTGACAAACTCCTGCCAAACTAAAGAAAAATATTCACAGGAGGGTACAAGGTAATATAGCCCTACTTACATGTTTTTGGATCAGGTGCTTCTGGAAGGGGGGCTGCCTCAGGTATGGGAAACAACTGTTGGACAACTGCATCAGCTGCAGGGGATGGGTAAAACTGTTCTGTACATAATGGCTGCAACATTCCTGCCTCCCAACTCACCTGTTTAAGATAAACGGAACCTACATAAATATCCCAGTCAGGCTGAAAGAAATGTAGAAACCAATTCAGCAGGTACACTGCTGTAAGGTCAGTTAAAAAAAAAAAAAAAAAAAAAGAAATTCTAATTTTCTAAAACAAATATTAAATTAGTTCCATATTTTCTGCACACTTAAAAAAAAAAAAACAATTTCACTTTAAATTTTTTGCAGTTTCCACTGAATGAAAACATTCAAAGCTTGGAGAAGGCATGTGATTGTTTTTAAAAGAAGGTGGTAAGATATCATAACTTTAAAAATATTTTAGCCATTCTAAAAAATAGTAATTTTCTGAAAATTAAAATTGGCAATGTTTTCTGAATAAGTATTCTTCCACTCAGAAGCTTACATATTCTGTCTTCCTCAGAAGTTCTAAAAGAAACAAAGCACAAGTTCAGAACAGGTGTAAATGCCAATCTTAAGTTTCTTCATACAGGAACAATTACAGTTACCACAAAAAAAAGCAGTCCACAATTTTACTTATCTATTTAGAAGTACAAGAATTGTTACAGTGAGCCAGGAGAGTACAGATTGTGAACTACATCTGTTACAGAAATCCAGATACCTCCCATTACATATGCAAGAATGCGCTGCCACCATATTTGGTATGAAAACATGCTGTGAAAAAGATGTCATCTCAACAGTTTCCCTTTGAAATTCAGCTGGATTTATGAGTTGCTGAAGAGCAAGCAGCAGGCCCAGGCCACCACACATACAATATACTGCAAATCAGTGACTGCAGTATCATATGCAATGACTGCAGTGATATTTGCAAGATACATAAAATGGTACTTCAGGAAATTTTAAAAAGTACACATCAACATAAAAAGGCACACTATTACATTATGGCATTAAATGCTCAGGTATGTCAATATATAACACCTAGACTCATGAATGTCCTAAGCAGAGTACACAATTCAAATTCAATAATGTCCTGTGATGAAGCTAGTTTTACTTAAGGAAACATGATATATTATGTAAAGGCCTAAACTTACCACATGTCAGACAATTTGAAACAGAAGGCCTTGAAGAAAGTAACCAAAATACAGCGTAATAAGAATTTGCCTAGTTTAAATGAAAGTTAACTCTGTGATTATTAAAATAATTAGTTTTGCTGCTTATACAATTGCTGGGGAAAAAGAGTTAAAAGGGTTTGTTCTTGTGTACTGCTTCTGTCTGCCAAACTAGTTTTCCTAGACTGAATTTACTTGGTCAAAAGTAGACTCCGGGCAGCTGTGATTGAATGTAATTCCTCTGACTTCAATGGTCCCATGTAAGTGACCTACCACATATGTGAAACTGAGGCGTAACTCCTTGGCAGTGCTTGCTCCCTCTGTTTCACACATCAGTGCTGGATCTGCCTGCATTAGAGGCAGCAGGAGATCCCTGCACACTTCTGCCTCCCCCCTGACAGCTGAAGACAAAAGGCAGCAGGCTGTGCACACAAAACACAGCTGCCATCTAATTTTAGGACAGCACTCCCCAAGTTGCTTTAGACAAAAACCATGAGTTGGAATACTGCATTTGTTGATTCACAAAAGTTGTTTACAAAATGTAGTTCTGTTTACATTTTGTGAATGAGTCTACTCTGCGGGTACCTAATTTTTCTATTCTGTTATTTAAAACATGATGCCTTATGAAGATTTTGTACTTGAACTATACTCACAGATTTCTGTGCTGACTCGGGGATGTCTGGAAACGGATGCTGTTCTGCTTCGTACTCTTAGAGTAAAAAGAAGTACAACAATTACTTGAAAGATTTTAAAACCACTTTTATTCTAACCAAGCATTACCTTTTGAAAGTCTGTACTCCAGTTTGAAACAACAAAGTCAGTATACAATGAGTATTAGTTTAATACAGAACCTGATGTGCTAAGAAAAGGCAACATTTTGAAGTCTCTCGTCCTGATTTTAAGTCAAGTTCAAGGTTTTCAGCTATAAAATAACCCCTCTTTGGAAAACATATTTTTGACCAAAAAATAATAATCTAAAATATTTTAATGCAGATGTTCACACGTTATCAACCACTGGTTTCACCAGTACACAGCACAGCTTTTCAACTTCCCCTGTGTTCCCCTATGAGCAATCAAATCCCCAGGACAACGCTAATGCCTATCTTCTCTACGTCCAACACCACCAGTGCAGGAGCAGTACACGACCCATTGAAATTAGAGCAAATCAAGGTAAGAAAAATAACCAAGAATGGCAACGAATCTGATAGGGACACCAAACCCTCCTGGGTCACGCAACACAAAGGGCCCTGAGAGACAGAGTACTCAAGGTCAGCGCTCCTCAGTTATGGGATCCAGAATCATAGAATCACAGAATGCCCTAGGTTGAAAAGACCCACAGCGTTCACCCAGTTCCAACCCCCTGCTATGTGCAGGTCGCCAACCAGCAGACCAGGCTGCCCAGAGCCACATCCAGCCTGGCCTTGAATGCCTGCAGGGATGGGGCATCCACAGCCTCCTTGAGCAACCTGTTCCAGTGCATCACCACCCTCTGGGGGAAAAACTTCCTCCTAATATCCAACCTAAACCTCTCCTGTCTCAGTTTAAAACCATGATCTACCACATCACTCCTCTGCTATGGGCTGCACTGCATCGCCCCATGTGCGCGCTGCAGTGCCGCAGCCGTCACACTGCACCAAACAACTTCTTTCCACGTTAGAAATTTGTACGTGAATATATATATAAATATATAATACCTTACGGCATTACAGAGCAGTACATCAAAAACACCGCGGTGTGGGATACAGCTCCCCGAGCGGCCGCGGTCACCGCACAGCAGGGGAACGAGCGGGGCTGCCGCCACCCCTCACACCCTAGCACCGTACCGAGAGCCGAACGGCGCCGAGCTCCCAAGGCCCCGCCCACCGCCGTGACGGACGCAGCGCGGGGCGCCCCCGCGGCACCTCACCGCCCCAAGCCGAGCCGCGACCGCCGCCCCGCGCTTCCGCCCCGCGGCAGCACGGCAGAATCACAACGACGGCCGAAAGCGACGTTCGTGGCCCCGCCCTGCGGCACGTGGCCGTGGGAAGGCCGCTCAGCTCCGCGGCGCCGGGCGGGCCCACCTGCGCACGGCCGTTCCCCCAGGCCCGGCCGCGGCCCGCCCGCCGCCATATCGCACCGCGTCCCCACGGCAACCGGGGATCGGGGCGGGGCGGCGGTCGCGGGGCCGTTCTGCTTCCGGGGCGGCGCGCTGCGCTGCACTGCACGTGGGCCGCGGCAGGTAAGGGGCGGCCGCCGTTGTGTGTGGGTTCGTGGGCACGGCTGCGTTCGTGCCGTCCGTGAGGGAAACGGAGAGCTGGGGCTGAATCCCGCTCCTGCTCGTCCCGCCCGGCGCGGGGCCTCATTTGTACCTTCGGGAGGAGGCGAGGTTTCCGGCGGCCCAGCGGAGGAAGGCTCGGGACGGGGGGCAGCGCCTTTCCTTCCGCGGGGCCTTACAGGAGGGCCTTCTGTGCATTCGCTGTCGGTTAAAAGACGAGAACCGAAGCAGACGCGAGGGTTTCCTTAGCAAAAGGGGGAGCGCTGCAGGTGCCCCGCGGCCGCTGCTGTCACCCCCTCATAGGCAGCGGACCCAGAGGGGCGGCGGGCCGTTCCGCACCGGGACTGACGTGCCTTGTAAGGATCCTGGGATGTTACGTGGAAGATGAAGGGATACAAAGCCGGGGTGCCCAAGTGTGGCCTCTTACTTACGTGGAACTCCACCTAAACTGTGCTGTATATACATTACACCCAGAGTCCAGAGGAGGGCCGCTAAGATGATCAGAGGGCTGGAGCACCTCTCCTGAAGAAAGATTGAAAGGCTTGTTTAGCTTGGAGAAGGGAAGCTCCAGGGCGACCTCATTGTGGCCTTCCAGAAATTGAAGGAGCGTATAAACAGGAGGGGGAACGGCTGGTTACATGGGTGGATAGCCATAGGACAAGGGAGAATGTTTTTAAACTGAGCCAGGGGAGGTTTAGGTTGGATATGAGGAGGAAGCTTTTCCCCCAGAGGGTGGTGAGGCGCTGGAACAGGTTGCCAAGGAGGCTGTGGATGCCCCATCCCTGCAGGCATTCAAGGCCAGACTGGATGTGGCTCTGGGCAGCCTGGTCTGCTGGTTGGTGACCTGCACACAGCAGGGGATTGGAACTGGGTGAGCATTGTGCTCCTTTTCAACCCAGGGCATTCTGTGATTCTGTACATGTCTTGCTAGGAAGGAGTTTTGGAGGATAGATGTTCTTGTGACAGTAAGAGCTCTGAAGCTGCTAAAAAGAAAGAATAAGGCAACTTCTTCACCGCTCCAGTAATTGCACTTCAGTGCAGTGTATGCTTCTGATTCCTCCATCTCTGAAAATCCGTGGTCTCTGATGCTGTTTTCCTCAGTTTTGCAAACAGAGATGTGGACAGGTTTCAGAGAAAGGGAACACCAGATAGGCCAGAATTTGCAATATTGTCTTGAAGCTGCACAGTAAAATCTTCTTTTTTTTTTTTTTTTTTTTTTTTTTTTTTAGAATGACAGTCAGTAAAAAGAGAAAACAGATTCCTGAGGAAACTGCACAGAAAAAGAAAAAAGTGAGAAGCAGTGGGAGCCAGACTGTCATTAAAACTGAGAAAAGAATTCAGGCTGTCACTGAAGCAGAGGATGATGACTGGTTTGAGACAAAAACAAGGGTAAGGAAGAAGGAAAGTGTGAAAGAAGATGAATGTTCAGACCAATTAAATCTGAAGAAGAAGAAAAACAAAAAGAGGAAGGTTCGCTTTGAATTACCAAAAGAAGGAAGTTCAGAAGACTTTTTGTATGTAGAAGGCCATCGGGATTTAGAACAAGAAGAATCAGAGGTAAAATGTTCTAAAGGGAAAGTGTTCAAAAAGAAGAAAAAAAAAGACCGATGTCATGCCTCTTTATTACTGGAAAGTAAACAAAATAGTGATGTGGAGCTTTCAAATCATCATTCAGATGATATGCAGGAAAATAAATTTGCTTTTGCAAAAAGCAGGAGAAATAACACTTTGAATTTGCAACTGGATGGTGAAGTAACTAAGAAAAAAAAGAAGAAAGACACCTTCTCTTTAACATTAGGAGATGTCCAGGACAGTGAATATAAACAGTCTCAAAAAGATTGCAAAGAAACAAATGTGCACAATTCAGAAGGAAGATCTATTACTGGTGAAAGTCATGGAACAGATACTATCCATAAGGATGGGAAGGGTTGTATGAGAAAAAAGAAGAGGAGGAAAAAGAAATCTGACTCCTTTTTGCCACTAGCAGGTAATCAGAACATCTCTGCAGATTGTTATAGTTCCATTGCATTAAGCAACTTCGGGGAAAGGCACAGAAAAGAAATTAGATTGACAGATAAAGAGGAAAAGGACGCTACTGAGAACCCAGAAAGCATCAGAGAGACAAAGAAGAAGAAAAAGAAAAGCAAAGATGTTTCCTCCTTAAAATGTAAAGATGATCGGTGCTACAGTCAGAGAGTTCTTGATGAGCATCTCCCTACATCGCAAGAAGTTGAGTCTGAGGAGGAAGAGCTGTCTGGGAGAAAAACCTTGAAGAAAAGCAAGAATAATAATGAAGCAACCAAGAAGAAAAAGAAAAGGAAGATTAAAAAAGATAAGGAAACAACTTTTTCAGAAGTTCCTTTAAGCAATGACTGTGCACCTAAAAGCCAAAAAATAACACCCCTAAAAAGCAACAAAAAGAACAAAGAGAGGAAAATGAAGCCAGCTGAATGTGTCACAGGGGACACTGCAGGTGATAGGGTGTTATGCAATTCTAATCATATGCTCTCTGACAAGAAAAGGAAAAAAGTACCAGAGGACTCTGCTGAAGAGTCAAGATCAAATACAAGTGTCAAAAGGATCAAAATAGAAGACAGGGGAGATAAGATCTTGGTAAGTTGTTAAGAAGGTGCCCTCTTTGGCCATCTGTACCCTGTTTTGTAGCCTCTCTTGCCTGTTCAGACCATTACGTTGCGCTTACTTAAGTCAGTAAGGGGACCCTCTGGGTTTTAAGAAAGACACAGGATCAGAGCATCCATTGATTTTAGCACATCATGTTTGTGAAATGCAGAAAAGTATGTTTTTTAATGCCTGATGCTGTATTTATCATTTAGTGTTTCAACTGTGAAAATCTAAATTACCTAACAGCAAATATGAGAGCAGAAAGAATGCTAGTGTGCACTGTTACCTATGTTCTTCTTTTTCGCTTGCTTCTATCAAAGTCATAATTATGATACAAAACAGCATTTTAATATTATGTCATTTAATCAGTTCAGGTAGATAACATTTTGACTGTTAAGATCTTTTTTTTTCCCCAAGACGGAAAATTGCTGGAACTGTGTAGTGCTAGAAAATGGGAGATTTTTTAGCCAATCAATGCATAAATTGTGATATAAAATCAGGGAACAACCCAATCAAAAACTGGAAGCCAAATTCCTAATATGAAGTGGGAACGAAGGTATGCTAAACAAAAACCAAATAGATTTGAGCTGTGTAACTTTTAACTCGAGATAAATGGAACTGCTAAAGGAAATCTCATTCAAGAGTACTGCTGTTTCTGTGGTGAGGCAAATGTGGAGAGAACCTGATGGAATAACAGGGGAAACAGATCTGCGTGGTGTGTGTAAAAGAGAAAAGATTTGAAATATGGGGATTTTTTCAAAGCTTTTGAAGAATAAGACTATTGTAGTGTTTTCTCCTTTTGACCTTTCAAAAGGTAAAGTCTCTTTGAGACTGTTGGACGTTATTTGGATTCCTGCAGCTGCTCATGTGTAAGTGGAGGCAAGAAGAGCCTTATGATGATAAGTAAACTTGTACACTAGTGGTAACCGAACATGGAAAACACAGCAAGCCCTTTGTGATCTACTAAGAACGGGGGTAGGGTGATGCACGTTTTGGGTCTCTTCCCTGTATTTAGCTCTGTACAGTAGTAAAAAGGCATTTCAGAGAAGTTCTCAAGATTTAGAACTCTGGGTAATTGGGACATCTAGTTACTGCTAGGCTCAAAGACTGCTGGAATAAATGGCCAATCGTGTCAGCGTTGCGTTTAATTGTGTCTCAGTCTTTAACCATTTTCTGGGCTGTACTGCATCACATGCTGCTGCATGCCTTGAAGAATCCTCTGTTAGGTTTCTGCAGCAAAGAAAGTAGTGATTGTTGTGGAATCATACCTGCTTAATATCAAAGATTTGTGTTTTCCCATTGGATGCTGTTACAGCCAACTAAAGCAAGGGGAAGGCTGAGATAATCCAGAGGGAGAAAGAGGATGGTTATTACTGAATGTGTCTGTTGATATAAAACATGCACAAGTAACTCCAGCACTGCTGTATGCTGACATAGAGGCATTTCTGGGGAAAGTCAGCATGAGCTGATTATGCTCCCAGTGAACTTGTGTGCTGCTGGCACTTCTCAGGCCACCATATGCTGAACCTCTATCTGTGTGATGCAGGCTGTTTTCAGTTCCTTTGTTAAAATACAAAAACTTTGCCAATAAATATTTCTTGTTGTTCCCTCCTTTGGAAGATGCCATCAGAGTCCCAGCAGCTTGCACGAGCACTCGGGGCTGCAAGTCTACCTATGTGGGGGAGGGGAACAAGCCAGTGATGGGCATCCCCAGCTCAGCCCTCTGCCACGTGGATGAATGCCTGCACTGGTGTTTGTGGGAGCAGGCTGGGATCTTATGTTCAGTTTTTTGTAGACATTAGGAGGAGATAACTCTGAAAGTGAACAAATTCTGGTCTATGTAGTGGCAGGCATTGTGCTTAGGTGGTCATTCTTGCTTGCAGGGACATCACCACCACACATACAGGGTTTTCTTGTAAGAAAGCACTCAGCTACAGAGCAGAAGTGCTACCACAGTGCCTTGTGTGGGTTGTGCTTAAGAGACAACGTAACTGCTCAGGATTCCAGGGAGAGTCAGATGACAAATAGAGCAGATGCACCTCCAGTGTCAGAGGACTTGGTGTACCTCTTTGAAGTCGTCTCTGTGTGTGAATGTGCTCCCCTTCCTGCAGTGTGGGGGAGATGAGGCCAGCACACCCCTGGACAGGTTTGTTATCGCCATTCAGTGACCTTCAGCAGCTCAAAAACATGCTGCAGATTGGCCCAGATGAAGGTGCACTGCTCCTGTCTGCCTCTGACCCTCCCAGCTAAAAGAGAACCCAGCGCAGCTGTTTGCAAAGTCCTGTCACAGCAGCTTTCCTGCTTGTTTTGAGAGATCTGAATAGACAGTACCAGGCCATCTAGAAGTAAGTTTCATTTGTTTGGTTTCTTTTCTTTTTTTTCATGAGCTCCTCTTATGCAGACAGCATTCTCATTTTTGATAGTGTAGTTGTGTGTGAAAGCAGTGCACAAAAGCTAGCTTAGGAAAATTAGGTAAATCATTCATGGCTTTAGATAATACTGCAAACCTTCAAAAAGGTAACAGCAGCTTCTGCTCACAGAAGTATGTTACAGATCCTTTCCTTGCCTTAATGTTCTGTGGCTATTTCATGCTTGGATTACTGTGTTAGCTGTATCAATAGATCTTCCCTCTGGCCATATTTTCCAGATTGGTCTAAAGCTTATGGCTTAGATTTACCACTGTCCTGGACTTAAAACTTAACTCTGTTACAGTGGGTGCCCCAAAATCTTAGCACAAATTTGGGAAAGAAAGACTGGGGGCAGTGATCTAGAAGCTGCAGTCAGTGGGAGCAGGCATTGCTGAAGGGCTGCACTTTGTGGAAGAATTATCAGTAATGGGCTGCTTGTTGGCTCTGCAGGCCTGCACGTCCCTTCCTGCCATCGCTGCTCTGACAGTGCGAGTTCCCTGTTCCTCACTCAAATGTGGAACTAATGTGCTGATGCTGCCATTATAGGGGCAGCTTATGTATGTCATGCCTCTCCTCTTTCCAGACAGGAAGCTTTTTGGGGACTGTCATTGCTTCTGCATTTGTACAAGGCTCAAAGCAGATGCCTCTTGAGTGTTCTTTGTTTGGCTGCTTTTTGTTTCGGTGTTGATAGTGGGGTCAGCATGGTTCAGGCCTACCTCGTGTGTTCAGATTGGCCATTATGTTACCGCTGGTTTAACTTTTTAATTTTATTTTTAACTGTACTGTTTTTGCCTTTTATTTCAGTTACAAATTTCAAATTCTACAATAGCTTTTGATTTGAAGTGCTCCTGCCTGCAAATATTAGTGTATGTATGTGCCGTTGATACTGGCAGGTCCATTTTAATGTGTGAATCAAAAAGTCCCTTATCTTTATTGCTAAATATGTGTGTGTGTGTGTGTGTGTGTGTGTGTTTATGTGTATATGTATATTAAAAAAACTTCCTTAAATTTCTATTTTGTAAGTTTTTTTGGAGTGGAAGGAGAAAATCCCTCCAAAGAAAGGTACAGGTTTAGCTGGAATTTCCAGCTTTGATCTGACTGTTTCTTCTGATCCCCAATAATGTTGCTCATTGCTTAGTGATTTCTCTGCTTACTTCTGTGTAAATTAATTAAGAAGAATGGATTATAATATTCATATGAGTTTTTCCCTGTTTTACAGGAAGATGTGGATGATGTGACTGTTGTTCAGGAAAAAAAAGGGAACTGTGATGAAATTAATATAGACAAGGTATGCTTTATCTCAGTTAAGCACTATTTAAAGCAAGTAAGCTTTTAGGGTGTACACAGGATTTGTAATAAAAAGAATGCCTTCTGCTGGTCAATGCCAATATTTTCTAAAGTAGACCTTTGCTTAAGATTTGCTTTTGCACTCATGGGTTAAGTAAAAAATATAGAGCTCCACTTAATGTCAGAAGCTTCTAAGTAGCTTATTCAGTTAAATAAAGGCTCCTTTGCCTCTCATTGCTGCTGGCAGTTTCAGCATAGCTGTTCCCTGCAGTTAGAAGGTTAGACATATCTGATATTACTAGAACGTTCATTGAAAATAGCACTCGAAAATGCAGAGGTCTTAAGTGGAGTGTGTAAGAAGATCACATGCAACTTTCTTAATTATCCTTGCAAAATACTGAAGACAAATAATCGTCTTAATCTTCCCTCATCTTCTTACTGTGAATTAAATTAAGTGTTGTTTAACACAGAGGACAGTGGCTTGTGTTGCTTTTCTCTGTATGCCAGGCGAGGCGGCAGGCTCTACAAGAAGAGATTGATAGAGAATCTGGAAAAACTAACATTTTCAGTCCCAAAGAGAACATGGTACGTATGAACGCAGACTTTGATCTGATGGAAATACTGTGTCCCAGAGCCACTTCCTGGGGAAAAAAGAAAGCACTGAAAACAGCATTTTTTTTCTGTTTGTGATTCATGTATGTGGCTTGGCACAACCGTTCTCCTGTTTGTAAATTTGAAGTCATGCTCTGGAACGAATTACAATACCAAGAGAATCTGGGAGCTGACCAGTGAATTCTTAACATCGTTTGGAATTGCTTAGAGGTCTGATTCCCATCATGAGTACTGAAAAGCATTATTTTCTCTAGTTCCTCTGGAGATTTTGCTACAAAGAATTGCTACAAAGTCATTTTCTACTTACTGTAAAATATAAGTGATCCTAGGCCACGGTTGTAAGATGTCATTGAATTTTATCTGAATTGCTATCTGGAAGAATTTGCGGACATTCAGAAATGGAGATGCACATGAAAAGGTGAGAGGGATGGTAACTGACAGTACAGGTCTGCAGTATCTGCAGCCAATAGCCTCCTAATTTCTACATCATTTTTCCACCTCTTTGAAAGACTGTTCTTTATTTTTTGCTTTTATAGCCTACTTAGCCTGCCTCCTGGCAGATTTACCTCTCAGATATCTAACTATTGCAGCAGTGTTCAGCAGGAATAATAAGATTCAGAAGGAGAGAAAGCTTTGCTAAAAATATGGGATTCTTTAGTTGTTTGCAGAAGTGTTGCTCAGGACTACAGAGGCCGTTAATGCCTTTCTGGGACCTCAACAAATCCCAGAAACAAATCATGTAAATTTTATGGAGTAGGAGTAAGACTGCAGTGTGTCCTGAACTGCAGATATCTGATAGTCTCTGAAGGGAAAATGACTTCTTTGGCAGGGGATCCCAGTTCTTTGGTGTTCATCTGTCACTGTTTATTAATACATAAAAGAATAAAAGCTATGAAAACTAATTGATGGGCTTCAAAAGGAGAGAGCTAGAAATACTGCAGCAAAAGCTATGTCCATTGCTTGCCAGCAGTTCCCTTTAAAAAAAAAAAAAAAAAAAAAAAACAGGTTTGACAAGCCATAATTATTTCTGTATCTGTGCAGATATCCATCTCCTGTTCCAAAGGGAAGACAATTTATATATGTCTGCATTTGTGTCACAGAGCAGGGCTTATACAGCAGCTTATCCTTATTTTTAAAAAAAGTATTATGGATAACTTTCTTTTAGTTTCAGTATTCTGGCCTGTGATGCTGGAGGATACTCCAGCTCTGCATTTTTATAACTTATAACACCTGCTACAGCTTGCCTTCAATATTGCATAGCATGCTGTGTGTCATATTGGCTGTCTGGTGAAGAACGACTGTTTCATGTAAGCTACAACTGTTTACTTGGAAGGATTTCAGGCTCACATAAACATACTGCTAAATTCACATTTTTTTTTCTGGGATGAAGCCAGATCAGTTTAATCATGTTTAATTAACGATCAAACATTCTTCCATTTAATATCACCCCAATTATAAAGAAAAAAATGGGAGTAGCAGTTCTGACAGAAGTAGTTAGAAATGATCGCAGAGCTCCTACTGTTGCTCAGGAGTCAAAAAAGATCCTTAGGTAACGACGTTCATAGCTAAGCCAAAAGTTCATAAACTTCTTAAATCATACCCTCTGTCTTGGGTTATTTGCGAACACAAATGGTTGAATTTTGATTCTACTTGGATGTTATCTACACTCTCAGAAAGGAACCAATATCAAAAACAAAACTGAAGGAATAATTTGTTCAAAGAATACAGTGAGAGGCAAAGTTGTGGGGTGGCAAACTGCAAGAGAGGGGAGGTTTTAAGGGCATTACATTTAGTCCTGTTGGTTAAGTGTATGCCCTAAAATTTTTGCACCCTTGCAATCAAGTTGGTAAGTAGTGGGATGAGAATGCCCTTGTTAACTTAAAGCACACGAGCCAGATGGAATACTGTCTCTAACACTAATACAACAAAATACTTGGGAAACAAAAGCTACCTAATCAAGGCTGTAGAAAAATTAAAAACAAAAATTGCTGTAAGAGGCAACAGAGTGAGAGAAAGGTTGAGTTTTGCCTCAATCCTCTTAGAGTAAGAGAAATATCTGTGCAGGGTCTGGTGCTCTGAGCAGAAAGCAGGAAAGTCAAGATTTGTAAAGACAGATGAAAAGAAGAATCTGAAAGTACATTAAATGCTGTCTCCAGGTTAAGTGAATTCCTATGCTAATGAAGCTGCACTTGCATTGGGTTACGGCAGTCTAATTACACACTGCAAGAGGTGCTGCATGTGAATGACTGCTTCCAGCAGCCTGCCCTGTCAGGTGGTGGTGGCTGGTGATACACAGCTGGAAGTTGTCAGTCGTGGTGATATTTTAGTGTTCATCTCACTATGTGTGTTTCACAGGATACAAAGATTGGACAGTGGAGTACAGCTGCTTTTCAAAGTTCTGAGCGAGGAATGAAATTTCTTCGACTGATGGGTGGTTTCAAAAAGGGCTCTGCACCTATGGAAGATCTCTCTGCAACTACAAACAAACAGAACATGGCTTTGAACAGGGAAGGGGAGGAGAAGTTACAGCAGGCTCTGAAGATGGAATTTGATAAAGCAATGGACTTGAAGCAACACAGAAGAATTGGTCTTGGATTTCAACCTACTGCCAACAAGAAAGCGTACATAGACAAATATGCATCTAGGTCTATAAAATTTGAAGATTAAAACTGAAGTAATGGAATGAAAACAGGGAAACTTATTTTTGCTTTCCACTTATTCTTACTTGAAATAAAATATGAAGTGTTCAATACATTGTAGTTACGAGGCATTTTTAATATAAGTTTTCAGCTTCTAGTTTACATGGAGTTATGTCCTCACTTGGACACAAAGGGATCTAAGAACAGTAGGATCTCAAACCTTTCCAGCATTTTCCACAGTCAAGAGAAAATTTCCCTTAAAGATTGAAGGTATGTGGACAGTGCCTGCAAGAAAGTAAAAATCGGTCATTTTTTTTAAAAATAGATTTGATAAGCTTTTTTTTTTTTAGCTGCATCTTTGTGATTCAAAAGGATTTTAATATTCTGTAAAATCTTCATGTTTTTACACTCAGTGAGCAGTACAAACTGATGGTGGTTTACTTGGAAGAAATATTACTGGGTTGCCTACAAATTTGATGAGGGGAGACTTAACCATGAAAGTGGTTTCTTGAGTATTGGCATCCTCATTATTATAATTATAATAAAAATACTCTCGAACATCCTGTTTCAACATGCTCTAGCAGTCTGATTTTCAAGAAGCAGCTGTTACCTCTCAGTGAAGGTAAATACTTTGTGAGTAGGTTTCCTAAATTATAAAAAACAAGGCGATTTTAATAATGTGTTTATAAGTTTATTATAAATGAATGAAATTTTTAATCTTCAGACTTTCGTGCAACCTGCACTTTCACTTTCTGAATACAAACTATTAAGAGTGTATTGTTTATGTTTTGTTCAGAATTGAAAGTGCTCTGGAAACTGTCTTGTGGGAAGTTACAAAAAGAAAATGAAGAAACGTCCCATATTCCATCAGTGTCACAGAATCACAGAATTGTAGGGGTTGGAAGGGACCTCTAGAGGTCATCGAGACCAACCCCCTGCCAAAGCAGGTTCCCTACACCAGGTCGCACAGGTAGGCGTCCAGGCGAGACTTGAATATCTCCAGAGAAGGAGACTCCACAACCTCCCTGGGCAGCCTGTTCCAGTGCTCCGTCACCTCACTGTGAAGAAGTTCTTGCGCACATTCGTGCGAAACTTCCTATGCTGCAGCTGATGTCCGTTTCCCCTCGTCCTGTCTCCACGTACCACTGTGCTGGTTATTGTGGGATATGGTGTTCTGTACGTTTTCAAGTCATCCTGGTTCTCAAGCATGACAAGACGACCATCTCTTGTGCCTGGGACTGCTGCAGCAACGGTGGCCTCCTTGCAGGAAACCCACCGTGCTCGACCCAAGTTACTGTCTCTGCTTACATCTCATTGTTCTGTTTTACCTGTCCTTTCTGATAAGATGGTGCGAACTAATCTGCTAAATTTCTTGTTCTTTTAAGGCAACCTTTCTTTGCACAGTAGCCTTTTCTATCAGACTGCTGTGCCTGAAAGCAGCTGACTCCTGGCAGAAAATACTCTTGCAGAACAGTATGGTTTCAGTGTATTCTGGGGCAACGCCTATGGGGAAATGAAAAATCATGCAGAGACTCCAGCAAAAGCCATACCTGGGGAGGGAGATACTGAACCCATTTCCTACAAGGCCTGGTCTTTGCTTTGAGAGAACCACTGCATTTAAAGACTACCTTCAACACCTTTCTGGGCTGCAGCTGTGGCTTTGCTTCAAGTACCACAGGTTCAGAATCAGAAAACATTCTGATTAAAGACAGATGCTGAATTCAGGCCTTCAACTACTTGGCAAAAAATGCATTAAAATAATGGAATAGGTGGGAAATTGTTAACTGATGGCTTCCTTTAAGAAGGGAAGGACAGAACAGCATGTACAGATCTCTGCTGCAGAGCCATTATTGGGTATGTAGTGACTAGCCTTGCATTGCCATTGATAGGAGGTTGAAGGGGATAATAGTTCTACACTTACCTTTGGATGTGCATGGCTTGACACCTTGCCCTTGCTAATGTTGACGCAGTTGGAAAACCAAGGCAGACATCCGGGACAAACTAACTTCATTCAAGCAGTCAAATTTGCTCTAGCCTGTGTATCTACTGTATACAGAAGCCAGACAGGTCTATAGTAAGTGGGATGCTTAAACTAGAATTAATTTTTCTCTAAACATGGAAGTAAGCCAAAAGCAGGTTATTAGAGTGGTAGGGCGGGCTTTGAGGCTGGACGTTTAAAGTTTGCTCCTGGTAACTAATTAGAGCTTTCTGCATATAACCGAGCTGTTTTTGCACTAATAAAAGCATCGGTAAAAAACTTGAAAACCTTTTCCATGGCACTCTTGCATCAATAAATAAAGTTATACTGTGCACAAAAGATGACAGGCAAAAATGGGTGTCTCTGGGGGAAAAGGAATGGTTGGCTGGGCTGTTACTAAGCCTGCTGTAAGTTTCCATTTTACAGAACCTGGAACTGCTCCATGCTGGGTTTGTAGCAGTACATTTACCCCTGCAGGACAATTTCTGCCATACCACAGCTGCTCTCTGTGACCTACTTGGCTGGCTAGACAGCCCTGTTCAATCCCACTTACCCAGTTTCCAAGTCTAACAGAAAGAATCATCCATGTGCTGCTGAGAGTTGCTTTATGCAGCTGCAGCAAAAAGGGAAGCTAAATCATAGTATGACCTAACATACGTGCAGTACTGTCATCTCACTATATGTAGAGAATTAACTAAAGAAAGTATAATTAAATTGGGTACTGAAGGTTGGAAATGAATATATGGTTCTAGCAAAACCAATTACATGTTCAGCTGCTGTTAAACATTAGGCAGCCATTTGCTCAGTGGGATGGGGGAGAGAATCACAAAAAAAAAAAAAACAACCCACAAAGTAGAATTTGAGGTTTGATATAAAACTATTTACCAAAAAAGGAAAAAAAGAACAACAGTTTTATATATATATGATACTTATATACAGACAAAAGAAGCAATGCACAGTGCAGTAGCTCACCACCCGCTGACCGATGCCCAGCCAGTCCCCAAGCAGCAGCTGCCCACCCTGACCAACTCCCTGTTTTCAAGCTTCTTCTGCAAGATGCCACATGGTACAGAATATCCCTTTGGCCAGTTGAGGGCAGCTGTCCTGGTTCTGTTCCCTCCCAGCTCCTTGTTCTCTCCCCCTTCCCCCCAGCCCCCTCAGCAGCAGGAAAAGCAGAGAAATTGAGGCATCCTTGGCTCTGTACAGCATTACTCAGCAACAATCAAACCATCCGTGTGCTACCAACAGTCTTTCTCCTAAAGCCAAAACACAGCCTCATACCAGATACTGCAAAGGAAAAATCAGCTCTATTCCTGCTGAAACTAGGTCATCTGCCTTAACAAAGAGAACGTTTCTGTGCAAATACATCTTAATATGTGACTTCAGTCATTAAAAAACCGCTACCCAGAAGAACCAATAGATGCAAGATCACACTGTGGTTGCTTACCACAGGACAGAAACAGACAGAATGAAATTTATTAGGTATAAAAGCAGTGCACATAGCTAAATTACAGCATGACTAGGTAATAAACTTGTATACACAAAGGAACTTCTCCAGAACAAACAGGTGAGGTGCAAATTGCTTTATTCAGTGATATAGCATACTAGAGAATATGGAACACTGCGTACATTTCCATTTTCCTTTGCAGACAGCATTTAAAGATACAAAACACTACTGAACTAGTGATATGACAAACACAGCTGAGAAAAATGTATATTAGAAATTAGAACAGTAACACTTGGTCCATTTTTCTCTTACTGAAACTGACCAAATGTTGGCAGCATTCCAAAGCAGAACAACTTAGTAGGATTACTACACTGAAATACTGCTTTCTACACAGGCAGGATGAAGTCTGGGGGCTGTGAATTGATCTGTGTAGAGTATCAGATTTTATTCCTTTGTCACTAAAATGACAACAAATTTTATTTGGAAAGGCTGAAGTATCTTTTACTGAATCTAACCTGGATTTAAAATACAGTGGCAAAACTGGAAACAAAAAATTCAGATTAAATCATTGCACTCAGGACTGTTTTACCTGTACCCAAGTAAATCTGTCACTCTAAAATTCAAACACAGTGAACTCCAGTCAAAGACCAGAAGAATCAGCGACTTGTGGCCCTGGCTACATGCTCACTTTTACGTAAGACTCCCTGGAAGAGGCGCTCATCAGGTTCTGGACTGCAGAGGAAGGCGAAGGGCCAAGTCTGTGAAGTGACTCATGTCAGGTTGTTTGCTTCTTCTCTTGATGTATTCCAGAGTTTTTACCTGGGTAAAGAAGAAAGGTGTTTTGAGATGTTTAGTCTTTGTCTTTTCTCATTTCAGAGGCCACAGTTTTGCTAAAGGAAGGCATTTTAACAGATGCACCGCTGATTTTCCCTGAATTCCACTAGACACACAACCACTTGCTTCTCTGACTCCAGAGCTGGTGACCACAGACACTTTTCTCAAGCAGTGCTCTCAAGTGCTCACATTCCAATGTGTCAACATACAATTCCTCCACTAATAACAACACTGTTCTTCTTTAAAAGCTTACATTTTCTGTACTGGAAAGTGCAGAACCCCACATTTCCAGATCCTTTAATGTGTGAAATACTTTTAAAAATGTGAGAGACAGAGCAGATTGGTACAAATAAGTGAAGCTGCTTATTTATTAAGAAGCATTTTAAAAAATAAAGTTTTTTTTTTTTTTTTTTTTTTTTTTAACTTAAACTTAGTTCAAAGCCCAGATAAAACAAGACAGACATTTGCAAGGAGATCAGGTTCATCTAGGTCAAGAAAGGGCTCTGAAAGTACTGCCTCCTATTTCATTGCATTGGCCCACAGTATCAGAGGGGGATGTTGGTGGGACAGCAGTAGAGGTTGAACCTTCCCACCAATATCCCATTACATTTTGTAGTCTTACAGAACAGTGTCTGACATGCAAGTGCAGATAAAGCATAAGGATGGAACTGAATTCCTCCATGTAAATAAAATGGCACCCACTGACATTCAACAGTGTTTGCTAGAAGTCTGTGGAGACCAAACAGCAGGTGTTGACACAGTGAAGGATGGGTGGGGTGTTTCAGCAATGGCAACAGCAACATGAAAGACAGTTCATGTTCTGCACAGCCATGCACAGCTCTCACACCACAAAATGAAGAGACTCTCGATCAGCTAATCGCCACAAATCAGCTGGTCACAACCAGAGAACTGCATACAGAGCTGTGTACAAACCTGATTTCGTCCTATGACAAGGTGACCTGCTTAATGGATGAAGGGAAGGCTGCCAAAGTGGTCTACCTGGACTTCAGTACAGCCTTTGATACTGTCCCCCTCAGCATCGTCGTGGTGAAGCTGGCTGAGCACCTCAACACAGAAGGGACATGGAGGTGCTGCAGCAGGTCCAAAAAAAAGGGCAACAAGGCTGTGAAGGGCTTGGAGAATGTGGCCTATGAGGAGAGACTGAAGGAACTGGGGCTGTTCAGTCTGGGGAAGGGGAGGCTGAGGGGAGACCTTATGGCTCTCTTCCAACACCTGCAAGGTGACAACAGCAAGAGTAGGGTTGGTCTCTTCTCACTCGTGACAGGACAAGGTGAAATGGTCTTAAGTTGCACCAGGGTAAGTTTAGGTTGGACATCAGGAAAAATTTCTTTACAGAAAGGATGGTTAAGCACTGGAACAGGATCCCCAGAGAGGTGTTTGAGTCACCATCCCTGGATGTGTTTGAAAACTGTTTGGATGTGGTGCTCAGGGACATGATTTAGTCGTGGGTTGTCAGAGTTAGGGTAGTGTGGTTAGGTTGTGGTTGGATTTGATCTTTAAGGTCTTTTCCAACCTAGGAACCTATGATTCTATAAGAGCTGAATATTGGCCTCAGTGTATTGGAAACCATGGTGTAAGTGTTAAAATCTCACAGTCTGCACCCAGGTGGTTCCCACAAATGCTCATAAAGTAACAGAAAGAACACCATATGCAATTTTGTCAGGATCTATTGAACTGATACCAGGTGAAGGTGAGATTTCCTGGATTGAATCATTACTGGTGATGAGATTTGTGTCACCACTATGTGCCAGAGTCAAAGGGCAGTCCATGGAGCAGTGACATATGAATTTCCATTGAAGAAAGAGTCCATGACAAAACCCTCAGCAAGACGAGTGATATGCACTGTTTTCTGGGATGGAAAAGGGGTGGGACTTCCCAGAACCTGGGCAAACCCTTAGCTCTGACCACTGCACTGTGATGCTGACTGAGCTAAAGGCTAAAACTTCTACTGTCAGGCCAGGGCAGAAGACAGCCTTTCTCTTGCCACAGGGTAATGCCAGGTTCCACACTGGTTTGAAGACTGTGCAGCACTTTGCTAATCTTGGCTGGACTCTCCAACCACACCCACCATATAAGTCCATATTCAGAACCTTCTAACTTCCATCTGTTCAGGCACCTGAAAGGTGGATTGTGTGGGCAATATTTTCCTAGCAACAACACTGGGTCACCGCTGCAGGTTTCATCAGTGACGAAAATGTATCGCTAACAGTGGTGACTATGTTAAAAAAACAATAGTTTTTTGTGGCTGGGAATTTGCTCTATCAAACAGCATTATTGTGCTTTTTGTATCTGTTGTTGTTTCCATGGAAATAAATAGGAGGCGTTACTTTCAGATCAACCTATATAGTATTGCCTTTTCCCACGAAAGGAGCTAAAGAAAATCCTAACAGATTTCTCTGCAGTACGTACTCCTTACCATTGTTTTGGTGTCAGCAAAGCCATGTTTCTGGGCAAGATTCCAGAGATTTACTGAAAGCTGGTTTAGCTTGTTGTTTCGTAGATCGCCATGAGCTAAAATCGTGTTGAAGAAATTGAGTGCCAACTGGCTTTGTCGCTTCAGAGTCTATAATGAGAAAAGAATTCCCGTGTTATACAGTCATCCCAGCATAACCTCTCCAAGTTTGCTTACAAGTGCAAGGGACAGATAATTGTTTTGAAATACACAGCAATAATTACAGCTGCAGGAATATGGGCACAGTTTCCACATTCCATTTCCAAATAAAACAAAAAAATGATAATTATGAGTCAACCCACATGTGGAGCATCGTGTCCAGTTCTGAGCTCACCAGTTCAAAAAAAGACATCTCCTACAAAGACTCCAGAGGAGGGCAACAAAGATGATAAAGATGCCCGGAGCATCTCCTGCACAGGGAAAGGCTGAGAGACCTGGGCCTAGAGAGGAGACTGAGAGGGGATCTGATCAATGTTTATAAATATCTAAGGTGCAGGAGGCAATTAGGCAAGGCCAGAGTCTTTCCAGTGGTGTGTTACGGTAGAGTAAGGAGCAGTGGCCAAAAGCTGGAACACAGGAAGTTCCACACAAATATATGGATGAACATTATAGTCAGGGTGTCTTCTTTTTTTTTTTTTTTTTTAAACCTGCTTTTCTTCTAGTGAAACAGACTTGTACCACGTTAGTAATTAATTTCCTTAAAATTTTTAGGAGGGAGCTCGAGAAGAACCACTGCTTTGCTGTAACCTGCCACAAGCAACACCACTGCCTTTCAGACTCTGCAGGAGATCTCTTTAGCACTGACAATTCTGCACTGAAGACAGATTGTTATTGGATGCATCTTACACATAGCACCACTTTATACTGCTTTGCTGCTGCTGTCCTTTGGTTTTGGCTGAAGAAAGACCACTGACAAAACCAAAGCTGCATCTTACCCACAATAGCAAGGCAGTAACTAGAACTATCAGCTCAGCATCTTGATAACTGAACGTGGCACTCACTTCAGCCCTCTCAGTTCAATACACGTTAGGGGTAGCTAACACACTGCACTCAGATACAAAACTACAGAGGGAACGAGGCAAAAATTGGGATAAGTGGTGCGATCAGTGCAAGTTGTGCCCTCCTGACACCACCAGTGCAGCCACGCAGCCTCTGCCCTTTCCTTAAGGGATCAAAAGTAAATTAATTTCACTTCTCACTGCCAACAGAAGCGAGGTCAGATGCTATTAAACAAAGAAACAGAACACAGACTGCCATCAGTCCCCCAGATATTTCTGTAAAAGTTGAAAGCCATGCCATTAAAGAATTGGCAAGCTAGAAAAGAACACAGCATACTCTAAATGAGAAGTGTAAGACTGGTGACTACTGTGTATCAGCCACACAGCAGTAGATGCAGAGAAAATCTGATGAGTTGCGCACGCACACACGCACACACGCACGCACACACGCACACGGAGTGCCCAGAGCTGCTACAGGGCCCAGGAAGTGTTCTGTAAACACTACATTGATTACATGGAGCTATCAGGAAGACAGCTCTTTCTTCCTCTAACAGTTACCTACTTCAGAACCTTTCATCCCAGTAGTGCCAAAATTGGTTTATTAGCTGAAACTGCAGCTATTACTTGGAAGTGTTGAACCATACTCCCTACCAGGCAGAGGAACACAGTCAGTCTAGTCCAGGAATGTTAACACAAAATACAGAGATGCCACTCTGAATGACAGTAAAGAGAAAAGTAGTTGTCAACGTTTAAATATTACTATAGTATTTCTCTCACAGGATTACCATCCTTCAGGGAAAAAGATACAGCGTACTGCCTGCTGATCAGTGTTACATACAGCCTCCCTCCTGTCACCATCCATGCTGAACTGGCAAAACAGGGTGTTTAACTACATGTTTTTTTTTTCCCCACTGACTATCTAATGCTTGTGCATCTTCCACTGAACACCTCCCACCTTCAAGGAGGTCTCTGGAGGCACTCTCATAAGCAGCAGCCCAGAAATTGTTGGGCAGAACAGAAATGCAGCAGCACTCAGAACTGGACATAACTAGCAAGACTTCCCAGGCAGTAACAACGCCAGCAGACAATCCATTCTTTAAAGTAGGGATGATGTTTTGACTAACTGGAAACATAAGTACTTTAAAAAAAATGACCCTGAAACAGTAAAAAGCTGGAAGTAGGAGACACGTGCTAACTGCCATCATGCTGGGGTAGGCACAGTCATCTCACAGCATTTTGGTTCCCAGTCACACATTGCAACAGGGAGAGAGAGAGAAAGAGAGGCAGGCACAAGCGTGCAGTAAATCCATGTCTGAAAACTAACCAGCAGGGTCAGACAAGGGTCCTGGTGACAGCAGACGTGTTTGTGCAGCATGGCACCACTCTGCCACCCAGGGGAGTGATGCATGTCAGCACGCTGCCAACCTGCTGGCAGCTGTGGCTGTGCTGCATGCTGACCTGCAGTGTGCGTCCAGAGGCTGCACACAAAAAGGAGCCAGCAGCTGCTCGGCAGCCACAGAGCCGCGGGACTGAGCATCCCCACACCAAGAAGAACTGCCTCCTGGAGCTGCATTTCCCATAACCTGTGGAATAACACTGATCACCACAAAATGAAAAAAAAAAAACCCTCAACAGATCATCATTCAATGATGTGACCTCAGGCTCCCCAAAGCGAAGTGCAGAGCAATGTCCAGGTTTCATACAGCTTAGCAGCAGAAAATGCAACATTTCTCACAACAGACCATGTAATTGTTTCCGTGACCTTCTGGCTAGTGGTTCAATCACTCACCCCTGCCTTTAACGACTTTCTCCAGACACCTATGGCATAAGGATACCTCCAGCCTTCTATGAGAAAAGCTGTGGCTCACTTCGGCCCGCTGCTCCCCGTGCAGGCTGCCCAGCACAGCACCGTCCCACACAGAGCCCAGGCACCCACAGTGCTCAGCACAGCCACAGCGCTGCCTCAGGGCACTGCATGTGTCAGCCCAGCCAAGTCTCTGTGCTGGCAGGGCACCTCTTTGCATCACCTGAATGAGCAAGCCAGAAATTAATTCCAGCAGCACCGTGATGCTGTAGGTTGCGGCCCTATGATCCAAATCCAGATGTGCCTGCACAGAGCCATGCCAGGCACCTCTCTTCTCCTTTAAAAGCTCTCAAGACAACCCTTTGGGACCTTTTAACATATGTAGTTTACAGGGAAAGATCAGGAGCTGTGCCGGTCAAGCCAGGTTCTCAGCTCCCTTGCTACACCGCTGTCCTAAAGTGAGATAAGTGAAGCACCTAGCACAAGCAGCAGCTGGTAGCACCTCGTGTATAACAAAACGGAGGAGCTATTCAGGAAAGGAGAGCAGCAGCACCCAAGCTGCAGCTGGGAGGTCTTGCGGGACGCAAGAGGACAGGCACCCTGTTTCATCACGTGTGCTGAGAGAGCTGGTGGAGGTCATTGCCGAACCGCTCTCCATCATTTTTGAGAGGTCTTGGACAACAGGGGAGGTCCCTGAAGACTGGAGGATAGCCAATGTCACTCCGGTCTTCAAAAAGGGCAAGAAGGAAGATCTGGGTAATTATAGGCCTGTCAGCCTCACCTCTGTCCCTGGAAAGGTGATGGAACAGCTTGTGCTGGATACCATCTCCAGACAACTGGGAGAAAAGGAGGTTATCAGGAGTAGTCAGCATGGGTTCACCAAGAGGAGGTCGTGCTCGACCAACTTGGTGGCCTTCTATGATGCTGTCACATGCTGGGTGGATGGGGGAAGAGCGGTAGATGTAATCTACCTTGATTTTAGAAAGGCGTTTGATACTGTCTCCCACGACATCCTTATAACACAGCTGAGGAAGTGTGGGATAGACGAGTGGACAGTGAGGTGGGTTGAGAACTGGCTGAGTGGCAGAGCACAGAGGGTCGTCGTTGGTGGTGCAGAGTCTGGCTGGAGACCTGTAACCAGTGGTGTCCCCCAGGGGTCTGTGCTGGGTCCGGTCTTGTTCAACATCTTCATCAATGACCTTGATGAGGGGATAGTGGCCACCCTCAGCAAGTTTGCTGATGATCCGAAGTTGGGAGGATTGGCTGACACGCCTGAAGGCTGTGCTGCCATTCAGCGAGACCTGGACAGGCTGGAGAGCTGGGCAGTAAGAAACCGGATGAGGTTCAACAAAAGCAAGTGTAGGGTCTTACACCTAGGGAGGAATAATTGCATGCACCAATACAGGCTGGGGGATGAGCTGCTGGAGAGGAGCTCTGCAGAGAGGGACCTGGGCGTCCTGCTGGACAACAGGTTGGCCATGAGCCAGCAGTGTGCCGTCGTGGCCAAAAAGGCCAATGGCATTCTGGGGTGCATTAAGAAGAGCGTGTCCAGCAGGTCGAGGGAGGTGATCCTCCCCCTCTACTCTGCCCTGGTAAGGCCTCATCTGGAGTACTGTGTCCAGTTCTGGGCTCCCCAGTACAAAAAAGACAGGGATCTCTTGGAAAGAGTCCAGCGGAGGGCCACAAAGATGGTGAAGGGCCTGGAGCATCTCCCCTATGAAGAAAGGCTGAGTGAACTGGGTCTGTTTAGCCTTGAGAAAAGAAGACTGAGAGGGGACCTGATCCAGGTTTATAAATATCTGAGGTGTGGCGGCCATAGCGGTGAGGCCAGTCTCTTTTCAGTGGTACATGGAGACAGGACGAGGGGAAACGGACATCAGCTGCAGCACAGGAAGCTTTGCACGAATGTGCGTAAGAACTTCTTCACGGTGAGGTGACGGAGCACTGGAACAGGCTGCCCAGGGAGGTGGTGGAGTCTCCTTCTCTGGAGATATTCAAGTCTCGCCTGGACGCCTACCTGTGCGACCTGGTGTAGGGAACCTGCTTTGGCAGGGGGTTGGTCTCGATGATCTCTTGAGGTCCCTTCCAACCCCTACAATTCTGTGATTCTGTGATTCTGTGATCACTTTTCCAGCATGCTAGAAAGCATTTGGGTTTGGATGCAGTCCTTCAGAAAAAGTCCCTGAGCAACCACTGGAGGATGCACACAGAGCGCAGGTGGCAGCTGCTCAGGGAGCAGTGAGCACCTCCGAGTCAGGGCAGAACATTTCAACATTCTCCTCTCAGCTCCATACAGTCACCAGGGTAGGTTCATCTCTACTTCAAAGTCATTATTAAGTTAATCCAGCAAAGACGTGCTTCCATGTGGAGCCTGTGGCTCACAGAAAGCTGGACCATTCTTCCCAAAGCTATGCTCAGCAATCCTGATGGTTTCTACAGGCATGCAGAGGCAATGTTTCCAATCAAACTATTTATAACCTTTTAACTCCGCCAGCAAGCCAGAGACAATGCTGTAATAAAAGTGTTGACTTGGAAGTGTGGGCTCTCCAGCACCAAGACCAGCAAGTGGAACTGATGTGCTCCATGTTCACCCATCATTCCTGTTAAGACATCAGCAACAAAGCTGCAAACTTGTCAAAACAGCACCTCCATCACTACAACATCCTCTGGACACTGCAGTGGGTAAACTCCCTTGCCTTCTTCTTCCAAAAAGAGGACTGAAATGTTTAACCACTCTTAGACTTGGCCAAGGACACAGAATCCTTCAGGAACACCAAGAACTTTTCAATCTAAAACACATCCACACACACAGTCACCCTGCTCAGCTCTACTTGTTGTTCTGTACTGAAGCATTAACGAGGTTCATATTATAGATGAACAAATTGGCTGTGCTGAAAGAAGCCTTGAGAGGGTACCCAGGAATTGCTTTCTCCTGTTGCATTACTATGAAAATTCCGGTATCTCTCACATGGCACATCCTGACACAGCAACAACCACCTGCTCTGGATGTTTTGGTTCAAAAGCCGTGTTTGAATGAAACATGCTCCATCTGGACACAGAGCAGTGAGCAGCCAGATTATCTCCATTTTTAAGAAACCTGGAGCACAAAATTAATCCTCCACCCACACAACGCTGAGAGAGGATTCACCGACACATGCTCTCATGACCAGAAGCAGCTCAAACCTCACTGAACTGTCCAGAAGTGAGAACTGTACTTCAAGCACTGTAACGCAGATGAAGGATTCTTTAATAATGCAAAAGGACCACACTGAGTTGACAGAAGCAGCATTGCTCTCTTCCAAACCACCGTTTTGGTGAAAGCCTTTTATTGTGAGAAACTACTGTTTTCCTCTGTAGCTTTTAAAGGGAATGAACCAATTAAAACTCAGTATCAAAGGTCTGTTTGTTAAACGTGTGGCCAAGCCGATGAATAATAAAAGGTCACTGACACCAAGGCAATGAAAACACCACAGAGATCCCATGCTAGGTCCCATGTCAGTACCAACAGAGGTCTCAGACAATACTGTCACCTTTATTTCCTCAGCAACAACAGCTTCCTCCGAAAAACATTTATTTTTTACATAATGTTGTGGGGTTTTTTTGTCTAAATCTCTCAGGGACTTTTACACAAAAAGCAAATTAGATGCTCTGTAAGTAAGGATGGACACAGGAATAAATCCAAGACCACAGTGACAAAGGCAGGGCAGGAATTACAGCCATGCTGCTTAGCTTTAAATCCAGTTTTCTACACAACAGATACATCAGAGAAATAACCACCTCTCAAATTAAGCTTGAAAGATGAAAAAAAGCCTTTCAGAAACCACACACCAAGCCATACAAACATCCTCACCCACATACTCTATATAGGATTCAGACATAAGAAATCCCTCATACACGACCCACTGCCCAGAAAACTGATAAAATCTCCTGCCAGCATCTGCTTGGACACCACTAAGCAAAGCGTCTTTTTCTTTCCTGTAGCAGCTCTGAAAAAGAATTGCCATTCACAGTGGTCATGAATACAATGACGTAAAGGCATTTCCAAAGGATGTATTCATCTCACATCTCTATGGTTGCTTAACAAGGGTAAACAATATAGCAAAAGCAGTGAAAGGACTACACTTGTAACAGAGGTCTCCAAACAAGCTACTGGGAAACATGGTATTTTAAAAGTTCCATCAGATAATTATCTCCTGCCTTCTCATCTCAGTCTACAAGCCCACAAGACTGCAGTCAATATTCAATAGCTCAGTAGGAGCAACACAGAAGCTGCTGAGGGGCTCAACCTCAGAAAGAGGTAAGTTAGCAGAATGGTGATTTCACTAATACTGAAAAACACGGGTCACCTGCCCTCCATACACAAACTCTTACGCTGTGTTTCATCTCCCAGACTCTGCAACTCCAATCAGGAAAGCCAATGAAATGTCAAGAGTTTTCTTTACCTCATATTGAGCAAATAAAACAAATATTTAGAGGTTAGAGACAAAACATGTTTTCCCTCCTCCTGCACTTCTCTTTCTATGGCCTGGGATCCAAAACTTGTACAATTTTTTTCCACTGCACTTACCATGAAGTATGAACTCCCATTTTGCTTATTACAGAATGGGACATTTCAGGAAACTAACTTAGCTGGCAAGAAAATATGGTTTATTTACAGAGAAAGGTGACAGCCGATCACCAGTTTGCTAAGGACAATGATTGCATCACGAAGCTTAGCTCATTACAAAGACCTTTTCTTTATAAAGGTAAAAATACATATGTCACACCACATAGAGTGTCATGTTTCCATAACCCAGACTACACCAATATTCAGATTAGATAATTCAAAACTCTTAACCTTCGTTAGGTCTTTCTACCACAAATCTGCATACATGATCAATTAACTTCTTTAAAGAAGTAAAACTAAGTAAAACAAGAAAACTGATTCCCTCTCATTGTAAAGCTCCCAGAACTTCCTAAAAGATCAAACCTGGCCAAGAAGGCGGTCCATTTACTCAATTCCAAAGTAATTTTGGCTTTGCATTTAATCCAGTTAAAGTATGGACATACCTCTTCCTTTCCAAGGGTTTTGAGATGATCCAGAATCTGTGCTATTACTGTTTCACACAGTTTACTGATTTCAGACAGGAACTTGGAGTCTCCACCATACAGAGTATCATTGGAATCCACTGCAGAGATGAAGTGAAGATTAGGCCTATCTCAAGAGTTATGAGTTCGTTTGCTACTGAAAACACCAGCAATTTATAGAAGACCAGATCTTATAAAATGACTTTCCTTCACTAAGCAAGTGAAATAATCTTGTTTAAATTGGTTGCCTACTATGTCCTCTTGATTCTAAGAATTTAATACTTGAAAAGAATCTCCTAGACTAAAACCACTCCTATATTCCTGGATGCAGCCAGATCCAAAAATACCTGCTAGACTCAAACACTAGGGAAGAAAATAGTATCAGTGTTCACATTTTCCTTGTTAGAAAAGCTTGGTCATCGTTTTTAATGGCAGCAGGCCTTGGCCAAAGTTTGTATTTTACTTGGTGCAAACAAGATTTTCAATGGAAAATGCATTTTAAAAATAATGCTCTTTCCCAAAGTAAAATCTTATTTGCTGGAAAGAAATCCAGAAAGCACATTTTTAATTTCTGAGACCTTGAAAGGTTGTAGGTTGTGTTTTGTTTGTTTTTTTTTTGTTTGTTTGTTTTCTGTTTTTTTGTTTTTTTTTTAAGTTTCTAGAACTTACAGAACTGATACTTCTGGCCTCATTTATTTATACTGCTCTAAGACAAAAGGTTATAAGAAATTTGTAAACTTAACTATACTCTGGGTAAAGCAGAGATCACATAAGCAGAAGTTTATCCTTTGCTCTCAGGTAAACTTCATTTTAAGAAGTTAAGATATGAGATCTGCCTAGAAAAGAACCATTGTCCAACTGCATGGAGAAATCACTAGTTCATAGTCCCAAGTCTCTCTCTGTTGAAATATAATTAAATATATTATATTGGGTTTATGCAGTTATTTTGCACATATAAAAATCTAACGAAAGCAAAAGCAGGTAAACCACAGTTCCACAAGAAATCTGAACAGGAAGTTTACTGCAGAGCAGTTATTCAACTGAGATCCAGCTTCTATGCTGCTGACTGCAAAAGATACACTTGTGGTTGGTAACTGACAGACTGCTGCAGAAAGGATGCCAGCCTGCCTCCACCTGAAAGCCCTGTGCAACCAAAAGGGAACTCTGAACTATCTTGGTCTCTCATAGTGACTAACCTTGCTTGTATTCTTTGAAAGAATTAATTGTCACTGTATCTCAATTTGGGGACCTCTCTATGAAAACTCTCAACACTAGAGCCATCAAAATATCATGCTATTACAGAAAGACCACAGACACTTAAAAAAAAAAGATCTGTAGAATATTTTCCAGCTATTCTGAAGATTTTTTTTTTATAAGCTATTACAATTGCCAAAGCTGAAAACTTGCCTTCAAAGCAGCAAATGTATTATTTAAATAATGAAAACCATTATTTAAACCAGGCATTATATTCTTAGAATTGGTGTTAATGAGTGTGAATCAGTGATGAGTATAAATCAGGTTGCTACTTCAGACACAAAAAGCCCATAAATGTAAAATTCTAATACCAGATTCATGTCTATTTACTAGATATCTGCTTGGCAGTCACCTCCTGGGATCATTTTAATCCACAATACATGAACCTGGATAGGAAAATTGGGTAACACTGAAATCACTCATTTCATAGGTATAGGAATACTGCAAATTGCATGATGGAAAAGACAAACATATTACCTTTATCTACATGGTAGATATATGTTTCTTGAGTCATTGCAGACAGCAGGTGCAAAACATTAGTGTAAATCCTGACTTTGTCATCGCTGTTATCCTCCCAGGTATAATCCTGGATCACATTTAGTAATCCTCGCACAAGAAACAACACTCCTTGTTCTGGATGGTCCTGCAGAAGAGAAAATAATCAGCCAAAAAAAAAACCAAACACCCAGACCAAACCTCCAACCGATCCCAAAATAAAATGAAGATTATTATGAGTCATTTGGTGGTTTGAAGTCATAGTGTTAACTCCATGTGAGCAAAAACCACAATACAAACAAAACCGGCAACTCCTCCCCTGAAGTATGCTTTCAGAAAATCCTTTTAGAAATCTTCCCCATTTTGAGAACTCATAGTCCAATTGCCAGGAGTTGGACACAGTGATACTTATGGGTCGCTTCCAACTTGGGATATTTTATGATTCTGTGTTCCAGTTTCATTCTAGAATGCTCGTTTTCCCATAATAATAAACATTATCTACACAGCCTCCACAGAGACGCTTTGAAAGGCTTTGTTTTATACTCATGGGGGAGTTATGAAGAATTGTCAGCTTGTTAAAACCCAGGGCCCTAAAATCACCTACTGGGTTGAATTTTTTTAATTCAAATCATGTCAGTAAGAAACAAGTATATTACTCATAATTATGAGTTTTATAAGAACATTTACACTGGGAAGTCAAAGTCACAATCAAGAAACTTTTAATAGGAAAGGAATACAATTACAAAGATGTGCTCTATGTAAGCCATGATTTTTTTGCAGGCAGTTTTAATACTGCACCCAGCTTATTTCAGTTTGTAGCTGGTGCAATGACACCAACATTTGTATGACTAGTTTCAGTCATCTTGGAACCTTTCCAATTGTCTGTACTTTAAAGTAAATAGAAAAAGGAATGGTGGAAGCTAGTTACTGAATCCTATGTCACTGCAAGTTGTTCTTTACTAAATCTGAGAGGTTGGATCTTCTTCCTCTAATCACCTGAGCCATTTTTCTGAGGAGCATCCAGTTCTGACACAGCTTTCCTCAGCATCTTCTGTAGTCAGAGGAGTACAACCACAGTGGCAATGAGCCTTTCCCCTCTAACAAGTTACCACCTCCATGAAACGCATGGCTGAGGAGACTCCTTGCCATTGGAAAAAGCAGCATACACCATTCTAATTATGAGGATTGAAACAGTAACACTATGCTGATTCACCATGTACTTGGTCAGGAAAAAGGAGAATAAAAGAGGAAAGAACTACAATCAGCAGATAGAAAAACGAGTATACACCAGAACACAATGAAAGTTTACATTAAACCAAACATACACTGAACACATACACAAAAAAAACTTACTGGAACAACCAATAATGTGGAAAAGAAGTTACAGAGGAATTCCAAGAGGAAGGCATCAGAAGGTCGCATCTTTCCATCTACACTGATCATTTTTGGCACTTCAGGAACAAGGCTCACTGCAGCTTTGAAAAAAGCATCAGCTACAAAACAAAAACAGAGGTGCTGTATTATCAGTCCAACCGATAAGGCAGTCAAGTCTGTGATCTGATGGTTGCTTGGGGTTTGTTTCAAACAGACTACAAACGGTGATTGTATGCTTATCTGTGAAGAAACTCAAGACTCAGAAGGCAAAATCTGTTAATTCTGATGATGATGTTTGTTTTATTGTTTTTTTTTTTTAAACATTCCTACACTGCTGGAGACATCTGAAATTATCACTCTTCTACTTTACTTAATGACAGGGCATCACTATTTCAAATGCAAGCACAGTAAAAAATATAGATAACAAAAAAAACCATCACAATTCAAAATTAAGGTAAAGAATGGCTTATGACATAAATATAGGGAACCAGAAGGGCAGGGGGATGGTATGCATTAGACCACACAAACTCACACACTAATCCATCCACAAAAGGCTGTTAAAATTCTAAGAAAATACAGCCAACTTCATCTGAGTATTTACTCACCATCATTAAAATATGAACACAGTATTTGAATTATTGCTATTTACAGGCAGCTATTAAGAGATTTTTCATAGTTCTTGGCTATGTCTCTAAGCCTACAAAAAGCAAACACTGGATCAGCTTACTATTAAGTTAATATTCACAAATTAAAAACAGTACCGTTCCTCTTAGCACAAGTAGATGCTCCTCTAGGCTATGAGTTCATTGCAGAAAAAATTCTGACAGCAACATTCTTTTGCACTTTCTTGGCTACATTTCAAAATATCCGAAAGCATCCAAGTTCCATTCAAGTTGTTCAGCCATATAATTTAAAGAATGCTTCAAAGTTGATACTATATTCATCTTTTATTTTACAAGAACGCAGACTGAGGCCATGAAATCAAATTTTAGCAAAGAGGGTTCTTGGCAAAAGACAAGGGGTGTTAGGTGGGAACAGAGATAACCGCTGACAAGCATGCAGTCATTTTCAGGAGTGCAGCTCACAGTGGAAAATTCATTTGAGCACATGAGACTCCAAGCAAATTTGCTAAATATAGTACTATCTGATATCTACTGAAGCTCTTGAAGAATACCAGTGAAACATTTGTTTGGAAATACTGTAATTCTTCTGACTCTTATTTCTTTTCAGCATTTGAGTGCTTGAGTCCTTCTGAACTTTTCAGTACTTGGAACACAGACTCCTTCAGTCAAACCTCATATTTCCTTTTATCTTGCACATTTAATTTGAGGCGAAGGAATGTTTTCTATTTATTTCAAACAACATATTAGTTTACATAGCCAACCCAAAGAAAGGTAAGTGATCTTCCTCTGAGCTTTACTAGAGGAAGGAAAGTAACAGCAGATGTTCATTCTAGCACAAGTAAATGAGTTGGTATCACTTTCACAGCTGTCTGTATAGGGGGAAAAAAAAGTTGTGCCCCACATCACCATATAATCAAAACAAGCGAACAGAAATGAAAAGTCATGTCAAAAAACAGTCTACATACCAAAGTATACGTCTGTGCAGAGTGCACTCTTGCCTTCTGAAGTTATTTCATAAGAACACAACACAATGCAGCATGGTAAACAAAAAAGTGACAGAACAAAGAAGCAGTTGCTTTTTCTATCGAGAAGGATGTTTTACTTAGGTACCTCCAAAGAAGTCCTGGCAAATGAGAAGATGATCACTGAGTATACCTCATCTTTTCTAATTACAAAATGGCTCTTACTCGGGAACTAAAGCACATTCATCCACTTGTAAGAAGCAAAAATAAAGTGAGTTCACATCAGTGCAAAGGTTTTATTGAAGATTTTGCAGAAAAGTAACTCTCCTACAAACACTACCACGCCATTCTTTTGTAGAGAGGTGCCACTGTGCGCATCACATGCTCCAAGTTTGGAGTAGAAGTTCACTTCCAAGGCTGTCACAGAAGTGTTGGCTATTACTAAGTACAAAACAACTACTGGTATTAAATTCTGAATTGCACTGATTATTATTTTATGCAAGAGTGTTTTCTCTACGTCTTTTAAAAGTCCATTTATAAAGCTACTCCTCTAGACATATTTCAAGTTAAAACCATGCACCAACTTTTCCTAGTATCCAGAAGGTGTAAGGAGCCATAATTACCTAAAAGCTATACAGATGCTTTGTTCTTGATTAAAAAGAAAATAGGAAGAAGATGAAATCCTCTTCTGATGAAGCAGGCTGTTTCCTCACCTGCCAAAAGTACAACACTGCTTCTAAAGTGAACCACTTAAGTCGGTTATGTGGACAGCATCACAACAAATTATCCTGATAAAAGTCTTCCCAGGCTGCTGTTAATCTTGTGCACTGCACATGACAAACATCGTGCTTTGCCAAATTTATCCTTTCACAGCAGCTCCTTCTCTTGGATTGTCTGTAACTCCACACATCTTTCCCTTGAGCATACATGCTGACCTTCAGGCCAGGAAAATTAACAGTCTCACCCAAGTCAGAACTTCCAATAATATTCTGCTACAGAAAAAAAAAAAATTAAATTACTGTTCAATGTTTTGCTATGTTCATGGTGGCACCTACACGCATATTCAATTATTTTCTACGGTTTTGTATCTCCATATATTTCCACATATCAATCTTTACAGGCAAAATTTTAACGTACATTATATTTGCTGCATCAGTAGCATGACAATTCATTAAACAATACTAATTAAAGATTTCAGGCAGGCAAAAAAAAATAGGGAGAAACAAAACTAGTAGAGATGGGAAAACAAGCTGAAGCATTCCTTTAAGGCGCAGAAGGGAATAGGTGTGAGATGCCCACACAAATTATTTTTAGTCACAGATACAGTTACAGAAGGCCAAATCCAGCCAAAGGACAAAACCAGGGACCATATGTAGCCTTCTGCATTCCAGATCACCGCCACATCCTACAACACCATTAAGCCCATCCCAGTATTTTCAAAGGTTTTGCTTCCACTTCCGACAGATGTTGGGAACTTAATGAGGCCTTGTACTCTAGTGCAAAAACTAACAGCAAGTAGGTGCAGTTTTTAATTGTTGCTGGCTTTAAGTAAACTAATGCATGGCTATTTTAATAACCAAGCTCTGCAGACATTTAAAACTCTTTTCTCTTTACAACGTCAGTGAGGTCGCCGTGAGAAATGTGCCACATAATGGAAGTGTGCTTTGCCCTTGAGTTATTGATTTACTGAACACTCCCAGTCCTAAAACTATCTAAACACCACTCTCTACAAACTACAAAGATTTTGAAATAACAAAGACAAAATAAGAAAACAACCGTACTGCGGTTTGGTGAACTGCAGTGCATTATGTGAAGCCATATTATCAGTTAACCACACAAAGATGTAATTACGTGACTAGCACGTTGCTACTGCAAGTCCTTGACACTCCTGGACAAAGGCACATTGAGGTATAAGTAGAAGGCAAAATACATACAGAGAGATCAGACATTATGACAAAGAACAATGGATGAAAGATTTTTTTTTATCCTGAAGCTGTAGTTAGTAAACACACACAAAAGCAGATTAAAAAAAATCATAACTAGGAATTTAGAGGGGCAGGCTGGAATTTGAAGTAATCTTTAAATACAAAGGAAGAATACTATCAACAACTTTTAAAGAGAAATGCATTAGTTAAAGACCAAACCAAACCAAAGCAACATGACTCAAGAGTCACTATAAACTTTGCAGAGAAAGTAATTCTTCAAATCTCTGAAGTTTTCCAAAAAAAAAAAAAAAAAAAAAAACCCCAAACCTGCCAATCTCCATTCAGTGATCCAACCAATGCAAATTCTTAGATTTTTTACATAGCTTTTAACAATGTATTTCATATAAAAGACTCAAAAATAAATGAAAAGCCAACCTAAGCTAACAAAACATAAGAAGGAAAGTCCTCCTGAGGATGCCAAACCTATACAAGTATGGAATGGATGGGGAAAAGAGCATGACTAAGACAAGTTCTCACAGAGAAGTGAAACGACCACTGCGTTCCTTTAGGCTTTGCAGAAAGATGTGTCCTCCCAGTGAGCAGGGCTCAACAGTGAAGAGGTGACAAAGAGTGCTCTGGAGCATGACTACAAAGAGCTTCTGGTGGAGCTCATGATTCTGAGCAGTAAAACAGCAGACAAAATCTAGTATTAGTAAAGCCTGTGGGGAAGGAAACAGGAAAACAGCATTGCTGTAGCTACAGGAAGATCAGCTCTAAATAAGCTATTTACACTCACATAAAATTTTGGAGTCATTATGGTTGCTTTCCTGAAAAATACACCCTAAACAGCTGCCAAGAAGGCAAGTAATCGGCCATTAATGGAAAAATTGAAGTGTCACTGTGTCATTTATGTTTATCATAGTTGTTTATGTATGATGTCCTTCTCTACCCAGAACACAGTCCTGACCTCCTGATTTCCTTCTCTTTATCCTTTCAGATTAAAAAGGTGCTGAGATATGAGTTTATTTCCTTATCAGAACAGACCCATACTGACACAGGTTCTTTAGGAACTTATCAACTCCAACAGATGGAATAAGAAAAAGCCTGAAGATGACTGAAATTTTCACAATACCACAGCAGGTAAGCTGCACACACATTTCAAGGCAATACAAAACGTTGGAGTTTTTGTTAATAGTTATATAATACTATTGAGAAAACACGATGAAGCATAATTAGAACAACTGAAAATTACTTACTCAATATTCCATGCTACACTTTTCCAAAGCATGGCTGAAGCCTAGCAGAATTAGAGAACATTCTCTGAAGTAGAACAAGAATTAATTTTGCAATCTGCTTGTTACATCTAAAAGCCAGAGCAATGGATATTTAGAGCACGTTAAGCATTGGGTATGCTTCAGAATTAAGATCTGCATTTGCTAAACCTATTGACTGGCACCAGTTGATTGTGAGAACAGACTTTCTGCGTTCAATAAATTTTTGTTTGACAACATTAAGTTTGAAATAAGTCATGAAGAATCAGTTTAATTACATTATTCACTCAGCATATTACTTCTGAAGTGTGGCAAGGGTTTCACAGCCTTTGAAATGAAAGCACTGCTCAACAAACGTTACCAGCAAGCTGCATCATCCATATCCACCTGCTGAATGCTGTGACCAACAGCTGGAATCATGCTGTCTTCTCTTTGACAGACAAAAGCAGTAATTCCACAGGGAGGAAATACATGCAATTAAAATAATACCCATGTCTCAAAATCCAGAAGAGTGACACAATGAAGCATGCATTTAATCTCAATTTAGTCAAGCACTCCCTATGACAGAAAGCATGACTGATGAGAATTCATAATGCCAGGTTGGCAGCATGCCCCTCCAAAGCACTGGTGTGTGACTTATTTAAAGGAAAAAAGCACAGGGTGCCCTTAATTGGTTCTCCAGAGATACAAGCAAGAAATCTAGGACAAAAATCGTTGAAAATGATCTATTAATTTTATTTTAAAAAAACTCTTTGAGAGCTGTAGGCAAAGGAAACAGTATTCATATTTCATACATTCTAAACAGCACACCTGGACAGACATCCACCTGACTGAAGACTCACTGTACTAGACAGACCTCAAAACAAAGTTCAGTACAATCTAAGAACATATCAGAAAGCTAATTCTGTTTCCCTGCTCCCTCTATATAGTTCTTTCGCACATTTGTTCTAGGTTGTCAGTGCAGAAAGAGCAGGCATACAAGAGGCAGAGCCACTTGGAAGGCTCAGTGAAGACAAGACGATTTATTTTTTCCTCTTTGAAGGTGAAGAATTATCAGAAATTCTGGCATGGAATCTGTATCTTCTGTAACAATATTTCTACCCATGGACCATATGAAAGAAACTGAATTGAAGCCGACGTTTTCACCAGGATTCTGTAACATTTTCATATGCATTTAATGCACAGAAATATTACAAACTAGGTCTGTATTAAGAAAAATTCCTTGCATTTGTGCAGCTAAGAATTTTTTTTTTTTTTTTTTTTACTATTTCTTCCCAGCTGTATGTCAATCTAAGACTGTGCCTTCCTCCCTACAGAACTGGAGAACTGATCCAAAATGAAAATAAGGCTATTTTTCTCTGCTAGGTTAGTTTTTAATTTCAGTACTTTCCCCACAATAGTTCCATAGAACACATTAAGTTTAAAAAAAAAAAAAAAAATCTCTATGTACTTTTTGAGCCTCTCTCTCCAAACCATGCAATGACTTTTCTCATTTTAGATTCTCTCCTGTCTTGTCAGAGCCCAAGCTCTGAATACTAACAGCTGCTTACTAGCTCCATTTGTTGTTATTATTAGCCTTTACACACTTACAAATTCACATTTCTGTTCCAATTATGCCATATTAAAGAAAATCTATTGCAAGAAAAATGACAATTACAATTCTAGTACGTAACTACTTGGGTGAGTTCAACCAGTTACTTGGACATGGCAAATCCCAGTAGGCAACTCTGTGATCTGCAAGAGGGAAATGGAAGAATCCGATACCAGCACTGGGAGTGTTACTACGGCCCCTCGGTACCAAGAGTGAGGCACACGGACTCCTGCACTTGGAAGCAGGTCAGCTGTGGCTCTCCAATTGTTGGTAACTGATCAGTGTGAGCCCCACTTTAGCCAATGTTGTTTACTGCTGACTTGCACATCCTCTCTATTAAAAAAAAAGTCTTTTTAACTCCCCTTACCTAGCTCAGCAGGCAATTTTACTCTCTTTTTTTTTTTTTTTTTGCATTAGATATATTGACAATTTAGAAAAATCATCCTATTACCAACAGAAATGCATCCTGTCAAGTCCAATTTAATAACATATTTAAGTGAAAACTCAACCCACTAGAAGAGCTAAACTCACTGTAAGGTTTTTAAAGTTAAAAAGAAATCCAAGAATAGAAACTGCAAAACGCAGCAGCTGTAATCTTGAAAGGAAAACTACATGGACAAACACATGTCCCACTACCAACTGAACCATCGGATCACGTGCTGTACTTTTCAGTTTTATATTTAAGATTATAAACAGGAGGGAAATCAACTTTTCAGATGGATAGATAGATAGTGATAGGACAAGGGGGAATGGTTTTAAACTAAATGAGGGGAGATTTAGGTTTTGATATCAGGAAGAAGTTTTTCAGTGAGAGTGGTGCAGTGCTGGCTCTGCTGCCCAGAGATACTGAGGATGCCCCATCCCTGGAGGTGCCAGGCTGGATGGGCCCTGTGTGACCTGATCTAGTCCTGAGCTTGTGGTTGGCAGCCCTGCCTGCAGCTCAGGGTGGAATCTGATGATCCTCGAGGTCCCTTTCAACCCAAGCCATCCTGTCACTCTGATTTCACATCCTAGTCTAATACTATCATTAGCTGCACACTCTTAAGTCTTCATGCTGCGTTGATTTTGATAGGTGCATATTGGGAATCAGTTAACTGACTGGATTTGAATTTGTTTTTATGAATTAATCATTACTCCTTACACACACAAAACACATTCAGTTGAGACAGACTAAACTGCATTAAAAGTAACTTTCAAGAATGTTTTATCTGAATGCTTTTTCTGACTACAATAGAGCAGAATATGCAAAGACAGATCACAGAAATGTCCACAGACTGGTGCCACTGTTGCCTGTTTAACAAATGCTAAATTACTCATGCAAATGAGATGTCTCTGAAAAAAAATGACACTCAAAAGAACTTTTCTGAGGAAGCAAACAAGTGCTTAACTGTAAAACCTTGCTAAATGAATCAATCTGCTTGTGGGTCTAAAATTCAGAAGAATGGTTAATGAACTTTATGAACTTTAGAGATTGACTTCATAATACTTTGCATGCACCTGCTGCCTTAAAAGATTTCAGAACAGAGATGCTTGCTCATTGTTTAGTGAGAGCACAGTGCTCCCACTCTCACAGCTGTGCACATTTATCACCTCTTCACACTGAAAAGAAAGGACAGCTGCTGGTGGCCACAAGCCTGTCAGACAAGACTTGGATCCTAAAAATAGTGGAAAAGCAGTTTAGAAATTGAAGAATTATTAAATCACAGAGTTGGTCTCAGCAGCAGCAGAGCAGAGTTCTCAAGGACTTTATATGACAGAAACAAAATTTCCAACAAAAGATGCACTGCACCACAGTGACGACAACAAAAACTGGTACAAATGATAGGGTAAGCTGCTCCGTTAGGGTAAGCTCTACAGGAAAAAGAAAAAGTCTATTTTTGGTTAACTCAGTTATGTACAAAGAAACTGCAAAAATAGTATTTTCACAACAACCAACTTTGCAGATCTTTTATTTGCACAGCATTCTTGAACACAACAGGCAGCTTTGCCCTAAATCCCTCTCCTTTGCTCCATGGGCAGCATCACATTCAAAACAAAGAAATACAGCCATCATCCTGTACTAAAAAATCCTAATCAGCATCCTAAGTCAGCTTTTTTGTGCAGCTGGAACTTACTGGTAAATGCAGAGCTTGGAGAACATCAAACTGAAAAGGAAACCCAAGTAAGTGAATGAAAAGATAGATTTCCCTTTTATTCCTCCAACATGGCAGAAATCAGGCTGCGTAATGAATCCCAGCTCTGACTCCCTGTAAACAAGAATTTATTCCCGACAGCAGTATGAAAAGGCTATCACAGAGGTTTCTACTGCAGAACCCATGCCCAGTTCTGATGCATCTCCTTACATGAAAATCTATCCTTTTCAATATTCTGCAATCATCTGACTGCTGGCAAGTTAAACTTACTTGGAATTGCTTTCCCCTTACTTCCTGTAGATAAAGCCTTTCCAAAGGTTTCACCTACGACTTTTGTGGCAGAGTGCACACAAAAAGAAACCCAGCTACAATTTCAGTTTTACTGTGTTGATACATTCCTGTGGCAAACAAGAACCTTTTGTAACCCAAAGCAACCACAGCTCAGTCACCCAGTTGGTCTATGTTGCTTTTCTTCAAAAGAATGCATGATTGACCTTCACTTCAGTAGCCATAAATATTCCCAAGAGGCTGACCAGCATGATCTTACCCAGCTCACTGTAGTACAGTAAGGCAGGGTGAGCAAAACTCACTGCCAGGCGAGCCATCACACATTGGTTATAACCGGGACAACCTGCTACTGAACACCAACAGTAAAATACAAACTCTGAGTGCCAAAATTGCCTGTTCAGTGTCAAATTCAAGTGGGAAAAATCAACTGTAGCTTCTAGAAAATATACTATATTTTTATTTTCACGCACACAGTTCTACCTGAATTTTAAATATTCATTGCAAGAGCCCTAACAACAAAACACGGTAGCTGGAAGTACAGAATGAATCAAGTTTAGAACGCACAAGACATATGGCTGTAGTTATCATAGGTTAAAACCATCAAACAAAAACATTTATAACGGTCTCAGAAGAAAGCGGAGATAAACCAAAGAACTAACAGACACAAGAAAGGATGTTGCCAACTAATCCCATTTACTACTTTCACTTTCATACTGAAAATATGTATATGAAAATGCATTTACCATTTTAGAGTTGACATTCAGAGTTAGTATTAGAACTGCAAAATAAAGTAGAATGACAGCATTTCAAGAAGAAAAGATACTGCAGACAGTTAAAGTTAGGAGACTTTCAGAATAGGTAACTGTCTTAATTTGCAGCATGAACGTGAACAAGATCACAATTAAGTGGTGATATAGATGTATTGCTCATATAAACTTGCTGATGTAGCTACAATTTATTTTTTTTTTCCTACAGATCACTTTTTGTTAGTATTTCAAATTACTTAAGACTGAACCAACAGGAGGAAAATCTGTACTCAGGCTCCATTTCAATTACTAATTCAGATTTAAGAAAATATATGTTTAATTTTTTTACATTATCCAAATAGCGTCACATACTCTTAGGTAAGCAAAGCAGAAGAGATAAACAAGTTTCTGGTGTCACTGGCTTAAGTTTTAAGTCTTTTCCAGCTTTTTCCTAGACTTTGTCAGCCGCTGTGCTGTTAACAGATTAACTACTTCCTTCTTTTGCAGTTATGTTCAAGCATACTATTTGCGATTGGAGTACTTGGACAATCATGCAAGAAAACATTCCATAGTTTTCCTAATTTCAGAGTTATTTCATTCAGGACCAGCCCACCTCATACCCACAAGTATGTAAATAGAATCAGTAATCAGTTGCCCCAGTCATTCACCCCACAGGATTAGTGACGGAACTAAAAAGTTGCTTCAATATGACATGCTTCCGTTGTTACAGTATGTAAAACAGACTTGTAATTAC
Source organism: Meleagris gallopavo (assembly GCF_905368555.1). Classification (NCBI taxonomy): domain Eukaryota; kingdom Metazoa; phylum Chordata; class Aves; order Galliformes; family Phasianidae; genus Meleagris; species Meleagris gallopavo. Next base: position 14,835,411 of record NC_139419.1, read on the forward strand.
ATCTGCTATATACTTGTATGACTTATAATCTCAATGAAGTTATTATTCAAATACTTCTGAAATAGGAGAATCTTTAAGTAAACAAACTCCTCCCTTACCTTGTGAAAGGCACTGATTTGCCAGAGCAACCTGTCCAGAGTGCAGATACAAATTAAGACGTGTAAAGATACTGCTCAGAGATGGAATTGTAATGAAGCAGAAGGCAACACAAGCCTAAAGCAAAGTAAAAACAAACAAACAAACAAAAAAAAAACTGAAGAAAATTCTTAACTCAAGAGTTACAGCAATCATTTCTGATTTCATATGTGATTAGGAATGCATACCTGTCAATAGGTTTAATGAAAGATTTTGAATAAGAATTAGGTATTATGTGAAGTCCAAAATTTGTATCTCTCATTATTATTTCAATAATTATAACAATATTTGTTACTATTTACTGTAATTACCAATAGATTACATTCAATCTATGACTCTAACTCAAATAGCCCTTCTCAAGTAACCAGGTTTTGGTCTGGAGCTGATTTTTTTCATTAGCATTTTGTGCTTTTATTAGATGTAAGGTGCTCAGGGGCAAGCCATGTATCAAACTGCTTATAGCAACGGCGCTGTGCACGACTGGGAGGAATGAGAACTAGCATGGCATGCTGCTGATTTAGACCAACTGGAGCAGCCCAAATGTCTGGCTGGGAAGCACTCATTCCATCTATACACAAGCTGCCACCTTAGCTACTTCCCTGTCCAGGACCCCAAGTGCAGGTCCATTAATGAAAACTCATTCATTAATAACAACTTACTCCTTCACAGCACATAAAGAAGCACCTGATCTTTGTTGCTATGTTTCAGGTGAGAAGACTAGAACAAAAAGAACCTGAAGAGTTTGAGAGTATTTCAAAACTCTTCAGGCTATCCTTGTAGAGACTTGGAAACATTAAAGCCAAAGGGAGTTCTTTATTTGAAATTCAAGCACTGTCTTCATAGACTCATAGAATGATTTGGGTTGGAAGAGATCTTTAAGGATCATCTAGCTCCAACATTCTTCTGAAGCAGAGATCAGGTTACTCAAAGTTCCTCTCAAACTGAATGTGGAGACTTCCAAGGGTGGAGCATCCACAGCTTCTCTGGACAACCCATGCCAGTGCCTCACCATCCACAATAAAGATTTTCTTTCTTACCTCTAATCTAAATTTACCCTTTTTACTTTAAAACCATTACCCATTATCCCATCAATTACAGGCCCTGATAAAAAGTCTCTCTCCATCTTTCTTATAAGGCCCTTTTAAACACTGAAAGGCTCTATGAGATGGAAATTTGAACTTATTATTTTTCCTGTCTCCCATTCTCTGTGTGACTGAGTTACACATAAATTAAATGCTTTATTTCAAATACAATATGAAAAGCTTTCTAGAATGAACATGAGCACTTCTTCTGGGGATAGAGACAGTGTTGTCCTTTCTTGACACAAAGCTGTCAGTGGATGCTTTGCATCTATATTTTCTTAAACAGCAGCATTTGCTTTTAGAGATTAAGGATCAGTGGCACCAAGAGATAATAAGATTACAAACAGAATAAAAAAATAACACACTGCTTTTGCAAAAACTGTAAACTTCGGTGGCAGCAGATATTACTACCTGCTTAGAAAACAGGCTCAAAACATATTAGACTCTTACCTACCCTGACAAACGCAGCAGTCTTTCTAGAATGATTTCCTCTCATCACCTTTCTTGTCTCCATTGCTAGTTGGTTCACAGACTACACGGACACAAAAAAAGCAAAACATTAAGAAACGTGCAGCTTTCTTAGGTCACTTGCAAATAACGAACTGCATGGTTTACTGCATGCTGTTAGAGAAGAGAAACTGTCAAAAAGAATTCAGGTATGGTCTGCCTTCACTGTATTATTTAGTTTTTACTCTCTCCCCACTTGGAGAATTTTAATCACTGATTCTTTAAGTAAATATGATTCTGGAGGTCTGTCAATGTAGGGTTTTCAATTAATTCAAGGCTTGAAACTATCTCTTGTTTCCCAGCTAAAGCAGTGGCATCACCTCTTTTCTAAGCTAGAAATCACATACAAGTCACTAAAAAACAAGACCAAAAAAGCAGGATTTAAAAGGAGATATGATGTAGTATATCACACAAAGGAATCAGTTGCACCAAATGCTCATCTGTCATACCACTGTATACAGAAAAGCAACTAAGCTTCCCAATTACAGCAGGATTCTGTCCATGTCTGCAGATCAGACACAGTCTAACCACTGCTATGTAGAGGATTACATAAGAGAGAGCCCAAATTCCACATATATAAAAGTACTATTTATGGCACTTTGGCCTTGAAATCTCTCCCAGTATAACTAGTTTTCTTTGTTGCTCTGATATCTATCATGCACCAGGACCTCAGAGTCAAGCAAGAACTTCGGAGAGTTTTGGATGATAAAAATGAAAGATGAGATCAAAGTCTACTTTTAAAACACCTGATGTAAGGTCTTTAATCATTTTGATACTGACCAATAATAGGGAAATAGGGAATGGGAGAACTGCAAGTATATCCCCATCTATTAAGCTAATGTAGATAAATTATAGCTTACATGAATTAGCTGGACTAAAACAGGCTCCAGATTGCAAAACATAGACCTAGCTTCAACATAGAAACTCAGCTGCTGTTCAAAGTCACGACCGAATGAAACCTATAAAGGAAACACACACAAAAAAAACATTTTACTGTTGTACAAACATTTAACTGCTTCCCAATAATTAAACTTCAGAAAAACCTGAATGTTGTTTTTTTTGTTGTTGTTGTTTGTATACATTCCACTATTTTGCAAACCAAAAAATTATTCAAGAAAACAAAATTTCCTAGATTCACGAGGAGTACTTTCAAAACTGGCAGAACACCTGATACTATGGAACTGGGAGACACAGGCTTGGTAAAAAAACAAACAAAACAAATCCAGGAGTACATCTGTACTCAGGTTCCTAATTCCCATTTACATAGTGGGCCTTCAGGAAAAGTTATTTTTCTAACTAGGTATAGCAACAAAGTAATGGCAGGAAATAAATAAAAAACAATTCCGACTTGAGGATGCTCTACTTCTAACCCTCTGGATTTTAAAACCAAGCACTGTCAGCTGGAGTGTCTGAGCTGTCAATCAAAAGCACAGCAAGAGAAAGTTTCCAGGCAGTCTATATTTATGGATACAACTATTCTATTTTATTTTTTTTTCCCTAAGAGTCATGGCTGCATTATATTTTATTTCTCAAGTCACACACAAAATAAATTTTTAGAGAATTGAAGGAAAATTACATTTAATTCACACAATGAAAGATCAAAAGAACCACACCAGAAAACAAAAGATTGCTTCTAATGTTACAGACCCAACTGCCTTGCTTGTGTTTATGCAACTGCTCACTCTGCCCTACCCTTAAGAAAACTGAATATCTTAATGTTCAGTTTAAAAATTGGAACTAATAATTTGCTACTCTGGGACTTTTTTTTTTTTTTTTTTTTTTTAAAAAAAAACCTCTCCCAATCAGATCTATAAAGACACATCAAGTATTCTTCAGTGTGTGAAATCTTCCTAAGGGAAATTATATGTAGGTTGCTGCAAAAGTATTGCTTCCTATTTATCCCAATGCAAACTACAGCAAATACAGAGAACACAATAACACCATTTGACAGAGCAAATTCTCAGCTACAAAACACTCTCTTTCCAACACAGTCACCACCACTAGCTCTGCAATTTTCACCAGCAGTGAACAAGAGCTGCATGCCACGCTCATACAAACCTGCACCAGCGGAGGTGAACTGCTGTCTCCACTGCTGAAATGCACTCCTGATTGTGCCAGCACCCACTGTTTGGTCTCTGTCAACATTCACCAGCGTCCAAGAATGTCAGTGGGTGCCATTTTTACTGCATGGAGGAATTCAGCGACACATCCTTGCTCCATACACACTCTCACATCAGACACAGCTCTGTCAGACTGTCCTTCTGCTGCTGTCTGTTACACACCAGTCAAATGTAATGGAGTGGAGGCAGGAAGGTTCAACCTCAGCTGCCAACCCACCAACATTCACCTCTGACATTGTGGGCCAACACAATGAAATAGGAGCCAATACTTTTGAAGCAGCCCTTGTATATTATTCTGCATGAAAACCTTAATAAAAATACTTTAAACATCACACTATAGAGCTAAATACTACAGCTGAAGAGAGTAAGCAACAAGCCGGAGATACATTTGTAGAATTAAAACAAAGAACGAGGACAAGCAGAGACAAAGCCTGCCAGTTATGATGATGTGAAAGAAAAGCCAAGCACTGAAGGCACCTGTGTAGAGAATACCAAGAGAAGAACTTAAAAGACCTCTGTAAAAAAAACAAACAAATGAAAAAACCCAACATCACAAACACAGGGGACGAGATACAACTTAAATCTATTTACTAAAAGGGAGAGAGGGACTAAAAATTAATTTAATAACAACAACTGGAGTTTTTGTGGGGCAACTAATGATAGAAGATATCTTATTCCTAATAATAAAATGATCCCATTTAGTTATGGGAAGGGGAATTTCATTTGCATAGAAGTGATTTCTGTGATCATCTCTCTAAAGCTGCAGTATAAAAAGTTAATTACTATTAAACTTATAAATACTCAATATGTTTTACACAAGCAGAAAACAGCAGAAAAATATGATTAAATACACATGTACAGTTTAACCATACCACACCATCCCAGTTTCAACACTGCATTATATTTCTTTCAACACTTGCATACTCAATAAAATACACTGGTTCAGGTTTTCAGCAGCCTTAAGCAAGTCATGTACCACCTCTAATTCTGGCACATGGGCACCTGTTTCCCATGAAAATCCCAGCTATAAAGGTACACCCCAACAGTTGCATACAACTGCCACTCACCATTTTTATGAATCCATTTATCAAAGCTGCTAACAATCTTTTCTCATCCTCAAGCGTCAGAGCACTGAAACAGAAGATTTACATGGCAAATTCTTGAATATTGCTTAACAACTTATTTATCTGTAGGAGTTAAAATGTTACATACTAACTTTATGTCTACATAAAATATTTATTGCATGCTAAGACTACTAACCTAGTAATTTCAGTTATAAAACAAAGGAAATAATCTTAATATGAATGTCATGAAGTCAACCTTGCACTGAATTCCAAATTTTATGGAAATACAAAAATTGCTAAAAGTCTCTTTAGATTTTACAGAACCTTAGATCTAGTATGAAGACAAGAAAGCTCGATGTTCTTAACTGGAGCAAGTAAGAAAATGGCTTAAGTCTTGTGTTACAACCTGAGAACTTAAAAGGGAATTGATTATAGAAAAGCAATAAGTAAACCTATTTTTTAAAAGCAAAATCATCCTATTTATGGGAGAAAACTTTTTGAATACACACTGAATAGTGTATAATAATGTATTTAAGAGACAACACTACCTTGTCTTTTTTTTTTTAAAATCCTGCTACACTATTTAAAAATTGTCATTAACATCTTGTTACTAAAACAGAAAGGCAGCTCTTTACGAACTAGACTGATACATAAAAACTTTATTTTCAAGATTGTCATTGATATCAATTCTATTTCAAATAAGATTTGAAATAAATTCACATCATGTGAAAATCCAGCAAGTCAAATCTGTTTTACTGAAAACAGATAAACAAACAGTTAAATAACAATTAACTACTACAATTTAATCCCTGTATTATGTACTCAGCTCCAACTTTGACCTTTAGTTATCAATTTCCATTTACCAATAGCTCAGACACCAGATGGGAAGAGGACAGTAGTTTTATTATATAAATTCTGTAAAAGCAGAAGATAATCATGCTGAGATTTTCTTTATTAGGGCTTTGCCAATCAAAAGAGACAACTCTGAGAGGATCACAAGAGTTGTAATGGGATCGCCAGGTCAATTATAGGTTTCCAGTTCAATACTAAATCAAAATGCTACCAGTCTGAAGGCTGTCATCCTCCAACAACTGTTACTGTGTCAGTGAGCCCTACAGCCCTCAGTGGCCCAGCCAGTGAGGCCTGGGACTTTACTGAACCAGGATGTGGAAAAAAAGAGAGTTACTTCAAAATAGTTAGAAATATGATGCTTTGCTGATATTTCTACGGATCATCCAGGAGTCCTTTTGAAGATTTCACAACCCTTGGTTATGACTGAAAGTGGCCAAAATAAAAGGATCAATTAAGGATGGCAATCTGTGTTTTAATGTCCACATATTCATTTAAAGCCCATAAATAGTTTATTATTCACTGTAACTCAAAGCTGACATTGGTTTAATTGCCAAGAATATCTTTAATTGTATTTTAAGTGCCTTTCTTAGACAAACCTACAAAATTGCTGCTGCTTTCCTTTTAAAATTCTGTTTCTCTCTCTCTAGATACGTAAAGCACTAATTAAAGAACAGTATGTGCTTCCACTTCATTGTACAGCTCTTCCCTCACCACTAACTGGATTCATGCCTCAATCCATCATGAAACACTCTCAGATGAGCAAGGCTGTACACCAAGGAGCCGAACTTTGTGTAAGCAGTTATTAGAAAGAGTAAAGTTAATCTTACTTCACAGAGTCATGCATCGTCTTGCAGATATGCAGAAGAGCATTGAGTATAACAGGGTCCTTTGTAGATTCCTGCTGATGCCTATAAAGTGTTTTAGAAAAAGCAATGAGAAATCCTGCATTGTCAAGATGCAAAACAGTGAATAGAGCAACATATATTTAATGAGCAATTCCTACCATCAGGGCTGTAAGACATTAAGAATGTACAAGAGTTACAAAATATTAAAAAAAAAAAAAAAAAACACCACTTTTGAATGTGCTAAGATGCCCTTCTATGAAAAAATAGAAACTTGTTTCTCTTAGTGGATTATCATCATTTAGCATCTGCTTGCAATTCTGTAATCTAAAGCAAAAAGGTAATACAGAAAAAGCTGTTTCCAAGAACCTATTAATTGAAAGGAACCATCTGATTTCTATAATATCTGAGCATGAAACCTCATCTTACAAATGCATTTTCAACTGCAAAAATACCTTTTTTTATATATATATATAATGGAGCTTGTAACAAGGAACTCTCTTCTCCTCTTTTACACCAAAGCAACAGTTCTGTGTGATGATATCGGATGGAATAAAAAAAAATCCTTGTAAACTAATTAAAGCAACATCAGTTGAAATAATGCTCATGGAACAAGTCATCTGTTGATCAGTACTAAGTAGCCTCAGTGTGATTACTTCAATTTCAGCTTTCATTGTGAACAGTTAAGCAGTCAATCAATAGATTAACAAAACTGACAATTCCCCTCCTCCCCCTCACAGCCTGGATTTATCTTCACAAGATAAGTGGACTAAACAGTGGCTCAGTCCATCTTCCCTAACAATCCTACAGAATGTTGCCCAGATTCTCTAGAGTGCATTTGATCTGAATATTCTCCACTCACTTAATAAAAGATTCCATAATGCACTTGCAAACCTCCACTCTCACACTTTCCTTCTGGAACATATCCAGAAATGGCAAGAATTTCTCCTGAAAGTACAAATACATGAAGAATTAAAATAAGGTATTTTTACAAACACATTATAAAATAAATATTTTGGGTAAGTTTTATTATCAGAGTTGTTGGCTTTTTTCCCCAAAATAATTTTCTTTTTTTTTTTTTCTTTTTTTCTTTTTTTTTTTTGAGGACAATATTTTAGTTTGGAAGACTACTAATGAAAGAAGGAAACAGATGGCTGAAATGTATGACCACTACTGATTGTAGAAATCCAGAATAAAGTACAAAACATAGAACAGTCTGAATCAAATGTAGCAAATTATTAAAAAGCAATCATACAATTGAAACAGCTTAAAATCAAGACAAATTCAGACACGTATGGAACAATTATTAGGGTATAAAACAACTGAAAAAGGCCATATGCCTATTTTCCATTGTGGATATGTCCAGGGCAACTTATCCAGGTCTAGGACGTTCAAATTTTCTTCAAAGACAAGGGCTTAGGTTGTTCAGATGCTGAGATATTTTGTTTCTGCATCATCTCAAAAATACAGTGAGGGTAAATCTGTCAGATGTATCTGAGCAATCTATGAACAAGATTTGACTCCAAAGCCATAGAGTCAGTCTTGAATTTTACTCTGAAGAGCTGGTTTTACTAATTTGACATCTGCTGCCTTTCCTTTTTCCACCTCTTACCCAGACTCTGACTTCTCTAATTTTCTTCGTGATTTGTGTCAAACTTAAATTCTATGATAGAACAGTTAAAGGATAACACAGGAACAGCTAGCTATCAGCAATTACACCCAGAGATACAAATAAATGATATTTTCTTTTTCACTGATTGTCTCCTATACCGTAACAACAACATTTACAGAATTTAAGTGCATAAGCAAGAAAAAGTACGGGAAAGTGAAATTAGAATAATGACTATTTAAGTAGTAAGGAGTAGACAACTCCCAAGATGTTTCCGCACTTATTTATGTGATAAAAAGTCCTCTCACAATGTGAATTTCCAAACAACCTAAACATGCAATTTGGCTAAACTGTCTCATGGAAACTGTGCAACATAGTTTCTCCTAAAAAATATTAGGAAACATGGTATTACTTACCACTGAAAAAAGCAGAGAGAAATCATTGATGTAGGTAATAACTTTCTGAATAATTGACTGCAACTTTAAAAAAAAAAAAGGAAAATGATTGTAATGTAAATTAAGAGTATCCATAACAGAGAGCATTCTCTGCTCACTCAGAGAAAACTGGGTGGGAAGCCTTTTCAGTGTTCATTCATGCAATTTCTTTTCCCCTAAGCAGGTTCAAATACTGCTGTGCTATTCCTAGCATATGTTTTTCCAACATGCTCTTCAGAACTGAAGAGAGGATAACCAGCCTACCCAGGTTTTATTTGTTTGTTCTTTACTCTCTATACTTAAGCAGACTTTTCTGATTTATGATGATCTGCTCACTAGACTAAAACAAAAAGTACACGTTGTTAGATTTTCTCTTGTATGCACTTTTTCTACTATTACTTGGAAGTAATCACAAAACCCTTCTAGAACCCCTCCAACTACTTTGTATCTCACCTGACATATAGTCTCAAGAACTGAACACTAAAACCCGCTGAAGCTCTTGCGATTTTAACCTGACATAGATTTATTATTATTTATGATCACTTCTGTTTACACAGTGCTCCATGCCTCACTAGAATACCACTGTTGACTTGGGAGTTAATTATTGCTACTTCTAAATACACTAATCTCTGTTTTAGCTTTATTCTCTGGACTGAAAGATAGACCAAACCACAGCATTATGTTGTTCCAAAAGAATTCCAAAATTACAACCAGCCTTTAAAAATTGTTTTGTTGTAGGAGACATCAGCAATGTTTAAGAACCAGTTCAATCTAAGAAAATCCACAGATTTTGCAGACTTCTAAGTTTTTACCTGTGGGTAAGCATCTTCAAATGCTCTATCAGGAGTCATGTGTTTGATAACATCAGCCAAAACTGTATTGACTTCTCGTTTCTGTATAGTGAAAAAAAGGGGTTATATAAGAAAGTAATGAAACCAGAATAGAAATCAAATGACTGAAAACCAGTTGGATAATTTATTTCCATTTGCCAAAGCATCAGCCTTCTACACAGCTCTAGCTAAGCAAAGAACTTTAGCCTATATTCCAGTAAATCCTCATTTAAATCAGTGCACTAAAAAGTAAGAAATATCACACAGGGTTAGGGGTGGTGGTGGAGGACTCCTTCTTGCCATATCTTTTGTCCCTATTCATCTTCAATGAAAGGAAATACATTTTTTCATACACTAAAGAATTTTAAATATTAAATACGCGTGGCTTTTCTATTTTTAATACTGAGCAGCTGATATAGGCACTGATCCAGAAGACCTTCAAAGGAAATAAATTAGCACGTACCGTGAAGTGTCTGCACGTATACTCCACCCACACTTCAGCACAGTTGATATAATCCTAGAAATGCACGTATCCAATGATTACCAGCATTTACAGGAGGTTAAGAGAAACATACATGAAAAAATTACACTCAAAATAGTAACTCCAGAGATGTGACTGATGAAGACCTAAAGATCTGGAGATAATGACATACTTCAAAACTGCACTACTTACGTAGGCAAGAAGAGGTCAGAGGGATTATATAAAGATTCTATCAGGGATTGTACTTTAGGCAACAGTAGGCATCTAGGAAAAGTAAACCATGCCATGCAAAATATACAGCCTGCTGAACAACAGCTTTGCCCTGAAGAAAGGATCAACGTGGAACTGCACTGTCAATAACTCACCTGCGGGTTCTTCAGCTTCGTTATAACTTTCCAGGCTTCATTTAATATTTGAAGCTGATCATTTTCAGGAGGATCAGCCAATGCCAGATTTAACCCCAAGGAGCGAAAGAGAAGATGCTAAAAGTAATGAGAAATTTAAATTAAAAGTAGAAGACCTGTTTGTCCAACACTCTTCTACAACACGTAGAAAGATTGTTTAGATCTTCTTTTATTTCAATAATGTGCAACTCATGTAGGCAACCAGTATAAACAGCGTATGGATAGAAATCAAAAGAAAAGATGCAAGTAGAGCATAAATAACTCAGCCAGACAGCAAAAAAAAAAAAAAAAAAAAAAAAAGAAGTGTTATATTACATCCAAATGTTACCTTTGGGAATCCAGATTCATCACACTCTTTAATCATGCCAATGAAGTCCATAGACCTTGCAGCAATAAACTCTGCTCTGAAGGCTGACATTACTGAATTTAATAGCAGGGCACTACAATGAACATAAGATAAATCAATACAGTTCAACACCAATTAGAGTTCTTGTTATATTAATATAAATTGACAACTAAAACCAATCCAGCATCTTTTCTAAATTTTGAAAAAGCTGGGGTGAGCAAAAAAGCCTTAGAAAATTAACTTTTAGTCTTGAGGACTAATTGCACATTAGCAAAAGAAGAAAATATTAAGCTATCAGACAAGGAAAAAGTAGCCTGTAGAATACTTGGTCCGCATAGTTGTTTTGTTTTTTTTTTGAAACCATCATTTGACCAAAAACTTGCCAGGAAAAAAAACATCAAGTAAATAGTATCTAGAAACACACTTCTTTTTAATTACAGAAGTATACTTTGGAAGGGCAAAGCTCTATCCAAGTTTTTTCTCAATGGATTAAAAAGATATATATACGCGCATAAGAAAGTCAGATTTCCAGTAGCTGCACTGTTAGGATTAAAAAACAGTAACAGAACACCCAGTCATTATAATACTATTGCCAATGACATGTTTAGACACTTACAATCAACTGCTTTGATCCAAGTTTGTATTACACTGAGCCAAAGCTGCTGTGGGGGAGTCAACTCATTACTTCCAATCCACTTTACTGATATTATTATACAAATATAAGAAACAAAATCTAGTATTACTCAAAAGGCAATTCCTTTGGGCAAACTCAACCACAAGTTAGCACCAAAGCTGCTGCACAATCCAAGCAATACTGTATCCTCACCATTCCAAAGTAGGCAGTCTGAATATGAGTCAATTTACCTTGACAGAGTGCTCAAAATAGCCCAGCATCCCCCAGACTGAGCATTAGTGGTCCCACTGCAATTTAACTGGAATTTGCATTTTTTCATTAGACAAGTACTTCCAGTTCACCAGATACGTGCTTTGCAATGCAGAGAAGCAGGCTGACATTTTTCACTTAGATGGCCGCAACGTGATGATGAAACATACTGAGATTACTTAAAGATTTATGAACTGGTGTGACTTGCTTTGTGACACTGCGACAGCCATGAGAAGACAAAGCTATGTGACTTCATTTAAAAAGAAGTTTACCAGTTTTTAGACAATCTAAATTGGATAATTCAATTTCAAAATAAATAAAAAGAAACAAAGATAGTCCATCTTTACAGTGGTATGCCAAAAAGCATTTTAAAAATAAGTTCCACAACACTGACATAAAATAATTAATACAGAAGAGCATGTGAATTATTTCACCTCTATTAAACATTCTTGACATCCTTTTTTAAAAATCACATTCCTCCCCTATTCCTTAGCTCAGTCACAGTATGCTAATGCAGGAAGTTTCTCCTCTTTAAGTGATTAACATATTTTAGCTCCTCAGCCACTGCAGAATTAGATGGTGCAAGGCACATCCAAAGCCAAAATAACTGAAAACTTTCACAGAACTCGGCAGTAAAATGAGCTGAGATTAACTCACGAGCAGGTTAAATCACATTCACAAAGCTCAGAAAGAAAGCACATCCAAAACTTTCAGAGCATCTTCCTGAATTATTCACTTAACATGATTAGTCTGCACACAGACATCAAGGCGACATTTGGGATACTAATTTTAGTTTTGGAAAAAAAATAAATAAATAAAGAAGTCACCTAAATATTCTTCCAAAGACACTGGCTGCTTTACAACTTCCCTTGGAAAACACACGAATAGGCTAACAAGGGGCAAGGGACAAGGGGAAACGGACATCAGCTGCAGCATAGGAAGTTTCGCACCAATGTGCATAAGAACTTCTTCACGGTGAGGTGACGGAGCACTGGAACAGGCTGCCCAGGGGGGTTGTGGAGTCTCCTTCTCTGGAGATATTCAAGTCTCGCCTGGACGCCTACCTGTGCGACCTGGTGTAGTGAACCTGCTTTGGCAGGGGGTTGGTCTCGATGACCTCTAGAGGTCCCTTCCAACCCCTACAATTCTGTGATTCTGTAACTGTAACTATGGGAGGGCACAGGTAAGTAAGGGAAGGAAAGCAGAGAAAAATGAAGCACAACCAGGCATCAGACAAGGCTGATGCTTCTTAAACTTTGCCTTAGGGGACACAATCCAGCAACCAAATTAATCGATTAAGCTTTTGCTATACAGCTTTATATTAGGCAGAATTCGTCTCTAGAAAATAGATGTTAACAGTTATAATTATAATCAGTCATTTAATGAATAACAAAAGCCATACAATGCATCCAAATAGGGGTTTCCAAATGGAGACAGAGAATTTTACTACAGGCACTTGGGATACTCATTACAGACTCATGCCTTCTGGACTGCACGATACTTACTTGTTGCCCAATTTTTTGCACCTCTCCATCATCTCGGTAAGCAGAACCTGTAAGAATTACTCACTAAAATTAGTAAGATTCTGTAAATAAATTCAGCTTTTTTTTTTTTACTGTACTAAAATCTACTAAGAACTGCTTTAATTACCTCCCCAATACATTCTAATAATCCTGTCTTTACAGCACAAGGAAACAGCAATGTAGTACAACATAAAAAACACAATGGGTACAGGGATATTTTAATCAAAACGTTATTTTATGGAAGTCAAACTCAGGCTCTTTACACTAGCTTGCACACTCATGTACAAATTGACACTTTTTTTTAAGTTTTATTAAAAAAAAAAAGAATGGTAAGAGATTTAAATATTCAATGCCACTGGATTATATACATTTTTTTCCCCCTCAGTTGCATAACTTTTGTATCTTCAGAAAGCAACTACTTCAAAACATCATTCACAACAATGCTATGTCATGCCTGGGGCAGCGTGGCTGGAAAACTGTGTGACAGAAAAGGATCTGAACATGCTGGTCAGCAGCTGTCCGCACATGAGCCAACAGCACACCCAAGTCACCAACGGAAAACATTAGAAACAGGACAGGGAAGAGACTGTTCCCCTCAGTTGGCCCTGTTGAGGCCACATCTCAAGTACTGTGTTCAGTTTTGGGCCTCTCACTACAAGATATTGACCTGGGCAGGCTGGAGAGCTGGGCAGAGAGAACCTCCTGGTTCAAAAAGAGTAAATACAGAGTCCTACACCTGTGAAAGAAAAACCAAGTGGAGTCAAGCAGATGGGGTTAGCCTCATTTCAGTGGTGTCTAGTGCCAATACAGGGGATAATGGGCACAAACTGCAACATGGGAAGTTCCATATGAGCATGAGAAAAAATTTCTTTACTTGGAGAATGACAGCACTAGAATAGGCTGCCGTGAGAGGCTGTGAAATTTGTTTCTCTGAGGATATTCAAAAGGATATTGAGGATATTCAAAACCCACCTGAACATTTTCCTTAGTAACCTACTCTAGGGAACCTATTTCAGCAGGGGGTTGGACTAGATGACCTCCAGAAGTCCCTTCTAACCTCTAACAGTTCCATGATTCTGACCGAGGCACTGAAGCTCATCCAAACAAGGGCAACAAAGTTGGCAAAGGGTCTGGAGCACAAGTCTTATGAGGAACAGCTGAGGGAACTAGGATCATTCAGTTTGAAGAAGGCTCAGGGGAGACCTTATCACTGTTTACAACTACCTGAAATGAAGCTGCAGTGAGGTGGGAGTCAGTCTCTTCTCCCAGGTAACAGCAATAGAACAAGATGTAATGGGCATCCCCTGGTGCAACTCGAGGCCAAGTAGGATATTAGGAAACATTTCTCCTCTGAAAGATTGGTCAAGCATTGGAAAAAGCTGCCCAGTGAAGTGGTGGAGTGACCATCCCTGGAGACATTCAAGAAGCATGCAGATGCTGCACGTAGGGACATAGTTTACTGGGCATGGCAATGATGGGCTGACAGTTGGACTAGACAATCTTACAGACCTTTTCCAACCTAATAATTCTGTGACTTTCATTGTCCTGAATGTACCTCTTTTTAAAAAAGATTCGTTAGCAGTGCTTTCAAATGTCCATATTTGCTTTAGGTTTGTTTTTTTTGGAAATCCTTCCACATGATGTCTCTTAGCATGATTTGTACTAGATGAGAGCAGAATTTAATCAGCAGTTACACATACAGCCATTTAACATAAAACACAGAAAAGAGGAGCTGCTCTTAATGTTTTTTGTAATTCTAACAAATTCTGTATTAACATTCCAAAAGCAAGATCTCAGACCTGATCACTGTATTAGACAGTAAAAAAAAAAAAAAACTGAGGAGCCAAGCTGAAGTTGCTGTTGATATTTTAGCTTTATAATTTACAATCCAGTGTGTTTTGCCATAAATTTTTATGATTTGTAAGAGAAAGCATTTATGCTGCCAAAGCTTCAGTTTCATATGTAATACTTATACTTAAGTATTGAGCACCCTTCTCCAAGAATTTCAAACAAGAAAATATACGGTGTTACTACACGAGATGCTTTCAGCACTCCTAAGTTTTACAAAGCATTACTTTACTCTCAGCACTATGCAGTTAAACAGTGGGGAAAAACATAGGCATAGTCTATCAATTTTTCAGCAAATTAACTTTCCATTTCAACATCTCCATTGATACAGAGCACAACCACACTTACCTCAGGAGCACGGTATGCAATACACTGTAAAATCCAGTCGATAGCAGGTGAGTAGAGAGTTAAATACAAAGGAATTTCTACACATTGTACTACCAGTTGATTCTGAACTGTATCCCCATGAATCTGTCGAAACAGAACACAAACATGCACCACAGTGAAAAAGTACTTAACTGAAACAATGACAAACTTTGAAGAGAAACAAGAGCATACAATTGGATACCAGGAAGAGTCTCCTAACAAGGATTTAGACTGGATAATAGGAAGAACTTCTTCACCAAGGGTGGTCAAGCATTGGAACAGGCTGCCCTAGGAAGTCCCCATCCTCTGAGGTATTTAAGGGAGTGACGTGTGAGCAAAGTACTATGGCACATGGTTTAATGACAGGACTCGGTAGGTTAGGTTGACAGTTGATGATCTTAAAGGTCTTTCCCAACATTAATGATTCTGTGATAAAAATTCACAGACATTCTTTGCACACTGGGAAAAAAAAACACCAAGATTATTCAAAAAAAGCATAGAAATATACTAAATAGAGTAGTTAAAACTTACTAGTGTGCATGTAATATTTCCTATACTACATCTGGATACAGGAACAATCCTAAATCTAGATTTAAGAACTTGAAATGTTCTTAAAAAGCATTTATATAGTTCTTAAGCAAACTACAATATACTTATGTGATTTGGCAAATAAAAAAAATACTATTTACTCACTTGTTTAAATGTTAGAAGAAAATCAAAGAAATTTTTGTTGAGGCTTTCTTTGAGCTGTGGTGCCACTTCCATCCCAACCTGTAGTAAAAGAGGACTTCATTTGTATCTACCACCTATGCTCCTCCTTCAACTGTAAAACAAAAAATGTATTTTCCAGAGGAATATACCTAGTTGCACCCATCAAAACTTGCTAATATAATTGTGTTCACTGACAATTACTCAAGGCAGTTACACTGAGTTCAAACATGGCTCGCAAACATCAGATCTTCGGGACTGTAAGTGGTAAGGAAATCAATGTCTACCATTCTACCTGCAGTACAGCAGCCTGTATTTGTTGTAGACAGAAAGGCAACAGCAAAAATCATTTTTAAAAGCAAGCCAAAAGTTAAGAAATCGTGTAAAAAACATGCACAACAATTTCTGAGGATGGAATGAAGCAAGGATCCCAGATGAAAATATTAATAAAGATAGACACAGGAATAATACTGATAAATAATAGAAAGTTATTGTTATACAAAGTCCTGCATAGCGAGGCTGGAATCTGCAAAGGGAACTAAGCTATTTACACCAATTTTCAATACAAATAAAAATGGCAAAAAAAAAAAAAAAAGGAAACTGCATATATATATATATTTTTTTTTTTTAATTTGTTTGAAGGAAAAGACAGGCTGCTGACCATATCAGATACAAATAGCAGTTAATTCCCCCCCCATCTCATTAGTGGCAGAGCTAGCTGCATTATTTCTGACACAGAAGTGCTATCTGGTAGCCTACCCTGCAGAGGTATGCTCTTGCATAGACTGCAACCAGTGGATCTCCGATTCCTCTGATCACAGATGTTAACTGTGGGAGACACTCCGAAATCCCCCTGTTAGATTTTTCAGGAATGAAAATAAGATTTAAAGTTAAAAAAAATCTTTGAAGTTAAAGAACTATACCACCTACTGATAACCTGAGAAGCAGCCTTGTAGACTGACAAACAAGCATGATTTACATGTTCACTTTTGGTAGGAGTTCCTATTAACACATCATTTCAGAAGCAAATTTAACATTAGTAACAAATAGTCTGTATTTGAACTGCAGCATTTGCCATTAGGAGCAGTCCAAATACCCAGGTTTGTATACTTGGATTGTAGAAAGACAAATATAAGCAAAAAACTTCTCTGCTTTGGAGAAACAGCAGAGCTCTAGCAGTACTGTTATTCAGTGTGAAAAAAAGCAACTCAAGTACTGCCAGAACTCCTTGAATGTCTCATTTTCCCACAGGTTCTTTTTGACAGAGCTGTACTAGTGCTGGGAGATGAGGCCCATCGATTGCAGCACAAGAAGTGCCTTAGAGTGGTAATGAAGCTGTCTCTGTAGTAGCAATTTGGCTAATCACTCTCATTTCGAAGTTTAACTGAAAAGGACAATTACATGTGAAAGAACATTTTCAGCTCAGCAACTGACACTGTTTGGCAACATATGAAACTTAAACCAAGACTCTCGTTAGTCCTAATTTGTTCTTCCAGCTCTGTTTCTATTAAGCTGACATCAATATTTTCCTTTCAGTTTTTCTCCTTTTTGCCTCTTCCCTAGTACCAACAATCTTTCTTCCCTCTCCACCGTGTGAAGTCACTGTTTCGTGGTGGGATTTTTTTATTTGTAAACTCCTTGATGTCGCAGTTATAGATATATTCCAAACTCACAAGCATTGCTGCGTTCCAATTTGTACCACAGTCCACCTTGCATTTATTCCATGGCATTCTCACCACAAACATCAGAAACTCAGCACTGCTTCTTCAAAGACTTATTAACACCCTATCCACTGCCAGAGACGGAATGTGCACACTTAACCTCATAAAGGAGTTTATAAGCCCAACCATTCCCTTCCTTCCCACACTTAGCATTTACTCTTCCTTCACTCTTACGTTTTAGATAGGAATTTGTTGCACTTCAGTATTGCTGCTTCCACGTAACTGAAAAGAAGCCAAGTTAAGGAACAAAACTAATGTATAAGCCATTTAAAAATAAACTTCAACATTATATACCAAACGCACTTCAAGATGTTTTGCAATTAACTTCACTATGCTTTATTGTTCTTTACAATGTGTCTGTAAGATTTTCATTTATTCCCAAGCTCTGTTCTATCACTGCCATGCTATTCACAGCCAATAATTCAGCTTTCAGTTGAGTATCAGGTATGACCTAAAATAAAATTCAAGATGCGCAGCTCAAGACAAACAAAGCACAGTCAGTATAAACACAGATTACTGTGGGTTTTATTGCAGTAAATATATTCGTGTTTGGAAAAGGCTGCTGAAAAACCTACAGATGTGTTCTGACAGTCTCGTTTGACAAGGATACAATCTAGGAATGAGTTCTCTGATTGAAGCAATCTTGAAAAACCAGTTTAAGCAAGTCTCTTTAGCAGTATCGTTAACAGTCTCTGGAGAAAAATTATCTGGGGAAAAGAAACAACAACCCAGAAATAGTTACATACTTCCTGGAAGCAAGTTGCTTTTCATTCTAGATTTAAAATTGTATTCTTTCAGCAAGAAATTAGGCACAGCATAATAAACTGTTATGCTTGATCCTCCACTATTTCTTACAGTAGTAAGAACTGAGTGGATGTGCAGCTAGAAAAGGCAACTAGAGCTTCCAACTTGTGTCACACAACATTTCAGTCCAAGCTGAAGTCAAGCACTCAAAATTAATCTTAGCTCTAGTGTTTGAGAAAATCTAACTCCTGCCTCCCCATAACTGTTATTTCTTATTCTGCTTTTATCTATAGCATGCATATATACACAGGTGCTAAATTACGTTCCAGCACTCAAATTCTTCACTTTTAAAAAGTCTAATTTTTTAAAATAATCTTTAAGAATGATCTTGGAAGGAGGAACAGGAAATACCAGATGCTGACACAACACTTGTTCTTGCACACTAAACATCCAACACTGCAGCGCGGTCTTTTCATGAGCTCTGGGGCTGTGTATACACCAGCTGCCAGCAGGAAAAAGCTGTCACCCTAGTGTGGAACAGATGGGTTACGGGGATAGTGTACTGATCAGCTGGGCACACAATTGCATGCCTCTTCTTTCTCTAAGTTATTTGAATCAGAAGACAAAACAGGCTTCTGGGATCCTCCAGATCCCAGACGGTCAGAAAGGATAAGTCTTCAGAGAATAAGGCTAAACAAGCAGCTACTGCAGCAAATATCTGCTCATGAACTCCTTGTGAAACATTTTTAGAACACCAGTGCTGCCTTATCCATGCCCTCAGAAAGAGAGAAGGTCCTGTTCCACATGGAAGTGTCCCACTTCCTAGGCTAGGGAAGCCACAGGATAGATGCAGGTTTTCTGTAGCAAGCAGTTCTTCCTGAGCTAAGACCAAAGGAGTCCTTGATCAATGGGGAGGCTAGAGAGGCTGGGCCTGAAAGCCTCTGGGGTTCACAAAGGCATGCATAGCAAGAAGGAGAATCTTCCTTCTCCCCATGCTTTTAGAGCTGCTCCAGGAGCTCCCACCTGCGGTTCTCCCAGCATCACTGCAGCATGAGCTGACCCCTCCAAAAGGAGGTTATTGTGCTCAGGAATTGGGCTGTGATACAGGAACTGTCCGCTTTCATTAATAAGAACAGTTTCTCACTTCTGCAACAAGCAAATGTATTTTAAGTACTTTATGCAAGTTTATTAAGTATCAGCTGTTTTCAGGCTGCTGCCTCAAACCTTATGCCTGCAACCCAATGTTACCACTGCAGTACCCACTACATAAGAAAAATGTTTTGTAACTCATGTCCACATACTAAATGCACTGTATCATAACTGCTAAATATACACTTTTACACTCATGTTGGAACTCCAACTGAAAAAAATTGAGAAGGGCCCGATTCAAAAGATCACACTAGTTTAGTAAAGCAAACTCCAGCCTGCTCCTTTTTCCAAAATTCTTCCTTAATGAAAGCAGAACTATTAACAAAAACATCTATTTACTGAAAACTGAGCCTCTCAGCTTAGTCTGTTAAATTGATACAAATTAAACTATTAAGAAGCAGGACTTTAAGATGACAGCACATGCTAACAGAAAAGAAAAAAAAAAACAATCTTCCCTCATGTAATTTGGCAATTCATGTTTAACTCTCCCTGTGCTTAGAAATGATTCTTTGTGAACTCAAGTCTCAGGAAGACGAGGTTACGTTTAGCAAGACCAAAACCACAAGCCCATTTTATTACACTTCAGATATGTTGTTCACAGCTAAAAGGTAAACTTGCAAAAACACTATGAATGGTGGAAGCTACAAGCAATGGATGCTTTAGTTTTAAATAAAGTTTACTGGACCCAAAGCAGAACTGTTTTTGCAAGAGATAAAGGCAGGGGTCCTGGTTAACTTTTCTCAAATAGGTTCCGATACGATTTATTCCACAGGACATTAGGAAGAAAAAAGCAAAACAAAGCTACCTGATAAAGAGACACGACTGTCCATGCACATTGACAGAATTCTTTCATACACTAGTTTACCTGGTTAAAACAAGCAAACAAAAAAAACCCCAATAAACATTTTTAACAAACTGTAGCACACAAAATGTTGATTGACATACACTGAAATCATCCAGAAGAAACCTTACAGGATGCTAACATCATGCTGCCCTCTAGTGAGACTGAAGCATCAGTAGTCAGCATTTAGCACTTTGCACACTGAAAAACATTTATCTGTCTCCATAAAGTGCAGAAGATGCATCCAGGTCAGGTCTCTCCCAGGCCAGAAAAGGACAGCTAGTGCCCTGCCTTTGCTGGATACTGTGTTATCTTCAGCAACTTCACTAGAAGCAGGAAAGAGCAATGAGGAAACAAGATCTGACAGAACAATTGCTCTATATCATAGCACATCCTGGCAAATATCAGTGCCCTTGAACTTCAAACACCACCACAAGCCTCTTCCGTAACACAGCAGAAAAACAATAGAAAAACATTAAGTGGATGACAGTTTCACATGAAGGATCATTTAAAAATAATAAAACTAAAATAATTCAGTAACAGATCACTTCGTAGTCCCTGCTCAGCTAAAGAAAAATTTTCAGACTTCAGATACAAAGAATGAAATATTTAGACTGAAGAAGCTGTCAGAAATTAGGTATTTTCATAATAACTACAGCATTTTAAATGCTGAAATTCAGAGATCATGGATTTTCTCCAAGGTTTTGTTGTGGACATTCACTATCACATAAAACACAGAACAGCTCCAAAAAAAAAAAATTTTATTTTCAAGTCTTCACTGATACGAGTTTTTGAACACCTGTAAAATACATTTGTATCAGTGGTTTCCCACAGTGCATGTTGGAAAAAATATTTCCTGTTAGAAGAGAACCATTTCAGCGCTTTTAGGAGAATTTACTTTTAAACAAAAAACAAACAAACAAAAAAAACAGCACCCAACACAAAACCACTGTACTTACCGAAAGTATCAAGTATATCTGTAATTAAGACAAATTTGCTTGGATAAAACTGGATTACTGTTGTGTCTGAAAGAAGCTTTGAACACTAGAAAGGGAAAAGAAAAATAGATGACAATTCAAATTCATGCTTTTATTGCACTCAGATTGGAACAAATCAATACCTACAGATGGAAGGAACCAACAATAACAATTTCCCAGCAAAAAGAAAAAGAAACTCTAAAATAACCATCCATGGTACTCTACTTTACAGACTATTCTTCATTTCCAACAGAATTAGTCACAGGCCTGTTTTTCCTTTACACAAGGTAATCCATAATGCAGAACTTCAGCTGACTCTGCTGACCTGTGTATTTATTCAGACAAGACAAGTTCTACTCCAGAAACAGCATAAAAAGACTCCTTTCTTAAAAAGGGCATTTTCTACTTTCTCACCCTCAGCTTAAGCCCCACCTATGAAACACAAAATCTGATAGTAAACTAAGCAAAAATGTTAAACGTTTAGCTAGTGAGCTTTTAAACAAATCTTTGCAGTTCACATGACCAGCTCAAACCTTTTGGAAACAGACCAACTGGTTCATATCAGTCAAAAACTTTGGCAGAGGTTTATTCAGAATGAATCTGCTTCCACCTGAAGAGCCACATGACTGTGGGACAGAGTCCCGCCTCATCCCAGCATCAGCCAGATGTGGCCTCTGCTCTCTGTGTAAGACTGAGCAGCACAGGAGTCTGTCACCTCCATCCCTTCAACAGTCCCAATGGAATAAGTAAAAAAGTTGCCAGTTTTCGTTATATTCCAGAAATTCACATAGCAACCTGACACCCCACGATCATAACATTTGAACAAGCTTTGACGAGGGGTGTGCTTTGTCTCTTTGCTTTGTTATCAGGAAAGAACAAGTGTGCACCAGAAAGACAGGTGAGTGTGCATTCACATCTCACACCCAAAGCAGAAAGGCTCCTACTGCCCGGGCAGCAGGGAGAAAGGCAATTCAGTTGCTGCTCAGTACCTCCACGTAGCACAAACGCTTACCACTGTAATTAGAGCTCACACCCCAAATCAACTTATTTCAGGTTACTCTGACTAAGTAGCTTAGCTTATCCTGTCTAAGGCACTTGAGGAATTCACGTGCAGCTACGGGGCTATAAAAATCCAGGTCCTGCCTTAATAACCAGAACTCGTCCTGCACTCAAGCTCCTTAAAGCTCTCACAGGGAACGAAGGCCCTGCCCCCCCACACCTAAGTGAAAGAACTCATATACGTTAGTTCTGAAATCGAGATAACTGTAACATTCAAATTAAATCACTTTTTCCTACCCAGTACCCACTTCTGAAAACAGTAACAGGAAGGTCAAGCTTGCTCATTCTGTGGTAAGAATGAGCGTGTTATACTGACAGTTATAGGCTATATATATTTCTATAATCCCAGCCTGATATCAAGGAAGCTACTTAATTCATTCAGAGGATACAAGACTTGAAGTTATGCTCTTTACTCGGAAGAATCAGCAAAACAGTTTGATTTCTACCCCGTCCTGTTTTCTAAGCATAGAATTACTTTGTTATTTTTAGACTCCTTTATGGTTCATCTTGATGTTCACATTAATTAACCCAATACCCATCTCATTCTTACCAGTCTTTCCATTAATTATGTGCATCTGCTGTACAAAATTCAAACGCAAAGTGAATAATATACAGACAACACCAAGATAAGCATACTCAGTTTTGATGTCACTTTTCCAAAATGAAGGACTGAACCCCATCTCAGAAACCACCTTACCTGAAGAAAATTAGTGACACCGTTTGTAAAAGAATACTAAAAATATTAATGCGCAAATTATTAATATATGCCTTGGTCTTTTTTTCCCCTCCTCCAAAGACTCACGCTGCCTTCCATTAGAAACATTCACACACTTCACAAAGCTATGACTTCTTTTCCAGAATAATTTGCTGATCTCATATTATTACAATAGAACATGAGCCACTTTAAGTCATGCATCATTTTCTGATCTCCCCTTATCTGGGTTTCATTTCCTTTATTGTCTTTACCACAGCGTAAGCTGAAGTTACTGCTGTTTTCACAAGAGTATCCAGAATGAAAAAAGCATCTTGACTTAACATAAACCCACCCGATGACTATTAGCATTACATCACTTCCGCAGCTTTTAAAAAGATGTCATTATCTCCTCCGATGCACTCTGCCTGTGGCTTTTTTATTTATTTATTTTTTTAAGGCCACGTCAAACAAGAGAACATTTAATTGTCCCATTCCCCTCTGAGCCCCTCTAACAGCTCATCACCTCACATGAACCACACAGAAAGATAGCGGACAAGTTAAAAAGAAATAACATTTTAACAACTGAAATTTCCTGTAGTTTGCAAGGGTCCTAAATCAGGTGATTCTATTCCCTTAGTAAGTTTGGATGGAGAAAAACACTGATGCTTCAAACAGCCATTGTTGTACGGGGGAGGGAGGAAGAGAAGAAGAAAGAAAAATTCCATGCCTTCGGAAAGTATCAACTACACGTTCTTTACTCTTATTATCTTTTACCAGATACATCTTTACATCCTTTTTTGTCCACTCCACTCTTTTTAGTGGAAATCCCATCCCACACAGCCTAATCAAAATCCTCAAGCGTCACTTTACGCCCTTAAGATTTATGTCCACAGAGCAGTAAGAGCCAATAATAAGCAAGCAGGTGGCAAGCTGCAATTACTACTTCTGAATGTCTCCTTACACATACAAACACAGTACTCACGTAACTCCAACCCAGCATGATTGCATTAATGATCCTATCCTTTATCTTTCCCTAGTTGTCACATTTTGCCCTTAAGACCTCAACTATCTAATCCATGCCTGCTATGAGAAGGACTGAGAAGACACAACACAAACACGATGAGATCAGCATTTTGGAGCGTCACTGCAGTAAAACAATTGGAGAAAAAAAGAACTATTAAACCAGTACAGTATTAGAGGTAAAAGAGTACGTGGGTTAGTTTTTCCTATTATGCTTTCATTCCAAAAAAACGGAGAAAAGGCACATTTCAGGTATGCCAAGCTGCTGAAGCATACGTTCCGCTTATGTTCCATTTATACTAGCAAACTAAACACCAATTTTTATTCTCTTCCTACCTCTGGGGATAACTGTTAACATAACTTATGGCAACACGAACCATCTTATAGGCAGAGACTGAAGAGTACTCAAAAGCAAACCTCCATCTTTCCAGCTCTAATTTTAACACTGGAATACCTGTCACCTTGAGAAACGTTAGGGTTGCAAGATAAAGTTCTACAGCTACAAGACTTTAAGGTATAGCTACACTGTATGGCATGAAGCACAATCAAATACCATCCAGTCCTTCAGAAAACTCAAGTTCTCTTTCAGAATATTATGAAACTGACTGCTTTAATTTATTCAGGAGTAACAGAAGAAAGTTTGAATTTAGCCACCCCTTTACCAGGCAGCATAAATAAACTTGTCTTGACAGTAATCCTGTTTGGTTTGACACTCTGAAGAAAGTAACTGCCATTCCAAAAGCTTTCTCTGAACAGTCTACTTTCCAGAACACCGGAACCAAAATTCCAGTAAGCAGACTGTGGTCACTTCCACCTTGTACAGAATTAGAAAGACATGAAGCAGTTTCCCTTAGTTAATGTGTAGTCTTTAACACACTAACAGTTTCGAAAAAGAGAAATAGCAGCAGTTGGTTCAGTACTATTTGAGACAAACTGTAAATACTCAAACTGTTTGACAGAAGAAATACACGCTCCTTTCATAAGCGGTTTTGAAATAAAAACCTAAAGTCATCCTACTTTTTTTTCTTTTCTTTTCTTTCTTTTTTTTTTTTACCCTCCAGTCATTCATTGCTATACTACATCAGGCCATAAAAACATGTGTGTGAACTTGCGCACATACAAATGCACGTGTACTGGAAGCTTCTCTACAAGTAGGTATGCCACTTCTGATTGATCATCAAACAGCATCTAAAGATTACAGAATTTCCTCCTCCTAGTATTTCAATACACCCCAGAGAAGATTTCACTATATAACAAGTCATATTTTTAACTGCTGTCAGAAGTCATAAAACTCCAAAAGAAATGAGTTTCAGTGCGGAATATAATAAAGTAATAGACAACTAACAGAAACTCTGTTTTCCTCTTGAAAGAAATCAGACAAGTCACACCACCAAACCCACCAGAACTGCACAGAAGAAAACCACTTAAAACTGACCTGAATGACTATTTTCAGAGCTTTCACTTTCTGATCAGAGGACCAAGCATCCTTCAAAGACTGGTTGAGTTCTTCAATTCGATTCATATAATCCTGCTGAGTTAAGTTCAACAGCTCCTTCTGTGACCCCTGACAAGAAAACACAAGTCTACTTAGTGAGTGAGAGAAAGAGAGAGAGAGAGAGAGAGAGAGAGAGAGAGAGAGAGAAGGGGAAAAGCAGTGTCGGATCACTGAGGGGAGAAAAGAAATTCCTTATTCTCCCTTAACTTTGCATCATCTACACCTCAGGCATCTACATGGGGATGCATCACAACCACTTTGGTTTTCAAGACACGTGCTGGCACTCAAACATTGTCTGCATGGTCAGAAATCAGACTATTTCAGTGGTACACTATTTCATATATATATAATATATAATTGCTGTCCTAACACTATACAGATTCATACTAGGACCTATGTAGTAGCAGCGTAGGAGACAAACAAAACACATTTTGTCAGTAAGTTCCTAAGAAATTTCTTGACAGCAAGAAACGGTTGTATTGTAGCAATTAAAAAAAAAGCAAAACCAAAGAAAAATAAGCCTAAATCTCAAGTACTTGACAGTCTTCTTTTAAACTCTACAATCTTACTTTTCAACAAACTACAACTACAGAGCAAACATCAAGACAGAGATCATAATCAAACTTACAGACCTTACAAAAAGCTTGCATATCAGAAATGAGCTAATAACGCACTGGAAGGCAAAATAATTATTTAAGTTTCAGGAAATGGGGGGTTGTAAAGGCATTCAGAAGACCACAAGTAGTTAGTGGAACAGTTGTTAGTAGAAGAAGCAGTGACATCCAAACTACTTCTAGGACTGATTCTGAACAATATACCAAGATGGATTACAAAACAGATTTCACGATCTGAATGTCTAGAAACAATCATCACTAAAAAAGAACAATTACAGATGAAGAGGAAAAAAACCATAATTAATGCAGCTACAGCTTCACACAATGGTACACATCACTCTCTGAGTAGAGAAATACAGCATCCCTTACCAAAGAATCCACTGTGTGACCATCAGAATCGTGCTTGCTAAGGCAAATGGCAAACTCAAGCTTGTTACGAGGCTTCAAAACAACGTTATCCAAAGCCACGGTAAAAGTAACCCAGAGATCCAGGTTTTAGGAAACTAATGCCTCACCCATACTCAGTAAAACAGTGCACTTTGAGAACAATTTGAACACTCGTTGTTTCAATAAAGCATCCAAACATAACTTTAATTACAGTCAGGTAAACAGCATGCAGCCTCTGTAATGGGAGTAGACAAAATCACCCCACACAATGCCTGTAAAGCTCCGTGAACTCTAAAGCAATTGCAAGCCATAAACAGTATTAAGGTGAAGAAACACTGATAGATCAGATTAATTTCAGGATCACAAACTACAGTGATATAAGAATATGAGCTGCCCTCAATCTTCTAAAGACTGAAGCTACTGGGGTAGTCCCATGGAAATTACATTTATTTAAAAACAGGTTATGCTTATGGTTATGCTCACCTGCAGAATTATGATAATCTTATTTAAAAAAAAAAAAAAAAAAAAGCAACTAGGAAATCTTAATTAACAAGCTTATTTCACTTTTAGAACGATGTAATTGAACCAGAAGCTTTCCTACCTCTTCCAGATCATCCAGTTCTTCTAACCTTGTCCTCACTTTTTCAGAAACTGCTGAGCCACTAGTTGTACCTTTTCCTATGAAAGATGATGTGTTTGAGATTAACATTTAAACCCCTGGACTTCAAAAGGGAAACAAATCGGAAGGAGCCTGACAAACTCAGACAACTTCAGTGACAGAAGACAGGTGGTTTCATCCATTGGGGAGCTATTACTGAAAGCAAACATTTGATCCAACCTCTGTTTTGAACATACAACTTTTGCTGGTAAGGACAGAGCCATCGGATAATTTATGTTAGAAAAGCTCAACTTCACTCCTCAAAACAGGCCTGATTTTGAAGTTACAGCAGGTTATAGCAGACTATCCAACCAATTTAACATCATTTAAGATGGAGATGCTATCACTAAGATCTTTACCTAACCTGAAAGTTTCGACTCTGAGTGATTCTCACACATGAATTCATTAGCTTACAGGAATACGAGACAAAGTGGATGTTCTGTCTTCAGTAATTGTTTTAAGTAAAAATCCAGCTGAAGTCTTACTGACAGAAAAACAGCATACAGCCAAGCATACGTCAGGGCAGGATTACATTTCAACTGCTCTTGACCACGAGTCTGTCACTCGCACCCCACTTCAAGGAAAACTGCTAGTTAGATACAAAGAAACCGTTTACCTTTTTCGGATCCCATGTACAGATTCTGTGAAGAAACACAAAGCGCAGATTTTCAGAGAACATGTACTCACCAGCATTCCAAGAACGCACAAGATAGTACAATGCTAACGAAGGCTCTAATAACTTAGATGTGGACCTGAAACTACAAGTTATTTCTATTGTTAGGAAACAATAAAATGATGGCTCAACAGACTTTTGGTCTCAGTTCCTAAACCATCCAAAGTGACAGAAAGGACGTGGCACAGCTCACAGCATTAAAACATGCGGTATTTACTCAGGAAATTGTTACAAAACAGCGGCACCTAAAACCCGTCACAGGATAAGAATAAACAGATAAATCAGAAACAAAATTGGAGGAGCTTCCACTTACAATAGAGAGCTTCTCAGTTGTTGTGTATCTAGCAAGTATTTCACCGCGTTTGCTTGACCACTGTTCAAAGTCACTTCCTAGTGCTGAGCTGTCATCTTTATCCCGTTTCTTTCGCATACCGTCCTACGAGGAGAGTATGAGAGCAAACGTTAAATACATTTTAATAAATCTAAGAGAAAAAAGAGAAAACTGATAAAGCTTAACTCCATGCTTCAAGTGCTTACTGGTCCTTCCACAGTTACAATATTAAAAACATACATCAACATGAAACACAAACGGAAATACTTTATCCTATTAGTATAGTATATTCCCTAAGCTTAACATTAAGCTTCTAATTGGCCAGACAAATATTTTATCCACGGCTGGCTTTGGTGTTTGGGTCTTTTTATTCAGTTAAGTGTCCTACAGTATTACCACGGAAGCAGCAGTAGTCAAAGGATCTGCAGCTGCTGCAAATAGTGACAAGGGATCGGTACCATCCAACACACTGCTCAGTGGGTCCATCACAGAACTAGAAGAAGAAGAGGAGGTAGAAGAAGTACTTCCTTTCCGGCTCATTTTCTTGGTCTTGGATTCGGTAACCTGGAAAAGTTCAAAACCTGTTAAAAAAAAAAAAAAGTCTTCCCCCACCTTCTTTAATGAAGCATTACAGACTACATAAACTATCATCGTGCAAAGAAAGCAAGGACTCATCTACCACAAAGTCTTTAGCATCAGCTACCGCATGTAAGTAGAAGCACATTTCTGAATCCAGAGCCACTCGTCACTAGCATTTCCATCCCATCTTTTCTTTCAATTCTGAGTCTACAAAACTCTAAGAACACTCCTTCTAAATTGATTTCTCGTATCTCTATTTTATTTTTTTCCTCTCTCTCTTTCAACTCCTTCCCGTGCATTGCCTTTGGCTGGGACAGGGTTAATTTTCTGCCTGACAGCTGCTGATAGCTGTGGTGTGTTTTGGATTTAAGATGAGAAAAATGTTGATAATACGCCAATGTTTTTTTAGGTGGTGCAGAGCCAGGCTTATTCTGAGTCAAGGACTTGCCAGCTTCGAGCACTGCCCTGACAGCAAGGAGCTGGGGTGCACAAGAAGCTGGCACAGGACAGAACCAGGGCAGCTGACTCAAAATGGCCACAGGGATGCCCCAGACTACGTGGTATCAGGCTGAACAACAAAAACTGAGCATACTGATATCATCTCATTGAAACTGGATTGGTTTTGGTACACCTCTACTTTTAAAAACTCCTCACACATTAAAGTTTAAATGTTTTAAAGCATACAGCTGACTGGAAGTTAATCCAAAACAAATCT